>NC_141698.1:423312005-424777839 GCF_964263255.1 Lissotriton vulgaris | reverse complement strand
CCTCTTGATCTCCAGGACACTGCAGTCAGTAATTGGCTAGCTTCTGGATGTGATCAAGTTGCCCCTGTGAAAATAGTTAAGTCTATCCGTCCACATGAGGCCCATAGATGGTTCAATTCTGAACTTAGGGCTTTTAAATTGGAACTCAGGCGCTCTGAGCGTCTTTGGCGCCGTAATTACTGTCCCGATCTTAAGGCCAAATACAAACGACTCCTCAACGACTACAAAAAAGCCATTCTTGTGTTCAAGACGAAGTACTTCTCGGAGCAGGTAGCATTATCTGCCAACAAATCCAAAGAGATCTTTTCCTTGGTCTCTAATCTGGCTACCTCTGATCGTGCCTGCCCCAAGCTTATTCCCTCCCAGGCCCTCTGCTCTTCTCTTAACGACTTCTTTATTGAGAAGATCGTTAAAATTAAATCCAACATTCCTATCACTCCCTTCTCTTCTCCTTTCCCTGCCCCCTCTGTGTCCAATTCCTCCTTCTCCTCTTTCCCACCTATCTCCTCGGACTCCTTCTTGGCTCTGCTTATCAAAGTCAAGTCCGGTTCCCCCTCTGATTGTGCCCCTGCTCGTGTTCAGAGAACCCTTTTTACCTCTTGCCCTACCACTCCTCTCTCCCTTCTTAATGCCTCTCTTTCAACTGGCTTGGTCCCTTCTTCATTTAAATCTGCAATCGTTTTTCCTATCCTTAAAAAACCTGGTCTTGACTCTTCCCTCCCTTCCAATTTCCGACCTATTTCTCTTCTCCCCTATCTTGCTAAAATTCTTGAAAGTTATGTCACCTCCTGTCTTTCCTCCTACATTGAGCAGAACCACCTCCTTGCTTCCCATCAGGCAGGCTTCCGCTCGGGCCATTCAACCGAGTCAGTGGTGCTTGCGGTTCTCGATGAGTTGAGGGCCAAGGCTGACACCAACTCTCCTCAGGCTTTGGTCCTCCTCGACTTGTCCGCTGCGTTTGACACGGTCGATCATACCATCCTTCTTGACCGTGTCAGCGCAGCGGGCATTCGGGGGCCCGCTCTCTCTTGGATCACGTCCTTTCTCACAGGACGCTCACAAGCTGTCCACCTCCCTGGTTTTCCTGCCCCCCCCCCTTCCGGTGTCCTGTGGGGTTCCCCAAGGTTCCTCCCTTTCCCCTCTTCTTTTTAATCTTTACATTCGTCCTCTTATTGTTTCTCTTCTCGATCTGGGGGTCTCTGTGTACAACTACGCAGATGACCTCCAGCTCGTTTTCGATCTCTCCTCTTCTTCTCATTCTCTATCTTTTTTTCGTTCTACTCTTGTTTTCATCTCGGGGTGGATGGGCTCCAATCACCTCAAGCTCAATCCAGACAAGACTGAGCTTGTCTTGACCGGCGGCTCGTCCAGCCCTTGGTCCTCTGCTTTTTGGCCCCCTATCTTTGGTCCCCCTCCCACCCCTGTCCCCTCTGTCAAAACGCTGGGCATTAAGGTCAGCCATGACCTGTCAATGCATGGCCAGGTCAGTTCTGTTGTGTCCTCTTGTTTTCTTTCCCTCCGTCTTATTCGGAAAATTTCTCGTTTCTTTTCCCTTGATTCTCTTAAAATTATTATTTCGGCCCTCATCACTTCCCGCCTTGATTATGGAAACAGCTTGTTCGTGGGTATCCCTGCCTACGAAACCCGTCGCCTTCAAGCGATCCAAAATCAGGCTGCTCGACTCATCTTTCACCTTCCCAAAACTCACCATATCACCCCTGTTCTCAAATCCCTTCACTGGCTCCCCGTTTTGCAACGCTCCTTGTTTAAACTAGGTTGCCTAGTCTTCCGGGCTGTTGATCGCTCTGCCCCGGCGTTCATCACTTCCCTGATTTCCTCTCACACCTCTGTTCGTACCCTCCGCTCTTCTTCTTTGGCCCTCCTCACTGTTCCCCGTTTCCGTAAATCCCGCACTGGTGGAACCAGATTCTCCGTTCTTGCCCCCCGCTTCTGGAATTCCCTCCCTCTCTCCTTGCGTTCTATCCCCATCTTTTCACACTTCCGTAAAGCGCTCAAAACATTCTTGTTTGCCCAGGCCTACCCCGCTTAACTTCCTCGGCCCTGTTTGTTCTGTCCAGTAGAGCTCAGCGCCAGGAAGCCGCTTGGCCTCCGTGCGCTCTATAAATACCTTATTCATTCATTCATTCATTCAACCATTGGAAACTAGTCTGTCCTCAATGTCTATAAGTTACGTTTTTTTTTTAACAAAAAGCCAAACGAACCCATCCCAGATGAAAGCTGCATATGATTAAGCCGTTGTTGGCGAAACCCGTTATGCGATGCTGTCTCCATTAAAAGATTTGAAACCAGCACGAAGGAGTGGTCGTTTGTGAGTTATCATTGGTAACTTGCGTTGTTTTATATATATATATATACATATATATATATATATATATATATATATATGTATATATGTATATATATGTATATAGGTGTGTATATATATATATATATGTATATGTATATATATATATATGTATATGTATATGTGTATATATATATATATATATATATATATTACCTACTGGCTATCGCCAGTAGGTATATATAGTTAGGATTAATTCCCTATGGGATTTCTGAAAATTCTATGTCTAATAACTTTGGCGTTTGTGGACGGAATCGGCTGAAATTTTCAGGAAAATGGCACATTCTGTTTCTGAGCAGCCCCTGAAAATTTGGTGGGGTTTCGTCAAGGGGGGGCCGAGAAAAAAGGGGGGTCCCAAAACGCGTTTTTCCCATTCATTTTTCCATAGGGCCTTTGGCCTCACTTTTAGCTCGAACGGCTGAATGGATTTGCACGAAACTTGGCAAAATTGTAGGGACTGTTAGCCCGATGTGCCTTTGCTAGGTCTCAATATATGTGCTTCAGTGGATTTTGAGAAATTAACGTTTAAATCAAGATATATATCTGTAACAGCGCTCCGGGCAGCGATCCGGTCCGCTTACTTTTCGCTTATCGGAACTTTGCGCGCAGAAAGCTGATTGGCTCTCCGGTGTCTGTCAACATTCTAAACAGTCCGGAGCGGCCGCCATCTTGTCTCTCGGTAGGATCGAGAGAGAAGAAGAGGTGAAAAACGAAAGGGGAATTTAATGAAAGGGGGCAAGGTATCCCCCTCTTGACCCCCTAGGAATGTTGTTGGGGTTATTAAAGGGTCCCGTGGGGAAAATAAAAAAAAAATGATTTTTCACGGTAGAAGCGCTTCACGGGCCGCGAACTGGGCCGCAAACTGGTAGCGAAACGGGAATTCGCCATTTTGTGCTTCGTTAATTAAATTACTAGGTATAAGGGGGTGCGGGAGACGTATCCTAATCCCCTATGTTTCCTGAGGGTGGCTGAGGAGGCTGATATATGTTGATACATCTCTTCCAGCGGCTGCGCCATCTTGCCTTTTTTCCAATGCCACAATTTTGTCGTGCACGGCAGCCATTTTAGATGCCAGGCTGGTCCCATGCTATCACCTAACCCTGCGGATGTAGTTTATGGCCCCAGCTGTAGAGAATTCAGACATGCCAACCCTCCCGATTCAGGCGTGTGACTACTGATTTCAGTGCTAGTTTCCCGCCTCCCGATTTCTGCAAGCAAAAACCCGGGGGCATATTACGAACAACTAGCGATAATTTTTGTCTCTAACTTGTTTAGAGACAAAAATTATCGCCGTACATCGGCGATTTTTATCGCAGATAAACCTTGCTATTATCGCAGAAAAGTCAGCGATATTCATGTATTATCGAGCAAATGCTCTTAGCCATGTTATCCACCTCCCATTGGATAACATGGCTAAGAACTGCTCAGGGCAGGTGTTAGATTTTGGAGATATCTCCAAAAGTTGGTAATAGAAGGTAGCGATGTTAGGGACTGTTTCCAGTCGCTAACATCTTGGCACGCCACTTTGCATGTCATTAGTGATAAGTATCACTGACATGCAAAGCGGGGCCCAAGATGGTCGCTATCTCCTTTTAGCTGTCACTAACTGGTGTTAGCGACAGCTTGGTAATAGGGAGATAATTTTATCTCCGCTTTCAAGGCTTTTAAAGCCAAAAAAGCGGAGATAAACCCCCTTGATAATATGCCCCACGATTCCTTGGGGGTTTCAGCTGACAGGGCTTGGTATTGTGTTACATGGTAATTTTTCCAGGAAACGTCAGAGGGTCGATGCAGGGGTTCTAGAAGAGGTGATAAACCATTTAAGCCTCATGAACAAGCGCATGGTCTTTTAAAGATTTGTGAAGTACTCGGAGCGGCGGTGTGTGTGTTTCCTCTTTCAGGAGCGGGCGGGGGGGGACTGCCAGCAACTTGCCAGGTCAGGTAGTGTTCAACACGTGCATCACCCTTTCTCTGCTTGCTATTGCGCTCCATGCTTCGGAAAGGTAAGAAAAAGAACGTGCATTTGAGTTTGAAATGTCCGATCCTGCAGCAGCACACTTCCAAAGCCCACACATGACAATAACCCGATTCAAGGCCCCATTCACCCGTTTTTAAAAAAATAGATAACACTCCAACAAAGTAAGGTTATAAAACTTTATTAACTATTAACTTTAACGAACGGAACAAAAACTAAAAACATTTAAACATTTCTCAACACAAAAAGCAACAATGGTTAGAAGCTGTCTTTTGTGCGAATAGTCCCAAGGCAGCACAACGTGCAGAGTTCTGGACGGCACCCAGGTGATGTCGCCTGGGTGCCGCACTGGTTTAGGGATCCTACAATGCTGCTCCGAAAATTGGCGTGGGGCGTCCCGGGTGGGGCGGGGGGAGGCCTCGTCAGTAGCGGTCTGTTGTGCGAATAGTCCCAAGGCAGCACAACGTGCAGAGTTCTGGACGGCACCCAGGTGATGTCGCCTGGGTGCCGCACTGGTTTAGGGATCCTACAATGCAGCACAGAAAAACAGCGTGGGGCGTCCCGGGTGGTGCGGGGGGAGGCCTCGTCAGTAGCGGTCTGTGTCCAGTGTCACATGGCTGACACAACATGTACGACAGGCACCCAGGTGATGTCCAGTAAACTGCCGCACTGGTTTTGGTATCCTACAATGCTGCTCCGAAAATTGGCGTGCGGCGGCCCGGGGGGGGGGCGTGGGGGAGGCGGCGTGAACGGGCCTCCCCAGGTGGCGGCCATCTAGCTGAGTTGCGCCCGCTCTTGCGGTTACAGCGTCTCGCTCACCATGTTGTTGAGTTGCTCCCACTCTTGCAGTGCAGCGATAGGCGGCTGCCACATGGCTCTTAAAATGGCGGACGGCTCCTCGGTTTTGGGCCTGGTCCACTGAAATGGCCCTGGGACACTTTGGAACTCGGACGCTTGCCTGCTAGGGCTTGGGCTCCATTCTCGAAAAGCGTCCCCTCAGCCGTGAAGATTGTACAAAAGTCTTGGGGGCCCCCGACTCCCGCAGGCTTCCGGTGGGGAGCGGCTGCCATGATTGCTCGCGGAATGACCACGACGGAGCCACGAGATGGTGGTGCTCTCATGCTGACGCCAGCTTCAGTCTGAATGATCCAGAAACAAGGTGGGGCTTTCATCGTTTGGGAAAAAAAAAATTTCTAAACCAATGAAAAGTGTTATTTTTAGGTCATATGACCAAGCCTTCCATCTTTAGGAAACCAAAAGTAAAATGAACCAATGAAAAGTTTTATAAACAAGTCACATGACCTGTTATGCGGCATAGGGCTACAAAAAGCGTAGAAAATCCGTTGGCACGTGAGGCGGCGTCAGTAGCGGACCGATGTGCGAATAGGCCGAAGGCAGCACAACGGGCCGAGATCCGGATGGTACCGAGGTGGTGTCCAGCAAATTGCCGCACTGGTGTGGCCATCCTACAATGCTGCGCCGAAAGACGGCGTGTCCAGCTGAGTTGCGGTCACTGTTGCGGTACAGTGACTCGAACGCGCCGAGATCCGGATGGCACCGAGGTGGTGTCCAGCAAATTGCCGCACTGGTGTGGCCATCCTACAATGCTGCGCCGAAAGACGGCGTGTCCAGCTGAGTTGCGGTCACTGTTGCGGTACAGTGACTCGAACGCGCCGAGATCCGGATGGCACCGAGGTGGTGTCCAGCAAATTGCCGCACTGGTGTGGCCATCCTACAATGCTGCGCCGAAAGACGGCGTGTCCAGCTGAGTTGCGGTCACTGTTGCGGTACAGTGACTCGAACGCGCCGAGATCCGGATGGCACCGAGGTGGTGTCCAGCAAATTGCCGCACTGGTGTGGCCATCCTACAATGCTGCGCCGAAAGACGGCGTGTCCAGCTGAATTGCGGTCACTGTTGCGGTACAGTGACTCGAACGCGCCGAGATCCGGATGGCACCGAGGTGGTGTCCAGCAAATTGCCGCACTGGTGTGGCCATCCTACAATGCTGCGCCGAAAGACGGCGTGTCCAGCTGAGTTGCGGTCACTGTTGCGGTACAGTGAGTCGAACGCGCCGAGATCTGGATGGCCCCGATGTTGTGTCCAGCAAGTTGCCGCACTGGTGTGGCCATCCTACAATGCTGCGCCGAAAGTCGGCGTGGGGTGCCCCGTTGGCTTATGAGGTGATGTCAGTAGTGGACCGATGTGTGAATAGGTCGGAACCAGCACAAGGCGCCAAGATCCGAATGGCAAGTCCTGGATGTTGAGTGCCTCAGTTGAGAGTTCTGAGCAGTGCTTGTAAGACTGTCTGAAGCTTATTTGCACCTGCTGCAGCTTCACTAGGTCCGGCGGAACTTTTTGCCTTTTCCTTTCTGCTTCTTTTCCTACAATCCGTTTCATCTGAAGACACGATCAGGTCCCTGAATGTGTGCAGGGGGACGCTATTGATTGAATGAAAATGGCGGCTTGACACAAAGCTGACTCAAGCGTTACTGTTGGTGCTATACAGACAAAAATTGGTTTTCAGTTTGTACATTCTTCAAGTTTTTTTTTTCCATCCAAGTCTGATTGAGAGTTTGTAGAAAAATGGCTTCAGATTTTCCACATACTACTCTTCAACATTCTTCCTAAATGTAACAATGTGAAACTCACTAGGAGAACGGCTGTTTCTGTTTCCTTTCAAAATGCTGCCAACAATATTTTCTGAATGGAAGACACCATCTTGTAGCATAAAGGGCCGAAAGGGGTTCTGGTCTGGCCGATGGTTGGTGGAGACATTTTGACTATATCTTGGACCTGCCCGGCCTCGCCCAAAATGGCGCCGGTATAAATGGGACTCGTAACTCCTTGCCCGCAAATGTATATCTAGAAAATGTTATTGTAAGTGGCCCTGTTCTATTTTAATTACAAAATGTATGTCCACCGATTCCGCAACTGTTAGACACCTTAGTTCTTGCAACCTAATGGCCCGCTCGTTACGTTCCTCTACAGTGTAAATGTCTCCTCATCATATACGATTTCAGTTTGCTCCGTGGCCGGCCCACGTGGTTATAGGCCCGTATTTGTATACTGACATTTTCACAATAAAGGTTTTTAAAACAAAACACGGTAGTAGTATTTACATTGGTAAAGTTTTTACTTTTAGTCACTGTTTTCGAATCAGTAAAAGGCAAGTGAAATAAAGCAGTCCAATTACATGACGGATAAAAGGTTTTATATGTAGGAACGCAGTAAAGATAAATGGTCAAGGGCAGTTGTGTTTTTCATGTCTGCAACATAAAGTGATCGATAAGAATCTGATAATCAGGCGTATCGGCGACTAAGACAGCAGGCCGAATCTCTTTTACTCAACGGCTCCGTCATGGAAGGAAGAAACGCCCTTTTTCTCGAAAAAGGAATATATTTTACTTGCAAGACAGTTGTAAATTTTCCGGGAAAGTACATTAGCCTGGAATATTATAACATATGTTTGAAAAAAAAATATTGTTCGAAAATAATAAAAAGCGTAATTTTTAGGTCATATGACCAAGCTTTTCATCATTAAATTAACAAAAGTAAAATGAACCAATGAAAAGTTTTATTAACAAGTCACATGACCTGTTATGCTTACGTTACGCGCTGCGCGCCGCGCCTCGGATCGCTTCCGGGTGCGCTAACGCGGCGTGTCATAAAACGCATTACGCGACAACGTAGGTCAAGAATATAGTCTAAATGTCTCCACCAACCAGCGTTCAGAACACAACCCCTTTCAGCAGTCCAAAAAGTTCTGTTAAATGAGAACAGAGGGGACAGGCAACAAGAACCATCAGTCAAAGAGGGGAGGGCAAGTTCTTCTCTTCCGGGTCATGTTGGGGCGCTACCGGAACTGATCGAATTGGTAGTCTATAGTGTTTCTGGATGTTTCAGACTTAAGCAGGCGTCAGCATGAGACCACTACCATCTCGTAGCTCCGTCGTGGCCATTCCACGAGCAATCATGGCAGCCGCTCCCCACCAGAAGCCTGCGGGAGTCGGAGGCCCCCAAGACTTTTGTAGAATCTTCACGGCTGAGGGGACGCTTTTCGAGAATGGGACCCAAGCCCTATCAGGGAAGCGTCCGAGTTCCAAGGTGTCCCAGGGCCATTTTAGTGGACCAGGCCCAAAACCGAAGAGCCGGCCGCCATTTTGAGAGTCCTGTGGCAGCCGCCTATCGCTGCACCGCAAGAGCGGGCGCAACTCAACTACATGGTGAGCGAGACGCTGTAGTCGCAAGAGCGGGCGGTAAACAGCTGAATGGCGGAAGAGGCACAGTGTAGCAAAAGCGGGCGGAATGGCAACTAAAACGATAAAGGGGCGCCCCACTACAGCTTGTCTTCAGGTCAAACGGATTGTGGGACAAGGTCCAGAATTGAAGAGTCATCAAAAGGCAAAAAGTTCCGCCGGACCCCGGGAGCCGGCCGCCTATGTCGGGGGCGATCTCAGGCTACACCAGTGCTATAAGACTTGGGGAGGGTGTCGGAGCCATGCGTCTTCTCCGAGTCCATGGCCATCACACCGCCCCTCAGGGGCCTCCGTCAAGCTGTTTAGGAAGGTAGCATATCACATTGTTTTCTAATGCAGTCAGGTCTACAAACGACACTCACTTACTTTGAGAATAGTGAAGCTGCAGTAGGTGGAAATAAGCTTTAGACAGTGTTACAAGCACTGCTCAGAACTCTTAACTATGGCACCCAACATCCAGAACTTATGCTATTTGAGAATGGCAGTGACATCGAAGCATCTCAGGGACCAAAACCATTAACGTACTTTCACGTATGAAAATCTTACTTGGGGAGGGGGCAGGAGCGAAGCGCCCTCTCCCAGTCAGCGCCACCACACCGTATGTTGAAAATCTGAAGCCATCGTTCTACAAAGTCAACCAAACTTGGATTGAAAAATCTAGAAAAATGTACAAACTGAAAAACAGTTTTGGTCTGCATAGCATCAGTAGCAACGCTTGAGTCAGCTTTGTGTCAAGCCGCCATTTTGATTCAACAAAGCACAGGCATTGAAAAAGGCTGAAATTCAGAACTCTAAACTATGGCACCCAACATCCAGGAGCTTGCCATCCGGATCTTGGAGCCTTGTGCTGCTTTCGATCTATTCACACATCGGTCCACTACTGACATCTTATAAACCAACGTTATGTAAATAGTTTTTTAATAAAATGTTTTACCCTGTTTCTTTGCTGGTGTGTTGTCTATATTTTTAATATTTGCATAGGGTTTGTCGTTATTTTGTGCGGGATGGGTGATGGAGCCGAGCTGTCTTGCAGCCCTCATGGTGTGGAGCTCAGTTCATCTCACTATTTTCGTATTTCTCATGAAGGGTTGTTCCTAATATTTCTATTTTAGCGAGGTCAAAAAGAGATCCAATTAGTGGCCTACTGATTTTGCTCGATTACTTTTATTTTTTTACACGATTTTTCACTATCTGCAAAGACTAAACAGAGTATTGCGACTTTGTGCTTGTTTGTAAATAGAGAATGATTCAAAGAGAACCAATTCTAAAACAGTAAATGCTTGGACAACAATCAATCAAATGGAGAGACAAGGAGGCACGACGGATTACAATGGGGGTAAAGGCCTGCGTTAACTACCCTTCAGTATCTGCAAAGAGAGAGTACTACTAAGACAAAAGAGGGGAGGGGGGGGGGGGTGCAGCGTTCAAAGCACATCAGCGTGCATAAATACGAAAATGTTTTTATCTATCACGTACTTGACATTTTAAAGCTTTTCATATTTGCTATTAAAAAACCAATGAAATTCATAGAAAAAACCATAGGTTATAGTGGATATATAGTTAGGAATTTGCATTTACAAAACCTTGAAAATTCAATGAAAAAAACATTGGTTTTAGGCCATATATAGTTAGGAATTAGCATTTACAAAACCTTATTTTACTCGCATAAAACCATTGAAATTCCATATATAGTTAGAAGCGCTAACTATATATCGCGCACCCGCAATCCACTGCTGATGATGTCACATATTACATCATTCATGACATGGTCAGTGACATCACTGATGACATCACTGATGACATCTCAAATGACATCACTGATGACATCACTGATGACAACTCAAATGACATCACTGATGACATCTCAAATGACATCACTGATGACATCACTGATGACAACTCAAATGACATCACTGATGACATCTCATTTGTCATCACTGATCACATCACTCATGTGATAATACAATGAACCTCTTCAGACTCTAATATAACCTTACATACACTCAGTATAAACAGACACTCACAGACTGTCACTCATCCATGGAGTTACTCACACACCTAGTCAGTCATGCAAAGAATCAATCACACCTCCATTTCCTCAACTATACAGTTATACACATCTTACTTATTCAAACATATAATAACACATATTTACTCTCTTATATAATCCCTGATACAAGCTCACAGTGATCGATACAGCCACTCACACATTCACTGGCTCTTATGTTCAGTTATTTATATATCTCAACTCTCACATGTATTGTGTTTTACATACGTACTTACTTGCACATGTAGCAATGAGAAATCCATTCACTCACCAACAGACCCATGCACAGTCAACCGCCCATATAGCTGTTTCCACATGCACTCTTGAACTCATACTCCTAGTGAATCAACTGCTTACACATCTATGCACAGAGTCACGCACCTCCCAGCCACCCACACACACACTCAGCCTCCCATTCAAATACTTGGGCAACCAATCAATAACCCATATGGCCACTCTTATAGCTACTGATCAACACATGCAGCAGCTTACACAACAACAAACATAATGATGCACAAATTAAGACAGTTTAGTCACTAACCCATGCACTCAGTGAGACACATTTAATCACTCTCTCATACACTCAGTCATGCACCTACTAAATTCTTCATCCAGACACTTATACATCCACTCATTCTTCAATATGTAAAACATATTTAAACTTTACAGACACATACAATCACTGGATGTTGTCATCAGTGATGTCATCAGTGATGTCACTGACCATGTCATGAATGATGTAATATGTGACATCATCAGCAGTGGATTGCGGGTGCGCGATATATAGTTAGCGCTTCTAACTATATATGGAATTTCAATGGTTTTATGCGAGTAAAATAAGGTTTTGTAAATGCTAATTCCTAACTATATATGGCCTAAAACCAATGGTTTTTTCATTGAATTTTCAAGGTTTTGTAAATGCAAATTCCTAACTATATATCCACTATAACCTATGGTTTTTTCTATGAATATATATATATATATATATATATATATATATATATAGCTGTTCTTGCAGGGATGCCTTCACATGTACTATTCAACACCCTGCCTTGGGGTTATCAGGCCTGCTGGAGGGGTGACGTACAAATAATACATGCAGTGTTAGGAGTCATGGCACACATGGTTTTGTGACATGTTGTGTTTTCACTTTTGTCTACAGAAAGACACACAGCCTGTAATAGCAGCCCTGCATGTGCTTGGGGAGAGATCCCTTGGGGTGGCACAATTTGTGTTGCTGTCCATAGGGACCCTCTTTAGCACCTCAGGCCCTAGGTACAAGTGGCACCATTTACTAGAGTCTTAGAGAGGGTGCTAAAGGTTTTGCGAATTGGGAGGAACCGTTGTACAGTTTTGAGGGAAAGAACACTGATACTGGGGGCCTGGTTAGCAGGAACACAATACACTTCAGTCAAAGTTTCATTAAACACCAAACAAAAAGTGAGGGGGTACTGCAACAAAACCCCTGTTTCCTACATAGGAACATTTATTTTCAGAAACCAGGAAGATTGTTTTATGCTACACAATTCTGACATAGTTCTGTGATGCTTTCAATATCACCCAAAATATTTGCATACTAATTCTTCTGTCTTGAATAATCCTTACCATAAGAGTTAACACAATTCATATAACGGAATAACCTTCTATTGAAAATATAATGAGATTAGCCCAACCTCTGTTAAAGGGGTCTGAAGACAGCATAGCAATTTCCGGTCAGAATTCAGTGCAGAAATCGTTTCCTTTGGCTTCGTGAAAAATGGGTTCATGCAAAGAAGCAATCAGTGTTGCAACCAAAATGAAACATTTCCTAGTAATCACGAAGAAAAGTTTCACTTCTATTAAGGGCAGAGGATTATGCTCAAACTTTCTTTTATTCTTTTCCAGCAGCTTCAACAAGTAAGGTAAAAAACTATCATTCCTATAATGCACACAGTAAATGTCAACATATAGTCCACCAATAGGCAGTCCATGACATTTCACCATTACCTTTGCCTTCTGTCTGCTGGCATGCTCTGTGAGTCTCATTATGATTGAAAACAGTGGGAAAACATACCTGTTCTCCCGGGACTAATCCTGTAGGAAGGAATCTGTCGCCAAAGCTAGAGGGTCTGGCGTCCAACTGAATAATCTGGGAAGCTGATGATCCAGCCGTGACACAGAAAGTTCTGCCGAGAAGGATCCCAAGACGGTGTTTAACCTCTGTAAGAGCGGGGGATGCAGTTGCCACAAACTTATGTCCGACCACATCCTGGAGCACCGATCTGCTATCACTTTGGAGGCTCCTAGGAGGTACTGTGGTGTCCCCAAAATTTTGTGCTATAGGCAGAAGGTCCGAATTTCCTTGGCTAGATCCACCAAGACCTTGGATCTGGTCCCTCCAAGGTGGTTTATATAGCATACTGCCGAAACATTGTCCATCTTCAGAAGAAAGCTGCATAAAACCTTTTCCTTCATCAAATACTGAATGGCAACGGACCCCGCCATCCACACTAGGCAGTTGATATGAAGGTGACACCCGTCTGCTTATCGTTCTTCACCGGTAAAGGAGTCTCCACATTGAGCCCCCCAGCCGGACTTGCTGGCATTGGATTCTATCCAGGACTGAGCCAGAGATGGCCCGACTGTTCCATGCCTCCATATGGTCCAGCCACCATCTAATTTCCACTTTCACCTCGTCCGTTAGGGGTATCTGATCAGAGTATTGTAGCCCAGGCCGAAGGTGGAACACTTTGAGGCACTGCAAGGCTCTGTAATGGAGCGTCCCCGGGAAGATCGCCTATATTGATGACACTAGATGGCCTACCATTCAAGCCACATGTCTTAATGAACTAGTGGAACGTGCCAGCATCTGTTTCAGTTCCTTGTGAATTTTGGTCACTTTCCAAGAAGGAAGGTTCAACATCCACTTTACTGAGTCTATGGCGAATCCCAGGAAGGTCGTCTACTTGGACGGTACCAGGAAGAATTTCTTGCCATTGATCACAAAACTTAAACCCTGCAGTGGATCGACAGCCATCTGTAACTGCTCGCCAGGAGCACCTTGAATTGGTAAATGCCCTGCCGAAATCGCCGATCTGTAGGACTTGACAGTCCAATATGCCAACTCTTGAGACGCCAAATAGGCCAAGAAGGTCATGATGGCAACCACTTTGCACCCCATGGGATCCTGGTTGTTTCGTACACACCAATAACCCATCTGACCCATGCCGATCTATAACATTTGTTCATACTGTCAGCCCATGCTGCCGCCAGTAATTCTTCAGGATTGGAGAATCCCATGAAAGTTCCAGAAGAACTGGAAACCACACTTGTGACCTCCAAAAAGGGGTGATCACCATTACCTTTGCCTTCTGTCTGCTGACATGCTCTGTGAGTCTCATTATCATTGAAAACAGTGGGAAAACATACCTGTTCTCCCGGGACTAATCCTGTAGGAAGGAATCTGTCGCCAAAGCTAGAGGGTCTGGCGTCCAACTGAATAATCTGGGAAGCTGATGATCCAGCCGTGACACAGAAAGTTCTGCCGAGAAGGATCCCAAGACGGTGTTTAACCTCTGGAAGAGCGGGGGATGCAGTTGCCACAAACCTATGTCCGACCACATCCTGGAGCACCGATCTGCTATCACTTTGGAGGCTCCTAGGAGGTACTGTGGTGTCCCCAAAATGTTGTGCTATAGGCAGAAGGTCCAAATTTCCTTGGCTAGATCCACCAAGACCTTGGATCTGGTCCCTCCAAGGTGGTTTATATAGCATACTGCCGAAACATTGTCCATCTTCAGAAGATAGCTGCATAAAACCTTTTCCTTCATCAAATACTGAATGGCAACGGACCCCGCCATCCACACTAGGCAGTTGATATGAAGGTGACACCCGTCTGCTTATCATTCTTCACTGGTAAAGGAGTCTCCACATTGAGCCCCCCAGCCGGACTTGCTGGCATTGGATCTATCCAGGACTGAGCCAGAGATGGCCCGACTGTTCCATGCCTCCATATGGTCCAGCCACCATCTCATTTCCACTTTCACCTCGTCCTTAAGGGGTATCCGATCAGAGTATTGTAGCCCAGGCCGAAGGTGGAACACTTTGAGGCACTGCAAGGCTCTGTAATAAAGCGTCCCCGGGAAGATCGCCTACTTTGAGGCACTGCAAGGCTCTGTAATAAAGCGTCCCCGGGAAGATCGCCTATATTGATGACAATAGATGGCCTACCATTCAAGCCACATGTCTTAATGAAGTAGTGGAACGTGCCAGCATCTGTTTCAGTTCCTTGTGAATTTTGGTCACTTTCCAAGAAGGAAGGTTCAACATCCACTTTACCGAGCCTATGACGAATCCCAGGAAGGTCGTCTACTTGGACGGTACCAGGAAGAATTTCTTGCCATTGATCACAAAACTTAAACCCTGCAGTGGATCGACCGCCATCTGTAACTGCTGTGACAGTTTCAATGGACACTGATCCAAAAGCAGGAGGTCGTCTAGCTAAGGTCTCCACCACCAGTTTGATGACCTTGGTGAAACACCAGGGAGTAGAGGACGGACCAAAAGTAAGGGTGGTGAACTCGTACCTCTGGAAATGCACGTGAACTGCAAGAAACGGTGATGCAGGACAAAAATGTATACTGCCACGTATGCATCTTTTAAGTCCAAGTGCACCATCCAGTTGGGCTGCAGGAGATCCCACAGGAGATGGATTCCCTTCATCTTGAAATGGCGGTAAACTACCCACTGGTTGAAATCCCTGAGATTTTGTTACTGGACGTTGGCCACCATCCGTCTTGTCCACTAGGAAAATGTTGCTGAGGAAACCCCTTGCATGGAGGCAAAAGTGGATAATCGTGCCTTTTTGCAGCTAGTCTCCCACCTCCTGATCTATCAAGGTGACTTGGTCTTCTGCAAAAACCAGTGGACGAGGTTGGTGTTCTTCGATCAGGGACCCGTAGAACTCTAAATGAAAACCCTTAATGGTTTGGAGGACCCATGCGTCTGAAGTTATTCTTCCATCGCGGGCGCGATTGTCCCTTCATGTCTGGAAGAATTCTCCCTGCTTTGATGTGTCTTGGAACTTTCTGGATCCTCTCTGAGGGCCTTGGGTGAAGAACTAGCTGGCCGAGCGCCCTCTGCCATGTCTGGCCCCAACAAAAATTCAAGGGTGAAAGATCTTTATTGAGGCCTGTTCCTTATCCAAGGAGGTAAGCGCAGCCATGAATTTGCGCAGCTCCTTGATAAATGTGTCCCTGAAGAGCCCACCCTGACCTACCACTCCAGCCTGGGGGGAAGCCAAGTCTCCCAATTTGATGTCCATCTTCAAGAGAAGGGAGCAACGCTTATCGATTGAGAGAGCGCAATTAGCATTTCTGAGAAAAATTACAGCGCACAGTACCCAAAAAGAGATTCGCTTTGGAGAAAAGGGGTGCCAAATGCCATGGCCTCTTCAGCCTGTTCCAGGATCTTTGTAATAAGGACAGCAATATCCAACAGTTTATCCTGGCAAGACAACCAGGAACAATCAATGCCCTTTTTGGGTCCCTAATATATTTTTGGAGGAAAGTGGCCATTCTTGGGTCGAATTCCCAAGTTACCACCACCTTACCCGGTAGGGCGGAGCAAAGGAATTCTGCCTGGAGACATGCTCTAACCTCCTTTTCCTGAGATTTCCGTATGTATCCTGCTACAAACTTAGAGACTTTATTGGAAGGGGCCCAATCTGTGGAGCTGGGTGTAACAGGACCTTGGAGACCAGAGTGGGACTCTATAGCCTGGTCGGGCCTGCTTCGTCATTTGAGTACCCTAGGGACTCAGCCAACTCTGCTTCAAGACCTTGTGGGGTGGAGGGGGATACATCAGCCACGTCTAACAGGGTGTCATGCACTCCTGCATCTGGCGAGTATAGGAAAGCCTTTTATAGATGCTCAAAGGCCCCCAAGTCTATTCCAGTGTCTCGCTTGCACTTATGGGTGTGCTTGATGGGAGTCGTAAGTGCTGGGAGGGACTGGGAATTCTGGCAAGCGTAGGCTGTAGTGAGGGCAGACCTCTGCTTGCGCACATTGTTATGTTAGCATAAGCTTATTAGAAGTTTAAACACCATTTTGCCGCTTTTGCACACGACACTGCAGGTAGCTGTTATTGCAAGTTTTACATTTGTGAATATCTTCACATGAGAAGGGCTTGTTTTTAACATCTCTAGACTTACATCGCGACCTTAGTCTGCACAGTGAGTTCTGAAACCTCCAAGGTTATCATAACAATGTTTTTCTGTTGTTCAGGCTGATCGGCTCACACTTAGCCACAACATACACGTAGCTGCCGTTAACTGGAATTCTGGCGCCTTTAACCCCTTCGCTGCTCATGACGAGCTCAGCTCGTCATGCAGTACACTTGTTGTGTGCTTATGACGAGCTGAGCTAGTCATGAACAATGGGATTTCAAGGGAGTTCAGCACCGGAGGAAAATCTCCCTTGCAGCGATGGTGTTAATATGCTTTGAAGCCCATAGGAATCAATAGGCTTTACCGATTCGGTATTTACCGAATCGGTAAATACCGAATTTTACCGATTCGGTAAAAGGGAACATCTGGATTCCCTACATACCAACCCCTCACATTTACCGAATCTTAATTACCGAATCGGTAAAATTCGGTAATTTTCGGTAATTAAGATTCGGTAAATGTTACTTACCTACATCTGGCCCATTGTTCCTAGCTAGGGGATTGGCATACAAGGCACTATAGGACCTGTTCCCACCATCATTATAATATGATTTTCCCTTTTGTGTTTTATGGAATTGTAACCATGCTGCTTGTATTATTTTTAATGATATACCTCCTTATGCTCGCCCAAATACTGCATCTTAGAGCACAACGTTAAAAATAATCATTTTAAACTTTACTTTGTCACTTTTTTACCCATGTTGTGGACTGGTATGAGACTAACAAACTAAAGTATGTTCCTGATTCCCACCATTCCTGAGTATAACCTAAGTCGCATGTTCTGGGTTGTCTAATCATTGGTTACTTTGCTATAGGACGAAGAGCTAATGTGACACTGATGCTAGTCGGTTAGGGTTTCTAGGTACTGAGGTGAGTTTTTTGTCCACCCCAATTCATTGAGGTCCTGGGTCTCTGTGCACAGTTCTGTGTCTGAGCAGAATCCCTGCAACAAGGCCACTTACCTAAAGTGCCGCTCAAAGCGCCTGATGGCCACCGCTACTGCCTGGTGAATGGAAGCATCTACAGCTTCGTAAAACTCATCATCCAGGGGCAGGACTTGCATTGATTCTTCCTCTGTATATTCATCCTCCATGATAGCAAGGGGTATGGTTAATAAGCCTAGGGCAAAGACCACGAATGAAAAAGGCTTAGAGCCAGTAATTCTAAAGGTTTCGACCCAGGGTTAGATGCCTTTGGCAGCCTGAGGCTTGCACTCACAGTGAACAATAATTACTATAATCGCACTGGACGCACGTGTGTTTTGGCAGCCTGAGGCTTATATTTTGGCAAATCAATAGTTGGGGATTTGGGTGCGCCGAGCATAAGAAACAAAGGGCCTTTGCCCTGGGGCGACTCACCCTGCTTTGCACGGGTGTCAGGAATGCTTAGGCCTGCTCTAGTCAGCCAAGAGTGAAGTCCTCAATTTCACCGTCTCGGCGTTCCGATACAATACAGACCCATGTGTGAGCGGGCATCAGGCTGAGCAAATATTTAAGTACAGACCTGTACTCGACGGGCGTATGGCTCCAGGCTCCTCAAGCGTAGCTGATACCATTGGGCGCTACATATCAGAGCACTCGTTGCTGAAACTTACAGCAGTGCTCCCTTCACAGACCAGCAAGACGCTTCACTCGTACTCTCTAGTCCACACCATTGCGCACCGCACAAAACTTTTAGAGGGGTGCTGTGAATGGAGCGATGAGAAATGCTCCTGCTGCCCCAGAGTAAACCTGTAGTGAGGCTACTTGGCACACCGAGGCTAGCAGACAACAAGGCATAAATATAATAAGACTAGCAAGTATCAAGTAAGCAATATTCAAATATTAAAAATCTCAAAGCATGAGAAGAAATAAGATAGCACTTAACTGTTGGAAGCAGGAAAAGAAAGAGGAGGTCTTCCAAGGGGAGCCCGCCTTTGTGGATGTCCTGTACTGCCTATTGATGGACATGATGTTGACCTTTACTTTGTACATTATGGGAACTGTAGTTTTTTGTTTTATTTGTTGAAGCTACTGGAAAGGAATAAAAGAACGTTTTAGCATAATCCTCGCTTGAGTCTGCTGCTGGAAAGGAATAAAAGAAAGTTTGAGCATAATCCTCGCTTCCAGTCCTGACATATAATCTCATTTCTGTCTAAATGTCTGAAATGTAAGTTATATTGGGTCAAGTGCCATGGTGTATGTACGGTCTAGTAGTGTCTCCTAAGATTGCTCAAATTCAGTAGAATGCAGTGATCAATTCAAAGTCCAGTGTTCTGTTGGACACTTTAAAGTAATTAACTGGAAAAAAAGTATTTCAGGAGGACTTGGCTTTCCAGAAGACAAGACAATAGAATGAAAATCTTAAGTATGAAGGTGACTTTGTTTTAAATAAACGTACACCTATATCAGAGGTTGCTACCTCTCTGCTGAAGGGTTGTATGAGATCAGCATGACAACTGGGTAATATAGTAGCAGATCCCCAGAGTTACTCTTCTGTGTGATTCCAAATGAAAAGCCTTTGTTATCAGACGGTCTAGGGTGCTGTCAGAGAATAAAGAAACTGCATTCTGTAGATATTAACATACTTTTTTTTAATATACTTGAGAATGTTGTCAAATGTGTAGAAACTGTGCCTGTAGTCCCTAACTGTTCCATGTGGGTTAATGACACACCATACATATTCTACAGATTGTGGCTATATCACTAGAATTTACTCTTAACTTAGGGTTGAGATTACCAGATCAGTCCAGTTCGTGCTCTTTATATTTGGGATATCCCTTTACCCATTCAATGTGATCTATAGTAGATGACAATCGCAAGTTACAATAAATTCTTGATAATAAAGGTTGCAATAACAGACGTTGGCTGTCATTAGGAGTTGGCTGAAAATTGGATGTGGGGATACCAGAGGACAGTATTTACACACCAAATATCAGCTATCCCCAGAATGGGGAATAACTGCTTAGACGCAGAGATGCCGCATTCTTTACCAGGCAGTTTTTTGTCATGCCAGTGAAAAAAAGTTTGCCATGCTCTGAGCAAGTGGAAATTGTCTGTGGACGGACTGGCTGGTGTGGGGTTGCGGGCACACTTGTACCTTTTTGGGATAAACATTGTCTGCTCCCATGTGCTGCTACTGGGGTATTGCGGGCTGATAGCTACAGCCCCTCCTTCAGCAGCAAAGATAGGCCCTGTGTATGGAATTATCAGATTGGAAATTTGATAACTTCTGGCCCGGACAGACTTGCAATTGCTATTTTGGTGATTTCACCATAAATTATCACTCCAAGTGAAATAACCCACTCGTCATGAAGGCAATAGGCTTTAATAGTACTTTTATATCATGGATACAAATTACTTGGGTAACTGCAGGTGAGGTTGAATAAAAATGCATCCATTCTTTAGTTTTTCTTGAGTGTAGCAGTTGAGCTGATGACTTTATTGCTTAAATAGAACATGGCTGGTATAAAACCGTGTTAATACCAAGAAGCTGGTGCTAGACCTGCCACGACTGAAGGAGAAGAAATGACTTCGTACTGCACATTGATCAAGACATTGAGATGCTTCTCATATGGTATTTGACACATTTTCACAATAGCTGGATAATCGAAGAATGTATTTAACATTGATCTTTAGTCGTGCAATTTCCCCTTGAAAACCTAATTTGTCTTTTGTTTTTTTTTACAATGAATTGGAGGATTCTATTTGATAATTTAAATAAAAACAAGGATGAAAGGAAAGTTGGTGCATGAATTAAGTAGAAAATGTCTTCTAACCATAACACAATAACTGGCTACTTCAATTGACATTTTTAAAATTATTGGTCAAAAAGTAAATCATCCAATTCACACATTTGTTATTTTGACAATTAATGAAGTAAAGCAACTTCATTTTAGAAACCAATCTTCAGTCATTGAAGCTCCTCTGCTCTCCAATCTCGACTTCCCTCGACTTCTCTAATACTCTCCTCTACTCCAACTTCTCACTTTGTCTGACTGCGGAGTTTGCAGTGTTCAGGGCTTAGACTGGTGCCCTAGTAACACATACCTGGTTACAGTGATCCTTTATTGGTATAAAGCATTGGCTTAGGATATTGTTGTAGACCACAACTCTAGGATTGTGGTCACTGTCCTATACAGACCTTTTTATTTTGGTTGTTGGAAAAAAATGTCATTGTAGGTGCAGACAGGGCTGTGAATGCTACCATGCCCATCTTGTCCACTGGGTTGCCTGTTAGAACTGTATTGAACCATGTGGCCCTTTATATGTTGGATCTTTCTTTATTGCACACACAGGAAGTCTTAACAGTTTCTGGGGTTCACCTCTCTTCTGTTCAGGTGCTACTGCAGGAAGAAATGGCTGTTGTTCCAGAAGACTGGGATGTGGCAGACGAGAGAAAGAAAGTCCTAGAGTCCCCTCCTGAGCAGATAGCTATGCTGGGTAGCCCCCTGGTCATCAGGGAGTTGACAAAGGTGAGCTTAAAATACCACACTTTTATCATGCCTCGCATCTCTCTTAGAGTTTTTGATTGGTGCATTTAACTTCCACTTGGTATGGATTGCTTGACATGAAGGTTAATACTTGTAATTCTCTTTTCTTGTGGCCGTCATCTCATAGGTTTATAACGGTAGTGAGTCCCTGCTCGCTGTTGACAGGATCTCCTTGAGTGTCAACAAAGGGGAGTGCTTCGGCCTTTTGGGCTTCAACGGAGCTGGCAAGACCACCACTTTCAAAATGCTGACTGGCGATGAGACCATCACAGCAGGCGATGCCTACGTGGATGGATACAGTGTTCTGGAGAGTATTAAGAAGGTACCTTGTTTGTAATAGAGGGGAACTGAATTTCTTAGAGGAAAGCACTAAATATGCTAATTTTCACAGACATATGTTTATAGAAGCTGCAAGCACTGTCTCCTTCTATTCCCTTTTAGTCAGCTTGCCTCAATGCATAGTGTAAGGCATTTACATGGTATGTTTTTTAACCTATACCTAAGAAGTAGCTGTGTTATTGAGATCCACAAGGCCAGAAGTTGTGTAATTGAATCCGTAAACGAAGGGCCTGCTTTCACCATGAAACTTTTGAAGGAGACAGAGAAACAGCCAGATAAGGAAGCATGCCTGTTTAAAAGAACATATCAATCTACTGAATTATTAATGTTTATTTATTCATTTATTTATTCATTTGAAAGTTTTATAGAGTGCGTACAAGACCCTTGCGGGTATCGGAGCGCTTTACAGTAGATGAGTTTAGTTATATCATACATTGACAGACCATAGAGCACAGCATTATTTATGAAGCCAAAAGTAAAACAACATGGTACAGAACAGGAGCAGCCTGGTGAGTCATAGTAGAATAATGGGGAAAAAAATAATATATATAGCAAATTGTTGAGTATACAAACAGCAAAGCGGTAAGGTGCAAAGCAAGGGCCGGCTGACGAAGCAAGGTCGCGAAAACCTGGGATTATGTTCAGGTGAATTTTGCCATAAGGATTCCTTTTACTTCCAACTTGAAGGATGAAGTGGTGGGGCTCAGTCTTATTTCCGGTGGAAGGGCATTCCATATCCTGGGTGCCATTCCTGAGAATGATCGTTTGTACGTTTTTTTCTTGTTTAATTTTTGTGGCTTCAAAAGGCTGTTTTCCGCACTTCTTGTGGATCTGTTCCCCTCAGATATTGTGAGTTTTTGTGTGAGATAGCTGTGAGCATGGTGATGTAAGACCTTGTGTGTCATGCAGGCTATTTTCAGGAGAATTCTGGCTTCAAATGGCAGCCAGTTTAGAGATTTAAGGTCAAGGGAGGTGTGGGACCTCCTTTTCGAGCCAGTGATTTAGTCTTGCAGCTGCGTTGGTGGCGGCTCTTAGGGGAGCTGTAATGGCTTTGGGGAGACCGCATAGAGAGACACTTCCATATTCCAACCGTGGTAGAACTAAAGCTTGAACCGCCATTTTGAAGTCATTGGGAGGTAGGAAGGGTTTCAACTTCCTTAGTGTATTAATCTGAAAGTTTGCTCCCTTTGTGGCGTTATTAATGTGTTTCTGCATATTGAGGTTGCAGTCCAGCGTTATACCCAGTGATTTCGCTGATTCCACAATGGTTGGTTGAATGTTGAGTGCTGTAAGGTGTTTGATCCAATTGTGCATAATCGGGACTTTTGCGGGTGGGGCAATTAGGAGGAATTCAGTTTTCGAGGCATTCAATTTGAGGTCATTTTCTGCCAGCCATGTTTGGGTGGACTTAAGAGTGGTGTTAAGCAGATTAATGTTGTCAAGGGTGTTGATCTTGAGGTACAGTTGGGTATCGTCAGCAGACATGTGAAATTGCACGTTGGACGCTTGTAGCAGATCAGTGAGTTGTTCCATGAATAAGCTAAAGAGTGTAGGGGATAGCGAGGAAGAGGTATCTAAAATGTAATACCAGCCTGGTTGTCTCTGTCCCATGTATGGATTTAGGGCGGAATATTTTTTTTAAATTACTGAACAACTTGTTAGCCACTCCATTTTTATTACTGTAATCTGGGTGTCTGCTGGCTTATGTATGTTAACTCAACAAATGTAGTTACTAAGAAGGGTCACTGAGTAATGAATTTATAAAAAAGTTGCTCAATAAATCTTATCCTTTATTACTGTTGGTGATCATTCAGGGATATGAGCTACTACCACAACCTGATGGGTTGCCCTTCCTCTAGTTTGTCTGTCTCTCTCTCACTCTTGCATTTTAGAAAAACCCTGTTTTGAGATTGCTGAAGGGTATACATTGCTGCAATACGTACATTTTGTTTGGTTGCTGTAATAAAGCATCTATGGTTAGCGGGAAAAATTGAGATGAACAATATGCACTGAATGCCATGACATATTTCTCTTAGAGGTATCAATGAATGGCTCTGTGATTAGAGGAAGAGGAGCATTAAGTAGCCATAATGAGCAAAGGAAGTATCCCTAGACCTACTGTAGTGTTTGAATGGAAAACTTCACAGACCAAAGGTGCAAGAAGTTGTGAAGAACTTTAGGTAGTGCACTGTGGAGTTCCCAATGCTTATGAAGAGCGAAGGCATGGATATCTAAGTTGATATTCATATAGGCCTCACCAGCAGAAGCAGCCTAATCTGGTATAGCTCTGTAGTGATAAAGTGCAAGGTTCTGCAAGCAACAGGTATGAAGTGCCATCATTAGCCTCTGCACAATTTAATACAGACCTAGGTGTTGGGATGCACAGGCAGCCTTGTGGGGTTGGAGCACACAAAAAGCTTCTGTGCAAGGATGTTCATTGCTCCAGGCAAAGTCACAGTTTACCTCCTCTCTCTCTCACTTTCCTCTCTTCTGAGGTATCGGTTTCTGAATGTAGGGGTATTCTGTTATCCCTCTACTGGTAAAGCACATTGGATGCCTGCCTTACCCTTGCAATAGCAATAGCATTGCAGGCTACTCTAAAGGCCAAAGGAACCATTTTCCACTATAGTGCAAGAGTGGTTCAGAAATGATTAGGATAAGGTGATACAGAACGGGATGCTACAAAGTTCTTCATAGGTGATAGAAATATAGCTGTTCCATCGTTGGGGAGTACAAAGATAACCAGGATTGGCAAGCCACTAGGCCTTGCCTTTGTTAGAGCTAGTGGCCAATGTCTTGTAGCCCTGTTGGTCGACAGCGTGGCTGCGTTCAGCATGACTAAACATTAGTGGTGTGGCGTAAAGAAGAGTGGAGTAGCATAGAGTAGAGTGCTGTGCTGTAGAGTAGAGTTGTGTAGAATAAATTTGTGTGGAGTGGTGTAGAGTGGCATTGCGTAGACTGTCACAGAATGCGATGGAGTGGCATAGAGTGCAGTGGTGGCTCCTGCATAGGGGCATGGGGGCGTCGCCCCCACTGCTTTCTCGCAGCGCGAGAAGGCAGACACATTAAATGGTAAAACTACCATTTTATGTTTCTGCCTTCTCGCGCTGCGGTCTTCCAACACCGCATGCCTCTTGGGCCGCTACACCCACTCTCTGTGGGAGACGGTTGCGGAAGTGCTGCCAGAGTGTCCGTTGGAGGTACGGGCCAACCTCGGCCAAGCCCTTGTGGACTGTCGGGATGCAGCCAAATATTCCATCCGGTGTGGGCTGGATACCACCGACTCACTAGGTAGAGTGATGGTAACGACGGTGGCGGTTAGTCGCCACGCCTGGTTGAGGTCCGCTAACTTTTTGGCAGATGTCCAAAACACTCTGATGGACTTGCCGTTTGATGGCCGTCGCCTTTTTGGCGACAAGGCAGACCAAGCGCTTTAAGGACTCCAGGGCTACGGCCAAGTCCTTTGGCCTCTCGGCCCCGCGCCAGCAATCGGGTGCCTTTCGCTCCTTTCGTGGCCAAGGAAAGGGCGCCCCAACACGTGCAGCCAGCCACACGCCGCAGACTAACATCCAGCACGGTGGCGGCCGTGGAAATCGCTGTGGAGGCGGTCGGGGACAATGGCGAGGCCAGTCCACACCTTCCCCCGCAGCGTCTGCCTCTAAACCCTCCTAGTCCGTGCTTCTCGGCCCATGTGACGCCAGGGGGGGGCAGGGTTCGCCATCACCACTCTCACTGGCGCACTGTCACTTCGGACAGGTGGGTGCTGCAGATCGTCCGGAGGGGCTACTCCCTCCCCTTCGAGACGACCCCTCAAGCCATGCCACCGCAACACCACCGCGTATCGGGGGATCACTTGCGGCTTCTGCAGGAGGAAGTTTCAGCCCTCTTGGCCAAGGGGGCCATTGAGCGCGTTTGTGGGCCAGAAGTAGGACGTGGTTGCTACTCTCACTACTTACTGGTACCCAAGAAGGGCAAAGGGGGCCTACGCCCTATCTTGGACCTACGGAACGTCAACGGCTTCCTCTGGAAGGAGAAGTTCAAGATGCTGACTCTGGCTCAGGTCTTAGCTGCCCTGGACCAGGAGACTGGATGGTAGCGTTGGACTTGCAGGACGCTTATTTCCACATCCCCTTCCTGCCGGCCCACCGGCGTTACCTGCGGTTCACGGTAGGCCACGAGCACTTTCAGTTTACCGTGCTCCCCTTCAGCCTTACCACCGCCCCACGGGGGTTCACGAAGGTGATGGCGGTGGTCGCAGCTCATCTGCGCAGGTTAGGGGTTTCAGTCTTCCCCTACCTCGACCACTGGTTGTTGAAGGCGGGCTCGCCCCAGACAGTCGTCAACCACCTCCAGACAACGGCAGACCTCTTGCACCAGCTGGAGTTCTCCATCAATGTGCCGAAGTCACACCTGTGTCCCTCTCAGAAGCTCCTTTTCATCGGAGCGGTTCTCGACTCGGCGCAGTTTCGGGTTTACCCACCCAAACAGCGAGTTCGGGATATACAGGCTCTGATTCCAATCTTCCAGCCTTTATCCCGAGTTTCGGTCAGGTTGACGCTGCGGCTTCTGGGGCTGATGGCTTCCTGCATCCTTCTGGTGCATCACGCCCAGTGGCGGATGCGGGCTCTGCAGTGGGACCTGAAGTTTCAGTGGGCCCAGCATCAGGGCAACCTGTCCGACCATGTCCTGATCTCGGAGGGCACTGCGAGACAGCTGCAGTGGTGGCTCACGGACCGCGATTGGGTCAGCGGCAGATCCCTCTCCCTTCCCCAACCAGAGCACGTAGTTGTGACGGACGCGTCCCTCCAGGGCTGGGGAGGCCACATGGGAGAGTCGGAGATCAGAGGCCTTTGGTCTCCGGCGGAGTCCCGGCTCCATATCAACCTTTTGGAGCTACGGGCGATTCGTCTAGCACTGAAGGGATTCCTCCCCTCTGTCCGGGGGAGTGTAGTGCAGGTGTTCATGGACAACACCACCGCCAAGTGGTACTGCAACAAACAGGGCGGGAAGGGGTCGTGGACCCTCTGCCAGGAGGCTCTGCGCCTCTAGCAATGGCTGGAACATCAGGGCGTGACTCTGGTGGTTCAACACCTGGCAGGTTCTCTGAACGCCAGGGCGGACGAACGCAGCCGTCGGTGCATGATAGATCACGAATGGCGTCTGAACTCGGACGTGGAGCAAGGTCTCTTTCTGCAGTGGGGAGAGCCTTGGTTAGATCTATTCGCTACCGAAGAGAACGAGCAATGTCATCAGTTCTGCGTGTTGGAATTTCCAAGGCGGCACTCGCTCAGAGACGCTTTTCGTCGCGAGTGGAGTTGCGGTCTGTTGTAAGCCTTTCCGCCTATACCACTTCTGCCCAGAGTGCTGAAGAAGATCAGACCCGACCGGGCACAAGTCATCGTTTTGGCTCCGGACTGGGCACGAAGGTACTGGTATCACGAGCTACTCAGTATGTCCGTCGATCCCCCGGTTCGTCTGCCTCTTCAGGAGGACCTTCTGTCGCAGCAGCAGGGGACGGTCCTCCACCCGAACCTGTCCAGTCTCCACCTCCATGCTTGGAGATTGAGCGGCGACAGTTGAGGCCATTTGACTTGCCTCCTGAAGTCTGTAACATCATTCTGGCAGCCAGGCGTCCCTCCACAAAGTCGGTATACGCCTGCAGGTGGAACAGATTTGTGGCATGGTGCACAGCAAAGGCTGTGGATCCCCTCAATGCCCCTCTTTCTGAGGTTCTTCTCTTTCTTCTTTCTCTTGCCCAGCAGGGCTCTGCTCTGGGCACTATCAAGGGCTACCTTTCTGCTCTTTCAGCCTTTTTGAGGCTGCCTGATCAACCTTCTTTGTTCAAGTCCCCTATCGTTAATCGATTCCTGAAAGGCATCACACATACGTTCCCTCCTGTTCCCTTTGTGATGCCTCAGTGGGACTTGAACTTGGTTCTTACTTTTCTGATGTGCGCTCCCTTTGAGCCACTTCACAACTGTCCTCTTCGCCTTCTCACTTTGAAGACTGCCTTCCTGGTAGCCATCACCTCTGCCAGGAGAGTGAGTGAGCTCCAGGCTCTATCCTGTAAACCTCCTTTCCTTTCAGTCCATCCGGACAAGGTTGTATTGCGGACATGGCCCTCTTTCCTACCCAAGGTAGTCACGGCCTTCCACATTGGGCAATCCATCACCTTGCCCACCTTCTTTCCGCCTCCGCATCCCTCGAGAGAGGAAGAGAGGCTCCACCGTCTGGACCCAAAACGTGCGCTCTCGTTCTATCTGGACCGCACACGCCAGTTCCGGGTGGATGAACAACTCTTTGTTGGTTACGTGGGCGCTAAGGAGGGGAAAGCGGTGCACAAGCAGACCATCTCGCGGTGGATCATCTTGTGTATCCAGGCGTGTTACTCCTTGGCAAAGAAGGAACCCCCTGTTGGGCTGAGGGCTCATTCCACTCGAGCCACAGCGACTACAACTGCCTTGGGCCGAGGTGTACCCTTGCAGGACATTTGCCAGGCGGCTACGTGGGCCTCGCTGCACACGTTTGCAAGACACTGTTGCCTGGACAGTCAAGTCCGGAGGGATGGCTTCTTTGGCCGTTCCGTCCTCCAGGACTTTCTGGTGTGATTATTGGTTCGCAGACCCACCACCGGGGTTGGTATTGCTGGGGTATCTATTCTAAGATAAGGAATCTATCACTAATGTGTCTCTTTCAGATGCACAAGTTACTACTTGTGTAACCAAATATCTGTAAGAGACATTAGTTAGTGATAGATTCCTTACCGACCCACCCATCCTCCCCGTTCTGCGAACCGATATCTAGGGTTAAGGTCATCCCCTTTCAGGGCCCTATTTTCAAGGCACCAGTGTTGGTTTTTAGCATAGCTCTGCGTTTCTGGCACAGAAAAGCTGTGTCTAAGAACTGACGTCAGCACCCGGAGGCGGTGTCTAAGTACTACGACGACCACGACGCCCACGACGGACGCGGAGCCACAGACGACGCCTACCGACGCGCAAGGGTACTGCTACGCAAAATTATCCGGATCCAGTCTGACGCCTGGGGATATTCTAAGGTAAGGAATCTATCACTAACTAATGTCTCTTACAGATATATTGTTACACAAGTAGTAACTTGTGCTTTAATACCGAACCTCCTTTTAATAGACCGCTTCTCCAGAATTTAGCAGTGGTGGACCTGTCTATTAGCAGTTTTATCCTTTTTCTGTCCTTGTTCCTGAAGAACTACATTTCAAGTCGCATTGGACTTTTCAAGTAGTATTTTTTTTTTTACTGATTACATCTGTTATTTCTGGGCTGCTTTTGTGGGGTATATGTCACAAATTGGACTGGGATCCAAATTAAGCCCTGGAAAAATGTTCATACCCGGTGGACTGTACTAGGCGAGTAGACCTCACATATTTGCTTGCTCGCTGCAGTGCAGTACTATAATTGATTTACACCTCACCATTTCCAAATGTTACCAGCCGCCACTGATAGAGTGACATGGAGTAGAGCAGTGTTGAGTGGCATAGAGTGAAGTAGAGCAGTAAACTTGTGGGTGTAAGTAACTAAGATATCAGTACGAACGGCAGAGAGGGTGAAAGCAACATAAATAAGACGCTGTATGCCCGTGTTAAAATTCGGAAAGCATATTGCATGTCCAGTCTAATACCAAAACTCTTATTTAAAAAAAAAATAGAGGAGAGACACAAAAAGACAAGGAAAGGAAAAAAAGAGGAAGAACACTTAACTTGACCCATGCTTCAGGGAGGAGCTCACATAAAAAAGAAAGGAAGGAAAGTGAGAGTGACAATGAAAGCAACTAATTGTATGCTGTGGACGAGTTGTAAATGTGCTGAATAGTAAACACAGGATGTGCACTGTGTAGGTGAGTCCTAAAAAGGGCGTTTTCTGTAAGGTATGACTCTTGATGACAGGCTAAATAGTTGTGTATATTCTTCATCAGTCAGCCTGGGACTCCCAGGTGCAGAGTAGTAGAAGCATCACAGAGCAATGGACCAGGGTACCTCAACATTTTCTGAGTGTTTGATCATCAACATGTGCCCAAATCAAATATTTCTCAGAACCAGCTCGAAGGATTTGCATACATTTTTTGGCCAGTAAACTTAATAGTGCTCCTCACATCCCCCTTGTGCATGAAAGTGTTGTGGTAAACCTGGGGCTAAACTTTGTGTGACTTGTTTATCTCCCTTGATTGCTAATCCTCCTAGGTTCAGCAGAGGATTGGATATTGCCCGCAATTTGATGCACTACTGGATCACTTGACTGGTCGCGAGACACTGAGCATGTATGCCCGTCTGCGTGGAATTCCTGAAAGGTACATCGCTAGCTGCGTGGAGAATATGTTAAGAGGTCTGCTCCTTGAGCCTCATGCTAACAAGCTGGTGAGGACCTACAGGTAGGCTGTGCTGTTAACTTCTGTTGCCTTCTTCTGCTCCTCCTCCAGTGCTGTGAAATCAGTGTTTAACTTGACCCTTTTTCTGTACATCCATAGTGGTGGCAACAAGCGCAAACTGAGTGCTGGGATTGCCCTTATTGGTGGCCCATCAGTCATCTTCCTGGATGAGCCATCCACAGGCATGGACCCTGTCGCCAGGCGCCTGCTGTGGGACGCAGTTACCAGAACCAGAGAGTGCGGCAAAGCTGTCATCATCACCTCCCACAGGTGCTTGGATACTTGGTTACTGTTTCAACAGCAAGAAAATTCACATCTGTATGCCATCTGTGAGAGCACAACTTGTTAATGTCTTACATTAGTGGAGGTTCTAAAGATTGTTTGGCTGCCTTTACACTGGTTCCTTTTTTTCTAGCATTGTTTGTACTTTATGGCAGTATATTTTGGCTATATTTTTTCAGTTCGATTTTTATGGGGTGGTAGACACAAATTCTTAAATGCTGAAGTTAATTTTTAAATATATGATTGCTGAATTGTAAACTACCCATAAACAGCTTATTCCCTCACTAATGTCTGGGCATAGAGGAAGAAATTGAGTCCTGCCCTCGTTAGATAACATTTGATTAGAAATCCCTCTAGAAGAGGCTTGCTGTCCTACTCTTTTTGTTTTTAGTAGGGGCGAAAGAAAGGAGAGACTTTCTCATACCATTGAGTTACGTTTACTGTTTTGGGAAAGCCCTTACCACCACCCACCGAGAATGATAAGAGTTACACCCTGCTCTGAATCTTTGTTCCCCAATTGAAGCCTGCTGTCGCCATTGAGCCCTAGTAAAGAAAAAAGCAGACCAAATGCTCCACAATAACTAACACGTTACCTGATGTTCAATAGTAAATACAAAGAATAAGTATGAATCATAATAATTAGATCACTGATTGATCAAACTTAAAATGTGTACTAAATCCTCTGGAGGCACTGTCCCTGAAGTTATGACATAAGGGAAACCTTCTGTCACGAAAGTGTTGATACTTTTGATTTTTATTCGGTGAGTGCTTCTGTGAGACTGGAAAGAAAACGAATTCTCTGGCAATTCTCTGGGGAGTCCATGTTTGTTTAAGACTGGCCTATTGGGCAACCTTTTTCAGTACTTCTTGCTAACTCCTATGCTCAACATAATGATTGTTCATACCCATGGTTCATCTACGCCCTAATTCACCTCAGCTTGTCGTCTGACCGAACAGCAGCATCATTAAAGTTGGCCATTGTGGAATGGTTCTAAAATGTGTCTCTTGTTTGTCTTCTTTTCTCTAACCCAATTTGCCAACCATAGTATGGAAGAATGTGAGGCTCTCTGCACGCGGCTTGCAATCATGGTCAACGGACAGTTTAAGTGCCTAGGCAGTCCACAACACCTCAAAAGCAAATTCGGCAGCGGCTACACTCTCCTTGCAAAGGTGAAGAGCGATGGGGACGAGGATGGGATCTTGGCCTTCAAAGACTTTGTGGAGATGACTTTCCCAGGTAGGTAATGGTCTATTGGACCACTTTCACGGTGATATTCCCATAGCAAGAATTCATTGATTGATCAGAAATGTACTAATGTTTGTTGTGAGTCTGAAATAGAAATTTCCCAGCCTTGCATGTTTGTTCATATTTCACTAATACCTGATTTCAGGGTTTGATCTGTGGTGACCTCTTTGCGAATTGTCCCTAGTTCCTATCTCGCCTGGCACAAGTCTTTGCACTTAGTCCATATGTCTCTGAGCAACTCCACCTCTGGAATGATGCACCACTGCAGTCTCCCCTCCTTCGTATGCGCATCCTTGAGGATATACATCTTTGCTGTTGCCCTGCTTACCCCAGGGAAGATCTAACCCTGCTGGTTTGCATCTTTGTTGCTTCTCTTCTCTTTCTTCAGGTCAACTGTATTTATTTAGGTGTATGCATTGCTGCAATTGCACCTCTTTCCTTAAGACACACAATCCCTGAAAGTATAAAACTCTATTATCCTTTGTTCCTAAGGGAAGCTCAGTTCATGGAGTCCTGCACCTCTGCTTTGCACCTTGTTAACGTTAGGCCTGGTCGGTGAACTCTGCTCTGGTTGTTGAGTTTGCTGAGTTTTCTGCACTTCGCTGAGATCACGGAGTGCAGAAAACTCTGCTCCAAGTAGTGCAGCTGAGTTTTTTCCCCGCTCCCGCTTACGAACGGTAATTTTGCGAGCGCAAGCTGCCACTCAGGTAGAATTTCTACCCGAGCGGCAGAAAGACCAGCGTGAATGGCAGTTCTCACTGCACTCCGCGAAACTCCACGAACTATGCCCTGGACTGGTTAACGTGAGCAGCTCTACCTCAGGATGCATAGACTAATGTGTTTGTCCCTCATTTCTGTAAGTAGCTCAGTAAATAGTGTAGCTGGGTTTCCGCTTGTTTTGCTACGTATCTGCACTAGAGTATAAGTCTATCTTAACTCCTCATTCTTAAGACGCTGTTTCTCTCAAAAGAATGCCTCTAATTTTTAACCTTGTTTCTTTTTAAGATGTAATTTTCCGTTTTTGCACCTTGTTCTCATTCAAGCCATATTCTAGTAGCCACCCAGCTCTAATTTCCTCACTGCTTCCCAGCGCTATTATAGGAAGCAGAATGGAACCAACTCCTACCTTATCCCTTTTGCTCCTTAATGGAAACTGGAAAATCTTTTGATTGTTCTCTGGGAATTCTCTGCTTTAAAGAGAAATTTTGGAAGCTTATCACACACATGAGAACCTTTTTTTCTGTCTTCCAGGAAGTGTCCTGAAACATGAACACCAAGGCATGGTACATTATCATCTGACTGACAAGAGCCTTAGCTGGGCAAAGGTAAGAGCCTGGATGCAGTTAGCACAAGTGAAGAAGCCCAGAACATGTTATGTGATGGGATGGGGGGGTGGGACACAGGTATGGTGGTTGTAGGATGAGCCACAGGAACGTGACAAGGAGTAAGTGATGGAGTGGTGGTAACATCCAGGCAATTATAGGGCACAGTTAAGACGTGGGCTGGTTGTCAGCAGGTTAGAAACAGACTGTGCCCTCCTCTGCGTGTACCTTATTTAAAACTACTGTGTCGTAAGTAAACCAGGTGGAGCGAAGGACCAAAGGTGAGCATAGGAACAGGAGACATCTTATGAGTTATTAAAACAGTGTTCCTGGATTTGTTTGTGGTGGCCTATCGCTATGATAATAGCCCCTTAAGCGCTGCGCCCGTCCAGCGGCCGACGGCACCACTACCTCGGGAGTGCTGCCGTCGGCCGTTGGACGTTCCAACTGCACCTGCGCAATGGAACGTTCAGCACTGGAGCTGGACGTTCCAAAGCAGCTAAGGTGTTAATGTGGTGGCCTCCTACTACAGTGCATTGCATTTGGCAGACTCAGATTAGGACATGCGTGCCAGTGGGGTCTCAGTCTCTCAGGGCACTAATGCTACAGTGAAAGCCAAAAGGTCATGCAAATGGATCTCCAACAAAGACACCTTTAGCCCTGTGGTAAGGCAATGCAAGCTTGATGTCTCCCACATCTGAGCACCAATATGTGTATCTCTTTATCAAGTGCAAGCACATAACACAACTTTAATCGTCAGCCAGTGCTAGTTAATGCACTGCCGTCTTATTGCTACACATACTAGTTTAGTAGTAAGGTCACTAGTAAGATACTGGTGACGATCAAATATGGAAATGTGAAGATACAAGTCCGAGACTTAGTTGTGTGAGCATGGTCGAAATGATGTGAGAGGTGGGCACAGTGCACAAGTGAGGCACCAGAAGACAGGCTGTAATTAAGGCACTTATGAGAAATGAAGAGTAAAACATTCTGTTGTGTAACACACTGTGGTGAATTTGTGCTGGTAAGATAAGAGAGGGAATGTAGAAGACATAAGGTAGGGCGAACCAGGTGAGATATTTAGAGGGCCTTGGATAAAGTGGATGGAGGTAGGATAGTGATCAACTGCACTTAAGGAAAGTAGTTGTAAAACAAATTTGGTTCCACAAGAGATGCTTCTGTTAAGGCTTATGGATGGAAAAGGGAACAATGTTTATGATGCACCTGGGACGGGAGTGACACCACGTGTATGGAAATTGGTGGACTACCTTTTACGGAGAGGGGTTGTAGAATTATACATTTCAGGAAAAGTACATCCAAACAATTGGCAGTTATGCTGTGACTGACCGTTTTGCTCGTATCAGCCGCATGATTTTTGGTTCAGGTTCTAGTTCACTATCTGATCTCAGATGTGTGGCAGGACATTTGCTTGCTGTGACGTTTTAGATTGCTAGGTGTGCATCTGTCTTTGCTCGTACAACTGTTACATCCTGCCGTTTATGACTTTGATCTACAAGATGGAAGCTGGATGTGTGTATTATATACAAATTATCAATGTTTGAACCCGTGAGTGGAAAGTGTGCCCTTTTATTTGTAATTCTTTGGTATTAACTTGCAGTTGCTTTCCTTTTTTTAAGGTTTTTGGGGTGTTAGAAAAAGCCAAAGAGATGTACCACTTGGAGGATTATGCAGTCAGCCAGATATCACTAGAGCAAGTTTTCATGAGCTTCACACGCTTCCAGCAGAGCACGAGGGAAGGAGGGAAGTGACTGGACTCTCAATTAACCCAAAGGGCATCTTTGGAACAAACAACAATAATTTATATATCAACGTGTGTCTTATTGTGAAAGTGTATGAACGACTTAATCGCAGGTCAAGGGAAGTTTGCTTGGAAGGCCTGCGTATATGTGAACCTATCAAAAGAGCAAACAAGGGGAACTCTGACTGCGCCACACTAATGCCTTGTTTCTCAATGAAAAGCATTCCGTCCATCAATAACTGGCTGTTGCGACCAAGCAGGGCAAGAAATAAGTAACAGGCTGAAGCCACCCTTTGTTACCTCTATGTGATGGCTACTTTTGTGTCCGAGTGAACTAGACGTACCACACCTCATTAGTTTTTTCTACAGCCATTGGTCGTTGGCGTCCTCCATACTCTACTATGCTTTGGTAGATTAACAACAGGATTCCATATAGTGAAAGAGCTCATCAAAACACTTTACTGGGTACAAAGACAGCTGCTGGACGAATCGGTCCAAACTAGTGCCTCATCTAGCAAGGGCTAGAGTGATCCACTGGCTTCCGCTTTAACCTTCTGTGGTCGAGGAGACACAATACATGTTTACAGACTATATACAGAAGAGAGATGCAAGCCCTTCAATATTCTGGGAGAAGGCCTTGCCATTGCATCACGATCATAAGTATGATACTTGTCATCACACAAAGTCTGTCCATGGTGAGGGAGAACAGGTGAATGTGCAGCAAAATGAAGGGAAACTATTTTAGAAGTAAAGAAGAAAATTGGGAGAAGAAGTACTGCCCATAAAGAATGCTGTATGTGTGTGGAAACCTATGTGTGTGCATAGTAAGCACAGATGTGAATGCACCTGTGGGCCACTCACGTCTTCTCAGAAAATGTACTTAGAATGTAGGGTCCAAACTTCTTTATGCACTAGCCCTTCGAATCGAAGATTTTCCACTTTAGTCCACTTGAGTACTTTTTGTCTGTGCTGCTAAAGCCCATCTCTCTTAATATGTAAAGATCCATTTGAGAGTTGGGTTCCAAATATGTTCTGTATGCTGTAGTGTGTGCCGCACGGTTTGGGGCAGTTCTGACTTTGCTTTACATTGAACCGATTTGAGTGACAGTTGCTGAAAACAATCGGATCACTTCATTCCTAACACACTGATCCGTGAACCCTACAAGACATTCAAAATATTTTTTATTTTAGTTGAAAATAGATTTGAAGTGCTTGGAAAATTATATGCAAGTCATTTCTTTGCTACCCACAGAGATCGAAACCCCCTTATTTGTGCCCTCAAGGTACCAAGAAGGATCCGTAGTCTCTTGCCCCTTTTAGGGTACCAGTACTCCTCTTATTTTCTGCAAGAAAGGTGACAATGTGCTATGTTTGCCATCCAAAGCTATCTTCTGGGCATTTTATGTAAGATGGGTGTTTAATTGAGGCGCCCTGTTATTCCCCCTTATCTTTCATCCAAATTCCCTGCTCCTGTGTTTAGAGGTGGCCAAACCACTTCCTTTGATGGTTTGTTTTTTGTTAATGAATGCGATTTGGTCTTCCTCGAAAGAAACTATTTGATCACAATGGAAATTATATCAAGCGCTAAAAAGTGAAACTGTGGCAGCAACATGTGGGTTCACGCTTTTCCGCGATTAGAGAGGAGGATTGGAGTGTAGTGGCAGCATGTCTTTAGAGCATAGACCACAATCGTGCTTTACCTAAAGCTAATCTGAACTACTGGACCTCCAGTCAAACTTGTGGACCTCCAGCCAGCCTGAACGCCAGGCTTCTCACCCTGCCAAGGCTGTGAATCTTTTGGGATATTTGGATATTCTCCATAAAGAGAGACGTGTCTGGTTCTGGACCCGTCACAGTTCTAAGTTTGTTACCACTCCCTGCCACAGGCTGCTCTCATGAAGCACTAGAAAGACTTTGTATAGTATCCTGTGCAAAGCTGGCCTCGAGGCATGTTCCTCTTACCTGGAGGAGATAGAAGAGGTACCGCTTAAGTTGAATCTGTGACATAATAGGTTGCCTTGGTCGGTTTTGGTATATGCACGTGCCACATAATTCTTTGAAAGCTGTTGTGATTTGAAAGGTACCAGACATCTTCTGGCAGAGCGGAGCTCCCTCTTTCCTTTTTTTCAGTTTTGCCTGTGGCACTGTGGGATGCTTCCCTCATATGAAAATTAACTGTCGTACAACGAAATCTTGGCATATTGCAAAGTCTTGTTTCATTGACTGTCCTTATGGCCCAATGGCACACTTTTGTTCTGTGTATCCCAGTGCATACAATGGGGGCGTTTTTAGAGACTACATGCTCCTAATGTTTCTGTCATTTTTTTCCGCTCTGGGAATAACTTGCCTTGGGGCTTACTAGGCTCTACCTGCCATTGGCCGATTTTGTCAAAGTTTTCCTCCGTCCTTGTAAATTAGTTAGTCCTACTTTGTTAGCCCAAACAATCTGTTAAGAGGGAATGACCCAGGCAAATCACTGTTCGGTGGCTTCATAGCCTGTAAGGAAACATTCCTGGCAGTTTAGCATGTCAACCCTTTCCTTAAACTCTGTGGAAAGGTTTCCTCTAAATCTTCCTTTCTGGAATTCTCTTGGTCCACTATCTGCCTAGGCGGCTGGTAGAGGGAAGCACTGGGGCCATCCATTGTAAATCTAGCTGCCCTTCCTATTGTTTGTAAACCCTGGCTGATATGCAGTTATACTAAATCTATCCCATTTTCCTCCAATAACTGAACTTTATCTTTTAAAAACAGTGAAGAGAGTTGTAAAACCCATGGATTTAGGAAAAAATTTGATTTCTTTACTATGAGCACCTTTGACGCCAAGCCGCAAACTGCCAGAAACATCTGATGTCTAGGCACAGCCAAGAGACCGACCAACATAACTCGAACCACTAAACTCCTTGCTGGTTTTGACCATGTCTTCCAGTAGCCGATGATTATACATGTAGCCCTGATGACAAATGTGATTCCTCCCGTCAGAAGTGCAACATCAGTAGTATAATTCTCCCTCTGATCTAAATTTTACTTGCTGTTGTCTAACAAGATGAGTTTTCACGTGCTTGCATCCACTGCAAAATAACAACCTCTAATTAGGAGTGGTGCACTAGAAGGAAAACACCTATGCCCTAGAAAAGAATGGATCCAAGTCAGAGGCATTAGTCAGTAGTATAAATCCTGGCACAGAAGCCTCTCTGCCCATTGCATTCGCTTCCTGCCTAATAGACAAGAGCCCCTTTTTTGCCGAGACTCAGCTAGCCCTGCTTGGAACTCATTCATCCGATGACTATTTGTGAATTTCAGTGCGAGGAATCTCCATATTTACAAGGAGCCTCTATCATGCTTGAGAGTACCCGGAAAGGCATCTATGGGAAATGCATACCTTTTGAGCAGCCTCCTCCATCCCCATTTTTCTGTGCTGCTTTTTGCGTTAGTGTTTTGAAATTATGGACTGTAGTAGCTCCCTTCCCCAAGGAAGTAACACTCATTTATTCTATGACGCCCAGTATCATCAGAGATCCGTTCGGTTTTTCATTAATGGTTTTAAAAATATTACTTGTGTGTAAACAGACCTTTCCTTTAAAGGGCCTGCTGTCCTTTCTGGTCCTTCCTCCTAGTCCCACCTGACAGTACTCTTTCAAAGCCACTCTTTGCCTCCAGAAATAAATGTCCTCTACTATCATTAATGCCTTTGGACAACTTAGTTACCACCATGCATTGCTGGTTCCAACAGAAATACGTAAATTGAGGATGCTGGACAGAGGTTTCTAGTCAGACAGTAGCTATATCTAGATACTAACCTTCCTTCTAAGTGAAGTATTACATCTACAAAGAACGGTGCTAAATTCTGTTGGCACATTTTGGTCTCTGACATGATCGTTTCGGTGGGTTTTGGGAATATATGATGGAGTGAGTTCATTCATGTGCAGTTTGTTACCTGCCAAAGAGTTAGATGTTTAAATCTTGATGTACCATTTTGCAGTTTTATCGTGTATATCTATGGGAGAACCTACTTCATTAATTATTTGCAAGAAAGCGATTCAGAATCGCTTCCCAAGCCGTGTATAAGCATGTATAAGTCGAGCAATTTCATGTTATGCAATGTGAATCAACTCTACAATGTACGTTAATAAGGATTTATTGCAAGCATTGTATACGCTGGGCTACATGTAAGTGGCTTTCAGTAACTTTACGCCTGGTGCTAGAGCCTCATAGGCACTTTATCATGCAAAAAAGAGGAGAAGGCCACGATCTTTGGGTTGGAGATAAAGCGTGGAGAGAGAGATCGGAAACCAGCACTGCCTCAAACCTGCTAATGTTGTATTTAACGGTTTGGCCTGTTTCGTGTAATGTAGTTTGGTACTCATATTTAGTAAGCGACAACCATGATTACTTACTGACGACCAATGCAACTTTTTAAATATTGCACTAAATCACTATGATTGTATATATTAAATTAACCAATATTTATGATGCCGTTTTGAAATTACAAGTGGAACTGTGGTGTGTGTTTATGGTGTCTTGTTTTCTCCTCGTGATTGGACCTTCATGCTTCTGCCAAGAATGTACAAGAAATGTTTGTTGCTATTTGGAATGAAAAAGCCATTTTTCGGCACGTCCTCCTTCAGTCCTCTGACTGGAAAGTTACAGTGAGTGATAATGGGCCAACATCTTTATTTCAGTCATGTCAATCTCACAGTTATGTTGGTGCTGAACCATTCACAAGTGCTAATATTCTTATGGACACAAAAAATTCCTTGGTGAAATCTAATTATTTCACATGAATCTGTATGTCTCGTCTGACGACTGGTAGTTACACTAGGTATTTCACTTGTTCTTCACAATTTTTTGACGGTATATACCTGGTAGACCTTTATAAAAAGACATAAATCCTGGAAAAGATACTACGGTTTACCCAAAATAAGTCAAGTGTGTCTGTGCCTAAACCGCCTCCTATAGAAGAGGGTAACCGGCATTGTATAAATCCAGAGGTATCCTAGCAAAAAAGGAATGATCCTGCATGACCATACCTGGCAGCACATCTGTGTGCTGTGTACAAACAAATGTGAAGGAGACACCTCACAGTTGTGGGGGGAAGGTGGGGGCCCAACTGCAAGTTAGGAACTCCGCTAGGGCTTCTTGTTATTGAGGTTCCTTGGCAGTGGCACGAGACACAAGAGGTGTGCTACCCTGAATGATGTATCCAGCCCTACTGCTAGTCCTTACTAAAGGAACAGAAGTGTGCTGCTTAAATCCCTGTCCCTATCAAGAGTGTAGGTGCCACAAAGGGGACTCTGCGTAAAGATAGAAAAACACAAATTAGAGCTGTTGGAACACATTAATGAGAGCTTATCTGGTGATTTATTGACACCCATCTGAGACCATATTTCACACGTGTAAACTCGAAAATCGCAGCCAACAGGTTTCCCTGCTATGACCACAATCTACAAAGATTCATTAACACGAAAAAACACATTTTATAGACCCATACTGCACACACTGACTCTTGGTGACTCAAGAGGGACAGCTTTCCTTGAAATTAGTGTAAAACCATAGGAAACATTTTTTTAAAGTATTTTTCCTGTAGATTTCCCCATAAGTGACCATCAGCATATTGAAGCACAGCATTGGGTAAAGTGGTACATGCAGAGGACAACAGAATCCGTAACCATTATACATATCGTTAGGTATTGGCTCACATTAGGCATTCTCCAGAGTACAAAACCAGTCCAGGCAGGAAGTGTTTCACAGTCCTAGGTCTACTGTCAAGAGGGTGGACCACAATCCAACGGACTGGACCTCACTTCTGCAACATACAGGCAGGCGGCCCCTTTGCTAACCCAGGAGAAGCATCCATAGCATTCTCCAGGCCATCTCACACCTCGAGCCGCATCCCAATCATTCTCAATCCGCCAATGGTGCATTTTGTATCAAGTAAGACTATGAGGCCCCAAATATCTATAGGCCTACTGGCGGGGGCAGGGTAGAATAATACAGTTCCAGATGCTTATTGCACTAGACCCTGTCGAGCATCCATTGCCAGACAGTGGGGATTTGTCTCTCCCCCAGCTACATGGTACCCACCTCTTGACCATCAAAAGAGCGATTGAAACTAAATGCTGTTGCCCACATTGGATATGTATCCCAGCAACGCCATCCTTAGAGAGGGCTCCAATGATAAGTTTGTCATCTTCTTAAGAGCGTCAAATATCATCGTCCAGTATTCGCCTATTGAAGGGCAGGCCCACTCAAGGTGTCTAAGTCCACATCCAGGGTCCAACATTCAATGCAGCGGGAGTCCACCCTCAGCTGGCACCTTGCCAAATGAAGAGGTTTGCAGTAAGCACAGTGCAGAAACATAAAGTGAATGAGGCATAATTGACCATTTGGGGTTTCAATGGCCCCATTTGCTCACAGCAGAAGGTCAATTTTTTGTCTGAGATAGGTGCCCCCTCACAAGTTTATCTGGCCCCAGGGAGAACCACAAGGTCTCAGCCTGCTGGATTGTGTACAACGTGGTTACTAAGTGTTTATTGGATCGGCTCGTGATCAGGGTCTCTAGCGCCGTAAGCAAGGGGGGCTCCTTTGGGCAAAATAGATTGTGAATTTTGCCAAGTGTACAAAGCCAAAGGTATTTGAATGTGTCTAGTGTTGTACAATCTCAGGTAGTTACAAGGGATGCATACCAAAGGAACTGTCCCATGGGGATAAATATCTCCCATCTGGCCCAGTTCCCAATCTCCCGGCCTACAGAGGACTTGCGACTCCTGCATGAGCTGAATCAGTGGATTCTGGGTTAGTGGCTGTGCTAGGGCGTAGAGCGTTAATAGTTTCAATCTGCAACGGATGCCGTCCCAGGCTCGGTGTTGCAGGCCACCGTGCTGATCTCGGAGCAGCCACAAGAGAGTCGCTGACCAATTAGTGCCCGCTGGGTTTCTGGTAGCACAGTGTTGTGTTTGATTGCTGCATGTGCAGCGGGGGATGTAGCCAATAGTGGGCAAAGCTGAAGTCTGGCTCGCTAGACCATCCTGAGCATATGGTAATATAAGAGTTTCCTAGCAAACCTTTGGTTGTTTACCCGCCCTTGCCAGGAAAATCGTGCGCGATCTTAGCTTACCAAAGAATTGTTGGGTTAGAAAGATAGGGACATTATTAAAAAAAGGTTTAGCAGTTGCAGTATATAACCATTTTCATCAAGGCTAGACGGCCCATTAGGCAAAGGGGTAGGTAGTGCCATTTATTTAAAAAAAAATGTTTTTATTATTTTCATTCAAAGCATCGGCAAGACAATCAGCATGTATACAATCATAGGTTACAGTAAGTTGGAATAAATCTTGACACAAATCCTCGTCGTCCTCTACCCCCCCCCCCCCCCCCCCCCCCCCCTCAGCTGTTCATTCTATTAGACGAGGCTGGCCCTCCCAACCCAGCTCTCCTATTCCTCCCCCGGTTCTTCATCTGAACTACCCTTATCAGAGTCCGGTATTGGCTCGCATATATCCCCCCTATACGCGTTCCACGCTGCCCATACTTTGGTCCCCTTCCGGGGGCACCTCCGGTTTATATACACAGTCCTCTCAGTCAACATAGTGACGTCCATGTCCTTACACCCAGCCGCCAACGACGGCAGTTCAGCGACCCCCCATTTTTGCGCTATGTTTCGTAGCTACCATGAGGCCCAATGTCACCCATGTCTGTCCGTGTCGCGATAGGTCATTAGGCTCCCACACATTAAGGAGGCATCTACGTGGTTCAGGCAGCAGTGAGACATTCATAGTCTGCGATATTGTACGTAGGACCGTCCGCCAGTATTCTGCTATCAGTGAGCAATCCCATATCGTATGGAAGAAAGAGCCTTCGTCCCCACATCCCCTAAGGCAGTATGGATGTTGTGTCCTGCCTATTGTGTGAAGTGTGCTCTTAGTGAGGTATGAGCGGTGTAAAATCTTGAGTTGTACAAGCCTTAGCCTTGCCGGGATACCCACCTCTTTGGGTGAGGCTAGGGCTTCCTGCCATTCTGCTTCGTCCATATCTCCAATGTATACTGTCCACCTGTCTTTTATTGTCTTAGTTGGATCTGGCAGGTTATTAACCAGTTTGCGATAGGTGAATGATGTGGCGCGTTTAGGCATGAAGTCTGTGAGCAGCCTGTCTTCTAGGGGGGAGGCCTCAGGTATTTCTGTGTCTTTCGGTAATACTGCTAAGAGTGCGTGGCGTATTTGTATGTAGCGGAAGGTCTCGGTAGGTGCCAGCTCGTACTGTTGCCTGAGCTGGTCAAATGGAATCACCGTCCCCTTGTCCCACAGGTCACCCACCGTGGAGATACCTATGTTGTCCCATTGCTCAAAACCCTTGCTTTTCCTAGGTGTCCCCAATTGCTTAGTGTCCCAGAGTGGGGTAAGTTTGGTGATGATCTCCCTCCATCTCGACCACGCCTGGGCTGTGTGCCATACCATGGCTGTGTGTTTTGTCGGTCCCTTCAACTTCATAGCTTGTCCTTTATTATATAGGGCCGCCAGCATATTTCCCGTGCCCAGCTGCGCCCTATCTGCCATATATGCTGGGTCTGCCTGAGGGGCATGTATCCACTGGTTGATAATCTTGAGGTGTGCAGCCCAGTAATACAAGTGAACGTTGGGGAGCGCGATGCCTCCGTCATACCAACCTCGGTGCAATTTTGCTTGCGCTATGCGCGCCGGTCTGTTGCCCCATAGGAGCGTGGACACCAGCGCTGCTATTTGTTTAAAGTATTTTAGTGGTACCAGGAACGGCGTGTTTTCTAGAGCATATAAAAACCTGGGCAGGGCCATTGTTTTAAATAACGCCGCTTTTCCCAAGAGCGTCAGGGGGAGCGACTCCCAGTGCGTCACATCTCTCCGTAAGCGCTCCGGGGGGGGCACCAGGTTCTTGTCGAAAAAGGCCGCTGGGTCCGCCATTATGTAAATACCTAGGTATTTAAAGGAGTCGTGGGACATCACCAGTGGGCATCCCGGGGGGAGTCGCGGTGCAGGTCCCTGTAGTGTGTACAACACCGATTTGGACCAATTTATAGTATACCCGGAGATTTTCCCGAAAGCATCGCACATCTCAAGAAGTACTGGTATAGAGCCTTCGGGATCCATAAGGTACACCAGAATATCGTCTGCGTATAGGGAAATTCTGTCTCCCCATCCCTCCGCCCACCCAACCCCCCGCAGCAGAAGGGTCTCTCTAATCCATGCTGCTAGGAGCTCTAGCACCAACGCAAAAAGAAGTGGCGATAGGGGGCATCCCTGACAGGTCCCTCTCGCCAACGGTACAGCACCCGACAGGTGCCCATTCACTGCCACACGAGCCAGTGGTTCGGAGTACAGGAGCCGGATCCATGCACAGAACTTTGGGCCAAAGCCCAAGTGTGGCAGTGCCACAAAAAGGTAGCTCCACTCCACCATATCGAAGGCCCTTCTCACATCAAGGGATATGACTGCCGACGGCTCCGACAGAGTGTGCGTCCAAGCCAACGCGCCATGCAGTCGCCTGAGGTTGAGCGCTGTATTTCTATTTGGCATAAAGCCTGACATAAAGCCTGACTGATCCGGATGAATTAAATGCGGAAGGTGCGCCAGCAGTCTATTTGCAAGCGCTTAAGCCAGTACTTTCGCCTCCGCATTGAGCAGCGAGATTGAGCGATAGGAGGTACACTCAGACGGCGGTTTCCCGGGCTTCGGGATAGCCACAATCCTGGCCATTCTCTGATCCAATGGCAGTTGCCCTGTTGTCCTGGCCATTCTCTGATCCAATGGCAGTTGCCCTCTACCCAGGCTGTCAATGAACATGTTAAGCAGGTGTGGACATATAGTGTCCGCCATAAGTTTGTACAATTCTATCGGGATCCCATTGGGTCCCAGTGCTTTACCCGGCTGCAGTGATCTGATGGCAGCGTGCAACTCCTCCTTCATGAGATCAGCCTCAAGCTCCAAGGAGGCCTCCTGCGTGAGCCTAGGCATTGCTATGTCTTTTATAAAGGCCGCTGCCTCAGCCTCCGATGTATTTGAGGACGATGTATATACCGCCCGGAAATGTCCAGCTAGCGTATGCACTATGGCCCGCGGGTCAGACGTGAGATGGCCCTCAGTAGTTTGCAGCTGCGCTATAGTCCTGGTGCCCCGCTCTCGCTTATCTAGCCAGACCAACAACTTCCCTGCTTTATCCCCAACATCATAGATTTTGTGCCTGGTCGCCATAAGGGCTGATGTCATTTCCTGTATTGTTGTTGCTTTAAGTGTAAGGCGTGTGTCGAGGCGGGTGTAGGGTCAGTTGTATGCTCAGCGTGGCAGCTTTTAATTCCAGCTCTAGGGCTGCAAGGTCCTGCTGCTTCTCTCGCTTGTGGCCCGTGATGGAGGCTATCGCCTGTCCCCTGAGAACTGCCTTATAGGCCTCCTATGGCACGGATGGGGAGTCAACCGATGCTACGTTTTCCGCAAAGAAATATGTGGTGGTCCTGCGGATTTCTTTTCGTATCTGCGGGACCTGCAAGTATCCTGGATAAATAGGGTAAAGTCTCTTGCGGGATGTGTAATGGTAAGAGTAGGCTAATACCACCGGCAAATGGTCCGATATGCCCCTATGCCCAATATCAATGCTATCAATATGATGCAAACTGGTCTCTGAGGTCAGGAAATAATCTATCCTAGACAGACTGTTATGCACAGTGGAGTGAAATGTGTATTGTCTCGCTGCGGGATGGGTATGCCTCCACACATCTACCAGCCCCCGCGCTTCTGTGAAGCTCCGTAAGCGGGAGATCCCCGGTGTCAGTGTCCTCACTGGGTTTCGGTCTATGCTGGCGTAAATCGTAGCATTAAAATCCCCCCAATAAGAAGGTCACCCTCCAGCAGAGACAACAAAAATTCACTTAGAGCCGGGAATGCCACAGCATGTAGGGCCGGGGGGATGTATACTGATATCACATTAATTGGCCTACCTTCCCACTGACCCTGTAGTGCAGCAAACCTTCCCTGATCGTCCTTCCTAGTTTGCATTACTATAAACTGAGTTTTTTCGCAGCAAGATGCCCGTTCCCCTGAATCCTGACGAAAATTCGGAGTGCACCACCATCTTGTACCCCCATCTATCCAACGCCTTACATGCCGCGCCTGTGAGGTGGGTTTCTTGCAGTAGTGCTAATGTGGGAGCTTGACGCTTCAGGGCCCGTAGCACCAGCCCCCTTTTAATTTTGTCCCCTAATCCGTGTACATTCCAAGTGAGCTGTGTGAGAGGGGCTACTGGAACCTCAGAGGGTGCATCTTTGGTATCAGCTAGTGGGGTGTTTGTCGCCATTGGTGTGGTGGGAAATATGTGAGCTGTAACCCAGTTAGGCCATGCGGGGATTCGCCAGTCCGGACATACCACGCTATAGTGTCATTACCGATGTAAACCAAAAACAAGAAATCCCAAAACCTTAACTACCCATCCCCAAAATCTATCCCCCCTCCCTGCCCGACGGACTTCGAACTACCCGCCACCCCAACATAGCAGAGTGCTTCATCCCAACCCAAAACAGTGTACTTGTGTGAATGGGGTAAGAAGTCCGAGGAGAGTGTGACCTTCCCTACCCACCAGGGCCTGCATCAGCCCGGTGTCCAGAGTCGGTTTGTCAGCAATTCTATTTACACACAGGTGTCCATGTTACAATCCACTTCCTGCGGGGCCGGTTTATCCATTGCCAAGGTCGTCTGCGTCCACCCTCTGCGAATTGTCCTCTCCGGATTGGTGATGGTCCTGGCTGCTTGATTCATCGTTGTCGGTCTGACGACGTTGACCTCTGTTTCCGCGACGGGGTCCCTCCACTCTCCGCCATCCCTCAAGCCAATCATAAGCCTCCTCTGGCGTCTCGAAAAACCATGTCTTCCCATCTGCCACTACTCTCAGTTTTGCTGGAAATAACATCGAGTAAGGAACTTCTCTGGCTCTCAATGCCATTTTTACCTCCAGGAAACTACGACGGCGCCGTGAGACCGCCGCTGTATAGTTTGGGAAGAAGGAGATCGACGAGTTATGTAGACGAATTTGCGGGGATATTCTCGCGGTTTGTAGAATTACATCTCAGTCTCGGAAGTTGAATAAGCGTGCGAGTACTGGTCTGGGGGGCTCCCCTGGTTTAGGCCTTCCACTTGGCACTCTGTGGGCCCGTTCCACCGAAAAGAAGGTAGAGTGTCCCTTTGGTTGCAGCCTGGTATTTATTAGGTCTTCCATATATAAATCCATCGCCGGAATGCCTTCACTCTCCGAAATTCCAAGAATCCGTACATTATTTGTGCGAGAGCGCCCTTCTTGGTCGTCCAGCTTCTCGGCCAGTATTTTATTCTCCATTTCGAGTCGCGATACTGTTTTCAACAGGCACACATCGGTAGAGATGGAACCCACCGTGGTTTGAACATTGGTAAGTACCGCCATATCCTCCAAAGTCACTTTTTTTAGAAGCGTCGTCACCTGCGGCCCTCACCGAGGAGGCTTTCCCATCTGGCAGCGGTGGAAAGTCCTTGCCATATGCATACTTATCCAGTCTGGCTTGTGCGTTCTGGTTCCGGGGGCCTCTGCCCATCATGGCGATGCACGGTGTTGTCGGAGGAGGTCGCCGTGGGATGCCGCCTGCTGCTTCGGATTCCTGTGCGGTTCGTGGCTTGCTTGAGAATATTGGCCCTCCGCTCGCTATGGAGCACTTTCCGCAGGACCTTTGGTGGCAGTGTCAGCGGGGAGGGGGAGGGGAGTTGGCAGTCCGCCGTATGCCCAGGTCGACGCTTGTGCTGCCCGGGTATCAGACGCCCAATGGGGATATTGGTCTGCAGTCAATCAAGGTCTCCCCTGCCCGCAATTATGGGGTGCGACTGACGGGTCGGCGAGCCCCCGTACAGGTGCCGGGGGGGGGGCTGAGTTGTTGATGCCCCACACTAGGTTATCTTCTCTGCCAGTGTTCAGGGGGGACTCCGGGGCAAGCAGAAAGTTCAGGCCCGGCCCTCCGACAGCAAGTAGGCCTCCCTGCTCTGGTGTGTCCCTCGGGCCACAGGCCCTTATAGCACAGTCCACGCACCGTGTTAGTAGGTAGGGGAAACGTTTGGGGGCACTTCCGGTGCTACCTCCACCGATTGGGCCGGTCACCTTCCACCTCTCGCAATCCAGATGTTGAGAAGGGCCCGGAGCCTCCAAGAAATATAGGCACCGGCTCTCCCCCGGCATGCAGGCCGCACTCCTCCGACGCAGTCCCCCGGGCCTCGGATCACTGCGGCATTAGTTGTGCAGCCGCTACCACCGCTGCATGTGGTCGGGCACCCCTCTGTTGTGTCCGAATGGGCATCCAGCGTTTCCACCGCCGTACGGGCCGTACTGCCTCCTCTAGACTCCGCACCGGGTGTGCGCCGAAATCCAGGCCCCGGTTCTCGCGTATGGAGTAGGCCATCAGCGCTCGTCTCCGATGGATCTCTGCACCCGGTGTCGGATTTCAACCGGAGCCATTTCGGTCTCCAGCCTCTGCGAGAGCATCTGACGTGTATAATTATGCAGGATAACTAAACGGATTGACCTGGAGAGTCACCTCTCCTCCGGAGCTCCCTCAGTGAGCAGCCATCTTGCCCGGCTGCTACCGTTGTTTTCCTACAGCTTAATTTTATCCTGGAGGACCCAGACACCCAAATATTGGACTGACGTAGTGCATCAAGGAATAGTAACCCAAGAGTAACCTCTTATGTGTTAGGACTCAGTAGGAACACCGTGGATTTATTCCAATTGATAGCGATGCCTGATAAAGCTTTGAATAGCATGAATTCCCTAATTACGGGACTACGATTGTTGACAAGGTTGTCTAAATTTAGTGATATCATCCACTTAGAATGAGATTGAGGGATGAAATCAAGGCCACATTAGCCTTAGAATTGTTGAATCACACGGGGCAATGGTTCGGACGGCAAGGCATAGAGTAGAGTGGAAAGCTCTGCTGTGTGCCCTTTCCCAATGGCAGAGTATCAGGAAGCAGTCTATTCAGTCTCACTTGAGTGGATGGCTGCGTATACAGGAGTTTGCCCCAATGTATGTGACTGTCGGAAAAGGCCATTCTAGATGGACAGCGTATCGGCAGATCCATTGTAGAGAGTTGAATGCCTTGGTGGCGTCCAAAAAGACCGCCACAGCACTCAGTTGCAGGTTTCGCTGATGCATCAGGGCAAGCAGGGAGCAGAGGTTATAAGTTGCTGACCTACTAGGAATACATTCCGCCTGATCTGGAAAGACTAGATCAGGTAACAAGAGCAACAATCTGTTAGCCAGGACTTCGGCCACGATATTTGCTTCAATGTTTATGAATGATAGCATGCGATGTAAGTCGTATTGTGAGAGGAGGCTTACCAGGCTAAAATAGTGACACGTTTGTGGCCCCTAAGTAAAGGGAGGGGGAGAAAATACCAGTTGTAGCTGTACAAAGTGACAGTGCAAAAATTGAAGACATTGAGAAATTTACCAGGGGCATCCAGAAAATGACTGGTATGGGTTTCCCAATTCAATCCCAGAGGGTCGTTTGTAGTGGGCAAAATCAGTCATAAATTGTCCGTGATGGCCCTGGGAGAACATGCCAGGACAAAACGCCGAGTGCTAGTGCAAGTTGTACACTATTGGGAATCAGGAACTCAAGTCTACTGCAGCACTCTTAATCGGGCTTTTAGTCATGAACTTTTCCGGCCCAGGATGATTATGTGGTTCTGTTGTCGGGCACTGTCCTAATGTCCATTGGATGCTAAATAAATGCAACATTACCATACTGCTATAGCAAGTCCTTTGTATATGTGCAATGTTAAGAGCTGCTGTCACATGCCTTACCAAAATGTACATCTAGGGGTTTAAATTGTTAACGGTACTTCCATTTCCGAGTATAATTGTTATTACCGACTAGTGGAATCATGAAAATATGGTCTTAATAACGCTGTTCTTTATCAAGCCACAAAAAAACACACTCGGACACAGTTCAGCAGGTTTTCCTAGATGATGCAGGCTTCAATGTAACTTTCATCGGACGGCATCTGTGCATCTGAACGAAGTCTTGCCGAAAGATTGCACTTCGGTAGATGGGAGGACGGCACAATCACAGTGTCGCTGGAAGGCTACAAGTAGGAGTCGAATAATTGCTGGAACGGAGGGGTCTATGCTGAATACCCCGAAAAAGCAGCAGTGAATGTCGGGTTAATGCTGCAGATCCCGGAGCGGACCATATTGATCTACCATAAAACACAGTTCATTGTAAATATATGTGTGTGCTTTTTTTCTGCAGTACGATCACATCGTTGCTAAGCAGGGAAAGGACTGAATGCAAAATATTGGTATTTTCTCTACAAATAACAATGCTCTGTTTTGAAAATGGCATAACAATGTATACAATATATGATATTAGACAGCTTAAATAAGCAATATTAACTTGTAACAGATAAGGGTTTGGCAAGGAAAGAAGCACACATATGCAATTTTTATAAGAAAGACTTCTTATATTTCAGCTTATGAAGATATCCATATTTACAACAGCAACACATATGCAAAAAGTTATATGTACAAGGAAGTGCAGTGTGTCCCAAGTGATTTTGTGAACAAAAACAGAACAAACACAAATAATAGGTGATCTGTACAGTTTTGCGTTATGGATATTTACAAAGGGAATGACCAAGCATTATAATACAGCAATTACTATCAGTGACTATCTACAATCATAGATCACTGTGCTTAAAGGGTTCTTTCCCTATGGCGTCGACGGCGTTTCGACCTGCTTGATGGAGGTCTCGTCAGGACTAAACAGTGCGGGACATCTAGGGGAAAGGTGAAAGTGATATTAATATGTGTAGTTGCTGTAATAATTAATTATGTGTGGACCAAAAGGGGCAATTGTTACCTCGTGGTGTCTCTACTCAACGCAACCCATGCGTGATGAAATAATTAAATTTGACTTACAGTGTACCCAGCCGGGCACTGTTGGGAAACAAGATAGAACAGTTGTTAAAAAATAGATAACACGTGCTATAGAAAAACGCTCCAACTGGGTCATTGGTGATTTAGGAAAACCCACTTACCACTATGAATATCGTGGTACTCGTGGTAACAGAGACGATTTTCACTCTAGTCGCAGCAGAGAAGCAGGATGATACCTGATAACAAGGGGACTTGCGATTAGAATAGTACTAAATCGTGGGAAAAGTTAATATTGGGCAGGGTGTCTCAGAGCTTACCTGCTCGTGGAACACGGGTTAGCACAATCGCAACTTCCCGGTCGTCTGTTTGGTAACAGTAGAGTTCCGGGTGTTGTGCGTCATCGCGTATATAACGTGATGTGTGCGAGCGCATTCTATGTGAGAGGGCGGGTGTTCACCGCTATGTAAACAAAGGGCATTGGTCGTGTTTACGGTCCATTTCGGCTGCATGTATAGCGTCACAATTCTTAAAATGTTATGCCACACATTCAGTATTAATTGTGTTCCATGCGGATAAGCGGGTATTTACACTCTATAAACACGGGACATGTGTCATCAATTTAGACTAATTGTGCAACATTTAAATTCACTTCTTTATGTAATAAAACCTGTTCTAGTTGGTATACAGATCAGTACTTTGCGCAATTTAGTAGGAAACATAATTGTACAACAATATTTTACCATGTCTAACAATAGTTACATATGTACTATTACAAGAATCAATCAGGAGTATTTAACAAAACTTTCTTAACTGCAATCCAATGAGCGTACTTTATGGAATTCATAGGAACACATTGTTATACAAATTGTATTGTTGTACTCTAATCAGATCAATGAGCCACATTACACAAACATTTTAAACACAATCAAATGAGCAGTTACACCTCTTGTTGGTACTGAGATGTACAGCTAGAGAAATTAATGCAATCAATTTGTCAAAGTGGAGACAAATCCTCTCCATTCCTCTGCGGAGTTTAGCCCCTCATTAATGGAATTGACTCTATCAATCTAGTGACACTCACGTCGTTGTAGTATTTGTGAGATGTCACCTCCTCTCTCAGGTACTGTTGCAATGTCTATGACTTGCCATTTCAACTGGTCTGCAGAGTGATTTTTCTCTTGAAAGTGGCATACCAATGGAGCTGTCAGAACTGCCTTTCTTATGCGACTGCGATGCTGTCCTATTCTCGCCTTAACTGGTTGTTGCGTCTGCCCAATATAGGGCAGACCACAAGGGCACCAAATGCAGTATAGACATTGCGTGTATTGCAATTAGAGAAAAACTTAAGGTTGTGTTCATACTTCCCAAATTTGAAGATATTTGTCTTTTCTGTCAATGGACAGATCACACAATTTCCACAGGGATGGTGGCCCAGAATGGGTGGGAGATTCCAAAGTGTTTCTAATGTGCCCCCTGTCTTAGTGATCCTTTCATTGGAAGATCTAACTAAGTGATCTTTCAAGTTTTTTCCTCTTTTGTATGCAAACAAAGGTACCTCAATTAAGGGATCAATGCTTTGTATAATGTCCCAATTTTTTATGATATTCTTTCGGATCTTGTTGGTATGAGTTCCGAAAGTGGTGACACACACTATTTTCTCCATTTTTGCTTTCGGTCTGGTGATCAAGAGATCTTCTCAGGGGCAATACCAGGCACGTTTAAGTGATTGTTTCACTACTTTATTGGGGTAACCTCTTTTTAGTAATTTGTTTTTCAGTATTTCTGCTTCTTTCAGATAGTCATCTCTACGGGCACAATTACGACGAATCCTTAGGAATTGTCCAAAGGGCAATCCATCTCTCAATGCCCTAGGATGTTGACTTCCATATGACAGTAAAGTATTTTTTTCAGTAGGTTTTCTATGAAGAGATGTGTATAGTTTATTCTCATCATGTTGGATATTTAAATCAAGGAATGGGATGGTATCTTTCTGTATGGTAGATGTGAAGGTCAAATGTGTTTGAATAGTGTTCAAATATATAACAAAACTTTCAAACTCCTCTTCATTCCCCCTCCAAATGAAAAAAATGTCGTCTATATATCTATTCCTTGCCAGACCCTTATCTGTTACAAGTTAATATTGCTTATTTAAGCTGTCTAATATCATATATTGTATAAATTGTTATGCCACAGGAACCATTGTTCTTTGGATAAACACATTGCCCTGGTTCCGCTGTGAGTAGGGTCCCCTTGTTCCCCTTTTTCGCTGTTTTGAATATGTGCAGAAACAGGATACACTCCAGCTGAATCGTTACCCTTAGTTTCCTTCCACCATTGCAGCAAAGAAATATTGAATGTCTGCAAAGCAGACTGGTACTACTTGATTGAATAGTGTCCAATACAAATAGCCACATGGAGTAGTCTTATTAGAAATAATCAACAGATGCACGGATGAAAAGCTCCACATTGATGTAGAAAGACTGAGGTATCAAGAGCTTACTCTAAGGGCCCTGTTTACGAGAAGCTAACGCAGCGCGGTGCCGCAAGTCATTTTGCTTCACCGCGTTAGTTTTGAAGCACAGGGATGTAACTTAGTTACAACAATATGTCCCATCGCCGTGCTTTTCCCTCCACTGGCGCCCATACTGCTGCCGTGCGTTGGCATAGTTATGGCTTTACCATGGTGCAAGGATGCCTGCGTCGTGAGGAGATTGTTTTTTGCAGAAAGGGGCACCTTCCTGCACAAAAACCAATATATTTAGGTGATTTCCTCTTCCAATGGATGCTGTAGAATGCAGCATGCTTTGGAAGAGGAAAAAAACAAGAAGAATTTAGAACATTTCTCCTTGTTGCGCCTCGCTACGCCACCCCTGACGCATTTCCAGGTGTACTATTGCTCGTAAATCTGGAAATGCATCAGTGGACATGGGTGTTGCATGGGAACACCCACAGCAACATCCATGTCACGCCCATAACATGCAACGTTTGGAGTGAAAAGGGGCAATATTTACATGAACACAAAACCATGCAGGGTTGCTTTACATGTGCTCGTAAATATATGCAGCAGGATGCACCGCCGGTGCATCACGCAACATGACGCACCTGCGGCACAAGGATCTTGTAAATAAGCTCCTGTGTTTCTAAGTTTACTCCAAAGCGTAACTTTCTCCAACAGCGTTATTGCCGATTATGGTGCAAGATTAAACTGTGCTGTACTATACTGTTCCACTTCTACTTCACTGCAGTGGGCTCTTTGATCCTTGGAGGGATAGGAGGCAGAAACCAAACAAAGTGTAAAAGGAGGGAACTATGAGTTTTGAGGGAAGACTTTGAAGCAGTGCAGAAGGAACCAGAAGGAACCAACATAACACCATGTAGTTGGAAAAAACCTTAAGTCTGGTGGATTATGGGGGCCATGGATTGCACTTGTGGGGATGCGCTTGGAAATCATGGGCTTCCAAAGGGTAGTGGTCTTAGGTAAATAAAAATATGAAATGTTTGGTGGATGAAATTAGATGATGAAAAGTTATGCTAGAAATTAAGGAACTCGTCGTAAAGGGCATTGTGCAGAAGTGGATGTTAGTTATGTCTTCAATATTCATACTTACATCCCATTAAAAATCATCTAAATGCATTCATAGCACAATTTAAACTTCAAAGAAATCTGATTGAAAGGGTCTGCTTGACAAAAAAAATTTTTTTTTAAATGGGTAAATCACCACCAGTGTCCATCATCCTCTGCATTTTAGCGTAAAAAGGTTTCTCACAATCGATATATAGTTTTTTCTCAAGACAGGATATCATAAAACAAACAAAACCATTTTTTAAAACAGATTAAAACTCATACTGATGACAGTGATACTTATAAGCAGATCTACATATAAAAACACCTTATTCCACAAAGATTCATATAAGCTGATCTGCATAATAAAAAAAATAACACATTGTTCCCCACAATTCCAACACTGGCTACATACTTTTATGTTTAAAGTATGTTTATTGTGTTTAAAGTATGTTTATTGTGCTGCACACATAGATGAAAGACAGTATAATGCGTTATCTACTGGGCGGCGTCAACATTCGGCCTGCCCAGTATTGATACAGCTTTTCCATGTCAAATACAACCGCGATCATGAGGGATAATCTTAACATAGCATATATATACCGGGGATCTTGGCCAAGTTCATAAGTTGGGTAACACAGGCCCACAGAGATCATCCTGGAATGAGGAAAGTGGGACCCACAGGATCAACGCAGTCCAAGAGCTGAGCCAGCCCCATCCCTCCGATGCTGCTTGCTCTGGTCCCTCCGAACAAAAAGTCTTCAAACTGCTCACCCCAACCCTCCCCCCCCATAACCCACCCTCCACCCCAGTTCCAGGTCCAAAAAATACGCACTATAGATGCTGTTGACTACTCTGTCGACTCCGTGGCAAGATCATACGGCAGCCGGAGAAGACGCAGGAACCTGGGACAGGTCACCTCCCTGAATTCCGTGGCCAGGAGAGCTAAAAAGGGACGCCACAGGTCCGGGTATTTATCCCCCTCCCCCCTAGCCACCAAAGACTGCTTTTCCATCCCCAAAACATTCCAGAGACGGTGTAGCCAACCTTGAAAGGTGGGGGTGTGAACAGAGCGCCAGAACGTGAGAATATTTTGCAACGCAGATCCCAGGGCTATAGCTATCAATCTGCCCCGGTGGGAGCGCAATGGATAGGTAAGAGGGTTGGTAGAGCCCAGTAGTACATATGCGGGAAAGCTAGGAAGTGTAGTGTCCAGGTGTAGGTCCACCTCGTCCAGTACCTTGTTCCAGTAGTCCTGCAGGTGCGGACAGTCCCAAAGCAGATGAACCAACGTACCCCTCCCTCCAAAGCCTCTCCAGCACAGCGCCTCTCGTGTGTGATCAATTTCATAAAGTTTTTCTGGGGTGTAGTACCAATAGGAGGTGATTTTTGTAAGGGTGTCGGTGAGATCCATGTGATGTGCGGAGTGGCGGGCTCTATAGCAAATTCCCTCCCATTCTTTGTTACCCAACTCACGGCCCAGCTCCCTCTCCCACCTTGCTCTCCCCGGGTTGTAGATGTGAGTGTATAGCCCAAGGAGCATACGATAGAGATCAGAGATGAGTTTACGGTCCGACTTCCTCTAGAGCAGCCAATATTCATACGCGCTAAGTTTGCGGTCCGCCCCCCTCCCTTGTAGTCGCATGAAGGGCCCAGTGTCGCACCTGGAGATAACGTAGGCGCTCTTCTTCTGGCATATCATATTCTCGACGGAAGGCATCAAAGGGAAGGACTCCTTCTGCTGCATACATATGTGCAAGCACTCTCCATCCCGCCGGAGCCCACCTCGCGAATGCAGTTGTGTCCATGCCAGGGCCAAAGTCAGGGTTATTAGGCAGGGGTGTTAGTGGGGAGGGGAAGGATGTCAGTTCGTGTGTCACATTTGCCCAGTCCCACACCTCTAGAGGGGTCCTCGTTATGAACGAGGCGTAAAGATTGGGAGGGCGATGCCTCCGCTGCATAAAGGGGACCTCCTGTAACGTGCGGCCCGCTACTGCCTGGTCCTGGAAGAGCCAATGTTTTTCCGACTCCCATTTACTCCACTCTACCAGCGTTCGTAACTGTGCGGCTTGGTAGTACAGTAACAGGTCAGGGAGGCCTAAACCCCCATTCTCAGGAGGCAGCATCGCCAGGCGCAGCTTCATCCGCGGGCGGCGCCCATTCCAGATGAATTGCGCCAGTTCAGACTGGGTCTGGCGGATCCACCCATCCGGAGGCCGCATGGGGATGGCTCTGAACACATAGAGGATCTGTGGTAAGATGGTCATTTTTATCGCCGCTACCCTGCCCAACCAGGACAGCGGAAGGTGTTTCCTCCTGCCCAGTTCGGACCTGATAGTTTGTCGCAGCCTCGTGTAATTGAGGTAAACCGTGGCCTGCAGGGTGGTCGCCAGTTGGATACCCAGGTACGGAACGGCTTCTGACGCCCAGGGAAACGGAAAGAGCCCCTGCAGATGTGCCCTCGTGGACTCCTCCAAGGAGAGGTCGAGCGCCACTGACTTGCTGAGATTTATCTTAAAGCCCGCTACTTTTGCGAAGTCCTCCAGAATGGTCATACAGACCGGGAGCGAGACTCGGGGGGAAGACAATGAAAGTAGTACATCATCCGCGTAAAGGCTGATGGTATGTTCGAAGGCGCCTATTTTGATCCCATGAATCTCGGGTGCGAGGCGTATCGCCTGAGCCAAGGGTTCCATGTACAAGGCGAATAACAGAGGTGACAGTGGACACCACTGTCTCGTGCCTCGCTCTATTGTGGAATTTTAGTTTGCGATCTAAACATCATCTGCGCCAGCTTGTCACCCACGTACGACGTACACGGCAGCCATTTTAGGTATCATGGTCTCCCTGTCCACGATCGATCGCCAGCGCGCCCCTCTGACCCAGCAAGCATCCTCCGCGCACCCTGGCTCCCCCTCCCTCCCCCTCATGAGCATAACCCTTCTGCATGACCCTGTCCTTGGGAGTCACGCCAGCACCTGACCAGCACCTCCTCTCCTCCCATGAATGCCCCTCTGTTGATGAACCTTCCCTCCGCGCTCAATTGTCCACGCGGCATGAATACCACTCCTTTGATGACCTCTTACCCCGTGTCCGACTGTCCACACAGGTCCGAGGCCATTGCCTAAGCCGGGAGATACCATTTACTGCCCCTCATTGTATGCAATCGCCCCTCTTCAAAGGACACACTGTTGATCAGGGCCTCCCCACCCCCTGGGATAAGATCAGGCGCACACATCCTAAGACTTGGCGAAACACTCAGCTGCGTGATGACCCCCTCCTCTTATCAGCAGGTTGAGGACCTCTATTGTGAAGGTATACGGGGGTGGGATTGACACGAGGATTATGGGGATGTCTTTTTCCTTACTTCACAATGTTATGATTGTAATAAAGAAAGGTCACATGCCATAAACCGGTGTATAAGAGGCCAGGCCTCAGAGAGGCTGTTAGAGCACCTCGAGACGATACCTTGTTGTCTGATCTGATGTGTTCTGCTCCGTCGGAATAAAACTTCTGTTTCCTGCCTTCTGGTCTCCGGCGCCTGCCTCATTGCTTGGTAATTTGAATGGTACAGAGGCGGTTAGCGCCGGGCAAATCCTGAAAAAGGTCATAGCCCTACCTTTTTCCACAATTGGCGTCCCAAAGCGTGGGGCCCATCAGCGACACGTGGATCCAGTGGGAGAGGTCCCGACGACAGAGTGAACGACTGCAACGATCGGGAGAGCTCGTGTCCGATAGACCCTCGTCTGACAGCCGATCATCCGACCTTCACTAGTTCCGAACAGACCTCTCTCGAGTGATCTACGGTCCTGACTGGGAACCATCAGGAGTGCCACGAACATCACGAAGAAGAGAGGACGATCGGGCGCTGGATTCAGAAGACAGGAAACCGTCCATGCGGTCCGGGTAAGGTCGTGTAGACACGACGAACTGAGAAAAGATTGTTTGGTTTGGATAATACTAGTATTACGCTTTGTTGAACCCTCTGGAGATTCACCGTCTGCAAACGGAGAAAATAACAGGCTCTCTCTTTGCAAGCAGTGAAGGATAGGTAACGCAGACTTTTGTCCCCGTTGTAATCCGTCGTGCCTATCTTCCTCCCCCACTGTTTTCCCGAACTATCGTTCGGGGATTATTGTCTGGAGATTCTTTGTCTGCAAACAGGGAAGAACAAGGTCTCTCTTTGCAGGTAGAGAAAGGGTGGGTAACGCAAACTTTTCGTACCCACTTATTCTCCCCACTGATTGTTTGATTGACTGAACACTGATTGTTCGGTATTGGTTCTTTTGAGGTATTCACCGCCGGCAAACAACGGAGAATAGAAATATTCTGTCTAGTCTTTGCCCGCCGTGATAAGATAGGTAGTGCAGACCTTTGTCCCCGTTGTAACCCGTCATGCCTATCTTCTCCCCACTGATTGGTAGCCTGTACAGCCCGGACCGCTTATTAGAGATGAACCATCCGGCTCCACTGGAAGGCACCCCTAATAAGGACATGTTCACTAAGCATGGACTAGTCGCTATAGCTTATACTAAGTTATGGCATAAATATACAAAAAAGAACCCTGAAAGTCAGTGGCCACTGATAGGTTCCTTCGATGAAAACAAAATAAAAACATTGGAAATAGCACTCCAGAAGAATAAGACCGCGCCCACTATGCTCGATAGTATAGGCATGTGGCGCAAAGAAACGGAACAACGAAAGAAAAGAGAAGAAGCAAAAATAGGGAAAGAATTACGAAAGGCAGCCCACCTAGCCGCTAAGCAACTAGAAGAAGAAATAAAAGAAAGAAAGGAAGCTACACAAAACCAAGAATCAGGGTCGACAGGTCAATGTCCTGTTAGGACCCCCTCTGCGCTCTACCCTGAAGTGCCCTCCAAACAACGGGCGAACGATGAGTTACTGCTAGGTCCCCCAATCATCTACATGCCCCCTCCATATGCCCCCTGCCAACAAAGCTTGCAAGCCCCGAGTGCGAGCGAAAGTGATCTTAGCGCTAGTGCACCGGCCCTCGCGGCCTCCGCACCAGCCGCATTAACAACATCGTCAGACGATCCCGAGGCTAGCAAGCAACCACCAGCCAGGCCAGATAGATTGAGCAAAGATGAGCGGGACGGGATCGACAAAATAGCAAAGACCTTAGTAGAACGAAGGGAGAGCGAAGAATACACAATGAACATATATAACTCACATGCCGGCAGCCACAGGCGGCATTTCATTTTGCGATTCAGCTACCACACCCTGAACGCATATGAAGATAGGTATCAAAGTAAGGGCCCCGCTAAACTAACAAAGCTGTATAGGAAGATTGATGTTGGAGATGGGACTGAATGTGAGGCGACGGAGCTCTTCATGCAGATGCTTGAGGTCTTCCGCCACCTCATGGAACAAAAACCAGAAACCAAGGTTACAGTCCCTGAAACGACCTCAGTAGAAGTAGCCAATACTATGATGCCCATTAGAGAGGCGGCCCCTTATTGGATCCCGCCACGTGGCCTGGGAACAAGCGATGATATTAATCATGCAGATGCAAAAGGGAGAGTTGTGTATAATTGGGTTTACCAACCATGGGACCGACAAGATATCCTCACCTTTAAACAAACTCTGCCCGATTTAAGAAAGAACCCGACAGCATTTTATACCGAATTAGGCACAGCCTTGGGTTCGACGATAATGACTTTAGCGGACATTGACTTGTTCTTCGGGTTATGCCTGCCAGCTGACGTGTGGAAGCAAATCCGGAAGGCTGACCACGCGGATCTGTTTGGACATACCTGGGACCAACTCGGTAAACTAGATAGACAGCGAAAGCCAGGAAGGAAACCAGTGAAGGACATACTGGAGCTCCCAGACAAACTAGTTCAGAAGTTAAAGACGCTGATCCCAGAAAGAAAGGTAGACTGGTCGATAGTCACGGCCTGTCGACAGAAACCCCAGGAAGACGTGTCAGAATACTTCTCCCGATTCGAGACAGTGTTCTCCGACTACAGTGGCCAAGATATGACCACTGCAACCGGACAGCACCTGTTTGTACAAAATTATGTAAAGGGCCTAACACAAGAGGTCTCCCAAAAATTGCAGACAAGTGAGAGTAGTTGGGGGGCCTCCAAACCCGCAGCTATCCTTCAGATGGCTCAGTATTACGAGCACCAAAAGAATGAGAATGATAGGGCGTCCGAGAAAAAGAAGAAAGATTTAAAAGAAAGGGTAATGATAGCCCAGATACAAGGTATAGCGGTGGGACGGGAACGCAAAAGGGGGAACTACCAATCAACCCCCCCCAGAGATCTATCCCAACACCCCACACTGGACGTAGAGACATTAGCAATGACCAATGCGCCTTCTGCAAAGGGTTCGGCCACTGGAAATCCGAGTGTCCGGTTCTGCTAGAGATGAATAGAAATAGGGACCCCAGGGATGTGGCGGGTGGACAAAGAAACAGAGGACAAGGACGAGGGCACACAAACGACACCAACAATGACAGATCAGGGAGATTGAACACATTTGACCGCCCCCGACAGAACCAATATCAACTATCTGATGGTGAGAATGCCCTTGATTTTGCATAGGACTGCCAGGGGCAAGGGAGGGATCCAGTCGAGCTCTGTGTTGACCAGCAAGGTCCTTACGTCACCGCTAAGGTCCTGGGTACAGAGTCTCCATTTTTGGTAGACACTGGGGCGGCACGTAGTGTGTTATCGAAACAACTGATTCCAAGGGCACCCTTGTCTGGCTCACACATTACATCGATAGGTTTCGATGGAACGCCCTCCACTAACCCCCTGTCCGTACCTATCACCTTTGACCTAGAAAGCAACACCACTGACACAACATTTCTGCTCTCCTCCAACTCCCCAGACGCCATTATGGGCATTGACTTACTGAAACATTTTCGAGCTACCATTAGATGTTCCCCGGATGGAATCCGAGTCATCCTGTACGACAACCCAGGCATGCCCAGACCCTGCCCCTTACGACACATGTGCTCCATAACTGACGCTGACCTGTCCTTGCTTGACGCCCTGCCTCCGTACCTGTGGGCCAAAAATGACTCTGATGTGGGACGAATGATGATTGACCCTATTCATATAACTGTAAGACAGGACGCTATGCTCCCGAAACTCCCGCAATATCGGATATCCCCAGAGGGCGAGAAGGCACTGGTAGCGATCATTCAGTCTCTGGTAGATGCAGGAGTGGTTGAAGAGGTGGTTAGCAACGTCTGCAACAGCCCAATCCTACCTATTGTTAAGAAACAAGGTGAAGGAGATGAGAAAGCGTACCGCTTCATCATCGACCTGCGAGAGATTAACAAAGTGGTTGTACCCCAATACCCCGTGGTCTCAGACATCACCACCATTCTGACCCTCATCCCGTCCACTGCCACCACCTTCACTGTCATCGACCTTAAAAATGCGTTTTTCTCTATCCCGATCCATCCAGACAGCCGTTATCTCTTCGGCTTCACTTTAAAATCCCGCTCGTACCGATTTTGTAGAGCTCCCCAGGGGTACACTGAAAGCCCGAGCATTTACAGCCAGGCCTTCAAAAGACAACTGGATGCCTTCCAGCTACCAGATGGAGTGGTGTTGATCCAATATGTTGATGATATCCTATTGGCGGCCGACACCACCCCACTTGCCACGACAGCCACTGTCCAACTCCTACACTTTCTTGCAGAAAATGGCCATAAGGTCTCCAAAAAGAAGTTGCAGTTCAGCCAGCCACAAGGGACTTACCTAGGCCATCTCCTGTCCAAAGAAGGAAGGAAACTTACACCCGACCGAATCCAAACCATCCTAGACACCCCCATCCCAAAAACACAAAAGCAAGTCCGCTCTTTGGTTGGCCTAACCTCTTTTTGCAGACAATGGTTACCTAACTTCAGCCTCATTGTAAGACCCCTACTTGCCCTATTAACCAAAGATGCCTCCTCCCCGCTCCCTTGGACCCCTGAGTGTCAAGCATCCTTTTGTGAATTGCGAAACGCACTCTGTTCAGCACCCGTCCTAGGAACCCTGGATTACTCCAAACCCTTCTCCCTCTTCACCCACGAAAGGGAGGGGTGTGCATTGTCTGTCCTGACTCAATCAATTGGTCCTAAGCAGCGCCCTTGTGCCTACTTCTCCGCCACTCTTGATCCTGTAGCCAGAGCTTTGCCTGCCTGCCTTCGAGCAGTAGCTGCCGCTGCTGTCTCTATCCGTCAGAGTGAGGGAATCGTACTTTCAAACTCCCTCACCGTGTTAGTACCCCATGCAGTCGACACCATTCTGAACCAAACCAAGACTCAACATTTGACTAGCGCACGACTGACAGGGTATGAACTGACGCTACTTGCACCCCACATCACACTAAAGAGATGCACGACTTTGAATCCTGCCACATTACTGCCCCTGCCTGAAAATGACCCCGACGTTCCTCCCATACACGACTGTGTGACCCTCACGGACGAACAAACCAGGAGTAGGGTTGACCTCCGAGACACCGCTTTCACTGACCCCGATGGAGAGCTATGGGTAGACGGCTCATGCATCAAACTCCCAGATGGCACCACTTCAGCTGCCTACGCAGTAACTACAGCCCGAACAGTAGTTGAAACAGCCTGCATCACACAACGGTCTGCCCAGGCAGCAGAGCTGATAGCCCTCACACGAGCATGCATCATAGCCACAGGGACCACCGCGAACGTATATACAGACAGCCAGTATGCCTTCGGGGTGGTCCACCATTTTGGACTCCTGTGGAGGGAGAGGGGATTCCTGACGTCCCACGGCACCCCCATCCTTCACGGATTTTTTTGGTTTCTGCCCTGATTGAAGCTGTTCTCCTCCCCAAACGACTAGCAGTGATCAAATGCCAGGCACACAAGAGGGTGACAGACTTAGTCGGACAAGGGAATGCACTAGCCGACATCACTGCACGAACAACAGCTGAGAATAGGACGGTGACACGCATGTATGTGACCAGGTCACAAGCAGAGAAATGGACTGACGCAAGGGAAATGATCAGAGACATCCAGTCGACCAGCACCCCGCACGAACTAACTAAATGGGCCGGGGTGGGTCTAAAGGATGATGAGGGCTGCTGGCGAACAAGAGATGCAGACAAATGGTTACTGCCTGACTCATACCTGATCCCCATACTGACTATGGCTCATTCTCCCGCACACATAGGATCTGCACCCATGATCGAACTCATTTCCACAGTCTGGCACAACGACAAAATCCCCGACTCAGCCAGACGCCTAGTCCAGCAGTGCCTTATCTGTCTGCAACACAACCCCGGGAAAGGAACTGTGGTACCCCGGGGAGGGTTTGGGACCCCCAATCACCCCTTTGAGGTCCTTCAGATGGACTACATCCAACTAGAGAGATGCCAAAGCTTGAAGTATGTACTAGTCATCGTATGTGCCTTCAGCAAATGGGTAGAGGCCTATCCAACCCGTGACAACACTGCCATGACTACTGCCAAAGTACTGCTGAAGGAATTCTTCCCTCGCTATGGCCTTTGTCGAATTTTATGGAGCGACAATGGCCCCCACTTCATAGCTGAGGTTATCCAACTAATCCTAAAGGGGTTGGGGGTGAAACAGAGATTTCATGCAGTCTTCCACCCCCAATCCGCCGGCCTGGTGGAACGCCATAATGCCACACTGAAGCTGAAATTGTCAAAAATAGTGGCGACCACCGGACTTGGATGGCCAGACGCTCTCCCTCTGGCCCTGCTATCGATGCGCTCCACCCCCACCAAACACCATTTGACCCCATACGAGGTTGTATTCGGGCGACCGATGAACCTCTGGACCGCTCCCAAACCGACCTCCATCCATGACGTCCCGGACGTCCTACTGTCTGATTATTTGTGCAAATTAACTAAAACGTTGTCTGTCATTCATCAACAGGTGCAGCAGGCCATCCCCGATGCTTCCAGGGGCCACGGCCACGACATCCAACCGGGAGATTTCGTGCTAATACGAAATTTCCAACGGACCAAGAGTCTGGAACCCCGGTGGACGGGCCCCTGGCAAGTGCTGATCACCACACGAACGGCGCTTCGAGTGGAGGGGAAGAAGCACTGGCTGCACGCGCATCATTGCCGGAAGGTCTCTGCAAACCTGGCCACGACAGAAAACGTCAGCACCCAAGAAGAGCTCCTGAACAAAGACCGACCGACATTGAACTGTTATCCCGATACTGAGGCACTCGAACTTGCAAAATTCTCTGATCCCACTGTGCCGTCCAGAGAAGGGTATTTCCTGTGTCGAAAGGAGGGAGCTTCGGCTAAGTAGACCTCGGACTAAGTTGAATCTCAGAACGGTGACCTAAGCACAACCAAGGGTTGCCGGGAGAGAAGCTAAACGAAGTCTGTGGTTCTGCCCGCTACCGAGCCCCTTGAAGGTGATGGAAGCGCCAGATAAGAAGATGATGGAAGCGCCAGATAAGAAGATGATGGAAACAACAGGAAATACCCACTATAGAAACCCAAAGACTGACAATTTGCACAAATCAAAGACAATCGCCCTCTTTATTATCTTCCTCTTCTGCCTCCTCCTCATGGCCTCCTTCTGGATTCTGGAAGAAAACACACCGGCTCATGAGGCATTGCTACCTACTGCACCACCAACACCCCTGAAGGAGCATCACCTAATCTCTCTGTCGCCTCAGCTCCGAGAAAGGCGCAGGGAATTCTGGAACAATTCCTTCGTGCAACTGTTGCACCAACACAACCTTGCTGCAAAGGCCACGAACTGCTGGATCTGCGGGTTGCTCCCGCATGCCACTGGACACTCCATCCCCTTCATCCCTTCTCCTTTCTCAGTTCACGGCTCTTGCCTCGCCTGGTTGATCCTCATGCAAGAGAGCCACAAGGACAACGCCACCTCCAGCCAGACAGTGTCGCACTTCTACTCTGGGTTCTGGCTGAACAAAACCGGAAAGACCTCTGCTCCCTTGTGTCCTGCGCTCACAGGCGCCACCTTCCTTAAAGACATTCCAGCCAAAGAACGTGTCGAAGTACAGGTACTCCACAATCCAGCTAGATCCACCTTCTCTCATCTGCAAAAACAAACCACCGCCACTCTGACTGTAGCCCTGTCTATTATCAATATCACCGGTCTTGTGTGCCTAGAAGGCCAGGGAACGCAGCTGGTGGGTCACAGTTCCTGTCGAATCACCAGAATATTGGACTCAGTTGACCCCCCTTCTTTGTTGCTTCTCCAAATATGTACTTTGTGTGTGGCACCAAAGCTTACACCTGGCTCCCGAAAGGTTGGAAGGGTACCTGCTACATTGCCTTCGTTCTTCCCCCCACGTATGTAGCCCCTGCCAACCATCACCGGCAGAGGCGTGCAGATGACATTGGACAAGCCGACTCCACTGGAGCACAGTTCCTAGATGCAGCAAAGGGACTTGTTCCTCTGTGGGGCCCAATGGCAAACAGCCGCGCTATCCGACACCTGACCCAGGCAGTAGAAACGACAATCAACATCACGGCTGGCATCCTCGCCAACAACACGGCGGAGCTTCAGGCGGTCCGTCTTGTGACCCTTCAAAACCGCCTTGTCCTAGACGTGGTCCTAGCCGACCGAGGAGGAGCATGCCGCATCATCGGATCTAGCTGCTGCACCTACGTGCCTGACAACTCGCCTTCCGTCTACAAGGCAATTGAACACCTCCACAGACTTTCCTCGGAGGTTCACCAAGAACAAGAAGGATGGTCGCTTGGAAGCTGGTTTTGGGACACTTTGAGGAACTGGGGTTGGAGGCTGTTTTCCTTCATACTGATACCTGTTGTAATATTATGTGGGTGTTGCTTAGGTATCCAATGTCTGCCATCTTTGTGCGGCCTTGTTTCTAACTGTATGTGCCCAAAGACTTTGGACTTCCGAAATGAGCACATGAGTCCCCTCTATGAAGTAGAGATACGTGGCCTTATGGGGATAAATCCAAACTGACAAGTTGGCAAGACATGTTAAAAGGGAGGACTGTGGAATTTTAGTTTGCGATCTAAACATCATCTGCGCCAGCTTGTCACCCACGTACGACGTACACGGCAGCCATTTTAGGTATCATGGTCTCCCTGTCCACGATCGATCGCCAGCGCGCCCCTCTGACCCAGCAAGCATCTTCCGCGCACCCTGGCTCCCCCTCCCTCCCCCTCATGAGCATAACCCTTCTGCATGACCCTGTCCTTGGGAGTCACGCCAGCGCCTGACCAGCACCTCCTCTCCTCCCATGAATGCCCCTCTGTTGATGAACCTTCCCTCCGCGCTCAATTGTCCACGCGGCATGAATACCACTCCTTTGATGACCTCTTACCCCGTGTCCGACTGTCCACACAGGTCCGAAGCCATTGCCTAAGCCGGGAGATACCATTTACTGCCCCTCATTGTATGCAATCGCCCCTCTTCAAAGGACACACTGTTGATCAGGGCCTCCCCACCCCCTGGGATAAGATCAGGCGCACACATCCTAAGACTTGGCGAAACACTCAGCTGCGTGATGACCCCTCCTCTTATCAGCAGGTTGAGGACCTCTATTGTGAAGGTATACGGGGGTGGGATTGACACGAGGATTATGGGGATGTCTTTTTCCTTACTTCACAATGTTATGATTGTAATAAAGAAAGGTCACATGCCATAAACAGGTGTATAAGAGGCCAGGCCTCAGAGAGGCTGTTAGAGCACCTCGAGACGATACCTTGTTGTCTGATCTGATGTGTTCTGCTCCGTCGGAATAAAACTTCTGTTTCCTGCCTTCTGGTCTCCGGCGCCTGCCTCATTGCTTGGTAATTTGAATGGTACAGAGGCGGTTAGCGCCGGGCAAATCCTGAAAAAGGTCATAGCCCTACCTTTTTCCACACTATGGGGAAGCGGGGTGTGAGAAGTTGGCCTGATAGGTAGTGTTTCCAATTCTGGAACCACTGGTTATCAGTCCAAACAAACCCCAAAGATGTCAGGTTGTAAGTCAACCTTGTAGACAAGCTATCCTAGTGGTAGCATGGACTAAGCAGCCTTAAAGGCTTAACTTAAGAGGTCGTGTTAAGCGAGCTTGTTTTACCACATACAATCCTGTAATCAAATGAAAGGACACCACACAAGTATATATTATAAAAATATATGTATTTATTACTAAATTACTCCCCAGTACTCTTTATGAGGAAAGGGGCACAAGCGTTAAATCAAAAGCACTGTTACACATATAAAGTTGCACGTTTATGGATGAGGGCGGGTGGCCACTCAGACCATATATCAAAAAAGTGGTATAAGTAACACTTTACGAACAATGGTTAGGCCTAGGGCCTAGAGATTCGCTGGGAGCAGTCAGGACAAGCAATGAAGAAGTCGGGAGTAGCCCACAGGAGACGGATGCAGCACGGAAAGTGCAGCGCGCACCAATGCACTGTCAATGGTGCGTAAAAGTCAGTTAAAGTGAATAAAAAGATACTTCCGCTGAACCTAGGAACACAAAACTTTAGACACAGACCCTAGAGGTGTGTACCAGTGTAAAGACACCGGCGTTGCAAAGTTACCTCACCCACAGGCCGTGGGTGCACAGGGTCGAAGTGGCGTCGGGTTCTGTCACGCAGGTTCTGGGTGCTTGGAGCTGTTGCAGCTGCAGGCGCTGTGAAGCAGAAGTGTCCGGTGCGATCCAAGGGTGGATCGATGTAGAAAAGTATCTGAAAGCAGAGGGGACAGAGTCTGGGTCACTCAGCAGTGACCAGGGTGGAACCAGGACGGAACCAGGCAATGTCGGGCGCAATCAGGCGGTTGTCGATAGGCTTCTCTCCGCTGTCACGTGGGCTCTGGGGCATCTGCGACGTCCAGGAGCGGGTCACGATCTGTCCCACGTAGGCTCTCGCCGTCAGCACCGTCGGCTTGAAGATTGTAGCAAACAGCACTTGGCAAAAGCAATCCACGCGGAACCGGGAGATTGCTTATCACTCGAACCAGGAGGGTCAGAGTGGGTGCTCCTTTTCACAGGAGCTGGTGCAGATCTGGAGCAACCAGAAAAGCAAGTCGTATTTCGAAGTTCGTCGGCACAGGGGCCACAAGCCAGCTGGCAAGTGACCGGGCCAACGCGTCGAGCGCACACAAGCAGAAGGGCCCCACGCAGCACTCAGCGAGTGTGGAGGGGTGAGCTTTGGTGCAAGTGGAGCTCGGGGCTGGGGCTTCTCAAACCCCGGTGTACAGCTTCGAGGGTCACTCGTGGGCCGCACGGTCAGCGTCTCGTGGCCTTTTCAAGATGGCGTGCCCCACGCTTCCGGTCGCCTCCACGGGTCTCAGCTCTGCAGGGACTGTGGATCGGGCAGGTAGAAGGCAGGCAAGCTTGATCTCGTCGATCTCTGTCGCTCGAGTTCCGGCGGGAACTGCAACAAAGCAAGGGTCGAGGGCTGGATGGTGCCTGTTTGCACAGGGTGGTCACTCCTTGACCACAAGGGAGATTCTTCAGTCTTCTCACGTCGTGTAGAAAGTCGAAGGGTCCAGATTTCGTTTCTTATGTTTCTTCAGGATGATCTGAGGTCCGTTGGGACTGCTCCCCCTCTTATTCGAATCTAGGGGGTTGGACATCCTGCTAGGTCCCCTCCTATGGGTGGGACCCAGGAAGGGGGTGGTTACACCCCTCTCCTTTGATCCTGGCCGCGCTGGGACAGGGGCTGGGAGGCCCCAGAACCGGTTTGGCCGGATCCTGCAAGGGGCAGCCTTGTGCTCCCCAGGCAGTGTCTGGTTTCATTGAAACCTCCCTACTCCAATCCACTATCTCCTGTCTGGGGTGGTTTGACACCGCCCTGTGACAGGAAACTCTTTGTCCAGGCCTCCTCTGCCGGGTTTCGGTCAGCAGCAGGAGGTCAGACCCGTGTCTGTGGCAGGGGCATCCATTTTGTGGATCTGAGGCTCATTTTAAATCAACCGCGTTTCAGTAAAGTAACATGTCTTCTCCCTCTAGAAGGGTGGAATGCTACCCCCGTCGCCAGAACTGGCGAGGGGGTAGTATTCCAATTCGTATGACACCTTACACGACATGTTTTGATAAAGCCAAACCAAAGTTGCTATATAACCGCGAGGATTATAAGGCGCTTAAGAGTATATGGTATGGCATTATCCCGGATCAGCTTAGGGAGTTGTTCCCGACAGCTGCAGACAGGCTCAGCTCATGCCAGAGCACCATCTCACATAAAACCACGCACTCTGCCTCCAGGATTGATGAGGCCTTCCATAGGAGTGGCTTACAGGCTATATATGTGTCCAGATATAGGTTTAGATATAGGTATACTATATCTAAGCAAGGGGTGATTACACCCACTTGCCCCAGCTGAGTGATCAGCCAGTTGTGCCAATTTAGATAGCCAGCCAGGGGTGGCAAAAGATATGCTGCAGCCCCTGGTAGGCCTTGGATGCACCTATGCCCTGGGCACCTATAGTGCTCTGTACAGGGGCTGATAAGGTGACCCAAGCCAATCTAGTTATGCACCTAGGGTACATGGAATCCATTTTACAGAGAGAGCAGATAGCCTGGGGCCCTGATTAGCAGGGAACCAGGCCAACTAAGTCGAAAACCAGCTAAACACAGGGCAAAAAATCTGGGGTAACCATAGTCAGGTAGCCACCTTCCTACATAACCCCCCCCCAAACGAAAGGAGATAAGGCTATCCTTGGCCAGGTAAGCCTTTATTGCCTGAGTGGCCATATAAGGAAGTACCTGCACTAGCATGGGTACCCCCTGTCTCATGGTCCACTAAGCAGTCCCTCACCCTAGGGGTATTAGAGGGTCTCCACCATAGGGAATCACTACCTTGGGTGTGTTTATGCAAAGTTAAAGGCTGGTTTGGATATGGAGTATTGAAGTGAGGCTCCACTATTTTTGGGCTCAACTTCCTCCAATTATCTTCCACCATATGTGCCTTTCTTTCTTCAACTGAGTTGCTCTGAGCTCTCAGGGTCAACCTCTGGCTACCTAAAGCTGGAGGCTGGGTCCCTCTGTTTGGCTTGCTGGAGGGACAGTTCAGGTTTGGGCCCTTTGGGTCCCAGGTTTGGCTGTGCCCAACAGAATCCATCTGTGGGAGGTCCCTAACTGTTTTTAAGGGGGCTCCCTCAGGAGTTTTTAAAGTTTTCACCTTACTAGGCCTACTAGTTTTGGTGCCCCTAATCTGTTGATGGGGGTGCTTTATTTGACAGGGGGCCCTCTGGGTCTCACTGTCCTTCTTGTCCTCTGCAGCCCTGGGCTGACTAAGGCAAGGTAGAGAGGGGCAGGTTACCTGCTCCAGACTGGATCCCACCTGAGAAGGGTCCACTGCCATCAGGGGCTCTGTCAGGCCAGGCCTAACAACCTCTGGGGCAGTTCCTTCATCAGGGGTAAGATCAGTTCCCTGAGGAGGCTGATCCTGTCCTAATGTCTGGTGAGGGGAAGATTTATCTTCCTCCTCCATGCTCTCAGTTTGGGTGGAGTGATCCATCATTTCAGGCTTCACAACAACCGTATCTGTTTGAGTTTGGGCTGTGGCCATCACAGCCCCACCAACCTTTTCAGGAGGAGACTCAGTTTGGGTTTCTGCTGTTATCATAACAGCTTTGCTATTCTGGTTTGGAAGAGCTTCTGGTAAAGATGGGGCAGAGAGTTGCTCAGCCCTACCAACCTTTTCAGGAAGGACATCTTGAATTGGGGCTATAGCCAGTACAGCCCCACTAACCTTTCCATTGGAATTTACCATTCTAGAATGGATTTCCTGTTCAACCTCAGCCCAGGCTGAGATTTCCAAATCATTACCCAGTAGACAGTCTACAGGCAAGTTTGGTGACACTGCCACTCTCTTTGGGCCAATGACACCTCCCCAGCTGAGACTTACTACTGCCATGGGATGATTTGTTTGGATGCCATCAATGTTTGTTACCTGGTATGTGGCACCTGGTAAAAGTTGCTTAGAGGGGACTATACAGTCAGCCACCATGGTGATGCTAGCCCCTGTGTCTCTAAAAGCTTCAACTTTCAAACCATTGATGATGGGTTCTTGTCTATATTTGCTCAAGGTATTTGGGCAAACAGAGAAGTTGGCAAACCCCATGCCAGTCTCATAGACAAGATCATTTGGGGATGGAGACCTGGATAGGCCAGGGTCCCCTTGGGCTCCAAAAGTAAACCCACCCAGATTCCTGGGTGTGCTCCCACTTCCTGGGGGATTACTGCTGACAGTAACAGGAGGTGTTGGAGCTGGCTTTGGAGGTATGTTTTCTTTATTGCCATTCTTGGGACAACAGCTGTCTGTTTTGTAATGCCCAACCTGTTTACAGGCATGGCAATAAGGCTTTTTCTCTGTTGAAGAAGTGTCTTGGGACCCACCCCCCTTCTTGGAGTTTTGGGGCCCTGGGGAAGTGTTTTCTTTACTTTTATCCCCACCCTTATCTTGAGGCTTGGTAGACTCCTTCTTCTGGTTATTGTCCTGATTCTTAGGCCTAATCCTGGTTCTGACCCACTTATCTGCCCTCTTTCCCAATTCTTGGGGAGAGGTCAAATCTGAGTCCACCAGGTGCTGGTGTAAGAGCTGGTTCTGACAATTACTAAGGATCTGCTCCCTCATAATCAAATTATACAATCCTGCGAAGTCATGTACTTTGCTGCCATTCAGCCAACCCTCCAGAGCCTTAGTTGCACAATCAACAAAATCAGTCCAGTCCTGAGTCTGTGTCTTCTGGGTATCTCTGAACTTTAACCTGTACTGTTCAGTGGTTAAGCCAAACCCATCTATCAGAACACTCTTCAGGACTTTGTAATTGCTGGCATCCTCATGTCTGACAGTGAGGAGCCTATCCCTCCCTTTCTCTGAAAAGGAGTACCATAAGATTGCTGCCCACTGTTCCTCAGGAACCTGCTGTACCATGCAGGCTCTCTCCAGAGCAGTCATCCATTTGTGGATGTCATCCCCTTCCTGATAGGGGGGCACAATCTTTGTCAGGTTTCTATTATCATAGGACCTGTCTTTAGGAATTTTGCTGCCACCAGTGGCATCTAAGCCACACAATTTTCTTTCTCTTGCTAAAGCAAGTTTAGCTTGAGCCAAGGCTACCTCTTCCCTTTCTATTTGGAGTTGGACAGCCCTCATCCTGGCCCTATGCTCTTTTCTCTGGGAGGGAGTCATCCCTCTTTGAGATTCTCTTGAGGCACTAGAAAGATGAGAGTCCCTTGATTGAGATCTCACCCTCCTGTTACCTGGGAGAATGTGGTTATGAGATCTAGAGTGGTGCTGGCCCTCTCCATTCTCATGTAGGTCCAGGTTGGCCTGGTTAAGCCTGGCAACCTGTACCTGGTTTCCCCTCTGATCCTGATCTTCAGGCTCTTCTAAATCAGAGCCTTCCTCTTCCTCTTCTTCTTCTGGAAGATTCTCATTCTCAGGGGAGTGTATCCCTTCACCTGAATCTAAGGGAGCCTGACTCACCTTATCTAAGTCATCCTTTTCTAGGATAGCTATTAGGGAAGGAATGGTAGGGCCTCTGCCCTTTTTTAGCCCCCTGGCTGTGCACAAGGCACTCAGGTCTTTGTGGCTAAGGTTGTCATATCTGGATGTTGTCCCTATAGGATCAACTATTACAGGAGCAGAGCCTGAGGCTCTTTCTGTATCAGACATGACTGCTAGTGAGGTGTAAGTGGTGCACTTACCTACACTAAGTGGTTTCCTACTGTACCTTGCTAGTGAGTTGTAGTCAGGGTGTGCTAATCCCTTTAATCTACAACTACTAAGTTCAGTAGAACTTAATATGCTAAGCTTTTGATTTATATGTACCTAGAGGTACTTGATGTGATCTTTCAATTTGATAAAGATTGCAATGGTAAAACAAACAGCAAGCTCAAATCCCACCGCTGCCACCAATGTGAGAAGTTGGCCTGATAGGTAGTGTTTCCAATTCTGGAACCACTGGTTATCAGTCCAAACAAACCCCAAAGATGTCAGGTTGTAAGTCAACCTTGTAGACAAGCTATCCTAGTGGTAGCATGGACTAAGCAGCCTTAAAGGCTTAACTTAAGAGGTCGTGTTAAGCGAGCTTGTTTTACCACATACAATCCTGTAATCAAATGAAAGGACACCACACAAGTATATATTATAAAAATATATGTATTTATTACTAAATTACTCCCCAGTACTCTTTATGAGGAAAGGGGCACAAGCGTTAAATCAAAAGCACTGTTACACATATAAAGTTGCACGTTTATGGATGAGGGCGGGTGGCCACTCAGACCATATATCAAAAAAGTGGTATAAGTAACACTTTACGAACAATGGTTAGGCCTAGGGCCTAGAGATTCGCTGGGAGCAGTCAGGACAAGCAATGAAGAAGTCGGGAGTAGCCCACAGGAGACGGATGCAGCACGGAAAGTGCAGCGCGCACCAATGCACTGTCAATGGTGCGTAAAAGTCAGTTAAAGTGAATAAAAAGATACTTCCGCTGAACCTAGGAACACAAAACTTTAGACACAGACCCTAGAGGTGTGTACCAGTGTAAAGACACCGGCGTTGCAAAGTTACCTCACCCACAGGCCGTGGGTGCACAGGGTCGAAGTGGCGTCGGGTTCTGTCACGCAGGTTCTGGGTGCTTGGAGCTGTTGCAGCTGCAGGCGCTGTGAAGCAGAAGTGTCCGGTGCGATCCAAGGGTGGATCGATGTAGAAAAGTATCTGAAAGCAGAGGGGACAGAGTCTGGGTCACTCAGCAGTGACCAGGGTGGAACCAGGACGGAACCAGGCAATGTCGGGCGCAATCAGGCGGTTGTCGATAGGCTTCTCTCCGCTGTCACGTGGGCTCTGGGGCATCTGCGACGTCCAGGAGCGGGTCACGATCTGTCCCACGTAGGCTCTCGCCGTCAGCACCGTCGGCTTGAAGATTGTAGCAAACAGCACTTGGCAAAAGCAATCCACGCGGAACCGGGAGATTGCTTATCACTCGAACCAGGAGGGTCAGAGTGGGTGCTCCTTTTCACAGGAGCTGGTGCAGATCTGGAGCAACCAGAAAAGCAAGTCGTATTTCGAAGTTCGTCGGCACAGGGGCCACAAACCAGCTGGCAAGTGACCGGGCCAACGCGTCGAGCGCACACAAGCAGAAGGGCCCCACGCAGCACTCAGCGAGTGTGGAGGGGTGAGCTTTGGTGCAAGTGGAGCTCGGGGCTGGGGCTTCTCAAACCCCGGTGTACAGCTTCGAGGGTCACTCGTGGGCCGCACGGTCAGCGTCTCGTGGCCTTTTCAAGATGGCGTGCCCCACGCTTCCGGTCGCCTCCACGGGTCTCAGCTCTGCAGGGACTGTGGATCGGGCAGGTAGAAGGCAGGCAAGCTTGATCTCGTCGATCTCTGTCGCTCGAGTTCCGGCGGGAACTGCAACAAAGCAAGGGTCGAGGGCTGGATGGTGCCTGTTTGCACAGGGTGGTCACTCCTTGACCACAAGGGAGATTCTTCAGTCTTCTCACGTCGTGTAGAAAGTCGAAGGGTCCAGATTTCGTTTCTTATGTTTCTTCAGGATGATCTGAGGTCCGTTGGGACTGCTCCCCCTCTTATTCGAATCTAGGGGGTTGGACATCCTGCTAGGTCCCCTCCTATGGGTGGGACCCAGGAAGGGGGTGGTTACACCCCTCTCCTTTGATCCTGGCCGCGCTGGGACAGGGGCTGGGAGGCCCCAGAACCGGTTTGGCCGGATCCTGCAAGGGGCAGCCTTGTGCTCCCCAGGCAGTGTCTGGTTTCATTGAAACCTCCCTACTCCAATCCACTATCTCCTGTCTGGGGTGGTTTGACACCGCCCTGTGACAGGAAACTCTTTGTCCAGGCCTCCTCTGCCGGGTTTCGGTCAGCAGCAGGAGGTCAGACCCGTGTCTGTGGCAGGGGCATCCATTTTGTGGATCTGAGGCTCATTTTAAATCAACCGCGTTTCAGTAAAGTAACATGTCTTCTCCCTCTAGAAGGGTGGAATGCTACCCCCGTCGCCAGAACTGGCGAGGGGGTAGTATTCCAATTCGTATGACACCTTACACGACATGTTTTGATAAAGCCAAACCAAAGTTGCTATATAACCGCGAGGATTATAAGGCGCTTAAGAGTATATGGTATGGCATTATCCCGGATCAGCTTAGGGAGTTGTTCCCGACAGCTGCAGACAGGCTCAGCTCATGCCAGAGCACCATCTCACATAAAACCACGCACTCTGCCTCCAGGATTGATGAGGCCTTCCATAGGAGTGGCTTACAGGCTATATATGTGTCCAGATATAGGTTTAGATATAGGTATACTATATCTAAGCAAGGGGTGATTACACCCACTTGCCCCAGCTGAGTGATCAGCCAGTTGTGCCAATTTAGATAGCCAGCCAGGGGTGGCAAAAGATATGCTGCAGCCCCTGGTAGGCCTTGGATGCACCTATGCCCTGGGCACCTATAGTGCTCTGTACAGGGGCTGATAAGGTGACCCAAGCCAATCTAGTTATGCACCTAGGGTACATGGAATCCATTTTACAGAGAGAGCAGATAGCCTGGGGCCCTGATTAGCAGGGAACCAGGCCAACTAAGTCGAAAACCAGCTAAACACAGGGCAAAAAATCTGGGGTAACCATAGTCAGGTAGCCACCTTCCTACACGGGGTGAGGAGCATCCATTGACGCGGACCGTCGCTGAGGGCCGTGAGTAACAGTTCAGGACCCAAGTGCGGAATCGGTCCCCCAGCCCCGCCTTCACCAGAACCTGTTCTAGATACGGCCAATGGACACGATCAAACGCCTTTTCTGCGTCAATAGCAAGCAGCATGTACTCCCCCTCCGTGCGTGTGGCCTTCTCGATAAGGTGGAGCGCTCTCTTTGTGTTGTCCACCGTTTGCAGCTCCAAGATGAACCCAGCCTGGTCAGAAACTATCAGTTTCGGCATCAGTGGAGCCAGACGCTCGGCCAGTATGCCCGTGTACAGCTTCAAATCAACATTGAGCAGTGAGATGGGCCGATAGGCAGCACAACTTGACGGGTCCTTACCCGGTTTGGGAATAACAGATATGGTGGCGTCCAGGAGATTTTCCGTGATCACTCCCGGTTCCGAAAAGGAATTAAAGAGGGTGGTCAAGAGCGGTGCCACTTGGGTACAAAAGGTCTTATAAAAAATGGCCGTGAAACCGTCCGGCCCTGGGGCCTTTCCCAGCTTAAGCCTGGAGATGGCCGAGATGACCTCCTCTGGTCTGATTGCACTCTCTAGGGCCGCCGCCTGGTCCGATGTGAGGACCGGTAGCTGGACGGAGTCGAGGAACGATACGCCCGTGGCGTGGTCCAGTGTCTCTCCCGTATACAGGGATGAGTAGAAATCGCCAAAGGCAGCTGCGATCTCCCTGTCTTCCGTAGCAAGATGACCCGCGGATGTCTTAACGCCCTTTACTAAGTGTTGTTGTCTCTTTTCTCTAAGCGTGCGCCCCAGTAAATGTCCGCATCTGTCCCCCCCAGTGTAGTACATGTGACGCGTTCTCAATGCCGCAAATTCTGCCCTGTCTTGGTCTAGCGCGCTTAACTGTTTCCTCGCCAGAGTCAGCTGTCGCCAGATTCTAGGCGCGCATGTCCTCTGGTGCATTCCCCCAACTCCCTGACCTTCTGTTCGACCTTCAGCCGAGGATAAAGCAATAAATTCCCCTCTAAGTACCGCCTTCAGGGCTGCCCAATGAGTCGTCGGGGAAGTGTCGGAAGTGGTGTTGTGCAGTAGATATTCCTCGACAGTGCGTGCGATTTTCTCGGGCGTTCCCTTGCGCTGCACAAGTGTGTCTCTGAGTCGCCAGCATCTGAAGAGGCGCTGAGCCGGAGGAAAAAGAAAGGTCACTGAGATGGGGGCGTGATCAGAAAGAGTAGCAACCCCTATGTCCGTAGCGGACGTCAGGGCCTGGAGGGAAGTGGAGGCCAGAAAATAGTCCAGTCTGGCGTATGTGCGGTGTGCGTTGGAAAAATAAGAATAAGATCTAGAAGTAGGGTGGAGGCTTCGCCAGAGGTCTACCATACCCAGTTCCCCCAATCTCCTGTGACATCCCTCTGACAAAGTCCCAGCCGAGGTGGAACGCTGCGCCGATCTGTCTAACGTGGTGTCTAGCACCAGATTAAGGTCACCCCCTAGAAGGAACTGCCTGTCTTCTGACGCGGCCACTACGCTGAGCACGTTCTGGAGGAATTTCACCTGACCCTCGTTGGGGGCGTAGACCGAGCATACTGTGAAGTCCAGCCCTCCCAGTGAAAAATGGTACGACAGTAACATTCTCTTTATCTCTGCACCTTTACGCAAGACTTTTCCGCGGAACCTCTGAGCCGCTAGAATCGCCACTCCCACTTTCCTATTCGGGCCGGAAGAGAAAAACTGCTGTGGAAAACTACGTGCTTTCATCCTGGAGCAGTCTTTTGGCAGCAGATGTGTCTCCTGCAAGAGACAGATGTCAGCCTGCACGTGTTCCAGGCAGGATAACACTGCCCGCCTTTTGATTGGGTTATTAAGCCCCCTTACATTCAGGGAGAGAATGCGCACCTCAGTGTGGGCCATAGATCTGACTCCATCCCTCCCGCCCTGTATTCCAAATATCTACCCTTGGGGTCATGTCCACATGCCTGCGATGAACCCCCCCAGCATTGGTTCGGGTCTGCGCCTGGTAATGAAGTCTCGTGCCCATGAGTCGTGATGAACCCCCTAGGACCCTAGGACCTGGAACCCCACCCAACCCCTCCCACAGCACAAGACATAAGAAAGATGCACGCCCCAACATGTGCCTCCCCACCATCTCCCACCACCCCACAACCCACCCCGTCCCCTCCCCCGCCAACACCCCGAAACCAGTAACCAAAAAAGGAAAAAGTCAAAAGGTCCATCATTGTCCTTCATCTCTCGCAGATGACCGGTCAAATTGCGCCTCGGGGGAAAAAGGGTCCGACCCCTCCCCCATCCCCCCCCGTCGACCCTCACAAGGGCGTAGGTGACCCCCAGCGTTGCCAACAGGAGAAGTTTCAGCCTCCCGGCTGTTGTGATAGCTCAGCGGACACAGCCTCCACCGCCGCCCGACTGCCACTCTCGATCTCTGCCTTCGGTGGTTTTTTGTCGCGCCTCCGGTTCCGCTGATGGCGCCATTGCGACGATGATTTCCCCTTCCCGGTCTGTGACGTCGGCTGTTCCTCCCTTCAGGCGGTACGTCGATATCCAGCAGTTGACAAGCTTCCTTAAGGGAGCGGAATTGGTGAAGCTTATTGTCCAGTTTAAAGATAATCCGGAAAGGATGCCCCCAGCTGTATGGTATCGCCTGCTGCTGAAGACAGGATGTCACAGGCTTGAAGCAGCGGCGCGTCTGGAGTGTAAGCGCCGAGACGTCCTGGTACAGCGTCGGGGAGTGTCCTTGAAATGAGACGGGTTGCTTCTGTGTCGCTTTTTGGAGAATGTCTTCCTTAGTGCGAAAGTCTTGCACACAAACCAAAATGTCTGCGGGAAAAGACGATCCAGAACGCTGCGGTCCGACCCTATGCGCCCTGTCAATCGGAAGGGCGGCATCCTCCGGCCGTTCTAGGATATGGTTGAAGAGCTCCCTGGTGAATTTGAAGAGGTCTTTGTCCACCTCTGAGTGTGCCACTCCCCGAATGCGCACGTTGTGTCTCCTGGAGCGATTTTCAAGATCCTCCAGGTGTGATTGCAGGTCTACCTGCTGATCTTGGAGGCGTATGATTTCCTGCTGGAGTGCCTCCGTCTCAACGTCCCGGGCATCCTGCTTCGCCTCAACGTCCGCCACTCGCTCCCCCACGCCGTCCAGATCTCGCCGCACAGCACGTATCTCCTCTGCAAATTCCTTCTTAAGAGTGTGGATGTCCTCTCGGAGTGTCGTGAAGAGGGACTCGAGGAAGGCCTTCGTGATAGGTTCTGCCCCCTCCCCTCCCTGTTTCATGCTGATAGCCGAAACCTCTTTAGCTGCAGTGGGCGAGTGAGTTTTCGTGAATAGGTCCTTCACCGTCCGGTCCTTACGGACTTTTGAACTTTGTGCCATGGCGTCCGTGCGGCTGGTGAAGGCGCGTCCGCGTCCACACTAAGTCCCAGACCGAGCCGTAGAGTGTAGAGGTGCACCGTCGGCTGCCGGCCCACGTGTCAAGGGCCTTTCACTCTGCACCGCAAAATGGCGCCCTGCTATGTCCCTACGCCGGAGGGCCACTCCAGTGTACGCCGCTAATCTGCCCGTATGTGGCCAGAGATGACTGTCAGTGTAGAGGGGCCCTGAAGTCCATCCGGGCGAGGCTCTCCTCCTGCCCCCCCGAGCACCCACTGAGCCCCTCCGTACTAGCTGTTGCACGGTGAGTCCTCAGGTGCGAATGTGGCGTCTCTCGCCCTCTGCCCCACGCTGCCTGTTCCCTAGGCCGTGCCTGTCCAATGCACCTGGGCCCTAGAGGGGCCTTCTGAATATGGGCTGCGGTCGGAAAGTCACTGGGAGGGGGCCCCCCACCCGGCAGAGTCCATGTACCGGCTCCGGGTTCACCACGCTGCTCACCACTCTGCAGTCCCCACGGGGCTGGCGGAGTCCACTCACAGGCCCTGGGCTCACCCCGCTGCAATCCCCAACGGGCCTCCAGGTGCGGCACGTTCCACCACCGCTGCTCGCCTGGTGTATGGCGCGGGCTCCAGCGCCGTCCCGCTGCACTAATGGTGGGCCCGCAGAAGCGTTAGGGCTGTGGGATCCCCGGCGCCTCGCACCGGTGAGAGTGCAGGCCGGGCCCGCCTGAGGCTTACCGTTGCGGCCGGGATAGGCCCGATCCCCGGTCTCCAGTGAGACTTCTCCGCCTGACTGCATCTCCCCCCAACCCGGCCGCGGCTCTCTGGCACGCCGCGCCCCAGTCAGTAACTCCCGGCTCCAGTCGCTACCAGCGGCCGGACTTCTCCCAGCAGGGTCTCCCCGAGTCGAGGGCAGCCAAGCAGACCAAAGGGGCACGCGAAGAAGGGGCTCCACGAAACGGGAGCCCGCGCTTTAAAGGGCCGACGGCGGGAGCTCCGGGAGACGCGTCCGTCTACTCTACGCTGCCATCTTGGCCACCGGCTACATACTTTTAAAGTAACATCACATCTGCAAAACTCAAAAAAGCAGTACTTTTGTGTGCTGGTAAGTGGTATTGTGCAATTCTGCGTCCACTCCAGAAATGACCAGCGGAGCCGCATTTAAGTGCTACCCATGTTTTCATATGGCTGTCTAGGCCCTCAGACACAGAGCCCATCAACAAATTGGAAGGACCAGTCTGCAGATTCCTAATGTGGGACCTTTTTAGGTGGAAAAGGAGACCATCCCACAAAACAGGGAGGTGAGAAGGGAGTGAGGAATTTGCTGTTTAGAGTATCCACCAGAAAGAGTGTTGAAGATGGCAAGTAACATATTCTTTTGATGGATACTTCTAACTACAAATTCCTTATCTTGTGAATATATACGAAGCAGTACCTCCCAAGGGGGTGGGTCTGTAGAATGGCTCCACCTAAAAAGTCCTGCAGGACTAAATTTCCTATCTGAGTGGACCTGGTTGTCAAGACAGTAGTGCTAAGTAAACGTATGCACTGATGCCCACATAGCTATCAGACAGATATCCAGGACAGGCAGTTCACATGACAATGCAGTGGTAGCAGCCTTGGCTCTGATGGAATGAGCCCTCAGAATTTCAAAAGGGCTCCTTCTCAGCCAGTGCATAGAAAGGCTTAATAAAAAGGAATAGTCCTCATGAGATTGACCATGTCTGCACCGCCTTCCCTGTCTTTGCACCAAAGAACCCCACAAAACAGATCAGCGACATCACAGCTGGCTCCCTGTGACACGTCTGTGGGCTCCAAGGATCCATATGAAACACCACTTGGGTTACTGCTGGCTAGTATGCCTTTGGTGCTGTCTGGGTCCCTTGGGCCCATTTTGGGTTTCATGCCAGCATCAGGACTGGTGCTGAAAGCTCCTCTAGCATTGATACAGGCATTAATGCCACCAGTGCCGGAAGAAGTCTGGCAATCCTGTCTCTTCGTGGCCACGTCCAGATCTCGATCTGCTGCAGCCCTTGCTGAGCTCATCTGACTAATCACAGTCGTACACAGACATTAAACCACCTTTTTTGGCTTGGACTCTGAGCAGCTTGGTAAGGAGATCCTCTGTACTGACTTGTCGCTTATTCACAATTATGAGTAAATCTAATACATTTCTCTAGAGATGCAACATGAGTAAAAGTATTCACATAAACATAGAGTACTTTAGTTTGTTATTTATTGTCATTTTACACGTAAGATCAGAGAAAACATTTCATCAATTTTTTCATTTTTTATAAATATTTTAGTGCAAGAAACATTTTTAGCAAGTGAAAGAGAATTAATTCGGACCCCACAATGAAAAAATGCTATCAAAAAACCTCATACATTCATCATCATTCCTTCCTGGTCTAACACACTCTATTGAGACAAAATACAAAAGAAATACATACAAAAGACAACAGTACAGCTGAGATCCTTATGGGATCTTTACACGTTAAGTGTCCAATTTTTCCATCTTTGACAAATTCCAAGTTCATAAATCATTTATTCTTAGGTATCTCTCTCCTTGTGATCTTGTAAAACTTGGGTCTCAGGTGTATATGGCCTACGTACGTTTCGGTGAGCTTGGTAATATCACCTTCATCAGGGCCAACATAAACACAGGTTAATACAGACATAATTAAAATCAGGGGGTCCTTTATATTTAGCATAAAAGGGAGTCGCGGTGATGAGTCCAAATCGTAGGTATGCGTTATCCAAGGTAGGGATGATATGTTCTGCTACGAGGTAGTCTATTATTAGTTTGTATGGGCTCTCCAGATGTCAGCTTACACACTCATCACTGGGGTGCGGTCGGTACTTGTCATAAGGTATGCTTGTAGATTATAAGATATCTAAGGATTGCTGCTGTCGCAATCGATTACAGTTTTTATTTCTGTTTCATTTTGTAGTTGCTCACAGATCAAATATATCTCCAAAATAAAGCCTCTCCACGGGCTAAAGAGCCTCGTGTCCATCCCAGCACTCCCCCGTGACGTCGCGACTAGGACTCTGAGCAGCACCAGCCTTATGGATATGATTATGGTGGAGATGGGTAAGAATTTGCCCCATCTGATGATAACTGGTATATAGAGCTACAGGATACCAATGTGCTAAACACCTCACCCCCCAGGGCAACAAAGTGATTAAAGCCACAGTAATAGAGAGGGCTTTTGAGGTCCTGAACTTCACCTTCCCAATATGGACTTTAAAAACTAACATGGGGACAGATGTCCTACATCATGGCCAGGCCCCAACCAAACACCTGTTGCCCTACTGTGAATCTCTCATTGACAAACTGCTGGGCCATGGAGTCATCAGACAACCTGGCCAGCAGGGGCAGTGTTCATCCCAATCATCCGCCAATCTGGCCAAGATCTCCAAGTCCCTTTAGTGTGCCCTTACCAACTAACAGCTGCCGAGTTGGAGGCACGATCTGCCACTTCCTGCAGTGGTGGCAACAATTAATATCCGCTTCAAGCAGGTAAAGTCTGCTGTAGGAAGTTGGCTCTTTATATGGTATACCGAAAAGAAGTATATCATGCTCAGTAAGAGTCCAGGTATTTCCTAACTAGTGGACAAGGCTTGCTCTAGCAATCCCAGTGTGCTCTTCGAGTGTGTTTGAACAGTTTATCAAAGAGGAGTGTTAGACATCCCCTGCCCACACACCGCCAATGGATGATACACACGCCTCTATAAGGAGACCCACACCAATTTATTAAAAATAAAGACTTATCTTTATAGACCTTTAGGCACTGGGATCATCAAAATCCGGTAAGTACTTTTTAAAATAGCAGGTTTGAAGAAAACAGGTTTTTGAGACTTACAATTGTAATTGAAGCACTTCGTTGTAATGTTAACCTCTGGAGGAAAAACATGTATTGCATTCAGGCACTCAACAGTGACTTACAGGACCAATCTTCTGGACTTAAGGCAAGTATTGGACAAGGTCCTAGGCAGCATCAGCAGTTGACTTCAGGCAGCACTGGAGCGGCCGGCAGCAGAGGTGCCTTACAGAGTTGGGTGCACCATTCAAGTCTATGGAGATCAGTCCTTCGGATAAGAGAATGCAGGCTCGGGGACCAGTCGAGCTGAACAAACAAGGGGGCTCAACCCTTGCGATGCTTGGGAACGTAGAGACGCCTTTGGTCCTCTTCTCCAAAGGCGACAGATGTGAAGGTGTCTTTAGGCATCAGAGTTTCCTCACTGGGATCACTCAAAGTAGAAGGGGCCTGCAAACAGAGACTGCAAGGGGCTCCAGAAAGTTCACAGTGGACAAGTCCAAGGTGGGCCTTGCCTCTGGATAGCTGGGGACCACGCTGGCACCTTCGGCCCAATTCAGCTCTCGCTTGAAAGCACAGCTGCAATGGTGTTTTGCGGTGTTGGGTTTTTGAAGGCCTGAGCACCCACTCTTCTTTGTGGTGCCTGCCAGAGGCAGTGAAGCAGCTCCACTACTCCATGGGAGTTCTTGAGTCTTTTTTGTAGGCAGACTGTCATCCCAGGCTTTGGCGGCACAACAGCTAGAGAACAAGATGTCTTTGGCACAGTTTTGACGAGGAACAGCAGAAAGGCCGCCAGCCCTGGTGTGAAGTCAGTTGCTCTTCCTTGGTATGCTTTCGCAGCCCTTCAGTGTCCTTCTTCATAGGTTGTTGGCACCTTTGACCCACCTCAGCTCGGGCTCTGCGGTTCGGGTGCAGTGGTGCTTTCCGGTGTCGGATTTTCGTGGTCTTTGAGCCTCACAGCTCAGTCCTTTGTACCTGCAAGATGCAGGGAACTACCGTGCTGTTCAACTGGAGTTGCCAAGTCTTTGGGAAAGTGCTGGCAGTCCTCCTAGGCTTTGTAGAATCAGAAGCTTGCAGGGCGAGAGGACTTAGGAGCAATTTTTCAGAATAGGTGAACAGGCCAGCAGGGCTGGTGCCAAGTCAATTGCTTCTTCTGCAGTTCTTTCACTTGAGACTCTTCAGCCCTTCTTTTTGTGGTTAGCCGGATCTGATTTACGGCTGCCAGGGCTCCCGAAGTACTGAATTTAAGGGTGTTAGGTGAGTGTAGGGTAGTAGCCAAAGAGTTACTCACCCCTGGGATCACTGTGCCCCCTATAGGATCACTTCCTGGGAGAATTGAGAATAACCTCCCAAAAATCCTAAATTTTCCATCACCAAGATGGTCACTTATGAAAAGTCCCATCCAGTTAAGGGGTTGTGCTAGCCTAAGGGTGGACACAACTGTCTTGCCCAGCTAATTTCCAGCCTGTCCAGGAGCCAAGGGCTCTGGACAAAGGGGGGTGGTTTCTTCTCTGTGAGAGAAGCCAGATTTGGATACCAAAGGCAGTGGGTCTCTTTGAAGCTCCCCGGCCTTGAAGTGCTAATACATAGGTCATATTGTGGGCAGGGTGCAAAGCACTCCCTGCTCGAGCACACTTTGTTTATGTCCCCTGGAGAGCAAAGGCCCTCACCCATGGGAGTCAGAAACCAATCTCTCGTGGCAGGCTGACTAAACCCAGACAGGCAGCACAGCAGTAACTGGTCAGTTTTCAGTGGGCACTTCCAAGATGCCCTCTGGGTGCATGGATCACCAAATCCTACACTGGCATCAGTGTGGGTTTATTCATGCTATGCATGATACCAAACATGCCTATTTTCAGTGAAGCCATCATGTAGCTTGGGAACTCATTTTCACCAGTGTCCAGCAGAGGCTTTTAGAATGGCTTCCCTTATCACTTGTACTAGCAGTAATGGAATTTACCAGAACGGGGGCATATCTGCTCATGCAGTTATGCACTTGCATGTTGAATAGTGCACCCTGCCTTAGGGCAGTAAGGCCTGCTGTAGGGATGACTTACTTTTACTGCATACAGTGTCAGCAGGCAGGGAACACGGGCTGTGTACCATGTTGTGTTTCCACTTTTGTCTGCATCAAGACATGCAGCCTGCAGCAGCAGTTTGCATGAGCTTAATGAGGGGCCTCTTGAGGTGGCACAATTCATGCTGGAACCTTTAGGGACCCTCTTTAGTGCCCTAAGTACTGGGTGTACCATTTACCAGGGACTTAGAGGGAACTGAAGGTATCGCCAACTGGGGAAAAATTGCACAGTTTTTGGGAAACGAGATCTGCCCATAGGGACCTGTTTACCAGGAACCCAGTGCCCTTACAGTCAAAATGACATCAAATACCAGGCAAAAAATGAGGGGTGCCCATGTCAAAAAGAGCATTTTCCTACATCTACCTTTCTAAAAGGTTATTTTTCCTTTATAGTTATCACAAATCTAACTACAAGACTCAATTGGATTTTTTATAAATATTAAAAATGGAGGTTGATTTGAAGTATATTCCAAATCATAACTAAAAAAAATAGTATTTTAATTGTACATTTGTTTTTGTCATAGAAACAGCTTCAGCTGCCTGAAGTAATAAAAGCTTTTGGCGGGTAGTCATTGTAGGAACATGTCACTCTTTTCCATTTTTAAATACTAGGCACCAAACAAAGTGTGATAAAATGCCTACTTGGGAGTGACTTCCTTAATACTTAAAAGCAAGGTTCCTTGCAGTCGAAAATGATTATTGTGACAGGTTTGCCTGAAGATTTAAAAGCTGCAGAAGATAGCCTACACATAAAGGCCAGACTCCAAGCTGGAAAACATTTCTGGATCCAGTCTGGTGCCTGGGGAGTATTCTAAGATGAGCAATCTGCAGTTAGATACAGTGTCCTCTGGAAAGAGCATTACTAAAGGTAAATAACTTGTTCTTCTGATGGATATATCAAAACGTAAATTACTCACCTTAGAATAGATACGAAACCAATACCTCTCAAATGTGGAGGCTCTGTCGAGTGAGCTCCGACCATAAACTAAAGTCAGGCATGACCAAATGGGCAAAATTCTTATCCCACAGAACCTGGCTGTCAAGGCAGTAGTGCTTCATGAACATGTGCAATGATGCATGTGTTGCATCCTCGTATATGTCAAGAACAGCCACTCTGCTGCAAATAGTGGTAGCATATTTGGCCCTCGTGGAATGAGCTCTCAGACCTTCTGCAGTCTGCTTCTTGGCCATTGCGTAGCGGATCTTGATGCAACAAACAATCCACTTTGACAGGGTTCTCACAAACATCTGATTGTCCACATGGTCTTCTTTGGTATGATCAATATAAAAACTCAAACTCTTTTGGGGCCCAACTACTCGAGCCTCGTGTCCTCTGTACAGGGTTGAGGGTGAACAAAGAACAGCACCAATGTGGAAAGGAGTGACAACTTTAGGAATGAAGGTCGTCCCAGTTCCCAACACCACTTTATCAAGAAACAATGCTGTGTAGGACGGTTGCAGCGACAGTACCTGAGAGACCCTCATGCGATAAACTGAAGAAATTGCAACGAGGAAGATAGTCTTCAAAGTCAAGAGGCAAAACGAGCAGCTATGCCGGGGCTCGAAGAGTGTGCACATGACAAACTTTAAGACCAAATGAAGGTTCCATTGAGGCATCCCAAACAATTTGGGAGTAAGCATATGCGTCAAATCTTTTCTAAACCTGATCACAACAGGCGATTTAAACAAAGGGGGCTTGTCTGGCAAAAGTAAAAGGGCCCACTGCAACAGAGTGGAAAGATAGACCCAGGGATATGTTAAACACAAAAAACTGATCATCCACCAATTAAAGATTACTTCTGATGCTCCACCACTGAAGTGAAACTCACTGCCATCCGAGGAGGACCTTAATTTCCTCTCTCCTATTACTGGACATTTTTCTGCTGCTTTCTGGCCTCAATATTGTCCAACAGTTATATCTTAGTGCCAAATAGATGTGGACTATGTAACAATTCTGCTTGTGTGAGGTATAAAATGGAACTATTTGTATTAGTTCTATTCAAGTAGTTTCTCCTGCCAAATTACAACTCTAAAATATTTACCAAGACAAATATTGGAAAATGATGCGTTATAAAATGTATGGAGATGAGGCTAATTGCAGTTGAAAGTTAAATAACGCTGACCTTCCAGATCTACCTGGATGCAGACAAATGATCTCTACCTGAAGGTCGAGAAAACATACATTCTGCTTATGGGCACTTGTTAACTCTGCAGCTGGTTCAAATGGTCTGCATCAATGGGATCACCCTGTTCCGCGTAAAAAAGCTTGTACTCTGTGTTTGCTGTTTGGCAGCATGCTCTCATTTAACCCTCTAATGCAGGGGTCTCCAAACCGGTCCTGGAGGGCCGGATCCATGCCAGATTTTTGGGATATTCCCATTGAGATACATGTAGTAATTTTAAAAATCTGTCATGGATCCGGCCCTCCAGAACCGGTTTGGAGACCCCTGCTCTAATAACTCATGACTTCAAATCCGCTTCCCACTACTTACATTTGGTAAGAAAGGTTTTGCCACCTTTCTTTAAAAATTGCCCTAGTCTTAGCAGTGGTTAAGTCAACCTGCAATACTGAAACAGCCTCAACACTTGCCAGCAAAAACAAATCACTATTATAACTCCAAAAAGGCTATACCGTGTTTGAACTGAAACACTACAATCAACATCACAGTGGCACTGAATTACCTCCATTGTCCCAGTAAAAGCAAGATCGAATTTACAACCCCTCTGTTCAAGCAATGTAGGCTGGTTGTTTGCCCATTTTCTTCCAACTAGACGTCTACCATCAGTCAATCAAAACCTATTGTCCATATTCACTGCCCATATGGACGCCATGTTCCATTAAAAACATTAAAGAAGGTGCCTTTGAGCAGAGAACTCATTTCTACATGGTGCAGACTAGGAAGTTACTCCATAAACTACGGTCATTAATACCTATCGTTTTCAAGCAGGGACATGGTCAACAGAGGTCTGGACGCAAACCCATCTATGTCCATTTGTTTTTGATACATTGTCAGACCAGTAGATGTTTAAGATCGGCTACTGCCTTCTCTGTTCTGGACTACCTTTGACTTTATTGGCTCTGCACCAAGGCTTTATCACCATTACTTCAGTACACATGGACGAATTCTATCACCAGCGGATGTCATCCTGCCATTTGCTTATTGACTGGTTATTTGGTTCCAGGATAAAGTTCTATTTTTCTGTTCAATGTATCTTATTAGCAAAATTTACAACATGGTGATAATCACCACTTTACAACACTTTCAAACAAAATAAAATTTTGCATTTAAGGTACTGAGGGGCATATTAGCAAGAACCTCGTTAAAATGATTTCCTGCCGTTTTAGCGGCAGGAAACTGCCGCTAAAACTGTGATAATGGGCTTGCTAATATGCGTTATAGAATTCCAATAGAAGCCCAGGTTAGATTTCCTCAAGCCAATTATCGCCGTTTTAGCGTCAGATTCCTGCCGCTAAAACGGCGATAATTTTAATGAGGTTCTTGCTAATATGCCCCCCAAGTTTCTGTTAGCAAAGAATATTGGATATTGCAGTTTTTTTTTTAAACATTAATATGACCAAAGGTGTTAACCTGGTAATTGTGATTACATGGACACTGGACAGGGACATTGCAGTACCAATGAAAGTTATTCTACGAGATAACTTAAGATTCCCGATTTTCTAAAATTAAAAAGATTACTTGAGTGCAGGACTCTACGAGGTAAGAAGCCCCAAATACAATACTGATGAAAAATGAGTTTTTGAAGGAGAAGGATCATCCTCCGGCCGTGGCCTTGCAGATACGAGGGACGGTAGCGGGTCAGTTGGGAGGAGCGGAGGTCTCTGGTGGGTTTGTGGAATGTGAGATAGTGGTTGAGGTACGCAGATGCCGCGTCACATTGGGCGTTGTAGGCATGCTTGAATAACTAAGGGATGAAGGGTCAATTCAGCTGGTGTAATAATTATATTCTAGCTAATACTCATTCTGTAACTACACAGGTTAGTAACCATTGTCCTTCCTACCCTTAGCATTGGCATGTGACTCATCATAGTGAATAGGGAGATAAGATATACTCAGGGTGTGAATTTCACAGTAATCTACCTTTATTCCTCGGAGCACACGAAAAGCCTGATTCCAGCTGGGGCTGGAACGGTGGGAAAACTTAGATTTCTGTCTTGTGCCAGTCTGATATTAACCATGCTGGAGAGACAGGCCTTCCTGACTTGTTTTGCAGCTGCCCGTTAGTTAGGGTTGAGGAGGGCCAGGCATGAAAATACTGGTTAGACCTGGGTACCATTCTTTGCTAGCTAACATCCAAACAAACAGGATGAAAAAAGCATTAAATTGTGCACATATGCCATCCAGCATAGTCGCACACATTCTTGTTCACAATAATATGGGGCTGTTGAAAAGTCATCCTGTGCCCTGGGCAACCACCAACTTTTTGCTGACTGATGCTGGTGATAACTGATTTTGACTGACCCTGGGCTCTGCCTACCCAGGCCCAGGGCCTGTGCTAAGATGAAAGGAACACATTAGAATACAGTTAAAACACCTAACATACACTAGGGTACACTATGGTATGGTGGGGTACCCCTGTAATTGGCATGACCTACCCCATAGGCCCCTAGTATATAATAGGGCAGGGGATTGAAACTACATAGAAGTCACCTGTACCCTGGGGGCATGGCATTCAGGGGCCAGCAGCTTTTTCTGCTCTTGCATTTGTGCACTGCTGAAGCCTGAGGTCTGTTTAAAAGCAGCTCTGGGTGCCAGGATTGCTTTTAAAAAGTAAATTGTACCCAAACTCGACTTTGGTGGAAGGGGCACTTAAAAATAGAAAACCTACAATGCGTTGGCATATTAGGGACACCCAGGGTCTCCCCTAGGTATCCCAGGGGTGGGGGGGTCAGTTATCTATAAGGTACACCCTTATAAAATGAGTTTTTATATGCCTGGGTAAAGTGAAATGTCACATTTCACTCCCCACCTTGTGTTAAAGTACTGCTCAAATTCAACTTTGATGCTAAGAACACTGGGTAAAGAGGATCAGCAATATTTCTGCAGATTCAGAACCCCTAAAGTCTCCCCTAGTTGCACAGGGGGTGGGGGTCCTGTAGAAATAAGGAAAATACTTATGTTTGTTTTTATAAGCCCTGGTGCTTGAAAACTGGCCCTAGTCATTTTCCCCATTGCAAATCCCATGGCCCATAGGTTAACATGGTAGGAAGTTATTGATTAATAAATATTGATAGGAGAGGACTAGCCAAACCATTCAAAGACTTCCCAGAATGGTAGTAATAAATCCAACAATATTATATTGAATTTCTCCTAAAGTGTACATACAAGAAGTTATAAGACTTTTTTGTAGTCCAAATTCAGCCTTCCAGTGGTCTGCCCTGATTGGTCAGAGTTAAGTGGCTTAGCCAGGCTGCTTTGAAGAGGTGATAAAGAGTCCCTGGGGTTACCAACTCTGCTGGGAGGGCAGTGTGCTGGTCCCTAGGAACGCCAGGCCAGGGGGTGGAGTCGTAAACCATGCCCTTCAAAGGTAGAGGGGAGGCCTGGGTGTCAGTTACACTTTTACACTCTTGACCCCGAGTCAGGGCAAGGCTTAACCCCTTCCCTGCTCATGACGAGCTCAGCTCGTCATGCAGTACAGCGCTCCTGTGCTCATGATGAGCTGGTTTCGTCATGACCACACCCGTTTTTATTGCTGTCCAGCACAGCAGAGGAATCTCTCAAGCAGCGATGTGGTTAAGGAAGGTATGTGCAGATGGTAGGGGGAGAGTCCATCGAAATAAGCCATCCCAGGGGTGTGTTTAGCCAGCTCTTACCTCCTTGCTGGAAAATCAGCCATTATTGATTTGGAAGATTTGATGCGCTCTGTGACAAAATAATGCCATACTCTACAGGATGTGGTCAGAACTATGAGGAGTTAACCTGCTCTCATTGGTCAGAAGTGACCTGTTGCTTGACCCAGAGAATTTTGAATAAGTATCTGAGAAGGACAGAGCCCTTCAGATCGGCTGCTTGAAACTTGCTGAAGCAAGAAGTGCCCTGTTGAGAAGTTTTGCTGTGCAAAGATTTCTAAGGCCTGACCTCTGAAGATGGCACCAACTGAAACCTCAACCCTGTGGATTACCTTGCAGCAAAATGACTAAAGAGTGGACTCCCTGCAAGCTACAGGTTAACAGAGCTCACCTGGACATCCCCACAAAGAATTCCCAGCCTGGAGTACCAGTGGATTTGCAAGGGTTTTGTTCAAGTGGCTAGCGGAATTGAAGTATCACACTTTCAAGGACCCTCTTGGAGATTCCAGAACCTTGTATTGTGTGTTGGATACTTTGGGACCCGATAGCAGAACTTCAGGAAGGAGTTCTAACTGGACCCCGCCTGCTGGGGAAGGCGACACATTTGGTGAGATTCTCCAGAACAATTTTTAAATGTGTCCCTGTCAGAAAAAACAAAATGACTAAAAGGGGCACTGTTGGTTTCTAAGCACTAGAAAGTGACTAATCTTTAAAAATTCATATCTCTGGTTCCCTACAGTGGATTTTTTTCGTTTTGGTGTCATTTAAAAGATACAAATATTACCTATTTTTATAAATTGGTGTTGTATTTTTTTTGTGTGGTGTCTTAATTATTTACTGAAATTGTGTTTTTAAATGCTTTACATACCTGTCTTGTAATTTGTAATTTGTAATTTGTAACTGTGTTTTGTATCGCGCCAACTCACCTACAGGTCTCAAAGCGCTATTGAACAAGTACAGCAACAAAGAAGGAAAAGAATAAGGAGGTGTCTGATCTGGTAGCCGACTATTGAGATGGGAATGCGTCTTTGAAGAGTAAGGTTTTCAGGGACTTCCTAAAAAGGAGGAGATTAGGTTCTCTGCGAAGCGCCTCCGGTAGCTTATTCCAGATGGTCGGAGCCTGAACTGAAAAAGATCTGCCTCCTTTTGTTGTTAACTTGAAACGTGGACAGGATAGCAGAAAAGATCCGGATGATCGCAAGGCGCGCTTAGGTTCGTATATCTCAAGCCTTTCTTTTATGTAGGCTGGCGCCTGTCCGTGGATTGCTTTGTGGCAGATACACATGCTCTTAAATTCTACTCTCTGCGTCATAGGCAACCAATGTAGCCTATAGAGCAGGGGGGAGGCATGAGTCCTCCTCGGCAGTCCAAAGATCAAACGTGCTGCGTCGTTCAGGATAACCTGAAGACGATTGATGGAGTTTTTTGGAAGGCCGAGGTACAGCGCGTTGCCATAGTCTATTCGAGACACTATGGTGGCGGAGACAATAGTTCGCAGCATGTTTCTCGAGAGCAGGGGGGCGAGTTTGCGTAGTTGCCTGATCAGGTTGGTACAGGAACCAACTACAGCGGATACTTGGTTGACCATTGAGAGTTCCTGGTCAATTTTCATCCCAAGACTCTTGACACTACGGCACGGTTTTGGGGTGGGTCCTAGTTCTTGTGGCCAAAATAAATCATTCCAGGGGGAAGTAGAGGTCGAGACTACGAGCACTTCCGTTTTATCTGGATTGATTTTCAGCAAATTGGACAACATCCAATTCACTGTAAATCGTAGTATGTCTTGGGCCAAAGACTGAGCTGATGGTGTATTATCGATACTCAGCAACAGCTGCGTATCGTCGGCATAGTTAAAGACTTTACAATTCATGTTTGCCAGGGACTCTATCAATGGTTGTAAGTACAGGTTGAATAAGAGCGGAGAGAGTGCTGATCCCTGCGGGACTCCACAGGCAGGTCTTTGAAGTTAAGCCTGTCTGCTCGCAGCCACGTTACCAAGGGTTGAGCATAGGAATAATTTTCTAAGACATATGCTGAGTCCTAGGAAGCGTTAGTGGCCTTATTGCCAGTGGCAGACCTACATTTGCCCCTACCAATAACTCACTTTCCAACAGGGGTATATTTACTAACAAGTCATGCAGCGCAGCAATTCACCTTGCTGTGCTGCGTAACAGGGAAAGGGCAGGAATGTGCCATATACATTATACAGGGCATTCCTGGCTTTTCCCAGCGCTGACACAAAATGTGCTGCCTAGTTCCGACACAGTGATACCAAAGGGGATGATGGATGGTAAGTTGTTGGTAAATATTTATTATATATAGTTAATTAAAACCAGTACAATCGTTACACTTAAAACAGTTTCTTAAAATGTGGTAAAAGGGTAGTCTGTGTGATTGTCCTTACCGAAGACCAAACGGTGAGAGACCAAGGGTAGTTATCTAGCAGTGTTCCCTGAGCCGGGCGGGCTAGGCATTTGTATCCCAAAGTTCGTCCGTTAGGTTCCAGAACCAGTGGTTGCTGCAAGTTGTAGATTTGGTAGTCTTTGCTCTATAGAAGTCAGAAACTTGACGTATCTACAATTCAGTTTTGTGTTCACAGGGTTCAATCATGCAAGCACAGCCTGCCTTCGCGTGCTGGTCCCTATCTGCTTGAGCTGGTCCCTTAGTAGCTGTCGGTGGGCTTGTCGGAGGTCTTCGCAGAGACAGGTCAGATGGAGTATGTCTCCTGTTGCTAGGTTGCAGAGCTGACAGGCTTCATGGCCATTGCTCCTGAGCCATGGTGGTTGGTGCTCTCTGCTGGGCAGGATCCCTAATCTATATTTCAAAAACTTCAGTTTAGTGATTTTTGGGTAGCCCTGGCTGAAATAAAGTTGTGGTGTTAGGGATTTATACGTATTTAAAGTCATCCACGCGTAGTTTCTTTTAGCAAAAGCGGCTTTGTCCTCTGTTAGGGAAAGAGTTTTTACGTTCTTCCAAATCACTTTTTTAAACAGGATGTGCCCCAGTTGCATGTCCCAAAGTGTGGATGCCTTAACACCCCCCAATGCTGCCTTCAAATAGGAGCGTGCCTGAGATACATCCCTGCTTTGTATATCTTTCCACAGCATCGCGTTTAAGGTGTCATTGGAGGCAGAGCGGAGTTTGTGGCAGCAGATAATGTAGGCTCCTTGTCTTGCAAGGTCTTGTTTTTTTAAGCCGAACTCCAGCCGTATTTGGACAGGCGAGGTGTAAGACGGGAGTGAGAACAGAGTTCTATATGCTTTTACCTGGATGTTATCTAGGTTCCTGGAGTCTCTTCTTCGTAGTGCCTCGCTGCCATAGGAAATTGAGGGGAGCAATTTAGCCTGAATGACTTTTAAGTATGGTGTCAGGGTTGGCCCCGATAGTTGGTTTGCTAGATTTTTCAGTGTGATGGCGATCAAGGCACCTCTTCTTTTGGTTTCCTCCATCTGCCTAACAAATGAACCGTCGGTGTCAAAGATAAGTTCCAAGTATTTATATCCGCGTGAAGACTCTATTTTTTGGCCGCCCAGAGTCCAGGATTTCTGGTGTTTGTTCCTGGTATTGATCGACATCGTGCGTGTTTTACTTAGATTGATGTTTAAGTTGTTTTCCATTGCGTAGCTGTGCATTTCGATCAGCAAATTCTGGAGGCCAATATGTGTGTGACTGAGAAGTACCACGTCATCCGCGTATAATAGATTACTTAGGGTTTTTCCTCCCAGCCTCTGAGAGTGGGAGTTGCATGTGTCGAGTCGGCCTGATAAGTCTGCCATAAACAGGTTAAGCAGAGTCGGGGCCAACACGCACCCTTGTTTTAGCCCTTTTGTCGTGCAGACTTTGGAAGACAGATGGGTCCCGCTTCCCAGCTTCACCTGCACCCAGGTGTCATAGTGAAGTAACTTCAGCATATGTAAAAGCGGTTGAGGTATGCCCCATTGTGCAAGTTTCCGCCACAGCATGCCTCTCTCGATGTTATCGAAGGCCGCGCTGAAATCGATATAGCACAAGTACAGCGGCAGTTTTTTGTTTTAGCTCCGTCAATTAGCAGCGAGATAGCCAGGATGTTGGTTGTTCCGTTTTTTTTTCCGGAAATCCGTCTGGTTCCATGGTATAATCTGCTTTGAGTCCGCCCATGTAACAGTCTCCTCTAAGATTATTCCAGCAAAGTATTTGGCCTCGTTATCAAGGAGGGCTATTAGACGTAGTTGTCGGGGACCGTTTTGTCTCCCTTTTTGTGTATGGGGACAATCGTTGACCCTCTCCAGGAATCTGGGATTCTATTTAGGAGTCTGACTTCTGTGAATAAAGATTGTAGTATGGTGGCCCATTTTGTGTCTTTCTCCTTGAACAGGGCTGGCGGGATGCCATTAGGACCTGGAGCGCCTTCTTTCCTGCCCTTACGAATCTGTTTTTTTATTAGGGCTAATTGCTGGGCCGCTGATGGTGCCGGGGTCCTTGTGGTCTGGGCGTAGGATCTTGTTTACTGTTTGCCAAAAACGGGCACTGTTGTTGCTTTTGGAGTCGTATAAAAGTTTTGCCCAACCTTCATTTTCTGCGTCTTTTTTTATTACCCATTTTGTGTGTTTGAGCTCAGCCCTTTGTTTTTTCAGTGTGGCTCGTAATTGTTCGTTTTGGGGCGCTGCTCAGCCTCCGTAGGGATAGGTTTGCAGCTCTTTTTTGTGAGCGTAGTTGTGTTCTTTGTCCTTTCTTTAGGCTGATACTGCTATGCTCTGTATTATGGTTGCCTTTAGGAGCAGACTTTCTTGCCAGTTTGTTTACCAGTGAATCTGTGTATTGCTCCCAGTGGGAAATGAGCCCAGCTGCATCTGATGTGTGTATGTTGTACAGTTGGAGGGCAGTTTCAGCCAAGGTGGTTGTGTTGGTTGGCGAGCATTTGATTTTCCTTTGGTTGATTGTATAAATCTCCCCCAGTGTGTTGTCTGGCCTGATTACCATTGGCGTTTTTGCTGTTAGCTGGCTTTCCTGAGGGCGGTGGTCACTTTCCCCCTGGTCCCCCATTCTGAATTCGCGGATGTATGGAAATAATGCCAGGCTGGCGAAAGTGTAATCCAAGATGGAGCTTGCTCTATGAGAGTAGAAAGAAGCTACTGGAGGGGAGTCAGTCAGAAATCTGCTGTTTAGTGCCCGAAGATTTTCATGTTCTAAGTCTTGGAGAAAAGCGTTATTTTGGAGCTTTCTCCAATTTGGAGGAGTACTTTGTGCTGGTATACTGTAGATTTTATTAAGAGCCAGAGCTTTGTCTTCTAATGATGAGCCAAGTAAGTTTTGGTTGAAGTCCCCCGACAAAAAGAGGAGTGGGTTCTCCAGTTGGGTGACGTGCTCCACCAGTTGGTTCAAGATGTTCCTTGAGTCTTTGGCTCTGTTTTTGGGTTGAACATATGCGTTTACAAAGCAGACTTCTTCCTCTTTGGTGCCCAGCTGTAGCTTAATCTTTACGGATAGGGTTGAGGATGTTAATGGGACCAGTTGGACTGCTGAGGATATTGAGGTGGTGGAAACATATGTCGCCAAACCTCCTGACTGATGACCAAATTTATTGGTTCTGTTTTGTGCTTGAGAGCCAGGTTTCCTGCAGCATTACAATATCGAATTGGGAGATATACTTTATAAAATCCGGGTCATCCATTTTGGAGGTTAGGCCATTTATGTTCCAGGAACAGATGCCAAAAGCTGGCACCCTTCCTCTGATGTCTTCTCCCATTCGGTGAGGGCGTCATACCTCTTCGGGGCATGTGAAAATCGTTCTGGACATTGTTCTGCTTACTAGTGCGTGATTTGAATGAGGTGCCTTCCTTATGCTTACTTCTACCCATTCTCCCGTGGTGCGTAAGTACTTGTTTAGTGGGCTGTCTTGCTCGGAGTTGGCAGTGGTAAGGGTGCGAGGCTGCTGGTTCCTTGGGGCTGAGTTGCGCCTCCCTGTTGTGAACACTGGTTCCAAGCCAGTTGTCATTGACAGCCTATCCAATGGTTGCTGCCAGATGATGTTCTCCCTTTTTGTCGGTGATCTTCCCAACGCACCCCTTAGGACACTGCAGGGGTTAGCCTGTTGCCTCGCTGGTTCAGAACTGTTTCTTCTGCGGAGTGGCGAGGGGTAGGCTGGTCTTTGTAGAGGAACGAGCTCAATACCCCAGTTCTTGAATTGAGCTGTTTCTGACATAATTAGGTCAACAACGTCGCTGGAGGACCAAATCGTCCTAGTCACCTCCTGACTGTTTAAATTCGGAGCGGGAAGAAATTCAACCGAAAGTAGATCATTGGAGTTTATGCCCCCCAAGGTAGGGACGCGTTTCATCAGTTTGAGAATGTTGCCTCTATTCAGCACGTCCTGCTGCCCTTTCGATGTGTATTCCGGGTGGAAGACAAGAGTCTCAGTTAGTTGTGTTTTAATGCCGTCTGCCTTCCGTTTTGCATTTGCAGCATGGACGTAGGCTGCTGCACCAAGATCGGGCGGAGCTTTGTTTATTGCTGGATTTCTGCCTTCACCTGGTGTGTTGGAACTGTGGGTTGGTGATTTGGTTGGCATTGGTTCCTTAAATGTTGTTTGCGTCTCTCGTGGCCAGGTTGTCTTTGAGTGCTCAGATTGGCTGTGGGTAGAGTGAATAGTCACAGTTGTCATAAGTGTGGCCCTAGTTTGGTCGTCTTGCGATTAACTTGACGTGTGGCCTGTGGATGTTTCCCTTGCCCCCTCCTTGCTGATCAGTGGGATGGTTTTTTTGATTGCTGCTGAGGTTGGATGGGCCTGGTTAGTGCGCTCGGCGGGAGTGGCCATTCGGTAAGAGGTTTCCCTGTTTGACGATATCAGGGCTGCCACTTGGTGTTCAGTAACCAGCTCCTGCTTTGCAAAGGACTCAGCGGACTGTGTGTGCTGGCACTCAGCGGACTGGATGATGGACGGAGAGCTTGAGCAAATCAAACACTCGCCCCCAGTCAACTGATCTGGGTTTAATCCATCACCGTTCTTTAGCCCACTCTGCCAACCCAGTTCAGACATGGCCATATGCAAATCAGTCTGACCCTGTGCCTCATGGGAACAGTCCAGCCCGAACTGCCAAGCCATGTCTTCCCTGGACCGGAAACGTGCATCAAGGGACCGGTTTCGGATTCATAATCCTCATCATCCAGGCTATCTTGAATCCAGTGGTAAAGTGAGCAAGGGACCCACGTCTGGGCATACTCTGCCAACTTAGGGCAAACAAAGTGATACCAAAGGGGAATGTGGACGGAACGCTTGAGCAAATCAAACACTTAGCCCCAGTCAACTGATCTGGGTTTAATCCATCACCATTCTTTAGCTCACTCCACCACCCCAGTTCAGACATGGCCATATGCAAATCAGTCTGACCCTGTTCCAACACAGGCACCATGGTGCAAGAGCTGCTGTATTGTAAGCAGGATTGTTTTCATGCAGGAAGGGGCACCTTCCTGCACAAAAACTATCCACTGAGGCATTTTCTTCTTTCTGAGAAGCTTCTATCGTACTCGGTGGTCGCCCGGACGTTACATGTGTTGCCGTATTAATGAACTTCTAGAGAACAACATCAATGGCAAAGAATATTTGAATATTGGAGTGGTAACTAGAAACACGCAAATTACTTGGAACCCCAATGTGGGTTGGAATTATCACCACATTTATAATCTCTACACTTTGAAGATTTTAGCCTTGATGAAGTTGCGGGATAACGCCCCAATTGCAACGAAACACGTGTTGGCTGTGGCTGAAATCAGAGAATAAAAAGCCTGAAAAAGGAAGGATCAAAATAAACTTTCTATGTCCTGTATTATAATTATTGTGTCATTGTACTTACGGGAAAACCTTTTTGTAAACATAACATGTGCTTCGGAGTTGAGTGGTTGTATATAAAGCTTTTGCTTTATCTTGTGGAGTTTAGTGGTTCTCCACACCGTTGAGCACCGTTGACATAAATCTTCCATAAAGTTCTAATTTGTGTAAATCTACCTTGTGGTGCCAAAATCCCTATACTTAATACCACGCATCTAAGGATTTACACATAGAAAAAGGCCCAAAAGAGGAGCAATAAAGATATTTCTCCTCGTTACACCTCCCCTGGGAATGCATTTATAGCAGTTATGACACATTCCCATATCTAAAACATAGGGTAAATCTGAGACTGCACCAAAATCCATAGGTGTTGCTTGAGAACAGAAAAACACAATTAATGTCACTGGGTCTAAACAACAAAAAGGTGTGGTACTTCTAAAAATATGTGAGTGAACTTACATCTAAATAGTTGTAAGATTAGATGGGCACCTTGTGATCCCTAACAGGGTACCCATCAGTCACCACTCGGAACCGCCCTTCATCATTTGGGATTCCTGTATTGCCATATGTTAGGAACAGCAAGGGTTTCACAATGGAGGTAAGATGTAAAACCTCTGATAAACCTAATGCTGTCCTATATGGTGAGAGTCTCACAGGCTATTCGTTAGCTGGACAAAAAAAGAGGGTGACTAGGTGTGCAGTGCATGTGGTGAAAGTGCTAAGGGAAACTAAAATTGGGTGAGGGAGCAGAAAATACCTTTATTCTATGTTTTGCTCGCTCCTCCAATGTTAAAAAGCAGTGAAGGTAAATTAAACAAATATTTACCCAGATGTAATGGTCAACATGTTTCTGCAAATATGGGGACCACAGAGTCCGTTGCATTCATCAGGACCTTTTTTAAAAAAGCTACTGCAAACTTATTATGTGATAAGTGTGATAAGAAGTGACTACAATTATCAATCTGCGACATGAATAAAGATCACCAGGATCCCTAGGTTTCGTCTGATTTCGCAGTCGTTGTATGTCACTAGTGAAAAGAAGACACAGACATAAAAAAGAAGAGTAACCACATTAATTTGTAAACAGTTAAAATGTGTTTAGTACATATATAACCACAATTGATTTTGTCAAAAAACACTTCGGTTTTCAGTTTTTTACCACATGAAGATACTTCAAATTCTTTCATGGGAGGATATATACTTTATCTTACCATTATAATCAAAGTAGAAGGCTGCACCTCGCCTGGCAACGGCTCAGGATACGAGGGAAGCACCGCTCTAAAAAAGGAAGCAAAGAGCAAGAAATGTCATCGCTCCCTTGGTTTGTCTGAAAGTTGGGTACGCATCGGCATAGCGGCAAGAAGCAAAACCAATGCACATCAAGTGATTTTTAAAGTGAACAATTGGCACCTAGACGGTGAGTCCGTGTGCCTCGCGTTACTCGGTAATGTTTGTTAAGAATGAATACAGGGGAGCACTCGTCATCTTCACCCGCCTGAGAGAAGTTTTAGAGGAGTTTTAAATGCAACACAAGTGGGACGCCATTGCGTACAGCGCTGACAGGCTGCTCGTCAGCGAGTCAGCACTCGTCATATTCACCTGCCTGGAAGGCGTTTTAGATGTAACATAAGCGGGACGCAATAGCAAGTCTAGTGTGACCCGCGTGCAAAGCTAAGAGGCAACTCGTTAGTGGCTCAGCGATTAAGAGATGAAAAGGAAAGGAATGCCAATTCCTCGAGGTGCTTACCTATCCGTCGGTACTTCGCCGCCTTCCTCTGAACCGATGGGGAGGCAACGAAGTACCGCGGACACACAGGTTAAGAGCATACCAGAGATTGGTCCGGGTCCGGTCAGGTGGTATCGGCGGACCAATCAATGTGCTTCTACTGTCAAAGTTTAGAAAAGACAGCTTACACGAGCCGTGATTAGTTGGCGAAGAATCACATGGTCGGACTCTTGGTCTGTATTGAGTAGATTCATAGGTTAAGCCCTGGTTGCTATGGGACCACTATTTGTTTATCTTGTCAATAAAGAGAAACTACGAGTCCTGTTTATACAAGAAGACTTTGGGGCAGTGACCCTCGTAAATTGTATTGAGATATTTCCCAATGTTTTATATTGTTTGCGCATGTGTTTAGCATATCATGTTTGAAAACCAACTATTATCAAAAAATCGAGTGTCACAAATTAGCGCATAGTGAGCCTACAAGGATGTGCTCAGTAAGATGTTGGAAAACTTACTATGCATCAGTGTTGTTTCACAGGAAGAGCTACTCTGAGATGCATGGTCTTGAGGTATCTTTGACTAGTATCGGTTAATGAATATTTATGACTGCAGTCACAGAGCCAGCAAGGATATACTCAGTAGGATGTTAGAGAACTCAGTAGGATGTTGAAAGACTTACTATGCATCAGTGTTGTTAGTAGTTTCAGAGGATGAGCTTCTCTTAAATGCATGGTTTGAGGCGTCTTTGACCAGTATCGGTTGATGAATATTTATGACTGTTGTCACAGAGTTATAGAGTGGACCAGGGGATCTCATCGTTGAGTCCACTTCTGTTTGTGCCCAGCTTGAATACCCATTTTTGTTCCTTGCGCATGAGAAAGTTGGTGTGGTCAGTTACATGCGGAGGAATATATGGCTGTTCAAGAACAGTCCACACAAATGCAGTCGGATCATGTTGTTTTTCTATAAAGTGATTCGTCAGCTTAGTAGCTTGTCTTTTTCGGAGAATCGTACTTTTATGTTCGGAGATTCGGATTTTTACTTTCCGAGTAGTCATTCCGACATATTTAAGACCACAAGGACAAGTGATCAAGTAAATTAGATTATCACTATTGCAGTTTGTAAATTTTGCTTGTCTCCATGGTCTGTTGGTGCCAATGTCGACCTCGATAGATTTAGTTGTTTGGGGGCAAGCTTGGCATGATCCACACGGATGGTGGCCTGTTACTGGTGGTAGGTTCCAGATAGTTCCAAGAGCCCTAGGTATGTTGTTCCGTGGTCTTGTATGAACAATGCGGTCTTTCAAGTTCGGACCTCTCTTGAAGGAGAACAGCGGTTTCTCAATAGTGTCTTTTCCTGAATTGAGAATTGACCAGTGTTTTTTTTATTATTTTCTGGATGTCATTTGATGAGGTACCAAACGTGGTGACACATGTAAGTCTGTTCAATGTGGTTTTTTCCACTGGGGGTTCGAGGAGAGCCAGTCTGTTGTTATTGCCGGCTCGTTTCATTGATCTTCTAACCAGTTTTGGAGGATATTTGTGGCTTACCAGTTGTTGTTGTAAGGCTCTAGAATGTGTCGCGTAGCCTTCTTTGGTCGAACAATTCCTCTGTACTCTCAAAAATTGTCCATAAGGCAGATTCTCTTTGAGAGATCTAGGATGGTGGCTGTCAAAGCAGAGTAGAGAGTTTTTGGCCATCGTTTTTTTTATAAAGTTCTGATTGCAAGCCTTCTGGAGTGGAAAAAATCCTAAGATCCAAGAATGCAATGGCAGTTTTACTCACTTCCACAGTGAATCGCAGGAAATTATTTCTGCTGTTAAGCCAGTGATGAAATGTCATAAGGTCTTCAAGTGTTCCTCTCCAGATTACCAATATATCATCGATATATCGCTTCCATATGATTATGGAAGTGATATATAGACTGCATATCGGGCGCCGCGAATGGACTACTAGGTCCCAGGAGGAACCAGACCGAACTACTCGGTCTCTTTCTCTGCCAGGCGACCCATGAGGCTTTTTACTAAGAAATAACAGAAAAAGCTTGAGGGAATCCCCCTCTAACAGTTATACCGCCTTAGCGTGCGCAACACATAGTAAAAACCAAACACACACTTAAAATTAAGTTTATTATAATTTTGCACATTTTCACATTTCTCTTTGGTCCTGAGGAAAGCCAGCTTATAATTAAAAGGCACTGGCTGAAACATGTAGACCACACTGGACGCCGGAGGTCATTGTAACACTCCTTTAAACGTCCTTTTGCCTTTTTAACCTGCTAACAGAGGCCCAGTTTATTAAATATTGCTAACCCTCGGGTGCTGGGACCTCTAGTATAGCATTTTAAACTTCACCTATCACACCCCTTCACTGCACACTCAGCAATATACCAGCTCCGCAGTCACCTGGCGTTGTAGCACACCCGGGGCACATTCGGTGCCACTGTGGTGGGCCCGATGATGAAGCATGCCACCGACTAGGTCGGTGGGTGAGGGCTTTCTAAGGAAAACAGTGCCTTTTCCTTATCTATTTTGCTGACGTACCTGAGTCACTTAAATACTCCTTCCCTTAAACTAGCTAGCCCACATTGATTTATATATATAATACTGGGGATACGGGCTAGCTTACCTAGTCCTCTCTCTCTTGTTGATCTGTATAATATATGGATTGGTGTCATTCAAGATGTGTTCCTGTTCAAAATGATGAACATAAAGGTTCGCCAAGCTGGGGGCGAAAACGCTCCCCATACTGGTGCCAGACGTTTGGAGATACACTGTTTCCTCGAATCTGAAAAAGTTTCTTTTCATGGCTATGGTCGCACAGTCCATGATGAAACTGACAGGTGTTATGCTGTTCAGATCCCTTGCCCTCAAGAGAGAAGAGATGACTTCTAGGGTCTCATCTTGGGGTATAGATGTATACAGCGACTCCACGTCGAATGAAACTAGATGGTCAGTGTCTATATTGAATTCAATTTCTGGAAGGAGGCGTAACACATCAGTTGTGTCTCTGAGATAGGTGGGCATCTCAAATACCATTGGGCGTAAAAAATTATCCACAAAGGTGGAAAGCGGTTCTAATGCGGATCCAATACCCGAGATTATTGGCCGTCCGGGTGGAGGTCTCTGCTCTTTATGCACCTTGGGGAGGCAGTAAAAGTAGGGCATTACCGGATGTTCCGTGCATAAAAAGGTAGCTTCATTTCGAGTGACCCAGCCTTCTGTCAGCGCTTCTTCAACCATTCCTTTAATCAGCCTTTGTATGTCTGGTGTCGGATCTTGTTCCAAAGGACAGTAGGCTTCTCTATTATTTAACTGTCGCAGACATTCGGCGCGATAGTCACTCGTATTCATAACAACTATCGCACCGCCTTTGTCAGCCGGTTTTATGGTTAACTCGTTGTTGGCAGTCAAAGTCTTTAGAGCCTGTTGTTCAATTTTGGAGAAATTGCTGTAGGTTTCTTTATTAGTTGAGAACAAAGTGTCAATATCCTTCTCAACGGCCTGTTCAAATGCCAGAACCTGTACAGGGACCATCTGTGGTCCTGGGTTGAATTTCGATTTCTTCTTTAAACCTGTATTGGTTTCCTCTTGAGTTCGTTCTTTTTGGTCAGTTTTTGAGAAGAGAAATTGAAGGCGGATCTTGCGAAAGAATTTTGCCATCTCGATATTTGTCTCAAAGTGGTCATTTTTCATTGTAGGCACAAAACCTAACCCTCTATTCAGGACTTGCTCTTTAATAGGGGTAATGGTGTGGGCACTCAGATTGATGACGAGCCCGCTTCCATGTTCGTTTGTGCTGTCGTCTTGGTCTTCGTTGTTGCACTCCTCAGATTCCTCGTTGTTGGTGGCGGACTGAAGTGGACTTGCGGTTGTGCGCCTCTTCTCCGTCCTCGAGACCTCCCTCGGCCAAACCCTAAAAAAGGCGGCTGGCCCCCAAATCCACTTCTAAACTGTTGTGGTGGAAATGGTCCCATTTGTTGAGGATAAGGACCCATTTGTTGTGGGAACATCGGATTACCAAATTGCCAGTGGGCTGGTTGCCACCATGTCTGGTTTTGGTACTGATTCCCTCTCCAGTTTCTCTGTGATCGTTTACCTCGGGTTCTTTGTTGAAAGTTACTTTGGTTCGAGGAGTCTGAGTCTGTAGAATTGTCCTCAGAGGTGGTGGACCCATAAGAGGATCCTGTTTTTCTACCTTTGTTGTTAGAATCAGGAGGTACATAGGAGCTGCTCGTGTAGGGGTACACTTTCTCAAAACTGAATTTCTCGAGATCTTTTTTGAATTTCTCCATTTTAGTAAAAAGGGTAAATTCTTTGAATTCCTGATTGTTCTTGTTTGACTCGTCTTGGCCCTGTTTAAAGAGTTTAGATGTTAGAGTAGTCTTGATTTGAGATTCAAGAACTTGAATTTCTATGAGAATAGTGTCCGCTATTCGTTGTGATGTTTGGATGATCAACACCAGCCAGTCCCTTGTGCATCTCCATGCTATTAAAGACCAATTTTTAAGAAACTCTTTATCCGTGAGGAATAGCCTTGGAGTATTGGTAATAATCAGACCTGATGGTGCACAATTTTTTCTTAGATATTGTGCCATGACTGCCCCGTGTCATGGCACAATATCTAAGAAAAAATTGTGCACCATCAGGTCTGATTGTTACCAATACTCCAAGCGGACTCAGACTCCTCGAACCAAAAGAACTTTCAACAAAGAACCCGAGGTAAACGATCACAGAGAAACTGGAGAGGGAATCAGTACCAAAACCAGACATGGTGGCAACCAGCCCCCTGGCAATTTGGTAATCCTATGTTCCCACAACAAATGGGTCCTTATCCTCAACAAATGGGACCATTTCCACCACAACAGTTTGGAAGTGGATTTGGGGGCCAGCCGCCTTTTTTAGGGTTTGGCCGAGGGAGGTCTCGAGGACGGAGAAGAGGCGCACAACCGCAAGTCCACTTCAGTCCGCCACCAACAACGAGGAATCTGAGGAGTGCAACAACGAAGACCAAGACGACAGCACAAACGAACATGGAAGCGGGCTCGTCATCAATCTGAGTGCCCACACCATTACCCCTATTGAAGAGCAAGTCCCGAATAGAGGGTTAGGTTTTGTGCCCACAATGAAAAATGACCACTTTGAGACAAATATCGAGATGGCAAAATTCTTTCGCAAGATCCGCCTTCAATTTCTCTTCTCAAAAACTGACCAAAAAGAACGAACTCAAGAGGAAACCAATACAGGTTTAAAGAAGAAATCGAAATTCAACCCAGGACCACAGATGGTCCCTGTACAGGTTCTGGCATTTGAACAGGCCGTTGAGAAGGATATTGACACTTTGTTCTCAACTAATAAAGAAACCTACAGCAATTTCTCCAAAATTGAACAACAGGCTCTAAAGACTTTGACTGCCAACAACGAGTTAACCATAAAACCGGCTGACAAAGGCGGTGCGATAGTTGTTATGAATACGAGTGACTATCGCGCCGAATGTCTGCGACAGTTAAATAATAGAGAAGCCTACTGTCCTTTGGAACAAGATCCGACACCAGACATACAAAGGCTGATTAAAGGAATGGTTGAAGAAGCGCTGACAGAAGGCTGGGTCACTCGAAATGAAGCTACCTTTTTATGCACGGAACATCCGGTGATGCCCTACTTTTACTGCCTCCAGTGGCGGCTGGTGACATTTCAAAGTGGTGGGGCGTAAATGTTTAGGATGAGTCCCCTGTGCCGTGCAAGTGTATCAAATGTGCCCGATTGTCATAAGGGCGAGTTGCCCCCACCCCGGGCTTTTTTTTTTTTTTTAAAGAGTGGGCAAATGGTGCATTTTCAAGCAAGTTTGATAAAGCAAGAAGGTTAATAAAGTAATTATAGTTAGGCCATCATTAGGACACAAGAGAAAATAAGCCTGTAACACTGTCGTCCACGGTCATATCATAAGGTAGAATACAAAAAACATTTAACTGTAAGTATTACAGAAATATATCAGGACAGCTATTACTTTATGACTGTTAAAACCATGTTCCTGATGTCCAACCATCAGCTCACTGAGCCATCATTTCAGTCACCACACTAACTGTATATTGTTTTGTCTATACTTTAGGCAAGAATGTAATTGGATGCAGCACAAGTCAAAATTCTGAAGCAAAATAGTGAACATTAACAAAAGTAACAAGCATTAGAAATGCAATAGGTCTCGCAGCATTAGAGTTAGTGCTTTTAGAATTGTTTATGGTTTTTTTTGTAAATCTTTAGCATGAGGTTGAGGGTGAGTGAGGGTGAGTGAGGGTGAGGGGTTGAGGGTGAGTGAGGGTGAGGCTGAGGTGTTGAGGGTGAGGGTGAGAGGGGTTGAGGCTGAGGTGTTGAGGGTGAGGGTGAGAGGGGTTGAGGGTGAGGGGTTGAGGGTGAGTGAGGGTGAGGGGTTGAGTGTGGGTGAGGGGTTGAGGGTGAGTGAGGGTGAGGGGTTGAGGGTGAGTGAGGGTGAGGGTGAGGGATTGAGGGTGAGGGGTTGAGGGTGAGTGAGGGTGAGTGAGGGTGAGGGGTTGAGGGTGAGTGAGGGTGAGTGAGGGTGAGGGGTTGAGGGTGAGTGAGGGTGAGTGAGGGTGAGGGGTTGAGGGTGAGTGAGGGTGAGGGAGGGTGAGGGGTTGAGGGTGAGGGGTTGAGGGTGAGGGGTTGAGGGTGAGTGAGGGTGAGGGGTTGAGGGTGAGTGAGGGTGAAGGTGAGGGTGAGTGAGGGTGAGTGAGAGTGAGGGTGAGTGAGAGTGAGGGTGAGTGAGAGTGAGGGTGAGTGAGAGTGAGGGTGAGTGAGAGTGAGGGTGAGTGAGAGTGAGGGTGAGTGAGAGTGAGGGTGAGTGAGGGTGAGGGTGAGTGAGAGTGAGGGTGAGTGAGAGTGAGGGTGAGTGAGAGTGAGGGTGAGTGAGGGTGAGTGAGAGTGAGGGTGAGTGAGAGTGAGGGTGAGTGAGAGTGAGGGTGAGTGAGAGTGAGGGTGAGTGAGAGTGAGGGTGAGTGAGAGTGAGGGTGAGTGAGAGTGAGGGTGAGTGAGAGTGAGTGAGAGTGAGTGAGAGTGAGGGTGAGTGAGAGTGAGGGTGAGTGAGAGTGAGAGTGAGTGAGAGTGAGAGTGAGAGTGAGTGAGAGTGAGAGTGAGAGTGAGTGAGAGTGAGAGTGAGTGAGAGTGAGAGTGAGAGTGAGTGAGAGTGAGAGTGAGAGTGAGTGAGTGAGGGTGAGTGAGGGTGAGTGAGGGTGAGTGAGGGTGAGTGAGAGTGAGTGAGGGTGAGTGAGAGTGAGTGAGAGTGAGTGAGAGTGAGTGAGAGTGAGTGAGTGAGAGTGAGTGAGAGTGAGTGAGAGTGAGTGAGAGTGAGTGAGAGTGAGGGTGAGTGAGGGTGAGTGAGGGTGAGTGAGGGTGAGGGTGAGAGTGAGGGTGAGTGAGAGTGAGGGTGAGTGAGAGTGAGGGTGAGTGAGAGTGAGGGTGAGTGAGAGTGAGTGAGGGTGAGTGAGTGAGGGTGAGTGAGGGTGAGGGTGGGTGAGGGTGGGTGAGGGTGGGTGAGGGTGAGTGAGGGTGAGGGGTTGAGGGTGAGTGAGGGTGAGGGGTTGAGGGTGAGTGCGGAAGCAGCACGGAGGGCAGGGAAGGGCGGAAGCAACAGGGAGGGCAGGGAAGGGCGGAAGGGCGGAAGCAACAGGGAGGGCAGGTAAGAGCGGAAACGTCTAATAATCTGTACCTTTAAAGGTCAAAGACTGTGAATATCCCTTTGGAGAGGCTGGAGGGTATAGCTGGTCCAATGATAGATAATATATCTATACACGCTGGTAAAGATGGAAACCTCTCTACATAAAAGAAACAGAACAGATGACGATGTGATTAGTATTCAAGAAGTGCCTGGCTGAAAACGGCAACTAAATCTGTGAATGCATGAGTGCCGATGGCGTTCAGGGAAGTATACTATGTATACAGATAGCCACCTGAATCCTGGTTTCTATTTGCGGAAACGTCTAATAATCTGTACCTTTAAAGGTCAAAGACTGTGAATATCCCTTTGGAGAGGCTGGAGGGTATAGCTGGTCCAATGATAGATAATATATCTATACACGCTGGTAAAGATGGAAACCTCTCTACATAAAAGAAACAGAACAGATGACGATGTGATTAGTATTCAAGAAGTGCCTGGCTGAAAACGGCAACTAAATCTGTGAATGCATGAGTGCCGATGGCGTTCAGGGAAGTATACTATGTATACAGATAGCCACCTGAATCCTGGTTTCTATTTGCGGAAACGTCTAATAATCTGTACCTTTAAAGGTCAAAGACTGTGAATATCCCTTTGGAGAGGCTGGAGGGTATAGCTGGTCCAATGATAGATAATATATCTATACACGCTGGTAAAGATGGAAACCTCTCTACATAAAAGAAACAGAACAGTTGACGATGTGATTAGTATTCAAGAAGTGCCTGGCTGAAAACGGCAACTAAATCTGTGAATGCATGAGTGCCGATGGCGTTCAGGGAAGTATACTATGTATACAGATAGCCACCTGAATCCTGGGTTCTATTTACTGTCGGCCGGCTAGTTACGATGTTTAAGTGGAGAACAGAGATTACCGGCACCCAGGTATAGTGGATTGTTCTTACCTCCTAAAAGTAAAGCCGTAGCGCAAATCCGTCTGGCCCGTACTGCTGCAGCGAAACAGGGATGTATGTGGGATATTTAACCCGTTGTGGCGAGATTTTGCGCAATACTACAAAAAACGTCTCGTGATATTTGGGACACTCAGACAAAGAGTCAGAGGTGATAGTCCTCAACGTAAGGCAGGCGCCTTATTCTTAACTGCACTTAAACATAGAACGAAGGCTGCTTATTAACTGTTCGCCTGATTTGACCCATTTGAAGCTCAGACTTAAGGACAGCATTTCGGGTGCAGTAAGCTACTTGTAATCTAGAGTGCCGTAATTACGAAAATGCCGTGAAACTTAATCAAATGTGAGGGGACTCGCCAGCATGCAAAACAAAGCTTCGGCAAGATTTTCTACCGCAGCGTGATGTCAGGACGGCACCGCTCGAGTCTCGCTAGAAAACGTCGACTCCATCACACGACGTTTTAACGCATATGTGTTATGAAGATGGAAAATGGACTAAGCCGCAAATTGGTGTCGGCCATCTTGGAGTAGGAAAAATCTTAAAAAGTGCGTGATAGAGAAAAAAGAAAAGCCAACCACCAGGAACAACGAATGTGACACTTGGTAAGGGGTTGATGATAAAACAACTTGCTATGTATATTAAGTCTGTCAGCAAACCTAAGAAATACAACAAAGTATACGTCTACATAGTTAAACCAGGCGACACGGCGGGAGGGGGCGGAGCGGGTAAACAAAGACGGACATGCACGCGCCCGTGACTTTTAAGGTCAATGCGCATGCGCATAAGCTTAATGCGCATGCGCATTGACCTTAAAAGTCACGGGCACTGCAAGGAATCGCCACGATTCCTTGCAGTGCAGATAAAGAGTGGATAACTCGCAATAGTCTCGCTTGCTCGATGCGCATGCGCATCGACAGGCGAGACCTAAAAATGATGAATGGTGTGTTGATAAGGCATGCAGATGCAGAAGGAAAGTTTGGCTTCATGAGCAATCTTTCAGCTTCTCTTATGCGCTCTTTAAAACATTGGCTTTCTAAATGTTCATTCATTTAATTTAATAAAAGTAGAAATGCTTAACACTGGGAAATCCACAAAGGGAAGGGGGGCTGATGGGTCTGCTCCTATACCAGGTATGAGCAGGGATAAAGGAGACCTTCAACCACGAATATGAGTATGAGCAAAAGAAACGCAGTAGATACTAATTCTGTGTTTCAACCTTACAAATGATTGATGCTGCAATCTTTCTATTTCAGGACTGTCAGCATAATTAGAGCAAAGTTTAATCGCACATTAATTAATACAATCACATCCTGGAAAGATTAAGCTACTTTTTGAAAATAAATTTAGTAGCACTGTTAAACTCCGAAATCAACATGAAATGATGTGTGTTTTTTTCTTAACAGGTCCCCTTTTCTTACTAATAATGACACTGGTGACCACAAAAGAAAGCACAAAACGATCGTTTCTCGAACATATAAGCTTGCTGCCTCTTGCTTGGCTACTGATTGTTCACTCCCACGTAGGAAGCTTACGATTCGAAAGATTCAAAGACTCTTTCACCCTGCCTGGCCTCCTAAACGTGATCAGTGACAGTGTGCAATATTAAAGGATTGTGGCCACTAATTACAAGGAACTGAGGAGAAATGGACTTGTTTCATGTTGTATCTGCAACGCGCGTCAGGCTCTGAATAATTGCCAGAATCACCTTTGTTACTTAAAGCACTGCAGTCCCCATCATCAATCAAAGAGACCACTAAATTATCAGTCAGTGATCATCACATGTGTGTACAATAATACGAGGGCCGGCCAGAGGGCCGGGGTCACAGCTGGGGCCCCCGCCCGACTCTTACTTGTTTTGATGTTTTCCAAGCCAACGATTACGAACAACAACAGATTATTAGCCACGACCAAGAGCAGTAGACTGAAGCACAAATAAAGTGAAACGCGAGCACTGCAGTGCACCAGGGCACATTACCTGACTGCAAACCTCCCTGTCCAGAGAACATTACTAGGAATTATGGCCGAAATGTGCAGCCCAAGACCTGTTTACAGCAATACCTTTAATGGCCTGGTGTCTGACAAGGACTGATCGCCGGCTGCAGAGCACAATGGATGGTCTTTCTGTAGGGTCCACTGTGAGGCCGCATGTCCATTTCTGGCAGCTAACAAAGGCCATTTGTGCATTCTTAGCTGTGTGTTCCAGGCAGGTTGAAAGTGCTCTGCAGGAGAACTGGTTAGTGTGTGGGGGTGTTTGTCGATTGAGCAGCAGGCATTTTAATGTAGGGATCGGGAGCAGGAAAGGACAATGTGACAGATCGTTTGTGGTCGGGCAGTTTAGGGGACCAGATGAGGTGAAGTGCATGTGGGGGAGGTCGTAGATGCAGTGAGTGGGGAACAGGAAAAGCAATATGCGTATGCTGGAACGGCAGAAGTCTGATTTCGGATGGCCTGGAATGCGGGTGATGACCAGTGAAGAGGACCTTTATGGGAACTCGCGCAGCCCAGACTGTAACTTCAGCCAGAGCCGCTGCTCTCAACCTAGCCCTTGGTGGGAAGCAGGAGCAGCCAAGGCGGCCGTGGGAATCTACCGCCTGCAGCAACGCTGAGAGTGTGGCATCCATCCTGCCAGCTCGGGACACTACCATCAGTGCAGGGACTCTAGTGCCAGCAGCCTGCACTGATTTTCTGTTTAGCCAGAGTTTTCCGTTTTTCAGCAGTCATTAATCATGCAATATTATCGAAGTCTCAGCAGTCATCATGGGTTCCTAATAAAACCAGGCCTGATCTTGTCTCTCTGTGTCCGATCCATAATCGGAGTTTAATAACATCATGAGCCGAGCGATGCGTGAAGCGCAGCAGGAGTGCGCTGCGCACCGGCTTGAGTGTAAAATGTAAAGGCCGCTGATCGGCAGCCGGGCAGCAGAAATAAAAGATTTGATATCAGTGACTGTTGCAGAAATTAATTTAACCAGCTTTCTTTAAGTCTGAGACGGCTGCTTTCACCACTGTTGACGAGCAAGCACACACACACACAGCGGCAGCCACAAAAAACAACACAAAATACATGCATGTGAGTTCAGTTGCACTCGCACACATAGGCACACGCACATGGGTTCAAGCAGTCACCAACATTACATACACATACGTCAGTCATGAGTCATGCAATCATTATCACACACCGCATATCCAAAGACTAGTAGAGACACACACGACACACCACGCACACTGACGCACTTCTGTACTGTATTGTTGTTCTGTAAAAAAACGTACTTTTTATGAGGTGACGTGACACTCGACAGACTCGACTCGCTGACTGTGTGGAGACTGCAGCCGGCACGCACGAGTCACGAGGGTACATGGCAGAGTAGTATACTACAAACTCTCCTCGTGACTCTCTTACTCCTCGTCGTGTGCTGTTGTGGCACGCCAGGCGCGGTGACGTGCTTACAGCAGCATGGGAAAATGGCCAATCACCACTTCATGGCTTGACATAAGCCACATGTGATTGGCCATTACAGTGCAGCACTTAGCAAGCATCCACCACCCACGCGCGGCACCACAGTGTTGAAGTCTCCACGTGTCTCAGCCAATCCTGGCGCAGCATTACCAGTGCCACTGCGCCAGGATTGGCTAAAGAGCAGGGTTAATACTGCCCATTTTGAGACCCAGAGAGCCGGGTCCCTGCCTGTTTGCGTGCTGTGGGGGAGAGGAGGAGGGAAGGTACTCCTGGGTGTGCACATGCGTGGGCCAGTCAAAAAATTGGCTAGCCCAAAATGCGCACACACTCACAGACAGTGCCTGCTACGCTACCTATGGCTGCGCTGTCACTCATTGCCGAAGCCCCGCCCCCACTGCCTTCCGCGATTCTGTCAGGCTTCTCCCGCTGGCTCTCTCTGCCGCAAACTGCCGAGTGTGCTTAGTGAAGCGGATAATTTATTTTTGAAGCCTAGTAGTAATTAGTATTTACTTCCTGCAGCGTGCGGTCGTCCATGGCTAGTGGGGCAACGCCCCAACGCCCCTAATGGACGCACCGCCACTGACTGCCTCCCCAAGGTGCATAAAGAGCAGAGACCTCCACCCGGACGGCCAATAATCTCGGGTATTGGATCCGCATTAGAACCGCTTTCCACCTTTGTGGATCATTTTTTACGCCCAATGGTATTTGAGATGCCCACCTATCTCAGAGACACAACTGATGTGTTACGCCTCCTTCCAGAAATTGAATTCAATATAGACACTGACCATCTAGTTTCATTCGACGTGGAGTCGCTGTATACATCTATACCCCAAGATGAGACCCTAGAAGTCATCTCTTCTCTCTTGAGGGCAAGGGATCTGAACAGCATAACACCTGTCAGTTTCATCATGGACTGTGCGACCATAGCCATGAAAAGAAACTTTTTCAGATTCGAGGAAACAGTGTATCTCCAAACGTCTGGCACCAGTATGGGGAGCGTTTTCGCCCCCAGCTTGGCGAACCTTTATGTTCATCATTTTGAACAGGAACACATCTTGAATGACACCAATCCATATATCACTTCCATAATCATATGGAAGCGATATATCGATGATATATTGGTAATCTGGAGAGGAACACTTGAAGACCTTATGACATTTCATCACTGGCTTAACAGCAGAAATAATTTCCTGCGATTCACTGTGGAAGTGAGTAAAACTGCCATTGCATTCTTGGATCTTAGGATTTTTTCCACCCCAGAAGGCTTGCAATCAGAACTTTATAAAAAACCGATGGCCAAAAACTCTCTACTCTGCTTTGACAGCCACCATCCTAGATCTCTCAAAGAGAATCTGCCTTATGGACAATTTTTGAGAGTACAGAGGAATTGTTCGACCAAAGAAGGCTACGCGACACATTCTAGAGCCTTACAACAACAACTGGTAAGCCGCAAATATCCTCCGAAACTGGTTAGAAGATCAATGAAACGAGCCGGCAATAACAACAGACTGGCTCTCCTCGAACCCCCAGTGGAAAAAACCACATTGAACAGACTTACATGTGTCACCACGTTTGGTACCTCATCAAATGACATCCAGAAAATAATAAAAAAACACTGGTCAATTCTCAATTCAGGAAAAGACACTATTGAGAAACCGCTGTTCTCCTTCAAGAGAGGTCCGAACTTGAGAGACCGCATTGTTCATACAAGACCACGGAACAACATACCTAGGGCTCTTGGAACTATCTGGAACCTACCACCAGTAACAGGCCACCATCCGTGTGGATCATGCCAAGCTTGCCCCCAAACAACTAAATCTATCGAGGTCGACATTGGCACCAACAGACCATGGAGACAAGCAAAATTTACAGACTGCAATAGTGATAATCTAATTTACTTGATCACTTGTCCTTGTGGTCTTAAATATGTCGGAATGACTACTCGCAAAGTAAAAATCCGAATCTCCGAACATAAAAGTACGATTCGTCGAAAAAGACAAGCTACTAAGCTGACGAATCACTTTATAGAAAAACAACATGATCCGACTGCATTTGTGTGGACTGTTCTTGAACAGCCATATATTCCTCCGCATGTAACTGACCACACCAACTTTCTTATGCGCAAGGAACAAAAATGGGTATTCAAGCTGGGCACAATTTTTACCCCATTGTTTGCTTATTGTGTATATAATTTACTAGAGTGGATTTAAGTGTAAGGATCTCTTGAGCTATGGTGGCCTACTAGGGATAGTATTATCCCCTTTTCAAGTTAATGCTAGGGACTGTTTGGAATTTCTTGTTTCCCCTTACTCCTCGTCCCGACATTGGATTTGTGAGGAGACCTCCCTTTCTATTTTTTACAATTTCTTCCTGTGAAACAACACTGATGCATAGTAAGTTTTCCAACATCTTACTGAGCACATCCTTGTAGGCTCACTATGCGCTAATTTGTGACACTCGATTTTTTGATAATAGTTGGTTTTCAAACATGATATGCTAAACACATGCGCAAACAATATAAAACATTGGGAAATATCTCAATACAATTTACGAGGGTCACTGCCCCAAAGTCTTCTTGTATAAACAGGACTCGTAGTTTCTCTTTATTGACAAGATAAACAAATAGTGGTCCCACAGCAACCAGGGCTTAACCTATGAATCTACTCAATACAGACCAAGAGTCCGACCATGTGATTCTTCGCCAACTAATCACGGCTCGTGTAAGCTGTCTTTTCTAAACTTTGACAGTAGAAGCACATTGATTGGTCCGCCGATACCACCTGACCGGACCCGGACCAATCTCTGGTATGCTCTTAACCCGTGTGTCCGCGGTACTTCGTTGCCTCCCCATCGGTTCAGAGGAAGGCGGCGAAGTACCGACGGATAGGTAAGCACCTCGAGGAATTGGCATTCCTTTCCTTTTCATCTCTTAATCGCTGAGCCACTAACGAGTTGCCTCTTAGCTTTGCACGCGGGTCACACTAGACTTGCTATTGCGTCCCGCTTATGTTACATCTAAAACGCCTTCCAGGCAGGTGAATATGACGAGTGCTGACTCGCTGACGAGCAGCCTGTCAGCGCTGTACGCAATGGCGTCCCACTTGTGTTGCATTTAAAACTCCTCTAAAACTTCTCTCAGGCGGGTGAAGATGACGAGTGCTCCCCTGTATTCATTCTTAACAAACATTACCGAGTAACGCGAGGCACACGGACTCACCGTCTAGGTGCCAATTGTTCACTTTAAAAATCACTTGATGTGCATTGGTTTTGCTTCTTGCCGCTGTGCCGATGCGTACCCAACTTTCAGACAAACCATGGGAGCGATGACATTTCTTGCTCTTTGCTTCCTTTTTTAGAGCGGTGCTTCCCTCGTATCCTGAGCCGTTGCCAGGCGAGGTGCAGCCTTCTACTTTGATTATAATGGTAAGATAAAGTATATATCCTCCCATGAAAGAATTTGAAGTATCTTCATGTGGTAAAAAACTGAAAACCGAAGTGTTTTTTGACAAAATCAATTGTGGTTATATATGTACTAAACACATTTTAACTGTTTACAAATTAATGTGGTTACTCTTCTTTTTTATGTCTGTGTCTTCTTTTCACTAGTGACATACAACGACTGCGAAATCAGACGAAACCTAGGGATCCAGGTGATCTTTATTCATGTCGCAGATTGATAATTGTAGTCACTTCTTATCACACTTATCACATAATAAGTTTGCAGTAGCTTTTTTAAAAAAGGTCCTGATGAATGCAACGGACTCTGTGGTCCCCATATTTGCAGAAACATGTTGACCATTACATCTGGGTAAATATTTGTTTAATTTACCTTCACTGCTTTTTAACACTGGAGGAGCGAGCAAAACATAGAATAAAGGTATTTTCTGCTCCCTCACCCAATTTTAGTTTCCCTTAGCACTTTCACCACATGCACTGCACACCTAGTCACCCTCTTTTTTGTCCAGCTAACGAATAGCCTGTGAGACTCTCACCATATAGGACAGCATTAGGTTTATCAGAGGTTTTACATCTTACCTCCATTGTGAAACCCTTGCTGTTCCTAACATATGGCAATACAGGAATCCCAAATGATGAGAGGCGGTTCCGAGTGGTGACTGATGGGTACCCTGTTAGGGATCACAAGGTGCCCATCTAATCTTACAACTATTTAGATGTAAGTTCACTCACATATTTTTAGAAGTACCACACCTTTTTGTTGTTTAGACCCAGTGACATTGTGTTTTTCAGTTATTTAGGGAACATGCCACTGCTAGGTCTCTAAATTCCCTGTGCCCCCCCCCCCCACCCTAGTTTGTTCAGTTGCTTGAGAACACCCATGCACCGCCCATGGAACGCCTCCCTGAGGCAGAGTAATGTAACGCACCGATGTGCGCTGCATTGCGTTGCTGCTGATTTATCAAGCCAGTCTGCCATCTTGACAAATTACACTTAAGGGTGGCATCCCTTTTGCACTGCATTACATGGCTCAAATGCTACCCAACCCTATCATAAATATGCCTCTATCTTTAAGGGATTATTAAACGCACGTGCACCCCCTGCCCCAACCTGTTCTCCTTCAAATGGTACAAGTGCCGTGTGGCGCCCAAACTTTGGGCTGCTGTTACCTGTAACAAATTGGAGATTATCAACTATTCAACCCCCCCCCCCACCAAGATTTCCTTATAGCTCTAGGGCAATTGTATTTATATAGAGCTTACTACCCTTAATGAGGCGCCAAAACACATTTCAGTGAGTAGCAGAAGCTCATTGACCACATGGACACAGAGTAAATTAGAAGGTTTATAAATTACATCCATCATAGGGTGAGTCGGGTTTGTATACATCTTTCACTATGTGCAGCCACATGAACTGCATGTATAAAATGTCCTCTGTGTGTTTGTCCAGTCTCCTTGTTCCCTCTTCCCGAGTGCTGCCAGTGCGCTGGCTGTAAGAGTTGGGAAAGGGCAAGAGGCAGTGGCTTCACCCCGGCGACATCTTGTTCTCTACAGACAGGTAATTGTGCATCGCTGGCAACAGCTTGTGGTTTGAAAAGACTAGGCCCAGAAGAGGGGGTCGGGGGAAAAGGCAATTTCAGGACTACTTTACTATCCCTGTGGGATAAAAGACCATCAGAATCGAGCTCAACTTCCTGTTCCAGTACACGGCTCAGTCTTGGCAGGAATGTCTCTGGAGTTGTCCGGTCCACGTGCGGTTTCTATGACAAAGCGTGCTGCAGGATCAGCTTCGCCCCAATGAGGGTGCGCTGTGCCATGCCCCCCTTTCTTGTTGCACTTGGAGCGCCATTCCCAGCACACTCCCCAGCAGACAAAGATGGCGACTGTGCTTGAACCTGTGATCTACGAGCAGTTCTCAATGTTGGCCAGAAACCTCTGGGCCCACCACTCCTCCAGGTCAATAGGCACAAAATCTGAAAAGTGACACAAATATAACAACAATTTAGAGTCGAGACAGATGTGGACAGAAACAAAAACAGTTATCATCCAACAAGAGAAAAGACCAGGCTATCCTTGGCTTGGCACCTCCCACTCCAACATGTCCACGGCAGAGAAGTTCAAATGCACTCCAGGAACTGCATTTGAATTGGGGGCAACACCAACAAAAAGCTTTCCACCATGGCTGGGGTGAATAAGAACACCACTGTATAACCTTTCATATTATAATTTTTGCCTCAAGAATTAAAATCTCTTTACGTGGAGCTTTGTTTATAGTGGTGATCCCCAAAGATACGACTTCAGGCTGACGCCACTACTGCTGTCAAGAGACCTTAGGATCTTAATATGCACCCACTTAGCTGAATGAAAGAAAGGCCATGTGGGGGAAATACTGTTGGCACCACAAACAGCAGAAATTCATGGAGAACTGACAGCCAGTTAACCTTTCTTCTGACCTTGCACATCTCTTCCAGGCAGGAAACTTCCTTTACCAATCTTTACCACGCAGTGCCTTTACCATGCATCATGTACAACGCGTATGCCTTTAACATGCATGATAAGTGTAGTTATGGAATCCCTACATATACACCCACACAGATATATGATTTTAAATTGAAAAAAAAATTTGGGGTGGGGCGCCCCCCCAAAAACCACTAACCTTTGTTTTTAAATTAATTATAACATTTGGAAGTTACTCCGAGCACGTACCCATGCCACATTCCAAATCAAACCTTTTTATTTGCTTGCAAGCCACAGGGAATGTTACCTTTCAAAGCAAGGGTGAGAAAACACGGACCATTGTAAAGAAGAGGTAGCCATGTGCACATTTAATGTGATGGGCATAACAATATTTGTATGTTCATGTGGGAATTAACACAGAATTTGCTGTGCAAATGTGTAATTTTCAAGTTTTGCTGGTCGTGTTCTTTCTTCTTCTGTTTATTCATGGTACCTTACACTGTAGCTCTCACTGCATGTGGGCAGGGTGGGATTTAGAGCTGCTGACACCTGGTGCGACAATATTTGTTGGCGCCCCCCAATGACTGCCTCTGCCACGGATTCCCTCCCTACCACCCTTTAACAATGACCCCATAACTACTCTCTCTCAGGTGCATTTAATTCGTTTTATAGCACCACTCAAACCAGTGTAGGTTGTCACAGCACTTTAGCACACACACACATGCACACACACACACATGTGTAAATCAGTGCATGGGAAATGTTACATAAGACAGAGGACTACAAGGTGTAGGAGCCACATGTCATCCATACTGGTAAGCAGTACAGTTTAAGAGTGCTTGGTATGGAGAAGCACAAACTCAGAATTTAAAATGTAACACCATGGTTGAGGGTTCTCTTTAATAATCAGAATTGATTCCTACCCAAATGAGCCTTTTTTGCAACATTAGGATAATGAAATACTGGGGGGGAAATCATAATGCTCTAATCTATACCTTGCTCTTTGCATGCAGCTCTTTGATGACAGTTAATAGCTCCCTGTTCTATATTTGGCTTTTAACTTAGACACGGCAAGTAACAAAAGGATCTCTCTGACAAGAGCAGTAACCCACTGACTTATCTATATTATATGCACTTTGTGATCAGTAAGATGCATGTTCTTTGCAGCAGGCATATTAATCCACTGCGCTACCTTTTGAGGAGTCAAAACTTCTACTAGACAAAACCCCAATCTCTCTCCAGGAAGGTGCTTTTAAATCCTTAATATACTTGCAAACAAGGCGCCCCCACCCAGAGTCAATGTCCGGTGCGGTGGCACTGGTCACACCACCATAGAGCTGGCCCTGAATGTATGCCAGTAACACACCTTATTACCCCATCAAGATTACAATTCTTACTTATCAATCTTTATTTCGGCCATATGGCCATCAAAGATATACAATAAAAACATATACAACCATTGTAAAATCATCAAGAATAATCAATCAATGCATGCTTATACAATGTAAAATCTTTCCATTCTTTACATACTATTAAAATTGCAATTAAAACTATAGATTTTAAAATTGGGTGGGAGCCTGCGACTTCAGAATACGGGTGCGAATGTGCCAGACATTGGTAAGAAATTTTGCTAGTGCAAACACAGTTAAGCTTAAGCTCGGTTTTTAGAATTCTGTACATTGGGAGATACTCCCTACAACCAAGGTTTCTGATAAGTGGGAGGAGCCAGTATTTCCTCGCTGCCTTGTAAGTTGGGCAAAACAGGACCACATGTAAATCACTTTCTTCCGCACCAGCACATGCCGGGCACTGCTTGGTGGAGGGCGGTGATGACCAGGAGCTGGTAAAAGATCGCAAGGGCAATGTGCAATATCTCCATTGGAGAAACAGCTTCCTGGCCAGCACGGGGGAGATGGCGTCCAGAACCCTCTCCAGCCTGTATGAGTCCTTGCTTTGCGCAAATACAGATGTTATTGACCCCTCACCCTGGCTATCTAAGGCCATGGCTAGTTTCTGTTCGTGGTAGACAATGGCCAGGGCTCTCCGTGAGATATTTGATGAGGCGTTAGCAGGGTCGGACCAAAGGTCAGGAAACCCCAGTCTCGTACAGGATTTTTGTATATATTTTATCCAGGGGATCTGTAACGCTTTTGGGTGGGTCAAAAGCTCCCTAAGTTCCGCCCTATAGGCAGAGAGTTCTTCACTACTCCATAGCCTTCGCCAGAAGGCTATGGGTCTTAGGCCTAGTTCGTCAGCTATTGGTCGCAGACCCAGATCCAGCCTCAGGGGGAGGAGCGGGGTGCCTGGCGGAAGTGCAACTATCTGTCTAATAAAGTTGTTCTCAGTTAAGGACAGACTGCGGGAAGATGTATGACCCCACAATTCCGCCCCATACATAGTGGCACCCCTGGCCTGTGCCTTGTAGATCTGGATGAGCGGCCCCAGCGGACGGTATGTGGAGCCATTCATCATCCGCGCGATGCCCCCTGTAGTCTGTACCAGTTTGAGGTTGGCCCTAGTCTGATGTGGTCCCCAAGACATGGTTTCATTGAGGGTTACACCAAGATATTCAAAGGTGGAAACTCTCTCAAGCCGTGACGCTCCCAATAGTGGATTCGGACGCAATTTTTGACTTGGGTTCAGGACCATAAACTTGGTTTTAGCCGCATTCATTTCTAAGCCCCTATCAGTGCAAAAGGCCACAAATGAGTCGAGGATCCTCTGTATCCCCATTGGGGTTTTGGACCGCAGCAGGGTGTCGTCTGCAAACATGATCGCAGGCACCCTGCTGCCGTTCAGTTTGGGGGCGTCAGTGTATTCAGTGGCGTTTAGGTGGGCGATTACCCCGTTGACAAAGAGGCAGAACAGGGTCGGTGCCAACACACAACCCTGTCTAACCCCCCAGTCATTGGGGAATCTGTCCGTCAGTGCCCCAGATTTCCCGCACCTCACTCGAGCGTAGTTGTTGTAATGCAGTCTCTGTAAGATTATCAGGATATCCGGGGGGACGCCCATCTCGGCCAGAACGCTCCAAAGTTTCCCTCTGGGCACCAGGTCGAAGGCGGCCCTCAGATCCACAAAAATTGTGTATAAGCTGCCGCCCTCGAATATCGCTGCCCTCCAGTAGATGATGTTCAGTCGAAAGACCTGATCCACTGTAGAGACTCCCTTCCTGCATCCCGCCTGGTACGGACTAAGGACACCTATCTCTTCTGCCGAGTCCTGGAGCCGGTTCAACAGTATCCTGCCGAACAGCTTCTGCGGCACATCGATTAAACTGATTGGTCTGTAATTGGCTTGGAGGAGAGGCGAGCCCTTTTTGAATATGGGAACCACCTCCGCCCCCAGCCAAGTACTCGGGATTTCCATGCCGCTCAGAACTCCATTAAACAGAACGGCAAGGTAGGGGGCCCAGAGGTCGGGCTCCTGCTTGAACAGGTCCCCGGGTAGGCCGTCCAATCCTGGCGCCTTTCCCGATGTGAGTCCTGCTATTGCAACCTTAACCTCCCCCACTGTTATTAGATCCCCCTCATAATCAGGCCAACCGATACCGGTGTCGTTAATGGTTTCTCCCGGCTCAGAGCTATAAAGGGATTGAAAGTGTGCCTGCCACACCCCTGCTGCAATGGGGAATCCGTAGTATCCGGTCTGGGGGTGTATCTGTGTGATGAACCCAAAGGTTAAAGTGACGTTCTAGTTAGGGGAAAATGGCATTTAAAAAGTGAAACATTTAAAACTAAAACAAAAACTGTGAAATTCAGCAATCATAGTTAACTCAAGTAACTCTAACGTGATCTTTCACCATGCACAGTGATGTCATCAATGATGTCATTTCTTTTGTCATCAGTGAGGTTATCAATGATGTCACAGAACATGTCATGAGCATTATAATATGTGAGGTCATAAGGAATACATGGTGAAGGCGAAAGTTATAAATACTCGAGTTAACTATAACTAGTGAATTTCAGTAGTTATTTTTAGCTTACAATATTACATTTCAACCTAACTATAACATCACTTTAACCAGTAAATTTCTGAAGCTTTTTTTACTAAATTGTGAATATTGATTAAATTCCTAACTATACTATCACTTTAACCCGTTTTTTTTCTGTGAATTTGTAATTTTTAGGTCTCGGCTAGCCGCGCGGAAGCGCGTCTCCGCCGAGATCTTTTGTTAGCGAGTGTGCTTCCCAGGAGACAGTTCCGGCCGCGCGCATCCTTGGAGCCGATTTGAAACGGGAACGCGCGCTGTGGCCAGGCGCTGTCTCCTGGGAAGCTCAAGAACCACACACGTATGCGCATACACACACACAAGCGCCCATGCATGCACGCACATACATACATACAGAGACACCCCCCCTGACACATACACACACACACACACAAGTGCACCGAGGCCCCCCCTCCCTCCCTCCCTCCCCTGCCGTCACCGTCGCACACATACATACACACACGAGCATACACACACACACACACAAGTGCACCAAGCCCCCCCCCAGCCTTTTGGAACTTACCTGGCCAATGTCGGGGACTCTGCTCTCACCACGCGGTGCCCAACCTCCTGCCGGCGCGGCCCCGGGGCTCCACACCGCTCAGAGGAGCCCCGGGCGCGAGACGCATTTGACTCCGCCTGCCTCCTCTTCCGGTCTGGACGTGGCCCCGCCCCCGTCACAGGCGACCGTGCCTGACTTCCGGGGCGGCCGCGGCGGGATTCCGGGGGCATTTAGGATGCACTCCTTAGTTTCTTCCCACTCTCTTCCCCTTATCTCGCCCATAGATCTGTGACTTTAAAATGGACTCCAGTTGCTGACTTCACCTGAAGGCGCGAGAGGAACCAATAGTATTTTATATTTATAATGCTGACAATATGCCGGTTACTGTTTTTAATTAGGAACAATAACAGCATGTGGCAGGGGCAGCGGGGCTTCAAATCAGCAGATAAATCGCAGAATGCCTCTGGCAATCAACCCACTGAGCCATTGTTCCGGATGATAGTATCACCAGGCACCCTGCTTGCAGTATCACAGAGGCACTGCGTACTCACAGTATCACGAGGCACTGTGTACTCGCACAAACCCAAAGCACTCTAGAGTATCACCAGGCACCGTGCACGCAGTATCACGGAGGTACTGCATACTCACAGTATCACGAGGCACTCTGTATTAGCACTAAAACAATGCACTCTACAGTATCGCGAGGCACCGTGCAGGCAGTATAACAAGCCACTGCATAGTATCACTACTACAGAATGCGCATAGTACCACAACGCCTGGTTCAGTAGCAGCAAGCACTGTGTGCTCACAATACCATGTGGTACGTTGTACTCGCAGCATCACGAGGAACACTTTACCATGAACCTTAGCTTACAGTATCTTCAGACAGGCACTGTGTGCTGGCAGTCTCATCACCAGCGCTTGCAGCATCAGTGTCACCAGGCTCTGCATGCTCCCTGTGTCTCGAGGCACTGCACAGTATTATAAGGCAATGTATCTCGAAGTGCCTCCAGGCAGTGCTCACAGGATCATGAGGAGCTCTGTACTCACTATATCACAGCTCAAGGCTGTCAACAGTATCACCAAGCACTGTCTGCTCACAGTATCGTCATGTTCGTTGAGGGCAGTCCATGCGCAGCAGCGCGGAAAAGGAATCCAACATTAAAACCCACTTGACCACCTTCTCTGATCAGTTCTAGCGGTGCCACTGTACCAATGTTATTTAATACACACACATATTCACTCACCGTTTGGTAGTGCCGGCCTAGACCGTCAGTCAGAGACAGCAAAGAACACTTGCCAACTCCTGCAGGCATGCATCGAGCTTGTGATTGTGACCATGAGCTCAGCCCTTAATCCCGCCCCCATGACTCAAGAGCGAATCTAAGTGCTGCTCTCTTGCTGTTAATGTTTGGAAACAGCATTAAAGCAGCGAGAGGATTGGCTTGGTACATACATGCCAACATTTCAGAAGAGCAAAGTGGGAGATTTTTTTTAAAAAAATCTGGAGAATGGGGCTGTGAATCGGGTTACTGTCATGTGTGGACTTTGGAAGTGTGCTGCTGTAGGATCAGACATTTCGAACGCAAATGCACGTTTTTCTTACCTTTCCGAAGCATTGGCGCGCAATGGCAGGCAGAGAAAGGGTGATGCAAGTGTTGAACACTGCCTGGCCTGGCACATTGCTGGCAGTGCATTCCCCCCTCCCCCCCTCCCCAAAAAAAACAGCTGGGCACACACAGAGCCGCCCCGAGTACTTCACAGGTCTTTAAAAGACCATGCGCATGTTAATGAGGCTTTATTGGTTTGTCACTCCTCCTACCCCCTGCATTGCCCCTCTGACGTTTTCTGGAAGAATTAGCACGTTACACAATACCGAGCCCTGTCAGCTGAAACCCCTGAGGAATCGGGTTTTTGCTCTCAGGAATAGTGAGTGCAGAGTAGTGAGTAGTGATGCAGAGTAGTGAGTAGTGAGTGCAGAGTAGTGAGTAGTGAGTGCAGAGTAGTGAGTGCAGAGTAGTGAGTGCAGAGTAGTGAGTAGTGAGTGCAGAGTAGTGAGTAGTGAGTGCAGAGTGGTGAGTGCAGAGTAGTGAGTGCAGAGTAGTGAGTGCAGAGTAGTGAGTGCAGAGTAGTGAGTAGTGAGTGCAGAGTAGTGAGTAGTGAGTGCAGAGTAGTGAGTAGTGAGTGCAGAGTAGTGAGTGCAGAGTAGTGAGTGCAGAGTAGTGAGTGCAGAGTAGTGAGTGCAGAGTAGTGAGTAGTGAGTGCAGAGTAGTGAGTAGTGAGTGCAGAGTAGTGAGTGCAGAGTAGTGAGTGCAGGGTAGAGAGTGCAGAGTAGTGAGTGCAGGGTAGTGAGTAGTGAGTAGTGAGTAGTGAGTGCAGAGTAGTGAGTGCTGAGTGCAGAGTAGTGAGTGCAGAGTAGTGAGGAGTGAGTGCTGAGTGCAGAGTAGTGAGTGTACAGTAGTGAGTAGTGAGTGCAGAGTAGTGAGTAGTGAGTGCAGAGTAGTGAGTAGTGAGTGCAGAGTAGTGAGTAGTGAGTGTGCAGAGCAGTGAGTGCAGAGTGAGTGTGCAGAGCATTGTGTGCTGTTAAGTGCAGAGTGCTGTGTATTGGCAATGTTAATGACAATGCCATTTATTTTTGATTTAAAGAAAAAAAAATGTCATGAGCAATGCCAATAGCTCTACCTTTAATGATGCCGAGACCATTGCATTGCAAATGCTTGTTTATTTAATGTTAAGCCAGATTTTTTTTACCATACCGAACTATTCCAATGCTTCCCAGTGCATGCGGCCGCTGCTATATATATATAATTTTTTTTCTTTCTAAAGAAATTTACACTAGGCTTCAGCACAATAGCCTGATGTAGATAGTGGGGGTACGCTAGGTCTGAATACTACCACTGGTTACAAACCAGCATTACAGTCTCTGTGAATGTCTGTGCGTGTGGAGCTTAATATTTTTGGGAGGTGTGGGAACGATTGTGTAGTAAGCACGAAAAGCATGGGGAAACCCAATTGGTCTTGCTTTGAAGCAGGGTGTAGGAAGTGAAGTGAGAAAAACGATAAACCGGGAGGTGCAGGACAGACCGAATTGGGTAGAGATACTGGAGTGCGGAAGCAGACATGGGAACAGACTGAAGTGGGAGGCACCATGGAACAGGATGACAAGCAGGGGAGAAATCGAGTGGAGACTCAACAAGGGAAGGAGTGATGAGGTCTGGTGCAGAAAGCGAGGAGAGCAATATCATTGTGAAGCATGCAGACTGAGGGAACACATGAGTGGAAGCACAATGGTGGGGAAAGAAGTGGCTGAACTAGGAAGCAGGAGGCAGGAACAAGATAGAGGGATAGGTAGGAGCAGACTCGTGGAGAGGTGGGAGTGAGTAATAGATACCCTCACACTTAATCTTAAATACTAAAGATTGGTGCCTAAGGTAAAATAGTTCCTAGACATCAACAGGGAATTTCAGAAGCTGGACAAACCAGAATAGGGAGCACATCCATTGAAGCAGAAGAAAGGTGCTGCAAAAGACAAGAAAGCCACTGAATAAAGAGCACCGGGCAGACCCAAGTCACCCTTATCTTAAAGTAATGTTTACTTATCTGTAGTGAGATTGCAAAAAAAGAGATGTTTTCTGATCGTTGTGAATTGAGTACAAAAATACTAATCATCAGATTTAAAATGAATTCCCAGCAACTGATAAAATGTAGGATGTAATTTCCGTGTTACGGAATTCCTTATACTGTATGTCGAACGGTCATTAAACACAATCGGAGTAGAATGGATTGATTCCATGCAAGGATATAAAAATCTTACTACGCAAATATGCCATGAATGCCCTTAAACCGTTTGTGAAAGAGGGCATATGGAGAATCCATACCCCTACAGCAAACAAATTCACCTTGATTTCATTTTCACACTGCAGCTACTCTAGCATAGTTTACCTTTCTTTGGTTCCCTCACCTCCAAATGTGCCACATGATCTATGGGGCCAATTTGTATTTCATATAATTTCTGCATACACTTTTAACTAAACACTACCAGTCATCAACACCAGCAAACTGGAACAAACGAATGATGAAATCTTGGAAGATCGGTCTGATCTACACAAAGATGAAGGGCCACCTTACTTTAAAGAGAATGGCTGGGAGAGACCTCACAAACTACAGTGGAATCCCTTGCAATTGACAAATGGAGGCACATTGAAAGTGATGACAGTGAGGGAAAAAAACATAATGCCACACGTTAAATTAAAAAAATAGTGATGTTAAGAAGAATATTAGGATTAGTCAAGTAGCCTATCTAGCTTCAAAGTCCAGCTTCTATCGTTGTAAGTCTAAAATTGTGACCATGGAGTTTAACCCCTTCCATGCGGCCGCGATTCCCCTGGTGTGCTGTAAACAACACGAACAGGGGCGGGCCGTGACGAACCCCAGCCGTCATCAGCACACGAGCACCGTAGTGCATGACGGCTGGGGTTCGTCATCAGCATGGAAGGGGTTAAGAACTATAGGAAAAAATGGATGCAATGCTAATCTGCAAACTCTTTTTGCAAAACTAACAAATCAAGCTGTTTATTTACAAACAAAGAGAAAGAGCTGCATATCATCAATAAGAACCATTGCTGACAAAAACAGTGACATACTGAACACTGCTGACATTGTACTAAAACCTTTGCCCCGTCTTCGGAAGGAGCACTGTATCCCACTCTATGGTCGTCACTACCTGGACAACAGCAATTTTCAGAGGGCATAAGAAGTAGACAAAGACATAATAAATGAAGCCAGATAATTTACCATGCTCGCCACCAATAAAACTCATGACCAAGAGTATTTACTCAGCATTCCTTCCATCATTTGTTTGCATAGCACTTTCTGCACTAAGTGGATGGGTATGTCCAGACGTGGGTCGCTTGTTCACTGTGCCACTGATTTTAAGCTAGTCTGGCTGATGAGGGGTAATACCCCGAAACTGGTCCCAGAATGCTTGTTTGTGGTCCCGGGAGGACCTGGCTTCGCAGTTTGGGCTGGACTGTTCCCTTGAAGAACTGGGTCAAGACCGATTTACATATGGCTGGGTCTAAACTGGGGTGGCAAAAGAATGATGGATTTCACCCACATCTCTTGACTGGGGGTGAATGCATGATTTACTCAGCATTCCGTCCATCATTTGTTTGCGTAGTACAAGATGGCAATCGCAACCTCTCTTACATGGGACTTCCCAATTAATTGATACGGGGTCTACTTACACACATACACGTTTTTATGGAGGGGAGTTGCATGATAAGAACAGCCTCAGAGTTAGTTATCATGCTGTTCTGCAAAGTGGGCAAAGACCCATACAAAATGTGAACTATAGGCGGATGTTGAACATATACCAAGGATACATGCTAACGTCTTGTGCCAGCTGAAATCCATGTTTAGCTCACTAATCCGACACACACAACCCAGATGTATGCACGTGAAACTGTCTAGCGTCAATAGCAGGTTCCTGTCACGCATGATTCACCCGGTCAAATCCTCCTCTAAACCCTCTGCAACCATGGCCCTAGATACCAAAGAGGTACTCCACAAAGCATCTTGCCCTTTTCACCCACCATTGAACATAGAGGTAATGATTACACAAGCACGAGGCATAGACAGACCTTATAATCTTCTTTTCCTCTGACCAAGCAAACGCCGTCCTAGCTGTTCTCAATTACATTTCAGAAAGCCTGAATGTCTATACTTTCACAAAATCTCAAATGAAAAGCGGGCATCTTGGTGCTTTTTTCACCAAATCAATAAATGCCTTAAATGGCAGGTTGGCCCATTGAAAAGGCAGTATCAGAATATTGATGCACAAAAGTATTGCGGCCTAACACGAAGCACTAAAATATCATGAAAGCAAAAATAAAAATATACTTTTACTAGTCTCAAATCCTTGTACCTAGAAGACAGATACGTGTATGATCATGGTTCATTTATGTGGAGTTAATTAAAGTAAGCCTGTACATACCGAAATACATTTGCGGGTGGTGTGCACTAGCGCTCACTTTTGGAGACCAGGACTTATTTTTTTATCTTTAACTTCGAGCAAGAGAGAGGAAGGGAAGATGGCAAAAAGGTGGCAAAGAGAGAATACAAGAATGATAAAGAACCTGGAAGAGTGAGGCAAAGAGACAGAAGTGTAGGGTGGTGGAAGAAAGATTCATGAAGACTGGGCAGCCTCAGTATTGGGCACCTCAGCATTTCCACGGTTTCTGATGCTGGAATATTAAAGCAATGTTTAATGATTAGGCCTAGACGGAATATTTGTTACACAAGCAAATTTTAACGCAATTCCAGATTGTTGAGTGTTGTAGATATACTATGACTAGTTTCTCCCCCTTCCGGTTGTGCTTTCACACAATGTTCACTGCAGGAGACTGGTTCAAGCAGAGAAATGTCTTGTGGGACCTGTGAAACTGGTTTGTGATTCCACCACAACTGCAGCTATACTAGTGCATAAATATTTATAAAGGACCTTCAGAACCCACCTTTAATCGATATGTACTTTCTATGGTCACATGGTCCATTACTTTTTCAGATGTCTTACTCTTTGAGATGATGACAAAATGTACTTGCGGTGAAGGAATTAATTATTGTTCAAAGATAATTACTATTCAGTGTTTCAGTTCCTAATATGGTGATAAAGACGCAGACTACTGACAGTGGTACCATTGATGCTACATCACAACCCAAATGGTTTTATAGCACAACCCAATACCTTCTTTAATCTCTGTCAACTCCTTTGCAAAATGAATAGCGTCCACGTGGATGGTCCAGTTCCATGGGTTGCCTGACCAGATATCGAGAAAGCATTCAATATTGCGAACTGGCCTCATCTCTGGGAGGTGCTGCGGAAGCTGGGAACAAGTAGTTCCTGTCTGGGATGGGTGAAGTTGTGCTCATTACCAATAGCTACAGTTAGGGTGGGTTGAGTCATCTTAGAACCATGGCAGATTGAGATGGACACCAGGCAAAGTTGTCCCCCATCACTATTATTATATTTATTGGCTATGGCACCTCTGGATCCCTGGATTTTGGGGAAAAGTCCCTACCAAGGGAAAAAGGTAGACAGGGCATTAAGCCAAAAATATATGCCTCCTTGAGACAAGCGTAATGTTGGATACATTTTTTCTTTTCTTCAAACTTTTCATGTGTGCTGTACTTTACAGCATACCTACAATCCTGGAATGTTTTAAACTATGTCTGAGCCTGGTATTTGGTACAGAAGGGTATCCTTCCAGTATAAAATACATGCTAAACACAACAAGATAATGGACGGAGTGCTTAAACTTTTCAACCACTCACACCCCATGACAGATCTGGGTTTAACCCATTGTTCTTTTACTCACTATGCCACCACAGTTTGGACCTAGAAATATGCAAATCAGTCTTGACCCTATTCCTCATGGGAACAGTCCAGCCCAAACGGCCAGACCAGGTCATCCCTGGAGCAGAAACAAGCATCCTGGGACCAGTTTCAAGGTTTCACCCCTCATCAGCCAGGCTAGCTTGAATCCAGTGGCACAGTGAGCATGGTGCCCATGTCTGGGCATACCCTTAGTCACTAAGGGTGGTACATCAAACAAACAAAATATGATGTCTTGACCCTGTTCCTCATGGGAACAGTCCAGCCTGAACTGCCAGGCCAGGTCCTCCCTGTACCGCAAATAAGCTCTGTCATCATCGTGTTGTGTTTGCTATGTTCACCCTAAGTGGCCAAGGGTATGCCCACACGTGAGTTCATTTCTCGCTCTGCCACTGGATCCAAACTGGGGTGGCATAGTGAGAAAAAGCACAATGGATTAAACTCAAATCTGTGACTTGGGCAGGGGGGGTTGAAAAGTTTCGGCACACCATCCTTCATCTTGTGTTTGCTAAAATACATGCTAGACATGACACACACATCCTTGCACTATGGTGCAAGTGAATATGCATGGGGCCGGGATGATCAAAGTGCATCAGTGCAGAGAGAGCAAAACAAAGCTTTTTCTTTGTTCCCAAGCAACACTCGCAAGACCGTCACACACCCTCTTCACCAGCAAGCTGGACTACGGAAACACCCTCTGCAACAGAATCAGCACCCACATCACCAAAAGACAACTCGCCCAGAACTTGGCACCCAGACTTACCCTCAACCACCCATGCAGCACCCACATGAGGCCACACCTCAAAGAGCTCCACAAGCTTCCGAAACACAAACAGGCACAATTCAAACTTCTCACCCACACCTCCAAAGCACTACCCAACATAGGCCCTGCCTACCTTAACAGTCGCATCTCCTTTCACAAACCTTCGAGACGCCTCCACTCTACCAGACTCCTACTAGCTCATAACCCATGAATATGCAGAACCATATCCAGAGGTCAAGCCTTCTCTTTATATCACTTCTAAAGTGTGGAACAACATCCCACTGCACATTAGAGCCTCCTCCTCTCTTCCTCAGTTCCGCAAGATGTTAAAAACCTGTACCTTTGATGCAAAGCAGCACAGAAACTTCGGCTGCTGCACTATGTCAAATAAAATAAAGTCTGGCCCAGTGAATACAATAGCTAGCATATTTTGCTTATACACAAGACTAATGTTTATTGACGTGACGTGGGGGTCACGCGCCCCTCTTTTGTCCTCTTCAGTTATTTTTTCAACTTCTACTGGTATAATCTGTACAGCTCTTAAAGTCCTTGGACAAGTTAAAGATCTTCAGTCTGCTGAAAAAATCTAGAACAATAGGGACCATATTTCTGTGAACTATTTCTCAGTAACATCCCTATCATGCGATATTTTCTCCATTCACCAAAGTTTAGTGCCATTCAATAATTATAGGTTGAGGCAGTTTTATCCCACTTTGTTAACAGTGTTTCTTTTGCCCCTTGCAGTAGAGTCCTTACAAGGTTTTCCACGTCCTCCCCTCTAATAATATACTTGCTGACTCTCAGGGAAACTGAATTGGTTGTCTATCTTTGAGGAGGACTACATCCCAACATTACTCAACCATGGGACAATGCCATATGACATAATGTACTCAAATTTCCACAGAATGTCCAGCACGAGTCAGTAATGCTTAGACCAAAGGTATGTATCTTAAATGGTGCATAATGACATCTGTATAGGATGTTCTTACTCGCTTCTATGCCTTCCGCTTTCTTAGCACCCTTGCCTATCTGTATCAGCATCCGCTGCCATGCTTTGTCTGAGAGTGTAACACTCAGCTCTCTTTCCCATGCTACCTGGAAGCTTTTCTTCTGCCTTTCTTGATTCAACCTAAGGAGATGGCATATTTTTGGAATGATATCTGAGTTGCTGTCTGCTGTTAGTAGAAATTTCTCAAAGTCTTTATTCTTCCTTGTTGCCCCACACTTTATGAATGTGTAGGGCCCAGTGTCTTAGTTGAGTATATCTCCCTTCCCTATGATGTATTCTTTTTTAATTTGTTCATAAAGATGGTCAGACCATCACAGATTTAAGTAGTGCCTCTCCTGGCTAAATCCATCCAGGGCCGATGGAACACCTCCCATTTGCATACACTGATGGCTTCCTGGCAGACTCTCAGAGGCCCACTCTCAAGGTCCAATCTTCAAAGAGCTCACCCAGCCTAGACTCCAATTTTGTGGACATCCCAAAACGAAAAGAGTAATATTTTGGTAAAAGCGCGAGAGTAGACCTAAGTTGGAGTCCGAATTCACCTACAAACATAAGTCCATAATGGGATCAAGTATCATGGTCAAGAGCAATCAGAGGTAGAGACAGAGCTAAATCTAAGAAATGCTCCCTTCCCAAGACAGACCTCTGAGAATGGGAAGACACGAGAGCCTTGTTTCAACGATATTACATACCATCCCCTAGCTTTGTGTTATTAAGCAAGTATAATGTAAATGTAAATGTGCTTCGATTTATATAGCGCGCTTTAACCCAGGGGCCTCAAGGTGCTTGCTTAGGGAACCCGTCCTGGTATTCCCCTGTGAGATACCCCGGCCGGGTATCCACAAGGTGAAAGCCAGGCATCCCGCCGCGAGGGGCCGTAGTGGAGATTAAGCAAGCTATTGCCCAGAGTCGCAGAGTGTGACCCCGTGAGTCGAGTAGGCACCAGAGCGAGAATTGTCGACTCCGTGGAATTTTTGAGCCCGAGACCCGCCGAGGCGGGGAATCGAACCCTGGTCCACGGCCGATCTCAGCTTCTGGGTCTGCCGCCTCTAACCACTGAGCCACGCTTCTCCATGCCAGTCGAGCTCCGTTTCCTGTGACAACAAGGGTACATTTCTTGAACAATGAGAGAGCTGAAACATTTCTGAAATTTATTACTGACAGACCTCCTGCTCATAATTAAAAATGTTGAGTAGATAGATAGTTGAACCATTTCCACAAAAACTTGGGGCCTCATTTATGAAAAGTGACGCATCGCTGCGTGAAAACAGCGATGCCTCACTTTTCACTGCGCCCTCCTTGCGACACCAATGATGCGTCATATTTATAGTATGACGCATCATGGAGCAAGGAGTTACAGATACGTCAGTATTTCTGACGTACCTGTATTGGGCAAAAATGCCGCATTGCTGGAGTGTGTCACAAAAGTGTCGCAACTCCAGCAATGTGTCCTTTCACATGGTTAAGAACAGGGGGTGGTGATGAACAGAGTGTCTGAATTAAGCAGACCACTCTTACCCAGTCCAAAGATCAGGGCTTGATCCATCACCGTTATTTATCTCACTGCACCATCCCAGCTCAGAACCTGGCTATATGCAAGTCAGTCTGTTCCTGGCCCAGTGCATCATGGGAACAGGGCAGACTAAACTACCAAGCCAATTCTTCACCAGAAAGGAGACAAGCTACCGGGGACCGGTTTCTGGCATTTCAGCCGTCTTCGGCCCGGCTTGCTTGAATCCTGATGGTGCAGTGAGAAAGGGACTCATGTCTGAGTATACCCTGCCACACCGGAAGCTTGTTTCCTTCCCAGTATAAGAATTGGCTTGGTAGTTTGGTCTGCCCTGTTCCCATGATGCACTGGGCCAGGGTCAGACTAATTTGCATATAGCCAAGTTCTGAGCTGGGATGGTGCAGTGAGCTAAAAAACGGTGATGGATCAAGCCCTGATCTTTGGACTGGGTAAGAGTGGTCTGCTTAATTCAGACACTCTGTTCATCACCACCCCCTTTTCTGAATCCTTTCACATGGGGCAAGCCCCATGTGAAAGGGCCTGCGTCGGTCTTACGCCTGCTGTGAGGCAGGCACAAGAAATTGACGCATTTGTGTACTAGAAGTGGCGCAGTGAAATCTTATAGATTTCACTGCGTCACTTCTATGACCCTTTCTTGCGTCAGAACGCCTCCCCTGCGCAGGGGTTTACAAAGTGACACATCTACCTAGATGCGTCACTTTGTAAATATGGTGCAACAAGGCACATTTTTTACGCTGCTGGTGCGTCACAAAAAGTGACGCACCGGCGGCGTAAAAGTGACGCAAGGGCTCATAAATGAGGCCCTGGGTATCCTTGTGTTAGCCAGAGATTTATCCAGCAAGAGAAAGGTTTACATATTTTTTTATCAGATTACCTTTTGGAGGCATTACTAGGAATATTGTCTGAGATCTGATCAGGCGTGTTTTCACAGTTCCTCCTCAGACTAAGGGAAGGTAAAGATTACTTACCTGTACCAATAGTTTCGGCACTTGAAGCTTTTCATTTTCCCAAAGCTTTGCGCTATCCTCCACGTGGTTGGGCTCAGAATAGGATTTTAACTACTAGAAATTAAATGACTTCAAAGTAATGTGGAGAAAAATATGAATTCATATAATTTTGAATGTGGGGACAGATAAACACATTTCATGTTTTTCTGAAAGTGCCACCGTTGGCAATCCCAAATAAAAGAAAATTGGGGGAAAATCTGCTAATGATATTTGTGTTGAGGGAAAGTTCACCATTGTTTGCATGGTATTTTCAATACATAGATTATAGGGAGGTAATTTAAAGTTATATTTAACATTCATCAGCAGGTGAAGGGGAAGAGGCAATGATGCAACATTTATGTGTCTAAACCGCTCTCTGTTCTACTATCCGCACCTCTCACTTCGCAGGCCGTTACTGCTGCCCGACTTAGCATGCATAGCGTTGAACCTAAAAAGACTCCAGAATATGGTATGCCGCAAGCAGTAGCCTTGGACAGTACTGCATATCTTATCTAAAAACATAAGAGAAAGAAATGTTCAATTTCAATTTGGGTTGGAGTTCTTCAGCAACTCAACTGTTGAGAGTGGGCCTCCCAGAGTCTGCCTGCAGAGACAGCTAGTAGTGTGGGTAAAAGAAAGGCGCTCCTTTGGTTTGGGCTAGTTTCAGTGATGGTGTGGGACTATAGGGGAGCTGCCTTCTTGAATCTGTAATGTCATGTTGCGGAGCATCGTCATCAGTCTGTAATACAAGGCAGGGTGAGGAGATCCCTCCTTCGAGTGTGTGCCAGAAAGAGGAGGCTTCTTATTCCACAGTCAGGTTCTGAAAGAAACTCCAATATGCTGGTGTCAGGTGGAAGAACGCCTTACTCCCTAAGGCGACCATCAATTGCTGCCTTCAAGCTCACGGTCTTGATCTGGTTTGATTTTACATTTCATAAAGTGTGTGCAATCCCGGTGCTTAAAAGATCTTACACCCTAGAAGAAATTACGACAATTAATTGGCAGGACAAAGAAGCAGACGGGGAACATTCCCAATTCCTAGCTGTCATAAATGTGCACGCTTTCCCGCTTCCTCTGCAAATCTTTCGAACTCTTAAGAAATATGCTGATTCTGAGTGAGGCGATCTTGGGTGGTAGTAGCGTATGAAGGAGTCTGAATATATTATGGGGAAGTTTGGTGGGAGACTCTGATATATTTACAATAATTTTATTATACTGCATTTTTAAGCGGATAGCCAATAACGAGCCGTTAAACGGGGAGTGATTTGGGAATCCCAGGTGGAGTGGGCTTGCACAGAGAAGACTAAATGTCCAGCAAGGGTGGTTAAATTGAATTTCCGAGCCTTTAGAAGAGCTGAATCTTTAGCGAACAGATCCCAACCTGGCAGATAGATAGGCAATTGTCTTAGCAGAACAGCTGAGCCTTAGGCCCACTAAAGGAGATGAAGCTCTACTAGCAAAGATCTCAGAGGATCTCCACATCGCCCTTGCTCAAGGTCAGGGAGCTGGCTGCTTCAGACACCTAATCCACTTGGCAGCTAACCACATTATGTGTCATGCTGCACTCCCTAAAAGACTGGAAAAATGGATGGCGGTGTCCCAAATGGCTTACAGTGGACACACAGTTTAATCTTCACCTGAAGCCAGCAACTCTATGAAGTGTATAGTTGACACATCCATAAAAGTTGCATTAGGAAGTGCAGTGGGCCCTGAAACTCTTTTTTGCAGTTGAATATTCAAGTACCTCCACCAGAAAAGGCATTCTAAAAGCATTGGGTTGTATGCCTAGGATATCCAAATTCACATCCTACTAGAGATGATCTGTGGAACTACACAAATATCGCTGACTTCTTCTTGTGAGTGGCCCAGATTTGTCCCTGGTAAGTCAGCACCCCAGATTGCAGAACCGGCAATAGCATTAAGAGGATACATGTAATGGAGATGAACGATGAAACCCTGAGGTTCCTCTGAGAAATGAGGAATTGCTGTGAGAATCAGTATTCTGGGTGTGATCCATCTCATAATGTAGCATTTTCACTCAGCTTTCAGAAGCTGAAACTCATTTGCTCCTGGAGCTTTCAGCAGTGGAAACCTCTAGCTAAAACAAAAAGATCTGCTGGGCTGATTACTGCGTCACTGGCTTAACTGGAATTAAGAGCCAACTCATAATGAGGACCTGAGAGTGTGGATCACGTATTCTGTTGAATTAAACTTCCTCTATTTAAATACAACCAAAAACTAAGATTCAAGAGCAGAGGTGGGGGGCACAAAAACGGAGGCCCTCCCATTTGATTTGGCAAAAAACGTAAAGAATACCCCAGCCATGTATGAGAAAGCAAGCCACCATGGGAGTCTTATTCGATGCAGGCCTTAATTTTGCCCCTCCCCTAAACTGTATTCCAATCCTATAACACACCTGCAATTGCCATCATCCATAAATTCATCTGCCACTCCTCACACTTACCATACTGCTAACAACATTCTTCAAATATGTCTTTGATTTCCTCACGATTGAAACCTACCCGACCAATCACCGTTCACCTAATCTTCCCTATGTCTACAGCAAAGAGTTCAATGCCAAATGTGCTACTACCTAAGTCACTCCCGCTGTCTAAAACACCACCAGCACCCTACCAGCGGCCAATTTATGATCCTGGCAGCTGAGATGTCAGGGGATCCAAGGCTCTTTTATTGAGCTCCTTAACTCGTTTAAACTCACTTTCCACAATATCACACTCTCCTGTACCATAACACCACACCTTCATAACCAGTCATTTCGATCACACTTTGTTGTCTTCTTTAGATACATTCCCACTACACAGGTCTCACCATAATCCTAACCCATTTAACGTTCCACCTGGCAAACCCCACTGATGGCCATAATACCCAATTCTATCCTTCAATAGCTTCCTTTTTCACACATTACAAGAAGCACTCCTTTCACTTAGAGTTACACTAGAAACCAGCATTAACTCCCTCGTACATACACTCAACTGTACTTTATACACCATGGAAAACCTCGAAGGACCGATCCCCCACACCCTCACCCTCACCAAACCTCTCCAGGCATTTACACACTAGTAGACTGAAGAGCTGAACATCAACAAGAGATACATCCATAAATTAGAATAAAATAATAAGACAAATCCCAGATCACAAAACATCTCGCAATGGGCAAAACTTAAGATCTGGCGTAGATAGTCGACTGGTCTCAGCACTTGTATTATTTGGACTGTCGGCTGCCTTTAACTGGTTGAGCATGAAATTTTGCTAGAACTTGTTAAGGAGGTAAGCCTTAAAGATCCCCCTCTAAATTTGATGAACTGGGTACATGCAGTACAACTTACACTTTTTCTAGGAGCAAGTGTGCCTCTAAGATGTGGAGCTCCACAAGGTTCCTCATTACGTATCCCATCATTTGTTCAATATCTATGTTAGGCCTTTAATAAAAGGAACTAGATGCAATACCTTGCATTTTGTTTGGTGCAGGATTAGAAAGAACCAACTGAAAATAACTAAATTCAACTTGTGGGTTCATCAATATTGACCCCCGGAGATGGATACTTTTCATGTATCCAAGGAATCAGCAAGACGCCCGGGTGTGACAAAGAACAACAGCTTCTCAATGAAAGCCCAGATAGATTCTGTGGTGTCAAAATGCATATTCTTTTTACAAGTAATGGAGGAAGTTAATATCCTATTTTTCTGTTGAAGCTCTAAAAACTGTAATGGTAGCTACTATGGGGTCAGGGCTACATTACTCGAACAATGCTTATCTGGGACTGCCCAAAATGATTTACATGGACGGAGGGTGGTGCAAAATGCAACAGCAAAATGTATCACCCAACTCCTATGGAACCTCCACTGGCTCCCCCCTGAGAAGAGAGTTACTTTCAAGATACTCACCCACGCCTACAAATGTCGCCACAACACCGGACCTCAACGAGAGAATCTCCTTCCAAGTACACAAGAGAAACTTCCGGTAGACACACATCGCCCACATCGAAACCCCGCACATCCACAGAGCCAGAACAGGTGGATGAACCTTCTCCTACATGGTGGCCAAGACCTGGAACGAGCTCCCGATCTACATCAGACGTGCCCCCTCCCTGACCATCTTCTGGAAGACACTAAAGACCAGGCTCTTCGACGGAACGGAGCTGCATTTAGAAAGAATCTAAGACATGGCTGTTCAAGAAGCCATCTTTGCTGAGACTAATTCAGCCTAGTGATTCACCCTTCTTATTCAGTTTTCATTCACGCAAATTACACATTTAGCGCTAAGAAACCAGTAGTGAATGTGTGCTATACTCAGACAAACCACTGAATCAGAAGCGCCGGGAAACCCTTTGTTGGGTAGCTGTTGCGCGATACAAATGAAATAAATAAATAAATAAATAAATAAATAAATAAATACTTATAAGGGGTTTTGGTTCAGGGGGGTGTTTGGGGTGTTACACGCCCCCAATAAAAGTCTTTTTCTGGTTAATGGCTGGGTACAGGTGCTTTAGTCTGGTATGGTGAGGTGTTTGTGCGTATAACTATTGCTAGTGAAATCAGACAGACAAAAAAAGCGCGCACACACTCCCGGTCTGTTTTAAAGTTTTTTTAAATGTTGGTTATTTTACGAAATATTGTGTTTTCTCCCACTTAGTACCCCAACCAATTCGTATTCATCTCCCTTTCCACTGCCACTTTAGCCCCTTTCATGAACCCTGCTTGTCATGAAATGTATTTTAACATTACCTGGGATTAATACACCATAATCCTCATTGAGGACATCAAAAGGCTTATTGAAAGTTTTAAGTTTACAGTGCAAGGAGGATAGAAAGTGTTTGAATGAAGGTGAAACCTAAGTGACAACAACGTCAAAGGCGTCCTATGCATAGCAAATTCATAACACTGCGGCACACTTTACAGGACTGGGTCGGAGATCCTAGGCACATGCCAAATGGTATACCCAACTGCACACCAACCAAAAACATGCAATTGTCTTATTTGCATTTGGCTAACCAAGCTGCGTTCAAGCCATTATACTTTGAAATATCAGTGACCACTATGCAAGCCAGACAGCAGACCAAACCCCACTCCCTTCATATAAGTCCTACACACAAAGCTGGTCAGGGTGGCCATTGACCGACACTTGCAGCGTTAATAGCCAAGACTCGCGATGGTGAGGTCACACTGTGCTTTTGGGTGGAGTGTCTGTTAAACAACCCATTGCTTTGAAGTGCGTCGAAGAATGTGTGCTGCTGTACAAAACTTGTAGATCAACAGAAGTATGTGCAACTGTCAGACAAACGTTCTTCTAGACTCACTCTTTAAGGTTGGACTTGACGATTTCTCGACATACTCCACAGGCCGCGCTCCATTCTTCACAGGCTGTCCATCGTCCAACTGCTGTGCCACCTGCTGCCAAGCTAAAAGCAAAAAAAAAAAATATATATATATATATAATAACCCAAGACATTTTTTAATTGTTTGCTATCTCTACCAGCAAAGATAGGATGTATCTTCAGGCAAAATGAGTCAGCTCCTTCCTCCATATATCTCTCTTGCTATGATCCCTCAAAGAGTCTCATAAAAACTTACACCACATTTGAAATGTGGCTAACCATGTCCCACCCTAAGTCATGCTTTAGAACAGGGAGCCCGTCACACCACCCAAAGTCCACATGCTGGAACCAGCAATCATGTGTTTTTCAGAAGGTACATGATGACATGTTGCTCCCATAGAAAGGATTAATAAGAAACTAACACCCAGATTCATGAAGAACACATTTTGCGATTCCTTAATAGCGAAATTTACCGATTCGCTATTAAGGAATAGCAAAATGCTATTCATCAAGAAATCACTCAAGAAATAGCGATTTCTAATTATTCCTTAATTGCGACTCGCAAATTGCGAGTCGCAATTAAGGAATATCTCCCCATTCATTCCTATGGGCCTAGAGGCCCATAGGATTGAATGGAAAGACACTCGCAATTTGCTAATCGCAAATAGCGATTCGCAAAATGAAATTGCGATTTCAAGGGTGCAGGGGTGTCCAAAGGACACCCTGTAGCACCCCTGAAATGTGAATTTACATTGATGTTGTGCACGCACATGTCCAAAGGACATGTGTGTGTGTAAAATGCAACTTAGAAAAATGCATTTAAATGCATTTTTCTAAGTTTTCGCTATTTACCATGAGGTTTGACTTTGTGGTAAATAGCGGTCCTAAATTGTGAATTCGCAATTTTTAAATGCTTCATGAGTAGCATTTAAGGAATCTCTAATAGAGATTCCTTAAATGCTAATCCTCGCACATTTGCGAATTCTTTATTAGAGATTTTTGCATTTGGGATGATGAATCCCAAATGCAAAAATTGCACTCGCAAAGGGCCAGATTCTCAGAATCTGGCCCTTTTGCGATCGCATTTCGCCTGATGAATCTGGCTGCTATATAAAACTTTATAAATAAATAAAACAGTTAGAACCCAGAGTAGGACGGGAATATGATGACGTTGGGACAGGGACAAAGAATATAAACCAAAAGTGAAACAGGGACACAAACAGGCTCAGATACTCAGACACACAAATTTGAGGAATCTGACAATGGATCAGGGGCACACCGTGACTAAAATGCAGTGGCTTAACGATGTAACGACACTGACACTTTGTCAGGGACACCCTGTGACAGATACAATGCTGTACAGATGTGAAGACACCGACACTGGATCAGGGACACACCCTGAACCAAGATACAGTGATGTGAATATGCTACAACACTGGATCAGGGACATACCTTGACTAAGAGACACTGGCATAAAGATGTAAAGACACCTACACTGGATCCGAGACACAATGGGACTAGGCACAGATGAATGGATGTGCATACACAGACGAACATGGCATGCTGACTGGCGAGAGAGATGAGGTAACTTGAGTAACTCAACAGGAAAACATGAGCACTGGCATTAGGGCACAGACAGATGCTGGAGCTGGTCTACAGGGACAGAAACAGTGGGTCAGGTAGACCTGCTCGGCACTACAAACACATACACCCACCAACACACCAGCCCCATTCTACTGGAGAAAGAGAGCAAATACATGCTGCACACAATTCCCTCTGTTTACACAGATGTTCAGTAAAGTTACAAATCCAAACCCTAATATGAGGTTCCACAAAAGAGAAATCCAAAGCATAGACGGCATTTAAAATTTTTGCACAGGGGTTGGTGAAGAAACACGATTTTGACTGCCTGCTCTCGACTCCACGCTTTCTACCCTCCTATAGAGGTTCTTTTACGGGGACATCCCCAATGAACACACACAAGTGTAGAGGTAGGTTGTATGATCTAAGTTCAGCATATGGATTCGCTCATAGAGGAATCTACAACAAATTTACGCAGAAGCCACTTCAACAGTGGTTGGGGAAGGCAGAAGCACCCGTACCCCACTTTGAGGTTTTACTGTGAAGGAAACACCATGTGTGTGACAAACTGAACAGTGAATGGTGATGCCAGGAAAGGCAGCATGAACAAACCCTGCTTAGGGGTTCAGGCTCCTAACCGAGAAGGCCAAAGGAGCTATGAGCCTTGGACACACATTAGCGCGTCTCCACAGGTCAACCCTCACCCTAGGCCACACATCCAAGAGACAGCCCATGAGGAGCCAAGTCCAAGTGAGGTATCCGCTGTTGCGAAGCCCACCACCAGCCAACAGACACTGGGCTCCGCCTCATGGAAATCCCTCATTTTGGAGGACGGGTCCCTATAACCTCACTCGAGTACAAGACCAGATACTTGATTCAGGGCTCCCTTAGAAAGAAAAGTCACACCTGGCAGATGCTGCTCTGCTAATCTGAGGCAGGACTCTGCCCCAAGAGGTGATGGGAATGAAGGAAGCCGGGCTATAAAAAAACGGATCTAAATTTAACACCACACAAGCCACCTCACGTACAGAGAGAATTGTACTTCTTGTCCTCCTGTTTGCTGCCGATAAATTAGGGGACAAACAATGAGGTAAAACTATAGGAAGTAAACATCAGTCTTAGATCCCAGTTTCCATTCTCTTCTGTGCGACGCCTTTATAACTGTGGTGGGTGACCAAAGCAGTGTTTTACATAGGCAAGTACTCTCCGGTAGTCAGTGCCTGCATTCCGTTAATTTAAAAGAAAGCGCTGTTTTTCGTTTCGACTGCAATACATTTACCAGGAGAATGCCAGCCCTTCTCAAGAGCAAACAGGTATCTGAAGAGTGAGTACAGGGCACTTCGATATTTCTATGTAAAGCCAAGGTAACCAACTCATCCCAGGTCACTACGCACACTGCCGCCAGTGCTGAGCGTGTCACTTACTAATAGTTGATTTCAGGTATGTTGGTCTAATTAGGTCAACATGAAGCAAAACAAGACTACAACACCCAGAATGCTTCACGCCAACATATAAAAGTCTAGGGCTGAAACACTGTTTATAATATCTGGATGGAGGTGGTCTCCCTAAGGCCAAGCAAGGGCAATGCTAGGAATACAAAAGGGCTAGTGTTAGGAGCTTTTGTCCCTAATTGATATCAATGCTTGTTTCATTATAATTCCATTTTCCCAACCATGCATTGAGCCGATGTGCAAAAATGCGTGGGTCACATTAATGCTGCTTTTCAATAGCCAACTTCATAAAAGTGAGGTAAACAACGTGGACGGGAGGGGTGAAGTGCAACGGTTTTAGTTTTCTTTGCAATTTGGGAATTTTAACACAATGGCCCTGGGACTTCTGCTTTTGAGAAAAGCTGTTCTTTTTTGGACTCGTTAAACCGGGGCTGCCTGGATTTGGTTGACCTTGGCAAAAACCTTTAATCAGGCCAGACTGATCCGCCCTGATCTGGACATCAGCCCTACGGAAGCTCCAGAGTGTCAAGTGAAGTCAGGGCCCCGGCGGCGCGAGCAGCTTTGTGCGTTCTGTAAAACATACAGCGCTGGTCTATGTGGCACGCAGGCAATGCAAACATACAACTGCCTAGAGGAGGTGGAAATTTGTTGCGCCCTTGCAGTAAAGTACAACCTCCAAGGTCCAGTTCTGGCAATGGCGTCAAAACAAATGTTTCCGGTGGTTCCCGGGTATTTCACCTGTGCATGACTAAGAAAACAGAACACACTGGATTCATATGCACGTGGGCAGAACACAGTGGATGCAAGCATGTTAATGTTTTAGAACACCTGGGATGCATGCACGTCTGTGCTTCAGTAGAAGTCCCGGGGTTGTGCTCCCAAGGCACTCGATACAAGATCTTGTAAAAATTGAGCAAAATAGAATTCACAGTTTTACTAAAATTGCAACAAATGCAAGACCACCAACTTCTGAAAACAGGACCCAGATTTTCTAAGGACTTACGTTGTCCTTGCGTGACGCAAAACATCATAAGGCAGTCCAAGTCCTTATCTGGGATTTACTAAACCACGCAAGCATAGCTTAGTAAATTCAAAGTGACGCGAGGCAGCGCTAGCGTTGCCTTGCGTTACCTTGCACCATGGAGGAATTTTATGGGCAAGTATGGGCGTCCCCGCACATTCTTGCATGGACCTTGGCACATTCCCAGATTTACACAGACTTGTAAACTTGAGAATGCGTTAAAATGGTGCGCCTTCCAGATCCCGGAGTAACAAGGAGAAATATCTTTATTTCTACTTGCTACTTACTTTTTCTATGTGTGATGCATTCCGCATCACACATCCTTCCGGCACAAAAACAATCCTGCTCGTAGTGCAGGCATGCTTGCAACATGACACAAGGATGCCTGCGAGGACGCTAAGCTGCACACTATGTGCCAACGCTAGGAGGAAGCAGAAGTGAATATGGTGCATTTCTGCTCTTGCTGTTTCATGCAACACAGTGCAGCAAGTTCCCTTCCTACCTTGTGAAAAAGATTAGTGGATCTGGGCCCTAGTGTAAAACATCAAACTATCTTGCGCTCACCACTATGCTGCTTTATACCTCTACATCCGGATTCACGCCTTTCTTACATGAGTAGGTGCAACTTACTGCTGCGACCTGAGGTGTAATTCAGAATTAAGTCTGAGGTGTAATTCAGAAGGTCACAGGGACCTCAGAATATTGGAAAACTCGGGAATTCTGCCCATATACTGGTTGGCTAGAGATGCACAGTCCACAGTCCTTCTGTCGGTTATGAGCCTAACAAGAAATCATTTACTCCACTGCACTCAGGATCTATATAGCGCATATAAACCATGCTTTATTAAATACAAAAAGAAAAAGTACACTACTGATAAATGACAAAAAAAAGGAAAAACAAAGGCATGCTTTTAAAAAAAAAAAATGCATTGTGTTGGGTTCGTGCGCGAAGAACCAAACTGGATATATTTGATAGTCTTGGGGGCATATTATCAAGGGTGTTTATCTCCGCTTTTTTGGCTTTAAAAGCCAAGAAAGCGGAGATAAAATTATCTCCCTATTACCTAGCTGTCGCTAACACCAGCTAGTGACAGCTAGTAGGAGATAGTGACCATCTTGGGCCCCGCTTTGCATGTCAGTGATATTTATCACTAATGACATGCAAAGTGGGCGTGCCAAGATGTTAGCGACTGGAAACAGTCTCTAACATCGCTATCTCCTATTACCCGCGAATATCTCCAAAAGCTAACACCTGCCCTGAGCAGTTCTTAGCCATGTTATCCAATGGGAGGTGGATAACATGGCTAAGAGCATTAGCTCTGTAGTGCATGAATATCGTTGACTTTTCAGCGATATTCATGCATTTCGGCCGATTTTTATCGCTTAGGAGATAAACCTTGATAATAGCAAGGTTCCTAAGCGATAAAAATAACAGCAGCTCGGCGATAAAAATATCGCCGCTAAACCAACATAGCGATAATTATCGCTAGTTGTTGGTAATATGCCCCTTGGTTCTTCCCCTAAAAATATTTACAAAACTGCTGCACGTTGTAAATATTTTTTCTTCTAAATCTTTAAAGTAAGCCTCATGAACTTGTATTTTGTGTGGGCAGGAGAGCGGGCACAAAGAGTGGTGCAGGAGTCTCATCTTGAGCTAGGCCTGAGAGAGCCCTGAATGACAGCTTGCGACGTCAAAGTGAACAAACAGCAGCAGATGGGCAAATCAGTGCAGTCGCAGGGCACAGGAGGGACACTCACCAGACTTCACCAGAAGCACCACAACAAACAGCAGAAACCACATCTCCAGAAGCACAGGGAACTACTGCAAGGTTAGTAGTACAGGGAGACTGAAAACCCGACCCGGAGGGGATACTAGATTAAAATACTCATAGTTTGGGGCCCTGCGCATTCATCCGCCCCGAGACCTGTGCCCCAGTGGTATAAGCACTGCTAAAAAGAAGATGTGAGGGCGATTACTGGACGTTACTTTTAGAGGAGAGGAGCAGTCGGACACAGAAGCAGCAGGTGCGACTACTGAGAACAAGGGAAGCTTTGTGGAAACAAACTGTGCAAATGAGTATTATTTTACATTTTCGTTTACTTTAAACAAGGACTGAGAAAAATGTCAATTCTAACATCGATTTGTAACCGCCCGACCCTTCCCAGCAGCACTAGAGGCAGAACCCTGAGAAGCGAACATTGATGATGTCATACGCACGCTCTTCAATGTGAAGTCACGAGGCCCAGGGTTAATTAACCCAATGGAGCTTGTATACAAGAGGCCGCCACTGCAGCAGGGTGAAAACGAGATACCTCTTTAAAGGCAATATGTGGGTAGCTGGGGGTGGGTCGTCTTTCCAGGCACGTGACCGTACCCGTTTTAATGATGTAATAGTTAATCCTTCCAATAAACTGGATAGCGTCCATATGTTTTACGCCCTCCATCCCGTTTAACCTGGAACACATGGACTCAACCATGGAGTAGTGACGTCACATTGAAAAGTTGAAGGGTCTCCATTGTGACGCGTCCTTTGTATAAAGGTCTTGTAACCTGGGCGCTGCAGCATTCGACGGAAGGACAGTAGCCGGGAAGGATTGATGCAGAGGGGCTGGTGGCTCGAGCTGATGACACCGAGAGACCAGAAGTTCGCGGGCGTACCAGGCCTCCAAAAGGAAGTAGTGAAGGTGTGGGGCCAAAGGTCAGTAAAACAAATAAAAACTGAACTGAAAACCAAACTGATTTGACACCGATTTTTAAATCCCATACTGACATCCGTAATTCCTTCACCTCACCTGCCAACGAGGCCATCTCGCTCCCTTTTCTCCCTTGCTCTCCTGCTCTGATCCAAAAAGTCTGACGATGGAGAGAAAATTCTGCTCCCCAAATAATGAGTGCTGTTGCCTACCGTAACCACCTGCCCAAATTAAGCACTTCCAGTGACAGGGCAACAAAGAGACGGACAATATGTAACTATAAATTGTTTTGCAGCAGATTTTACATGGCGCACATAAAGAAGGTTGAAAGTGTAGCACAAACAATTCTCAACCTCAGGGCGCCAATATGCTCTGGTGACACCTAGTGAGTCTGAGAAGGAGTCAGGACATCAAACAGCCTGGGTGTCTAGTGGGCTCCATACTCGCCTACAATGTCGTGGTGTGGCCCTGCCATTACTTCCTTAGCCTCTGGGCGCAGACAATGTTCCTTATCAACCCAGGCTGCTGTAGTTCACCCCACCCTTTCTATCTCACGGTCCCAGACCCATCCATTCTTCTTGAGACAGAGGCTCCTGCATTTTAGCCTTCCACTCAAATGCTCTTCTTTGGAGGTCGAAAAAACATACGTTTTAGTCCAAAAGCGAGAGGTACTGCCAGACCCCTCAGCAATACTGCTGCACCCATCGCAGTTCTAATGAACTTTCTGCTTGGTCTAAACTGTGCTGACCCAGCCTGAGATTCACATTCAATTGACTTGTTAAAAATAATGGTTTTAAGGGCCCACCGATGAAAACTGTTCGCCTCTCACCATCTTGACTTTCCAAAAAGGGTGGAGTTGGGGAGGATGCAACAACTGAGATAAACTCACAGGAACTGGATACTGAGGCGTGCTGGGTTGTAAGGGGAGGCATTAATTTACAAAAACAAACATAACGTGAATTCAAGTCACTCTTTGAAAGCAGGTGACAGCTTCCCTGAGCTTGGTGTCTCTAGCTAGAGCTGGTACATTTCAGTTAAGGGCCAACGAAAACAAAATGAATAACTTCTTCTTCGCTTCTATGCACATTTTAAGATAGGATCGGAAAACAAAGGCAAAAAAAAAAAATCAGCCCACACATTGACCCGCCAGACCAGCCCTTCTGGCACTGTCAGATTGCCCTACAGGCCAGACTGACTCAGACTGGTAGCCCGACCCCTGAACTGTGAAGCAACTCTCCAGTCAGTGCTTAATTTGTAATATAATGTGTGCCAGTGCCGAAAAGCCTGACCAATGTGCCTTTTAAAAGTCAGGATGCCAAATATCAAGGCTGCTTAGTCTTATTCCACCCCATTGTTTTTTTTTTATCCACCACCAGGCACTACCTCGCTCTTTTTTATCGCACTCTTTCAGGTTCCTGTTCATCCCTTCATCAATGTTTTTCCATATTTCTATTCCACCTTCTTTCCCCTTTGTGCGTTTTAATCTCTCTAGCTCTGGGTGAAAGCCTGATGAGTTAAAGATAAGTCTGCTCCCCAAAATGAATGCCGATGGGCCATACCTGCAACCACTGCCTCAAATTAAGCACTTCTTAGAGTGTTTTTATTTATTTGAAGACGATCCTGGTTCTCTCCCTTTCTTACTCCTACTCTTTTTCTATTTCTCACTTGTCCCTTTGTAGGTTGCGCTTGCAACAGCGCATGCACTACCTGTGCATCCGCTCTTGCGTGCAGGACTAGTGTGTATAAAAAGGGATTGCAGCCAGGCCCGGCTCCAGGATTCCCAACCTGGAAGGACCACGAAAACACCTGGGTGAGCCATGAGTATACATGATGGAAGCAACCAAAAATCAACAAAGGTTTACAGACTACATGGAATGGAAGGGAGGCATTTCTGGGCCCACTATATCATAAAACAGCCTTCAGCATAGACCCTCCAAACTACTGACTAATGGAACTTCTTGATGCTGAGCTTATTACATGAACTAGAAACTTGGGTCGCACACCAAAATCTTTTGCTATTCTTTAAACAGGCTTCCTTGATGGTACATCAGACAAAATCTTACCATTTACTATTGGCGCAAACATTTTAATGCTGGGGATCTACTGTATGCTTGCTTCATGGACTTTGAAACAGTGGCGGTTCTCCCATGGGGGCGTTTGGGCGCCGCCCCACCTGTTTTCTCGCCGTGCGAGAAGAAGGCAGAAACAAATGGTAGTTATTTATTAATAACTACCATTTGTTTCTGCCTGCCCTTCTCGCACGGCGAGAAAGCAGTCAGCCGTCAGCCGATTCCGAACTTCCTGGTTTCTAGAGCCTTAGGGCAGGGGGGAGTGGCTTGGGGGAGTGGCTTGCCCACTGTTGTGAATACGTACTGTTTGGACAGCCTGAGAGGCTGTCCAAACAGACAGTATTAGCAACAGTGGGCAAGCCGCTCCCCCAAGCCTCCTCCCACTCTCCGTTCTGCAGGATGCAGACTGTGAGCAATGACGTATTTAGGGCAGCCGGCCGAACCAATCAGCGCCGGCTGCCATGGAGGGGAGGGAGGCTGCTTGCAGCAGCCTTCAATGACGAGAGCCCACATTCAAATCCAGGACGAAGGCGGGAGCAGTCTCGGGACGGAGTCAGCGCGGGAACGAAGCCATTAAGCCAAGGTAAGTTTTTTAATTTATATTCATTGTATTTTGAGATCCATTCATCTCTTGTTCCCTTGCAGTATACTGAAAAGGAGGTAAACTAAACGTTCATAAAAATGTTTTTTTTTTTTTAAATGTAAACAGCGCAGTGGTTTACCAGCCGTAACACTGAAGGGTGCTAATTTTATGACAAATGTGCACATGGATCGCAAGCAAAAATGCCGTAACTCGCGAAAATTCGAGACACTGGCTCAAAGGGGGCTGATCCGATGCCCCATACTATAAGTTGTGGTGGGCGCAAGAAAAATGTATGTGAATTAGTGCTGTGTGCTTTGAATGGGTGTGTGCATGGGTATGTGCTAGCGAATGATGGGTTTATGTGTGCGCTTGTGAATGGATGGGTGGGAGTGAGTATGTGTGTGCTTGTGAGGGACGGGAGGATGGGACTGTGCTTGTGCGTTCCCACAGCCCGCCCCACTAATCGTCGACATTACGAGCCGCCACTGCTTTGAAACAACAGTTTTTGCGTTGATAGGAACATATTGTCAAATAAATTTAATTACTGGGGAATTCTATATGGTTACAAGCTATCTGGCAGCTATTCAGTAGACCCTCAGTTCAAATAGACCCTCTGCTTTATACTCCAGGATTTATATTCACAGGGAGTTTAAACAAGGCTGTACAATGACCCTTCTCTTGTTCAGCCATCGGGCGCGGCTCCGGCTAATCTAGATCTTGATCCCCGAAGGAGAAGTGGAACGTAACCTCAAAATGACAGTACTCAGCTGACACAATCATATTGACCGGAATTAATATTGGCATACAGCATCAATGGAGTGCCCGTCACATGTAGAGCAAAAACAAGTATGAGAGCAGTAAAAACAACAAACACTAATGTTTTCGTATTCAGCATAAAGGTCAAGAAACAAGGGTGGTTGTGTACGAATAGTCTAGCATTGGCCAAATCACTAGCCTGCAGATACCCTGGTCTGGTTCAACGAAAAGGGCAATGATCATGATCAACGAGCACCACTAAACCCGAGAGCTGCTGTGTGCAGCAGGCATCATTTACTCACCTTGCAGGCCCAACAGCAAAGCCAATTCTAGAATGCAGCAAGGGCCATATTTGTGCACCCTTTGGCCGGAGCTGCAGAGTTACATCTGGTGAAACTCTCAAAGAGGTTGGGCATTGAACCATATAGGTTGCGATTAATATTCAGATTGCCCAACTCCATGTTACAAGAGAAAATTTGACTGGAATTTAGTCTAAGCAAGTACACCTTGGGAATGAAGCCTGCTTTGGCCTGATTTGGCACCAAAGCAGTCATTTGGAGAGCCACATTCAAATCTCAGCTTTTTGTTTAGCTTAAGGGCTTTGCCCAGGTTTCCATGGTTTACATTCATACATTCATACTTACATACTAACATCATTGGATATGCAGGGGGTATGGTAACTTGGATTGGTGCGTGGTGTATTTAAAATACTGACAAAACATCTAAATGGCAAATCGTACCAAGCAGAGCTAACTAGTTTGCTTAAAGAAAACAGGCTGGGCAAAGGATAACCACCAACTCCTACAATCAGTTGTACCGGTATCCGTTAGACCTTCCTATCGTTTGGTTTTAAGATTAAGGTTTTGACTTTTTTTTTTAATCGGGGGAACAATGTCAAGTGCACATAAACCCAAACCTCGCAGGTTGCTGTAGATTCTACAATAACTTCAAAGAGTTTCCTATGCATGTCATTTATTGTTTCCCCGAGCTGCAAAACAAATGAAGAATGAAGACAATATCTAAAACCTCCCTTCATAACACTGGGAATACAAAACTGTGATTTTGCAGTAATGCCTTGATTAGGTTGGCAAGACCCTCAACTAACAAAGGGTTTTGTGAAATGTATGGATTACATATTGAAATCTGGGATAGAAATGGAAGCTCATTGAGTTGTTGAGTATTGCATTTTTAATGTGTACTGATGATTAGCCCAAACTCATTTTAGCTTTTTTAGTGAGGCCAGGCACTGGCAAACGTTTAAATTGTAACTGTGAATATATACTGCTTAGAACATATATATTTATTGCTAAAAATCCGATATATATTTCATCTTCTTTTTTTGTATTTTATTATTGGGAAAAACAGTGCTGCTCTGTGCCTAGTTGAGCAAATTCCTTCCTCTCAGACGTGTAGGTTCTGCCTTTCTTCTTGTGTCTCTCTGCTGAAACCAGTAAAGACAAATTTCTAATGGTGGTGTCGAAACAGCACTAAAGCCAGTTTCCACAATAGTTGCTTCTTTCTTCGTGGTGGTCCTGCCAGGATCCCATGTACGTATTGATATTTACATAGCGCTGACCTAGCTAGTAAACAACAGAGTGCAGCAGTACAAAAGGGGGTGGTGATGAATGGACGGAGCATCTGAACCAATCAAACACTCACACCCAGTCAACAGATCTGGGTTTAATCCATCACCGTTCTTTAGCCCACTCTGCCACCCCAGTTCAGACATGGCCATATGCAAATCAGTCCGACCCTGTGCCTCATGGGAACAGTCCAGCCCGAACTGCCAAGCCATGCCTTCCCTAGACCGGAAACAAGCTTCCTAGGACCGGTTTCTGGCATTACAGCTGTCTTCAGCCAGGCTTGCTTGAATCCAGTGGCAAAGTGAGCAAGGGACTCCCGTCTGAGCATACCCTGCCAACTTATGGCAAACAAAGCGGTACATAAGGGGGTGGTGATGAATGGACAGAGCATCTGAACCAATCAAACACTCACACCCATTCAACAGATCTGGGTTTAACCATCACCGTTCTTTAGCCCACTCTGCCACCCCAGTTCAGACATGGCCATATGGGAACAGTCCAGCCCGAACTGCCATTGAGGAAGGGTTTGGGAGACAATCTATATGATTGCAGGAAATAACCATCTTTTGCGTGATATCCCTCAGATTTTTGCTCTCTCTGCTTTGCTGGCTTTAGAACTGTGTGCACTCTACCCCTGCTAAACAGTAGTTGTGTGCCGCTGCTCCCTCTTTAAACACAGTTAAATTGGCTTATTCGTATAGTGCACAACAGTGGTTCTAAATCTTCTGACTTCTGTGGACCCCCACTTAATCATTTCTGGAACCTGGGGCCTACTGAGTCATTACTGGAAGCGATGGATTCCAGCCTATGTATTTGCTCCGATTTATACCGCAAAACAATACACGAAAAAATACACAAACATTCATTAAACAAATACACAAATGGTCAAATATTTTATTCAATTTGCAAACATGAAAAAAATCTAAATTCAATTGAGGCCACTCACAATCCACACTATAGTCTGTTTAACAAACTTGAACTGCTCTCACAAATCAATCTGAGGATACTAACTTATTTTTTATCCTCCAATTTCAAATCCCATTACATTTACAGAATATTAATTAATCTGTTAATATTATTTAACTTTCTAAGCAGTCGTGGATCCCCTGAGTAGGCTTTGCAGAACTCCGTGGTTACCGGACAACCAGTTAAGAACCATTGGTGTAGAAAGTGCATCTTGGACCTGGAAGTTAAATGCCACATGTGGACTGCAGCACCTATTATACATCCACTACAGTGACCGTGCAAACATGGCTTCAGCCCTACCTGGTGTAGTGTGACTGTTGCAGTGCAATGCCTTCAGTTAGACCTGTCAAAATAACTTTTTTTGGTTTGTAAATAATTATAAGTCGCCCCTATGTAGGCCTCGTAGTTCACAAGGCAGGGTGCATGGTATTTAAAAGTAGGGCATGTAGATTAGAAGTTAATGTCCTTTCAGTGACTCGCACCCAAACACTATTTTCACTGTAGGAGGGCTGGATAACCAACAGTGAAACACTGGGATTAGATATTACATATTAAGTTTGCTATCTTCAGTTAGAGTATTAAAGAAAAGTAACATTTAGAAAGTTACCTATTTACTCACCTGAAGTTTCTAGAGGCTAATTTTTATTAGTTGTCCAGCAGTAACCCAGTGAGTAATTAGCCCCAATGAGTTGTTAAAACTTATCCCAGAGCAGAGACAAGTGGTTGGATGCTGGGAGGTGTTTTTGTTCCACTGGCAGGAAGACCAGTTGATGGGGAACATTAACCTAATTTCTCCCCTATCACAAGTAAATGTTTGGTGACACCTGAAAAGACTTCAGCCTTTGTCCTACCAGTCAAGCAAGCACCAATCCCAATGGTGGGAGAGCTGTCCCCAGAACTGGTTAAGAGTGGCCATAAAGGAGACAGCACTGCTTATTACCCTGGCTACACTTCTGGGTGGGCACACAGGATCTGCACAAGGGGAGAAGGGTTTCCCTATCTTGGATTTTGAGCACGAGAAGCACTGTCGGATTGTTTGCAGTAGGGGAAACAAGAACTGCTAGAAAAGTGGGCAGGGGTTACCCTTAGAAACGTTTACCTGATTGAGTAGGGTGGGGCTAGGAGTCATCACCACCCAGTAGCTAGTGCCAGACATAAATGTGTCACCCCTCAAACACCCACTTGAGAACACTTTCTGGACCTGTGGAAGAGCAGAAGATGATTGGACCTCCTCTCTTTGACCTGAGAGTAACCCTGAAAGACTGGACTTGCTCCCTCTTCTACTCAGGACAAAGAAGTGGACTCCAAGGATTAGTTAGATGATCTCCTGTGTGGCTTCAGTCACACAACAAGCTGCAAGAGACCTTTACTTTAAAGTGCCTTGGTGACCAGTACAAACTGAACCTTTTTTTGGGGTCTGATGGTGGCCTCTGCTGGCGTGACTCTTGGCCATGGTTGTGACTTCTCCCACCACAGTTGAAAATCTATGACGTGGACATTTTTTGGACTTCCAGACGACCTGGACCCAAGCCAATCCGCCCAAGGTGCGACCTCACTGAGCTAAGAAATCGGAGTTCTCTCACTCAGAGTTTCTCAACAGAAACAAATCAGATTCAGTGGACTATGAGCTACGAATAAGAGACTAAATCTGAAGATAGAAATCTTAAGTGTGTGAAGGTGTCAAAAGTATCAAGCCAGCGAGAGGACTTCCCTCGACACAAATGTTGAATTTCCCTGCTCTGAGCTTTTCCTGCCAAAACCAACAGCTTCAGCGGGACTTTGGCCAACGCCTATCTGATTTTGGAAAGACTTCTTCGGATACATCCTGACTTGCCCCGCTGAAGGATTCGGACTTTTTTGGAATTTGGAATTTGGAATTGGATTTATAGAGCGCATAGCTACCCTAGGGCATCCCAGCGCTAAGAGGACCTAGTTTATTCCAAAAGGGGTCAGTGCAGGAGGGTAATTAAGGAAAGAGCCAAGTTTTTAATTTTTTACGGAAGGATAGTAGATTATGATCATTCCTCATGGCTAGTGGGAGGGAGTTCCAGAGCTTTGGCGCGTTGTAGGCGAACCTGCGGCCGCCAGATCTTGCCTTTTTTATTCTAGGGATGGAGGCCAGGGCAAGTGAATCAGATCTAAGGTGTTTGTTAGATTGGTGTGGTTTCATCAGGGATCTGAGTTGGGGGGCCTTTGTCATGCAGGATTTTGTGCGCTGTGCAGAGCGTCTTGAATGTGATGCGCTCCTTCACTGGGAGCCAGTGTAGGCTTTTGAGGGCAGGTTTAGCCGAGCTCCGTGCTTTGGTTCCCATGAGGACTCTAGCTGCGGCGTTTTGGGCCACCTGAAGTTTTTGAATGACTGATGCAGGGGCTCCCAGGTACAGGATGTTACCATAATCCAGTCTTGAGTTGACCAGTCCCTGCATCAGTAGCTTTCTGGAATGGAAAGGGATCAAGTGGAGGATCTTACGGGCCATACGGATTAGGCCGAAGCAGGTCCCTGATGTTTTCCTGGCCTGGGTTTTGAAGTTAAGGTCCTGGTCGACCAGATACCTAGACTTTTAACCTCGGTTTTGGGAGTAGGGCAGGTGCCCATACATGGTGGCCAGGAAAGGTTTGCAGGTAATTTGTTTTGGTTGCCCAGGAAAAGGATCTCAGATTTATCGCCGTTGAGCTTGAGTCTTGAGTCCGACATCCATTGTGAGATCCCTTCGAGAACAACTGGCCAGGTTTCCTAGGCTAATGTTTGAGTGGTTGATGGACACCACCAGCTGGGTGTCATCAGCGTACATCACTGTCTTGACACCAAAGGGAGTGATAACGTCTTCGAGGGGAGACATATAAACATTAAAAAGTGTGGGGCTGAGGGAGGAGCCCTGGGGGACCCCACACTGCATGGTCAGGGGTTTGGACGTGGAAAAGCCGTCTGACACCTGAAAAGACACTTTTGAGACTAAGTCCCAAGATAAAATATCCGACCAAGTCGGCTGGTTTATCCGACCCACACTCCTAGGTGTCCCGATCTACAAATACCATTGACTACCATTGGCGTTTTGCATGATTTGGTGCTATTTTGTCCTAAATCTTTCAAAATTCATGTCTCTGGGTCCCCTTATTTGATTTTTGGTGTCCTGTTATTGATTAAAATGTACTGTTATTTTCTAATTCAGTTTGACATTTTATTGCATGCTGTTTTGACTTTGTTAAGGTTTTGGTACTGAATAAATACTTTACACTTTGCCTAAGTGAATCCTGTCTGTTCTGAGCAATAGCTACACGTTGGTCAAGCTTAGGTTAGTTTAGTGACTTTGAGACAAGAGTTGTAATTATTCCACAAATTGGGCATTTGCCTGTTACAATTAATGATCTACTATTTAAAAATGATGATGTACATTAAGTGGGGACAACAAAGATACTATTTTATAGACACATAGGCACAGGAAGGTTAAATGACTTGCCAAGATTTACACGTTTAATCTACTTCACAGGCCGGGATTTGAACTATGTGCGGAGACAAATCCGTTTTCACAAGAATCTGGTCTACTTCACCTGTTGCATTAGAGTTCATAAATCCATGTACGAAACCTATCAATGTCTGTCCTCTTTTGTGGCATCAGGGAAGACCAACAATTGAGCTTTTTAAAACAATGTGGGTAAGTAACATTGATAAGAACACAAGATGATTTATAGTTAGGAGCAGATAAGTTCTCCTTTATAAATTCGGGGGAAAACCAGTGAATGGTGAATTGCAATGCATACTGAACCAACAACACAGATTGAAACAATAGAAATTACACACCATTTTATGAGAGATTTGTAGTGGCTCTCGAAGAATTATCTAGAAAAATGCATGGTGCATTTAAATCACTTGGGGCGATTGCAGTGAGTAGAGAATGGCAAGGTTTCAGATATAGGCACATAGGAGAATGATTTGAAAATGCACTTAGAAATAGGGAGTTTTTATAACAGTTTTCTGTCTGTGTTAAGGGGCAAAGGCTGAAATAGACTAACCCCCAGATGCATCAAAGTGATGTTTTGCAAGTCCTTAATAGCGAATTTTAAGGATTCGCTATTAAAGACTCGCAAAACGGGATGCATGTAGGAATCGCAATTTTTTTTGCGATTCCCACTGATTCCTTCTTTGCGAATCGCTAATTGCTAATCGCAAATAAGGAATGGCTTTCCAATTCAGTCCTATGGGCCCATAGGAATGAATTGGAAAGCCATTCCTTATTTGCGATTAGCAATTAGCGAATCGCAAATGTGCTGCAATTTCAAGGGTGCCAGGGTGTCAAATGGACACCCTGTTGCACCCCTGAAATGGCAATGTTCACTGGTGTTGCGCACACACATTTCCCAAGGACATGTATGTGTGTAATATACCACTTAGAAAATGCACTAAAGTGCATATTTCTAAGTTTTAGCTATTTACCACAATGTTTGACTTTGCAGAAAATAGCGACCCCAGATTGCGAATTCGCAATCTTGAAATGGTTCATGCATTGCATTTCAGGAATCGCAAATTGCGATTCCTTAAATGCAATCACAATTTGAGAACTCGCAATTATTTGCGAATTCTTAAATTGAGAGTGCATGAACCCTTGATGCATCTCAAATGCCATTTTTGCGGGCGCAAACGGCCGATTTTTGCGATTCGCACCGCTTGCGCTCGCAAAAATGCTTGATGCATTTACCTGAAAGTCACTCCAGGGGAACTTTTTTTGCTTTGTTTGCTGCTGGAGACTTTCCCTTTGGTCGCGCTGACACCTCGGGCTGCTTTTCGTGACACCGCAGCTCTTTGGCCTGCGAACCGCACACCCTGGTGGGACTTGTCCCAGGGTGCACCGGCCCCTAATTACTACATTGCTCTCAGCTGCCGCAGGAGGAGGCGTGGTGATTGCGCTATAAAGCGCTGCCTCAACCCCCGCGGCGCGGGACGCTCGTGGACGCACCGGGCAAAGCCCGGGCCAAGGTCGGGCCCGTCTGAGCCTGTCAGAGACTGGAAGAGACTGGGCTGGGCCACCCCCCTTACATCAATTTTACTGAAGTCTGGTCAGCGTTTTATATCTTTCACAGTTTGTAATTGTATAACTGTAGTGATTGTGTGTACTGTTACCCTGCTACCCAGATAGTATGAGCAAGTGCAAGCGTAAGGCGGGAGGTGGGCCTGGTATTGTAGGGACACTTGATGCTTTCCTGACACGGGCAGAGTCAGTCTTAATTCACGAAATTGAGCTGACCGAGAGGAGACTTTCCCTAGATCCTCTCAGGGTCCCCCTAAAAGCTACTGCATCATCTAATATGTTTCCGGGGAGCCCTAACACTCAAGAGCACCAAACAAATGGGTCATCTGTCGCAGTTAGCACTCCATCATCACCGCCCACACCCCCTGTAAAAGTACTCACCCACCAACAGAGGTCTCAACAGGTTTTTGGAGGGGAAGCCACTAATAAAAAAAGGAAGGCGCATGGTTTACCTTACACCACGCACCAGGCATGTAAAATGGCGAAATGGAAAGTGGCAGCCCCAGGTAGTGAGAGGGGCTCTAAGGCCGTTATAATTCCACAATGTAGGAGGGATGAAGACGTTAGAACTAAGGTCAGTGATACACAGTCGCCTAGTATCTTTCAGGCTGCACTCCTAACAAAGTTTGAAGAAAAGTTCATCGCCATGCTTGATCCCCTATTACTTAAGCTGTCTGGTATAGCCAGGAGACTAGCTATAATCGAGCAGCACCTTCTCTCCTCACCCCACTTGTGAGAGAGCGTGCACCAGACAGACCCAACGTACCTGCTCGAGCAAGTACGATAGAACCTAGACCTTCTACTAGTTCAAGTTCAAGTTCAAGTTTGGCATTTATATAGCGCACTACTCACCCATAGGGTCTCAAGGCGCTTGAGGGAGGGGGGAAGTTACTAATCAAATAACCAGGTTTTGAGTTGTTTTCTGAAGGAGAGGTGGTTCTGAGTGAGTCGGAGGTGGGTGGGGACGGAGTTCCAGGTTTTGGCCGCTAAGTAGGAGAAGGATCTTCCCCCCATGGTGGACCTGTGGATGCGTGGGATCGCGGCGAGGGCTTGATCGGATGATCGAAGATTGCGGGTGGGGGTGTAAAAGTTAAGGCGCGTGTTGAGGCATTCGGGTCCTATATCGTATAGGGCTTTGTGTGCGTGGGTAAGGAGTCGGAATGTGATTCTCTTGCTGACGGGCAGCCAGTGGAGGTCTTTCAAGTGACTGGAAATGTGAGCTCTGCGGGGGACATCTAGAATGAGTCTGGCTGAGGCATTTTGGATACGTTGGAGTTTTTTCTGTAGTTTGGCGGTGGTTCCGGCATAGAGGGTGTTTCCGTAATCCAGTCGGCTAGTGACCAGAGCGTGGGTGACTGTCTTTCTAGTTTCGGTGGGGATCCAGCGGATGATCTTTTTGAGCATAAGTAGTATGTTGAAGCAAGAGGAGGAGACAGCGTTGCCTTGTCTGGTCATCGATAGGGAAGAGTCTAGGATGAAGCCCAGATTGCGTGCGTGGTCCGTAGGAGTAGGGGCGTTTCCTAGCACCGGTGGCCACCATTAGTTATCCCAAGCGGAGGGGGATGATCCTAAAATTAGGACTTCCGTTTTGTCCGAATTCAGTTTTAGGCGGCTGTTCCTCATCCATTCTGCCACTTCTTTCATCCCTTCGTGTAGGTTGGTTTTGGCAGTGTTTGGGTCTTTGGTGAGGGAAAGGATTAGCTGGGTGTCGTCTGCGTAGGAGATGAGATTGAGGTTGTGTTGGCGTGCGATGGTCGCGAGGGGGCTCATGTATACGTTGAAGAGGGTAGGACTGAGTGATGATCCTTGAGGTACGCCGCAGATGACTTCGGTGGCCTCTGATTTGAAAGGGGGAGGCGGACTCTTTGCGTTCTTCTGGCGAGGAACGAGAGGATCCAGTTCAGTGCTAATCCTTGAATTCCGATGTTGCTGAGTCGTTGTATAAGGGTGCTATGACAGACAGTGTCGAAAGCTGCGGAGAGGTCGAGTAGGATGAGAGCAACTGTTTCACCATTGTCCAATAGTTTTCGAATGTCGTCTGTTGCTGCGATGAGGGTGGTCTCTGTGCTGTGTTTGGCTCGGAAGCCAGACTGTGAGGGGTCGAGGGATTTGTTGGATTCGAGGATTGCGGCGAGTTAACTGTTGACGGCTTTCTCAATGACTTTGGCAGGGAATGGGAGGAGCGAGATAGGGCGTTAGTTCTTAAGTTCAGTGGGACCTGCTGTGGGTTTCTTCAGGAGGGCGCCGAGTTCGGCGTGTTTCCAGCTTTCCGGGAAGGTGGCAGAGAGTTGAAGGAGCAGTTGATGACGTCTCGAAGGTGGGGAGCGATGATAGTGTGGAGGGTTGCCCTTCTCATCAACAAGAAAATGCCCTTATCATAAACTCACAGAGCACACTTCCTACTTCTGTCTATGCATCACTGCGAGGGGAACTAGTAGGCTGCCAAGCCCCGGTTTTGTCACAAGGAGGATCTGCGAGTATTGGTAGGTTTCTCCATCTCCCCCTGAAGCTACTGCCTACACTGTTATTCTATAGAATGTGCCAGTGCTTCCTTTAGGTGGGGACGGACATTGGTCAACACTAAAGAACAAAGCACTTCACCTGTTGAATTCTAGATCTGGTGTGGGTAATGCTTTATTCAGGGAATTCAAAATGATACGCAGAATTCCGTGGGTTGGGAAATCTCTGAAAACCTTTAGAGGAGACTGCGTGGTTATAAGTTTTGGGTCCCCGTGCCTTGTCCAAACCATTTTGGATAGGGCGGGGTCCGGGTACCTAAGCAAGGATAATATTAACATTCTGCCACTAGGTTTCCTCTATCGTAACTCTCCAGCTCAAGTAAGAGGAAGGGCAGGCCCAAGGGATATAGACCAGCTTTCTGGCCCCTATGACTATGTGGTCCCCACACACAACAGGTATGAAATTCTCTCTAATTTAGAGGATATAGATTGACTCCGATTAATTCCAAGCAATAGCACAGTCCCCCCTCTAATTGTAGTACCGGATGAGGGTGGGTGTGCTCCCGGCCCTAGTACCCTAGGAGGCCTTTCACCAATTAGTTTTTCCAGTCTCATAGGTGATAATGCTCAGACTGCAACCGGGCCGGTTAAGGCTGGGGACTGCGGTCTGGTATCTGCAGGTATTTCCCCTTATGTAGGGGCCATGGGTGTAGTCGAAGTAACTAGTCCATGTCAGCTTCCATGTAGCAGTAATAATCTAGGCCCCGCGGCAGGTCTCATACTGGCCTTCCAGAACATAGCAGGGCTCCTACCAAAAACTGCCTCATTAGATTGGTCTCTCTTTATTGAGGGCCACGATATACTGATTTTTCAAGAAACCTGGGCACTCAACTATGTACACCGCCAGGGCTATTTACATTTTTCAAAGAGAGCGGAGGAGGGCCAGAGAGGAAGACCAAGGGGGGGGCTCACAACCTGGGTTAGACAGTCTAATCAATATAGGGTGGAAGAGTTGCACATTGACAGCACGGATGTTTTAATAATAAGGATTCAGCAGGATAAAGTACCAGATTTGATACTTATCAATATCTATGCAAGGAGTGTGCCTGGGGGAGAAAGCTTCTCCCATTGTTGATTTTTTAGACGCATTCTTAATAGAACATAGGGATGATAGTAATCTGATAAAAGCTGGCGATTTTAACTGTACTTTTGAACCCCTGGACCTTTATGATGTAAATCTTAGCTCAGAGGAGGATGCCCTCGATCTCCCTCCTATTACAAAATGGACAGGGGCTGCCATCCAATTAAAGGTGTTTTGTATGGAACAGGGAGTTAGGGTTGCCAACAGGAGAACAACTTCAGATAAGCAGGGTACGCATACTTTTGATACCAGTGCCCGTGGAGGTCGCATTGACTACATCCTGTTAAATAAGGAATTTTGGCCCAGTTTAATTGACATGGTGGTCTGTCAACGTACCAAGAGCGACTTCAACCCGTTGGGGTTCTCCCTGTACCCTGCACGCACTCCCCTTGGTGTTTGTTCGGCACCACGTACTGATCATGTGGAAGCATACTTGATCAACGACACCAGGAGAGTGAAATGGTAAAATGTGATCAAAAATGTAGAGCACCTGGATCAAATGACCACTTTGATGCTAAGAGCACTGGGCAAGCTCCAGGCAAGTGCTAGCCAAGCTTAGAATAATTCCATCATTCCACTCATCCGCATGGAACTTTTTGACCAGCTTAAGGTTTTTATTATTAATAAACATTAAAAAAAAATCAATTCTCTCCGGTTTTAAGGCAGCCGCCTGGTATGACCAATCATACCGCGCGGCCTTTAGAATCCTGGCTAGGGCAAATAGGTCCAAGAATAGGGATAATATATGTATGGCAAGGTCATCTTATAAGGCGGCTCAACATCGAGCCAAAAGGGACTGGGATGAGCAGCACTGGGTCGAGTTGCATAAGGCATGTTCGGGGAGAAGCATGTCTACCTTCTGGCATTTGGTGAAATGGGGCAGTGGTGCTCCAGCTAGAGTGCCGGTGAATCATGTAGACCCAGACCAGTGGGTTTTGCACTTTAAAGCCCAGTTTGCACTTCCAGAAGAGGCTCCTGAGTTATTTGATCCTCCACTCCTACTTCCACTCTGTACTTTACCAAGAAAGAGGTGGAAAGTGCACTACTGTCTGTCCCAAGAGGTAGGGCGCCAGGGCCCGACTGAATCCCAGCAGACCTGTTTCTTCAAGATATACCGAACTGGGCATCCTATATTCAGCTCCTTGTGAATTCCATAGCAAGTGGAGCACCTATGCCAGGGACATGGGCAAGCGCAGAAATACTCCCAATTTATAAGAAAGCAGACCGCTCCCAGCCAGGCAACTATAGGCCGATAAGCCTTATCGATTGTATCCAAAATGTTGCTGCTAGGCTGGTACTGAGCCGAATCCAGTCATGGATTGCGGAGCACAACATCTTGTCTCCACTCCAGGCGGGTTTCCGCTCCTGTACCAGTACCATTGACCAGGTGTTCAGGTTTATATTGATTTACTGGCGCACTGTAGTGTTAGAGGGAGGTACAATATATGCAGCTTTCGTCGACCTCAAGTCGGCTTTTGACCTTGTACCCCGCTGCAAAATGTGGAAAACCTTTTTAAAACTAGGTATGCCACTTGATATCCTGGCCCTCCTGGTCAAGTTACATGATGCTAATTACGCGCAAGTGCGGTGGGATGCGCAGGGAAGTACCACCCAAAGATTCCCTGTGGAAAAGGGGGTTCGACAGGGGTGCGTTCTAGCACCAACCCTCTTTTCTTTATATATTAATGGGGTGGTTCAGTACTTTCAGAATTATTCTACGGATGCGCCTAGTTTAGCTGGGTTGAGGATCCCGCTGCCTATGTTTGTAGATGACACCCTCGTACTCTCCAAGACACATAAGGGAATTTAAACGTGCCCTTGGGAGATTCGAGGAGTTTTGCCAGGATCATGATCTTGTTGTGAATGTAGATAAAACAAAATATATTGTCCTTCACAAACATAAGTGCATTAGGGGTAGAGTTCACATGAAGGATGGTACGTTAGAACAGACAGAGAACTTTACTTACTTAGGAGTAACCATTGGTAGCAAACTTAGATGGAAGCCACGAATAGATTTGCTCACCGTCAAGCATGCCCAACTTTCAGGTGCCCTGTTGAAGGAGCAACGATCTTCATACACCAAACCAATCGCTACTGTATTAAAAGTATACTCCCTAAAAAAAAAGAGCTTCGATTCTGTACGGGGCTGAACTGTGGAGTTTTGCCAATTTAGACCCTTTGGTGAAAGCTGAAAATACATTTATTTTTTAGGTCCTTATTTGGCCTTCCACAGTCCACCCCATTATTACCCTTATTTTTGGATCTGAGTTGTTACTCAGCTGAGGATGTGGCACATGTTAAGCCTGTAGCATACTGGAGAAGGCTTTGGATCACCCCAGAGCTCAGTCACTATGCTCAGGCTCTTATAGAAGTTAGGGAGGCAGATGGTACGAATTAAATTCTGTGGTTAAGGCGAGTTAAAGTCACTCTCTGTGAGATGGGGATGAGCAGTCTATGGACATCCCCTGCTGACAGTGCTTTTCCATCAAAGAGTGACTTCAAAGCAGCTTATTGGAACTCGCTTGCTATGAAGCGGTTTGCTGCCTTAACTGGTCCTTCCCTTTTCTGAGACTTCCTTGAGTTAAAGCACAAAGTGGAACTCGAAGGGTATTGGGTTTTAATCACCTCCCCCAAAGACAGGAAACTGTATCACCAGTTTAGGGTGGGCTCTCTTTCTTCAAATGCATATACCAGTAAATGGTGTACTACGAATAGTAGTAAATGCTCATTTTGCCCTAACTATAACGAATCTCTGGCTCATATTCTGTTTGCCTGCCCAGCCAATAGTACCCCTCAGGCTAGATGGTTGAAACCCTTATGCTCAAATTTGGGCACTAGGTCCAGTTGTGAGGCACTCAGGATTTTAAAAACGTCTACCATTGAGTCCGTAGTGATTGCTGTTGCTAAGGTTTTAGGCTGGGTGTGGGTGATTAGTTTCAAAGAGGTGTCTGAGCTAATTGTTGCTTGAAGCCCAGTAGGATAGTTTTATTATCCATCTTTGCACTTTATTGTAAAAAATCTAAAGTAACATTACTGGTCTGCATGTAGAACTTTAGAATCTTGGACATCCCCGGTGGTAGTCCTTGTAGGAGTGTATTTTATCAGTTTTAATCTATTTATTATATAACATGAATTATCAAGGAGTTTTAACCATGATGCAGTATAAGATATTTTTATGTTAAAATTGTCAAACCTTTACATAATGTATTTCTATTGCATTTACTATTTTCTTTCATGATTTTAAATCGAAATGAAGACTTGACTGACTGACTGTCTCACGTGCCAGGCACAGAGGACACGCTACATTCATACGTCAGACATTAAATAAGAAACACAAATGAACACTTTGCTTCTGAATGGGGCTTGGGAGGAACAGTGGGCTCCCTTGTGTGGGCTGGCCCACTCACTAGAACCGGGCCTGCGTCCAGCCTGCCCATTGATTACCATTCCTTGGCTCCTTTATCACTCTTCTTTTGTGCCTCTTAATTGGAAAATGCAGGTTAAGCCGATACTTAAATTACTTTCCAAGGTGCATGGACCAAGCGCTGACTAATTCCACTTACTTAGTGCTCGTCCACTGCTGTGCTGTCATTGAGGTACTATTTACTTCCTCTTACTCCCCCTTGTGTAGTGCTTCTTTTCCCTCCTACCCACCTCTTCTCCGTGTTGCTGCCTATCCCCTTTAGTAATGTATATATTTTTTGTAGTTTTATGTAACGCGAGTTTGAACCAAAGGTATTGGAGTGCTTTACATTACACAACGTCACATTCAGTTTTTTGACACAGGGAGATAAAGGGCCTGATTTAGATCTTGGCAGGTGGGCTACTCCGTCACAACGGTGACAGATATTCCATCCGCCGAAATACAAATCCCATTAGATCCTATGCGATTTATATTTCAGTGGACGGGATATCCGTCACCGTTGTGACAGAGTAACCAGTCCGCCAAGATCTCCTAAGCGATTTGCCCACAATCACAGGATCTGGTGGCTCAGTGACTAATATGTCCACTTCAGGAGCATGTGTTGGACATCAAGGTCACCGGTTCAAATCCCAGTGGGTCCACTCAGCCATTCATCCATCTGAAGTCAATAAAATGAGTACCAGTGAGTTGGGTAACAATAAACATCTGTTATTCAGCTCCAAGGGCCTGGGGGGAACGTGTGCTTTACATATACATGTTATGTTGAGCCGACGCAGAGACTTGAACCTGGTTCCCCAGTTTCAATGACGGCAGCTCTGGCCAGAACGCCACATCTTCTCCCCTTACTGGTATCACAGTTTTCTGTTGTATGGGGTTGGTTGACATGAAGGAGGCACATAAGAGCGAAGCAGCCCCTTCATTCATTTTAACTACCTTGCTCCTTGTTTCCGCTCAGGGAGCCGGCGTGTCTAGTCCTGGCCTGCCTGGGAGGCAGACTTCATGGCAGTGTGTGCACTAATCCTCCCCTTTCCCCAATCTCGCCAAGCAAAGCTGCTATTCCAGCTCCAAGGCAGAGACAGACCCTCCTAAACCAACCCGACCATGACATGGTCCCTCTGCAGCACAGCATTGCTTAAAATGTAAATAAATCCTTTTTCTGCTTTACAGCTGAATCCATGGCCACACACAAGAAAATGAGTCCTCCTACAGCTGGCCTCAATGTCTACCACTCACGCAGCCCAAAGAAGACTGACTGACTCAGTCATGGCTGCCATAGAGAGATGGCAACAGAAATGCTAGCACATGAGCTTTGGGGTGTGGCTAGCCAGGCCATACTGTTGTCACACGATATGGTGACCTCAATGAAAATGGAACTTTCGTTTTATTATATCGTATTGTAGAGCTATTTTTCTGTTTCTGAAGAACTGGAATATTACATTTTATTTCCTGCGTCTCCAACGCATCTTTCAAATAATGCCATTTCTCAGTCACAGGAATGTTAATTAAAAGGAAAGCCACACTATTATATAGCCACAGATAAATGTGGAACGCAAACCTGCAGGAACTTAAATTGGAATTCCAAGGTTGTTGCCAACTTGATAGCAATGCTTGAAGAAGTTTTCTGTCAGTGAGCGTCTTTTCCTCCATTGCACCTTTGGCCTGTGCCAGCACTATAGCGGCCTTCCCGCCTTTTTGTAATGTTGGGTCACAAACCCACCTGTCTTGCTTTATCTTTCTTCTCTTATCAGCTCAAGTATGCATTCCTCACCTGCAATCAGACCGAGTTGTTGTGTGGTTGTTGATTCCCACTAGCTCAGATCCTTGTTGACATTGAAAAGATGTGCGACACACAGGTGGCAGCACTCAGGCACGAGGTAAGAAATTTTGAAATTCTGACAAGACCCTTTTAATAATGCCACATGCTACGCTCACGCGGAGAGTGGGCATTGTAAGGTTAGTGTGAGGTGAACAAACCACTCTCACAACCTACCTACCGCCCTTGGTAGCAGTCCAGTACAAACCCTGCACCCACCCGATCTTGTCTCCAACTATACGGTATACCTTCATCTAAAGACCGCAAGACTAATACTCAAAGCATGCCCTCTACATCCACCTTGCCTAGCGGCCTGCACCACTGCCCTCAACCTCTCTTTTTGAACACTGGTCTCCTTCCCTTTGTTGATCGCTTTTTCTTTTATTGCCGCTCCATTCCCAAGTATCCCTTCATGCAGGGGCCTCCTCGCAGCCTCTTCATTCCTTGCTAGTAGCCCCTTCCTATCTGCCTGCTTCATCGTCCTCTGCTGCCTTCTTTGTGACAGCCACTGTTTTTGCACACCTTTTTTCTTTATCACTGATTTGGGTTTCCCCCCATTCACTTTGTCTTTCTTGTGGGTTCATCCCGACTTGCCGCTCTTGAACTTCCCGCCATTTCCTTTGTCTTCCAAATGCATTAGGGATTTTGCCCAGACTGTTTCAGGGGTAGCCGCATTGTCATTATTAGGTCTTAAATGCCACAGCACATTTGCTCTCGCTTGCAAGAGATATTGTATACAATAAGGGACTTGCAGCCTGCTTATTGCTTTCTATTCGCTGGCTGCCTGGTCACTCCTATTTGCTGCCTTCCGATTGGTCAGTACTAGCAGGATTCACCTCCTCTTCTTTAGGTTGGAGCATGGACCAAGTACTGATTGCTTCAGCTTTATTGCTGTTCTTAAGCTGATCGCGGTGTGGTTGAGGCACTATATTTATTTTTTCTTCGTCCCTTGTTGTCTCTGTTAAACCTTTTACCATTTGTAGCTATGTTGTACTTTGCCACATGCACTTCATAGAAGCCCTTTTCTCCTTTGAATTTGAAGTCACTCGTGACAACAGATGTTATCTGTTTCCAAATATATTGTTACAAAGCCATGGACCTGGGCAGAGTCTTTTTTCTTTTTCAGTCATGGGGAAATTAACTGATTTTCTCAGAGTCACAAGGTGTAGTGTCGGCCCTCGGACTCGTACCAAGTTCCCTGATCCAAAGAAGACTGGTGTGTCCATTAAGCCACATCTCCGCTCCCTGACATCTTCCAATTAAGAAACAAATGCTTAACACAGAAACTTGCACTTAAAATCTCTACATATACCAGCTTAATGGTCATCATTACCCTTTGATAGATAGGGACACTGCACTTGTTTCTCCATTGACAGAGGCCTCTGATCATAATGTAATAAAATAATTCATGTCTTCTGCTTTCTTTTGATCCATATTGCCATTTCTATTCTTCGATTTGGGCCAATATATACCTGCTCAATTTCAGCCATCCTTCCAACATCCACATTCAAATAACTCATAAATGTAAAGCCTTCCACAAAAGAAAATTACAACAGGCACAGCATGTTAAAAATGTATGTTGTTTGAGTGCCCTCTAATATCAAAATCAAACCCCCTCCTAAAAACCCCTACAAAAATAGCAGCATTGGTAAAGCCAATAGACCATGAGACACATTGGCTCTGCCAAAGTTTTATTTTTATGATGTAAAGCGTAGGAAATGTTGACTTTGACAACGATTTGTACCCATTCTGTAAAGTAGCGTGGCTAAAAATATTTTTTATAAAAGGGCTATGACGCATCCAGCGCTAATGTACTTACACATTTTTTTTTTAAAGGTACATATGCAGTAGCTGCATCATATTGCTTCTTTTAATTACTTTAAGCCATGCTACAAAGTGTTCACACTGCATTACAGCATGGCTACAAAACATTTCCAAATATATGCAAGACCTATTGGCTTTTTGCCAATGCTCGTTTACCCTCCATATATAAAGTTGACCCTTACATGTTTCCTCTATTACTCTTTCGCTTGTCTTCTGTATCATTATCATCTGTTTCCCTCTTTCTTGATCGTCTTCTCTTACTATCGTCTATCTCATCGCCGGTCTTTTTATAATATTCTCTTAACCTTTTGTTATCATGCATTTATCTTCCACCCTCATCCCATTTTATCTCTCTCTCCCTCTTCTTAATTCCTTCTCTCACCTGCTCTTTTTTAGGTTTCGCTTGGCGTCTGCTTCGCAGCAGAGTTCGTGCAGGCGAAATCTTATGTTGGAAATGTATGTGGCTTTGTCCCGCCTCTCTCTTCCATTGGCTAGCTCCATAAATGGAGGCTAGCCATTGGAAGAGAGATCTGACCGTCATTGTCCGAGGCGATTCGTGGGCGTTCCTGTGATTTTTTTCCCTCTCCGCCCCTTGTAGAACGTCATTGCGGCGGTGGGCGGTTGCTTTTTTTTTTTTTCACCAAAGGCGTGTTTTTGTTATTCCGCCGAAGATGGCGGCCGGGCAGTAGCTTACTTGCGAAGCTCCATCTTGAAACTTTCGAGTTCATATATATAATGTACCTTTTGCACCTTGTGTATTTTGTTAGCTCACAATTGTCACTTCTGCCTCATGCAACTTAACGTCTGCTTTTGTAATTTGTTCACTCGGTGATCACAGTGACTTGTGATTTCTGAGGCAGTGTTCAGTGCGGCTCTTTAAACTGAATGAGTGAAAGGAAGGGGTGAAACTGTGGCCCTTTGGCATCTTGGCTGTGTGGGGAAGTGGTGTTTGCGTGTGACCCTAAAATGTGCGTACTTGAATTCTTAATTCCTCCTCTGCCAGCACCCGCCATAGTCAACTGTCTCTTGGGCATAAAAACATTCTCCACTAACGGCGCTAGGCACAGCGACTCACAGCAGCGCTTTGGGGAGGCGGAGCCATCCGCTGACGTCATAGCACACAGCTTAAAACTAACCGCGCAGATAGCAATGCCTCCCACTTACTACCCCTGAAGTGTTTTTCCGAATCGAATGCACGCATCGGTATCCTTGTAAGATCATTTAATTTAGTGCACAAGACACGAAAAGTGATTTTGTACTTACCAAAGCTAAACGCATTCCACACTGCAGCGTATGTGTGCTCGCCTCATTAGTAGCGCCTAGCAGCGCGCGAGGGAGGCGCGGGCTGCTTTGTTAATGTCAATAGGTTGCATTTACAGTGCTTCAGTCCGCACCCCTGCCATTTCCAAGCGCTATAACAAGCAGCTGTAGTGTTACCGAGCAGCCGTAGGGTTACCGTTACCCAGTGTATTTGACATCGTACATTCGGCGAAGGCAACGATCCAAATTGGTGCGCGTTGCAAACCTATTCTGTGCTCATTCAGGCAGCACAGCTAACGCTGAGGGTTACAAAGAGAAGAGGCGGACAGCATGTACATTGTCACAGAGCCATTTATAAACCGAGGGCTTTTCTGGGCAGACCCCCTTTATAACTCACTCCCAGCCACCCCCTTCTGAGCAAAATACTGCAATATGGGCTTACAGGCCCATTCAAACGATGGAGCGCCTGGAAGTGGGCGCCAAGGCGCTAGTCGCAGCTGCGCAATTTCTAGCCAGCCAGTGTGGTGCTTGCACACACAGTCCAGCACCCTGCCTGGCACACCGCCCTGCTGCTGCGGGGTGGTACAAGACAGGGGCTGGTGTTCCATGGCATAATTCGTGCCAGCACGCCTTGGCACGGTTGCCCTTCTCTCTCGCGCTCTCGCCCCCTTCCCCCTACCCTCCACCCCCTCTGCTCAGCTCTCCTCCATCGCGCTCCAATACCAGGTTCCACAAACACTACATCTCAGTAACAGCTCCTATATCTCCCCCAGCGGCCGAGAGAGGAGGGGGCTGCCGATCCGGCTGCTCGATCCACTACCGGAGCTGTGGGGAGACGTGGGCTCCACCGGCCGTGGGGCCGCGCTTGTATTACAGTGCTTGTTTTGCAGGGTGTAATGAGTAGGACTGCCTGTTTGCCTGCAGCTGCCTGTCCTCATAACTGCACGTCGCAAGTTAAGCCGCCTTCCCCTACTGGCTCCCCCACACTCCTCTTCACTTCACTCACACTCCGATGGGCCTGGGTAGGTTCATCCACTCCCTTCAGCCCCTCCTGAGACCATCAGTTCATCCAGACGGACCATCACTAAACAGCAAGAACTTAGCATCAGGGCGCCAGTGTTATTGTGAAAGCGGCGTTGTACAAGTAGGTACAACACACCATAATGTAAGGGTGGGCTGCACACATATAGAGGTGCCAGTGCCCCGGACTGCTGGGAACATGCCCAGCCTGGGGAGGGAGCTAGAGAGGAGTGACACTGGCATATAGAGGTAAAGTGAAAGTCTGAGTAAGGCAGGGGATGGAGAGTCAGTCTGGAAGGGGTGCCTGGAGATGGAAAGGAGAGCGCAAGCCAGTGATTGGAGGAGGGGGGGGCAGTGATAGCAGGTCAGACACTGGAAGGCAGAACCACAAGCGCACATCCCTGGAGTGCCCTAGCTTTCGACATACTCACAGGTGCTACGGACGTCTCTTAAATTAGTATAGATATGTAAACACTGCACAAAAACAGCTTCCATGGATTTCATTGGTACAAGACTTTACAGCAACTGCACCGAAGTTCCTTTTCTGCGTCATGCCATCTGGGTGAAGTGGTTTTCACCACAGTGATTTTGAAGTATAGGTTTTGAAAGTGCGCCGCAGCCTCACCCGGCCCGAGTTGTTGGTGACTCAAGTCCTCCCTGGCAGCAAGAACTGCAGGCCCAGCCTGTATGGGAAGAGTCGAGCGGAGAAGTCAACCTGCGGGTGGGTGCAATGACATCAGTGCAATCTAAAACTGAACGCAAGCACTTTTAAATGAATTTAGTAGCAGAGGATGGTGACTGCACGGTGAGAAGTCACGTGGGGTGTTTGATTGTGGGCCAGAGATTGGGACGAGTGATTCCAAGAGCCCACAGTAGATTGTTCCACACCGATTCAACTCTTTCAACACTCGAAAGGGACGGAAAGGTGGCATTATGCTTGTGCATGTCACCGTGAACCCGCAACCCCCCCCCCCCCCACCATGCTCTTCGACATACATGCAGTCGGCACACCTGAGATTGCAGACGCAAGCCGTTCACATGCTTTGGGCGGTGTTTTGTTCGCCAGTAGGGCCAAATTACATTGTATTTCATTCCGCGGCAAGCTAGACATCTGCTTCTACCTCTCAAGGATAAGAAGCTTTGGCAAAGCTCATAGGTTTGGGAGTGCTGTGCTTGAGATGCTGTGCTATCATATTAGAGTGAGACACACAGGATGGAGCCGCCGTGAGTGGACTGACAGGGCTATCATTGTGAAATATTCCTTCCTGCAGTTAAGTGCATGTACTCGAGTGAAGGTGGAAGAATACATCCAGACAGCCAATAGATAAAAGATAAACTCTCCCCTGGGCTGAGCCAGGAGGTCATTGACAAAGTTTAAAGCCAATAGGTGAAAGGGGCTGTGAGAGCTGTGTTGGCTGTGAGAGCTGTGTTGGCTGTGAGAGCTGTGTGGGCTCTGTGAGCTGTGTGGGCTGTGAGAGCTGTGTGGGCTGTGAGAGCTGTGAGGGCTGTGAGGGTTGTGAGAGCTGTGAGGGCTGTGTGGGCTGTAAGAGATGTGTGGGCTGTGAGAGATGTATGGGCTGTGAGAGATGTATGGGCTGTGAGAGCTGTGTGGGCTGTGAGGGGCTGTGAGAGCTGTGTGGGCTGTGAGAGCTGTGTGGGCTGTGAGAGCTGTGTGGGCTGTGAGAGCTGTGTGGGCTGTGAGAGCTGTGTGGGCTGTGTGGGCTGTGAGGGGCTGTGAGAGCTGTGTGCTGTGAGAGCTGTGTTTGGGCTGTGAAATGTGTGGGTTGTGAGAGCTGTGTGGGCTGTGAGAGCTGGAGAGCTGTGTGGGCTGTGTGAGCTGTGTGGGCTGTGAGAGCTGTGAGAGCTGTGTGGGCTGTGAGAGGTGTTGGCAATGTAAATAACAATGCCATTTATTTATAAGTAAAAAAAAAAAATGTCATGAGCAATGCCATTAGCTCTAACTTTTCCAAAGGCGAAACCAGTGCATTGTAAATGCTTGTTTCTATGTCCTTCTTTACTCCTCGCTCTTTGCTTTATTTAATCTCTCCTGCTCTTTCATTGCCTTCACTCTGGCACTCTTCTTCCTCTCCAGAAGCGCACACCGGAAACCAAACAGAGGCAGAAGGATATGCGCTTATTTGCTCAGGAACACATATTATAACAAGCCCCAAAACCTACTTCAGTTCTGAGGTGTGCAACTCATTTTTACACCACATCTCTTACCCATAATGCTCCTCTTTGTCCTCAAGTATCTCTAATGCTAATTCAAAGCCTTCCGTAGTGTATCAACCCTTTGGAAATCACAGACCAATAGCTACAAAGAACGAATCTGCTAATTATTTCAGTGCAAAGTGCTTCCCTACTGATGGTTAAGTTTTGTAAAACACTGAAATTCCACAGTAGTATATATTAAGAGCACTTCCCTTAGGAAACCTCCATAGTTACTATAACGAAAATATTTGTTTATTTAATGCTTGCAACCACATTTCGGTGATCTGTTATTTCAGCAGCAAATGTTTCACCTTAGTGTGCCTTTTGAACTTCGTGTTCCTTGTTGTATGAACATTACATTCATTTAATGCAGAGCTCGAGTGCCACAGGGTCATGCAGGAGTTACTAAGTCATCCAATTCAAGCTTTTTCTTGGCTTTCTCGAAATAATAGTATATTTCATTCCATTATAAAATCAGGATTACAAATGCAAGAATGTAGAGAAAAACCAGGACTGGATGAGCACACACACAAAAATAAACACTATGTTTATTTTTTTTGGTTGCATATTTATATAGCGCAAACTCGACCCAAATGTATTGGAGCGCTTTAAATGGGCACCATATTTACATTACACACGGGGAGAGTAAGTAATTTGCCCAGAATCACAAGATGTGGACGCGACCCCGAGGCTCGAACCTTGGTTTCCGGCACCAAAGTCGGCAATCTAGACGACAGACCACATCCTCTCCACATATTAATGCTGCCACCTGGGTTTGATATACATTTGTTAATAATTAGGTCGAATGCTTCTTTGTCCGGGGGTACTATCTTATCTACACCTCGTACACCCCTTCTTCATGGCATATATAGACAGACCTGCCTTTAGAACTCTTTTGCTCTTCAAGTTTTTCAACAAGCCAATCCACCGTTAACAAATTGACAGGCCACTGACCAATACAAATCCAAGTCTTCCCAAGAGCAAAGTAGTTGACGCCTAGAGTGTACCTACTTGTAAACCACTCATTTAATCCACAGACGTCCCTTCCCTTGAAAGATTTGAGTCACTGGTTCTGCAATTGACAATGTAAGATCTCCCTATCGATTTTCCCGATCATGTAACACAAGTAATCATTTGTGGTAGTGGATAATCTGTCTAGGAAATACACCCTTTTCTTCTTGTGCTAGCCGGCAGTACCCTTCAGAGTGGATTCTGCAAGCCTAATTATGCTGGGTTTCAACATGCATCTCTTCAATACTCAGGGCCTGATTAAAAAAAAAAAGACCTCCGCACTCATGGCGGAGGCCCCGCAGTCGTGGGGGAGTATCTGCTCTCGGGCGGAATATCCGCAATGAGAATTCTCATTGCGGAGATTCCACCCTGAGTGCCGAGATTCCCCCATGACTCAGCCACAAAAGCGGAGGCCCTTTGTGAATTAGGCTCGCTATCTTTCTACTTACAATGACTCTGGTTTGGAAGGAGTTCCGGCGTGGTATCGACTGAGGTGTCTGTGTCAGCAGCCGAATTCGGTGGAGATCCCCATCTGGTCATACTGGAACCCGCGGAAACAACAGGACATCAGCTCTGTGCTGGTTCTGAACGCCTGAGGACCTTAATGGATTTGTGCTTTGAAGTGGATCAACTCCTCACCACTATTCACAAACCAGATGGTCTTTCCGTTCCACGCCCATGGCAGACAAGGGGGTCAGGGTCACAGGGCCGTTGACCCAATTCAGGAAGGATCTCAAGACCTGGCTCTTCGACTGAACAGACATGTCCAGACGGATCAGCAGCCCCCTATCCCCCCAATAGCCCCCCCGCAAGCTCCGTGAGTAGTCACACTTTACAAACTCCTGATTGATTGATTTTGAGGAGAGCGATCCTGAGGTGTCATGGGTGAATTTTGGAGGGCACATGGCGACAGCTGCCATTCTTTTCGTAGAAGATCTTGATGACCCAGCCCAGGGAATGAAATAGCTTTGGCCAGGAGTCTGATGTGGCAACACAACGACCCCACAGGGTGTTCTGGAAGGTTGTGAGTACAGGCAGCCCATTGTGAGCTGCCCTCTCAAATGACAGCCACCAACCTACTGCTCAGCTTTGGTGGATCAGCCATTCAGAGGACTTACGGGAGAGTCCCTCCGACAGCTTTGTGGAGCCCGACTGGTAGGAGACTGTCTTCGCAAAATGCCAACCAAAGCGCCAAGTGACAAATCTGCTAGAAAACTGAATTACTTTTTCCTCTCGTCAAGTGGTACCATCCTCATGCGATGATGAACTGGCAGACTCACACACCACCACTCTAACATTGGATGACCCTCTGATTCACAAATTGCATGAAAACTTGTAGGAGACAATAAGCACTACTGATGGTAGAGTTACCATTATTAAGGGGAGCCAAGAGGATCTCAAAGTTAGAGTGAGTCTGCATAAAGTGAGTATGTGGGGGAATAAAGCAACAAGATTCGACAGTGGAGGAGCAGGTCACTACCAGTCGGATGCATTGAAGGGACATGAGGATATAAATCTATGCCATTTATGCCATGGTCGAGCTGAAAAGTGATGGGGAGGGACTGGACAAAGCAGCGTGCGCAACATGCCTGAGGCTCCTGAGTCTCCCCTGCGTTGAGAATCTGAGGACTAAAGAAAGTTGTGCAGGGGTTCACCTGAATCGTTGTGGTAGGTCCGGAGGCAAATGTGATGCTGAATCTCCGAAGGATGCTCCTCCTGCCAATGGGGGGACCTGCCTTGAACAAGTGAGAGCCTGAAATGGTTTTGGTCGAGTTTGAAACACTGCTGTGGCCAGCATAAGGGGGGGGTGCTGCTAATCTTGCTGAAGAGGTAATAAAAATACTGGTCTTTCCCAACTTGGCCAGGTCCACCCAAACCAGAGAAATGGAGCTCAGACACTCAAGAAGAAACCTTTGAGGCATCTCTCTGGTGTCCAGTAAAAATGTGTGTGCAGTGTGGGAAAAAGACATTTAATGATCCTGAAGCAAGAAAACATTTTATACAGGACATAGAAACGGATAGTGAGCCCCTAGTCTGATGGAACAGAAAGAAATTCAGGGACAATTTGATCGAGAGGGCTGCGAAATGCTGGAATGTCCAACCAATTCACCAGGGGTTCAGATATGTTATGATGAGTGTAGTATTTGTGGTATTTTCTCTATCCGCCCTTTCTCCACCTTGCTCCCCTTAATTCAGATTGTTCTCAGTCTACTCCAGGAATGAACTACAGAGTGTGGGGTTCGTTTTGAATTAACGAATGATGACATATTGGGGCGAAACCTTTGTTGTTATTAAGCTATATCATACAGAGCAATGTAATTTGTGTCTTTACATCTGTTGTTGCCCAATAAATTGATTTAACCATAAAATGACTCCAGTGATGTGTGTAGCATTAAATTTCCCGTTCAATCAGAGATTTTGGTTTACAGACCTGAGAGGTGGCGAAGCATCAGCTTTTGTAGGGTCAATACGATGCTGATGCGAGGATGTAGCAGCCATCTCAGTACAAATAATAATTTCAGATATGAACATAACAACATTTCTCTTTGGGAATCATGATTTTTAAAGAATATTATACGCAAGACTCCCTGAAATATTAAAACCAGCGAGGTGGAAATGCGATACGCAGTCATAACAGAAGCTTGGCACCTTTAACAGTAGGGGGAGCGCCCCCCGATCGTGAAGCTGCAGGGAGCGTGGTGGAAGAAACCCAAGATGGATAGACAACAGAGAGAAAGTTGACTAGAGGTAGTTGGAAGGCTCATACACTGTCCTTGGGATGTCTCACGGCAGGGGCACTGAGGGAGCTAAAGACAGCGTACAGCCGCAAATAGAGTAGAGGTAACGCTACAACAGGGCCCTTGGGATGCCTCCCGCCAGGGGTACTGAGGGAGCGAAATAACAGGACGCAGCCACAGGCAGATTACATGAGACGCTCACACAGGACACCTGGGATACCACACAGCAGTTCCCCGAGGAGCAGGTGAGGGGCCGACAAAGGGGACTGGGCAAGTGGAACAGCACTTGCAGCCCTGGCAGGTCCTGCCGGACACCCACCAGATTTGGTAGCAAGTTGAAGCCTGGAACCGTGAACACCAAGGCCCTGAAAAGGGGCAACCCCTCAAAAAACACTGCCTGGGGAGCGCATAACCAAAGGTAAGGTACAAGGGATAGGCATTATCATGGATGTTATGAATGACCAATAAAATGCGAAAATGTACAACCATGGTATATGTGAATAAACTGCGACCTTTTAAGGAACCTAATAAAGTTGTCTGGTGTAAATTGAAGGTAAAAGGGACGCAGCTAAATGGGCATGGGGAGTAGAGGGAGAGTCGCTTCTGGGAGGAGTTGAGGTTTTGCATACCAAACAACGCGAGCTGTGTGGTTGTGAAAGACCTATTATGAATTTAAAGTGGGCATAGAGCCTGCCCATTGCTTACCATTGGTTTGTTTTATTGTCACTCTCATTTGCTTACTTCTTATTTAATGGCTTGCCTTCCTCTATTTGTGTTCCCCCCCACCCCCACGGCTGAACTGGGAACAACAACCAGCCCTGGCAATCTGCTCGACCGGCCCAGGTACCAGGGTGGGGAGAGAGTATGGGGGGGTGCAAGTGAGAAGTACCACTCCCACTTTTGTAAAGGAGGCCGATATTGCAGCACTGCTGCAAAACCGTCCCCCACTGGTCCCAAAACGGCCCCACCCTTCCGGCCCACCAGGAAAATGCCTGGTACCCGCTACAACCAGTACGGCCCTGCCCACCCGCCTTGAGCATAGCCTTTTTACGATTGTATTGATGGGCAGACTTGTATTCTACCATTTAGGGAACTACCTTTTTCTCTTTCATTCAGCACCACACAACAGTGCATGCATTTTCAAAGTCTTTCTTTTGAGGGCTTCGTCACACTTTCAAATACGCACCCTGCTCCACTGTGTTGCTCCCCACCACTCCCAGCTTCTCTGCAAAAGCACATATTATTGCTGGGGCATGGTGGTTTAGCAGAACATAAGGGTTGTTTTTAGGTCTCGGGACCTATAAGCTGAGCAAAGCTCAGCTTCCGGTCCGGAGATTTAATGTGACTTAGTAGGCCAGTTTAGACCCGCCTCTCAGCTCCGTTCAATTCCATTGGCTGGCTTCTTAAACAGAGGCCAGCCATTGGAAGAGAAGTGAGTCACTCGAAACAAGCCCCGTCTTTTTCGGATTCGGGGGCGTAAATTTTGCTGTTCTTTAGCTCGTGACGTAGTCCGTCACTCAGGACAGCAAAACACGCCCCCGAATCCGAAAAATTTCGAAGCTTGAGGCTGCCATTTCTGCCCGACCGCCAGACGCGACAGACCCTCCGTTGTCCCGATGCTGCATCCTGCCTCGGTTTCCATCCTTCCGCCTTTCCTTTCTCAGCCTCCTCCTCCTCTCCCTGCGCTCTTTCCTCCGCCGGATCCACTTCCCTTCCTCCCGCTTAAAACAGCAGCAGGCCCCTCACCCCACAAACAACACAGCGCGTGGACGCACTGGGAGTAACGCAGGGCTGGTTGAACTTCTTTTGCGGACCGTGAGAGCACCAGGCCAGGAGGCCGCCGTGCGCCTACCACACAGTCTGCCCCGTCCAAGCGCTAACGATGCTGCCCGCACCGCCTCGGCGGGAGGTAAGACCCTTGTCTCCCGCAGACATTGGTGCATGCGGCAGGTCTGGCGCTCGGCCGAAGGGGGCGGATGCAAAGGACGGCGCGGGCTCAGATGGTGGGAGGTGCTGGCATCCTCTGTCACGGGTCTGGGTGCCCCCGCTCCTGCGCATGGACAGACCTGTGCCAGCCGGCACAGGGCTCCGCTGTCCCAAGCTTCCCAGCAGTCACGTAGTCTCGCTGTGCTGCGGTAAAACATGCGCGCCGGGCCCGTGCCATGCAGCGTGCCCAAGGCTGCAGGCAGAGGTGCAGTGCTGCAGAGCTGGGGTAGTGCTGAACCCACGGGGCATTAATATGCCGCGCGCCTCCCTTGCGCTCCGTGTGCGCGGGAGCAGGAATCTAGGGCAGAGCTGGGGCGCAGCCAGCCCAGGTCTCCGGTGCTGTGAGCATGAGCTGTGATCCTCTGCACCTGTACGCTCAGTGGGTGCCATCACTGTCCCTGTGTGGGCTGGTGTCCCCCTCCTTGTGCGTGTCCTTACAGTCCGTGGGCGTTTAAAGACATGCTGGTGGTGTGTGCACTCCGCTCCTGCACTGTCCGTGCCTGCACCCTACTGTCCGTGGGTGTGTAAATACATGCTGCTGATGTCAGCTCCTCCACTGTCCATGTCTGCCCCTTACTGTCCGTGGGGGCGTAAAGCCATGCTGTTGATTTCAGCTCCTCCACTGTCCATGCCTGCCCCACCCCCCTTGCTGTCCGTGGGGGCGTAAAGACATGCTGCTTATCGGTGCCCTCCGCCCCTTTACAATCCGTGACTGTCCCTTATTGTCTGTGGACATTGAAAGACACGCTGCTGATTTGGCTCCTCTCCGGTCTATGCCGGTCCCTTACTGTCCGTGGGGGTGTAAAGACATGCTGCTGATGTATCCCCCCCCCCCCCCCCACTTACAGTCTGTGTGTGTCCCTTACGGTCCGTGGGGGTGTAAAGACACATTTCGCAGTGTGTGCCTTCCGGCCCTTTACAGTCCATGCCTGTCCATTTCTGTCCGTGTCTGTCCGTGGGGGGGGGTGTAAAAACATGCCGCTGATCTGGGCTCCTCTACTGTCCATCACTGTCCCTTACTGTCCCTTGGAGTGTAAAGACATGCTGCGCAGTGCGTGCCCCCCTTTACCCGTGCCTGCCCCTTAGTGTCCGTGGGGGTGGGGGTGTAGACATGCTGCGCAGTGTCTGCCCTCCCTTCTGCATTCCATTACAGCCCTCCACCCAGGACTCGGGTCTGCTCTCACTCATCTGTCAAATCCCAGGCAGCAGCGGTTCACCCTGGCATCCTTTACAAAATAATGAGGTAGTCCATGCTCTGAACAGTATTATATAAGTAACAGGTAAAATAACACAGTTGGAATCTAGAACACAACCAGCCACTCCTGGTATAAAGAGAAGTCCTGTTTTATTTATACTTGTTAAAGCATGAAAAAAATACCCACCCCCCCAAAAAAAATATTACCATAACAATCAAACACTTAATGCAATATGTCCCCAGTGTCAAAACCAAGGTTTTTGTGTGGCTACACTGCAGACATACACAACGTTTTTTTTTTATCACAGTAACAGACAACTGTTGAAGGTACTACAACATTTTTTTTATTGGATGAAACAGACTCATTTCCTGTTTGTTACAATAGCTTGTCAACATATTTCAACCCCTCTTGGTAAAATGATGGGGCATCGTCAGGACTATGGAAATGAAGGGGAATCCTGGAAGTAACTATGACATCAGAGTACGTAAGAACTTCACCTGCATGTCAGCCAATGAGGATGCTGAGATTAGTGGTGAAATAAATAATAATACCTTACTCAGGGCATAGCCTTAAGTAAGGTGAAACCTTGTGTTCCAACACAAGGCTACAAGGCAGTACAGGGAGCACAGAGCCACTTCGTCATGAAGCCTCGGTCGGCCAAGGAAACTATTGGAAACCAGCATCAACGGGGACATTTCCAAGAGTACAACTTGCTATAAGGTGTGAGCAGCTGACCCAAGTGAGGAGGAGTTATTGTACGAGTGTTTCTGTGAAGCGCATCACCTAAACAATGAAAGGTCCCACATTTTACCACACACCGCAGCTTCTAGAATCCTCTGACCTGCTGAAGAAACCATACATCTCCCTTCTTATCACGTAACTAAACTACCACAGAATATTCACACAGAATAATATTGGTATGGAACATATTTTTTGATTATATAACTTTATATAACGTCTTAACCTTTCTGTCAATTCTCCTTTTCTTCAATGGTTTTGACTCTTAAGCTATTGGCATTGTAAATGACAATGCCATTTATTTTTGATTAAAAAAGTAATAATAATAATGAGCAATGCCAATAGCTCTACCTTTAATAATGCCGAGACCATTGCATTGTAAATGCTTGTTTGTATTATCTTCTGTATTCCAAGTACTGCGTAAAAGCAAAAGTGATGGCACACAAAGACTTTATGGAGCTGGGGGAAGGGCTATCATCTGCACTCACTGAGCTGGTTACTGAAGCAGAAGGTGTACTTTGCATGACATTTCTACTGGAGGCCCATAAATCTGCTCCATGGGCTACTACAGAAGAACAAATGGCAGAGTCCCGCGGAAAGTACATTTTGGCCACGGCAAGTTTTTCCTTTTAAATTGTGACGCTGCCTTACTCTTTTTCGATTCTGTTCATAGTCTTTTGAAAAAAAATGTCTTCTACTTTTTTATAACAATGTTTTGCAGACAAACTGGCAAAACCAATAACTCACCACACGCATTAGTTTTGCCAATGCTTATTGTAGCTAGCTTTAACATTTCATTGATTTCGATGTGCACAGCCATGAAACACCGTCTTGCACACTGGTGCTGAAGCTGCCACATAACTTCGTGTTGTCAGGACACCATGTTGTTTTTTTCCAAGGGTTTGCGAAAGCGCTCAAGTGGTGCTACGCAATTTTGTTCTAGGACCGTAGGCTTTTATAATTGTAAGTAAATCAATGCACAGCTTTGTATCACTTGGCACCGTGCAAGCACCTGTGAAATACCTTACTAAATAACACCCCTATGTTTCAGTCCTAGACTTTTCTAGTACAAATCACTATGAGGTATATTCAGACCAATTGATTCAATGTTAGTGGCCAATTGTACAACTCCCAGAGGACATTTGATAGTGGAAATTAACGATTGGCACTAGAAACATGATGGCATTGGATGGTGGGCTTATTTTTACCATACCAAGGTAGGCACAGAATCTTAATTTGGTGCTTAATTTGTAAAATAGTAAGTGCTGGTGTCCAAAATGTCTCCTATGCCCGCAGCTTGCACAGACAAATAGCAGGATTGGCAAATACTGAGGTTTAATTCCACCTCATGCCTCTTTCTTCCACCACCATATACTCCTGGTCACTTTATTTCACTCTTGCAGGTTTTTTTCGTTTCAGTTTTCTCCCATTGGTGCTGTTTTTCTATTCTACTTTTCTCCCCCCTCCATTTTTTTCCTCTCTTGCACTGGGTCAAAATCTGATGAGGAAAAATAAGTGCTGGTCCCCTAAAATGAGTGCAGCTGGGCCCCATCTGCAACCACTGGCTCTAATTAAGCACCTCTGATCCCTCCTGGTAGTATCGCTCTCACCTGACACTAGCACAGCAAAGTGATGCTGTACCATGGATGCTGATTCACCCCAAATCCCAAGGGCATTGGAAGTAACATTGACACTCGGTGACATCACAGGGTTGACCTATGGTCACACTTTTGTCCCCTAACAGCCTCCTATTTGCTGCTAAAGGGGCTGTGGCTGGGAAAAGGCAAGTAGTGACAACTTCAGAGCAAGCAACAGAGCTCTGTGAGCCCGACCGAACTGAAAACTTAGAACAGCACTGGCAAAAATAAAAAAAATGAAGCCCCCATGGGCAGACTGCCATTGCACACTAGAATCAGAGTCAGTGGTGGCTCCTCCACTAAGGCGGAGGAGCGTCGCCCCACTGCTTCGCAGCAGTGAAGTAAAGGAAACATCAAATGATAACTCTCGTTATTATCATGGTTATTCTCATTTTAGGTTTCCTTCTACTGCAGCTTTGTGTTTGGGGCGGGCTGCTCTGATGACAGAGGAGCAGGGGAGGAGTTGTTTGCCCACGTCTAAGTGCACATGACTGTTTGGCTGGCCCTCTTGGGCCGGCCAAACACTCATGTACACTTCGCATCTTCTCCATGTAGGTTGCATTACAGCCTGTGTAGAGAACATACCCAGGCCCCCTTTCCCTGGCTGTTTGCCGAACCATGGTGCTCAGACCAATCACAACACTGCATTGCAGCGTTATGATTGGCTCAGGGAAGCCTGGGAGCCCAGGTGCTTCCTGCTGCTTCCTGCATCCTCCTGCTTCGGCACCGGAGAAAGGAAGAAGAGAATGGAGGAGAGGCGGTGGATGGGCGGTCTGCCAGCCGTTACAGGCAAGTTGGTTTTTAAAAATCTTTCAATTTGCCCCCCGGGATTGGTAATGTGTACCACCATTCCTAAAAGCAGAAACCGGCCTCGAAGTGTCAAAACCGGCCTCCTTGGGGATTGCCTGCATGCTCAGCTAGCCAGTCCGGCCTGGTCTTTGAGTCATGTTTATTGTTACTTTACTTTCACAATCATTGAACCGAGGAAGGAAAGCCAATGCCAGAGGCACCTAAGGGCATGCCCAGTACAACAGATACTACCACAGTCAATCCCTAAATGATGTTCTTGTGCAAGGGTGTCTCTCGATTCTGAACACCTAGATCATGGCCCTATTGGCAAATTCAAGCTTTGGAGCAGAATTAAGTGCACTCCGCGAAAGAACAAGTGTTTCTGCACTCTCATAGCCCCGTGGCCAGCCAACTCCCCCACAACGATTGTAGTATCCTGTGTATGTATTTATCCTGTTGTTTTCTCCCCAGCTGCTGAGCCAGTGTGAACGTGCTGCGTGGAATGTTGGTGTGGTGATGATGAATGGAATGTTTGGGTGCCTGTGGGGTGAAGTTTGACAGTTGAAGTGTGGGCTGAGCAGCAGGCAGACTGCTCCTGGTGTGGATCCACTACATGATCTGGACTACCTGAAACCAAGACTCAATAAACCTACTTAAACTACATCTCGGCTACTGGACTTCCTTACTACAGCAATCTAAAATTGCCATCCCGCTGCGATTGCCAGAGGCAGGGCTGTTCCCGCTGTACTGCCACAAGGGAAGGCGGATGGCACTTGAAATGCTTCCATTTGATTGTAGTCTTTAATGAAAAGATATTTTCAACTCGCATGTTACAGCAGCATGTTTTAGGGGGAGAAGATGTGGCCTAACCGCCCAAACAGCTGACCTTGGAACTCGGGAACCAGGTTCGAGTCGAGAAGTCACTTCAACATCCTGTAATTTTGGGCAAGTCACTCAATCTCCCCGCACCTAAAAAAAATTCAAAAAAATTCTGACCTAACCTGATGCGCATGTAAAACTCTCCGATGCCTGAGGGCCAAGTTTGTACAAAATAAACATGAATAAATAAGCTCCTGCTGGTGATTTATTTAAGCTCTTAGCAACAGCACTGCATAATGGCCTCTCACTGTTCAGGTCCTCTTCATTCTGACATGCAGCTACCTGCCATTGAAAAGAGGCTAGGTACTGACATCGTGCCAATACCTGGGGCACACTGAGGTAAGCTGAAGAGTAAACAAGCATTGGCAGATACGTCTTTAGTATGTAAAAAAAAAACAGATGTAAATCCAACAACTTTTTATCATGACAGAAGTAAAACAATGAGCCCAATAAGAGTGATTGGTGAATATAATTATGTTTTTATAACTGCTAAGGCATCCAAATAGCAAGTTCTTCTTAACCCCCCCAAAAAAAGCCATAAACCAGCAATTACTATTCGGTTTTGTAAGCAAAGTAAATACATTAAGGAGCACGCACTGGTTCCAGTCTATCTAAAGGACTATTTGATCCCAGTTACAAAAACCTAATGGAAGCACAGATGGGACAATGTAATCATCCACAAATTCCCCTGAGTTTGATAGACATCCCATTCAAGCAATGGTAAGCCATCATAAAAACATAACAACCAAGGGCTGGAGAGTGGTGACATCTTAAAACTTATCAGATTGGCGATAAAACATGTGCAAATAGGCAGTGTTTGGGTAGTGACTGCATGAGATTCATGAGATTACCACTGACCCGCTAGAGGACACCCAAGCACACGTGGTGCCTGAATCTTTAGGCTCATGGTGGGTGTTTTGGAAGGCGAGATGAACAAATTACACTTTGACACTGAACAAGAATGACACAACTACCAAGAGATTGTGACTGCATCATTTTTGCGGACAAGAAAGCCTATGACATTTCCCATACCGTGCCAAATACAGCAGGAGTCAAAGCAGACGATGATGATGATGCTGCGATGGCTCTCTCCAACTACATCAGACATCCGATGTCAATTGGGAGCAGTCTGGACTAGTAGTCTTTACCCCTGGATTGAGGTTTGGTATCTCCGTCACTGCCCTTGCTACCACTGCTCTAAGTTATTTTGAAGGCAGTGAAAAGAACTGGAACTAAGGATGGCTCAAAGAGCCTTGTTTAATGCGTTCTGTAGTGTGCACACTTTCCCCATCCTGTATTGCTCCAACAGCAAAGAAGAGGCTGTTAAAGGATTTCACATGGGACAGTGGTCAATCATCGGATGTCGTAGGAGATCAAGGGGAGCATGAAGTCACATCTACTACCCTTTGAATTTTGGTGAACTGATGTTCATGTTCAGCCGACAGTTAATGCAGACTGCATGAGGTTTATGCTTCAACAGACAAAAAAAAAAAAAACAGGAGTCCACTGATGTATTCCATGACAGGCTGATCGAACTGGTCAACATGTGCACATGGTAGACTCACATGATGAAGTCAACAAGCTAGAAATCCAAGAATCCAGATCAGACAAACAGCTCAAGCAAATGCTCAGTGACTCTGGTATGTCTTTGGCCAAGGCAATGGAAAGCATGCGACTAGTGAGCTGGCCAGCCAACCACATAGAGGCTAGGAAGCAGACAAAAATGAGATTCATTGGAGTCTGGTCATGGAGTGTGTATCCCTGAAAGACATCAACCTACAAGAAATCACATAGGCATCTTAGTCTCCAGACATACGTCTGCAAGTGTATTCAGCCAACAGATAGAACCACAGTCAAGAACATCATCCTAAAATTGCTGACGGTAAGAAAAGTCTAAGTGAATATGAAAGTTTGGAAGAAGATGTTAATGTCTACACAAGGATTATTAATTCAAGGTACTTGGATCGTCATGCCTGGTCACTTGTACAGAGAATGGTGAAACTGCTGCAGAAAGTGCATCATAGGGTAGGACTTTAAAACTAGGTACATTTGTCAAGCACTAACCACATGCTGCAAGAGATGCAAGTGAATGGGGAGGTGCAATGTTTAGAGAGAATGTTAAAGAAGATAAAAAGAACAGCAGAAGAACTAAACTTAGACCAGGAACTGGAAGTGTTCACGTCACTTCGTAAATATATGAAACAATACCCCACACATCAACCTCACCTTCCAGCTAGATTTTGGGAAGAATGTTTGTCAGTAATGATCGTGCGCACTCTTGCAACACATGCCACCTCGTCGCCCTTGGAGGAGCGCAATTGGGACCCCCTTTATGAATTTTCAGTAGGAGTGCGTTATAATCACAGGTAGTCTGCACTCACATATAGTCTCTGTGACTAATAAATGAAAAAGAAGAAAGATGAGTATGAGTTGTTGAAGTATCCTCATGACTAACACAAATCACATGTGTTCTTTAGAAATTTAACTAGCAAGATGTGTATGAATACTTGGCTAAGAGATCAACTAAATGGGTTTGCTGATTTTGTTTAATATTACACCCATGACACTAATATTTTAAGGTTTGCCATTTATAACTGTTAAGGTGTACATATAAAGTAAGGCTTATGTGTCTGCAGAAAAGCGCCCATAATGTACCCAGTGCGTTGTTAATTTAGCTTAACTGTAGTCCTGAAATGAGTTTCCAATTCATTTTTCAGCTAACCTTTGAATTCGCAATTTGTTTATGCCATAGAATGTTGCATGTATCTTGTGTTCCCACTGCATTTGGACAAGGCTTCATTAATTGAGAGACTGAGTAAATAGAGAGGTCGGATAAGAAGAAATGTGATAACGAGTTCTTGTGGGAGAAGGAGATGGCACCAAGGATGTACAAAATATCTCAACGTGTGAACATGGCGGCGGAGAGAGGAAGCTGGAGGATGCTAGAATAATGGAAAAATACTGGTAGAACTAGGGGAGGTGCCATAATTCAGTGATTGCTTAAGTTGTAACATAGTTAGGGACAGCTTACACTTCTGCTTTAGGACGCCGTGTAGTACAGACCTTTGCCTTATGTGGCTTTATGCTGGAGTTACATCTGGGGAAGGTTCTGACGGCTGACACCTTTTCCATCTTTACTGAAGCTTGTCTTAGACTAGGAGGTCCACTTTAGGGTAGTATAGGAACAGTTAGGTACTTCTAAGGGTTTCTAAATGGAGTTTTGATGCAATCCAAAATGCCTATTTGTCTCCAGATACCCTATGTGGCTGTAACTGAACTAGCCATTTTCTTTTTGTTATATAGGGTGAATCGGTTTGGGAGATTTGGCTTCATCCTATTTAATTTGTACCTCAATATCATTATGCTTAGATTGGTGTACATTAATCTATTTCAGAGTTTACAATAAACAAGCTAACCTGAATTTAGTTGTCAACCCGAGTTCTTCAATAGCAGATTGGATACGTTTGAGTTTATCCTTACCTCTCATGCTGCACCACAAAAACCGTTGACCACGTTGTTGAGGAGGATGGGTTCCAGCTTTCCCACCCTTGCCCTGCCACCTTAGCACCGACTGCTTCACACATGATTGCCCCAATGACTGTGACACCTCTGCCCATCAAGGGCGCTGGCCCTCGATACAACCTGCACCCACACCCTACAGTAAGTCCATCTTCTTGACCCAACCAACGATAGTATACTATCCAGGCCCGATCCGCAAAGTACTAGCGACCTCTCACTACCTAGTAATGGTGAAGAATAAGAAACAAGGTGGCCCAAATGCGCAGGAGGAATCGTTAGGATGGAAAGAAATAATACTGACAAAGAAATTGTGCATACCATTTGTCCTGATAATCATTACTACTCTAACAGCAGCTGTCATCTACTTGTATTATCTATATTTCCCAAAATTACTGGGTTCAAACAACACCTCGCTTACTGAAGATCTACACGACCACCATTCCAAAGAGTACCATGAAAACGTTGCCATACAAATGATCAACACCTATCATAAGGAATTAAATGTCTCATATTGATGGTTTTAAAAAAAACTTCCTTCTGTGACACAACATGGGATGCCTTTGTTGCCTTGGAGTTTGTCACTTAATAAGTCTTTAAAGCGGCGATTACCTGGTTTTCTGGCCCGAAGGGTACGGATGTCAGATGCAACTACAGAGATGAAATAGTGATACCATTGGGTTGTTCTGTCAGAGGTGAAGGTTCACCTTACAATGATAGTGTCATGAGTAAAAGCTATAAACAATTCATCCTAGGGATGAATAAGTCAATTCCCAACACCTCTCCCTTATTTAAAAATCCCCTGGCTTTATGGGTAAGGAGAGGGCCCGGGCAGCTATGTCTTGTATCAAATCTATTACGAGAGATGGGATGGAATAACTGCCCCATGTATCCAGTCTGGCTAATGCCTCTTGGCCCTCGGTAGTAGCAGAGGAGGGCATTTATTTTGCCTGTGGACAAAAGGCATACCTTTGACTGCCCAAGGGTTGGGGTGGGTCCTGTTAACTTCTCCAATGCTTCCCCATATTAGATACCATTCTAAGGAGCATGCTAGTAAATATCTGCATGCAAACAGTATAGCTAGAAGAAGAAGAGAGGTTGAGCAGGTGGATACCTCTGCCCTGGAGTTCTGTAACTTGATGTTAGAAATAGAATTTTTCCACTATTTGGAGCCTGGGGTAGGACTAAATTAAAGGTAATAATACTTATCATTATTGCAATATTAGCTGTTGTTTATGTGTAAATATGCTTCTTGTTTGCTGAAAGGCATATACCAAATTGTGCATTCCCCCACCAAGTACTGTTTAGGTTTCAAGCGTCAGGATACAGTGGGAAGAAGAACTAAATGCAAATAAACTTTGAAGAGCAAAAGTTATAACAACTATGTTGAACAGTTGTTCAAAGGGCGGTTGTTAGGAGCAGAAATGTGATATTGAACAACTATTCTTCATGTTGTTGTCTTCAATGTGATTTCATAAACCCTGCAGCTGCACAAACCCTGGCTTTTGCAGTTAGGCCAAGGAGGGTAAAGTCCATGAACTGTTTACTCTTGTAGCTTCTTCTTGGTATTTAAAAACTGAAGGATCGGGTAGATGAGAGGTAGATGAAAAACAACAAATGTCAAAACCTCACATGGCCTCTGTACCGTGAAAGTGTATTCATGCTTTGATAGGATTCCTGTTAATGATTTTCTTCATCTTAACCTACATATTTTTGTGCACACATGTCTGACTCAGCAGTTTCAATATACATCCCTGATGTTGTAACGGTATAAATGGATTGCACCAACTGCGTCTGACAGAGTATACCTGGAAGCTGAAATGCTTAGTATCTCTCAGGCTTAAGCTTAAATAAATATACCTCAATGGCTGTGTTTGATTGCGGACCCTCATTAATAGACAGTTGTACCTGATTTGTTCATTCTCAGTCCCATAGAGTCTCTGATAGGACAACCCTGCATCCACTTACTTTGGCACATGAGAGTCATCCACATGAACTACCCCTTTGCCCTTAACAGCCTGTAACACAGCCTGAAGTGCAACAGATCATCACACTGAACCAGTAGACTCGAGTGCCTAAAGACCAAACCACAAAATAATTCTGCAACTGGCCTGGCACACCCTCACTATATAACTCACTACAGTCAGACATGATGAATCATAGCATACACTTTACAGGAAACATCTACACCAACCACACTGTGTTCCCGCCTCTCCCTGGCGGTATCACCCTTATATCTCATATCCTTCGAGGATTGAATATGGATGCACTATCTTAGCCGGTATACCAAAAATCTCCACAGCACCATTAAAAGCATGCCTCAATGCAGCGGCAAGACTCATTACCGGATATAGAAAATTCGACCAGATCTCTCCTCACCTGAAAGCATTAAATTGGCTACCCTATGAAGCCAGAATTCAGCTAAAAATAGCTTGTATCACCCACAAAGCACTCCACTCCACTACACCAAGATACCTCACCGAGAAAATTGAATTATCAGGAGGAAGCAGACCAGCTAGAAGTGCCAAGGAGCTGTTGTTGAGACCACCCATTTTCAGGAAGAAGAAAACTTATGACAGAGCGTTCTCAGGAGCAGCCCCCAAAATCTGGAACTCACTCCCTCCAAACATTAGGAAAATTCGAAACACAGCTACATTTAAGAGGGAAGCAAAGATTCTCCTGATGAGTAAGTTCCTTACATAGGTAAGACAACTCATCACTAAAACTGAAATATTGACGTTCCAATACAGAACATCTATGTAAGTAGAAGGGAGAGTTACCGGCGTTAATGGAGATAAATGCTCTACGATATGACCCATGAATCAGGAATGGCGGTTACTCATTGTGACGAAGCTATATTTTGATATTTACCTTATGCTACTGTTACTGTATGTATATCTATATATATATATATATATAAAACTCCAAAACGGCGTGCCAAGCGCGCACTCAGGTACTGCAAAAATCCACACCAGTCAGCAGGTCTGTCAAGTAAGTAGGGTTTATTCACGCCATAAGCCCTACGTGACTCAAGATATGAAATCCATGTCCTGAGGATGGTCTCCTACACGAAAGAATAGAGACCGAAACGTCGACTGTGGCTGTATCTACCATTGAATGCTCAATTAATTTTGTGATAGGTAGAAAAGCTTTAGCAATTGATGTAGTAAGGACTGTGTAAATTAATGTATTTACCCTTCTGCATTATTGCTGCTCATCTTGTACCCAATATTTTAACTTGATTCAAAAAAGATTAAATACTTTTTGTCTATATACACCCACTCTCTGCGCTCTCCTTCCACTGATTACTAACAGGTGACAATTTTTGAATATATGGAATTTCTGTTGTTGCATAACCACCACTAGTGGGTTGAAATTACTAAGCCCACACGATTTCATTCTCTAAGTTATTTTAAAACTCTTTTGTTTACTAAAATCCCTTGAAGGTACCTTCACCCTGATACCTACGGGTCTTGTTCGTGCTATACAAAACTTTACAATAAATAAATAAATAAATCTTCTTCCTCCTCTCCATGTGCTTTTCTACAAGAAGCATCCCCACCTTTTTTCCAATCTTCCATAAACCCTGCTCCCTAACTTCCCCAAGTGCCCTCAAGCAAATAACTGCAACAAAATGCCGCACACAAAAGTGCACTGTTGAAATGTTTAAATTTGAGCAAGCAGAAAACTAGCAAAAGGCTCTATAACCCTCTGCTCGGCCACACAGTTATCCTAAGAGCGGCGAAGTCTCTCTATTTTGTGATAAGAGTCTCTGCTTCCCTACAAGGGAAAGGCTGCACTTTTGATGCAGGCACCCAGAAAGCTACAGTAGTGGTAGCTTCTCCTCAGTTAAGTACTATTCACTCGTCTCCATCAAGGTAACGGGCTGGAGCTTTCATTTTAATCATGGCATGTAGGCTAAGCATGCACTGCCTGATTCACAGACCTGTGCCACAGCTAATAAGTGACTACTGAAGTCACGAGGAGATGGAACCAGTGGCTGGGACAAATAGTGCTGGTGGTCACCCAGGAAACTGCGATTTAAATCGTATGCAGACCTAGAAGAGTTTTCAGGCCTTTATGGCATTTGGCATAGTTTAATTCTAAGCAGGGAGGCAGAGAAAGGAAGCTCCAGAGCTTGTAGCCTTTGAATATTGCGCAGCACCCCAAAGATTTTTCTCTCTTGCCAGCCTGATCGATTCGAAAGCCTTGGGGATGGGACCTATTCAAAGCTGGAAATGAAGCAGAGGTTTGATGAGGTTGACTGATGCAATGCCCCTGAGAACTAGACAATGAAAACTCCATTATAAAAAAGGCTTCAGTTTTTTTTACAGGTTTTTCAAACCATCATACTGCTGGAAAGCAATGTGTTTGCTGGATGTATTTATTTTTACAAATTAAAAAATACAGAAAAGTTTTTTTTTTTAATGGCTCTCTATTCAGGCAATTATGACCATCGGGCCATTATCTATGTAAATTGTCAGCATGGAGATTTACAAAGAGATTAGATTTCCTTAAACAGCTGCTGGTGTGCACGGGCCAGTATTGCTATGCTAATGTTCTCAGAAAGTGTGTTGTTGTTTTATATAGGCTGCTCATCGTTTATATTGCTAACAAGCATCCAAGTATTAGTGTGGATTTAATGATACTTAAATATGGAAATAAACTAGTTGCAACTTTGGGCATCATCACGTTGCCGGTGGTAACAGACAGCCCTTCGGGCTACCCGCCACATTACGATGCAGGCTGTCGGACCCATTAACCTCAGGGGACGGACAAACAACTCCGACAGGATTTACTGATCCCGTTGGGGTGGCTGTTGGAATCGTATTCCTGAATGCAGGCGGTGCCTCCTCGTGCAGTGCCGTCAGGATCACAAGGCCCCTTTCAGAATTCCTTTTCATGGCAGTCCCACCGCCATTAAAAGGCAGAAGGAAACAGACTTGGCCCCAAGCAGGGCCCGCCACCCCGTAGGCCACTGCATCGGGCACATGGTGCCTGGCACGCGGTTCATCGATGTTTGTGAAGTACCTTTTTCTGCTGCAGCACTTTTCTGGGAAACAGCAGAAGCTGCAGTAGAAAAATGCATTTTACAACCGCCTGTATGGCGCAGTCATATCGTAATATCGAGGCTGAAGACGGCTGATAGCCAGAAACCGGTCCTTGGATGCTTGATTCCGGTCTAGGAAAGACATGGCTTGGTAGTTCGGGCTGGACTGGTCCCACGAGGCACAGGGTCAAGGCTGATTTGCATATAGCCATTGTCTGACCTAGGGTGGTGTGGAGTGCAAAAAAACGATGAATTTAGGCCCAGATCTTTGTACTGGGGTGAATGTAAGACATTGTTCTGCATTCTGTCCATCAACTGTGTTTTTTGTCATATCGTAATAGGGCAGGTGGGACCACCAACACATTGTCGGACGGTCACCTGCCCACTGCGATGGCGGTCTGAAGCTTGTCTGAGTCCCATCCTCATGTGCCCCTTATTTTTTATAGTGGACAAAATAAAGATAAATACTGATACGATGAGCAGAAAATAAATAGATAAATATATGTGGAAGTGTTAAAAAATTACAACAAAATCCAGAACCTTAAATAATACAGAGCTATGAAGTCCCCAAAGGCATGGAAGGATACCGTTTTTTGGAGACCTATCCCACACAGAGGTGAAACTCTCTTGTTGTATGGAAAGGCCTGCAGCCCTTAAAACTGGTGGAATTGATTTTCCTATGCAGAACAGTATCTTCAAAGGTGAAAGGCTCCACTCCTTTATAGAGCTCTGCGCGTCAGTGGCCTGTCCATGCAGCCCTGGGGCATTGCTCCACTAGAAACTCTAGCAGTCATTAAAAGTGCCTGAACATGTGAGACAATTGCTTTCTGCACACTGCAAGAGGTGACTGATCCAATCCCTGTGAGTGATATGCAGCAGCCACAGTAAGCATCAAATGAGTGGTGGGTCGGAAATCTAAGGTTAGGGGATAGCACTCAGCGCTCTTTCAAAGAGCTGAGGGTAACCATGCAACCATCCGTTCTTGGGCTGCGTTTGCCCTCTTACAATCTGCGCCCACGACCTACAGTAAGTCCATCTTCATGGTCCAGCCAACGATAGTATACTATCGGGTCCAGAGCCGCAAAGAACTGGCAATCTCTCATGGCCTAGTAATGGTGAGGAATACGAATTAAAGCGGCCCAGCTACCCAGGAGGAATAATTAGGATGGAAAGGAACAATGCTGAGAAAGAAATTGTGCATAACATTTACCCTGATCATCATTGCCCACTAGCCAATCATTCTGCTTGTGCAGACCCTGTCGTTACACATGCAGTGTTACTTCGAGTGCGGTTTCTCCAATATAAGGTTAATCACCATGTGGCTTCCAGGAGGCTCAGGAGTGGTGATAGCCCATAGACTGCAGGGCCCACAGTGTGCATAAACACGTGTCCTGAAAAGGAGGATGTCTCAGGAGGACGCTGTGCTCAGGGCTGGACTGGGAACGGAAATCGGCCCTGGCAAATTGCTCGGCTGACCACCCTGGGGGGAGGGGGGTAAGACCAAGCTGTTAGCTGGGGACTGTTTCAACAGACTTTGTTACAGGGGGGCGATATTGCCTACCCCCGGTAACAAACACCCCCCCGGGGGTCGAAGACCAGCCTTCATCCTGGTGGCCCACCAGGGAAACACCCGGTGCCCGCTATGGCCAGTCCGGCCCAGGCTGTGCTATTCTTGGGCTGGATTGTGGTCAAAACACTGTGGGGCATAGTAGAAGGTGGAACTGGGCTCAATGGCCTGTAAAGGACACTGGGGTGAGAGTGTGTGTGTGTGTGACAGAGTGAGACAGAGATACAGAGAGTGCATGAACTTTAAATGTATTATTCTGTAAGTGTGGGTTTGCATGGGTGTGTGTATGCCAGTGAATGCACATCTGTTCGTACGGGTATGTGGGTGTTTGTAAACAGGAGTGCATGCACACCGCTGTGTCTGTGCACGCACACAAGTGAGGCTGAATCCTGTGTGATGTCACTCTTCCACCCATAGCACCTGGTGACCCATCCTCCCCCAAGCATACAAGGTACCCTTCTCATAATGATAGCCATTCTTGCCTAGTTTTAGGTATCTTTGGCATACTGTTGTTCATCACTGGCAGCCAGTTTTGGTATACTGGGAACATTTCTTTGAAAATGGCCACCACCTCCTTGTTGATGCTGACCCTAACATAATGATGATTATTCTTACCATATGGTAGGCATCTCTAGCATTATAGAAGGTGGTGTTGACATATTGATGCCTATCTTTGACAAACCATGACATTTATTCTAAGAACGCTAACAATCACACTTATGTTGGAGATGGAATTAACTGGCTTACGACTGACATCCATGTATTGGATAATGGTCTTGGGAGGTCAAATCTGTTCTCATGCGGTGCTACACATAATTGTCCTGGTCAAGCTGATCTTTGTTGATCAAACATTTACCAAAAAAACTGGCATTTAAGAGGAAAATATTTTTTTTCCCCTTAAAACCAGTTGAAAGGCAAGATTTTGTTTGGGGGGATTGGTTTGTTTTTGCAATGAGTAAAGTTTAAATTTTATATAAAAATGTATGTATTTCCAGAAATTGAAAAACGTATGTTGGCATTTACAAAACATAGAGTCGATATGAGGGTAAAAATTCATGCTGAGTTTGATATATTATTGACATCAATTTTCAGAATTCCCAGACTACAGAGGTGCAGATCATGGGCCTGATCAGGAGTTTGGCAGTCTTACCGCCATGCCGCCACCACAACAGTCCCAAGTGCTCTGTCGAGTCAACGGTCTCTCATCCGCCATATTTGTGTATCACTACTTGCCCAGCCATCAGGCGTGTTTCTGACGGTAGGGGACCTGCAAGCGACGTGATCAGCAATTCGAAAATATTTGTTCATATGTGTTGATTCAGGATTGTACATTTAGACTAAATTAGGGTAAAATTAACACATATGTATGACATGTGAAAAAAATACCTTGTATGAGTACTTTTCCATTGCTGGATTCGGGATCATATGTGCCCAGTCCAGTAAATGGGCGAAACTAACTTTTCTGGATTACCACGCTGACGGGGTAGCTTTCTGTGGAGTCAAGTTGCTGCTGGGAAGGGGTCTCAGAGACCGAAGGAAAAAGAAGGAAATGGGTGAGTTTATACCCCTTTTCCTTTTATTCCAACGACTCGAAGCAGGCGGTCTCCCCACCACAGTTGGCTCAACGGAAAGGTATTTTGTAATCCCAATGGCTTGAACCTTGTCTATACTGCTCTCTGACAACTGCTTTTCCCTATGCTACCATTGAGGCAGCCGGCGAATGGCTGGCGGAGTCAGCGGTACTCCGACGGTCTTTTGTTCTGTAAGACGTCAACATTGTAATACAGCGGGCTGACCGCCTACTAAGCGGGCGGGGAATCTGAAGCCATTTCGACGGCAGGACCCTTTCCACCAAATTCATAATCAGGTCCTATGTGTCCCGGATAACTCAGACTCTTACCCTCATAGACGAAGCGGACATTCTCCTCATGCGCTGGTGTATAGCTGTCCTCTGTGGCTGTGAAATGCTGGCTGGATGGTTGGTGCTTCTTCCCATTCACTCTGTTGAACACAAGCTTGGGGACTGGTACAGGCTTGCTGGAGATAGAGAAAAATGAAGAAGAAAGCAAAATTAAACAAGCTGTCTTTTAAAAAAGTCTGCTTAAAGTAACACTGCCACAGAGAAAGCACATACAGCAAGGGAGCAGCTAGAAAAATAATGTACCCCTTCTTTGAACCATGTCCCAAACAAATAGGAGCGAGCTGGTGAAGCAAGTGACCTAGCAGTCAATGGGGAGATTGCTCCCTTGAAGGAATTAGAAATTCTTATGTTTGCTTCTTTCTCTCTATCCTTCTTTCAGTATATGGTCCTTTTTTCTTTCCATCTTTTTTCTGTATTTGTTCTTCTTTCTCTCCATTGTATTTTATTTTTCAACTTGCTTCCCCACTTTAATTGTTTATCTACTATATTTCAACCATCCTTCCTTCTCTCCATCTTTCTTTATATCCTTACTTCCTTCTCTACATCTTCTTTGTCTTTTCCCTTTCTTGCTTTTTCATCCGTCATCCATCCTTCCTTCTTACACCCATCCAGCTTTCCATCAATCACTCTTTTTTTTCTCCAATTATCCTTTCCATCCGTTGTTCCATCTTTCGTTCTACTCCTCTATCTCTGCATCCATTCATCCATCCACCCTCTGTCCATCCTGTTCATCCCTCCCTTCATTACATTCCAAGTGATCGAATTTTTGAGATTTTTAGAAATTAAAGTCTATTAAAGAAGCTTCAAACAAATTAAATTATGTTATATAGAATGATCCTGCTAAACACACACCCCCACCGCAAGCTGCTAAAAGTGTGGGCTAATGATGCCCCTGCCCAACAGCATGGGCTTCGTCCACACAAACAGAACAGTAATAGTACAGGCAGCAGCTTTCCACTCTTCGCTCACACACAGAGTGGTCAGGTAACAGCACATCATCAGCTTTGCAAACTTCTATCTCACATCAAAACAGGCAGAGTACAGGAAGGGCTGTGCCTGCCTCTCTCACAAACATAGTAACGGAGGCTAGTAGATTAGCAGTGGATGGCATTTCTACAAAGAACAGTCACATTCGTTCAGGGAGATACAGACGGGAGTCTGACTTTCTATTTGTCGGTCAATCTTTCATACACAAACAAACTGAATTTGGGGCTGCAAAGGACAGGTATCAACTGCATTTCATGAATATTTTTTTTTAAAGGTACTCAACAAAAAACAGAGTGCAAAGGAGTAAATCTCTTCAGAGAGGTACAATAACAGTGAGGTAGTCTTGGGACTATTAGTCTAGCCACTTCCTTATGCAAAGTCTTGTATTATACAATCAGTGATGCAGTTTTTTTTTTTTTATCGGGCCGTGGCCAACTGGTCCAAGATGGAGGACATAGCCGTCTGAGCCCAGTCCCTGGTAGCGCTCTTATAATCCTGGTGCTGTAACTCCCGGGAAACATGTGGCCGACTCGCCCTATGGACCGCTGACTCTATGAACCTTCCCTCTTGGGTCCGGGGCTGCAAGTTGTAATACCCCAGAATGTAGCGGAGGCACTCGTAGCCTAGTGGGGGAACCACGGGCAATCCCTGGGGCCTGCAACCGACTTCTCGAGGCGGGGGGCAAGGAAGGCCTAACTACAAACAGCAGAGCTGCAATCAGGGATGTCTACTCATATGCTCCGTTCGTGCCGTCAGCCATGTGCGCTGAACTCACCCTTTATTACATACTCCCCAGTCCGCGCCCGGCCCAGGGAGTTGAATGCGTTACAAAGTATTGCAGTGGCCGGGTAGCTCACTACATCCCATCCAACCCAAGAACTTTGAATAATAAACAAAACACAATGTCATTCTGACAACTTCCGGAGACTGCCTCATGTACCCGTCCCCCATCACCAAACATGGTCGGCCTTCCTCCTGGAGCCCTTAACACAGAAAGTCTTATAGCCAGGTACTCGGCTCGGGATTGCTGCGTAGCCCGTAATGAGGGTGCCTACTCCGGTCTTCTCTGTTCTCGGCATCCCAGTGGTTGCTGTCGCGACTGGGGTCAGGCTCACTTTGGTCTGCAACCCCCCTCGGTCTTTCAGGGGTAGCCCCAACTGCCTGGCTCCCTTCCCTTGGCACTTCTGCTTCTTCTTCTTCCCAAACCTCCATCTCGGGCTCCGATGCGTCCTCACTAGGACCCGGAGCCTTTTTGAACCATGACATGTGGTGGGCTATACGCTGATTTCCCTTCTCCGCCACAACCAGAGTACCATTGAGCCGCACTACCTTCCATAGATCGTACTCGAATGGTGTTTGAAACTTGGATCCTGGATGTCGATCTTTTCCCACCACGTAATCCCCTACCTGGATGTTGGCCAGCCGAGCTCCTCTTTTCTTAATGGCCCGGTCATTGTTATTTTGGTGGCGGGCCTGGGATCGCTCCACATCCGGAACCGCTGTGCATGTCCCCTTAAATCCTGGTAATTCCTTCCAAATTCCGGATGATACAATTTTAATTCATACATACGACATACATTACACTGGTCAAACTGCAGAGGGCTAATAAGTTCCCAACCCCCTCTTACCGATGTTGGCAAGCAGAGGAGGCCCATTTCTTTCATGTAGTCTGGGATCGCCCATTGATTCATCAATATTGGGGGAAGATATTCAACACTGTTATTCACCTGCTGAGGAGGACGGTAGACCCTTCCCCTAGGACTGCCTTGCTGGGAATAATCAATGATTTGGGGGAAACGCAGGGTGACCAAACCTTATTGGGGATTGGAACAGTACTTGCCAAGTGAGAACCCACAATGCACTGGTGCTCCCAAACGGCCACTTCTCTGTCTACTTGGAAGATCGCCATTGACTGGGGTGCTAAACTCGAAGAGACACTCTACCAAGCCTGGGGACACCAGCGGAAGCACACAAGGGTATGGGGAAATGGTGGGAATACTGTGGTCTTCAAGGTATCCAGATGCGAGTTTGTACATGCTATTTACTTTTTCTGCTTGGAAATGTAGGATATGTGCTCCTTCAAAACCAATAAAATGTGTTTATTACAAATATATACATTTTTTATGACAAATTAGTTGTACAATGGTGATAACATGGAAATTGCCAACTGTGAATGTGCATTAGTCTGTTTTGTATTGCTGGGCTTCATTTATTTTCACTGGCATGGCATGGCATGGCATAAATAGAATTATCACGTAACAATTTTCTAATGCTATATAAAGTCTTTAGAAAAAAGTACAATTTAAGTGAAAAGGAAAGCAGGACACTACTTTTAAGTTAACACACTGGATTTCCATGACTTAACAAAAAACAGACCGTTTTTTAGGTGTGGCACAAAACGTCGCTGTGGGCAATTAAATAGATTAGCAAAACAATGTGGCCACCGAGATCTCAGAGAGCAAGTACTCTGGGTTAGTGGTCTTCATGAGGCCCACGCGAAGTGCAGCTAGATACCAAATGCATTTGTTTACAAGTACCTCTAGCCCAAGAAGAAAAGAAGATTTTAGAAATCAACACAGTTGTCATGTATTCTAAAGTTTTTGGGTTTCAAAAACGATATTTGAGAGAGAATCGGGCAGGCTAGTGCCTGGGGGGCAATGTCGTAGCTGAATTTTAGAGCCAGTCCTTACAAAACAAGGGCCAAGCCGAGTCAGGCATCTGTCTCGAGCCAGGCTACAGCTTTGCCCTTGCTTGGCTTGCACACCTGTAGCCAAGTAACCTCCTTGGGCTCGGTGTACGGTGGCCTGTGCAGTTCCCGCCAATTTTCTTTCATGTTGCATAATGAACGCCTTTCTTTAGAGACACGAAGACTGGCCTTGGGGTATTTCAGTACTGCTGAGTCACTGTGTCAGGCAGGATAAAAGGGCGGGCTGGGCTGGTTCCCTGCCAATGCTCCGCTGTGATCTCTTAGACACTCTGTGTAGTCGCTCCAAACTGTTCCATGTCTGCGTAAGACTCAGTCCACCGGATTCACTGCGTCTGCTGGTTTGCCTTCCGCAGCTCTGGCCTGTCTCATACCATTTAATGGATCAATGCCTTAAGATTTTTGCTAAAGAAGCTGCTGTGTGTTTCAGGCTGGTTGTGGGAACGCAGGACTGAACAAAGTGAGACCAGACCATTCATCGAAACAACACACGGGGGGGAGATTTAGCTAATATGTTGCGCTGCGTTTGCATCACAAAAGTGACGCAAAACAGTGCAAACTCTTTTTATCCTAATTTTCTTTTCAGCGCTAAACTTGTTTAGCGCTGGAAAGAACGTAAAAGTAATGTGAAGCAGCGCGCTTTGCATGCAACCACCCTAGGTTTCTCACGCTAAACTCAATTTACTAAATACAGCAGATTGGGTTTAGCATGACAACTGTGCCGTTTTAAACTAGGCGCAAGGAAGGAGAAATGCTTTCATTTCTTCTTCCTTTTCCGACCTTGCATGTGCAGCCGCACTGTGCAGCACGCATACAAAATGGGAAACGTTTTCCCTCGTGTCTGTGGATAGTATTTTGTACAGGAAGGCTACCCTTCCTGTTCAAAACCGAGGCTAGACTCACATACCCACCCTAGCGCTGTGGCACTAAGGTGATGCGTGGCGCACAGCAGCTGTAATCAGCGCCAGCACAAAGGAAAGGGGTGGGGAGAGCCATAGCTTTGAAAATATGGCGCTCTCCTGCTCCTTCCCTGTCGCACAATGCAGCGCAGCCTCACGGGAAGCTGCACTGCGTTGCGTGGAGATTTAGTAAATCTACCCCAAAGTTTTTTGAAGACCCAAGCAAAATGATATTTTAGTTTTGGGTGCTCCATTTCTCCCTTAACAAGATAATGTGTGCAAACCAGCTGCTTCTGGTGGCCTTTAATGGTGGTGCCACAAGGCAGCTGCATGCCTCGTCCTTAACACAGCACTGGCCAAAGGAGTCCTTTGTCTTTGAGCACGAGTCACTTTACAAACCTTAGATGTGGCGCCCTTTGGAAGAGGAATGAAGACTATTGCTCAATGGTACATAAATAAAGTCCATTGGTGGAAACTACAGTGCCCCGGTCCAGTGCAGCAGGTCACAGGTGGAGGGCACAGGTACTCATTTTTAGGGACTGGGGCTTATTTTTAATCCTCTGACTTTGACTTTGAGGCTGAGCAAGAGAGAGAAAGGCAGAAAAGGGAGAAAGGAAGGGTATCTATCCCTCCAACTGCACCTTCTCACCCCCAAACTTCATGATTTGAAAGCCCTCTCACTGGAACATCTCCCCTTGTGAAGCTCCCTCCTCTCTCATCCGAATCTGCCCAGTGCCCCTGCCAGTGCTAGCATTAGAGTTTGCCTTGACCAACTCTCGCCTCTCACTGTCTCTAAAACCGTACCCCTACCTAACGCACCCTCCCGACCCAGAAGATCGATGTCCTATCTCGCTCCTAATGATATCGAGGACTTAACTCTTACTCGCTTATCCTAGACACCCAACAAGATTCCTACGGGGCTTATTCAAGCCATTCACACTAACCCGAACAGAGAACCCCCCCTCAACCTTTTAGAGTCATAAACAATGACAACCTCTTGAGAGTGAACATCATATAGACTCCTCCCCCATACACTGGCTCAACTTAATTGCATACTACTCAACTGCAGGTCAGCCAGCAAACACGACTCTGATATCTATTACCTCATCCAACACAACGAGATAGAACATCTCATCATCACTGAAACTTGGCTCAATCCCTCTTCCACTCCTATCCTAGACCTCCTAGTGCCCCCTACCCATGATATAATCTGTCTAGACAGAGCTTTGAAGCTGGGAGGCGGCCTAGCCTGTATACATCAGAGCACACTCGCAGTCTTCTACGCCATCATCATGCGAATACCTTTGTCTCAACATCTCTAGCAACAACCGCCCAGTGTGGAAACTACACACTTTCTATCACACCACTGGGGACAACCTCCCCTTCATCGAATAATTAATGGGAATCATCTCTGGTAATGCTGATTCCTTTCTGTCTCACATCTACCTCGGTGATTTCAACCTGCACTGGTCTAACCCTAATGACCAAGCGTTAACATACCTCAAATCTTTCTTGAGTGATCACGAGCTGATTCAACATTGTGACCAGCCAACCCACAATAAAGGAGAAACTCTGGACTTCATCATCACCAAAGAACACACCATCACAATGGATACCATCACCCCTTGCGATTGATCCGACCATCACAACATCTTCTTCCATATTAACATAGAGGTGTCTCTGAGGAAGGCTCAACCAAGGAACTCGAAGATTTGGAAAAGGGACCTCAGGGATATCAACACAGCCGATCTTGCAAACCAATGTAAATCTGCCCTCTCTTCCCAAGTTGAGCTGTCCGAGGCTCATGTACTCACTGATTTCTACAACTCTCCCATCCACAGCGTCATGGATTCCATTGCTCCACTCCAACAAAAAAAATGCCTCATCAAAAGTATCCAAACTATGGTTCAAAGGCAACCTAAACTCGGAACGTCGCAACCTTAGGACAATCAAATGATCCTGGAGATCCAATCCATCCTCGGACCAGTTAAAAATCCTTAAATCAGTAAGGAGCTCCCATAGCAAACAAATCAAGAGAGCTAAGGTGGACTATTTCAGATCCCAACTCAATCAAGCGGCAAATTGGCCAAGGAAACTTTTTGAACTGGTTAAACAACAATCGGTTGAAGCACCAAACCGCTCTGACTCTGAAGTCAGTCCTCCCTCATTTGATGAACTGGCTGCCTTCTTCACTGAGAAATCTAGGCTCATCAATATTGATTTGGAGACCAGGCGGACTCTACTGCTATCCAATGGGACTGCGCCCCCCCTCCAACCCTCCCCCCGGCCCTGTTTGATGAGATCGAACCAATGAGAATGGGCATCAAGAACAATGCCTTCTGGGACACCTTTACCCCCCTCAGTGAAAGAGACATTAAAAAGGTTCTTCAGAGTATTAACCCATCAAATCACTTCAGTGACCCGCTGCCACCTTCCATCTTTCTTCAAAGAAATCAAAGATGTCATCTCTCCCATCTGGACAAAAATTGTCAACGCGTCCCTGTCACAAGGAACGATCCCGGAGTGCCTAAAAGCAGCTCAGTTAACACCTATTCTAAAAAAAAACTACAGCAGACAGCGCTAACCTTAACAACTTCCGCCCTATCTCTAACATTCCCACACTAGCCAAACTCCTAGAAAAATGCATCCAATCGCAATTCTGTGCTCACATCGGAAATTTCCATCTCCTGGACCAACATCAATCTAGCTTCCGCAGTGGGCACAACACCGAATCGGCTCTCACTCATGTTATGGATGACATTTTAAAAATGCTTAACCAAAATTAATTGTGCCTCCTTATCCACCTGGACCTTTCCTCTGTGTTTGACACTGTTAATCATGACAACCTCCTATTCATTCTGGAGCACAGGATGGGCCTATCTGGTACGATGTTGCAATGGTTCTCGTCCTTCCTCCGTCACAGATCCCAAAGAGGCAAACCACTCTCTCTCCCACCAATCACCAGTATCCATGAGGGTTCCCCAAGGGTCCACCCTATCTCCCATACTCTTTAACCTGTTCTTGGAACCATTAGCTAATGCTCTAAATTTCCTGGACATGGTTTTCCATATGTATGCGGATGACACCCAACTTTATCTGATATTCTCCTCCCCCGACAACATCATTTTATTCAACACTACCCTATTGACTACTCAAAACTGGTTAACTGAGAACCATCTCCTGCTCAACACTTCCAAAACAGAATTCCTTCTCATTTCTCTTCCGAGTCACACTCCTAAGTTAGACCTCTGGATGAACCACCTCACCGCCTTCAACTGCTCCCCCCTCATTATTGACTCAACTAAATCTCTCGGAATTACCCTGGACAAGCACTTGAACATGAAGACTCATATGAGCAATGTTTGCAAGGGAGCTAACCACTTGTTGAGGACACTCCGGATTCTCAAACCTTTCATCCTACAAGCTGACTTCAAGCAAGTGGTCCAAGCACTGGTTTTGCTGAGGCTAGGCTATGGCAGTGCTATGCTCTGTGGTCTCCCCAAATATACCTTGGCCCCACTAAAGGCATAATTGAATGCGGCAGCCAGATTGGTCACGGGTACCAAAAGAAATGCGCACATCTCCCCAGTCTTAAAATCACTAAACTGGCTATCCTACGAAGTAAGAATGCAGCTAAAGATTGCCTGCCTATCACACAAAGCCCTCCATTTCAAAACACCCAGTTATCTAGCGCAAAAGCTGGAACTATCAGGAGGGGGTAGACCCTCTAGTGTGCTGACTCCCTCCTCCTGAAACCTCAGATCTTTCGCAAAAGGAGAACATGTCACAGAACTTTCTCCGGCTCTGCACCGAAGATATGGAACTCTCTCCCACCAGAGATATAGATAATCTCCACCAAGGTTGCTTTCAAAGTGGGAGTAAAAAGTTTCCTTATGAACAAGTTCTTACCTTAATAGGGTGCTGGATTGGCTGCTCTAATGCATTCGACTTACAACTTTAAGCCCTGCGCTGCATGTTATTCTTGGGTTTTGTTGTTGTTTTTTTTCCTTCTCAAATAATTTTCTCCGCTTGTAGTTCATTATGTACCAGTAGTTATCTTACTCATTGTCGACCCCTTGCATTTTTTCCGTTCTTGCTTTGTGAGTTCCATTTTGATATGTGCTCTGTCTGGTATCCCGATTTGACACATGTACTGCAACTTTTACCTTCCTCTCCCTCCAATTGTAAAGCGCTCTGATATCCCTCGGGATTATGTTCGCGCTATATAAACTTTATAAATAAAATAAAAATACAAGAACAAAAGACTAACAGTAGCAAAGGGAGAAAGCCAATATGGAAAAAGATCGTCCAAGAGTGAAAGACAGGAGGTATAGGGTATTGTATTGTATTGTAATTGCATTTATATAGCGCGTACTACCCCTGACTCGGCATCGAAGCGCTTTTTCGGCAGGTAGCACGCTACTCTGGGACCCATAGAGGATTAGTGTTGAATTAGTATAGTGAAACATGCAAGTACATTTTAAGAGGTGGAAAGGTTAGTCAATTATTTGGATTTGGAATGATAGCAGAAGGATAGAGGAGGACAAAGGTTTGTATTTATTTATCGCTTGTTGACACACGCTATTCAGGAAGCCTATTAAGGATTAGTGGTGAATTAATATGGTGAAATATGAGGTAATTTCAGTGGTGGATATTAGTCTGTTACTTGGAGTGAGAAGAATATCGGAGGGATAAAAGGGGAAGAAAGATTTGCAGATTTGCCTGATGGGCGTTGAAGCTCTTTTCTGGCGAGTAGCACACCACTCCGGAACCCATAAAGGATTAGTGTTGAAAATTAGTATAGTATAAATATAAAGTCATTTGAGTAGTAGATATGTTATTCAGTTATTTGGGCAGTATATTAGTATAGTTGAATATGGAATTTGAGAAGTGAACAGGTTAGTCTGTTAATTTTGATTGAAAAGGATAGTGGAGGGATAAAAGAGTGAAGGATTTTTTTTTTAGGTCTTAGCAGTACGAAGAGGCTTTTGGATGAGTAAAAAGGAGTTTTGGAGGGAGGAGTCAGAGGGCAGAGTTTAGAAAGGTTTGTTTTAGGGGATCGGTGTAGTAAAAAGAGGTGTCAGATGATGCAAGGAGGGTTAGAGCAGGAGTCTAGAAAGGGTTATTTTGGCGATGATAGTAGTGGTATGGGGTTTGGGATAAATGAGAGTGGATGTAGAGGATATATTGATAGATGTATAGGATGAGAGAGAGGGTAGTGCATTAGAAGGAGTAGTAGAAAGAAGTTTGAGAGGAGTCAGAAGGTTGGGCTAGAAGATATATTGAACTAAGTATAGGCTGAGAAATAGGCTAGTGCATTGAAAATGCTAAATTAGAAGAAAGTGATAAACATATAGATCCATAAGTACATTGAAAGCATATAGATACATAAAGGAAGTAAGTATATTTAGATTAAATATATTGATAGAGGCACAGGATGAGAAATAGGGTAGTGCATTGGATATGCTTTTCAGGAGAAAAGTAACAGACACACAGATCCAGGTACATAGAAGCACAATGGAAGTATGTACATGTAGACCAAAGATGATTTTTATTTATTGATGAATATATTATTATTATTTTTTTTCTCTTAACAACATAATTATTTTACATGTTTTATAAAGTAATACACAAAGATAGGTACATATCTATAGTGAAAACAAATGCTTATATACAGAGGGATATGCTGTAAATTTCTGTTTCCGTATGGTGCTTATGTGGGGAAGAGCCAGATCTTGAGTAGTTTTCTGAAGATAAGGTGGTTGTCGGTGGATCTTATGTTGGGGGTAAAGAGTTCCATAGTTTGGCTGCTTGAACAGAGAAGGATGTGCCACCCAAGGTTTTTTCTTGTAAGGTGGGATTTTGAGGCGAAATGCTCCTTTAGAGCGGAGGTTCCTTTGTTGAATGTGTTTGGTGATTTTATTCCTGATGAAGAGTGGTCCTATTCCATGTATTGCTTTGTGGATAATACAAAGCAGCTTGAACGTGGATCTTCTGGCAAACGGTAACCAATGCAGGGCTGTCAAGGCAGGGGATATGTGGACTCGTGGTTTGATATGCAAGAGTAGTCTGGCAGCCGAGTTCTGAATCCGTTGTAGTCTTTTCATGCTCGTTAAAGGTGATCCGTGGTAGAGGCTATTAGTGTAATCGAGTTTGGATAGAACAAGGGAGATGGTAGCTTGGACCTTGTGTGGAAATCCCAAATGAGGGAAAATTTGTTACAGCGTTTTTATAGTAGCAAAGCTTGATCTTGCTAGATTATCCAATTGGACATTCATCGACAGCTTGGAGTTCATGGCCATTCCGAGGTTTCTTACTTCCTTCGATACTTTAGGAAGTGATCCCAGTTCATCAGGCCATGCGGCAAGCGGGTTGTAATTTTTCCAATCGCCACACGTGAGTATTTCAGTTTTTGAAGCCTTCAATTTGAGATGGCTCCAAGTCATTCACTGATACACGGCTCTGAGACAGCTGAAAATTGGTGATTTTCCAATGTCTTTGGGGCATTCCAGTTGAAGGAGTATTTGTGTGTCATCTGCATAGTTGTAGCACGTGTGGTGAAATTTATTGATCAGTACTGGTAAAGACTTCATGTAGATGTTGAAAAGCATGGGTGAGATGATAGAACCTTGAGGGACCCCTGCTTTTGTGGAGTACGGTTTGGACGAGAAGGGTGGGGTGTGGATGACATTAGTTCTGTTTCGAAGGTAGGACGCGATCCAGTCTAGAGCAGTTCCCTCTATGCCGGCTTCATAAAGTCTTTGTTTCAGAGTGTCATGGTCAACCGTGTCAAAGGCAGCTGAGAGGTCCAAGAGGAGTAGCGCAGCAACCCCGTTGCGGTCAACTGTATTCTTTAGGTCATCCCAGATGGCAAGGAGGGCAGATTCAGTGCCTCTTCCCGGACGGAATCCTGTTTGGAAATCTGAAAGTATGTCATTCTCTTTAATGAATTGCGACATCTGGGCGAACGCTGCTCTTTCTATTAGTATGCCCAGGAAAGGTCCATTTGTAATGGGTCTGTAGTTGTCAGGGTTCAGCGGGTCTGTTTTCTTCAGTAAAGGGCGTATGTATGACTTTTTGAGTTCTTCTGGAAATATTCCAGTAGTTAAGGAATCGTTGATGATTCTTCTTACTGGAATGGCAGCAGAGGTTGTTAAAAGAATTGTCTTGAAAGTTTTTTGGCGGACAGGGGTCAGAAGGGCTGCCGGCAGCCCTGCTTGCTTTGACCAGGTCCATAAATTCATCGTGTGAGATGTGTTGGAAGGAACAGAGAGGCTTGATTAGAGCATTCTTGGGTAGTTGTTTTGTACAAGGGTTAGTGCTGGTGTTTTGTTTCTGTTTTAAGTACGAGTCCAACATGTCTGCTTTGTCCGTGTAATGATTTGCCAGTTTGTCTGTGAAATCTTGAGTAACAGGATGAGTTCCTTCTAGGCAATTTGGTTTTCGAAATTCATTGAGTATTTTATAGAATTCTTTATTTGCACATTTAGCGTTTTGAATTATGTCTGAATAGTATCTTTTCTTGGCTTTTTTGATAGCCGACTTATATAATCTGTTAATTTTTTGTAGGTGAAGTTTGTCTTGTTTGGCGTTTGTTTTGAGCCAGGTACGTTGCAGCTTTCTAATTTGTTGTTTTATGTCTTTTATTCTATGTTTCTCCAAGGCGCTTTTTTTCTTTTGTTCTGTTGTGCTGTTTTGACTGGTATCAGGATGTCAAAAGCTTCCTGTAGCCACTCATATAGATTCTGAACAGAATTTATGGTTTCCAGATTTATACTGGATGTTAGTTGTGTTTCCAAGTGTTCCAAATTGAGTTTGTTCCACGGCCGATAGGTGGATGGATGTAAGGTAATTTTAGGTGAGTCGCTTAGTGTTGTTTTATATTGGAAAGCAAGCAAGTGGTGGTCTGACCATGTGACTGGAGTTATAGTTTGAAAGGTAACTAGTTCAGTATTAGCAAAAATGACATCTAGGATATGTCCAGCGGTGTGTGTCGGATTGGAGACAATCTGATGCAGGTTCAATGCGTCTAGGCCGGTGATTATTGTTTTTGGATGGGTCATATTGGTTTTATCAAACCAAATGTTAAGGTCACCCAGAACGCATAGGTTGGATTGTATTGTTATCAGGTTTGAAACTGGGTCTAGAAGTGAGTCTGGGAATGTTGTCTTGCTAGGTGGAGGTCTGTAAAGGAGCAGGAAGTTACAGGTGGAAGACGGTGTAGGATTGCATCTTGTTAGGAGAACCTCACAATTCTTTATGGAAATGTTGTCAACTTTAGTGATATGTATTATTTGCCTGAATACAACAGCTAGACCACCTCCTTTTTTGGCTATAAGAGTTTGGGCCATATCCTCTCCCAACCATGATTCGGTAATGAATAGTATGTCTGGTTTTGCATCGGTGAGAATGTCGTAGATGTGATGCTTGTTTTTAGAGAGGGATCGAGCATTTATTAGTAGACATTGTAGAGAGTGGCCTTTGGTGATAGTGGGACTTTGTTTTGTAGAAGAGTGATCAGTATTGTGTGGGTGTATAGCAGGTGTGTTTTTAGTGCTGGTATTAGCTGTATTAGGATAGCAATCATGTAGCTGTTCTTTATCGTGTTCCTCATCCAGCATGCTAAGAAAACATTTTGATGGGTCTGCATGTGTATGTGCTGGAGATGTTGTTTGAGAGTGAGTTGGAGTGCTGTGTTGCTTTTGTGGTGTAATATTGTTGTGAGGTAGACTTGGGGAAGCAAAGTTGTGAGGTGTGGCATGTTGCTTATATTTTTTGCGTGTGTTTAAGGCAGAAGGTGTATGAGTCAGGGGAGGTGGTGCAGCATGTGGGTCATGTCGTAATGTTCTAAATTGTCCAATGGATGTGTTAGGTGTGGTGGAAAAGTGAAAGCTTGGCATTGGAGTTTGTTCCTTTTTTGTGTTTTGAAAGGTGGGTATATGTATGTATTTTGTGATGGTAAGTATTATGAGGTGTTGCGCTCTGAAGATCTTGTTGTGCTAGTGTGTGTGATAGGTTTTGCTTTTGAGGTGTAGTGAAAAGGGGTGCTGATGTATATGTTTCAGGCACTGGATTTGGTTGTGTAGTATTGTTTGTGAGAGGAGGTTGTGACGTAGAGGGGGTGGGGATGTGTTTATGAGTAGAGTATGTTGTGTGTAGGAGGGAATGAAGTAGAGGTGAGAGTGTTTATCTTAGACTGGTTTGTTTCAAGAGTTACAAAGTGTGGTGGTGTGCAGTGTGTGTGTTGTGTCTTAGTGTTATTATGGTAGAAGGGAGAGGAGGATGTTTGTTGGACAATAGATGGTAGGATCATTATATGTTTGTTAGTGATTAAATGTCGACTGTTAGGTGTAATTACAGCAGGGAGAGTGTGTCTGAGTGGGATGTAGTTATGTATGGTGTTGTGTTAGCGAGGAGTGTATTGGTTAGTGGTATTGGATAGATTTGTGTACTGTTTGTGGGTGATGGTGAATATGTGTGGTAGTTGGGATAGTAGGGTGAGTAGATGTGGTTTGGTGGTGCATGCTGGTACATTAATCTGTGCATAGTGTTGTGAGTGGTGTATATTTGGTGTGAGTGTGTTGCTCTGTTTGTGGTTGTGGATGGTGTGGGCTGGGTATTGTTAAATGAGAAAAAGGGCAGCATTTCTGGCCCTAGTCCCGACCAGTCTCGAACAGGCTCAAACAGGCAACTACCCTTGTCCTCTCCACCCTTAACAGGCTCAAACAGGCAACTACCCTTGTCCTCTCCCCCCTTAACTGGCTCAAACAGGCAACTAGCCTTGTCCTCTCCGCCCTTAGCCTCGACGCCCGGGCTGAGACGCCCTAAGCCTGGGCTTTTTTGTAGCCCTAGTAATCAGGTGGCCCCTTCAGCCAATGGGAAACCTAGCGCTAACACTATCCAATCACAACACTAGCCCTAACATCTAGAACCAATGGGAGACCAGGACCTTACAGCCAATCTAAGCCCTGTCCAAGCACCCAAACAGTTCAAAAACCCTGATATCTACGTCCAATAAAGGCCTTAGCCCTACCTCTAGTCCCAACCCAAGTCCAAGCAGCCAATGGTACAGGTAGCCCTAGTCCCTACATCCAATAGAAAGCCTAACCCTACTCTTAGTCCCACAACTGGTCCAACAACCAATCACACCAGAAGCCCTAAATAGCCTCACTGACTTGTGAACACAAAATGGTGGCTGGGGGTGCACTCTTTGAGCACACAGGTCTAAGCACAGAGCAAAGGAGAAATTTGGAGGGAAAATAGATTTGTCACCAAGGAATGAGAGGGACAAACTACAGAGGTTGGACTGCAAATCCCACAATTCAACACACTAAATGGAGGCAATCATGGGCAGGGAAAACCACAAATTTAAAAGATAACACAGGTGATAAAATTTGCAATTACAGGCAGGCTAAAACTAAACTTTTTAACTGTAACAACCACAGGCATAGACAGTAAACACAGAAAGTGAAAATCGTTTTTTAAACAACTTTTTGTCTTGGGAAGAGGCAGCACTTGTCTGTCTCCTTACCACTTACTGGACTCTGCTCACTGCAATCTGGGGTGGTGGAGGAACGAAACATGAGGGGGAAATCAAGACTAGGCAGCCCAGATGTTCAGCAAACCCTGCACTCAAATGCGCTTGCGGTATACACCTAAGAAAAACCTTGGGCCTCTTTACATTCATATTTTTTTATAAATTAAGCACTCACCGGAACTCGGGAGATGTTTTTGGGAATCCACTACACATAATTAGCATGTGGGTTCATCCTGGTAATTTTTAAAGCAGCTATTGCTTAATTTTCCCCAGCATGGTTTAAAAATTAAAACATTGTCCTTCTCTTTGCCACTCTATAAAAAGGTCATTCAGACTCTTTAATCTGACCATATTACTCATGCTTCTTTTGTGTGAGACACTCAGTGAACTAAATGTTTTGTCCGCATTAAAACTTTGCAAGATCTGTTTTTTACGGAGCAACGTTCAACACAGTCTGGCTTGACAGCACAGCTGTCCCCAGGCAATTCTGTGAGTTTCACTAGAAAGGGGGTTAGGTACTGCCCACATGCTGTGAGCCAGGAGTTATGACTGGGCAGAAGTTTGTGCTTCCTCAAACAAAAGTGCTTACCCTCTGCGCAGCTGTGATCAATATGGTCGGGCTTGACATCCCAGCAGACGTATATGCATTACTGGAAAGCTGCGTTGGCAGCGTCTGCATGTTGGGAGCCAGGAATACGTGTTTTGATTGGGCAGAAATTGTGTGCTTCCACAAAAAAATGTTCTTGCCTTCCATACAGCTGTATCATTTTGTTTATTTATCCTGCTGCCTGAGCTTGAACTTTCAGTGGCCCACACATGCCACTGTAATGCTATTAAAGTGTCTTCGATATCAAGATAACTGACAGCAACACAGATGGGAGGAGGGCATTCATTAACATACAAGGATGTTTAGGTTTGGCTTGACACTGCAATTGTCACCCGACCTTTTAGCCTACAACAAGATCACAGTACAGTTACTTGCTTCCACACAAAAACATGCCTATTCCCCTGCTATTTAATAAACATGCCTTTAAAGCCAGATCTGTTGGTATTGCAAATGCTCGTTTTAGGGTGTGCTGGGCTACATTGGTTATGTGGTGTGGTAGTTTTGTAGTCTTGAATGTGACGAGAAGTGGAGAAGTGTGGCTCAATGGTTAGAGCAGGCAGACCTCGATGTAGAGCTCTGGCCAGGGACCAGGGTTCGATGCGGGTCTCGGGCTCATTAATTCCCCTGACCGGATATTCTCGCCTCAGTGCCTATTCTGATCATGGGTCCCACGCTGCAACTCTGGGCAATAGCTTGCTTAGTCTCCACAACGGCCCCCACAACGCGAGGGGTGCCTGGTCTGCACCATGGGGGTGCCCAGGAGTGGACACTTCACAGGGAAAGCCAGGAAGGGTTCCCTTGCGGTATTCGTACAAGCGCCGGGAAACCCACTGCGGGTAGCTGTGCGCTATACAAGTACAAAAACATTTACATTTACATTTACACTTTTATAAACTTTTCATTATAATTAAACTGCAGCACCAGCAGTGTGACCTAGGTAGCGGCAGACCACGTGTTGATCAAATGCAAAGATCAGCACAGGCCTGGTGAATAGTCCACTGGTTCTGCATTATGTCCGGGCGCATGCTTCAAAGTATGAATGAACTTAAATTGAAAATAAATCAATTGAAGAGCTGTCAGTCACACAGGTGGGTGCTTTACCTTCCACGCTCGCAACCCCACTCTGGCCGCATCCCAAGACACATCTCTTGTGGCGAAGTCTGTTGCGGCCAGGTGAGGCCCACTGTAGACCAAGACTGTGTTCAAACGTGTTCCTTCTTTGCTCCATTCTCTTATCCATGCCCGCCTGCTTGCTTAATGTGTTATTCTTACCAACAGACTACCCTCAAATGATTACTATGTACTTTGCAGTACATGCTACAATCAAACCAGTAGATACTGGTGTGATATTTGGAGGGAAGGTGACAACTAACTCACATAGATCTGTAATGCCACACTGGCTCCATTGGTTTGTAGTGTAGCATCAGTATAGCGCTTAGCAGGCGCTGAAGCACTTATCCACAAGTTGCATCTTCACTGGACCTACACCACCCCCAGTGCTTCAACTTCAAGTAACTGCTTTCCACCTGGACCACTGTACACCCTCACGCCGAATAAATCTCTTGCCAATAAACTTTGGTTGGGATGGATATCTCGCTACTACATGGAGTTAGTCACAATACAGTGCAATACCTTTAGCTTCAAAACAATTCAGATTGCTTCAGGTGCCTTTATATCAAGGAGCACAGTTTTTTGGATCTATGATACTTTTAGTTTTAGATGAAAAATGCTTGAAAACCTAATTTCCTAGGCCTGATATGCAAGGAGAGAACCTGAATCGGATGAGCTACATCTGACATCAGATCAATTTTGATCCCTGAAAGACTACTTTCTCCGTGACACTGACACAGCGATGACGGCCAGTGGTGTACAACATAGACGTTTTTCATAAAACATTCATTGCTTGAAACTAACATAAGCAATGTTTTGAAAAGAAGTAAGAAAATAAGAGCCAATATTTGGAAGTCCTACCATAATGACTCTTATGTCCTTCTGCTTTTCTTTCGTAATTGTATATGTATTTTCAGAAACAAGTCCTAATAAATCTTGCAAATCCTCACAAAATGACTTAGGCCAGAAATAAACCCTCTCCCCGGCCAGTTCTTACAAAAGAGGGAAGCGGAACGTTGTCCAATTTTTGGTACGGTTACAATTTTCCCTCCAGCTATTTGTCTCATTATAAATTGAGAGGCTTTGCCCAGCCCTCTATTGGTTTTACAAATTATGTTTTCTCAGCAGATGCTCGTGATTTTACTTGCAGCACACTGGCAAAGAATGGGTCAACAGTGGCAGCTCCTACGCTAAGGCGGGGGAGCATCGACCCACTTCTTTAAGAGCAGTGCAGAGGAAAAATGAAATGATAATAATGGAACATTATTATGATTTTATTTTTCTATTCCTGCTTAGGTGTGGGGAGGGGCTGGGCTGCCCAGAGCAGGGGAGGAGTGGTGAGCACACTCTAAAGTGTGCATGACGGTTTGGCCGGCCGTCTTGGGCCAGCCAAATAGTCATGCGCACTTTGCATGTTCTCCACTGGCTGTAAGGCACAGCCTGGGTGGAGAACATGCCCAGGCTCCCACTCGCTCTCTGAGCGCTTAACCACGGCGCTCAGCCCAATCACAATGCTGCTGTAGTGCAGCGTCGTGACTGGCTTAAGGGGTCTGGGAGCCTGTGCGCTTCTTGCATCGGAGAGGCGACAGCAAGCGACCAGCAGGTACGTTTTCTTTATTTTTAGTTGTTTCCTAATCCCCACTACCTTTCCCTGCCAGCCCCCACTGGGTGTCAAATGTGAAGAAATACAATGCCATAATATTCTGCAAGTGTCACTAAAATCTCATATGTATTCAGAAGGTTATGTTAATTACTTTCATTCTCTCATTACTACATGTGACACACTACATGTGAAATCACTGTGTGGAGTCTATTTGGCAGTCATTGTTTGTCTCTACTAACATATTTGACACACTTATTTTGTGCTACAAAAGAATTTGTTTCTCTTGTACTTCTTGTTTTTACAGATAACCCCTGAGGAAGGGACGCAGGTCCCGAAATGCATAGGGTTGGATTGTTCAAAATATATGTTTTGAGTGTTTTGTTTCATTAGCAATAATGTATCACTACGGGTTTCATTATAGTAATCAGATGTATGATTGGAGACCTGTTTACAAATGAAAAATTATTTTGTCCAGCTTGATTTGTACGAAGTTTTCATTAAATTTGAATGTACTTTATAAAAATTAACATTGTTGTTGCGTGTTAGAGTCCTTGCTGCCTGTCCAGGGGCAAGGCCACTTACATTCATTGTTGCACATATGTCCAGTAGACATAATTCTAACACTGCACACATATCGAGTTAAAAAACGGTAACTATCGCTTTCCACCCACTTTCAGTACATGTGACACACTGACATATCTCTGACATTTCTCGATTCTGTGCATGAACAGTTCATCCGATCCACGTTTTTCCTTAGCATTCGGGTATCAGTAGTTCTGTTTTCTGGACTATAAGTACCAGAAAGCACATTAAATATCCAGACTGGATGTGTTTAATTCATGCTTAGAGTGGGGGCTCTTGAGAGCTCTGCCACATACTCCACACTAATCAGTTTTACTGTTCGTTGCTTAGCCAGTGCCATTGCTCACCAGTACATGTCTCACTTCCTTTGAATTCCTTTGGACACTACCACTTCTGATGCGAGATTGTTTAATGCGTTCACAGCCTTAACAAATTTGATTTGTATGTTACTCATTGGCCTTCTAAAATCCATTCATTCTCATTGCGACATCTAGTTCTGCAAATCAAAAGTACTTGCTACACCTACACTTTATCGCCTTTCATAGCGATAATATCTCTTTCCTACGTCTCCTTACACATTTTGGGTCATATGTATCAAAATGTCGGTTTGCGATTCTCAAATTGCGATTTTCAGCGAATCGCAATTTGAGGATCGCAAAATGCTATGTATGTGGGATTTGCTAATAATTTTGCGAATCCCACATATTCCTTATTTGCGAATCGCAAATTGAGATTCGCAAATAAGGAATACCTTCCCATTCATTCCTATGGGCTAGGAGGCCCATAGGAATGAATGGGAAGGCATTCTCAATTTGCGATTAGCAATTATAGAATTGCAAATTGAGAATGCAATTTCAAGGTTGCCAGGGTGTCAAAAGGACACCCTGTTGCACCCCTGAAATATGTATGTGTGCCACATGGCACTTTGAAAAATGCAAAAAAGTGCTTTTTTCAAAGAAATCACAAGTTGCCACCTACTTGAAGTTGGTGGTAATTTACGATTCCGTGCTGCCAAATCGCACTTTTTCTGTGCTTCCTACATTGCATTTAAGGAATCGTAATTTGTGATTCCTTAAATACAATCGCAAAATAGGGAATCGCAAATTTTCAATTTCTTATTTTGCGAGTGGTTTTCTTTCTCATGCATTGCACACAGCTAAATTGTGATCACAAACGCTGAAAAACGGCGAATTTTAGCATTTGCCATTCCAATTTAGCTTGATACATACATACATCCCCAGCTTTTACATGTTATGGTATATGAAATTAAAATGAAATGAAAACTATTTTGTGTAAAGCGACTGTAGGCGCCTTGCTACTGTTGCTGCTCTGATAAGGTTTTAACCTTCATAATGCGCCCTTCCTAGTTGACGAAAAGCCAGGTTTTTAAATCTTTCCTGAAAAGAAGAAGACTGGTCATTAATTTCAGTTTGAGAGGGAGGCTGTTACAGGGTTTAGCGGTACAGGTTATAAAACTTCTAACGCCCCTGGTGGACCGTCTGTTCTTGGGAATGATTATATACTTAGCCACAGTAGAACGATGTGTTATGAAAGGGATGTACCAAGTGAAACTACGCTTCAGGTACTCTGGGCCACAGTCATGAAAAGATTTGAAGGCAATACAGAGAGCCTTGAAGGCAAGGAGCTTTCTTATTGGTAACCTGTGCAGCCTGTGATGCTGACTGGTAGCTAGGGATCCCCAGCAGACTACGGGCTGCTGCATTCTCCGATGTTTGGAGTTGTTAAGAAGTCTTTGCTGCATGTTCAAATAAAGAGCATTGAGATAGTCTATTTTCAATAAGACAAGGGTGGCAACTACAGTCTGTAGTTTGAATGGAATATATGGGAGAACTTTCCTAATTGTTCTGAGAGTGTTATAGGATGCTGAGGTGATAGAACTGAATTGACCTTCAAAAGACAGTTTGTCATCAAACAAAACCTCGAGATTCAGTACTTTCTTAACCGGGGTCGGCAGAGTGCCTAGTGCTTGCGTATACGAGGCAGGGGATCAGAAAGAGACCTCATTGCAGAACAGGATCTCCTCCATTTTCCCCCCGTGTTCAACCTAAGGCAGTTGTTGCTCATCTAGTTTCCTACTTCCAGTATCGTATCCAGAGTGTGAAATCTGATTGCAGTCTCAATAGGATTGCTGGACACTGAGACTACAATTTGAGTGTCAACAGCATTGGAAGCCAAAGAGAAACCAAATGCTTTAAATAAGCTGGCTAGAGCAGTGACATGTATATTAAAATATGTTGGGCTCAAGGATGACCTCGAGGGAACCCTGCAAGGAAAGGAGATCAGAAGCAAATTCATACATGGAAACAAATTGTTCCAGTTCGGAGAGGAAGGATTTCAGTAGGCCAAGTGCCGCTCCCCTGATTCCAATATTATGGAGACGGCCAATCAACAGGTCATCATAATTGAAGTGTTGAAAGCCTTAGAGAGGTCAAGTAATATGAGGATTGCACTACCTCCCCTACCGAAGGGTAGCTCTTAAGTCTTCTGAGGCAACAATCGGAGACGATTCAGTGCTGTGTTCGCTCCTGGGCCCAAACTGTGTGGACTCGGGTAGATGGTTCAAACTGATGAATGAGGCGGATTCCTGGTTCATAGCCTTTTACACTGTTTTAGCCAGTAATGGTTGGCTGCTGCTAAACTCCAACAGGCTGAGATTAGATTTTTTTTAGAGGAAGTACAGATGCCCTTTGCCATTGTTTTGGGACATAACTGGAGCTCAACATTTCATGGAACATGCTAGTGAGATGAGCTAGGTGTATTGTTTTAGGGGGGCATGGATCAAGCGGAGAGCCCGACTTGATGGAGTTCATTTGGAATTTTACCTGCTCTGCAGTGAGAAGGGTAAAAGAACAGAGAGTTTATGTACCTGTAACGGGGAGTGAGTCGTCAAATATTTTTGGGGGAGTGTGGTTACTTATTTGAAGAACAATTACAATTGATAACTGCCATTCGGCAGGACACCTGGGGTCGCTATCGACGTAAGGATCAAGCAGGGGTGGGTAGGTCATTGTTAACTGAACAACAGGGGGTGTATTTGGAAAGGCAAACGGGGCAGGAGGGATGGGAAAGCAATTTGGGGGAGGGAGGGGATAGCAACACGGAGATGGTAGATTGGGGAAAGCAAAAAAGAGGGTGTGGGGATAAGCACATGGGTGAGCGCAACAGGAAAAGAACAGAGAGAAGCACTTGGGCGACAGATCAAAACGGAGTACAGGGGGGGGCAAATGCACACAAGTACACTGGTTCGAAAAACACACGCACTCCCATGATCTGCTTCACACAACAGAAAAAATAGGTACTTTGAAATGCAAGCAGTGGAAGCAGTGATGCCAGCCAATAGAAGTACAGTAAGGGCCAAAGACAATATTCACGAGGTGGGACATAAGAAGCACGTAAATTGGAGTGAGAGGGGAAGCCAACCAATGGTAAGCAGTGGGCGGGCTCCAACCTCCTCGATGTTCATGGCAAGCCACAATATGCCTGGAAACAGGCGGTGCATGAGCAGTTTAGTGGCTCGACCTAAAAAGTGTCAGATGAAGATGTAATGTAGGGAAAGGCAGACACCTGTCATTGTGGACTGCCAAATCTGTGTGATAATACAAATCACTTTCTTGACATTGATGGAGAATGGAGTTCCACTATTGCACTTTGAGACTAAGAGCCATTGCAAATTTTGTTCTGCTGGAAGGTGGTGGAACTAGGTCACATGTGCCTTGGCGAGTAGGGACATTTGATCATCAGTAATCATGGTTACAAATGTTACTACAAGAGCTTTCAGACTTCTGAGGTTCATATGTAAGTAGCTCATCCAGTTCAGGCTCTATCTTTGGTTTCTGACAATGAGTCGGAGTATGCAAAATCTAGGAATGTTTTGCGAAACTGTATGCAATTTCAAATAACAAAGTCCCCAGAGATACTGGCAAGACAATGGTACGGACAGAAAAGGTATCCTGAATGGGACATTTTCCGTGGAAATCTGTCTCCAAGTGAGAAAATTATGTGAAATCTTGTATTGTGAAATTTCAGGACATTTTTCAAATTCCGCACAGTGAGGGATTTGGTAATGTTATGAATTTTGTCAGGGTTAAAACCATTTTGCATGGGCTTAGTGATGAGTACTGTTTATCCCTTTGTAGATTCAGGACTGAAAGCATCAAAATGCAAAGCAGTCACCTGAAGTACATGAACAACTCACACATTTAATCAGGATACTTGAGAGCTTTTGGTTATTCACATTAAATGGGGAGAGCCCGTGAAGAAGAACTTGAAATACAGGGCAGATTCAATCAGTGTCCTGCATTCTGTAGCATATTTGCGACTCAGGTCTATGCAAATAGAGCAAGCATTGGCAATGCCAATAAGTCTGGCTTAAAAAGAATATTGTATCCTAATGTGAAACACTGGAATAGAACTGCATTTTTGTGGAATCAGAGTACTGTAGAATAATATTGCACTGTTAAGCCAGACCTATAAATCCATGTAGGCTAATGACTGCTGCCGCCAGAGAAACAACAACATAAATGATCTAGTTACCTAAGACACTTTAATAGCATTCCAGTATCATGTGTGTGCCCCTGAAAGTTCAAGCTTAGGCAGCTGGATCAATAAACACAATTATAAAAGATGTGTGTGGGGGGCAATCACTTTTTTGTGGAAGCACACAGCTTCTGGCCAATCAAAACATATACTCCTGGCTCCCAGCATATGGGCAGCGCCAAAGCCCCTTTCTAGTGATGCTCACAATTGTCTGGTGACAGCTGCGCTGTCAAGCCCCACCCTAAAAGCATGAACAGGGTATGATGGGCAGATTCAGTTTCTGGGGTCTCTAAAGAAAGCGAACGGTGATAGGAAAAATAGCGCAGAGAAAATATGAACTCGGAATATGGTATGGGACCCTCAGTTTCAGACCAATTTACTCACTGACGAGACCACAGACACTGTCCATTCTTAGGATTGTGCTGAGAACCAACACCAGAGGAGGGAATTCCAGGAGAAGCATATTTGGAGATTTAACTTGCAGTGCCCCGAGCTAGTGAAATATTATTCACACCTAATTTTTTACACATGAATTACTTAGGCTCATTTTCCAGGGGGGAGGACAAGGATATTATTGCTTTGCCACAACAAGAATACTAATAATTCCTGAATTTATGCCGAGGGTGCCATGTCAGGGAGAAGGCAAACATTTGAAGACCTCTCTAGGAAACAATCTGCAATTGGTCAGTGAGTTGACATTGTATTTAGCACACCACATGTCCAGAATTCCTCATGGATAGCAAACGGATATATAAAATATCCTTGCTTCGGGGTATGTTTTAAATGTCACTAATGATTTTTCAGCTCATTGCGAAGATGCTTGAAGGTATGGCATACTGAGATACTGGTGTACTCACAGCAGCAGAATGGGAGGATAAAAGACCCCACCATTATGGCAACTTGGACATAACTAAACCGGAGGCTTTCTCTCAAGAAGGTAAGCCTGCATGATCTAGATATATGGGTGTTGAGTAACCTGTAAGTCTGCTTTTGGTTGGGGTGTTTGCAAACAACCATTAAGAACATTCCTCCAGGCGCTGTGAGTGAGATAACTGGTTTGGTCACTTAAACGTAAGATTCATATCCTCTTCTTCTGCGCTGACGGATGCAAGAACTATCCTGCTGACCTCAGTTCTGAGAGAACCAAAATCCAAAACAGAGTGCAAAGTTTTCCTGGCATTGTGTGGAATCTGAAAAAGTGGAATATACTTTGCTGCTGCTGCTCAGTGCCTGTGGTGCCTGGGCGTATCAGGAAAGGGGGTTGCAATAAGAACAGAGCCGCAAGACCAGATGAGTGAGGTAGTCAAGAAGGAAGATCAAGTTTGTGCTAGGGGAGGTGGTCCAGCACATTCGTTGCTAGTGGATCAATCCCTACTGGGTGGCTTTGCTTCGCCTTTACTGGAACGCATTGCATTTTTTCAAATGTGGCTTTACTTGCAGTAGCACGTCAATCGTCCTATCACAGTTTAAGCATACTTGATTACATTGCAGCAATGATATAGTGCTTCATACCCCTGACAAGGCTATGAAGTGCTCTGATTTTCAACACTTTCTACTGATTCCTTGGCCCTTTTCAGAGTGCATGGTTGGAAGGTTTCGCATAAAAATGCCCTTTGTGGGAGATCTTGCTTAAGGTGCATGAGATTCAGATAAGTTCCAAACACGGGGTACGCTATGCATCACTAAACAGTGCAGAGCATTACATGATAGGATTGCAATAATAAAGTGTTATGATTTATAAATTAAATTTACTTTACTTAGGAAAGCTAACCAATGACCAGAGGGCCGGAAATGTAACTTAGCAATTAGTATTCATCACAGTCTGATATATGTCAGAATCCTTGAAATCAGGTGGAGAAGGAACCAGTTCATAAAGGCATAAAGAAGCCATACTAATGACAGAATGTGTATTGCATAACCACACATAACACAACATTACAATAGAAATCAAAAACCTAAAAACAGTGAGGACAGTCATCTTTTTAGTTTTAATACTGTGCATTTGATATTTTATAGATTTATGTACTATAACTTGTATAAAGTCTGAAAGATTAGTTGAGATATATCTATAGCTAGATATCTATCTATATAGAAAGAATATCTATCTATCTATCGAGATAGATATTCTATCTATCTATCTATCTATCTATCTATCTATCTATCTATAGAGATAGAATATCTATCTATCTATAGAGATAGAATATCTGGCGGAGAACTTCTGTGCCTTTAGAGGATCTGCTGCCCGATACGGCCAGTCCAGCCCTGGTGGTAAGTGTGTACTTTAAACCCCAAGGAAAAGGAAATTGCATACGTAATACCAGATTAACAATATTGTTCTCAGTCCATAGAGTCTAACTCGTAATAAAAGTACATAAATATGAAGCGGTAGCATTTCAGCACTTCTTTAGAGCTAACATGTCATTGAGTCCTAAATGGGACGGGCAAACTACAAATCTGCAGATGGGACATCAATTACCAGATGCCTCAAATCCACCAAACTGTAAATGCCCTCATAAACATTTTGAAGGACTGCACTTTACCTAGAGTCTTTGCCACTAATTTAGAGAGACACAATTCAATGCATACATAAAATACATAAAGCCAGCTGATGTTGCTTTGTTGATAGCCATCACCCCTCTAATCTCTCTTGATCAATCTGTAAAAACTTTACAAAATAAAAATGCAGTACCACTTCTTGGGATATGCAAATGGAATGCCGAATGTTCAAAAAGAGGCACAAAGTTCAGAGCGTTCTAAAAAGTGATGATTTGCAAGGAAATCCCCTTAAGGAACTGGCTAACCATGAGAAACAAAAACGTGTGAATGGAAATCCACCAAATTTGAAGAGACGCTGGGCTACCTTACTGGTTTGGTGAATTATGGGCTAGTCTTATTGAGAAAACCATCAATATGTACTTGACCAGTGCATATCGGCGAATTAGAAATATACCCCTGTTAATGCTGCTCTACAAAAATCAGTCACATTAATACAAGGCAAATAAAGCTGTTTGACTGGCTGAATTGTTGGCAAACAGGAATTCAAATTTCTGTTTCCCTCAGATTTGGTCGGTGGCATAAAAAGGTTAATTTAATCGAGAGATGAATGTTTTCAATTAAAAACAAACAAATGTTTCACCATTCAAAAACGGTAGACATGGTGTGGCTTGCACTTATTTGGAAAGAAAAGGTTTCTCTGTTTAATGCAAATTCTCCCAATGATTTTTAACACCCGAATGGAGAAAAAAAGACTCCATGGAGCACAGCGGGAGTCCCGCAACATTATGCCACATTATGCAAAATAGGATGGAATAGGTTCGTCCATTTTTGCCATGCCAATAGTCTCCCTGGCATGCTAGGAAGTGTTGAACTTTGCACCCATGCCTCTTGGCCTGCTCAGATCCCTGGTGGTGGGGGCGGAGAAGGGGATGGGAGGGGGGGGGGGGGGGTAAAGGAGTTTCTCTTTGCCTAGGTAAAAGGCCAGGGTGCAAAGGTCTAAGCCTTTGTTACGGATGAGTGTCAGCTTCCCCACCCTGATCTCTCGCAAGCCTTCGGAAGACTCGGAGAGGAGCATTAATCCAGCTCAGCCTGGCTGAAGAAGTCCCAGGGTCAGATGTGTCGTCACTGCAGTCCGTGTCCAAGCACTATGGAGAGGCTATTTAAAATCATTATTGGCATTGGCTCAGCACCGGGGAGGGATGAGCATGGCCACCACCCATACCCCAACACCACCCTCAGGGATTCATGCGTTGCTTCCATACACACACACACACACACACACACCACTTTGCCCACCTACCTAGGGACAGACATATTACCTCCATCTTCTAAGCCTTTGACAAGCACAATAAGCATTTTCATAAACTATGTGGCCATGCCAAGTCCTGGGTGGGTAGGTCTGCGGTGTCTTCACCCACCATGCCCCTTCCATGGTCAGGCCCAAGGGCAACAGCAACAGAAATATTAGTCTTTCTTCTGTGCCTATTACTACCAACTGTTGGGCGAGGCGAACAGGGGCAGATTACACCTGTCTTGTTAGCAAACAGACAGTAGAAAACCTACTTGGTCTTTAGTCTTTGATGATATACACAAAAGCCACAACCAAATGCGGAGTTGATTTGGGACACAGACACTGGGTGCAGGAGATGGCCAATGATCACACCATGTGCCCAGTGCCCGTGGAACACTGTTGAATGGTGTGCCCCGTTGGTTCATGGGTATGAGTGCCTGGCACCTCACATCTCTTCCTCCCCAAGATGCTGTGCAGGGACCAGCTGTGTTGTGGAAACAATCAGCAGAACTCATCCAAAGTCCTACATCACTTCTGATTGCACGTCAGAAGAGAACCTATCATTGAATCCATGGACAGCACCTCCCAAAACACACGGTCAGGTAATCACAAAACCCAGCCACAGCTGTGCACTTTTTAAAAATCGTATGAGACCTGCCGTATCTTAGCACTGGATTCTCTTTTCAGGCCCTTTTGAGAAAATGAGTTTACACTGTTCCCTGTGTTCTTATGCTTATCAATTTTTGCTCATTCTCTGGCTCCACCTGGACACTTTACACTTGCATGCCTGCTACAGTCATTCGGCTTGTTCTGCTTGTATTGCTCTGCTTTTTACTCTACCTTTGTCTTTTCTTTTTATTTTGTTAGATCACACTTGAATTCCTGTTTCCTGTGCCTTGCCTGTGCTTGTATACTTGAAGCAATCTTCCCTCAGTTGCTCACCTTGTACTGCATTTGAGCTTTTAGTATTCCGATAAGTGCACTTTTTTTCTTCACCTGCGTATATTTGTCTTCCATTTGTACAGGGATTGGCTCCTGGACACAACGCCTGCCCCATCCTTTATCTTCTGGCACATAAGTTATAAAGGGCCTTAATTATGACAAGCGATACTGGTATTTACCATAAGAATCTCCAATGGGTTTTCAGCTGCGCCCATATGGGCATAGGGTGAGGTGTGTGTGAGAGTATAATGCTTGTCTGTGCACTAAACATCACCTACAGAACCACGTCTGCAAACACTTCCTGTGGAGCTCGCGAAGCGACCATCATTGCAAATAATCCCTAGAGAGACAATGAGGTTTATGTAGAATGTTCCTTGTAGAAGTAAACATGAAGGAACTTTATGCATAAAATGTGCCTAATGGAAGTATTGTAAGGGATGTATTAGAGTTTATGAGAATACAAAGGGCTAATAAGTGATAATGTGATGTTAGTAATTAACGTATGTGGGTAGGTTGAAGTCTAATCATTTGAATGCGAAGTTAGAATGTATTATTAATAATTTAGCTGTAATGATATAATGGTGAATTATCTACATTTATTAACTACAAAGAAATGTGCACATATATGTAACTCAGTACATTGGTTAAGTTGGCTATTAAGTAAGCCTGGGCGTAGTTCGCGAAGTGTATAAAAAACTATGCAGAGCTCCGTGAGCAGCGGAATGCGTTAAATAAATGACGTTCACTGTGATTTTCAGTGCCAGATGCTTGTCACACTGTGCAATCATCGCGAACAGCACCATGCACAACTCAAGTGGGCGCTGCTCCCTTTCTACTGCTCGAGTGGATTTTTACTTGCGCATCAGTTTTCTCAACGCAAACAGACAGTCTCTGAACGCGAGTGCTCGCAAGCGTACGCAACCACTCGCAATGAGAAATCTGACCGCCAGCGTTGAGATATCTCGCTGAAAGGTTGATTTTCCACGCTCGAGCTCGACAACTTGATGTTGACGATCGTCAAGGAGGAAAAATCTCGCCGGGAGGTGGATTTTCCTTGCTTGCCCTCTCCAACTTGACGTTGACGAACGCAAGCGAGGAAAAAACTCCGCTCCGTAAGGCGAAGCGGAGTTTTCAGGACTCCACAAGCTCTGCGGAGTGCGGAAAACTCCGCAAACTCCACGAGCGGAGCGGAGTTCACCGCCCAGACTTAATTATTAGAATTCCCTGTTTTCCATTTTGTACTGATTTTTACAGATAAATTCAGAGAGAAAACGTTTATTTTCATGTCTGTATTTATTTTTAAATGTGGATGAAAACGGAAATTCAGTTGTTTTTTGAGTAATTCTGTCTGCCCCGACTGCCAAGCCAATAGCTGTGTAGGTTGATAGGAAAGGGGGTTCAAAAAGAAAGGGATTTTAATAAAGAGGCATTAAGAGCTGTAGATGTACACAAGGCTGATACTGAAATGTGCATTTTTCATATACATGCATTGATTTAACTTCAGAAGGTGTTCACAGCACTGAAACCTGGCGGACAATCAAGCGCGAGTGCATATTTATTGGTTAAATAAATGTGGAAAAATACTCATTTCAGCTTAAAAGACCAAAATAAATATGGATAAATACAGATAAAATTACCAAAAATTAAATATGTATAAATACAGACAGAAATGTCAAAAAAATAAATACCATAAAACCGGGAGCCCTAGCTATTATTCCGGCCCAAAGCTTGTTCATTTAACTTCATGTGTGATTTATTCTAGCCGAACGCTGTATTTTTCAGTGCAAGTATACAATGCGGTTAACATTTGGTTTGTGCTTACCCTTCAATGTGGAATGTTTTGGGTATATGTTGTCTCCACTGCAGGTGTGGATAAAGCCTTCTTAGTTAGCACAGAAGAGTTATTTTTTTGTTTGATAGTGAGTGAGGTGTGAAATGACAAAGTATCACGAGAGGAATGTGGCAACAAGCATGGGGATGAGTTCCCATGGAGGAGAAGAAGAATGGCCGAGGACAAAGAGGATTGCTTATCTGTGTGAGAAGGGAGTTGAAAGAATCAAGCCTGGCAGATGGAAAAGTAGCAGAGAAAAGGTCATGTGGGACATACTTCTTTCACATGCAGTTGATATTGTCTGTTGATATTTGGGGGATACAGGCACCTTTTGAGACTTTGTAGGGTGCAGACCTATGATTGTTTGGCTTCTTGCTACTTGACCCTTGCTTGAAGTACTTCGACTGAAGACTTTAACTGCTGACACCTTTCTTTCTTTTTCTCCTATATTGGTCCTGAACCTGACAATCATCCTTGCTAGGATAGTGTAGGGAAGGGTAGCATTCATTCGGCTTGTTGAGACTCAATTAATGCAACTGAATTCAACTTTCTTTTCTCTGATAGTTTATTTCATAATAATTGAACTAATCATACTTTCTTTTCTGTATCCAGCTCCTTTCTTCGAGAGATTTGGACAAGTTTTACCAATTTTGTATTTCTATATGCTCACGCCAAGAGTGGTTTTTGAGAGCTTATTCTTGGATTTGTAATTAATCCCACTAAACCATTTTCTAGTTGTGGACTGGATTACTGTGTGACTTAATGAGTTGCACTGTGAAACTTTGAAATTGAAATGTGTTCTGCCTCTTGCCGCTCATGCAGTCAAAGATCCATGGGTAACAAAGTAAATGGGCTCAGATTTTCTTCATTGGGAGTAAGCTGGAGCACAGCCAAACAAAAACAGAATAGTTGTGATGCAGTGTACATGATACAAAGCCTACAAATCATTGAAATATGCAAGTTAAGGTAGTTAAACAAACTTAACTCAGACCAGCCTTGCTCATTAGCTCATGTTTAACATTAGAGGTGAAATCACAAATGTAGTCAACAGTGACATCATGGATGACATCACGTCACCGTAGATGACATCACTGAAGCCGTTCAAGGACAATGCAGAGCAAGTTCTTCCCATTGGTCAGAACCTAGCGCAGAACTCTAGAGGCTGTTGGTTCTGGGACTGGCCTTTGGTTGCGCACTAGGCAAAAGGAGGGGTGCTGAGGTTAAAGATAACTTCAGCTGTTACATGGGTGAAGGGCTGGGCCTATGGTTTGGCACCTTGCAACATACAGTACCCCCAACTTAGAGATCCCACTTTCAATATCGATCAGTAAGCACAGGATTCAGACTGTGACGAACGACCAGTCCCACCCCATAAGAAGCGTGCCCCATGAGGTTTACTGGTCCTGGGTAATGGCAGTGTGCAGAGCTTCCCCTCCCCTAGGGCATGCTGTGCTTGTATTCCAGAAATGTTCAAAAGGCTCTTAGCCATGCCCACTGGGTACGGTGTTAGTTTGTTCCTAGTGGTCTCTGTGTGGTAGACCAGGCCTTCACTATCCCATTCAGCACCCTGCTTGCATCATCTTCATCAACCTGGCATTTAAGGATCACTAAAAGACCTAGAAAAGCATTTGTGTATTGCCAGCCTGTAGAAAGAGGACGATTTCAGAATAAGCAGTTACTGAGCTGCTTCTTAAAGGCCTGATGGAAGAAAACCATGAACATTTCCTCAAGGAGTCTATTCCACAGGACTGAGAATACCACATATCAGGTCAACTTTGATGACATTGACACTTATCAAGGATGCTGCAACACACAATCCATCGGGTAAACATTTTGTAGCACTGCATATGGAAAAAGTAGGATGAACCCGAAGAGGTGTGCACCATACCCCCAGAACATTTAAGCCTGAGGCCAGGGGTTCAAGCTAAAATACTACAACGTGTGTGGTTAAGACATAGATTGAAAGTTTGAGAGAAGTTGAGAGAAAAACACTGTTTCGATTTCTGTTTGCCTGTAGTGAAAAAAAAGAGCTTCCAGTGATTTCCATTCTCTGTATGAGTGAAAGGCTAGATGGGATGGGGGCATGGACAAACAGCGGTGGGAGTTATTTTTCCAGAAAAATTGAATTATGTATTCTCATCAAGTGGAAAGCTGAGTGAAAGGCCACAGTATGCCCAAAAAACTTGAATTGGTAACAGCTGGAGTAGAAAAAGTGCAATGTCAGAAATGCCTTGGTTTGGCATTGTAGCTTGCCAATCCTATCATGGACATTATGGCCCAGTTATGGGCTTTCCTTTATCAATACCCCTGATGTCTTGGAGTTGTGGTCCTGGTTCACCTCACTGGAACTACAATTCCAGATTTCAGTGGTTTGTAGAAAGAAAGGCTGGACTAGAATGTATTTACAATTACATGGAACCATCTAGTATCTCAATCCAAGGACCAAAAGTAATATTTATGCTGGTTGTCATGATGTTATGATCACGCAACGATGGCAATGTGTATTGGCTCCGACTCATGTCCAAAGCAGCCAGGTTGTTTTATTGTCTTGCCCTTTTGAGGAGTGCGATTTACTTCAATAGTAAAAGCTACCTATAATCACCTTTCCCTAAAAGCACCCTTAACATTTCTCTGACAAAGCCTAGCTGATTCTTCTATTGCGAGTCCAAGAACATTTGATCTGTATTGTTTCAAACATATTTGGCATCTATACTTCATTTGAGTTTTTCTGCTTTTGTGATTGCTTTGGCTACTGTTTGTTACCTGTGATGCACAACACTAAACAATGTAATCTGGCTTCTAAGTTCAATTGCTCATCCACCAGATAATACAAGGAGTAAATATTTATATTATGAAGCTGCAGAGTCATATCTATGATGACCTACACTCCACAATTGCACCCTTTATGGATATCCTACACACTGAAGCACATCTCATCCAGGGCCTGAACATCACCTCAATCCCAAGGCACTCCATTGGCTCCCCCTGAAGGCCTTCACCTTCTTCAAAACTATCTGCATCAGTTACAAAGCTATCTCGACCAACACTCCCACTTATCTTGCAGACAAGTTCACTATCTCTGGTGGTGCTCGGCATACTCACAGCTGTGACACTTATCAGAATGGAGACTAAGAAGTGTTAAAAATAATAAAACAAGATGACAGGTCATTTCCACTTATGCACCCAGAATTTGGAACAACATCCGCTATCCATCGGGACTGCCTAATGCTGCTCCAATTTAGAGAAGAGTTGAAGACCCACCTCTTTAAAGAACACTACATCACAATGCATTAACCGTCTGCAACCAGCTTCCTCCCCAATCACCCATCGACTTTATACTTGCCTTTGATTATGTACAGTCTCCGCTGCATTTGGCTAGGTTTGTGCTACAGAAATACCATATACATACATACATTCTTACATACATATAATCTATATATGATGGTCAGAAAGTCTTCGGCAACTTATCATCTACTGGGAGAAATCCTTGCTGAACATTTCCTAGAAAGAATAAATTCAGTGTGCCCTAATATTGCTGCCAACTACTATACTTCCGCTCTGATGACTGAGTTAAGCTGGGCGTACCCTTAGAGAGCGTATAATTAAGTTCTGCACTTTGTGCCGAACACTAGGCAGCCAAACCCAGGTCCATCGATCTGCATACGAATTCAGACAGCCAAATCGGGTGCTGGGATCAGTTTACCTGAACAAATAACATGCTGGACTTTTGGGCACCTAACCACTACAGACGTAGCTTGGTGGTACTGGGAGGGGCCACGGGTTGAAAGCCCTCGAAAAAGGGCTAGTTCAGTAGTGTGTCCCACAAGAGTATTTCTATTCATTGAAATTACTTTTTCATGTAAAAGAGATTCAGACACCTATCAGCAAACGTTGGGTGTAATTCTCAAACAACAAAACAATAACATGCTGGGTTGTATTGTGAGAGGTCAATAACCCAGTGCATAAGGTGGTAAGAGGTAAACTGTGTCTAGATCAGGCGAAAGTAGAAGCCATTGTAAACTCAATTGAGTTTAAACAATTAAGCAGGTCAGATTATTATATGAGAATTGTCCCAGAGTACAGAACAACAATCGTATGTACTACTCGCACACCCAAAGAAACATTTACATTTCTAGATTTATATAGAGGGCTTATTACCCGTGAGGGTATCCAGGCACTGTCCATGGGCACGGGGAGATGAAGTGATTTGCATTTATGAGTCCTGCTAAACCCAGCACAGGTGTGAAATATTAAAGCCAGTTAATGTTGCGCAGTCAGGACTGATACGGTGTGACTGTTGGCTCGCTACAAATATAAACAAGTGTACACAAGTTCTTGCCTTCTATAAAAACAGGAGGTGGATTTGGGAAGCACAGATGACCCGGTAACATCATATCAGGCTGAGGGGGACTTGATAATGCCCAAAAAGGAGGAACAGCACAAAGGCTGAAGGTGAAATTTGCTGGGTGGTAAATTGATTTATGGAAGATAGCACTCTATACAGCACTGTCCAGGGAGGTGCAAAAATAGGCCTTTTTCTGTGTTTAATTCCAGTTTTAATTTGAATGATTACAACAGATCCAGTCACAATAGAGGTTTGGGGGGCAGTTGACTGCATGGGTCTCTCGGGCATTTTATGTGGGTGGTACAGTCCGCGGTTTTGGGCTGGGTTCAGTAGATAGTGGTCAGGACTTTCTGAAAAGGCCAGGTGGTTTTGGGTTAGGGGGGACCCAGGGAGAGCCAGGCGCGAGCTGGTCTCTCCCTGGGTGCGTTCGCGCGAGAATCAGGTAAGCAGGTGGGGTTGATTGGGGGGAGGTAATAAAGGGAAGTCAGGCTGGCGGTTGGGCACGGCGTTAGCGGGAGGAAAGGGAAGGGAGGTTCTTTTTGCCCTGCTAGCTTGCTGGTAATCTGTCAGGGGGCCATGGGGGAGGCGGCGGAGGTCGGGCGGGCTGTCCAGACGCTTTGCGCCGCTGGGCGCGAGGACCTCAGGCAGCCTGGAGTGCCGGCGGTAGGCGTAGGTTGGTTTGGCCCGCCCACCCCCCCCGCAAGTCTGCTGGCGGGCCGCGGGCGGTGTCTGCTTGTGTCACCTGACCCGGACGACGATGACGACGGAGAGGCCGCCATGCCGGCGGCTTTGCAGATGACGGCCCAGGTTCCCGCAGACTCGGGGCCCCCGCCGGTGACCCGGGCGCCCACCAGCAGGTATGCCTTTGCCTTTGGGAGGCGCTGTATTGCGTGGGGCGCCCGGGGGTAGGCGGGGCGTTCTGTGGGCCGGCGGGCCCCGTGTTTGGTTGGGTCACCTCCTGGCAAGACCAGGAAGTCTCCTGTTGTTTATGGGGCTCAGCGAGGGCGGAGCCTCGACCCTAAGTGCCCCACCCGGGCCCATGTTCCTGCTCCTTTTACCAGGGGCCCCTTACCCTTCAGTGCCTGGTTTTGGCAGGCGGGGCTTCGCCCCATTTGCGGGTGAATGGGCAGCGCTACCTGCTGTCTCCCGCCACCCCTGTGCTGGGGTCAAGCTCCCCAACATTTACCCAGTAAGTTGGCTCAGGGCTGCCCAGAATTGACCCCCCCCCCCCCCTGCTGCACTGCCCATTTTTCCCCCCCCCCGGGCCATCCCCCCGGCCACTGACTTTTCCCACCCTAGTGATGTGCTCCCCCCCCCCCCCCCTTTTTTGCTTCCCACCAGTCTTAGGCCTATGGTGGGCGCCCCCTGTTTCCAGCCAGGTGCTGTTCCCGGCTCCTCGGGGGGGAAGCCTGCTGCTTCCCAGGGCGGTTTGGCGACCGGGTTGGGTGGTGTCCCTGGGTTGGCGCCGGTTGCTGGGTCCTCGAGGGGTGTTTCCCTTGCCTCTGTGGGGGGGGAGGTAGTTTTGCGGATTCTTCACAGTCTGGTTTGAGCGGCCGCAGTTTTTCGAGTTGTTCCTCCGGCTGAGCGGCTGTTGACTGGTTCTTCGGGCTTGGGAGCTGTCCCTACGGCTGTTTCCAGTGGTGGGATCGCGGGAGAGTTATCTGGAGCGGATATCTCTTCTGGAAGTTTTTGCGCGCGCAGAGCTTTCATGATGTCGATTGGCAGTTTTATGATGGGGGAATTGGTGATGGGGCGCTGCCAAGTGGCAGTGCAAAAGTTTCATTTTCTGGGGAAGCTTTCTATTTGGATGTACAAGATGATGACTCGGAAGGAGGGGAATTTGAGGGATGTGGTGGTTGGGCTTTTGGCAGCACGGGCCCAGAGGGGTGGGCTGGGGCAACCCCCTGTTTCTAGTAATTTTGCAGGAGTTATGTGCGGGTTACGTGAGACAGGGGGAGTAGGCTAGCTAAAATGGATCAGGTGGATGTTCAGCAGAAGTCGGCACGGTTGCCGAGAGGTAAAGATGGTTGGTGGGCCGTGTGGAAATCAAGGGAGAGTCTCCCGGTTAAGAGTACCAGATCAATCGGTACAGGGGATGGGGTTATTGGTGAGCGAGTCGCTCTGGCACCGAGGCTTGAGCGGCCTGTGAGTTTTGAATGTTTCTGATGTGCAACCTACAAGGGATGTTTCTACAGTTGGGGATGGGGTGGCTGCTAAAAAACCTGTCACGCAGCGGTACTCGCGAGGACTAGACCTTCTACAGGGGATCATGTTGATTTTCAGAAGCAGTCGGCACAGTTGCCAAGAGGTAAGGATGGATGGTGGGGCTGTGTGGCAACCAAGGGAGAGTCTCCCTGTTAAGCGTATAAGATTAATTGGTGCGGGGGATGGGATTGTTGGTGAGCGAGTCGCTCTGACACTGAGGCTCGAGCGGCCAGTGGTTTTTGAATGTTTCTACTATGCAACCTACGGGGGAAGTTTTCTACAGTTGGGGATGGTGTGGCTGTTCCAAACATGGTTACGGAGGATAGTATCCTGCCAAAACGATCGCCATGAGAGTGCGCAGTGTGGGGGGGGGGGGCGGCATGCTCTCACACAGTGTTTTCACGGACAGCGGGTTGGAGGCCAGGGGAGGGGTTCAGGGGGTAGGTGACAACCTCCGCACTTTGTACATGAGGGCTCCTAATCCTACTAAGCAGCACATTCTGATTTTATGGTTGGTGTACTATCCTGACTTTGAGGCTGCTGCAACTTTGTTCTGGGGTTTTTTCAGGGTTGGGTTTCGGATTGGTTATCAGGGTCCCCGGGTGGGTTGGTAGTCTGACACTCTGAGGTCTCCGAGGGTGTGCCCTCAGGTTTGTGCAGAAGAAGTTGGATGCTGAGGGATCGGATTGCTGGTCCTTTTCTGAGTTGTCCTCTCCCTGATTGGATCGTCTCTCCACTGGGGGTGGTCCCAAAAAGGCAGTGGGGGAGTTGTCGCCTCATCCATCATCGGTCCTGGCCTGAGGGTGCATCCGTCACCGATTTCATTGCCCAGCTGCCTCAACTGTGCCATATGCTTCAGTGGATGACGCCTTACGGCTCGTTCGCAGGGCAGGCTTTGGGGGTTTTTTGCTGGCAAAGAGTGACATTCAGTCGGCTTTCCGGCTCCTTCCTATCCATCAGTGGGTTTTTTGGGTCTCTTGGGCATGCATTTTGGGGGATGATTTTTTATGTCTATAAAGTATTCCCCATGGGCTGCTCGGTGTCATGTTCCCTCTTTGAGACCCTCAGTACCTTTCTGCAGTGGCGCTTCATTTTTGTCAGCGGCCACGTCCTGGTCTGCCATTACCTTGATGACTTTCTTTTCAGGGGTGGGGGTCAGTCCGGTGCAGTATCAGGCGGCTTTGGCAATCTTTCAGGCTATGACCAGGGATTTGGGCTTTCCTCTGGCGCCGGTTACGGCCGAAGGTCCCTGTACATCACTGACTTTCTTCGGGATTGAAATTGATACCACGACTATGATGACGCGCTTGCCTGCTGCTACTGTGCGGGAGATGACTGATTTCATACGCTTGGTGTTGGGAGTCCACAAAGTGGGGCTGCGGAAAGTCCAGAAACTTTTGGGGTGCCTCAATTTTGCTTGTCGGGTTGTTCGGGCGGGTAGGACGTTTTTGTCGACGTCTGGGCCTCTTGATGTCCGGCGCCGGCATTCCTCATCATTCGTGTGCGCCTTACAACTGCTGTTCGTGCTGATGTGAATATCTGGTTGCGTTTCCTGCAAGATTTCAATGGCGTGTCCTTGTTTTTCGCGGATGAGGACATGGTGTGGCAGGTGCAGCTTTTCACGGATGCATCAGGAGCTCACGGCTTCGGCATCTTGGGAAGGTCGTTGGTGCGCGGCTGGCTGGCCAGTGCGCGGGAAAGTACAAGGTCGCAGCATTGCGTTTTTTGGGACTCTTCCCGTTGTTGGTTGCTCTGTGTATCTGGGGGGAGGGTTTTTTCAGATTCGCTCCGTATTGTTTCACGTGGCCTAATATGGCAGTAGTTGACCTTGTTCATAAACAAAGGGCCCGCGATTTGCGGGTACCAAAGCTCCTGCGCGCCTTCATGTGGCGGTGTTTACAAACTGAATATTGTCTTTAAAGCTCGGCATGCTCCTGGAGCCATTATTCGTATCGCTGATTCTTTATCTCGCTTTCAAGGGTCCGTATTCCGCAAATGGGCTCCCGGGGCGGACCTGGAACCAACGGCAATCCCACGGGACGTATGGGACTTGGGGGATTGAGGGTCCACCATTTGGTCGCACATTCCGTAGCTGCCCCTGCACGGCGGAGTCCTTTGAAGGCATGGCATGATTTTGTTTGCAGTTTAGTGAAGAGACGGCAGGTCCGGTCAGGGCTGGGTTATCTGATGAACACTTTTTATTGCAGTTTGTTTTACATTTAGCGGACAAAGGCCTCTCCCTCCCGAGCATTCCGGGCAAGTTGGCCGGGGTGTCTTTTTATGGTCAGCTTTGGTGGGAGAGGGATCCGGTTGGGGGGGGGGGGTTTGTTGCGTAAAGTTCTGAAAGGGTGGGTAGGCTCCGGGCTGGTGGTTAGAAGCTACGGCAGCCGGTGACCTTTGATTTGCTTCAGTTGCTTTTACCGCACTTGGAGGTGTGCTGCTATGATGCGTTGGAGTGCCACAAAATTTCGTTTGTGCTTTGTGTGGTTATTCTTTGGGGCATTTCGGGCCTCTGAACTGCTGGGTTTGAGGGGTTGAGTGGGAATGACCAGCAGCATGGTGGTGGTGGCACATGACAGGGTACGCCTGTGGCTGAGGATGTCCAACACTGATCAGATGGGGGGGGGGGGTAGGTGGGTGTTTCTGGGTAGCAGCGGTGTGTATGCATGCTGCCCTGTGGGGGACTGGGAGGTTTTTTGTGTCTTCTCCTCATTGTATCTCGGGGGACAATTTTTTGTCATGCGGATGGCAGTCCCATCCTTGTTTCTCAGTTGTCAGCTGTCCTCCGCAAGGATTTGTTGGGCTTGGGAAGGGATCCTTCTCAGTTCGGCACCCATTCCTTCACGTTTTGGCGCGGCGAACGAGGCCACCAGGTTGGGGTGGGATTGGTCTCAAATTCGTCGTATTGGGCGTTGGCGTTCTAGATGTTGTAAAAGGATGTGAGAAAGTAGTCCGCCTTTGCTTTGCCTGACATCTCTTTTTCTCCTAGGTCTTTGGCCCCCAGTAGCTGGATACAAAAGGAGGGTGTGGATCCTGGGGCACTCTTTTGTTAAACGGGCTGCTGTAGTCGCTGCGCGTCAGCTTCGTGGGAGATCTCTTGGCTTCAGCAGTCTGACACATGAAGTCTCCTGGCATGGCGCGGGGGGCATGCGTTGGGGCGGTCTCTTTCCTGCCTTGGCTTCTATGGTTTCAAAGGGTTGGGGGGGCCCTTCGGATCTACTGGTGCTGCATCTTGGAGAGCACGACTTAGTTTCTCTATCAGGTTTGACTTTGCTACAGTTAAGGAGACATGATCTCGAAGTCATCAGGACCACATGGGTGAGCACCATGGTGATATGGACTGAGTTCGTGCCTCGATTGCAATGGACTGGGGCAAGGAGCTATTCCGCCATGGAGCAGGCAGGACGCAAAGTGAAGAGAACAATACGACGTTTTGTAATCATTTATGTATATACAGTTTGGCTCATCATAATTGGCAAGTTTCAGAGAAGCATTTATTATGTGAGGACGGGGTCCATCTATCTACATTAGGCATTTCTTTTTCCTTCTGGAGCTCAGAGATTTAATTGCCACAGTTCTTCAGGTGCAGTTGTGGGGTGCTCCTTCCCTTCCTTCTTTGGGTGGGGCAGGAAAACGCTAAAGGTTTTCCTGGGTGGCGGTTTTTGCTAGTGGGGTGGGCAGCCTGGAGCGGGTTGGCCATCCTGAAGGGTAGCTCGTTGGGTAATCCTGGGGGTATTAGTCAAGAGTTAGTTTTGGGTTCTGTTAGGTAGGGAGTTTAGGCATAATGTGTAGATTGGAATTTTATGATATAAATAAATAATGAATGTGTTCAAGAAATGTATTATGCACCTGTCTTAAAATAAAGTGGCCTTTCTTGCTCCTTGAAGAAGTGTGGACAGTGATTTCTTGCGCGAGGGGCGACCCAGGGAGAGCCAGGCGCGAGCTGGTCTCTCCCTGGGTGCGTTCGCGCGAGAATCAGGTAAGCAGGTGGGGTTGATTGGGGGGAGGTAATAAAGGGAAGTCAGGCTGGCGGTTGGGCACGGCGTTAGCGGGAGGCAAGGGAAGGGAGGTTCTTTTTGCCCCACCCACCCTCCCTTTATTCCTTAGTTAGGTTTTACTTGGCGGTGCTCTAGGCGCTGCTCTGGTCTTCGGGCCTTGCCACTTTTAGGACAGGTGTCTTTGTTCTTTTAGGAGGCGGTTTTTGCTAGTGGGGTGGGCAGCCTGGAGCGGGTTGGCCATCCTGAAGGGTAGCTCGTTGGGTAATCCTGGGGGTATTAGTCAAGAGTTAGTTTCGGGTTCTGTTAGGTAGGGAGTTTAGGCATAATGTGTAGATTGGAATTTTATGATATAAATAAATAATGAATGTGTTCAAGAAATGTATTATGCACCTGTCTTAAAATAAAGTGGCCTTTCTTGCTCCTTGAAGAAGTGTGGACAGTGATTTCTTGCGCGAACAGCCACCATTTTGTAAAAGACGACACTGTATTGTAGCATGTAGGGACAGGGAGCTAGGTTTGCTGCCCGCGATAATGGTGGGCGAGGCAGCATGGACAACGGCTGTGTGGCTGAGGTCTTCCGCATGATGCCGGCCGGGAGGACTTGCTGTCAGCCGGCACGGGCGGAGTTAGTGAGAGCAAGGGCAAAAGTCATCAAGCCCGGAGAATGTTGTTGAGATTGGCGGCAGCATGATGACGTACTCGCCGCCATGCGCAAATTCAGCCCGAGCTGGACGAGGCAGGGGACGCGCTTAGCTGGGGCTGCCTAGGGCCCGTGGGGGGGTCCCTCTGCAGAGGAGGGCATCACAACCATGAAAGGTCGCAGTTCGGCACAGCTCGAAGTGCTGCAGTGGTAGCACCCTACTGGCACGGGGTAGAGAAAACACTAAGGGCTAGATGTACAACACATTTTCCGATGTACAAACCCTATTTTGCGAGTCGATATTAGGCAGGGGAGTGCCAAGGGCGTCCCTTCCTAATAGCGAGTTGCTTGGGGGATGTACAATTGTTTTGCGACCAGAAAATGGTCCAAAACAATTACAGTTTACCTCCTACTTCAAGTAGGTGGTAAGCCAGTCGCAACCGGGAAGGGGTCCCCAGGGGACTCCTTCCTGTTTGTGACTGGCAGCAAAAACGTTTTTTAAGAGCTGGCAGTGGTCCCAGGGACCACTGCCTGCTCTTAAAAAACAAACGTTTGATTTTTCTTTCTGAAACGCATCCCGTTTTCCTTCAAGGAAAACAGAATTCGTTTAAAAAAAAGTTTCTTTATTTAAAAGCAAACACAGCCATGGTTGTCTGCTGTCCGAGCAGGCGACCATCCCTGTGTTATTGCTCATCCCCAAGGGGTTGGAAATTGCGACCTGCCTGAAGAATATTGATGAGACAGGTCCATTGCAACCCCATTGTCAATCGCTAATTTGTCTGAGACATATTAGTACATTTCATTTTGCACGTCCCCAATTGTGAGTCGCAATAAATAAATAAATAAATATCGCAATTAGAGACTCACAAAGTGAAATAGTCGTACATGTGGCCTTAGGAGTGCTGAGGGGAGCATAAGGCTGGACAGCAAACGGGGGGGGGGGGCAGCGTGGAGGTAGGGGGTTGGGTTTGCTTGGAAACCAGGCCACCCTGTCTAATGCGTGAGGTGAAGCGCAGGTGCGGGTAATGCCTGGGGAACTGCAGGGGTCAAGGGTGGCGCTGGGGAGGGCGATGTGTCTCACTAGGCACCGGCATGGGTGAGACAGGTATGAGGGGCCCTGGAGGGGGTCTGCGGGAAGTAAGAAGCTGTTCGACAGGCCCTGTATATGGTGCAGATTCAGGGGTAGGGCAGACTTCACTAGAGTGCAGCAAAGGTGTGGAAGAAGGAAAGGGGGTGGCCAGATGGGGAGACGACAAGGTGAGTGTATGGGAGGGGTTAGCAGGTAAAAGGGCACAAAAGGGCTAGCCTCTCAGGGTCTATCAAAGGAAGAGAATGTAGAAGGGAAGGGGCTTTGGTTGCGGGGGAGGCTGCGCAGGGCATGGCTGTTCTGTCTGTGGCAAGAGGGTTAGAGGCAAGGGCGGAAGGGGGTCACTGGGAAGAAGAAGATGGGAGGTTCTGGAGCAGTTGCGGGCGATGGGCATAGGTGGCTCATCTAGAGGGCCAGTCAAAACAGGATGAGGATGGTCCCAGCACATCGAGTCTTTTCACATGTGATTCGGTTGCAGGTGCATGCTTCGGTACCCCAGGTGAAGAGAAGGTATGCTCTCGCACAACCACCTTTGCGTTGGTGTTATACAGCAGTGGTCTGGAATAGGCATGGGACAGCCTCCCCAGAAAAATGATGAGGTAGGTCTACTGTGGCCTCTCAGGCAGAAGATTACTGGCAACGCCCGCTTGGTGGCATGAGGGCAATTATGGGGAGATAGTGGTGAGATATAAGAGGTAGATGGTGTGCATGAAGACAGTTGGTGGGCTCACGATGTGGAAAGGGGGGAACTAATGTCGCATACAGGTTGGTGAAGTGAGGACTTGGGTCAGCGCAGAATGCAAAGGATCTCGGGACAGAAGAACACTGGTGAGGCAGCAGGCTTTGGTGCTGGCACGGACCTTGAGACCAGGTTAGACTAGTGAAATGGATCGTCCTGTTTGGGTCACACTGGGGTGGAGGGGACTAGAGAGAGGACACTTTGCGAGATAGACCTGTCAAGGGAAGACCTATATGGTTTCAAAAGGGGTGGATAGCGACAGAGGTGGGTCAGGGCAGGACATGGGATAGCAATTGCGGAAGAGAATTTACTTGGCTGACAGAGGGGTGGGGATGGATAACAGTGGAGGACAGGAAACCCAGGCTTAGCTAGGGATGTACAGCAGTGAAGCGTGTAGAGTCTATTCTATTCATATGGATTTGTAAAGCCCCTGGCTACCTGTGAGGACTTCCTGTGCTCTAAAGGAGAGACGGAACAAAGGGGCCGGGCAGAAAGGGGTACAGGGTAGGATGCCCCAAACGACAAGGATGGAAAAGAGAAGGACAAAGATAAGAACGAGAGTAAGGAGCTCAATGTGAAGAAACTACCCTACATGGGAATAACAAAGCCCTTGGGGGCACATCATATGGGGGCAGAGAAGGAGAGGATTTGGAAAGGGGAATACATCAAAGTCTTTAAGCTTCTGTACAGTGGTGTAATGAAACTTGAGGGGGGGCCTGCAAAATACATGGACTGAGGTGGACACCCTTGGCCCCCAGGTCCACGGGGGATGCAGGGCCTATGTCATGCGAATGCTTCTGCATAGTGAAGTGCGGGCTAAGGAAGGGTCTAGGAAAGAGGAGTATGAGTTGTCAAAAAGGCCCAGGGTGCTGTCAACATAGAAAAATGTACAACAGCATTTTTGGTTTACACTAGTGTATATTGTGAGAAGTTCCCAGAGTGTTGTGTAGCTTTGTTTAAATACATGGGTGATAAGGAAAGCGCACATCACATTTGGAGGTTATGCGTGGGTACATTATGATAAGGAATTTCGAGCAAGGCTGGCAGAGGACGCAGAGGGGAAGTGGGGTGAATTTGACAATGATCTATGGCTGTGTGGCTCACTGGTTAGAGGCGGCAGACCTGAGAGCAGAGGACGGCCCGGGACCAGGGTTTGATTCCCGGCACGGCAGGTTTCTGGACCAGGGTCAGTGGACTCGATAATTCTCTCGCCTCGGTGCCCACTCTGGTCAGCGATCACACTCGGCAACTCTGGGCATTAGCTTGCCTCATCTTCACTAACGGCCCCACCAGACCGCCGGGGATGCCTGGTCTCACCCTGGATATACCCATTAAGGGACCATCTCTCAGGGAAGCCAGGAAGGGTTTCGCAGCGGTCGAAGCGCCTTGGGACCCTCCGGGTAAGTAGTGCGCTATATAAATGCCTATACATTTACATTTACATTTACACTTGATGGGAAAGGAGAGGCCAGCACCCACAGTGTTTATGGGCTGTGGGTTGTATATAGTGCAACGTCCTTTCATGGGCATCCCACCAGAGGGGAAGGGGCAGAAGGAAAAGGACAGGCTAGGTAAGGGGAAGCTTGTTCAGCATTCAACAGAGTATTCTGCGGGAGGGAATACTATAGGTTTCAACATGAATGTTCCAAGTTGGTGGCCAGATACCCTCTCATACATTTCAGGGAAACGCAGAGGGGGGGATGCAAGGGGCACAAGGTTTTGTTTTGGCAACCTCAAAGTCAGAGAGGGGGTAGAGGGTCACAGGAACCTTCAGTAAAAGACTTGTATGCCCATTAAATTGGAGAGACTGAAGTTTTGGCTATAGTGGTAAAAGAACGATTACATTGCACGTGTATTATGGGAAGGCTTTCACAATAGATTTGAGTTGCGCTATGGAGAAACGTACCAGAAGGTGGGCTGAGAATCTGTAGTCATCGAATGCACACCCAGGGGGGGTGCAAGAAGATAATGGAACACAGAGGTTCGGGAGTGCAGGATAGCAGGCCCTTTTGATGACAGGCCTATTGATAGACTTATAGTTTCATCCATTGGGGTGGTTCCAAATAAAGAGTCAGGGCAGTTCAGGATCATTCAACACCTTTCATGCTCAAAGGGCTTCTCTGTGAATGATTATATTTCTGATGACTTGTCCACAGTCTTGTACTCTTCTGTTTATGTGCCCATAGACCTTGTGACTGCATCTGGGAATGGGACATTAATCGCAAATAGGGAGTTAAAAGCAACCTTCGCTGGCACATGGTATGTGGACACGGCCCTGTCCATGGGATGCTCAGTTTCCAGTGCCCTATTTGAGAATTCAGTTCATTCTACCGTAGGTGTTCACGTTTGCTAAGGAACACAGCACAGTGACGCATTACTTGGGCAATTTCTTCGTTGTAGGCGCAAATGGCTGTGTGGACTAAATGTTGGACAGTTTCAGGAAGCTCATTGCGGATATCGGAATGCCTCCGGCAGAAGAAAAGACATTAGATCCTGACACCACAATGACGTTTCTGGGCATTGAGCTTGACACAGAATGCATTGAAGCAGAACTTTCAGAGGAAAATAGAAGGGAAACAGTGCTTCTCTTTGACACAATGTTGTCAAAAGACAAAGTGAGTGTGTGGATGGTGCAGGTATTGTTGGGGCATCTAAACGTTGCATGCAAAGTAGTCAGGGCGGGTAGGAAATTCTGCAGGTGAGTTGGCTTGGCGTTATCTTGTTGGTCATTGTCTCACCAGAGGCTTCGGTTGAAGGCCGGAGTGAAGGAAGGTTTTAAGATTTGCCGTTTTTTCCTGGATCAGTTCAATGGCATTTCGCTGAAAGGTTTTGGAGATGTGGCAAAGTGGAATATCCAGATATATTCAGTTGTGGTAGGTGGCTCTGGATTTGGCCTGTACTGGCTAGGGCATTGGAGTGTGGAGCAATGGCCGGAGTACTGGAAGGGGGGAATGGAGGAGCATAGCTTTCTTAGAGTTCTTTCCCTTGGTAGTGGCGCTGGGCCCATGGGGAAATAAATTTGGGAACAAAAAGTGCTCTTCAACATTGACAACATGGTAGTGGTGCAGAGAGTCAACAGGCAATCTGCCAGAGATGTGCTGGTTTTTAAGTTTTGGAGAGTGTTAGTACTGGGCTGCCTGAGACAGAATATTATGTTTAGGGCGCGACATCTACCCGGTTTGGACAATGGCTTTGTGGACGCATTATCTAATTCGCAGAGGTTCCCTGGACTTGCTTTGTCTGCAGATCAGGAGAAGACGCTGTGGTGGATAGGTGTGTGATGTTGCTTCAGTTGGCAGTAGGTTCTCCAGCACAATTCACTAGAAGGGCTTATGAGCAGGCGTGGTCAGGGTTTTTGGAGATGGGGGCATGCAGGAGGGGCACGCAGGAGTCTTGGTGCAGGACTGACGTTGCGATCGGTTTCATTATGGACGTGATCGAGAAAGGTTGGTGCCAAGTTACCATTGCGAATAAGTTGGCCAGCATTGTGTTTGTTGCTAAGTTGCTGTGGGGTCCCCATCAGAGGTCGAAATGGGGACAAGGATTTTAGAAGGTTCGGTGGGAGAGAAGGGAAATAGGACTAGAAAGTGTAGGCCACTGGTGTGGTCCAAGTTGTGCAGAGTGATGCCCGCCCTGCTCACATTTTACCGCAATATTGGGGGAACAGTTGTTTATGTTACTCATGTGTTAGATGTTTTTGGGGCTTTATGCATATCTGAGCTGCTGGGGTAAAAGGAAAAAGGGGACGGGTGTGGGAGAAAGTGCAGCTGCAGGAAGACAGGGTTGAGATATATATCAGTAGGTCAAAAATGGATCAAAGAGCACAGTGGTCCAGAGTGCTTCTGAGGGCTTATCCCATTAAACATTTTTGCCCAGTATACTGGAGATTAGGTGCTGTAGCACCACCTCAAGTTCTGACACGGAAGTTTTCAGGCACCAGGATAGTTCAAGAGTTACTACTTTTCAGTTTCTGTCGGTGGTGAGGAAAGCATTACTTTGGGTGGGGCTGCCGGCAGCTAAATACACAAATGCCGATTTGGAAGTTTAACCGCTTCGATGCTGATGACGGCCCCCAGCCGTCATGCATTACGGTGGGCGTGTGCTGATGACAGCTGGGGGCCATCATGAACCCACCCACTACGGAAAACGCTGCACAGGCGCAGAATCGCGGCCGCGCCCAAGGGGTTGAAAGCAACGGAGGCTCACAGAAGAGTTTGGTCCGTTGCACAGATACAACAGATAGGGAGATGGTCATCTAACTGTTATAGGACAAACGTGCTGCAGGGGGGGTGCTGATACATCGCGGGCCCTGTTAATGGCTTATTATTTGTTGTAGGTTTTGTTCCGGCCCAGAACCAGAGCATAATGACAGTTTGGATCCTGGAACATTCATTCGTGAAGTGGGCTGAGAGACAAGCAGACACCAGGAAACTTGGATGTCAGTTGGGATTTGGAAATCAGAATGCTCAGGTACACTGGCATGGGAAAGGGGGTATGCTGTGGAGAGAATTGTTGCAGACTCTGAACAGAATACTGGGAAGAGAAAGATGTCCAGATGTGTTACTTGGGTGAGAATGGCCTGGTGAGGAGAAAACAGTTGGTGTTGATGAAGGCCATGAAAGCAGATATGAGGAAGGTGATCAGCGATGCACATAGTATGGACTTGCAGCCTTAGTCATGAAGGCTAAATCGGCTCGCAAAGGGCCGGATTCTGAGAATCCGGCCCTTTGCGAGTGCGATTTTTGCTTTTGGGATTCAGCATCCCAAAAGCAAAAATCGCTAATTGCGATGTCGCAAATGTGCGAGGAAATGACATTTAAGGAATCTCTATTTGAGATTCCTTAAATGCTATTCAACATCCTATTTCAATTTGCGATTTCGCTATTTCTAGGCGCAATTTACCGCGAGGTCAGACCTCGCGGTAAATTGCGAAAACTCAGAAAAATGCATTTAAATGCATTTTTCTGAGTTGCATGTTACACACACACATGTCCTTTGGACATGTGTGTGTGCAACACCTGTGTCACAGATCATTTGAGGGGTGCTACAGGGTGTCCTGTGGACACCCCTGGCACCCTTCAAATCGCAATCTTATTTGCGATTAGCTAATTGCTAATCGCAAATAAAGAATACTCCCCATTCATTCCTATGGGCCTTTTGGCCCATAGGAATGAATGGCGAGTTATTCCTTATTTGCGAATAGCAATTTGCTAATCGCAAATAAGGAATCAGTAGGAATCGCATTTTATTATGCGATTCCTACATGATTACCGTTTTGCGAGTCCTTAATAGCGAATCGCTATGATTCGCTATTAGGGGCTCGCAAAACGGCCCCTTCATGAATAAGGCTGATAGTTAATACCCAAGAAGCGGTGGGCAAATAGGCCAGCTCTAGAAATAAGAGTTCAATCTGAGGTGCACTCCTGTATTTTCTCCAATGAAAATGCTTTTTAACACTATTAACCAGTGTTGCTACCCTGCTACGTGTGCTATCAACACACGTCAGTCATGTGCATCAGTGATATATCAAGACATTCGACTTGAATGCAGTGTGCACTGTTCACAATCAATTAATCATATCAATCTCATTAAACACAATACTCCAAATACTCTATTTTACATCACTTTTTTAATCTCTATTTTTGATCTTTGTTTTTTATGAATCTACGTTACTTTCAATACATAATATACCATCTGTAAAATTCATTGACAAGCATGAATTTTCATCAGATTTTTGCACCTTGCAATGATACAGTTTATCTTGTGCAATACATCATGTATATAATCATCCTGGTTGATTCATGCCCAGTGCATTTCGGGACAATTAAGTCCCTTCTTCAGGGGAAATCCTAAAACAAAAAAACACTTATTTCAAACCATTTTCATGAAGTACAAGGGTAGATCAAAAACCATTAGCCAAAGTGATGTAAATAGAGTATTTAGAGTATTGTGTTTAATGAGAATGATAAGTTAATTGATTGTGAACAGTGCACACTGCATTCGAGTCGAATGGTTTAATATATTACTGACAAAAAGGCCAGCTGCCATAGACAGAGCCAGGAGGAAAATTAACCCCTTCGCTGCGGCGGCTATTCCGCGGCAGCTCTAAAGGGGCTCCCATGCTGGTGACACAACCGCTCCGTCACCTTTCCGCGGTCGCGCTGTGCTCATGACGGAGCGGTTCCGTCACGGTCCCGCCCGCTTAATGGAACGCTCAGCGCAGACACGGAATACGCGCCGCGCAGGCATGCCGTGACGGAACCGCTCTGTCATCAGCACAGCGCGACCGCGGCTGGTGACGGAGCAGTTCCGTCACCAGCAGGCGAGGGGTTAACGAAGAAGTGCAGAAGATTTTTAGGGAGGAAGAGGTAGGGAGGTTGGTTCACCAGGAGTTAGGTTATTTTATGCTTCCGTTTATCCATGGCGAAAGGGTTCATTTGTCTATGATGGGTATGAGCTGTATTTATTGCAGGTTCGGGAAATATTGGTGGAGGGGTTGTGGCTTCAGTGGTAGAAGCAGCAGAGGGATAGATAGCGAAGAAGCACCAGGATACGGTAGGCAGTTGGTAGTATTTTACAGGGGGTGAGGCAACAGAAGAACCCCTGTAGGGATCCTTCTAAGTGGCGGTTTCCAGAGAGGGTTCCCAGGATTAGAAGCAGTTTAATTGTATTTGGGGTGGGTGAATCAGTTCAGGGGGGGATGAGGAATGTGTTTCACCAGCACAAAGCAAGGGAGGAAAATATGTCAGTTACAGGAAGTTCATTAATTCAGGTTGGAAAGTCTTGGATACAGTGATAGGCAGTTTGAGTCGAGGGAGTTGGGGTTGAGGATATTTAGGGGCGTGGTTGTAGGACAACCAGTAGGTTACTCATGTATAGAGAGGAGGTTAGATGTATAAAGGCATTGGCCTAGGGTCACGGCTATGTGATGGGCACCTGCCTCAGCAGGCCTTTCCACACTAAATATTTGTCAGTCGTTTTTGCTGTGCCCGTCAGGAATTTTGGTAGGTGTACAATATGGATGGGTAGACTGGGAGCTGCAGGATTTATAGGAGGACTAGCAGGTGTACAAAGGGTTACTTGTTCATCGGAGCGTGGTGGAGGGAGGTCAGCAGGTCATCGAGCAAGGTCAGTAGAGGGCTACCAGGCCAAGCCAAGGGACAGGGCTGATTCATGGAAGGTGGACGAGACAACAAAGAATAGTTGAGGTGATACTTTTCCAGTGAGGAATATTTGTATGCTAATATAGCAGGAGGTAGACTAAATTTGAATGAGTTATATATAATACTAATTTCTGTTAAGTTTTGTCATGGTACTCAGACTTCTTTTCAAGAATGGCCATGATATGATGAGGTTGGCTCTTAAGTGGATGGTTTCTTTTCTAGGGAATAGCTAACAGGAGGTTTGGATACCCCCTTTTGCTTATGGCAATAAGGAGATAACATTTGGCGCCCGCCAGGGTTCCGCCCACTTTGTTTACTATCTACCTTAACCCTCTTGCCATCTTGGTCAAATCATTTGGCGCCAAGATAACATCATGTGCGGATGATACTTAGATTCTTTTCTTTTGATTAAGGTGATCATATTGCCCCTTATTTCATAAGGCCTTTCCTGGCTGCTGTGTTTGTATAAACAGCTGGTGTGTAATGCTACCAAGCCTGAAATACTCTTTTTGGGCACACCAACTCCTATCAATTGGCCGGCATGCTGGCCGGAAGGAGTACCCCTTCCAGCTTCTCGTACGAGGTAGAGAAGAACCTTGGAGTCAAATCTGATAATCGGTTCTCTTTCCAACCACAGATTAGATCGGTGGTTGGAAAGTATTTTAGGCGTCTCCGAGCACTGAAAAAAGTCCTGTTCTACTTGACTTTTCCAACCAGGAAAACTGTTATTCAGGCCCTCATTAGTTCTCAGTTGGACTGTGCCAACACTCTGTATCTTGGACTGCTGGACTATGTCATCCACAGACTACAGGTGGTCCAGAATGCTGCTACACGACTATTACTTACTCTTCCTTTGGAGAAATTGAGTCTCACTTCCATTTTATTAATCTTTATTCTGTTTACACATACACCCTTATATATGTACACAAAATAAGAGCGACGTAATTTACATAATACAAAATTAAATATAGCAATTAAAAAGCGACAATCACATGCCTCAATGCCCTCTACCAACAACTGAATATAGGGACTGGAGTATGGCAGCACAGGCCATAAGAACTAGGAAACAAAAACCTACTTCTTGTCCGCCATGTTAGTATTTATATTGGCCTAGTGCTGCTCTCACATGATCCGATCAGTTCAGTGCAGGGCACAAAAATCTTTGTTCGGGTACAGCCCTGAAAACTGCACTTGTGAGAGAACAGTTAAATGATTAAAAGTAAAGGGATTCTCTTGTGTGTCAGATTTTATCTTCCTAAGTAGAACAGTCTTAAAAAGCCCTATGGATGTGTGCTTAAGTTATGGAGGGGACATGGCTTGCCGCGCTCGCACAGCAACACAGTTAAAGACATCCTCGTTATTCAACTGAAGTAATGCATTGTAAGTTTCTCTAAAAATCATTAATGTGTAACTTCTTAATTAATGGTAATAGAATGCTTTTGGTATACAGTGAATAAAATAAATAAATAAATAAAATAATACATTTGCTAAACATTAACAAATGTAATGTAGATTGGCCCGGACCTCCCAATACATGGACAGGGACAAGAGTCTACGTTTACTTGAGAGCCTAATGGGAAGTTTAGCATGTACTTTATTGTGCCTTCCCAAAGGCGAAACAACAGACTGCTTTCCCAGTGACCCATAGGACTAGTCATATAGCTTTGGGGTGGGACGTGCCCTCCCTGGTTTCTGGCCAGATAGGCTGTTCCTCTAGATTTGCTGGACTCCCTCTTCAGTCTCTCCGCATGCACAAACTTAAACCAGCAGGCCTGCAACTGTTTTTTACTAACAGTGTGAGAACCCCTTGGGTTCTCGAACAATTCATTATAACCTATTTTGTGCATGCATGATTCAATATACTTCCGCCATGGAATTTTACTGCCTTTGTCACAAGAAAGGCAGTCTTTTATAATGTCTTTCATAAGGGCTCCCTCTGTATTATGCAAGATTGCAAACCAAACAAGCACTGGCTTTGCCAATAGGTTTCGCATTTGGAAAGTTGGAGCTATTGGTTTTGTAAATGACATTTTATATTTATATATTGTTATTGACAATGCCAATAACGATATATAAATATAGAATGTCATTTACAAAACCAATAGCTCCAACTTTCCAAATGCGAAACCTATTGGCAACGGCAGTGCTACAGAAAGTAGCAAGACAAATACAGGCAGCAGCAGGGTGCACACAGACAGCAGCAGAGGACATAAAGACAGTAACACAACAAAAGAAAGGTAGCAGCAGGACTCACAAGAGACAGCAACACAACAACTACATTCAGCAGGGCTCATAAAGTCAGCAACAGCGAACATACAAACAAAAAATATAGACAGCTGCAGGGCACAAACAGAGTAGCACAGCAAAAATATGTGGCAGCAAGGCAAATGCAGACAACATTAGGGCACATACAGAGAGCACCACAACAGATTCAGATAGCAGCTAGACACATACAGACAGGTGTCATGCACACACAAAGAACAACATAACAAATACAGGCAACAGCAGGGCACATGCAGACACCAGCAGGACCCATACAGATAGCAACACAACAAATACAGATAGCAGCAGGTCACACACAGAGAGCAATACAACAAATACAGGCAACTCATACACAGAGAGCAACACAACAAATACATTTATCAGCACGTCGCACGCAGAGAGCAACACAGCAAATACAGACAGCAGCAAGGCACATACAGACAGCTGCAGGGCACACACAGAGAGCAACACAACAAATAGCGGCAGTAGGGCACAAACAGACAGCTGCACAGCTAAGGCCTAGGAGTCCCGGTATCCGAATGACCGAGGTATGTACTGTTAGAAAACAAATGATATGGACTGCAACACAACATGCAGCAGCACAGAGAGCAGTGCGGTGCACTCCATAGTAGGTGGCAGAATTCTTACCTTTTTACAATCACACTCAGTTACGGTGACATATACCACAGAGCTTATAACAGTGCTGCTACCTAGTTACAGCCAACACCACGACCTGATACTACGGGCTGCCCCCTAAAACTGGTGCTGTCCCCTGAGCCACCTCTGGAAGCGGCGCTGGTGCATCCTGCAGAGGAGTGTGCGCCTCATGCAGTGATTGGTGCGAGCACCTATGCTGGTCCTGTGCCTCCCGCTGTGGTAGCCCGTGCATGCCCCCGGAAGAGTGATGCTCAAGTGCGTGTGCTTGTATGTCTGTGTCTGGTCTTCTATCACAGTGATGCGTTTTGTGAGTCTTCTGCTGAGGAGTGTGTGTGTGTGTGTGTGTGTGTGTGTGTGATGAGAGTGGGTGGTGTTATTTGTATGTGGTCTCTGCAGAGACAGCAATACAGGAGAGGGACAGTCACACAGGAAAGACGACGTTGTGCAGCAACGAGTGCACAGAAGCACATGGTATAGGAGTGATGGAGAGCCTGAGGGTGTGGTGGTTAAGAGAAGCATACAATGGCCTTCCCCGATCATTTTGTCTGGAGGGAAAGCGGCCGCAGCCCTGCAATTTACACGCTCATAGAGGGAAACTGTGGCGAGCAGACTATGACGTCTCACAGACAGAGGCAGCCTGGCGCTTTTGCAACCGAAGTGCTTGTCAGCATGTGTATCCTTATGGCAAACGTGGAAGAGCCGAGTGTGTGTCAGAGGCTGGTTGTGGCAAGCGAGAATAATTAAAACAAGAAGCGGTGAGGGGACTGCTCACACCGCGAAGCGGGGACGGGTTAGGGGGACAGGCAAGACACACCATGAACTCCTCTCACTTTCAAGTCAAAGTAATTAGAGAAGAACAAGATTCATAGGCCTCTTTAATAGCGTGCCTGGAGAGAGTGAGAAAGAAAGAGCACTCTGAGGAGGGCTGGTCAAACACTATCAGGAAGAAATAGTAACCCAAAACGAGAAACATACCAGTAATTGGGCGGTGCTCCGTGGGAGGAAACAAAACACAACAAGCTGCGGGCGGGGGAGAGCTCCTGGCAAATGGCCTCGCAATTGCTGGCAAATGGCCGGAGGGAAGCCGGATGGGGGCGGGAGAGCTTGGTGAGGGGGCGGGAATGCGAGCGAGGGGAGGAGAAGTGTGGCAGGCGGATTAGGAAGATGTGCAGAGGGAAGCCTGATGGGGGCGGGAGAGCCTGGTGGGGGGGGCGGGAATGCGAGCAAGGGGTGGAGAAGTGTGGCAGGCGGATTAGGGAGATACGCGTGCTTGTGTGGTCACGTGACCCGCTTTTGTGGTCACGTTACTCACATGCACTGTGAAAAAAACGCAGTGGTTTGACGAGTCGATGGAGCACTTGAATTCTCGCCTATTACATTCGCAAGCGAATGATAATAGGCGAAACCTAAAAAAGCAGTAGGCGGGCACTAAACGGCACCCCCATGATCTTCCCACAGAATCTATGCTAATAAAATTGGATTTTAGGACATTTGTCAATTCTGCAGACTTCAGCCCCGTTGGTAGCAATGGGGACACTGATCTGTAGATCTGAAGTAAGGGGACTAATGTTCTCTCTATTTCCTGGGGCGGGGTAAGCTGAGTAACGAGCCTATTTGTCTAGAAGACAGTGGAATGAAGGCTGTTGCTACCTGGATAAAAGACAGCTGCCTCAAGCTCAACTCGGACAAGACCGAAGTACTCATCCTGGGACCTACCCCTTTAGCCTGGGACTCTTGGTTGTCAGCCGCTATGGGACCCCCTCCCAACCCGACGGACCACACACGCAACCTCAGCATCATACTGGACTCATCGCTCACAATGAACCGCCAAATCCATGCAGTTTCCTCAGCCTGCTTCCACACGCTCCGCCTGCTTCATACGACATTCAGATGGATACCACAGAATCCAGAAAGATAGTCACCTACACACTCATCACCAGCAGGCTGGACTACGGCAATGCACTCTACGCCAGCGTCACCCAGAAACAGCTCAAGAAACTACAGAACGTCAAAAACGCAGCAAACAGACTGGTCCTCGACATCCCCCGCCGCAGCCACATCACGCAACACCTAAGACAACTCCACTGGCTCCCAATCAACGAGAGAATCACCTTCCAACTCCTAACACATGCCTACAAAAGCTCTCCACAACGAGGGGCCAACATACCTAAACCACAGCCTCGCATTCCACGTCCACGCCAGACAACTCTGTTACACCCAACTTGCCCTAGCCTCTGTCCTCAGGAGCTACAAGACCAGAACCGGAGGAAGTTCATTCTCCTACCTCGCCACCAACACCTGGAACACCCTGCCCCACCACCTCAGGCAATCCACGTAGCTGATCCAATTCAAGAAGGACCTCATGACCTGGCTCCTCCAATGATCCTCCAGCCAGAGGGCCTAGCAGCAGTCACCCCTCCCCCCCCCACGACTCCCAACCCCCGCCTTGAGACCCTCAAGGGTGAGTAGCCAAGCTTTATAAGCCCCTGATTGGTTGAACTGTGGGAGCACACGCCAAAACGTTGCATCTTTCCTGCCTCCCAATTCGGGTAATTAGATAATACATCAGCAATGACAGGAATTACCAAACAGTTGTCGGCTCCGCCCCCTAATTGCTGCTGCCCGCCTCCTGCAGTGTTCTGGTTTCCAGACAGGATCAAATATATCACAACAGACTATGGATGCGTCATCTGTGAACATGAATGCTCTCTCTGAAGTCAATTTTCCAACGGGGCTGCCAGTACCAGGGAGGGACGTTCGTTCACTCGTGACTTGGGAAATAAAAGTCTCCGGAACGAAAGGCATTTTGGCACAGGGAGGCAAGTCAGTCAGACTCCAGCGCGGAGGCGGAGCACACTCCTCTGAGCCCCGCCCCCTCCAACCATGTGGCAATCAGAGGCTGTCGGGGCAGCCTCGGGGCAAGGTCACCCGGCGGCGGCAGGGGCTGCCATGGCTGGGGGCGACTGAGGACTGACAAGGCCGTATCTATTTCATTACAGCGCTCAGTGTCGCAGTCATGAAGCTTCTCGGCGCTGCAAACAGTACGAATTGCGATTGCCTCGGGAGGGTGGCTTAATTGAACTTGGGGTCTGCTGGTTGCACACGGACTTCCGTAGGAGAGGCATTAGCCCACTGAGATATCATATCCGACAACAAACACAGCCATTGGAGGAGAGCCAAGGTTACCCTGAAACACCAGCCATACGGAGAAGCAACTCGGAGGCATATAGTGCTTGTCGTAAATGTCCCGTAGCTTCGCAGCACCATAAAAATACTACGCGGCATTAGTATTGAACTGAGTTTTATTCACCTCCAAAGTATAAATGGTGTATGTGGAGCAGCACGTGGGCAGGAAACGGTACGAGATCAGGGCAGCGGGCCCACAAAGATATTTACAGGAATCCCATGAACCCACCCACCTATCATATGTCTGTGGTTGGAACCCAGGGCCAGCACTGTTCGCATAAGTCACCAAATGCGGCTTAACGAAAACTTGGAAATACATTTACTATCTTACAGAGGATAACAAGGTATCGCAGAGCGCTAACAGCAAGCGCATGAACCCTCTGAGTTACCTTTCCGGCTTCAACCCACCCAGGAGAGCGCCCCCATCATCATCAGAAGAAATGTCACCAAATGAGGCTTAAAGAAAACACCGAAGTACCTTTACTATATTATCGAGACAGGCACTCGAGAACAAGGATTCGCAGAGCGCTAACAGCAAGCGCACGAACACACTGAGCTACCTTTCCTGCTACAGCCCCCTCATCAGCTGAACAAAAGGGGATTCCACAAGAGCTGTCACGCCCTTCCCGTGCGGATTGCCGGGATCCGAGGGCATGCGAGGACTGCAAGATGGTGAAGCCCAGGACGAAAGACAAGGTCACCCTGGGTGGGGGAGGGTGGAGGCTGACAGCAGGCATGGGGATTTAACGTCGAGCAGGGGGTTTCCTCTCACCTGTACGAAGAAGAGGAGAACGATGCCACGGTGGAAGGCGATGACGGGTCTGCTTGTTGCCTGCCCTTCGGATCCACTAGCTTGCTGTCGATCTGTTGTGTTGGACCTGCAAAGGAAAAAGCACGTGTTAGTGGGGCTGGCCCGAAGAGCCGGCTACAGGCAGGACGCGGAGCCTCCCACTTGCCCCCCCCCCCCCCCCCTCCCCGTGTTCTGGAAACACTCGGGGGCTTAGACCTGTGAGCACAACACATGATCTATCTGAACATACAAACAAAAGTCACAACTACATGCATTTTTACATGTTAAACCACTTGAACATTCCCAGCGCCGCCTGCACTGGCTGACCCTCTGCATGGAGCTGAATTGGAGTAAACCATTAACAGCCCACCCGATTACACATTTCAGGCCGAAGATAAAATAAGTAATTTCGTGGAGAAATGACAGAATTATGCATGATAGCTATAATGATTCATTTTACTTCGATTTTTTAAAAAAGGCGCTAAGAACCGGGTGCAAATCGTAGCGCTACTCGACCTTGCCAGTTTTTGAAGCGCTATACAAATACATTGATCGGACTACTCAGAAGGACTTTTGTGCCTTGCATTGGTGTGAGAAAGCGCTATAAAAGTACCAATACAATACGGACAATAACGTCAGCGACAAAGTTAATCAAAAAGCATTTGTGGTAATTGCGCCGAAAAGTGTGAGAGAACTTACCTGCCCTCCTCTGTGTGGCCAGCTTGCTGGGCCCCCTGGTGATGGTGTACATGGTGAGGCAAAGGGCACAGGCACTTCAAAGCTAGTGTCAGGAACAGCAGCGAGGGTCACAGGGAGCAGGTTTCAACTTTGACAAAGTCTGTATTCATGCACATATGTTTGTCTGGGTATGTGACTCCCTGGGGAGAATCCCTACCGGTGCTCGTTCCTCCTGCCCCCTTCCTTCCGTCGCAGCATCACCTCTTCACCAGGTCCAAGGTGCCAGGTGCCCCTGTCTGCCAGCTGCCACAAGTGCCCTGTGAACAAAACTGCTCCCAAAGTCACTTTGCTAATGCTGGGCCAGCCTCCCTGCCATGCCCCTTTAAACAGAGACATGTGGTTGCCCGTGCCCCACCCCCTGCTCTTAAAGGGCTAGTCGCATCGCTGCATGGCAAGTATTGCATGCTCAATCGGTATAGACCTTTATGTGCTGCTGTCACCGAATAATTGCACAATTTGTCTTCCCCAAAGCCATCGCCTGACATGGCGTCGTGCAATGTAATGGGTTTGTATTTGTTCAACTTCACTTGTGATGTATATTGTGTGTGTTGGTCTTGCATTTTTAATGTAGTGTATTATGCAGGGCACAAGTCCTAAAACAAGCATTTACAATGCAACGGTCTCGCCTTTGTAAAAGTTAGAGCTATTGGCATTGTAATTGACAACATTTTTATTTAAGTGTTGGTTTTGAAAACATATAAATAAATGGCATTGTCATTTACAATGCCAATAGCTTAATCTCTCGGAAATGCGAGACCTATTGCATTTGCACCCACACACACACACAGAGACACACACACACACACACCCACACGCACGCACACACACACACACACACACACACACACACGTGTCAATGCGTTTGTTAAATCCCAGAACAAAAAGAAAGGGGGGGCAATTATAATCTAGCCTATTTCATGTGCTCTGCCGTTTTACAGACTAGCGTCACGAGTCTGGGCAATCCATCAGAAGGGCTGACATCTTTGTCTCACAAATAATATTTCTAGACCGCACTTAATGCTTCCGTGCATTGATTTCCGAGCACTGTATATAACTGACAGGGTATTTCTATTACAGATTAAAATGAGAATGTCTTCAGTCTGTAAGGTACCTACTCCTGGGAGTTCTGTGTATCGTGCAGATCAGTGGTCCCAGAGACAGATCAGTGGTACGCCTACTGAAGAACTGCCTGCAGAGCACAGGACACTGCTTCTGAGCCCAGAGAGGGCATTCAGGATCTGCGTCAGTGGCAGCCTTTAATTGGATAGGGTAGAAGTGGTAGTTACTATATTTCATTTCCTGTGCCATTGTTCATCTCAAGTACGCCTCAACACGGCAGCTCAGTTATCAAAATTCTACACAGTATGGATACAACGAAGATAGAAATATGCCTGCTGGGCACACACCACCACTAAAAATACCAACAAAGCTATGTTAAATTTTCCACTGATTAAGAGAGAATCTTATGTGTCACGTCAAATAAAATTTTTCTGCTCAAAATCTACAGACATTATAATTCCACTGAAGAGACATTCACTTGTGACCCCTGTGCCCTCGCAGGCGGTCGCTCCCTTCACGCTGCTCTGCCGCTCGCCTGCCTGCTGCCCTAGCTGCTGCCTGGCCGCTACCTGATAGCTGCTGACCTCCGCTCACCTCCTTCGCTGCCCTCCGCATCAGGCTCACCTTCTGCCCGCAGTCTGCCGCCTCTGCCCCCGCTCCTCTCCGGACCCGCTGCCCCGGTCACCTCCGTGATTCCCGCCGCCGCTGACCAGTAGCTCCGCCTCCCCTCCACTCCCATTGGTCCTCCCGCCTCCCCGCTGACCCTCCCTCCCGGCTCCTACTTATGACGCCCCCTCAGCAACCGTGCAGCGGACGCACGCAGCGGGAGCGCCGACTGAGCGCCGAAGGTGCGCCAAAGGTAAGCCCGTCTGCGCCCGTCCGCGCCTGGACCGCGCCCAGTGCCAGGACCCCTGGCCCCCGCCGTCACCAGCCCACCCGCTGGACCTACGACGCCACCGAACTCAACGCCCTCAACGCCGGCCGACACCCGGGCTGTTACCGAGCCAACCCGAGACGCACCCACGGACCCTTCTGCTGCAACGCCTGCAAGTTCACCTGCATCCAGACCTGCACCACTCCAGCAGTGCTCAAGACCTCGACGAGCAACAGCAGCAACCACCTGAAGTGCATCCTGCTCAACACCCGCTCCGTCCACAGACACGCCGTCGAGATCTGGGACCTGCTCGACACAACGTCACCAGACGTCGCTTTCCTCACGGAAACCTGGATGAACGCCTCTTCAGCGCCCTACATAGCCATCGCCATCCCAGACGGCTACAAGATCATCAGGAGGGACCGCATCAACCACACCGGAGGAGGCATCGCCATCGTCCACAGGAACACCATCCGCATCACGACCAACACCGACGACACCCTCGCAACCTCCGAGCACCTGCACTTTCAGGTCCACATCAACCCCAAGACCACCCTCAGAGGCACCCTCATCTACAGACCCCCGGGACAACGCACACAATTCAGCGAAGACATCGCCGACTTCATCAGCCCGCACGCCCTCTGCTCCGCTGACTACATCCTCCTCGGGGACCTCAACTTCCACATGGAGAACAACAACGACCGCAACACCACCACCCTGCTGGACAACCTCGCCAACCTGGGACTCAAGCAACTGGTGACCACCCCCACCCACTACGCCGGACACACACTCGACCCCGTCTTCTCATCCAGCAAGGACATCGCCTTCAGCCACGCCACCGGACTCCACTGGACGGACCACAGCTGCGTCCACTTCAGCTTCGCAAGGACCACGATCCACCACCACCAGCAACAGGCTGCACGCAGGAGCTGGAACAAGATCACAGCCGACCAGCTCGCGTCCTCCCTGAGCATGAACCCTCCCATCAGCACAACGAACCCTAGCCAGGCGGCCACCAACCTCACGAAGTGGATCAGCGACTGCGCAGATGAGCTCGCCCCCCTGAGGACCCCCCCCCAGCAGACCCGGTAGCAAGAAAGCCCCATGGTTCACCGACGAACTCAAGAGCTCCAAGAAGAACTGCCGAGCCATCGAGAGAACCTGGCGCAGAGACCCAACACCGGACAACATGACTGCCCTCAAGCTCGCCACCCGAAAACACCACCAACTCATCCGCGCCACCAAGAAAACTGCATTCAAGGAACGACTGGACAACAACGCACACAACAGCAAAGAACTCTTCAACATCGTCAAAGAGCTCTCCAACCCCAACGCCGGAAACAACGACATCACCCCTTCGCAAGACCTCTGCAACTCCCTCGCCTCCTACTTCCACAACAAGATCGCGGACATACACAACAGCTTCAGCACTCAACTGACGAACACCACGACCGAACCACCGCCCCCCACCACCACCCTCCGCGCCTGGACTCCGATCAGCACCGAAGACACCGTCCGCACGATGAACTCCATCCACTCCGGATCTCCGACCGACCCCTGCCCTCACCACGTCTTCAACAAGGCCGACGCTGTCATCGCACCCCAACTGCGGGACATCATCAACACATCCTTCGACACCGCTTCCTTCCCGGAGAGCTGGAAGCACACCAAACTCAGCGCTCTACTCAAGAAGCCATCGGCTGACCCCACCGACCTCAAAAACTACTGCCCCATCTCGCTGCTACCGTTTCCTGCAAAAGTCATCGAGAAGACCGTCAACAAGCAGCTGGCCGCCATCCTCGAGACGAAAAGATCCCTCAACCCCTCGCAGTCTGGCTTCCGGGCCAACCACAGCACCGAGACCGCCCTGATCGCAGTCACCGATGACATCCGAGCGCTGCTCGACAACGGAGAAACAGCGGCCCTCATCCTCCTCGACCTCTCCGCGGCCTTCGACACTGTCTGCCATCGTGCCCTAGTACAACGCCTCAGCAACGTCGGAGTCCAGGAGAAGGCACTGGAGTGGATCATCTCCTTCCTCGCCGGAAGGACACAGAGAGTCCGCCTCCCTCCGTTCAGATCTGAAGCCACCGAAGTCATCTGCGGCGTCCCTCAAGGCTCCTCGCTCATTCCAACCCTCTTCAACATCTACATGAGCCCCCTCGCAGACATCGCACGCCAGCACAACCTCAACATCATCTCCTACACCGACGACACCCAGCTGATCCTCTCCCTTACCAACGACCCCGCCACCGCCAGAGCCAACCTTCACGAAGGGATGAAAGAGGTAGCCGAATGGATGAAGAACAGCCGCCTGAAACTGAACTCAGATAAGACGGAAGTCCTCATCCTGGGATCCTCACCCGCCGCTTGGGACGACTCCTGGTGGCCCCCCGCCCTAGGCAGCGCACCCAAACCAACAGACCACGCACGCAACCTGGGCTTCATCCTGGACTCCTCCCTCTCCATGACCAGACAAGTCAACGCCGTCTCCTCGTCGTGCTTCAACATCCTGCGCATGCTACGTAAGATCTTCCGGTGGATCCCCACCGAGACCAGGACGACGGTCACCCAGGCCCTCGTCACCAGCCGTCTGGACTACGGCAACACCCTCTACGCCGGAACCACCGCCAAACTCCAGAAGAGACTCCAGCGGATCCAGAACGCCTCAGCACGACTCATCCTGGACATCCCCCGCCGCAGCCACATCTCCGGACACCTGAGAGACCTGCACTGGCTCCCGGTCAACAAGAGAATCACCTTCCGTCTCCTCACCCACGCACACAAAGCCCTACACAGCCAAGGCCCAGGATACCTCAACAGCCGCCTCAACTTCTACGCTCCCAAACGCCAGCTTCGATCGACCAGCCACGCCCTCGCCGCCGTCCCCCGCATCCGTAGAGCCACCACAGGTGGACGGTCCTTCTCCTACCTCGCCGCCAAGACATGGAACTCCCTCCCCACCCACCTCCGCCTGACCCAGGACCACCTCGCCTTCAGGAAGCAACTCAAGACCTGGTTGTTCGAGCAGTAGCAGATCCCCCTCCCCCAGCGCCTTGAGACCCACTGGGTAAGTAGTGCGCTATGTAAATGCGATGATTGATTGATTGATTGATTGACTTGTGGGCCAGAAGGGAATGGTATACTTCATAGGCGCTGAAGTGCGGGGTGGGATGCAATTTTATGCTCATCATGTCAATCTGCTCTGTGCTCAAAGACAGAGGTTAAATGTCAGGCAAAGCCTTCTGACAAATGTCTTTCTTTTATTATGGAGTGTACTATTTTCTTTTCTCTGACTGCAAATTCAGAGGTTTTGGTAAAGTGAACTAAAAATCGTTTGCTGGGGTACATGTAGTATGAAGGGTAAAGGCTGTCTTATATCTATTTTTGTTTAGGGAAAAGAGGGCCCCCTTACACAAAAAAGGGATTAGGGCACTTACTCAGTGAGAAAAGGAAGATCCCTTTGGGTAAGTATTGCACAGTAGAATCTATATTCACATATCACACATACCTATATACTTTGTCTATTGGTCCACACATACTACAATTGGACCATATATAATAGGGACAGCCACATAAACACTTAATATAAAAAATATCACATATATTTATTGTTTGTTTGTATACAAAATATCACATTAAAAAGCCCATAAAACCATACATCTGATAACACAAAAATTCAAAAAAAGATTAATCACAGTAAGCATGAAAACATCAAAGGAGTGAAACAACCAAAAGCTAGACAGAAAAAATTAAACCTCCGTCATAACATTGTATCACAAGTACAGGAATATGCCATATATAATTAGCCTTCTTTCACCAATGCTCAATGACCGGATTGTGTATCAAAATGTAGCGTCAACGCGTTTCGATGGGAATTTGCCTTATAATTCCATCTTTCTCAAGACCTGTATTTTATACACTCTATCTTGTATTGAACGTTTTCATGCAGTCTACTGCTTCAATGAGTGAGACTTCCCTGTTTGCACTCTTTAATCAGCTGTGCATTGAGGGAATCAGTACAATCCAAACCTTGATAACGGCACTCTTGTATTAAACTTACAGCTTAATATGGCGGGAATCGCGGTAAGCATAATCCGATATTGTTTCATGGATAATCCTGTCTTGTTTAAACAGTCTATCTTTGGCCACGTGAGAGACGCAAATCTACCCGAGGGTGCGGACGGTCTGTTCAAGCAGCTGGAGAATGCGGATATTGGACCCTAATTATAAGAGGGCTCTGAGAGCAAATATTTCTCTCCAGGCAATCATCAAGCACCCTAGAGTGGTTTATCAGGAAACTAGGTTGCCAGTGTACTGCAAGCATTCTCTTGGCTAAAGATAGACTGTTTAAACAAGACAGATTATCCACCAAACAATATTGGATTATGCTTACCACGATTCCCGCCATATTAAGCTGTAAGTTTTAATACAAGAGTGCTCTTATTAAGGTTTGGATTGTACTGATTCCCTCAACGCACAGCTGATTGCAGAGTGCAAGCAGAGAAGTCTCACTAATTGAAGCAGGAGACTGCATGAAAACGTACAATACAAGATAGAGTGTATAAAATACAGGTCTTGACAAAGATGGGTTTATAAGGCAAATTCCCATCGAAATGCGTCAACGCTACATTTTTATACACAATCCGGTCATTGAGCATTGGTGAAAGAAGGCAAATTATAAATGGCATATTCCCGTGCTTGTGATACAACTTTGTCACACTTGAATTACGACAACACATTATCACTCAGCACCACCACAGCATCACTCAGCACCACCACAGCACCACTACAGCATCACTCAGCACCACCACAGCATCACTTAGCACCACCACAGCACCACTCACCACCACCACAGCACCACTCAGCGCCATCCCAGCATCACTCAGCACCACCCCAGCATCACTCAGCACCACCCCAGCATCACTCAGCACCACCACAGCACCACTCAGCACCACTCAGCACCACCACATCACCACAGCACCACTCAGCACCACCACAGCATCACTCAGCGCCACCCCAGCATTATTATTTAGAACAAGGGAACCCGCGAAGGTAGCAAGGGACCTCGGGTTATAAACGGCTACCACGCTGCCTAGACGAGAATCACTATCCGTCTCACAACGACTGCAATTTCGGCTAGTTAAGAATAGGCTCGCGCCATCGAGTGCGCTGCCCCACAAGCCGGCAGTTATTACCGCGAAGGATCGACCACCGGGCTCTATATGCAAACACTAACATGGTTTTCGAAATGAATTGTGACGCCGCCTAACGCTAAAACGCCATGCGCCTTAGGTAATTTAACACTCATTTTTTCACCCTCTATGCATTCTAAGTTCCATTGACTACCACTAACGTGTCACCCTGCGTTCCACCTCAGATTGAGACTTGCTGCCTCCCTTCAACGCCGTGACCGCACTGCAACCAAGTGCCTTGGCTTGTACAAACACAATCAGGCAAATTTTAAATGTTGTCCTGAAGATGATCCCAATTATAATCAGGAGATAGGGATCGAAACGTTCGTCGACTGTTTGTACAGTACTGCTCCATTTTTCATCTGGTAATATGTGTTGCAGTCACTGTTGGTTAAAGCTTACTTAAGACTTTATTTTATTGTATCGTAAGCCACCTTTTCCTCCTATTTTTTGCCTGTTACTTTCTCTTTCCCCATGTATTGTCTTTTTCCTTGACTCGGTACAGGCTTCTGCCCAGTTATCTATGTGTGGCTTGTTCCTCTTTAAAAATTGTATATATCGCAACTAATTCTTTGAAATAAATGCTTCGCTGTCCGGCTGGACATTGGAGGCCAAAAGACACACAGTTATTAATCTAAGCCTGTGTTTATTATTTGTTCTAGCATCCTTGAGCTTAGCGCCACCCCAGCATCACTCAGCGCCACCCCAGCATCACTCAGCACCACCACAGCACCACTCAGCACGACCACATCATCACTCAGCAGCACCACTCAGCACCACCACAGCATCACTCAGCGCCACCCCAGCATCAATCAGCACCACCACAGCACCACTCAGCACCACCACAGCACCACTCAGCACCACCACAGCACCACTCAGCACCACTCAGCACCACCACATTATCACTCTGAACCACCACATTATCACTCAGCACCACCACAGCACCATTCAGCACCACCACAGCATCTCAGCACCACCAAAGCACCATTCAGCACCACCACAGCATCACTCAGCACCACCTCTGCATCACTCAGCACCACCACAGCATCACTCATCACCACCAGAGCACCACTCAGCACCACTCAGCACCACCACAGCACCACTCAGCACCACCACAGCACCACTCAGCGCCGCCACAGCATCCCACAGCGCCACCACAGCATCACTCAGCGCCACCCCAGCATCACTCAGCACCACCACAGCATCACTCAGCACCACCACAGCATCACTCAGCACCACCACAGCATCACTCAGCACCACCACAGCACCACTCAGCACCACCCCAGCATCATAGTGCAACCCCAGCATCACTCAGCACCACCACAGCATCACTACATTATCACTCAGCACCACCACAGCACCACTCAGCACCACCACAGCATCACTCAGCGCCACCCCAGCATCACTCAGCACCACTCCGCACCACCTCATTATCACTCAGCACCACCACAGCACCACTCAGCACCACCACAGCATCACTCAGCACCACTCAGCACCACCTCAGCATCACTCAGCGCCACCCCAGCATCACTCAGCGCCACCCCAGCACCACTCAGCACCACCACAGCATCACTCAGCATCACCACAGCACCACTCAGCACCACCACAGCATCACTCAGCACCACCACAGCACCACTCAGCACCACCACAGCATCACTCAGGGCCCCCCCAGCATCACTCAGCACCACCACAGCATCACTCAGCACCACCACAGCACCACTCAGCACCAGCCCAGCATCATAGTGCAACCCCAGCATCACTCAGCACCACCACAGCATCACTACATTATCACTCAGCACCACCACAGCATCACTCAGCACCACCACAGCATCACTCAGCACCACCACAGCACCACTCAGCAACACCACAGCATCACTCAGCGCCACCCCAACATCACTCAGCACCACTCCGCACCACCTCATTATCACTCAGCACCACCACAGCACCACTCAGCACCACCACAGCATCACTCAGCACCACCACAGCACCACTCAGCACTACCACAGCATCACTCAGCATCACTCAGCGCCACCCCAGCATCACTCAGCACCACCACAGCACTACTCAGCACCACCACAGCATCACTCAGCATCACCACAGCACCACTCAGTACCACCACAGCATCACTCAGCACCACCACAGCACCACTCAGCACCACCACAGCATCACTCAGCGCACCCCAGCATCACTCAGCACCACCACAGCATCACTCAGCACCACAACAGCATCACTCAGCACCACCACATTATCACTCAGCACCACCACAGCATCACTCAGCACCACCACAGCATCACTCAGCACCACAACAGCATTACTCAGCACCACCACAGCACCACTCAGCACCACCACAGCTTCACTCAGCGCCACCCCAGCATCACTCAGGACTACCACAGCACCATTCAGCACCGCCACACTATCACTCAGCACCACCACGTTATCACTCGGCACCACTCAGCAACACCACAGCATCACTCAGCACCACCACAGCACCACTCAGCACCACCACAGCATCACTCAGTACAACCACAGCACCACTCAGCACCACCACAGCATCACTCAGCACCACTACAGCACCACTCAGCGCCACCACAGCATCACTCAGCACCTCCACAGCATCACTCAGCACCTCCACAGCATCACTCAGCACCAACACATTATCACTCAGCACCAATACAGTACCACTCAGCACCACCACAGCATCACTCAGTACCACCACAGCATCACTCAGCATCACCACATCATCACTCAGTGCTACCACAGCATCACTCAGCACCACCACATCATCACTCAGCACCACTACATTATCACTCAGCACCACCACAGCACCACTCAGCACCACCACAGCACCACTCAGCACCACCACAGCACCACTCAGCACCACCACATTATCACTCAGCACCACCACAGCACCACACAGCATCATTAAGCACCACCACAGCACCACTCAGCACCAATCAGCACCACCACAGCATCACTCAGTACCACCGCAGCATCACTCAGTACCACCGCAGCACCACTCAGCACCACCACAGCATCACTCAGCACCACCACAGCACCACTCAGCGCCACCACAGCATCACTCAGCATCACCACAGCACCACTTAGCACCACCACATTATCAGTCAGCACCACCACAGCACCACTCAGCACCACCACACCATCACTCAGCGCCACCCCAGCATCACTCAGCACCACCCCAGCATCACTCAGCACCACCAGAGCACCACTCAGCATCACCACATCATCACTCAGCGCTACCCCAGCATCACCACAGCACCACTCAGTACCACCACAGCATCACTCAGCACCACCACAGCACCACTCAGCACCACCACAGCATCACTCAGCGCACCCCAGCATCACTCAGCACCACCACAGCATCACTCAGCACCACAACAGCATCACTCAGCACCACCACATTATCACTCAGCACCACCACAGCATCACTCAGCACCACCACAGCATCACTCAGCACCACAACAGCATTACTCAGCACCACCACAGCACCACTCAGCACCACCACAGCTTCACTCAGCGCCACCCCAGCATCACTCAGGACTACCACAGCACCATTCAGCACCGCCACACTATCACTCAGCACCACCGCGTTATCACTCGGCACCACTCAGCAACACCACAGCATCACTCAGCACCACCACAGCACCACTCAGCACCACCACAGCATCACTCAGTACAACCACAGCACCACTCAGCACCACCACAGCATCACCCAGCACCACTACAGCACCACTCAGCGCCACCACAGCATCACTCAGCACCTCCACAGCATCACTCAGCACCTCCACAGCATCACTCAGCACCAACACATTATCACTCAGCACCAATACAGTACCACTCAGCACCACCACAGCATCACTCAGTACCACCACAGCATCACTCAGCATCACCACATCATCACTCAGTGCTACCACAGCATCACTCAGCACCACCACATCATCACTCAGCACCACTACATTATCACTCAGCACCACCACAGCACCACTCAGCACCACCACAGCACCACTCAGCACCACCACAGCACCACTCAGCACCACCACATTATCACTCAGCACCACCACAGCACCACACAGCATCATTAAGAACCACCACAGCACCACTCAGCACCAATCAGCACCACCACAGCATCACTCAGTACCACCGCAGCATCACTCAGTACCACCGCAGCACCACTCAGCACCACCACAGCATCACTCAGCACCACCACAGCACCACTCAGCGCCACCACAGCATCACTCAGCATCACCACAGCACCACTTAGCACCACCACATTATCAGTCAGCACCACCACAGCACCACTCAGCACCACCACACCATCACTCAGCGCCACCCCAGCATCACTCAGCACCACCCCAGCATCACTCAGCACCACCAGAGCACCACTCAGCATCACCACATCATCACTCAGCGCTACCCCAGCATCACTCAGCACCACCACATTATCACTCAGCACCCCCACAGCACCACTCAGCACCACCACATCATCACTCAGCACCACCACAGCACCACTCAGCACCACCCCAGCATCACTCAGCGCCACCACATTATCACTCAGCACCACCACAGCACCACTCAGCACCACCACATCATCACTTAGCACCACCACAGCACCACTCAGCACCACCCCAGCACCACTCAGCACCACCACATTATCACTCAGCACCACCACGTTATCACTCAGCACCACCACAGCACCACTCAGCACCACCACAGCATCACTCAGCACCACCACAGCACCACTCAGCACCACCACATTATCACTCAGCACCACCACAGCACCACTCAGCATCACCACAGCATTACTCAGCACCACCACAGCACCACTCAGCGCTAGACCAGATTCACTCAGCGCCACCCCAGCATCACTCAGCGCCACCCCAGCATCACTCAGCGCCACCCCAGCATCACTCAGCGCCACCCCAGCAGCACTCAGCGCCACCCCAGCATCACTCAGCACCACCACAGCATCACTCAGCACCACCACAGCATCACTCAGCACCACCACAACATCACTCAGCACCACCACAGCATCACTCAGCACCACCACAGCATCACTCTGGAACACTACAGCATCACTCTGGAACACCACAGCATCACCATGCGCTACCACAGCATCATTATGCGCCACCACGGCATCACTCAGGGCCTCCACAGCATCACTCAGGGCCTCCACAGCATCACTCGTCGCCACCACATCACTCAGCGTCACCACAGCATCAATCTGTGCAACCATTCAACAACAACTGTGTCAAATATGTTCTCGCAATGTTTCAAGTTTTATTACAAATGTCACAAAAAGATGTTAATATTTCACTTCTGTTCTTTAATTTTCGTCACAATAAAATACACTGCACATAATCTTCACAAAAGTTATTTACAAAAGTTTAAGCTATTGCCATTATAAATTACAATCACTTTTATTTAAGTATTAATTATTTGAAAAAATTAAAAGCCATTGTTATTTGTAATACCAATACATCTAAGTCACGTAAATACAAAACATGTTGCATTACAAATGCTATAGGTGTCACATTTGCGAAAGTTATAACTATTGGCATTGTAAAAAACAAAGCTATTAATTTTTGCTATTTTCAAAACAAACACATAAATAAAAAAGTTGTCATTTACAAGACCAATAGCTCAAACTTTCCTAATGCGAGACCTATTGCATTGCAAATGCTTGTTTTAGGACTTTTGCCTTGCTAATAGTGGACTTCCTGCGCAAGAACGACACCCTAAGTGGCACTGGGGCACGCATACAACCCGATGCGCAAAGTAGGTGCGGCGCAGTCAAGGTCTTACAGCTACAGAAGAGAAACTTGCAGCGCGCGTCAGAGCCTTGAAAGAAATATGCGCGTTTCTGTCACCTATATATCTGTTGAGGTGGCCAACTCACCCCCTTCAATGCCCACTGTCAATAAGAGTCCCATAACAAAACCCAGAATCGCTCTAAAGCTATGAATTCTGGATGAAGGCCACCCACAGCAAAATGTTTGCAGTTTTAGAATTTACTTTACATCCCTTTACCCTATTTTAGACAGAAGTAGCTCTCCCAACTTTGGACTATCACGACTGTCATTCATGAAACGACTTGAACAAACCCTGCACTGAATTGCTCACTCCACGCTACCTGCATTTCAGTGACAAATCTAATGTCCTTGCTCCTTCATGCATATGCTGGGTATGTATTGTTCGAGTCTCTAAACACACCTGGGTCTAAGGAAAGGCCTCCTGACACAAATTAAACAGGGGCTAGATGTTTATGGAAGTGCTGAAGCATACAGGGACTTCTTCCCGAAGTCATTCATACAACCAGTGCCAATGACCGTGGGCTCAGCGAACATTCTAAGCACCTTTCCGAAACCAACGGGATGGTAACTGTTGTGCAGTGACCGTGGTTTTCGATAATCAGGGTCGAATTCACAAAACTTGTGAACCCGTCTCTGACTCAAAAACACTATTCTTCTTTTGCAGGGCCCCGTGGCTTCAGGAAATGCGAGCAACCTAGTTTGTAATATTCGGTGTGATGATTTGCCCTCCCAGTAACACTTAACCAGTGAGGAAAGCCCTTGAAAACGTGCCATTGACGAATGGCTAATCTTGCTGCTGTGGGTATGCAGTGGCGTAACGAAACTTGAGGGCCCCCCCCCTGCAAACTACATGGAAGGGGCCCCCCTCCCATTCCCCGTGCCAGTCTAGAGCTCTCAGGCCAGCGACCCGCCATACTGCAGGGGATGCGGGGCTATTGTTACGCCACTGTCACCAATCCAGCCGTTGTAAGTAACACTGGATGGTGGAGTTAAAGGTTGGGCTTAGTCTGCCCGCAGGCTATCATAGGTGGCGGTCCATTCATTACAGGGTACCTGCCATCAGTACGTTGGGGAAGTTTGCCCAATTTTAGGTGGGTTTCCTGATGCAGACTCCAGTCATGATATACAACATCGGGCCCACTCACCGTTCAGTTTTGACAAAAGTGCATTCACTGCTCCTTCTTGTTTCCGTTGTAAAACATTAGACAATGCGACAATGCAATATTTTAAAAGCAGATATAACTACAAAGAGCACATTTTGATAACATTTTTGCTAGTAGACAATAGCAATCTTAAGAGGCATTGCATAGCTTCATACACACTGTAACCCCAATTCCATCACATTCTCTCTCTCTCTCTCTCTCTCTCTCTCTCTCTCTCTCTCTATCTCTCTCTCTCTCTCTCTCTCTCTCTCTCTCTCTGTCACTGTCATTCAGTCTCTCACAGTCAGTCAGTCTGTCAGTCTCTCTCTCTCTCTCTCTCTCTCTCTCTGTTAGTCTGTCAGTCAGTCGGTCTCTCTCTCTCTGTCAGTCTCTCTATCTCACTCTTTCTGTCAGTCTGTCAGTCTCTTTCTCTCAATCAGTCAGTCTCTCTCTCTCTCTCTCTGTCAGTTTCTCAGCCAGTTAATCTCTTGGTCAGTCAGTATTCAGTCTCTGAGTCAGTCAGTCTCTACTCTCTCTCCACTCTTATCTCTCTCTCTCTGCATTCTCTCTCTCAACTCTGCCCACTCTAACTCCACTGTCTCTCTCTCCCCTCTCTCTCCACTGTCTCTCTCTCTACTGTCTCTCTCCACTTTCTCTCTCTCTACTCTCTCTACTCTCTCTTTCTCTCTCTCTCTCTCTCTCCACTCTCTGTCCACTGTCTCCATCCACTGTCTCCCTCCACTCTCTCTATTCTCTCTTTCTCCCTTCTCTCGCTACTCTCTCTCCACTCTCTCTCTCTCCACTTTCTCTCTCCACTCCCTCTTCTCTCTCTCTCCACTCTCTCTCCACTCTCTCTCCAATCTCTTTCTCTCTCCACTCTCTCTCTTCTCTCTCTCTCTCTCTACTCTCTCTCCACTCCCTTTCTCTCCAATCTCTCCACTCTCTCTCCACTCTCGCCACTCTCTCTCTCGCCACTCTCTCTCTCGCCACTCTCTCTCTCGCCACTCTCTCTCTCACCACTCTCTCTCTCTCCACTCTCTCTCTCCACTCTCTCTCCACTCTCTCTCGCTCACTCTCTCCACTGTCCCTCCACGCTCTCTCCACTCTCTCTCTCTCCACTGTCTATCTCCACTCTCTCTCCGCTCTCTATCTCTACTCTCTCTCCACTCTCTCTCTCTCTCTCCACTGTCTCTCTCCACTGTCTCTCCACTCTCTCTACTCTCTCTCCACTCTCTCTCCACTCTCTCCACTGTCCCTCTCCACTCTCTCCAGACTCTCTCTCCACTCTCTCTCCACTCTCTCTCTCCACTCTCTCCCTCCACTCTCTCTTCACTCTCTCTCCACTCTCTCTCTCCACTCTCTCTCTCCACTCTCTCTCTACTCTCTGTCTCCACTCTCTCTCTCTCCACTCTCTCTCTCCACTCTCTCTCCACTCTCTCTCCACTCTCACTCCACTGTCTCTGTCTCCACTCTCTCGCTCCACCCTCTCTCTCTCTCCACTGGCTCTTTCCACTCTCTCTCTCTCCACTCTCTCTCTCACTCCACTCTCTGTCCACTTTCTCCCACTCTCTCTCACAAAGTAGTGTGCGTTGCCATGGGAGTCTGCAGAAATGTTTCCAGGGGCGGCACATTTTTAACTTCATCACCATCCCCCTTGCACCCTTCTTCCCTCTGCCTTGCACCCTTCTTGCCCTCCCCCTTGCACCGTTCTCCCCTCCCCCTTGCACTCTTCTCCCCCTCCGCCTTGCACCCTTTTCTACCTTCAACCATTCTCTCCTCTGCCTTGCACCATTCTCCCCTCTACCTTGCACCCTTCTCCTCTCTTCCTTGCACCCTTCTCCTCTCTGCCTTGCACCCTTCTCCCCTCTGCCTTGCACCCTTCTCCCCTCTGCCTTGCACCCTTCTCCCCCCTGCCTTGCACCCTTCTCCACTCTGCCTTGCACTCTTCTCCTCTCTGCCTTGCATCTTTCTCTCCTCTGCCTTGCACCCTTCCCTCCTCCGCCTTGCACCCTTCTCTACCTTGCACCCTTCTCTCCTCCGCCTTGCACCCTTCTCTACCTTGCACCCTTCTCTCCTCCGCCTTGCACCCTTCTCTACCTTGCACCCTTCTCTCCTCTGCCTTGCACCCTTCTCCCCACTGCCTTTCACCCTTCTCCTCTCTACCTTGCACCCTTCTCCCCTCTGCCTTGCACCCTTCTCCCCTCTGCCTTGCACCCTACTCCACCCCTGCCTTGCACCCTTTTCTACCTTGCACCATTCTCCCGACATTTTTATTGCTGCCTGAACTCTGGTCGCACACGGACCTCTGCATCAAATGCTTTTACATCCTAAATATTGCTAAACACAGCGCCCCACCTTCCAGGTTGGAGCCCAGGGCGGCCGCACTGGTCGCACTGACCTAAAACCAGTCGGGACCTTTAAAAGAGAGTTGAAATCTTTTCTGTTCCAACGTCACTTCCTCTGGGGACCCGTTTCCAAATTCCGGGTTCTTTCCACAATGTACTTATTGTACAGGTACTACATCTGTTGGGAGGAACACTCTGCATTTCTGTCTATAAATAGCTTTTCTTGCCAGTTATATATATACTTTTTGTACAATTCATACAATTAATTCGCATTGTAATGCCTTTGTATATTCAGCATACATTTTCCTCTCTTATAAAAGCGTTCTGCCACTCGCTGCGTTAAGTCCACGGTATAAAATCGCAAATAAATGGATATATCTGACCGAGAATACAGTCAAAGTAGTTTCCTGCCATTGGCTGTGGAATTGAATCAAGTTCCTGAGGGATGTGTGTGTGTGGGAGGGCGTCCATTGCACTGAAGAGCTGGCGATACCGCCTGCATTACTCTCTGATTGGAGTGAGTACCTGAGGTGAATGTACAAACAGGCACTCAGTAGTGAGGGATGTGCCAGTGACAGTCCAAGGGGCGGGGGGGGGGCTGACCCCAGTGTGCTACACTGGGGTCTACAGTGCTGCTGACAAGATCGGCGATCCGGTGAGTCTCAGTAACTGGATCGGAGCGAGGAGAATAAATGAAGTTGAAATCCCGTGGGAGCAGAGATTTCACTAGCGGCGGCCAATTCGAAGTCAGGCAGCCCACAGGACAATCCCTATGTGTAAATGGGAAGTGGCCATTTTGAAGTCAAGCGGCTCAGGGCTCCAGCAAACAAGCATTGGTGAATGCGAAACAAGCACTGGTAAATGCGAAAACAAGCACTGGCAGATGCAAACAAGCATTGGTAAATGCGAAACAAACAATGGTAAATGCAAGGACAAGCACTGGCAAATGCAAAATAAGCCTTGGTAACTGCGAAACAAGCACTGGTAAATGCAAAAGCAAGCATTGGCAAATGAAATAAAATAAGCATTGGTGAAAGAAAACAAGCACGGATAAATTCAAAAACAAGCATTGGCAAACGCAAACAAGCATTGGTAAATGCAAAACAGGCAGTGGTACCTTAAAACGAGTTTTGACGAAACAACTGGCACCAGTAAAATAAAAGGCGACATTGCCAATCACGTTCAAGGATGTCGAATTCACCACCGCAAGAGAATGGCAATGCTACAGTGGCTACCTCGACTGAGCCTCGAATATCACATTTGCGTCCCCCTGAACCACTAATGTTGGTGGCTGGCGGGAGCATGGGCCCTCGATGGCAGGAGTGGCTAGAAGATTTTGAGGACTATCTTGAAGGGTCAAAGGTCACTATAGATAGAGAGAAACTCATTGCACTGCGTAATTTAGTTGGCAAAGAAGTCAGCAAAGTGATTAAGGAGCTGCCAGAAGATGACAAAGGGACTTATGCCAAAGCAAAAGAAGCGCTGAATAAGAAATTCATACACAAAAGGAATGTGGACTATGAAAGGTATGTTTTTCATCAAGCTCGTCAAGACAAAGAAGAAATGATGAGCACCTTCATCTCCAGGTTACGACGACTGTCTCAGTACTGCAACTTTGATGCATTCTCAACGGAAGATGCTATCCGACTGCGAGTGATCGAAGGTTGTTACTCCGAAACACTCCGGAGGAGGTTGCTCAGAAAAAGCCACGATCTTGATGATATAGAAGAAATGACAAGGGTACATGATCAGGCAGAGGAACACGCCAAATGCATGGAGACAGGAAGAAGTGAGAGAAAAGAACAAGCCTTCTGGACGCACAGCACCAAGACTCGCAGGAGGTCAGGTGAACAGCAGAGAAGGTCTAGACCGGCCTCTCGTCATCAACACAAAGGACGCAGACGCTATGGGTCTAGCCGGAGAGCCAAGAAGGCCGAACATGCAAAGAAATCGGACAGGTCTAGAAAGTGCTATCGATGTGGGTATGATTATCCGCATTCAGACGTCTGTCCAGCGATGGGTCAACAGTGCCACAAGTGTGGGCGAAAGAACCACTTTGAAGGAATGTGTGGCGTATATAATAAAGAAAGGAGGGGTGAAACGAACCGGCAGCAGTCTGACCCCAGAAGACACCACGCCAAAGCGGTGCAAGACCGGGCGATGTCATCCTCTGGATCGTCCCGCTCCAGCCGAGACTCTTGTGAATCTCAGTGGACCAGAAGGTCACCGAAACGATCACCGTCAAGAGAGTCCAGATCGACGTCTGCAGAGTCTAATTATACTGATGAATATGTTTGCATGGTATCAGACCCTGATCAACAAAAAAGGATCCCCCATTGGACATCAAAGTGGGGACTCATGCGACACAGTTCATGCTTGACAGTGGGGCATCCCTGAACTACATGCCCATGACAGAATATAACAAAATGAAATCACCACCTCACCTGAGCCCAGCACACGTAAGAGTCTTCACCTGGATGGCGAAGAAACCACTTCCATGCTTAGGCAAATTTGAAACAACTCTCACACACGAAGACAAATCGGTGACAGCGTATATCCATGTCATTGAAGGTCCCGAGGCGGAGTGCCTCCGCAGCCTGCCGACGGCGGAACGTCTCCGCCTTGTGGAGATCCTTTACAGAGTCAGTGATGATCCGGACATAATTCGCAATTTCCCTTAATTGTTCATGGGGTTTGGAAAAATGAACAAATGCCAGATCCGTCTCCACATCAATGATCAAGTGCGCCCTGTAGCTCAACACCCTCGACGAGTGCCGTTTCATCTTCAGCAAGCGGTGGAGGAGGAAATTCAGGAGCTGTTACAAACTGACATTATCGAAAAGACAGATGGTCCTACGCCATGGGTGTCTCCGGTTGTCATAGTCCCAAAGAAAGGCACTCCAGACAAAGTGCGTCTATGTGTAGACATGAGACTTCCCAATACTGCCATAGAGAGAGAGCGTCACCCAGGACCCCACCTGAGTGACATGATAACCGCCTTGAATGGAGCCAGAGTATTCTCCAAACTTGATTTGAACAAGGGCTATCACCAGCTGGAACTCCATGAGAAATCAAGATATATAACGACTTTCGCTATACATTTAGGTCTGTTTAGATACAAGAGACTAAGTTTTGGCATTTCATCAGCTGCTGAAATTTTTCAAGAAATGATTCGGCAGACCATCAGACACATACCCAACTCGCTGAATTACAGTGATAACATTCTGGTATATGGGTCAAATATGCTGGAGCATGATAAGGCGCTGGATCGAGTATGCCATGCTCTTCTGGAGGCCAACTTGACTCTAAACAAAGATAAGTGTGAGTTCCACCAATCCACTCTCAAGTTCTTTGGCCATGTGTTTTCGGGAGCTGGCATGAGGCCTGACCCGGAAAAAGTGACTGCACTCAACGCCAGCAAGAGTCCTCAAGATGTCGGTGACATTCGTTAATTTCTGGGCATGGCGAGCTATTGTGCCAGATATATCAAAGACTATGCCACCATCAGTCATCCCCTGAGAACTCTCACCAAGCAAGGGCAACCTTTTGTGTGGAGTTCCCAATGTGAGAGGGCCTTCCGGGAAATTAAACAGGCCGTTGAGGCTGCGGACAACCTGGCATACTTTAGCCCCAAGAGAAAGACTGAAATAACAGTGGATGCCAGTCCAGTAGGTCTGGGTGCCATCTTGGCCCAGTCTGACAAAGATTCGTGCCCTCAACTAATGCCTCCTGCACCATCGCAGTACTTGATGAGGTGTTCGCCGCCTGGGGTGTCCCAAAGGAACTCAAAACGGACAATGGTCCTCCTTTCAATGGCCAGGAGTTTCGTGAGTTTGCACGACACCTTAATTTTAGACATCGAACGGTCCCGCCTCTGTGGCCACAGGCTAATGGCACTATTGAGAGGTTCATGGCAACTCTGAAGAAAACATTCAAACAAGCCACGCTTGAAAAGAAGGACTTGCAAGTTGCCCTCAATGAAGTCTTGCGAGCCTACACCACATGCCACCACAGGAAAGTGCCCGTCCACTCTCATGCTGGGGCGACCTATCAGGACCAGGATTCCGATGTGGGAAGGTGCTCTGCGACCAGTGTCTCCGACACATGTCCACCGAGAGGTGGCTCTTGCTGATCGCACCAATAAGAACAAGATGAAATCATATGCGGACAATCGACGGCGAGCCAAGTCTCCTTCCTTGCAGATGGGGGACTGTGTGGTGGTCAAACAAGAACAATCCCGAAAGACAGATTGCACGTTCAAAGACAAACCGTTGGTTATCACCCAACAAAAAGGCACCATGGTCACAGTGGCATCTGAAAAGAGAAAGATTACCAGAAATGTGTCCCACTTTCAAAAATGCACACCGGCCCTGAAAGAGGCTCTTGAACAGGATGGAGACATACCGGACACACAAGGACCCAGTCAAGTGGGCACAACCCAAAGAATTGATCAGCAGACTGAGGCTGAATTGGATGCTGGCGGTATGAGTCTGCGCCCGAGAAGAAAAATTCACAGACCTCAAAGACTGATCGAAGAACTTGAATAAAGTTAGTTCGTTCTTTTGTTAACAAAGGGGTAGATGTTATGTTTTTGAGCATTCTAGTAGCTGGGCGTGGGCGAAGTCAGGGGGTGGAGGAAGAGGCGGGGCACGAGCAGGAAAGGGACAGTTAGAGTAGGGACAGGGACGAGGAAGGAGTGTGTGAATAAAGCTCCTTGAACATCAAGTAGTGTCTGTCATTATTACATGCACGACACTACACCTCTCCTATTGAAGAGCTGAGGGGGGCCGGGGGCCCTCTTAATTATCTGTAGAGAGTGGGGCCCCCCGCACAGCGGGGGCGTTTGTTACGCCCCTGTGGGTATGAACGAATAGCTGACACAGAAGTGGCAGACAAATATAGGAATAAGTGCTTGGCGAAGTACATAGACAGATAAAAGAGAGAATCGATGAACATACGCTTGAAGCAAGATTATGAAGATTTATTGAGGGAATGTAAGAGATATACAGCTGAACGGGTGAGGGTGCCGGGGGGAACAGGTGGGTCGAAGGAGGGCAGGGGAGAGATCCATAAGGAAAGAGGGATGTAAACAAAGGCAGACAAGAACGACTGGGTGAATTCATCACTAATCAAAAGAAAGAATAAGCAAACTGGATGGCCTAATGTGAGACCAAACAGAATAATTAACAAGTGGATGGCTATATTAGTAATATTTCCATCCACTTGTAATATTACTAAGGGCCCAGATGATTGATTGGTTCAGTGAGTGAACAGTGAGGGGACCAGGCGAACAAATGAGCTGAACGCATAGTAGAGTCATGAACAAAAGAACAAGCGGTGCAACCAGTCGCAAGTCATGTTAATGAGAAGGTAACCCACTGTGTGCACGAACTAATGGATAGATAAATAAACGCATAGGTGGGTACGCAAGTGGTTGGTTGGTTGATTGCTTTATTTCGATATGCATATATCATAAAAGCGATACACAAAAATTAAAACAGCATGTCGAAAAAAGTATGACTGTACAATAAGAAGAAAACACAAGTGGATTAATGGAGGAATAAATAAGTGATGGAATAAACAGTAGGAAACATTAATGGGTGTGCACAACAGGTGAATAAACGGGTGCTTGGAAAGGATGGTTGATGGGAGGACTGAGTGACTGGTGGATAAAGGGCAGCTGAATAGTAAATGAAAGACTTGGGGAAGTTGATGGAGTGCAAGAGCTCATGGGGTTCCCTTGAAGTCTAGCCGCCCGTACCTCCCCACGCCGGTAGAGCTTGCCGAGGGCCGCCCTGGGTGTCAGGAAGTCCCGGTGCCGCAGATTCTTGACACTGCTCTCCTTGAACCACATGCCAGGCACTGAGAAGGCGTCACCAGGAAGTAATGTGAGGCTGAGCGCCCGGAGAGTATTTGACACTTGGAGGCCCTGGTGAAGCGGGTTCCCGCCCACCGACTCCATAGTAACAGACCCCTGATGGCCCAGGAGCGGCAGCCCTACAGCTGGGGTAACAGAAAGTCAGACCGGTAACCATACACATGAGGCTAGAACGGCTCAACCATAAAGTCTGAGGATCGTCGAGCAAATACAGCCCAGGAGGGGCTAGAGCGTCTCAACCAACTGCATCTCAGATACCAGAGTGAATAGAGCCCAGGAGGGGCTAGAGCGTCTCAACCAACTGTATCTCAGGAGAATAGAGCTCAGGAGGGGCTAGAGCATCTCAACCAACTGCATCTCAGGATACCGGAGCGAATAGTGCCCATGAGGGGGCTGGAGCGTCTCAACCAATGGCTACAGCCGCCTTAACCAGAGAGACACATAATACGATAGAGCGGCTCACCTCAGAAATAGACACAGAGAACACACTGTTTTACCTGTCCAACCAGAGAGGAGCTGTTCCTGATGCACTCAATGCCCCCTGCATGGCGTTTCCGCAAACCAACTATACCGCTCAGCTGTCGGCACTGCTACCATGATGACGCGACCCTGCTCACGCCGCGCACCGTTCCCCCGAGTCCGTCATCGACACACAAGCTGTTTTTAAAAAGCCTCAACGTGAGGCCACCGGATTCCACAAACCGCCTCCAGTACACCACACAGCACTGATGGGATCTTTCTCCCATATGATCTGTAAAAGAAAACAGAAATTAAAATACAGCCTCCTAGCAAGGCTGTTCCTTGACTTCCGGCTGGCGCAAAAGCTTTCTTATCTTCTTTATGGGACCATCTGTTGGACCCATAAAGAAGATAAGAAAGCTTTTACGCCAGCCGGAAGTCAAGGAGCCCAGTCTGAAAAGGACGGGGCTTAGCGAGAAAGGAGAACGTCACTAGGACCTCTTCTCCAATGGCTGGCCACCGTTTAGGAGGCCAGCCAATGGATAAGAGGGGCGGGGCTTAACCTCGCTAGTGATATTCTCTCTATCCCATTAAATCCCGCCAGCGAGACTGCACATGTGCGCAGCCTACGCTAGCCAAGACCTAAAAAGAAGTGGGGGGACTTACCAGTTTAGGCGGTATGTTAGTGAAATCACGACGCGTGCAAACACAGCGCACGATGATGTGACGCATGACATTGCACGTGACATAACAGGAAGTGACATTGCTGGAAGTGACATCACAAGAAGTGACATCAGATATTAAGACCTCACACATGTTTATCAGGTACATTATGAGTACATTTAAACACATTATGAGATTTAACAAATGAGATTTGACGTTGGGCTTGGGCCAAAAAAGGTGGCGCAATCCAGATGCAAAATCTAGGCCTCAACTAATAAATTAAATTTTGAAAACGCTACCACAAAGAAATTGGCAACAAGGAGAAGCATGGCTGTAGATCTGCTATGCTTGATCAGTTGCAAAGTCTACATTTAAAAATATTTGATTGTGTTAAGGCAACTACTGTAAAGGAGCCCAGTAAATCTCAGGGAATAGTAATAATGGTGAGATAACTCTGGAGTAACATGCAGGTGACAGATTTTAATTTTATGTAGATAGTAAAGAGGGTTATTGCTTTTAACACAGAGATCCTTTTTGTTACCTGCAGTTCATAAATTGTAAGCCTTGTAATATAGCACAGTGAGCTATGAAGGACATGCGACTCCTACACCTTGTAACCATATCTCATATAACTCATCTTGTACATGGATTTACCCATGTACATGATTTATTGTCAATGTATAATGTGTGTTACATAAAGCACTCTGACACCCTGCATTGCGTTGCGTAGCGCTATAAAAGAAATAAAATAGTGCTATTGAAATAGTTATTTGTGTCAATACTGAGACAGGCCATCTCTTATGTACAGGGACTAAACAAAGGCAAAAATATGCCTCTCTTGAGTAGCATAAGATTCAGATGGTGCGATGGCTGGGATAAATTGGGCACTCTACCATACAAATCAAGAACGTTCACAATACTGTTAGTTCTGGTGCTCAAGAGAGGGAAAAGCCATCTATTCTTCTTCAGCTGGAAAGATCCAGGTGTAAACAACAACATTTCTCTAGACACACAGAAGTAGATGTGAGGTCATGGTTTCACTAGTTCTTTTATTTTCTTTCACAGTATATACACCTCTTTGCCAACACGTGTTTCATCTCAGGCTGTTCTTGTTACAGTAAACTTCATCAGGGCATAGTATCTACAATAAATTCGTAATCCAAGTAAGGAGTCATTGCAATCAGTGGAGTGTCCCATCACCTGGGTCAGATGGCTCTATGGATGCCACGTTTGTTTTTAGGGATTCGCAACCTTGGGGATGCTGGTTGGTACGTGACCAGATATCTGATGAAATACGACATGTCACACTGGAAAAATTCAGCAAACAGTTCATTAACCCATTCACTGCGGGGCTGATTCCCCTGCTGTGCTGGAGGGAGGGGGGCGGCGCACAGCGCCCCCATGCTCATGACGAGCTCAGCTCGTCATGAGCCACGGTGCTCGTGTGCTCATGACGAGCTGAGCTTGTCACGGCCACACCCGTTTGTGTAGAGCGCTCGCACAGATGGGGAATTAGCCCAGCGTGTGAGCGTTCTAACGGTCATGACGAGCTCAGCTTGTCATGAGCACACGGGAACCATGGCTCATGACGAGCTGAGCTCGTAATGAGCATGGGAGGTGTTAAGTGTTGTAATAGAGCAATTTATATTCCGTTTTGCAATTGTCTGTGAGGTTAATATGTTTTAAATAAGTGCATTCATCATCACAGCTTAAGTGTCTAAATAATCATGTTTTAGTTTGGTGAATCACATATGTGACACCTGGGTAAACCCATAAACTGAAGTTCATTCTCATTCGGTATTTAGATTTATCAGTATTTCATGTGCCAAAATAAAGCATCCCTTACCTTTGTCTACCAAACTTTAATGTTTGATTTTGTTATGAAGAGGTATCTAAAAGATAAAACAACACGCCAACAGTAGTACTTGTGTTGTTAACTTACGGCACCTATGGGTGTCAGTTCTTGCATTAATCATGATCTCTACTGGAAATCCAAGGCGTGAGTATTTTGCGATGCTCACTATATTAGTGTTAGTCTCCACTATGACATATTAAGAGGTTTCTAAATATGTAGACATGAGATCTCACTTGGTGCTAGAGATACCACATGGGAGCAGGCTATCCCTTACCTTGTGATACTCCAAGTCCATACTGCGTGTTCTTTTTATTTATGGGAAATGTATATCTGTAATCAAGAGTGATATTTGAAATTATACATATGTCGCAGTGTGTAAACATGGAGTAAATTTAACAATTAAGACTTGCGCTAAACTATCTCTGCTAGTATCACAATTTGAAGTGGGCACAAGCTCATATTGAGTGTATCTCCATCACTGTATATAGAGAATGAATACATAATTCTGAGCATGCTGAGGCTGTCCTGTATGTACTAGAAGAGTTCCCTTATCTCTCAGGTGATGGGGATATTTGGGCTCATCCAGAAATGGTTGCATCCATGTTATTACATGAAAACCAAAGGATGTAATAGTCCCGACAGGATAATCACTCAAAAGGTACAATTAGATATACCGGGCCGGTCCAGGGTTGACGACTAAGGAATGCTGATCTTAGTTCAAACATTAGAATCTATAGATTACACAGCTGTACTCACGTATTAATATATATATTCGAAGCGTAACTCGCGGCCTCTTCAAAGCTGCCTGGTGTATCGGCGTGGTCGAGTGTATTGGCGTGGTAGCCAGGTACCATGTTAGACCTATTAAGGGAGAACATTTGAAGTGTACAACGTCCTCGTGGTCTGAGTGGGCTGCTCAAACCATGTAAATTGGTGCGGCCATCTTGTAGCTGGTATATTTGTGTGCCATCTATTCCTAATAGCATGTTTTTTAAATATTCTAGATCAAATTTCAATTTCTTGTGAAGGTTAATAGCAGTTCATGACTCATAAGCAAATGTTCGTCCATTAGTTACCATTCTTCTACGAAGACCTGGCTCAGGTAATAGCAACAAGAGTTGACTTTGCGTTTAGAGTGTGAGTTCATAATACATAAAATGGGTGCGGCCATCTTATAACAAGGATCTTCTTAACACATCATAAATTACTATTGAAACGGTCCATAAATATTCTAATTTGCATCATAACTGCCTAAAGATACTGTTTGCTTTATTTGGGGCTCAGACAATACTTGAGTGCCACTAGTGTAGGGTGGACCAATATACGTTACGAAGTGGCATCAAAATTGCAACAGGTAAGGGATATGACTCTCTTGTAAATGGCATCTCATACTATATCTACATTATTATCCCTGGCAGTAGGCAACAAGAGTATCGTGGATAAAATCAGTTTCCATACACTAAATGTACTTACATATTCAACCCGTAAGTGTTCTCATAGAAGGGAAGAGTTAAAGTGAAAAGATAGTAAGTAAAGGGGGTGGGCGGTTATGTGGAAGTTTCATCTAAAATCAAGCGAGTGCATATTATTTAGCCACAGTTTAAAGTAATCAGAGATTTGGGTGTACAAGGTAAATCTTACCTAAATTCTCTATACATAATACATATCCGATTCATGCATATACAGGAGATATATCATACAATACATTCTAGCCATGTCTATCAAAACCACCCGTGTATTTCATAAGATATTCCGATAATCACAGTTGGCATTCTTCAATGGTATTCCCCTGGTTGTCAGAGAAATACATGTCCAATCCCAAAGTCTTATTATTGTACATACTGATTAGGTTAATCCAATCATTGTCACACCATCTGAAGGTGTCAATCTTCTGTCAATCACTCAAAAAATAGCGCAGTTCTTGGTCAATGTTCAGACCCATCTCAACCGCTTTGAGATGCATTATCCACATTGCCTCTTGTTGTCTCAGTTTAAGCTCTCGATTCCCAACTCTCTCTCGTTTTGTTGTACCATTTCAAGGCCATGGAATTTGAGTGTTCTATGGTGGTCCTGTTTTGCGCATGTTAGAGTATGCAGTGGAAAGGGGTATTTTGGGTCACCTTGTTTTACTGCCCTGAAGTGTTCCATGACTCTTTCTTTGACCATTCTGATCATACTACCTACATAGATTTTCTCACATTTGCATATTAGTACATACACAAAAAAAGCATGTGGTGTAGGTGATCAGGCCCGGACTGGTGAGTCCGGGCACCGGGCAATCCCCCGGTAAGCTGGAGGGTTTGGGGGCCGGAAACACAAAACAGTACCCCTCAGATATCGCCCACTCGCACAATATAACCCCTTAATACATCTGTGCAAAACCATCGCCATCAGTATTCAAACCCTGCTGTCCCATCCCCTGCACTCACCGCGCGACGCCAGCCTTCTTCATGATGATCCTCGTAACCAGCATGATTAGGGTGACCAACTGGCATGGGTGCAAATTCAGTACAGTGAGTGTAAAAATTCAGGACAAAGGGTCAAAATTCAGAACAAACATTCAGGACAGAATGTCAAAATTCAGTACAAATCTTTGGGGCAAAAGGTACGTTTTATATACACATCAGAGGAGATCCCGCAATAATATATAAGTAAATAGACAACCTACATAAGTTCAAGTCAAAATATGTTTGTATAAGGTTGAGACAATTCAGTTTTTCACGCAACTTTGAGCAAATGTTCAGGTCTTTTGTGGTATTTCATATGTTCATGATCTATTTATATGGTCAGTCAATTGCTGTAACTTTGAGGGATTGGGCGTGGAATCTGTAGGATTCGCCGAGCTATTTTTGCTCTTAGTTTGAGAAACTATTCAGTGAGATGCAGACACACTTTATTGTTGTACATTCCTGGCAGAGCCAGAAAGGCCCTCATTGTAGTACAACTGTACACAGCGGTGTATCCTGCAAACCTGACCCCATGGTGTCCATTGAAATTGCCATATCATGTGCCTTAGTGATAACTCCTAACAGTGAAATCTACATATTTTTGACTAAAAATTCAGTTGTGTTTAAATCTTGGAGGTAATCGTGTGATCACGCATTTGTTTGTACTTTGAGGAGCAAAGGAAAGTGAGGCTGACAAACGTAATGTCAAAAAAACTGTCTCTTCCTTTGGATCTGCTGCAGTTTATAACAAGTTTTGAAATGCTGACTCAGAGGTGTCCAAGTTTGGTCCAGGAAGGCTGGATCCTTGGCTGGTGTTGGGATGATCACAGACTGTGTAATGTGTTCCATTTCACTTTCTTACTTGGTGGATGTGCATTTATCTCATGTCCATAACCTTAAAACGTCTGTATGACTATGTACCTTTTGGTTTAAGTGTTGCCTGCTGTCAATATTGAGACGGACAGCAGGTAGCACAGTCGTGCTCTGTCTGGAATGCATGTTGCCCCATAGGTGGCTGAAGCGGAGCCAGTCGGGTGTGTAGAGATGAAAGGTAGAAGAAAAGAGAAATGCGGACAGAAAAGGGAACAGCGTGATCTCTCTCTCTCTCTCTCTCTCTCTCTCGCTCTCTCTCACCCCTCTCTCTCTCTTTCCATCCCTCTCCCCATCTTTCTCATTCCCCGCCCTCCTCTCTCTCACTTTCTCCCTCTCTCTCCCCCTAACTTCTCCCCTCTCTCTCCTCCCCACATAAAAACAAAGCCAGACCTATTCCCGCAGTCAGTGCTTGCTCATTCTCCCAGCGTTTCTATACAATATGTTTTGTCAATGAATGTATTATGCAGACGTCTTCATTTGTTTTTCATGAGTGTTCAGACCTCTTGGCGGATCTGCCTGGAGGTTGGGATAGAGGGGGCAGGGAGCATCATCACTAATCAGAACATATGTACGTACCCTGAACAACTGATCTTGCACAAACTGCTTAAATTCAGAGGAATAATTGTAATCATTATTAAGAGCTACACTGCATGGGTGTGATGTTTCAATAGTTTCTGGCCTCTGTGCTCTAAGAAGTGCTAGTTATCAGATGCTTATGTGTGACATTTCCACAGTTTCTGCCCTCAGTGCCTAGGTGTTTATGAGTGACATTTCCCCAGTTTCTGACCTTGGTGGCCTGTGTGACATGACATCAGTGCTTAATGTGTGACAACGTGAGTGGCAATTTATTGAAACTGCAAAAAAGAATATTAGAATGTAGCTTTTATGCTGTTTTCGTTTTTTTTTTTTTTCTAAAGCGCGATAGTCACCCGGAGGTATCCCAGCGCTGAAGAACCATGAATTCACCAGGTCAACGGAGCAAGAGACTGAGAAGGACGAGGGGAGAAAGGGGGAAACTGAAGCAGAAAAGAGGGGAGGGGGTGTACAGAATTAGGGAAAAAGATGCGTTTTTAACAGTTTCCTGAAGCGCAGGTATTGAGGTTCAAGACGTAAGTTACGGGGAAGTGAGTTCCAAAGGCGGGATGCTTGTACCGAGAAACGTCTTCCTCCTGCTCGGGTTTTCCTGAATCTAGGGATGTTGGTGAAGTTTTCTGCATTGGAGCGGAGGGACCTAGAGTTCCTATAGGGAGTGACAATGTTACTGAGAACAGGAGGGCCTTGATTCTGCAGCGTTTTGTGAACGAGACATAGGGCTTTGAATTTGACTCTCTCCCTTATGGGGAGCCAATGGAGGAGTTTAAGAGCGGGCTTGGCAGATGATCTGGCCGGGGTGTTAGTGATGATCCGGGCGGCCGTGTTCTGAATTATCTGTAGTTTAGTAAGGGTCGCTTCGGGGGCACCCAGATAAATCACATTGCTATAGTCCAGTCTCGATATTATGAGACCTTGGACTAAAAGTTTTTGGGATTTAGGGGGGAGAAGGGGCAGGACTTTCCTCAGAGATTTTAAGAGGCCGAAGCAGGTCCCTGCCACCTTCTTGGCTTGTGAGGTGAAGGAGAGATCGGAATCGATCCACACACCCAGACTTTTCACCTCTTTTTTAGGATCAGGGGGCGGACCAAAACAGGCTGGCCAGCTGTCCAGGGGAAGTGAGGCTCCTTTCGGGCCTAGTATAAGGACCTCGGTTTTTGTCCCGTTGAGTTTTAGGGCTGATCTGTTCATCCAGTGATGGACCTGCGTAAGGCAGTTGAACAGATCAGCTTTCTGTTGCTTGGGATGGGACAGAGACACCACTAGTTGAGTGTCGTCGGCGTAGCTGACGACGCTCACTCCGAAAGGGATGATAACCTCCTCCAATGTGGACATATAGATATTAAATAGAGTGGGGCTCAGGGAGGAGCCCTGAGGCACACCACATTGGAGGGGCATTTCGGAGGAGCGGGCGTTCTTTTCCCAGATCTGGTAGGACCGTTGGGCCAGGAAGGATGAAAGCCAGGATAGGGCTGTACCTTTCACTCCCACCCTAGCCAGTCTTTCGATAAGAAGTTGGTGGTCAACTGTATCGAACGCTGCACTAAGGTCGAGGAGGATCACTGCCACTGATCCTCCCCCATCCAATAGTGCTCTTGCCTCCTCTACAGCAGCCAGAAGGGCGATATCCGTGCCCTGTCCAGGTCGAAAACCTGTCTGGGAGCTTTTTAATTTATTATTGGCCTCTAGGAACTGAGAAAGTCTCCTATTGACCAATTTTTCTGCGACCTTGCTCACTCCAGGCAGTAGGGAGATGGGTCGGTAGTTAGCCAGATTCTCGGGGTCCAGCGTAGGTTTCTTCAGCAGGGCTTTTACCACCGCCTTCTTCCAGCTTGAGGGTACAGCTCCTTGTTGGAGTGAGGTATTAATCAAGTGGGTAAGGGAAGGGATGATAGTGGGGGCTACCTCTTTAAGGATACGGAGAGGAGCAGGGTCGCTAGGGGAGCCGCTCTTCATAGAGTTGAACACATTTCTCACCTCGTCTACCGTGACCTCGCCCCACGTGGACAGGCAGGTGGTGGTGTATGGGCAAGTGATATTTTCCTCAGGACTGGAGGGGGGGATAGATTCCAGAATTAGTCTGATTTTATCGTGGAAGAAATTGGCCAGTTTCTGGCATTTCTCCAGATCGGCTTTAGGATCGACAATGGGTCCTGTTCCTTGTCCTTGGGGTTTAGACAGCTCTTTAAGGATGGCGTATGCTTCCTTACTGGAGCAGCCTGCTTTCTCTATTCTCTCCTGAAAAAACATGCTTTTGGTTTTATGAATAGCAGTTTTATAAGTCAGGAGAGAAATAGAGTAGAGGTTCTTGTTAGTTGCTGTTTTGTCGCGCCTCCAGGAGCGTTCGGTTTTTTTACACTCTTGACGCAGAGTTTTAAGCTCAGGAGTGTACCATAAAGCTGGTGGTATTCTTTTAGGTTGTTTCAGAGTGGGAGTTATCGGAAGCAACGTATCCAGAGAGGAAGTGATCCAGTCGCTGAATTGTTTGTCAGCTATATTGGGATCAGATGAGAGCGCAGGAGTGGACTCTGCAAGAGAGGTGGCCCAAATCTCCGGTGATAGTTTGCGCCATTGTCGGTCGGTGACTTGGGTTTTTGGGATCGAATAAGTGGGAGTGGGGATTTCCCAAGAGAAGGGTACCAAAAAGTGGTCCGTCCATGGTAAGGTCACTGGTGGGTCAGTGGTCATTGTTGCTATGTTGGTAAGGATTGGGTCCAATAGATGGCCTTTATCATGGGTGGGCTCATTATTCACTAGACGGATGTCTAGAGATGTTAAATCGTTCCTAATGTCCGATGCTGCTCGATCCGTGGGGTCCAAGAAATGGACGTTCAGGTCACCTAGTAAGAGGAAATTGGGGGCAGAGGAGGCTAGTTGTGAACTGGATTCAACAACAGCATTGATGAAATTACCCGGGGCCCCTGGTGGGCGGTAGATTAGAAGCCCTGCCAGGGTAAGAGCTGGGGCGACTTGGATGGAGAATTGGCCGCTCTCACAGTCCTCAATACCAGCGTTGGTCATATGGCAGGTAAATTGTTCCCTGTGGATTATAGCTATCCCGCCTCCTCTCCCTCTTGGTCTATTAAGTGCTTGACAGATATACCCGGTGGGAAGGGCCGTGACAACATCCGAGTCGGTATTGTCAGAAAGCCATGTTTCCGTTATGAACAAAAGGTCAAGCTCCTGGTTCTGAATTAGGAGGTTCATTTCGGTGGCATGTTTGGGGAGGGAGCGGCAATTAAGAAGTCCTAGTTTCAGAGCAGAGATGGGTGGTTTCGAGGTGGAGGTCAGATTGCATTGTGAACAGGTCGAGAATGTCTTACCTGCAATAAGCGAGTGGTGGCAGGCTAGGGTATTCTTTGGTCGTAAGTTGTATAAGGTATCCGCTGTATACGTTACTCGATCCTGAGGGGTAACAGGCATAGTGACGGGGCCTGTAAAGTTATGACGTTGAAACAGTGTTAAAAAAAGCATAAAACGCATAGCACTTTGTTGAAAAGACAAGAGTGGCCCGAAGGGTGTTGTGATGATCACTGTACTGCCCCTTAAAGAGTCCTGGGCAGAATTGTATGCAATTTTACTCTCTTTTACACCTACCTAAGGAGTCTATTGGTTGTGATTTCACCCTGTCTGTACTGTGCGATCTCTGAGCATGTCCTAGGGAGTGGTCTCTTGACTCTCTTCTTCGCTTGTCATCTTATTCTGTTTCACACCATGCCTCAGTCTGACTCTGTTCAATGACACAGTTTCTCCTTCTGTTGCGATTTTAGCTTCTATAGAGTTTCTCGGAGTATGTACTGGGAAACACTCTCTTCAAGAGATATGTTCACTCAACATTGTGCAGTCTACTCTTGAAACATGTTCCCGCACTATAATATGCTATCTCTTAAACTGCACTGGAGAGAAGGCTCTTACTCTGTCTTGGACGCCACCACTCCCATCCTTTACCACATTATAGCTGCCGGAATCTGTAGGATTCCCTGTTTAGGAAATGAAATTGTGCAAAGCAAGCTCTACGCACACGACGTGACACAATACTTTCTGTGTACATATAACCAAGCCCCATGCATTAGGTGTGGGATGTCTTGTTTCAAATTTATCAGTTTGCATCCACCTTGAAACCCCTCTTGAAACCCCTCTTGTCTATCATTTTTAGATTTTCAATATGGATATTAAAGGTGCTGGGAAGAGAAAATCACACAAGAAAGGAGGAGCTGAGAAAGAACGTGAAAAGAAGAAAAAAATGCAAGAGAAAGAAGCAAGCCACTACAAAAAAGTGACTGATATGTTTACTCCCAAACAAGATTTCATTTCTTTCGAAGGCGGCAGCACGTCTACCAGCCTCAGTACTGAAGGTGCTGAACAAACTGCTGAAGGCCAAAGAATTGAAATAAGCAGTAAAGGCACTGTAACTCAGGCCACTTCCAAGCATATAGAAGATTACATTGACTTAGAAATTGATGTAGATTCCAAAGAGAAGTGTGAAGAGGACCCTGTAGTTGAGAAATCAGCATGTGCTGATGTGACTTTAACTCATGCAGCTCTTGGGAAGAGGAAAGTGCACCAGAAAGGAGGAGCTGAGAAAGAACGTGAAAAGAAGAAAAAAATGCAAGAGGAAGAAGCAAGGCGCTACAAAAAAATGACTGATATTTTTACTACCAAAAAAGATTTGATTTCTTTAGAAGGTGACAGCACATCTACCAGCTTCAAAAGTGAAGCTGTTGAACAAACTGCTGAAGGCCAAAGGACTGAAATGAGTAGTGATTCCAAAGTTAAAGGAGGAAGCTCCCAAGTGTTTAGAAGGTGACATTGAAATAGAAAGTGGGGAAGATTCCAAAGAAAAGTGTCAAGAAGACCCCATCATTGAGAAATCAGCATATGCTGATGTGACTTTGATTGATCCAGCGGAGGACCAATGGTTTTTGAGACCAACATTTGAAAATTTGAATACGTTTTTTAAGTTTCATCCCTGTCAACCTGATGGTCTATGTTGGAATGCTAAAAGATTATATCAGCAAAAAAATGGGAAACCAAGGCAGTGGTTGACTTATTCACGCAAAGCCAAAACCTTTTTCTGTGTGGTATGTCTAGCTTTTAGCAAACAGATAGAAGTGCTTTCATTGATGGCTGTTCTGATGAAAGGCATATGTATCAAAGAATCGATGAGCACGAAGAGAGCATCCATCATCACTGTACTTCGGGATCCTTCATGATGCGAACCAAAAACATAGATATATGTAGTCATCTTTTTAAAAAACACACAACTGCAAAACAAGAGGAAGTCAAGCGAAAACGTGCCATTTTGGAAAGAGTAGTGGAAACAATAAAACTGATTGGCAAAAGAGGCCTGAGCTATCGAGCAATTACAGAAGCTAGCTACACCTTAGAAGATGAAACATTGGATCATGGGAATTTTTTGGAACTTCTTCAGTATCTCAAAAAATGTGATCCATTATTGAAAAGCCATCTTGAGGATGTCATTAAAAAGAGTAGAAAACATCATAAGGTTGCAAAGAGTGGTAAAGGACGTGGCAGTTTGGTTACCCTGATTTCAAAAACAACGGTAAACTCTCTCATAGATATTATTTCCTCATTAATAAAAGAGGGTATTGCTGAAGAAATAAGGGAAGCAGAAATGTTCTCAATACAGCTGGATACAAGACAGGACATAAATGTTGTAGACTAGTGCTCTATTATAGTCAGATATGTCACCGATGTGGTCCACAAACGTCTTGTGGCTGTTGTTAATTGCACAACGACAACTGGAAAGGCATTGTGTCAGCTAGTTTGCACTGTACTTGAATCCATGAACATTAGCGTTGCAAATTGTGTTGGTAACTCAACAGATAGAGCCTCCAATATGCAAGGACAGTATAATGGGTTCACAGCATGGCTGAGTAAAGAAGCACCCGGTCAGATTCATGTGTGGTGCTACGCGCATGTACTTAACCTTGTTATAACTGATGTCACTAAATCCTCAGTATCTGCAATTTCACTGTTTGGGCTGTTAAATTCTTGTGCCGTTTTTCTCGGAGATTCATACCTTCGAATGAATATGTGGCGAGACAAAAGTATTGAAGCACGGTTTCGCTCCATCTCTATAATTGGAGAAACAAGATGGTGGGCAAAAGATGTAGCACTCAAAAACATCTTTGGTCTATACAATGACCCAAGCAAATCTGTGTACATTGAGGTTCTTCAAACTATGGAAGAGATATCCACATCAGATAACTTCAATGATGAGATCAGATACAAAGCCATTTCATTTCCAAAGTCACTAGTTACAATTGATACCATTTTGACTGCACAGATGTATCTATTTATTTTTCATAACACCACTCCTTTATCGCTGTACTTGCAAACACAAGGTCTGGACATACTGCAGGAATATCGAATGGTGACTAAAACCATTGACTCCCTACAGCAACATGATCGGGATTTCAGCAGCATAAAGGATGCTACAAATACATTCATCAATTGGGCAAAAGAAAAATTGGTTCAGTGCGACAGAGAAATTTTGATTCAAGTTGACTTCCCAGAGGTTCAAGTACGCAGGAAGAAGATGATGCCCGGCGAAACTGCGACTGATGAACCCATCAGGTCAGCTACTGATAAATACAGGATAGAAGTTTATAATGCTGCAATGGACAAAGTAGTTACCAGCCTGCAAAGTCGATTCACAACTCATGGCCAGTTGTTTGCTGTGGCATGCCTGGACCCCAGAAACTTTAGAGACATCCTCCAGAACTTTCCACAAAATGCTCTTCAAATACTAAGTGGGTTGTTAACTAGATTTGATCCGGAAGCATCTGTTGAAAAACTGCAGCATGAGTTGCTTGATTTTGCATTTAAGTGGAGCAGACTAAACCTCAGTCTTGAAGAAGAGTACAGTATCATCCAAGAAGTTGAAGATGAGCAAGACTTAGACACACATTTTCTCTCTCAACTTTGATGATGAGATAGTACAGTCCGCAAATGTTGGGCAAAAAAAGTATAAGTGTAAGACTTGCAGGGACTGTATTGCTTGCTGCTATAGTTTATTATTGCGTTATAACCTGTACAGTAAAACCTACCCTTCTCTCTTTAATGCCTATAAGTTGGCATTGAGTCTTTCCTCCTCTGAGGTGGCTTGTGAAAGATCTTTTTCTAAGCTCAAGTACATCTTGAATAGGCTGCGCAATTCTCTCTCTCAGTCACGTTTGGAAGCCTTTATGCTTCTGTCTGTGGAAAAAGATGCTTTAATGCGAATAAGAAATGAGAAAATCATTGATCTTTTTGCCTCCAAAAGCAAATTGATGCAAGGGATGTTAACACTTTAAAATGTGAGCTCAAGTTACCACATTTCTAAGCTGAGCACTTCTAATAAAATATTTTCTTTGATGGTTGCACTCTTGACATGAAAAGCATTTGACTTTTGCACGTTACCGTCAACATTTTGAGGGCCATTTATAAATATCAAACAATGCAATGCAATAACCAGAGTTGACCTCCTTGCGTTGGCTCTCTTTGAGCCTGCTTTACACCACGCACACACCTTTGTACCATAGTAAAAGCCTGTGAGCATTATGTCTACTGTCTAGCATAGGCTTTGCACTGAAACAACAAGTAATATCCATCCAATACAAAATCCTATGCTTAGGAACACTTTAAAATGTTTACTGAACTGTATTTATGCTGTACTTTACAGCATACATGCATTCTTGGAAAACCTCAAGAAGGCGTCAGATTTTGTTTTAAATCCAGGTCTACCTTTGTTAGTAGGTAGGACTTTACATCAAAACCCATGGGTGGTTGCTTGGGGACTTGCTCCGACATCTCATCTGCGAAACACCCTCTTGACACAAATGAATGCAAAGTGCAATTGAATATAACACTTGTTTGAGAAGAAGTATGTTGTTATGTTTTATAGTATATAATATCATATTAAGGATTTGCTACTACAGGCAGGTCATGTTAGCTGTTTACAATGCCAATATACCTAGTCATAATGTTGTACACTGTTGCACTTTACATGAGAACCTTTATTTAAGCACTGTTTACAAAACTCAGGATATAAAAATAATTTAATGTTTGCACATTGTCTTGTACACTTTTTATTCTGAACCTTTGCACACTTGTTTTATATGAAGAATAAATTGGTTATATTTAAATTCATGTTTCATGCTTGACATTTCATTTTTTAGTGTTCACTGTAGCAATCTCTGTGATTTATGATTGGGTATCCTGGTGCTCTATAAGGTAATCATTTACTATGCTTTAAAAGTTAATACAATCTAATATGTAATGAAAAATGTGTTGAACAATGCTTTGTTTTGGCCTTTCTGTCTCCCAAATTTTCTTGGGGGGTAGAAGTTCAACCCCCCCAAACTCCCCCTAGTCGTTGCTCACAGCGCTTGCTCGCTACACACCATGTGGGGGTTGGTCTCACTTTTACTTTGTTCTCTCTGATTCACTACTTGTGTCTATTTTTGGTGCTCTCTGAAAGAATGCCTATGAATACATATGACGGTGGGTAACCTGATGTTCTTTAAGGTCATCATCTACTGTTTACTGTGCTTTGAAAGTTGATACAATTTGAATATGTAATGAAAAATGTGCTGTAAAATTCACCATTTTGGTCTGTAGTTTTTTAAAATTTTCTTGAGGGGAGAACCCCCCCAAACGCCCCCTAGTGGCCTTCGGGGTCACTTGCTGCGCTTGCTCGCTACGCGCTGGACGGGGGCTGGTTTGCTACGTGCCGGACGGGGGCTGGTCTGGCAAAATTTGCCAGGGCTGCTTTCAGTTCCCAGTCCGGCCCTGCAGGTGATGGTCTGTGCGATACATTATATGTGACTGTTGTTGTACTCAAACATTGTTAGTTCTCTATTCAATGTACACATTGTGCAGTGTCCACATTTGCGGAAGCCCATATTTAGGCATATCAGCCAGTTGGAGCTAGGCTTTTTACCCGGATAACTAGGGCTGACCCGTCCTTTAAGTGCCTTGTCTCTACTGAACGTGATACCCCTTATTTTGATTAATGTGCTGTGCAATGTGGCTGTCTGATTTATTGTCAATGTATAATATGTGTGTTACACAAAGCACTCTTGACACCCTGCATTGGTTTGCCTAGCGCTATAAATAGAAATAAAATAGTGCTTTTGAAATTGTTACTTGTGTTAATACTGAGAAAGGCCAACATATCTGACATTCTTACAGTGCATGCATCTCTCATACACCGGGACTCAACAAAGGTAAAAGCATGGCCCTCTTAAGTACCTGTGAAGAGATAAGCTGTGAGCATTTGTTCCCCTTCCGTGGCATTAACATTTAAGTGTGAGGATCCAGGCCGCCTCCATTCAGGATATTCAAAGCAAACAAAAGGAGACCTGGTGGCCCCTTAATTTCGGCCCAGCTGGAGGGGAATAAAAAAGCTCCCTCTCTGCCTGCACGTTGCTGCTGCGAATGGAAAGCAGACAACGTACAGGCACTGCTGAACGTATCCCGGGGTCAGAAAATTACACCGGAACAAGTTCGGCATATTTCTGTGGGGCCGAACATCTTGGCAGGAGGGACGGCGTCAATCCTTTGAAAATAGTTGGTGGACGCCGTGGACCTGCATGTACCCCTGACTTGTGCCATAGTACTATGTGATTTGGACTGAGACTGCTGTTCCTAGAGATGGTGCGCCATTTTCCCCGGAACGCACTTGGTAAGGACTTGGGTATCAGTGGTGCAGCAGGTGCATTGTCACCTGGTACCCCAGGTGCAAGAGTCCCACTGCACCCCATATAAAGGTCAGCTTTTTTTCTAAGTAAATTTTATTAGTTTCAGTAATACACCATAATGCCACAGCAGTGGAATACACTCTTTATGCTACCCAGTTGTCTTTCCCTAGGTCTTCCCCGATGAGTCTCCCCTATCTCACACCCCCTTCATTTGATTATACCAGAATAATTCTACCATTGCACTATATTTTGTTCCCCTTGCATAATCATCCCCAGGCCCTATATATGGGTTCTTCAAGCTTGGCAAACCACTCCATAGGCGCTGTCCATGATGAGCTATTAGGAGGCAGGTTGACTGTCCTATGGTGTGCTGTGTCTCTTTTGGCCTCCACTGTGGCCATGCCCACCACCGCATGGTCACCACTGTGGCCACTCGAATCCTGCAGCATTCCCAGTAGTGCAATCTTAGGGGAGCTCTCTACTGGTCTTCCTAGGACTTCAGTAGTATTACCCCTATGGCTTTCCAGTATGTTGATATCTCTGGGCGTCCAAAAAAAAAAAGTTGTAAAAGTCTGCCTCAGGAGAGCATCAGGGGTGCAGGTTTAACTAACATACACTACAGAAATCCACTTCCAGCACCTCTACTTTTGGGAAAGCACCGCCCCCAGGGCTGTGGTGTTGGCATATCCTGACAGCTCATTCTGATTGGCTGGGCCAAAAAACACTAAGATGGTCTTGGAAGACAAGGCCTACTTGGTGTTTTGGAAGTGCTTCATGATTTTCCTCAGTTCTTTGTAAGCTTACAGAGTGGAGCGGTGAGTGATGTCAAGTTTTTTAATGAATTTTCAACAATAATTTACCACCCAAGAAGCTTCTCACCTCCACCACTGAGGATGGCAGAGGTGCAGCTTTTACGTTTCTCTCCTTGGCAGGGTCAGGAACTGCCCCTTCCAAGGAAAACTGGTACACAAAGAGGCTGATTCCTTGGAGCCTTTCTGGCACCTTTTTGGTGCCAAGCATAAACCACTCTTCTAGCGATGAATCAAACACCAGAATGTCAGCGCTTATATAGAGATCGCTGTACAACCCACACAGCATCTCTCTGATGGTATTTTGGAATACCTTGGCTGCACTTGAGATTTCAAAATTAAGGGCCAGATGTAGGTAATCCCAGATGACCGATTCTTAAATACCGAATCGTACCGATTCGGTATTTAAGAACAGGCAAATGGGATGTAGGTAATTTTTCCTAAAAAATTACCGAATCAGTAAGTTTCGGTAATTACTGAATCGGTATTTACCGATTCGGTAATTGACATTCATTCCTATGGGTCTGGAGGCCCATAGGAATGAATGTCAATTACCGAATCGGTAAATACCGATTCGGTAATTGGGGGAAACATTGAAGGGTGGAAGGGTGCATGGGTGCACATGTTGCGGACATACATGCCCTAAGGGCATGTATGTCTGCAACATGGCACTGTTGGAAAAGCAAAAAATATGCTTTTTCAAAGGTTTTCCTTATTTACCACCAACTTCTAGTTGGTGGTAAATAACAAATCCTTAACTAAGGAATGCACTAACTTGAGTGCTTCCTACATCCTGGATTCGGTAATTTACCGAATCGGTATGTTAAGAATTTGGGGCCAGATGTAGGAGCCCAAATACCGGTCGGTAACGGCCGAATTCGGCCGTTACCGACCGGTGTTAGGGTTTCCAGATGTAGGGGGCCTATATTTTACCGATTCTGTAAAGTTACCGAATCGGTAAATTTACAGAATCGGTAAAATACCGAATCTGTATATTTACCGATTCGGAAAAGCCACATGTAGGTGGCACTCCTAAGAGTGCCACAGGCCCTTAAAAATCGGTATTTTACCACCCAATCCTATTGGGTGGTAAAATACCGAATTCAGGTGTGAATGCACACCTGTGCAATGTGACACACAAGTCCGGAATTGGGGTGCTAGAGGGTGTCAAAGTGACACCCCCTGCACCCTTGCAGGATTCGGTATTTACCGATTCTGTAAATACCGAATCTGTATTTCCTTTGATTCCTATGGGCTTCAAGGCCCATAGGAATCAATGGGAAATACAGATTCGGTATTTACAGAATCGGTAAATACCGACTCTTACAGAGTCTGTAATTTTTTACCTACATCTGCCTCCTTCCAATTTACCGACTCTTAAATACCGAATCTGTATGAGTCGGTATTTAAGAGTCGGTAAATCGGATTTACCTACATCTGGCCCTTGGTATTTTACTGAATCCTTAAATTACCGATTCGGTAAAATACCGAATCCTTAAGAAATGCCACCTACATCTCAAAAACCCAATTCCGGTCGGTAACGGCCGAAATTCGGTAATTTCGGCCGTTACCGACCGGTATTGGGCGACCTACATCTGGCCCTAAGTCTCTTACACTGATGGAGGCCAAGATGCGTGGATATGGTGGTAATGTACCTCAACTCCGGGTCTAGCAGGATCTGATGGTAACCGGACTGCAGGTCCATTTTAGAATACCAACAGGCTCCGCTCAGCTCACTCGCACTGTTGTCTATTGTTGGTGTAAGGTGCTTCGCCCTTTTATTGCCTTGATTTAGGATAAGTATGTGCACCCAGTCTCAGTTCACCTGACTGCTGGGGTTTCTGGGTCACAACATTTTCCAACACTGGGGGATGTGCTCTTTTACTGCTTCGCTTATTTCAGCCTCCTCCTACTTTCCCAGCTTCTCTTCAACCTTGAGTCACAGGTGAAATGACACTCAACAATGTCTCAGGAAAGAGGTTTGGACTGTGGTGTCAATATGCAAACGTACTATTGTCTCTTTAAAACACCCAATCCCTTTAAACAGTTATTGAAACCCATTAAGAAGTCCATTTAACGCTGTAGCATGTATGTGGGCTGTAAACTGGATAAGCCACAGCTTTTATGCTGTTTATAACAATTCTTTATGACCATTTGAAGCGCAGTGTGCACCGAAATCAATACAGTGCTAAAAGAGGGGTTCACAGTACGCATAGGAACACAATGAAACTGAAATTGATCCGATGGCAGAAAACAAGCAAACCTGTATTCACAGTATTCAGAAAGAAGCCTCTAAAGTGTTTGGTAGCTTAGCAGCACTCCCGTGCCCCCTTGTGTAAAAGACACACAAGTGATGGACGGAATGCAGAACAAATCAAAACATTCACCCCAGTCAAAAGATCTGGGTTAACCCTTTCCATGCGGCCGCGATTTCCCTGGTGTGCTGTAAACAGCACGAACAGGGGCGGGCCGTGATGAACCCCAGCCGTCATCAGCACACGAGCACCGTAGTGCATGACGGCTGGGGTTCGTCATCAGCATGGAAGGGGTTAAACCCATCATTCTTTTGCTCACCATGCCACCCCAGTTTAGACCTGGCCATATGCAAATCAGTCTTGACTCTGTGCCTCATGGGAACAGTCCAGCCTGAACTGCCAAGCTAGGTCCTCCCTGGACCAGAAACAAGCATCCTAGGACCGGTTTAGGGGTTTCACCCCTCTTCAGCCAGGATAGCTTGATTCCAGTGGCACAGTGAGCCCAGGACCCACGTCTGGGCATACCTGGCGCACTTAGGGCGAGAAAGCAAAAGACTTGTGTTATGTATACCTTTGTTTGGGTGCCATGGCATTCGTAGGTGATGTCTGGGTTGAAAACACCTGCCAACGGCAAAGGAGTTGGGTGTTTTTCGGCGTAGACCTTGACCTTCATGGGTGTTGACATTGGTTGCGTTCTTAGGGTGTCTTAAATGTGTTTGTCCATCACATTGATAGATGATCTCCTGCCAATGATAGCGGTCATCGAAAGCCACCAACCAGTATCTGGCACTATGGGGATGCGCAGGATTTGCTATGGTGCCGATAAGTGTCACAGACTGTGTGTACTGTTCCTTCTGCCTCATCATCGTCCATGTAACCATCTAATGAGTCACTTGTGAGGGGTGTGACATCGCTGATTGTTTTGTAGAGAGTTGACTTTGGGTCCCGGAATGATCGTCACACTTCTCCAGAATGATTCATCTTCCCACACACCGTGTATTGTTTTCCACTGGTGGGGAATCGCCTAAGTGGGGAAATAGGCCTCCCCAGGGACCACATGGGCAGTGTTTCCTCTGATGCCTGTCGGTCTTCTGTGATTACTCCTCCTTGGTGATCTGGTTTATCGGCTTGGTCTTTATAGGATTATACAGTTACTTGGAGTGCCCCAATGTCAGAATGTCTTGAAGCGATTTGCCTGGTCTGAGCTTTGCCGTGGATTAACTGCACCCTGATTTCCTCCATTTTGTCCTGAAAAGAGCTTGTGTTGGCTAAGTTCTTGAGATGAACCCTTGCCAGCCTCCACGAAGCCCTTTTGTGTGTGTCGTAGTAGGAAACGCTGATAGTTGGGATTGGCCATGGGTTTTAGGTGACCTCTGAGTGAACAATGTTAGCTGAGGGGAATGTGCGATCTGATTTGGGAAAGTTGCATGACAGCATGTAGACATCTTCCCCTGGAAGGACTAATAGCATATAGTATCTCTGGGTCTCTTCCACAGCAGCTACCGCAAAGTACCCACAGTCTCTACTTGGATGCTTGCTCGAACAGTGACCCGGAGATGGAAAATGGCTTAATGGGAGGTATGTTGGTCATGCTAGCGTACCTTGGTTTGCAGTGCTGTGGGGTGTGTCCCCACCTGCGCCGATGTCTGGGCACTGAGTTCCTCTGGTGTTCTTCTTACTCCTGGCAGTGGTGTCAATCTTGTTGGTAATGTATGTGCAGGCCAGGCCAACCTTGACACCTCTTCCTGGGCCTTCTTAGCACTTCCCAAGGTCCTCCTGTAGTATTGCTTGGCCCAGGGGCGTAACACAGACCCCCGCAGCCCCTGCAGTGCGTGGGGGCCCCAAGCTCCAAGGGGCCTCCTCGGCACTGCACTCCGGCCAGAGAGCTCCTAATTTGGCCTGGAGGAGGCCCCTCTTCTCACCGTGCAGGGAGGCCCCCTAAATTTTCGTTACGCCAGTGGCTTGGCCTTTGCCAGGGTGGACGGGTGGTGCCTGCATTGGGGGAATTGTGCATGGCTCAGCCAGGACTCGCAGTGGAGGTGAGCATCAACGCTCCTGGAATGTGCTGGCTGGCAGCTGAGATGTGTATTATTGAGCATGGGGCGAGATCTTCTACCATGGAGTCCTGGCCAGGGAGATCTCTCAGTGGCCCCCAGGTGCAGCGAGAAAATCACTTTGTGTCGGAGTCAAAATGAATAAACTACTTCTTCTTGAAAAACAAAAACGTTGCAGAAAAGGCACATCAAACATGGGCCCACTTGGCAAAGCTTCACTGCCTTAAATGGAGCTTCAACAGCGGTGGCTCCATTGAAAGCAGGGTGGTCTACCTTACAGGAATAACTTAATATTGTGGGTGGTCCTCCACCAGGGGAGCAGTATCCATAGCTGTAGTGATATAATAACATATATGAGGTCATAGCCACATATAATATGTTAGTTTTCAAGGAGTCGTTCAGTTATTATTTCTGGAGAAGGACTGAAGTGAAGGAGCAGTTGAAGTAGCTGTGTCTACAGCTTTGACTAAACTCATCGCTGTCTGCACATCTTGCCTCATATTCCTTGCCAAACTGTCACAAATTGGCGCTAATTGAACCTGCAATGCGCATACCATAAGACTATTAAAATGGATGTGCCAATAGAAGAAATGCGTAAGAGCTGCCTGCAATTTCAACGAATTATCGGTAAGAGCTCAAGCAATAGATCTATTTAGGCACGCATGCAGCTCTCACCAATCTGAGGTATCAATCGGCGATCACGAGCGCATGTGCGCTCGACAAGTATTCAAATTAAACTAATGCACCTGTTTAAAGAAACAATGCAATATTCCAAACGTCATTCATGGCTCTCACAGTCCCACTCACCTGAAACCCAGGTTCCATGGGAACAGAGATAGTCTGTTCTCTCACCTCCAGGCTAAACCTACACACCAAATTAGCAATGAGTTTGAGCAATTAGCCTTAAGGGTAAAGGGGGAAGAAGGTATTAAGAAAAAGGAACATTCTCGGCTAGGTGGCGATTCTCAGTATGCTACTTGTGCAATCCCTTCATGCAATGATGACACCAACTCAAATTCTAGTCAGAACATCCAGTAGCCACATGTCCATTCAACAAAGGAAACATACAACGGGGTTAAGACTTATATTACCATATAAGGTTCCTAGACCAGCAGCGGCTCCTCCGCAATGGAAGAGGAGGGTGTGCCACTGCCTCAGAGCCAGCACCTGAAAATTTAAACAATATGCTTTCATCGTTTTATTTTTCAGTTGCTAGCTGAGCCAGTGTGCAGTATTGAGGGGCGGGGCCAGGGCCATGGGAGGGGAGGAGGAGTGCTTGTGCACTTCTAAGTGTGCCTGTGTGTTTGGCCAGTCATCTCAGTCCGGCCAAACACATCTGCACCTAGGTTTCTCTAATCAGCTGTATTGAACAGTCGGGTTGGAGAAATAGCACAGACTCCCTGTCCTGAGTGGAGCATCTTTTCAGCCCGCTCAGGCCAATCCCTGCGTTGCTCTTATAGTATGAGAATAGTGCCGGGATTGCACAGGGAGTCTGAGACGTAGTCCCAGTGTCTCCTGAGACCAGGAAGGAAGAGGCACGACTCAGGAGGCAGCCGCCAGCTGCGGGTAAATGTAACTTTAATTTTTTTTTTACTATTATTAATGAACTCGCTAGTTCTTGATGTTCGGTGGAGAACCACTCGACTGTACAATATGTAATAGTGTTGGCCTTTGTTTAAATGCGTGCCAATGATGAAACCGTTTACCATTTGGTGACATAAAGACATATTGAAGAAAGAAAAATAGTTTTTCACATTTTGTAGAAACTAAGCTCTACGTTTTGTGATTATTATTACTAATTTGATTTAAATTACCAGTAGAAACCTTAGAGACCGTAGCTGTGCGCTGCGAAGTAGACAGATTTGACCTGTCCCTGTATCATATAGATTACACAAGGTGGGGTTAGTGGCAGACCCACATCACAGCCGCATGCAGAGTTAAACTGAGTACTTATCAATACTTTTAGTTAATATACGTAAATTAGGTGTGCAGGTTGACAACCCTTTTTTGAGTACAGTGAGCCTGGACCCATGTCTGAACATACCAGTCGCACTTAGGCATCAAATGCAAAAACAACAAGGTGAAGGATAGAATGCTTGAATTAATCTCAGTCACTCAGGCCGCATCCCAATCTATCGTTTTTCGATCACCATGACACATCAGTTTGGAACCATCCAGATGCAAATCAGTGTTGACACTGCTCATCATGGGAACAGTGCAGTCTGACCTGCCAGGCCAGATCCTCCCTGCTTGTGTTCTGGTTCAGGGGGTACCTGGCTTGGCAGTTCAGGCTGGACTGTTCCCATTGGGGCAGGGTGAAGACTGATTTGCCTATAGGTGGGTCCGAAATGAGATTGCATGGTGTGGAAAATAACAATGATTTGGGATGCGGCTCGAGTAATTACCAGTGGCTGAGATTAATTCAAGCAGTCCATCCATCACTTTTGATATACTTTGATGTGTCGCCTTAAGTGGGAATGATATGCCCAGACGTGGGTCCCCTGCACACTGCATCACTAGAACCAAGTTGTACCCAGCTGATGAGCCTATGACTAGGGCGAACTGGACCTGAGTTACTTGTGTTCTGATTCAGAGAGAACCTTGCTTTTCAGGTCAGGCTGGACTGTCCCATTGGTCAAGACTCATTTGCATATTTCTGGGTCCAAACTGAGTTGGCATGGTGTGCAAAATAATGATGGACTGGGATGCAGCCGGAGTAATTTTCCAGTGGCTTAGATTAATTCAAGCATTTCATCCATCACTTTTTCTATACTTTTATTAATCTTGCTTCAGTACAGGCTCAAGCATCTTTTATCAATTAAACCATAGCAACTTTAGAACTTGGTAAAGGGTTCTCACCTTTAATATTGTTTCATACTCGTTTGCTCACTCACTTGCGTCACTCACAAAAGCCTCCTTATTCCTCACTGGGTGTAAACATTTGTACATTTATAAGAGCAAAACACTCACCACTTGCCTCCGAAATTCACAGAGGCTCTGGTTACTCTGTTTCAAAGCGCACAGCGCCATCTAGTGGGAAGAAATAACAATACATACATTACAAATATATAGGAATAATATCAAGAGAAAAATCATATCATCCACATAAACTATTTTATACTTGAATAACCATTCGTCCTACATCAAATTATGAGTCTAAATCAATCTAGAGTCAATGCCCCCCCCCCAGCTTTTTGATCGCCCCAGCAAGTCCACCAATGAAATCAGAAGATTGGAGTAAAACTGTTGAACCTATTTACAGGATCTAGAAAGGGTCCTCTAATTTAGAAAACAACCTTTACCTTGATCTCTAGGTGAAGTAAGACCACGGTTTTTAAAATATTTACCGCCTGTGTGTGACGAACATGGAAACAACATTTTGGATGTATGCTAGTAAGCTAAATTGTGTCTTGGAGTTAGATTCACTATATATATGTGAGAATTGTAATGGGTCACTCTAAGTTTCATACCCAACCTCCGAAAGCAATAGAATCTATCTACGACGTAGATAGGCTGAGATGAGAAAATTAGCAGAAAAGTGTCAATTTGGAGCGATGACAGATGAATTGACCAGGGACATATTTATAGTCCAATGTTCCAGTACCCAAAACCCAAGAAAGATTGTGGGCTGCCAACAACTTGACACTGAAGGATAGCATAACAATAGCTAAGGTGGTTGTTGAATTTGCATGAAAGATATCCAACAGATATAAATAAGAATGCTGAAGCAGTAGCTGCAATATATGACAAATCAGATCAAATTGATTCAAGTGCATGGGCTACGTGAAGATCTTGCCATGGGTGTGGAAGCAAATTACACTCAGGCGGCTTTAAAAACTACCTTGCTATAGGTAAAGAGTGTTGTAACTTTGAAAGGAAGGGACATTTGGAAAGCTATGTAGGGCTACGGGAAGGGGGCAGATCTCCCTAGTTGGTGAGGGAAATGATGATCCCGATCATAAAATCTTAATTGTTGAGAATATGCACTGTGAGAAGTTGGCCTGATGTATGATGTCCACAGTTCTGTGGGCACCTTGTATCAGTCCAAACAATCCCTTATGCTGGTGGTTGTAAAGTCAACCTTATAGACAAGCTATCCTAGGGGTAGGATGGACTAAGCAGTCTTAGGCTAAACTCAAGAGGGCATGTGAAGCCAGCTGTTTTACCATATGCAATCCTGTAACATCAAATGAAAGGACACCACACAAGTTATATATTATAAAAATATATGTATTTATTACTAGAATAATCCTCTGTACTCTATATGAGTGCAGAGGCACAAGCGTTTAAACAAAAGCACAGTTAAACATTCAAAAGTTGCACAATTTTGGATAGGCCCGTGGCCACTCAAACCATATACTAAAATAGTGGTATAAGTACCACCTCTCGAACAATGGTAAGGCCTAGGGCGTTGTGAATCGCTGGGACTACTCAGGACTTAGCAGTGATGAAGTCGGGAGAGGCCCGCGGGACACGGGTGCAGTGCCTAAAGCACAAGCATATGCCAATGCAAAGTCAATGGCGCATAAAAGTTAAAGAGTTACTGTTTTGGAAGTTTTCCAACTGGAATAGAATTACCACACTTTAAACTAGGACACTAGAGGTGTAAACCACTACAGGAGCTCCAGTGTTAGATTGTTACCTCACCCACAGGAAGCGGGTGCATAGGTGCCAAAGTGTGTCGGGTTTCGTCGTGTAGATCTATGGAGCCTGGAGATGAAGATGCTGCAGGCGGCCAGGAGAGAAGAGTCCGGTTGGATCCAAGGGTGGATCGAAGATGTAGAGTACCTGAAAGCAGAGGGGACAGAGTCTGGGTCACTAGCCAGTGACCAGGATGGAACCAGGAAGGAACCAGGCAATGTCGGGCGCAATCAGGTGGTTGTCGTGAAGCTTGTCTCCGCTGCCACGTAGACTGTGGGGCATCGAGGACAACCAGGAGTGGAGCACGAGCTGTCCCACGAATGCTCTCACTGTCGGCGGTGTCGGCTTCCGGATCGGAGGTAACAAGCCTTGGCAAATGCAACCCACATAGGATTGGAAGATCGCTTCTTACTCAGACCAGCAAAGTCAGAGCAGTGGCTCCTTTTCAGGGGAGTGAGGGCAAGTCTGGAGCAACCAGACTAGCAGTTTAGATTTCAAGGTTCGTTGGTTCTGGGGCCACTAGCCAAAGGCCAGCAACCGGACCAATGCGTCGAGCAGGAAAATGCAAAAGGGCCCCACGCAGCACTCGATGAGTGTGGAGAGGAGATCTTCAGTGCACAAGCTGCTTGGGGCTGGGGCTTCTCAAACCCTAATGCACAGCTTCGAGGGTGCCTCAGAAGCTGCACGGTCAGCACTTCGCAGTCTTTCCAAGATGGCCGGCTCAACGCTTCACGTCGCCTCCACAGGTCTCAGATTCGCTGGGACTGTGGATCAAGCTGTTTGAAGCGAGGAAAGCTGGGTCTTGTTGATCTCTGTTGTTCGAGTTCCGGCGGGAACTGCAACAAAGCAAACCGTTGGGCGCTGGATGGTGCCTGTTTGCACAGGGTGGTCACTCCTTGACCACAAGGGAGATTCTTCAGTCTTCCACGTCGAGTGGGATGCCGAAGGGTCCAGAGTTCCGTATCAAAGTTTCGTTCAGGATAATCTAATGCTCCTGGGCACAGCTCCTACCTTTATTCCAATTCAAGGGGCTGGATTACCTGCTAGGTCCCTCCTATGGGTGGAATCCAGGAAGGGGGTGGTTACACCCCTTTCCCTTTGTCCAGTTTCGCGCCAGAGCTGGGACTGGCACCGGTTCGAACTGGACTATGCATGGAAAGCCTTGTGCTCCCCAGGCAGTGTCTAGTTTCATTCAACCCTCCCTGCTACAATCCACTATCTCCTGTCTGGGGTGGTGTAACACCTCCCTGTGACAGGATATCTATTGTCCAGGCCTCCCCTGCCGGAGTTTCGGTCAGCAGCAGGAGGCCAGACTTGTGTCTGTGGCAGCAGCGTCCATTTTGTGATGCTGGGGCTTTGGCTAGATTTAACCGCATTTAGTTAAAGTAACATGTCTTCTCCCTCTAGAAGGGTGGAATGCTACCCCCGTCGCCAGGACTGGTGAGGGGGTAGTATTCCAAAGCGTATGACACCTTACACAACATGTTTTGATGAAGCCAAACCAGAGTTAGCAAAAACCGCGAGGATTATAATGCACTTAAGAGTATATGGTATGGCAATATCCTGGAACAGCTAAGGGAACTGGTCCCGACAGCTGCACACAGGCTCAGCTCATGCTAGAGCACCATCTCACATAAAACCAAGCACTCTGCCTCCAGGATTGTTAAGGCCTGCCATAGGAGTGACTTATAGGTATATATGTGTCCAGATATAGGTTTAGATATAGGTATACTATATCTAAGCAAGGGGTGATTACACAACTTTTCCCCATCTGAGTGATCAGCCAGTTGTGTCAGTTTGGATAGCCAGCCAGGGGTGGCAAAAGATATGCTGCAGCCCCTGGTAGGCCTTGGATACACCTATGCCCTGGGCACCTATAGTACTCTGTACAGGGGCTGATAAGGTGACCCAATGTCCTATTGGGTATGTACCTAAAGTACATGGAGTCCATTTTACAGAGAGAGCAGATAGCCTGGGGCCCTGATTAGCAGGGCCCCAGGCCAACTAAGTCAAAAACCAGCTAAACACCAGGCAAAACATCTGGGGTAACCATAGTCAGGTATCCGCCTTCCTACACAACCCCCCCCCACCCCCCCAACGAAAGGAGATAAAGCTATCCTTGACCAGGTAAGCCTATATTGCCTAAGTGGCCATATAAGGAAGTACCTGCACTAGCATGGTTACCCTCTGTCTCATGGTCCACTAAGCAATCCCTCACCCTAGAGGTATCAGAGTGTCTCCACCATAGGGAATCACTACCTGTGGTGTGTTTTGGCAAAGTATAAGGCTGATGTGGGAATGGAGTATTGAAGTGAGGCTCCACTAATGTAGGGGTCAGCTTCCTCCAATCACTATCCACCATGGATGCCTTTCTTTCCATGACTGAGTTGCACTGTGCTCTCAGGGTCAACCTCTGGCTACCTAAAGCTGGAGGCTGGGCCCTTTTTGTTGGCTTACTGGAGGGACAGTTCAGGTTTGGGGCCTTTGGGTCCCAAGTTTGGCTCTGCCCAACAGAATCCATCTGGGGGAGGCTCCTAACTAAGTTTAAGGGAGTTCCCTCAGGAGTTTTTAAGTTTTTCACCTGCTAGGGCTGCTAGCTTTGGTGCCCCTAATCTGCTGATGGGGTGGTTCTTTTGGACAGGGGGGCCTTGGGGGTCCACCACTGGCCTCCCTGACCTCTACAGCCCTGGGCTGACTGAGGCAGGGTAGAGAGGGGCAGTTTACCTGCTCCAGACTGGGTCCCACCTGGGAAGGATCCACTGACATCAGGGGCTATGTCAGGCTAGGCCTAACCACCTCTGGGGCAGTTCCTTCACTAGGGGTAATATCAGTTCCCTGAGGAGGCTGATCCTTTCCTAAATTCTGGTGGGAGGGAGATTTCTCTTCCTCCTCAATGCTCTCTGTTTGTGTGGAGTGATCCATAGTTTCAGGCTTCACAACACATGAATCAGTTTGAGTTTGGGCTGTGGCCACCACAGCCCCACCAACCTTTTCAGGAAGGGACTCAGTTTGGGTATGGGCTGTTACCATCACAGCCCTACTAACCTGTTCAGGGAATTAATCTGTTTGAGATTGGGCTGAGACTGGCACAGCCCTCCTGACCTGTTCAGGGGGGACATCTTGGATTGGGGCTGTGGCCATCACAGCCCCACTAACCTTTCCATGGAGATTTACCATTTTAGAATGGGTTTCTTGCTCAACGTCAGCCCAGGCTGAGATTTCTAGATCATTCCCCAGTAGGCAATCTACGGGCAAGTTTGATGACACTGCCACTCTCTTGGGGCCAGTGACACCTCCCCAGCTGAGATTTACCACTGCCATGGGATGAACTTTCTGCACTCCATCAATGTTGGTCACCTGGTATGTGGCTCCAGTTAAAAGTTGCCTTGAGGGGACTAGGCTGTCAGTCACCATGGTGATGCTAGCCCCTGTGTCTCTGAAGGCCTCAACTTTCAGACCATTGATGAGGGGCTCCTTTCTGTACTTGTCCAAAGTGTTGGGACAAGTAGTGAAGTTGGCAAACCCCATGCCATTTTCACACACAAGAGTATCTGAGGTAGGGGACCTGGTTAGGCCAGAATCCACCTGAGTTCCCTGAGTATACCCAACCTATTTCTTGGGGGCACTCCCACCACCTGGGGTATTACTACTAATAGTAACAGGAGGTGTTGGAGTATTACCTGGAGGAATATTCACCTTATTGTTGGCCTTAGGGCAACTGCTGTCAGTCTTCCAATGGCCAGGCTTCTTACAAGTATGACATTAAGGCTTTTTCTGGGTAGAGGAAGCGTCTTGGGACCCACCCCCATCCTTGGAGTTTTGGGGCCCTGGGGAAGTCTTGTCTTTAGATTTATCCCCACCTTTTTCTTGAGGCTTGGTAGACTCCTTCTTCTGGTCATTACCCTGATTTCTAGGCCTAATCCTGGTTCTGACCCATTTGTCTGCCCTCTTACCCAATTCTTGTGGAGAGGTCAGATCTGAGTCCATCAGGTGCTGGTGTAAAAGCTGGTTTTGACAATTACTAAGGCTCTGCTCCCTCATAATCAAATCATACAATCCTGTATAGTCATGTACTTTGCTGCCATGCAACCAACCTTCCAGGGCCTTAGTAGCACAGTCTACAAAATCAGTCCAGTCCTGGGTCTGTGTCTTCTGGGTGTCTCTGAACATTAACCTCTACTGTTCAGTGGTTAAGCCAAACCCATCAATTAGAGCACTCTTCAGGACAGTGTAGTTCTTTGCATCCTCCTGTCTAACAGTGAGGAGCTTATCTCTCCCTTTCTCAGAAAAGGAGAGGCATAAGATTGCAGCCCACTGGTCTTGAGGAACCTGCTGTACCATGCAGACTCTCTCTCTCTCGAGAGAGAGAGCAGTTATCCATTTACAGATGTCATCCCCATCCCTGTAGTGTGGCACAATCTTGCTCAGGTTTCTATGCTCATAGGACCTGTCTTTATCTCTAGGGATAATGTTGCTGCCACCAGTGGAATCTAATCCACACAATTTTTGCTCCCTTGCTAAAGCAAGTTTAGCTTGGGCCAGGGCTACCTCTTCCTTCTCTATCTGGAGTTGGACAGCTCTCATCCTAGCCTCATGTTCTATTCTCTGGGGGGAAGTCATTCCTCTTTGAGATCCCCTTGAGGCATTAGAACGATTAGAGTCTCTTGAGGGAGATCTAATCCATCTATTGCCTGGGTTAAGTCTACTGTTGGGCCTGGAAAGATGGGCACCCTCTCCATTCCCATGTAGGCTTAAGTTGGCCTGGTTTAGTACTCTGACTTGAACCTGACCATCCCCCCCTTGGTCATCTGACTCATCTCCATCCTCATCCACGTCTACCTCTTCAGGATCAACTTCTGGGGCATCAATGTTATCAGGGGGGTTTCCCTCTCCTACCTTACTTGGAGGACCTGAAGCAGATTCCTTCTCAAGATCAGCTTTCTCTAGTATTGCTATAAGGATAGGGATGGTGGGGTTGTGACCCCCTATTCAGCCCCCCTGAAGTGCATAGGGCACTCAAGTCCTTGTGGCTGAGTTTTTCATAACTGGATGGTGCCTTTGGCTGGTCACCCACAGGTAGAGAGCTTGATGCTTCACCTGTGCCAGGCATGACTAGTGAGGTGTAAGTGGTGCACTTACCTACACTATTTGTTTTCCTACTAGAACCTTGCTAGCGAGTTGTAGTCAGGGTGTGCTACTCCCTTTAGTCTACAACTACTAAGTTCAGTAGAACTTAAGTATGCTAAGCTTTTGTTTTATATGTACCTATAGTACTTAATGTGATATTTCAAATGATATACAGATTGCAATGGTAGAACAGCAGCAAGCTCAAATCCCAACCGCTGCACACCAATGTGAGAAGTTGGCCTGATGTATGATGTCCACAGTTCTGTGGGCACCTTGTATCAGTCCAAACAATCCCTTATGGTGGTGGTTGTAAAGTCAACCTTATAGGCAAGCTATCCTAGGGGTAGCATGGACTAAGCAGTCTTAGGCTAAAATCAAGAGGGCATGTGAAGCCAGCTGTTTTACCATATGCAATCCTGTAACATCAAATGAAAGGACACCACACAAGTTATATATTATAAAAATATATGTATGTATTACTAGAATAATCCTCTGTACTCTTTATGAGTGCAGAGGCACAATGGTGTAAACAAAAGCACAGTTAAATATTCAAAAGTTGCACAATTTTGGATAGGCCCGGTGGCCACTCAGACCATATACTAAAATGGTGGTATAAGTACCACCTCTCGAACAATGGTAAGGCCTAGGGCGTTGTGAATCGCTGGGACTATTCGGGACTAGCAGTGATAAAGTCGGGAGAGGCCCACGGGACATGGGTGCAGTGTCTAAAGCACAAGCATATGCCAATGCAAAGTTAATGGCGCATGAAAGTTAAAGAGTTACTGTTTTGTAAGTCTTCCGACTGGAATAGAATTACCACACTTTAAACTAGGACACTAGAGGTGTAACCTACTACAGGAGCACCAGTGTTAGATCGTTACCTCACCCACAGGAAGCGGGTGCATAGGTGCCAAAGTGTGTCGGCTTTCGTCGTGTAGATCTATGGAGCCTGGAGATGAAAATGCTGCAGGCGGCCAGGAGAGAAGAGTCCGGTTGGATCCAAGGGTGGATCGAAGATGTAGAGTACCTGAAAGCAGAGGGGACAGAGTCTGGGTCACTAGCCAGTGACCAGGATGGAACCAGGAAGTAACCAGGCAATGTCGGGCGCAATCAGGTGGTTGTTGTGAAGCTTGTCTCCGCTGCCACGTGGACTCTGGGGCATCGAGGTGTAACGGCCGGATTCTCGGAACAGATAGGATCAGCTCCTCAGAGCACCTCCAACCCAGCCGGAACGTAACCACCTCCCTCCTCAGGACCCATCTGTCCAGGCACCTGGGTACCTACCTGAGGATGGGGAACTCGCAATATACAAGCTCATATCATCAGAAACACCACTAAATCTATAGGGATTACTAGGAATACTCACTGATTACTAAGGACGTCCATGCCCTACACCACACTCATACCTCATAGTCTTGCGACCACATGGGTCCAGACTAATCTACCCTGGGGCAGTTCCGATTAGGTACCATTACACACTGACCACAGTCAGTGCCCACTCGACAAGCCGCAATCCTGCGTGTCTAATCACTAGTATCCTCCCTAGTGTTCTCTCCCTCACATTCCGATCCACAATCCGGCGGATCTAAGCACTAGTATCCTCCCTAGTGTTCTCTCCCTCACATTCCGATCCACAATCCGGCGGATCTAAGCACTAGTATCCTCCCTAGTGTTCTCATTAACGCCGCTGACCAACGGCGATCACTTTCCTATGAATACCTTCAGCTCTCTCTCTCTCTATGTCGGGAAGTTTCTCTCACTATTCACTAGAGGTTCACTACTACAATAATATTATGGAATGGCCGAATTACTTAGTGTATAACTTATTCTCCTAGCTCAAGGGCTCCTCTCTCTCCCTAATTATTCAGTGGCTACTTACCTGATCAGGGGTAGCATCTGTTCTGGCTGTAACACCTGACTAGAAGAAAAGGTTACCTGTACTATAAGAACAAGAGACACACACTGTATGCAAAAGTTATTCCCTGATTTAAGCGCTCCTATTTCCTTTTGATCCATCAGTTGCTACACAGCATCTGGTTAGAAGAAAGGTTAGCTCTATCATAAGAACAACACATGCACACTGGTTCACTAAGAACTGGGGTATCTTTATTACAATAACAATAAAATGGGAATAGATACATACACAGATCTGCGGGGTCTCTGTAAAGCTTTATTACTATACTACATCCACATGTAACTAACAGGGACTGTCACACCGCTGAAAGAAAAAGGATTAGCAATAGGGACAAGGTTAATATTTAAAGATAAGGACCAATATCACCTGAGGAGTGTTTGGTCTTGCTCTAGCTGTCATCTGGGCTCCTCTCTCGTCTGTGCCTTAGCTCGTCTTAGATCCTCTCCTGCACTCTTGGACACACATCTGCGCTGATCACTCTGCACTGGATTCCTCTCCCCCACGAACTCTCTCCACCTTCCAACTTCAGTCTAATTGTTTCTGCCGCTCTGATAACCGTTCGCTCCACTAGCTTCTTCACTCTGTCTGATTGTCTCTGTGCCAATGTCCAATTCACTCCAGCTGCTCCCACTGATTAATCCACGATATAACTTCAGTCTCTTCCAAAGGGCATTACTTCAGACTCCAGCTGTTCACAACTCCTCCTGATAAGTAACTGCTTCTGACTGCTTCCTTCAGTTCCAGCTCACTGACTGTCTATCTGTCTTCTCTCTGTTCCAAGCATTTTCTGTCTCTTCTCCTCTGCTCCAACTCCTCTCCTTCTGCACTCAACTCTTTCGGCTCCAATCATCAACTGAACTCCTTCCAACTCAAACTCTTTCTGATTCTCCACTCCTTCTGCAACTCCACTCCTCTCCTCTGCTCCAATCCAACTCAACTACTTCCAGCTCAAACTCTTTCTGCTCCTCCAACTCAACTAACTGACTCCGCCTCTGCACTTCACTAATATAGAATGCTCTTCCCTCATGGAAATTTCCAACAGAGGGCTGCCTCCCACCGAATTCCTGTGCCAGCTCCAGGGCCCCTCGCGCAACCGCAGTGCGCATCCGCATGTTACGTCTGGGCCCAGGAGACAAACACATTCTTCCGATAAGAACCAGTCCCGGCTGGTTTTCCCCTAGCGAACAACAGCTCAAAACTAAAATATTACCTTTACCCTGCAGCCATCTCAGTTCTGCAGGGACAGAAAGCAAAATGGAGTCTCTCTAGTTCTGGGCCTTGTAGGCCTGAGAAGGATGTTATAGCACTTAGCTCTGTCAAAGTACCTACACAAACCATACCAATATGTAATATAAAGTCAGGACTACAGGATCCACCCTCTACTATAGGCAGGATGATGAAAGGACACATAATTATGTCAAAGCCAATAGGCAATAGATAGATTAGAGTCAAGGATAAGGGATCTATCATCATATTAGGCAGCTATCCTCTAGTTTATGCTTCTAGGTCTGGGAAAAAGGGCTTAAAGGGGCCAACACAAGGTAAGAATACAGATTCAAGATGTTAGCAAGCTTAAAGTCATCATCACTCAGAAATAGAGCCAAAAACCATGTCAGAACACGAGGACAACCAGGAGTGGAGCACAAGCTGTCCCACAAAGGCTCTCGCTGTCGGCGGTGTCGGCTTCCGGGTCGGAGGTAACAAGTCTTGGCAAATGCAACCCACGCAGGATTGGAGGATTGCTTCTTACTCAGACCAGCAAGGTCAGAGCCGTGGCTCCTTGTCAGGGGAGCGAGGGCAAGTCTGGAGCAACCAGACTAGCAGTTCAGATTTCAAGGTTCGTCGGTTCTTTGGCCACTAGCCAACGGGCAAGTGACCGGACCAACGCATCAAGCAGGAAAATGCAAAAGGGCCCCACGCAGCACTCGATGAGTGTGGAGGGGAGATCTTCAGTGCACAAGCTGCTCGGGGCTGGGGCTTCTCAAACCCCAATGCACAGCTTTGAGGGTGCCTCAGAAGCTGCACAGTCAGCACTTCGCAGTCTTTCCAAGATGGTCGGCTCCACGCTTCACCTCGCCTCCACAGGTCTCAGATCTGCTGGGACTGTGGATCAGGCTATTAGAAGTTAGGGAAGCTGGGTCTTGTTGATCTCTGTCGCTCGAGTTCTGGCGGGAACTGCAACAAAGCAAACTGGTGGGCGCTGGATGGTGCTTGTTTGCACAGGGTGGTCACTCCTTGACCACAAGGGAGATTCTTCAGTCTTCCACGTCGAGTGGGATGTCGAAGGGTCCAGAGTTCTGTATCAAAGTTTCGTTCAGGATAATCTAATGCTCCTGGGCACAGCTCCTACCTTTATTCCAATTCAAGGGGCTGGATTACCTGCTAGGTCCCTCCTATGGGTGGAACCCAGGAAGGGAGTGGTTACCCCCCTTTCCCTTTGTCCAGTTTCGCACCAGAGCTGGGACTGGAGTGTCCCAGCACCGGTTCGAACTGGACTATGCATGGGAAGCCTTGTGCTCCCCAGGCAGTGTCTAGTTTCATTCAACCCTCCCTGCTACAATCCACTATCTCCTGTCTGGGGTGGTGTAACACCTCCCTGTGACAGGATATCTATTGTCCAGGCCTCCCCTGCCGGAGTTTCTGTCAGCAGCAGGAGGCCAGACTCGTGTCTGTGGCAGCAGCGTCCATTTTGTGATGCTGGGGCTTTGGTTAGATTTAACCGCGTTTAGTTAAAGTAACATGTCTTCTCCCTCTAGAAGGGTGGAATGCTACCCCGTCACCAGTACTGGCGAGGGGGTAGTATTCCAAAGCGTATGACACCTTACACAACATGTTTTGATAAAGCCAAACCAGAGTTAGCAAATAACGCGAGGATTATAATGCACTTAAGAGTATATGGTATGGCAATATCCTGGAACAGCTAAGGGAACTGGTCCCGACAGCTGCACACAGGCTCAGCTCATGCTAGAGCACCATCTCACATAAAACCAAGCACTCTGCCTCCAGGATTGTTAAGGCCTGCCATAGGAGTGACTTATAGGTATATATGTGTCCATATATAGGTTTAGATATAGGTATACTATATATAAGCAAGGGGTGATTACACGACCTAGCCCCAGCTGAGTGATCAGCCAGTTGTGTCAGTTTGGATAGCCAGCCAGGGGTGGAAAAAAATATGCTGCAGCCCCTGGTAGGCCTTGGATACACCTATGCCCTGGGCACCTATAGTACTCTGTACAGGGGCTCATAAGGTGACCCAATGTCCAATTGGGTATGTACTTAAAGTACATGGAGTCCATTTTACAGAGAGAGCAGATAGCCTGGGGACCTGATTAGCAGGGTCCCAGGCCAACTAAGTCGAAAACCAGCTAAACACCATGCAAAAAATCTGGGGTAACCATAGTCAGGTATCCACTTTCCTACATGCACACTGATGATCTTGACGATGAATTGAAAAGCAAGGTTCATCCCAAAGCTAACTTTAGTGTAAGGGAAAAGATGTCTCATTGAAGGTGGAATCTGGATCTTTAATACATAACCAATTTTTTGAAGTCACATTGCCTGGAGAATCACTGAAACCAAAGGATGTGAATTTAAAGGGTTATTGATAAATATTTGGGGAGATTTACCCAATCTCTGTGCAACACAGCGCAGCCTCCTGCAAAGGCTGTGCAGCGTAGAGCGACAGGGATAAGCTATGGCTCTCTCCTCCCCTTCCCCTTGCGCCGGTGCTGATTACAGCTGCCGCACGCACCACACCACCTTAGCGCCATATCGCAAGGGTGTGTGAGTCTAGCATAGGTTTTGTACAGGAAGGGTGGTACCCTTCCGGTACAAAATACTATGCCTAGACATGAGGGAAAGCTTTTTCCACTTTGTATGCGTGCTGCACAGTGCAGCACGCGTGCAAAGTCAGAAAATGAAGGAGAAATGTATTTATTGTTTATTTTTATTTTGAGGGTGTTCTATAGTGCGAACAAGGCCCTTGCAGGTATGAGAGCACTTTACAGGGCAGATATATGAAACAAAACAAGCATTGAGAGATATAATTATGTCCAATAAAACCCAACAATCGTATTACAAGTTATATACATAGTTCATGTGAGTTTAGACATGAGAAGAAATGACACTTATTTTTTTAAAGATGCAGTGGAGGGAGCCATCCCTGAGAAGGCCCAGTTGTATGTTTTCTTCTTGGCAAATCGTTGTGGTTTCAGTAGAAGGTTACAGAAGCTCCTGAAGTATCTGTTGCCACAAGAAGCACCAATTTCTGTGCCAGATAACTCTGAGTGTTGTGATGTATGGCCTTGTGCATCATACATGCGATTTTATGTTGAATTCGGTCTTCGAAAGGTAGTCAGTTAAGGGGTCTAAGGTCAGGGTGATGTGACGGTTTCTTTTGGAGCCTGTGATGGGTCTAGCTGCTGCGTTGATTGAAGCTCTTAGAGGGGCCGTTGTCGATCTGGGAAGACTGCAAAGAGAGGCAATCTCATATTCCACTCTTAGGAATACTAGTGCTTGAACTGCCAGTTTGAAGTCATTTGCAGGAAGGAAGGGTTTTACTTTTCTCAAGGTGTCCATCTGAAAATGTGCTCCTTTTGTTGCGGCGCTAATAGATTTCTGTCAAGAGTTACTCCCAGCGATTTCACTGAGTCGATAATAAGAGGTTGGCAGTTAGGTGTTTCAGCCAATCTTGAATGCTTGTCGATTTGTTGGGAGGAGCGATTAGGAGGAATTCAGTTTTGAGGGTGTTTAGTTTCAGACGGTTTTCGGCCAGCCAGGTCTGAGTTTTTTGTAGCATTAAGTTCAGAGATTTGATTTCCTCTAGCGAGTGGATCTTTAAATATAGTTGTGGATCATCTGCGTATATGTGATAATGGACGTTAGAGGAGCTGAGAATTTCGGTGAGCGGTTCCATGATTAGGTTGAAAAGTGTGGGAGAGAGGGATGATCCCTGCAGGACTCCTAAAGTGACTGGGATGGGCTTGGACAAGGATTGATTAACCTTGAATATTTGTGCTCTATTTTGAAAGAAAGAGATGAACCAATTTAGAACTGATCCAGATAATCCCATTCTGTGTTTCAGGAGATCTAGCAAGTTGTCGTGTTTGACGGCGTCAAACGCCGAAGATAGGTCAAGCAAGATTAGCAAACAAGCTTTGTTTTGGTCTAGGATTTTTAATTAATCATCTATTATGTGGTTCATGGCTGATTCAGTGCTTTGCCCTGCACGGAAGCCAGATTGGTATTGGGTGAGCAGGTTGAAATGGTCTAAATGGTTGCCAAGCTGTATGTGGATACATTTTTCCAAGAGTTTGGCCAGAGTTGGGACGTTGGATATTGGGCAGTAATTATTTCAGTCTGAGGGGTCAACCGTTGGTTTCTTTAGGATGGGGGACACCTGCAATTGAAGCATTTCTCCTTCCTTGTGCCTAGTTTAAAAGGGCACAGTTTTCTAACGCTAAACCCAATCTACTGTGTTTAGTAAATTGGGTATAGCATGAGAAACCATGGGTGGTTGCATGGGTACGCCCATGCACTACTCTTGGCATTGCCCTATGGCGCAAAGTAATGCAAAGCAGCGATATGCGCTGCTTCGCATTACTTTTATGTTATTTCCAGCGCTAAACAAGTTTAGCGCTGGAATGTAAATTAGTCACTTTTGTGATGCAAACATGGAGCAAAATCTTAGTAAATCTCCCCCAAACATTTCTGTGAGGGGTTTCATATTGGCCAGGATCAAGTTTGGAGATCATGAGACATTTGACAAAGTATATGTTGTAGAGTCAGGACCGTCTATTCTAGGATGGTCACATCAGCAGGACTTCCATATAGTACTCAACCACAGAGCGGACAACCAAGTAATGGTGGTAGATGATGCAGATTCATACAAATTTGAAACAGTTTTTAAAAACAAATTTATTGAGGCCAAGGGATGTTTGCACAAGCTCGTGGTGCTGTGCCAATCAGGCATGTTGAACCAAAGTTTCTTTAGCCATTAGTGGAGAAGACAAATCAATATTGCAACAAACAATCAAGGGTGAGGTTATAGAATCTGTGGAGGCCACCAAATGGGTACTTCCTTTGGTAGTAATGACGAAATTGAACGGTCATTTAAATTCTGTGTAGACTTGCATAGCCAGAACAAAAATATTGTGACAGACTGTTTTCCGCGTCCTACCACAAATGGATTAATTTTGATGTTGTTTAGGGAAAGGAAGGTACTTCTCGAAATTAGGTCTGAGAGGTTTCTATCATCAGGTAAAGCTTCATCCTGTCTTCAATGCCTTGATTGCATTTATTACCACCGAAAGGGTCTACACCTTTTTTCAAAGACGTATTTCAAACTCTTTTACTGGACTTAAGAACGTTGTGTTCTTCCAAGATGTTATATTGGGCTTTGGAGAAACTGTTGCTGAGCACAATGCAACACTGCAGGAAGTTTAGGGTGGAAAATCTGCGGATGAAGCGTTTAGCTCTTCATAAAGAAAAAGGCAGGTTCCTTGTACAAGTAGAAGAGTATTTGGGGCACCTTATTTCAGATGAGGGAGTAAACCCCAAATTAAATTTAGTCAGTGCAGTTGTAAATGCAGCTGCACCGACCAACAGAGGCAAACTTCATTTTATCAAGGGATTGGTGGTGTATTATTCCAAGTTTGTACAGGATTATACCCATAAGTCAAAGGCTTTGAGAATTTTGTTGAAAATAGGGAAGATATTTATTTGGGGAGAGGCTCAACAGGCAGTGTTTCAGGATGCAGAGAATAGTATTGCCAATGCTATGGTCTTGGTTCTATTTAAGGTGGGGATAAAAACTATTCTCACATTCAATGCGAGTTCTGTAGGCATTGGAGCAGTACTGTCACAAGTTCATGGCAGATTCGAGAGAACAGTGGGATTTTCTTTTCACTCTTTTTCTAATTTAGAGAAAACATTCTGTTATTGAACAGGAAGCCCTTTAATCGGCATGGGCTGCCTGCTATTTCCATACATTCATTTAGGGAAGTAGGGTAATCTTATAAATGGACCATAAAGCATTACTTAGAGTTTTTGGGCCAGCAAGTGCAAAAGACTGTTCAGGCCTCAGGGTGATTGGCGCGTCTAGCAGCGAGGGTGCAGAATTTAACTGTTTAGTGGACGATGACCCAGGTTGTTGAAACATAGTCACAGCTTGTTTGTTTAGGTTACCGGATGGGGTGGCTTATGAGCATGAGTTGGAGACTGAAGAAGTTAAGGTGAATGTGAAAGACGGGAGCAGCTTCTCCGTTATGGTGGAGGTGCATCGCCCCCCTCCTGCTGAAAGCCAGCAGAGGCAACCAACAAAAATTAATTGATAATAAAACATTCTTATTATCATTTTATATGTTGTCCTACAGGCTGCGAGCCATTTATCTTGACGCTGTATGGAGGTTTGGCCGCCCTCTGGGGCTGGACCCACCTTCATGCACACTTAGCCTTTGTCCACCTAACTGTGTTATACAGCTGGATGGAGAAACCAACACAGGCCCCCAGTCCATGTCTGAGCACCAAACCGAACATTCCCAGCAGTGCTGGGATTGGGAACTGGGAGCCTGCGCAGTGTGCAGCAGGCTCCTGACAAAGACGCGAGGATTGGGAGCAAGGTGGCCATCGGAGCCGGTAAGTGTAATTTTTAATATTTATAATTATTTTTCTTTAGTTTGTATTTCCCCTTCCCCACACCCCTTCACAATATAAGCGACCACTACTGGTGAAAGATCTCACAAAGGGATTACGCGTAGTTTCTGAAGAAGATTAGATTGTAGCTATAGGTGATGATAGCACATTGAAAGCTGTTTTTGCACTCATCAAGGGTGGGTTGGGGTGGGTTGAGAACGTGTGCTTCCGGAAGGAGTTCTCCATTCTTCAGGTTAGAGGATGAACTGTCATTGAATGAGGAGAATGTCTTTATGAGAAATGACAAATTTGTATCGCCCTTTGGAGTAATAAATCAGCTGGTCAGGTTATTGCATGAGGGACACTGTTGCAGACGATGACGCGCGAGAAGTTGAAACGCAGATTTTGATGGACGGCGATGGACAGATAGGTGAAGAAGTGGGTGTGTGCATGTAGTGGATGTAGGAGTTCAGAAAAGCGCTTTGAGGTAAGTTTAGGAACTTTGGTTGATGCTCAAAAAATGTCAGAAGATTATTTCGTCTGGGAGAAAGTATGTTTGGATTTTATTGGTCCTATTGCATTTTTGCCAACACAAGAATTATTTGCTGCCGTCGTAGTGGATGCCAAATCGAAGTGGATTGGGGTAGTTTTTATGAGGAACATAACCACACAGTCCACCATAGAAGCCATGGGTGGGATTTTCTGGAGGTAGGGTATTCCGTCTCTCTTAGTTACTGACACAGGCTAGTTGCCATTTTAATTGAAATGGGGCAGGTCACCAGCTACCAACTTGGTTTCTTCATGGATGAGTGATTTGAACTCACGTGCAACAAGCCACAGCAGTGGAAATGATCAAAGCACCCATCTGATAAACACTGGTGATTGGGTAAAAGTCAAACCCAGAGGCACAGGCCACAGCTTGTCTAAATTTAGGGGCCTATGTGAGGTAAGAAAACTTGGAGGAAATTGAGTGAAGTTGGAAAATGGATAAAGTGCCAATTTGTGGCTGCACTCCGTGAAAGAACTGAAGGAGTTTCCAGTTTCTTGCTTGCTGCAGCCCAACAGGGGATTTACCTGCTGGAAGAGGAGCGTCGAGACCACACCAGCCACCAGTGTTAATTGGAGGGTTTTGTGTGTGAGTAGGTCTCTCCCTCACTTTTACCCTACAGATATGTTTGTGTTGTTGGATTTCTGGTTATTGTGTCTGTCACATCTTTTGTGGTTGTATGCCTTCTATCTGGTCGATCTCGTTTTGTGTCTGGTCATCGTTGTCTTTATTCCCTTCCTTGGGCAGTCCCAAAGTCAACTGTTTATGTTGTTTAAAGGGAAGGAGATGTGTAGTAATCTCCTTTACTGGCATGAAATTCCTTCCTGCTGAATTCTAACTATGTAATGGAATCTTATCTATATCATGAGCTAGTTCTGGGGCTGTTTACCTTAGAGCTGCTCTGTTGAGTTGCTGATGTGGTACCTGGCCAAAGGCGTCAGAGGGATGTTGCCGATTAAAGTTTAGCTTCAGTCAAGATTTGATCAACTTCGTGGGTACTTCACAACAGTTGTTCTTTCTCAAAATTGAGCAATGTTTGTCTGGTGCAGCAGGTGAAAATGGCCCATCAAAGACCTTATCACTACCTACTGATGGTATACTACATTCTTCACTTCAACTACCTTGGATGTAGCCCGGGGACAAATCTCCTCCTGGTGAGTGGAAATCGACACTAAATGGCAGGAAGCTACAAATGGGAAAAATGTGCTTTGTTGACAGCAAGTGGAAAGGGACCATCAGTCACATCGCCATACGTCTACTTGGCACTTTGTCTTTAATATTGTCATTTCTCTTCCTTGGGGACAGAACAGCATGGTTTGCCTTCATGCTGCCCCAAGAGAGTGCAAATGGTCACCAGACACAAGCGATTTTGATGAGCCCAATATTTTTTATTTGGATGGATATGGGAGAAAGCCTTTGATCCAGGACCTCATTCCCACCTTCCGGAGGCCATAGATGTATACTTTCGACAAAAACCTTCCCTTCAGGTTTCCTTCAGTGAAATGTTTCCCTAATATGATCCCTGGTGTGGTGATTTTGATAAGTGAAATGTAGATACTGTTCATGATAGCGAGAATCAAAGATTTTGGGGCTGATTTATATGTTGGCGTAAAAGGTATACTTGTGCAACGGTGACAGAGAACCCTTTCTACCAACCTGAAGTCTGCCTGCCTCATTTAGAGTCAGGCAGATCTTTGGTGTGTAGACAGCAGAAAATACTATGACTCCACCACCTACACACACCTCTGATGGTCCGATAGGGTAAGGGCCATCAGAGATTTGGCCATATGTCCGTCCGACTGATTTAGAGTGGCCGGACACATGGCCAGTTTTCAATGCCTGTCACCAGCATTTAAAACACAGAGGTAAGGGGCAATGAAAGCTTTTAAATGAACCCCATCGCCATGGAGGCATTTTTAATTTTCAAAAAGAAAATTCCACTTTGGGATTTTCTTTTTGAAAATAAACAAAAAGTTTTAAGTTCGACAGACGGCTCCTCATATTGATAGAGCCGTCCTTCAAACTTAAAATGCATTTCCAGGAACATCCATCATGGTGGTTCCTGAAAATGCAAGAGATGTCCACTGACGCAGCAGACATCTCTAAATACGGTGGGCAGAATAGCCTTGCCACTGCCTGAGTAAAGTACTCCGGCATGGCAGCAGTAATTACGCCATCCACCAACATTTAAATCATCCCCTATGTTTTTTCGAGGTGCACGGTGCAAAGTCATTTGTAAGTGTGTTTCAAGAAAAGTCTGCTGATGTGAAACTCGTTTTGTTAAGGTTGTATTTGATCAACAAAATAAAGCTTGTCAATTTTTTAAGCAGCTCTCTGTAGCTTTCCACCTTAGCATGTCCGTTGCTGAGATGGCCAGAAAGCTGATGGAGTGCACCTCTTGCCTGGAGCCTGACATGGACCCTGCATGAAAAGTAGAGGTTCCTGCGGAAGACTCGGGGGGAATTGCCTTTCCTCACTGAATCTTTCGAAAACGAATCCACTTCAAGTGCACATGAAGCGGCTGACCTTCCACTGGCATCTCCAACAGGTCTTCTCCATGGAAAAGGCACTATGGCGCCAAAAGAACAGTGAGAAGATCAGCAGGCTGAAAGCTTATTCTTGTAATTCTTATCCACAGATGTAGATAAAGGCTACCATACCTCAATTACGCCACATTTTACTGGTACAAGCAGATGCACAATAAAATCCGACTATTTTTACAAGTACATTTCTCCAGGTCTCCCTGGATGATCTTTTCTTGGAAGCCATCGTTTAGCAGAGCAGCAAACCCTTTTTGAGGGGTTACATTGCATTGCTAGGGCCCCATTACATTCGTACTCAGCGTAGCGGTGGGCGGACGGCCCTGGGCGGCATGAGTGAAGGCTTTAGTGACTACATTCGTCTTGCATCTAAAAACAGTTGGGGCCACATGTACGACCCTCAGTGTTTGCGACTCACACAATTTGCAAAGTGCGAGTCGCAAACACTGATGTACAACAGTGTCTGAGACACTGTTTGCGATTCCCAAATAGGTTGCAAAGGACCGGCCTCATTAATATTCATTAGACAGGTCGCATTTTGAAACTCATTGGGAATGGCTGGCACTCCCACAGATGGTGACCTGTGGAGTTCAGCAGACCACCATGGATGTGATTGCTTTTTCAATGAAGCATTTAAAAATATCCAGCCATTTTTCTTAAATGAAAACAGGTTGCATTTAATAAAATAAGAATGATATTTCATTTTTTAAGAGCAGGCAGTGGTCTATGGTACCACTGCCTGCCCCTGTGACTCTCTATTAGGAAGAGAGGCCCTTGGCACGCCCCGTCCTAATAGTATGTCGCAAAACCTATTTTGCGAGTGTGTAACAGGTTACCGCCTTGCAAAATAGGTTTGGTACATGTATATATACACAAATAACCCCCTGTTTAAAACTGAATTCTGTCTTCTTTTTAGAAATGTTTAGTTTTTTGAGTTTACCTGTAGGTTTTGTACCTTTTTACCCAACTACATGCAGGCAGGTAAAATACACAAGCATTTAAGATATTGGCCACCTCTTAAAAAACTGCAAAAATCTAATTGAAAAATTATTTACATTTTATTACTGTGCTGGAAGTTGGGAAGAGGGTGCTTGGGACAACAGAAAACTACACCATTTTTCCCACAGCAATTCCCAAATGAAAAAGCATGTAAATATTTTAGACAATTTCTTGTACCCTTTCAAGATAACTCAAAACTCTCTGAACGTTTTCAGTCCCCAACATGTTGAAGAAAAATGATACAATTTACCACCTGTAAACAATGCTACTTTTTAGTTGAAAAGAGCAGTTTTGTTACAAATGTGGCAAACACCTTTAAACATAATATCAAGATTGCCTAACATATACAAACTATCTATAATAAAATTGTAAGCACACACACTATACCCTATATTTCTTGGATTATGCTTTGTATTCGTTTTCATTGTCATTGTACACCAAGGCCTTTCTTTTTCCTTCCAGATTCTAAGACTAGGATGGATTTGTTCATTTTTAATAATGAGCTCTTCTTTCAAGTCAAACTCTCTTTTCTATGAATTCCCAAGAACATCTCTCTTATTCACTTCCTGTTATAGTCTCTTAAAAAATCATGCTTGGCTTCACTCAGTTTACAGACATTCTGTATAGCACCTTCGATTGTTAGTACAGTGAAAGACTATATCACCCATAAAAGGATAAGTCCCAAAATTTGCAATCACAGGTCGTCTGGTAGTTGTTAGTTTCTTTTAAATAATCTTGGTGCATGATGATTGCATAGAAGCTAGAACATGAAATAATGTACCATAGAAGTATCTGTACACAGTAATACCTTCAGTAACTGAATGAGGGAAATGATTAAAAATATAACAATCAGACAAATTCATTATCCCTCTATAATTCTTTAGTAAATCTATAGAATAATTTTCTCCAAACCCTTTACTATAACTATCCTTACAATCAAACCTATGATTTTTACTATCAGTATCATTGTAGAACAATGAGCAATTTTTTAGGGTTGAGAGATATTCAGCAGGGAGATACAAATAAATCATCACACTAATTTGTACATTTGAAGTACGAATTATAAAAATATTTAGAAAGTATTTATTTTCTTGAAGGCCTCTTCACTAGTTCTTTAGAAAGTTATTTTCCATAATAAATGTAATTATGAAAGCACAAATATCAAAGTACAATAAGTAATGTAACATTAATCAAAATAAATAAAAACATAACCCAAAGTAAACCAAGCAATTAAAAGCAGCTCAAAAGAACTCCAAGCCTCAGAAGCAAAAATTCTAATAAAAATCATTTTTTTTTCAATTCCAGAACAACAGTTCACTTCTTCGTCAGGAAACATATTTAGCATTGAACATCTCTTAGTTAATTTGTCATTTCATGAGGTCTATCAAAGCACAAATTAAAAAATCTTTCAAATCAGTGTCTTTTACCTCTGCTACAATTTTTGTCAGATATGCTCATCAGGAGCTGGAAATTTCTTGGTTTGGTACCTTTACTCTTGTTTATCTTTTTGAAGCAAAATCTGTAGTCACTTCTCAAATGATAATTCATTGACGCATTATTAATTATTTGTCAACATTCTCTTTTACTGTATCATGTTATTTTTCATCACTTTTCTTAAATCCGTTTTTGCAAAGCTCTATTGTTTTTTGTCTCACCCCAGACAAATCCGCTTGAACCAAGCATCCATAAGCTTCATATGTCTCATCTGCTTGAGTTTCATCTGTTTCTTGGTTTATTCAATTTGCAAGTGGTGCACTGTGACTTTCTCTTTGGGTTTTCAAAGTTAAATTTTTTTCTTTTTGAACTTTTTTCTCTTTTCCCACTAGATCCATGCAGCAAATGTGAACTTAAATTTGTGAGTCAACCGTTTGTGTCACTATCTTTCCATCTATAGTGCACACTATTTTCGTGAATGATATGTGGGTCTTAATACAGCACTTCAGATCTGTATTTGTTACCAGCATCATCTAATGTGGTACACTACAGCGTGGCTGAAGTCACCTCCTTATTACATGCTTCTTCACAAGAACCCAGTCTTTGGGTTTATGATTATGAAATCTTAGTGCTTGCAGAAGGTGTAACAAGCTTCATGTGGGGAGAGCGTACCGTATCAGCTCGGCATTTGCAGTAATCCAAGACCAAATCATCAATAATACTTACAAAAGCAGCAGATGGAATATCAGGAGTTCTCATAGCTCTTCCTGTGATCACCATTGGCACTCAACTCAATCTTCCTACCTGGAGTACATCTCGTGCTAAACAACAACATTGGAAAAGTGTTTGCCCATTTAATAGAAGTCATGGCACATAGGCTTGCTAGTTTTCCTTTCATAATGCCATTCATATGCTCAACAACCAACCCTGACGCTTCTGAATGATAACTAAAAAAGAATGTCTGTTCATGGGTACAATGCAAAGCACAAAATCTTCATGACTTCATTCTTAAAATGTGTATCCTTGTCTGTCTCAATTGAAGTTGGCAATCCAAACCTCAGGATCACCTTCCTAAATAGCAATTTGAAGACTTTCAATGCATTACAACGTCTTGTTGGATATGCCTCAATTCTTCCAAAATAAATAAACATTCACTAAGATATACTTCAGCCCATGGCAGGCTGGCATCTGTACAATATCCACCTGCAGTTTTCTGAAAGGACCTTTAGTTTTCCCTATATTGTATTGTATTGTATTGTAATTTGTATTTATATAGCGCTTACTACCCCTGACGAGGCGTCAAAGTGCTTTTTCGGCAAGTCGCATGTTACTCCGGGACCCATAAAGGGTTAGTGTTGAATTAGTATAGTGAAATATGAAAGTAATTAAAGTGGTGTATATGATTAATCTTCACACAGTTCATTTTTCCTATGTGGTTTTGTTGAATTACTAAGCATGTTTGGAATACGTTTTCTGCAATATTAAGAAAATGTGGAGTAAACTAATATTTTTGTGAAAGAGCCACCACCCTATCACATCCTACATGTATAGATTCAAACATTAGTCTTGACATCTGCAGCAGCAATAAATCCAGCAAGACTGCATCCCATTATTCAGTACATCGCAATAGACCCTTTTTGTTTGATCGCATTCATATTTTTCCACTTTTTCTTTTCCTTATCTGGCATTTCATTCCACATTTCTCAATTCCTCTGTTGATTGAACTGACATGGAGCAAAAAGTATTTACATTTTCAACAATCATTTCTAAATTCTCATTTGTTGGTCCTGGCAATGTTATTAACACGTTGTTGTTTTACACAATGCTTGGCAACCTGATCAGAAAAGGTATTTCCCAATGTAATCATGTCATTTCCAGTTCTGTGCACAGCACATTTGACAGCAGCTATTATTTGGTTAATTTCAATGCATGTAACAATTCAAGAAAGCATGGCCCATTGTGAATTGGAGTCCCAGTAGAAGTCAGGAAACCATGCTGTGACCACAATTGGATAAAATTGTGCACTACTTCAAAACAATACTATCAATATTGCTTTTAACACTCGATTAATTGGTTATGCACGTTATATTGATAGCAATCAACTCAGTTACCTTTGCTTCACATAATTATGATGCCTCCACAAAGTATGTCCTTGTACAAACTGCAGATGCTGCTCGTAAATATCCGTATTGGAATCCAAACTAGGGTTCAAGTATAACACTCAATTAAACCACCCAAAAAGGAGACATATAGGAAAAAAAGGGGAAGAGAGAGAAGAGAAGACAGCCCATTATTAGTTGGGCACCGGATACCCATATATGCAATAGTTTAATGAAGTAGAACATTTTTGTTTATTATTATTAATAAAGTTAGACAAACAATCGTAAGACAATAATGGCGCTCATAGGTTTACTCAAGCAGACTCAATCAAACAAAGGGGCCCATTAGGATGGCGGGCGGATCGCCCCGCCAGGCTGGCGGTAGCCACCGCCGGCCTGGCGGGGGCGATCCGCCCGCCATCCTTGCTCTAAAGACCCCCTGCCATATTAGGATGGCGAGGGGGGACCGCAGCGGATGGAAAGACCGTCCGCCGCTTTTCCGTCCCGGTCGCAAGGCGACCGGGGTGGAAAAGGTGTAATAAGCTGGCGGTGTCTATCAAACACCGCCAGCCATATTATGATGGGCAAATTTAAATGCCTTTCTGTTGCGGCAATGCCGCCACAAAAAGGCATGCAGAGAATCACTGCGGGGTCCCGTTGCGGGCCCCCAGGGACTCCGTGGGGTGGGGGGTGCACATGGGGGGTACCTATGGTACCCGTCCGCATTTCAAAGTACAACATGGCAGACACCGCGTGGTGCCTGTCATGTTGTGCTTTGAAATTCCACTGCGTCCTGAATGGGAGGACACGGCGTAGGTTTTCCAGGTGATTGTTCTCCCGCGCTGGCTAGTCCGGTCTTGCTCATATGGTCTGTAGAGGGTGCAGCCGCTCCCGCTACGCTGGCGCTTCCTTCCAACTCACTGTCACCTGTGCCCCAATGCAGGATCTTGTTGCACTTGGCCATTTTGGATTGGGACCAGACCTTGCCGTTGCTCAATAGGGCAGAGCCAGAGTATGCTTCTACCACCCGCAGGGGCTCACTGCATTTGCTGTCTCCTTTGAGTCCAGATTGACCCCTTTTGACTCGGACCCACTCGCCCTCTGCCAATGAGGTGCCACACACATTGTTCCTTTTGTCGTAATGTGCTTTGTAGATGCTTTGTGCCTTCGCTATGTTCTTGCGGACGATGGCTGGTGACCATTTGCTTTGGAGTCTCATGGTCATCCAGGCTGTGTTGTCTCTGGTGAATGTTTCTCTGCCTCTTAAGATCTTAAACGGGCTGTAGCCTGTCGAGGTGGGTGTGATGCGGTATGCCCATACCGTGTTCCTGACTTCGGACTCCCAGTTTTTTACAGTGCTAATGGCTGCTTGGATCGAGCCCATGATCACCCAGTTGAAGAATTCCACTTGGCCATTACCCACTGGGTGGTAGACCGGGGTGTGCCTCGTCCGGAATCCATTTCTGTTGGTGAATGCTGTCCATTTGGCCGACGTGAATTGAGGTCCATTTTCGCTGGTGTTAGATTTGGAGATGCCCTCCCTCAAGAAGATATTGTTGAGGAAAGTGATGACGGCATAGAAATCTACTGAGTCGCAGATTTAGACCTCTGGCCGCTTGGAATAGCAGTCCACCATGATGATTAGGTGTTTGGGTGTGCACCAGGTGTCTAGGACCGGGCCTACGATGTCAATGGATAAGTCCTCTCAGGGTTTATTGGGAGCTAAGAATTCACCCATGGGTGGCCTCAGGGTGACCAGGGTTTTGTTAGCTCTGGCGCAATGGGTGCAGTCCCTCACAAACCTTTCCACTTGGACGTCCATGGCAGGCCACCAGTACAACAGTTTTAACCGCCGTTTGGTGTTTATGATGCCCAGGTGGCCTTCATGGTTGAGGTGCAGAACGCAGTCGTACAGCGCATTCGAGGGCACTACTTTGTCTCCCCGTAGCAGGAATGTGGAATCCTCACCAATGGAGAGTTTGTCACATACTTCCCTGTATTTTCTGAGGTTGCCGTCGACGTGCCTCTTCTCCGGCCAGCTTCGCATGACATACCCCTTGATCTGGGAAAGTTCTGTGTTCTGCATGTAGGCTTCTGCCCAATCTTGGGCACTGATGGTATGTTTATGATCTGACATGAAGGCGACGCTGTACTCTTCCCACTCCGATGTTGTGACAGGATCATCCCTGGCTGCCACTCTGCTCAAGAAGTCTGTCACTCTGGTCTGTGGGCCTGAGTTGTATTCCACATTATAGACAAAGTCCAACAGACACAATGTCATTTTTGTGATGCGTGGCATGGCTGTTACGTTGCCACTGGATGTAAGGACCTTGATCAGAGGCTTTTGGTCGGTATGGAGTGTAAATCTCGACACCCACAGGTACTGTCGAAATTTCTCCATCGCCCAGATGGTGGCTAGCATTTCCTTCTCGATTACGCTGTACTTCTCTTCACTGGGGCTGTGGGATCGCGATGCAAAGCCCACCGTGGTCTCGGTGCCATCGGAGACCCTCTGGGAGAGGACTGCTCCCAGCCCTTTGTCGCTGGCATCCGTGGTGAGTATACTGGACGCACGCCATTTAATCCCTTTAAGGGAACCGCCTTGCAGATGTCTTGTTTGATAGCCAAGAACTCCGCTTCCGTTTCCTCAGACCAGGTGAACTTGTTCTTTTCCTTGAGCAGTTGGTGTAAGTTGCAAAAAACGTTGTCGCAAAGTTTCTGACGAACTTGCTATAGAGCTCCGCCAGCCCCAGGAGTGAACGAACATCGTCTTTGGATGACGGGGAGGGAGCTGACATGATGGCCTCCACATTCGCCGATTTGGGGGTGATCCCTGAGTCGCTGAATTCATGCCCTATATAAGTGACCTTGCTTTGACCGAATTTTCACTTCTCTAATTCGGCCGTCAGGCCATTGGCTGCGAGCGTGCGTAGGACGGTTCGCAGGGTGTCATCGTGTTCAGCTTTGGATTTCCCCATGACGAGAATGTCGTCTTGGAAGTAGAGGACACCATGGACGCCTTGGAACAGCTTGTGCATTTGTTTTTGGACGACGGCCGCCGAGGATGCGAGGCCGAAGGACATGCGTCTGAACCTGTAGAACTCAAAGGGTGTGATGAAGGATGTAAGTTTCAGGCTTGGCGGGTGAAGTGATACCTGGTGGTAGGCGGCTTTGAGGTTGATGGTGGAGAACCACTTGATGCCTTCGGTCTGGGCGAGGAATTCCTTGATTTTTGGCAACTGAAATTTTTCCACAATGATGTTCTTGTTGAGTTCGCGGAGATCAATGCATAGGCAGATCTTCCCGCTGGGTTGGCGCGCCACCACCAAAGGCGTGAGCCATTCAGGGCATTCGATCGTTTCAATGATGCCGCCATCTTCTAAGCGCTTCAGTTCTAGCTGTACCGCTTCTCGGCAGTTGAACGGGATGTTCCTGACTTTGTGGGCAACCGGTACCGCTCCATCTTTTAGGAGATCTTGTGGGAGAACTTGCTCAACTTCCTGATATGTTCGCTGAAGACAGTGGGGAACTCTGCTTGGAGTGAGGATGGCATGGATTTATCCTCCGCTAGGAGCACTTGCGTGTCGCCACCTGGGTTGAGCTGAATACCAAGAGCACCCTGGTCAGCCCAACCCAGAACCAATGGGCCCTTTTGTGCCATGTGCAACTTCGCTGTAGTGCGTCGTCCTTTGAACTCGAACAGGAGCTGCCTGAAGCCCACTATGGGGATCCTTTCTCCCGTGTATGTGACTGAATGGACAGTCGTGGGGTGAAGATCGTCACCCACTTCTTGGGTGAAGTCTCGATCCCAGATCTGTTTCTGGATGATGGTGTAGGGCGATCCCGAGTCTGCTACCATACCAACGTGGACGCCGCCTATGGACAGCTTGCAGGAGATTTTTTTTGTAGGGATACCCCGTATGCCCAGGATGTAGTCGTCGATGCACAGGATGCTGTCCGGCTCTGAAAGCTCTGCCCCCTCTTGGTCATCGGAGACGTCCTGGACGTATTTGTGTTTCTGGGTCTCCGACGGCAAACCTTGCCGAAGTGTCCTGTGATGCCGCAGAAGGAGCGGAGCACTTGAGGTGAAACGCCGGGCTTTTTTTGGCATTGCCCATATGGGAGTGGCCGCCGCATCTGTAGCAGGCTCCTTATTTGCCTGGAGGGGCGCGACTGAGACCTCTGTCCTAGACGTAGATGGGCGGAGGTGGTGGAGTCCATCGCGGGTTTTAGCGACTGGCCCTTGCGGTCAGAGATCCTGCACACTGTGGCTTGTGGTGCCGTGTCTTTTTTTGCAGCCAGGGTGCACCGTTTAGATAACTCCGTTTGTTTCACTATGGCGATGATCTCTGGCAGGGGTGCTTCGCCGCTCACCCAGAGCTTTTCCTGGACACTAGTGTGAGTGGAGTGCATGATGATCTGGTCCCATATGAAGTCGTCGTGCAAGGTGCCAAACTTGCAGTTGATGGCCAGTTTCTTGAGGGCTGCCATGTAGTCCTCCACTGACTCCGCTTCTGCCTGTTTCCGTTGGAAAAAGTTTTAACGGTCGATGGCTGTGCATATCACGGGCTGGTAGTGACTGTCCAGATCTTCGAGGGCGTGCTGGAAGATGTCGTCATCTGTCGAGGCCCTGGTTTTCCTTACCATCTGGTCGTAGACGCGCAGACCCTCCGGTCCTAGATTATGTAGCAGGATCTTCTTCCGCCGCTTACTGGAGAATTCCTCTTCGCCTTCGTCCTCCAGTGCTGAGAGGTAATTCAAGAAGTATCCTTTCCAATCGGCCCACTTCATGGCCGGTTCCCCAGGCTTTGGTAGGAAGGGCACGGGGTTGGTTAAGGAGAAGGTCTGGGCACACATGGTGCGAGTGGCGAGGACAGCAGTGGCGCTGTATGGTTCCTGTGTGTTATGTCGTACTGAAAGAACCACACAGAGTCTGGTAGGACTGTCCAATATCCTGTCCACACCAGGATAATTTTATTTAGTAACAAACCCGCCCCTAATGAACCAATTAACTAACATAAACTATATATGCATCATGTGGTCCATCGCTACCCCTTCCGGGTAACGGAAAATGGCGACGACCACATCACACTCCTAAAAAAAAAAAAATAGGTTGCATAATCCTCAAACAAACAAAAAATTATTCCTTAAATCCATTTCAGTAGGTTACATAGTTCTTCAAACAGGTGGACCTAGCAGGGCATGGTCGCAGTTGGTATCTCCCAACATCCCTGCGCTGAGAAACAGAAGAATCAGAAACAGGTACTTGACATTCACCTGACGGGGACAAAACAATTGGTTCCGGAGTCGCACCGGACGATGTGGGATATGGAGACAGACCACACCGTCCAAGCACCTCATGATCTGACGACGGAACAGGAATCAAATCTACATCAGTAGACTCATCGTCAGAACATACAGACATGGTTTCTGAGAGTACCATATGATCGTACACCGGTACATCAACAGGAGCCCAGTATTCTTTTTAAAAAAACACATTCCGAGAAATGCTCAAACCATTCCTCACTGCCGTAATCTTAGTCCCATGAACAGACTGAACAATCCATGGCTCAGGGTCAAACAGCAGACTAAACTTTCCTTTAGGATGTCTATTCCTCACCATCACAGCATCGCCCACATTGAAAGTCCTGGGCTTAGAACCACGCCTGAGAGCCATCTTATCATTCTTTATCTTCCGGTTCCGCAGCTCATCAGCTACAATGGCATGTTCAACAGACACTATTTCCATATGAGGAATGAAGTCAACCATAGGCCGATTCATACATAGAGACATCGGACTGACTTTCGTAGTGGAGTGAGAAGTCATCCGATATTCCTTCAAAAACGTGAATATAGCACAGTCCAGATCTTGGCAATTGGCGACAGCAATCCGAATTGCTTTATTGAGAGTACGCATAAAACGTTCAGCCTCTCCATTGGCCTGAGGCCATAAAGGGGTAACTTTTCGATGGAGAATGCCCCTTGATCGTAGATAGTTCGCAAAGTCATGGCTGGAAAATAGAGGACCATTATCTGTACGTAACTCAGAAATCAGACCATGTGTCGCCATAATCTTATCAAACAATGGTATAGTGCGACAAGCCGTAGTAGTGTCCAACAGCTCCACCTCAGGATATTTAGAGAAGTCATCAATCACTACCAGCAAGGGAACGAAGGAATGTCTTCCATAAGGAGGGGAGATGGACAATCACCACCCTCAGCAGCTTGACACAGCGCACAATGCAAAACAGTGTTCTCCACCAAAGCATCCAATCCAGGAAACCACACTTTACACCTTAATCTGGACTTAGGTTTTCATGGTCGGTATGCACAACAAAAGGCTGACCATACAAATGAAAATGACGACACCCCCAATGTATAGCGATAGCCTCTTTTTCGATATGAGAATATCGTTGTTCCGCTGCCGTCAATGCACGGCTAGCATACGCCACTGGAGCTAGTTCACCATTACTCTGCCGCTGAGAAAGTACAGCCCCTAAGCCACCGGGACTAGCATCCACAGATAATTCAGAGTCCAATGAAAGATTGAAATACACCAAAGTTGTATCGGCGGAGAGGGCTTGCTTGGTGGCTTGAAAAGCAGATTCCTGCTCCTGGCCCCAGTTCCAGGCAACATTGGATTTAAGGAGATCCCGCAAAGGAGCCGTCAAATCAGTCAGATTGCGAATGAAACGGCCACAATAATTGACCATTCCCATAAAACTTCGAACACCAGACACATTAACAGGAGCAGGAGCAGTCTGAATATCACCTACTTTAAGAGGATCAGGGGACACACCATCCTGCGAAAAGTTATATCCAAAAAACGAAATGGCAGTCTTCAGAAATTCACACTTCTCTTTATGTAGTGTAAAGCCATGATCCTGTAGCCGCTGAAACACATTCTTAAGATGACTAAAGTGTCCATCCAATGTAGGGGCATGCACCAAAATGTCATCACTGACATTAATCACACCATCCAGTCCAGAAAGAACCCCACGGATCGTATCCTGAAAGACCTCCGCAGCACTGAAAATACCTAAACTCAAACGTTTATACCTCCGCAAACCAACATGTGTAGAAAAGTGGTTATCGCACGGGAGGCGGGGCCAAGCATCAACTGGTGGTAACCAGCACGAAGATCCATCTTGGAAAACCACTGTGACCCACTCACTTCCACCACAATATCATCCACAGTAGGGGGGAGGTGCCGTTCACGTTTAATCGCCAGATTAGGCAAACACATGTCCATGCAAATACGGACCTTCCCAGGCTGTTTGGGTTTATGAGCTACCACAATAGGCGACACCCAGGGAGTCGGACCATCCACCCTTTCAATGATATCTGCCTTTTCCAACTTTATTAGTTCCGCTTCCACCTTCGGCCGAAGATGGAAAGCCACCCTCCGGTGACGGAGTGCCACTGGTTGAACAGAGTCATCAATATGCAGCTTGATCATCCGGTCCTTCAAACTGCCAATGCCATCAAACAGTGGAGAAAACTGGACCAGCAAATCCTCCACAGTCCATTGATGCACGGCCAAAGCAAAAGCAACCAACTGCAAACCCTCGGCTGTTTGGCAGCTCAGTAACATTCCTTGACCACTCTTGGTGACATATATCTTTGTCTTCACAACATGAGAATCATGGGCCACCTCCGCAGTAAAAACACCAGCCAAAGGAAGGGGATCACAGGTTCCATAAGCAAAAACCCTTGTAGTGGTTGCACTCAAAATAGGAACAGTCGGCAATGTCAACAACATTGACTCGGCCATCACATTTATTGAAGCACCAGTATCGATCAAAGCAGGCATCGAGTGACTATCCACCAGTACACAGCATTTAGGAAGGCCTCTTTGCACCGAGCCCCCAGGCTGCAAAGCATGGAGCACATGTACAGTCCCCTCATCATCATCCATGTCTCCCTCTGCCATCAACGGAGCAGCCGCATACACTTGTGCAGATGACATAGGAATGGAGCTTCGGGCAGATGCAGAATGGCACACTTTAGAAAAATGGTTCAACTTATTGCAGTTAGAGCACCGCTCCCCGATAGCAGGACATGTTCCTTTATGAGGAAAAAGACCAACACAGCCATAACACAGCCGGGGTCGGTCCACCTTTCCCCAATTCGACAGTCTATGTTTATCAGGGACTCCGGCTGAAACAGCATTTACAGGCTCCAACTTGATTGCATGTTGAAGGGCCGTATCCATATGAGCTGCTCTGACCTTTGAAAGTTCCTTGGACTTGCCACGGGTCAATATATCAGCCATGGTAAGTAATACATTTATTGTGCAATTAATTAAAACCATTACAATGATTGACCCCCTATTATAAACAATAAAACCTCAATTTTCTTTATAAAAAAGCTGATAGCCATAGTTAAACAAAAACATGCGTTAAGATTGGGAAGAAAATCCACACCCCCGGCCTCGGTAGTCCATAATCTTGTTTCTTCACTTCGGCCGGCGAATATCAGTGGCAGTCCGTGAGATAAAAGTACCCCCCTTATTAAAATCTTGACTTCTGAACGATGACAGACCGGGATGCGCCGATTTAAAGTGCATAGTGCTGCCTCGGCTTCCATTGGTTTGTGCAAAGTATGTCGTATAGTTAGCCTTTCAATGGTTTCCTTTGAGGTTTGGGTGTGGAGAAAGAAACTTGACATTGTATGCTTAACACACCGTTATGGTTGTGTGCACTTTTTTTTTTAAATGTAGGTCAGCTGCAATTAAAAACTTTACCAGATAGCAGCTTAGTTGAGTATCTTGGCCAGAGAAGCTTGCAAGCACCGCTTGTCTGCGTGACCGTATTTGGTTTTTGTTGAAAATTGGTCTGAGTAGTTGCCGGCGCTCCTGCATCAGCTCGCGGCAAATGGTTATAATGTGGACTATGTCCTCCTCTCCTTCCCCACAAAGGCGGCACACTGCTGGCTTTGGAGGGCGCAGCCAAGGGGGCTGGTGGTATGCTGTCGGCAGCAGACCTAACCGAAATTTCAGAAACTTCTCTTTGATGGTTCTGGAGAAGTTAGAGAGGAGGTAAGCTTGAGGAGTCGCTTTACTATAAGATTGTATAGTTAGCCAGCCATGCGAACATTCAGTCAAGGCCGCTTTGTCCTGTAAGATTTACTCTTTTTTAACAGTGTTATTTACGATTTTCTTGAAGCTTGCCATGGTCCCAGGCGTTGCCCAGAGTTGCCGTAAGCCCAACTGGTCCAGTGCAGTGTCCAAGAACAGTCTGGCTGGGCAAGTTACTTTCGTTTCTACTTCTCTCCACAAATAGAAATTTAACGTTTCTGGTTGCCCTTTTTTGATCTTAAACCAGGTTTTAACAAAGGCTCCTTTCCTGTCCAGCTCCTGTTTTTGTATACCAAATTCCAGCCTCATTTGCGCTGGAGATGTATATCCAGGCAACCCGTATATAATTCTTAGCGCTCTGGCGATGGTACCATTTAATGTTTCCGCATCCCTCCCTCTCATGGCTTCGCTTCCATAGGTGATAGATGGTATGAGTTTGGCCTGTATCACCTTGGTCAGAGGGAGGAAGCTCGGGCCCGCGGTTATGTTCTTCGGGTTTCTTAGTGCTACTGCTGTCATAAGCCCCCTCTTTTTTATTGCCTCAAATTGTACTTTGTAATTGCCTTTGCTATCGATCATAACCCCCAGATATTTGTAGTCTTGTACGACTTCAAGCTTGCATTTTGCCAAGTGCCAATTGTGTTTTGTTTTTGTTTTCCGGTAATTTATACACATGACTTTTGTTCAGCCATGGGAATACCTGGCACCTGTTGGATCGCTTCACGCAACTTGCTGTAATAACAGCCCTGAATAAACTGAGCCCTGATCTCATCCTCAGTATCAGGCAACGTACAGGTGCTGGCTAAATTGCGCAACCGGGCATAATAAATGTCCACAGATTCATCAGGCAACTGTTGGGCTTGATGCAACAAAAAGCGTTCATAATCTGGATTTGCCAGCAGCTCAACATGAGCAGTCAGAGCTTGCTTCAAAGTGTTATAAGTAGGAGGCGTACCCTCCACCACAGACCGTCCCAGACTGTGAATAGCCGCCCCTCCTAAATGCAGCAACATCGGACGCCTTCGCTCCTCCACCACCAAATCAATTGCATCAAAGTAGGTCTCCAAACGGTCCACCCACTCTTTCCACCGGGCGACCTGGGCAGATGGAGGACCATCCAATAAAAAAATGCTCCACTGGAGGAATGGTTGACATTATGACTCATGGGATGGCAGGGCAGGGTACACCTCACTGACAGGATGTCACCACAAGCGGTCATACATCAAAGCGTATTCAAGAAATCAAGGTGGCTGGCTTTTAGAGTCTCTCTTTAATGGTTGCTTTCAGAAATTGTTAATAACAATCTTCAGGTAGCCCAGGCATCAAAGCAAAATCACCAAAACAAAACGATCAGGGAGCACTGGCAGAACACTAATGGTGTATGTTTTCCATGGACAGCAACTCCAAACTCCAAACTGCAACAAGGTGTCCAAGTGGCCCCACAAACTGTCAGGCAGGCAGCAAAACGAACGCTATTGAAAGCGTGTAAGGAGCAGCAAAACACTCCTGCCACCGCGTGACCCATCTGGCCCACAGCAGCACGCTGCACCGTGCTGGTAACGCTGGCCATGACCCCAAATACAGCGAAAACGGGCGAAGAAACAGCAGTACTCTGGAGAAAATCCTGAATACCCCGCAATACCACCAGTGGCAACGTAAATGGGACACCACAGGCACAAGAACGCCGCCAGGAACACCAAGGCACCGCCAGGAACGCCGAAATCCAAGAAACACCACCGGAAGGAACAGCAACCACCGGGATTCCACCTTCGTTGACAGAAATGTTATGTCGTAATGAAAGAACCACACAGACTCAGGTAGGACTGTTCAATATCCTGTCCACACCAGGATCCTTTTATTTAGTAATAAACCCCACCCCTAATAAACCAATTAACTAACATAAACTATAAATGCATCATGTGGTCCATCGCTACTCCTATCGGGTAACAGAAAATGGCGACAACCACATCACACTGTGGAGCTCTGGAGGTTCCCGCTGGCTGGGAGGATGGGGCTCTCCTACATGGGCTGAAGGGGGTCCACTACCGAGGTTGCAGGCCGCCTCGTGTAGGAGGTGACAGCAGCTGTGTGGCCTTGTGGTATCCTGGGTGGCAGGATGTCAGCCCGGAGTCCCTCTGTGTAAGTAATGATTCAGAAAAGGGGGTGGTGATGAACAGAGTGTCTGAATTAAGCAGACCACTCTTACCCAGTCCAAAGATCAGGGCTTGATCCATCACCGTTTTTTAGCTCACTGCACCATCCCAGCTCAGAACTTGGCTATATGCAAATTAGTCTGACCCTGGCCCAGTGCATCATGGGAACAGGGCAGACCAAACTACCAAGCCAATTCTTATACTGGGAAGGAAACAAGCTTCCGGGGACCGGTTTCTGGCATTTCAGCCGTCTTCGGCCTGGCTTGCTTGAATCCTGATGGTGCAATGAGCAAGGGACTCACATCTGAGTATACCCTTCCACGCTTATGGTGGACAAAAATGATTCAGAAAAGGGGGTGGTGATGAACAGAGTGTCTGAATTAAGCAGACCACTCTTACCCAGTCCAAAGATCAGGGCTTGATCCATCACCGTGTTTTAGCTCACTGCACCATCCCAGCTCAGAACTTGGCTATATGCAAATTAGTCTGACCCTGGCCCAGTGCATCATGGGAACAGGGCAGACCAAACTACCAAGCCAATTCTTATACTGGGAAGGAAACAAGCTTCCGGGGACCGGTTTCTGGCATTTCAGCCGTCTTCGGCCCTGCTTGCTTGAATCCTGATGGTGCAATGAGCAAGGGACTCACATCTGAGTATACCCTTCCACGCTTATGGTGGACAAAAATGATTCAGAAAAGGGGGAGTGATGAACAGAGTGCCTGAATTAAGCAGACCACTCTTACCCAGTCCAAAGATCAGGGCTTGATCCATCACCGTTTTTTAGCTCACTGCACCATCCCAGCTCAGAACTTGGCTATATGCAAATTAGTCTGACCCTGGCCCAGTGCATCATGGGAACAGGGCAGACCAAACTACCAAGCCAATTCTTATACTGGGAAGGAAACAAACTTCCGGGGACCGGTTTCTGGCATTTCAGCCGTCTTCGGCCCGGCTTGCTTGAATCCTGATGGTGCAATGAGCAAGGGACTCACATCTGAGTATACCCTTCCACGCTTATGGTGGACAAAAATGATTCAGAAAAGGGGGTGGTGATGAACAGAGTGTCTGAATTAAGCAGACCACTCTTACCCAGTCCAAAGATCAGGGCTTGATCCATCACCGTTTTTTAGCTCACTGCACCATCCCAGCTCAGAACTTGGCTATATGCAAATTAGTCTGACCCTGGCCCAGTGCATCATGGGAACAGGGCAGACCAAACTACCAAGCCAATTCTTATACTGGGAAGGAGACAAGCTTCCGGGGTCCGGTTTCTGGCATTTCAGCCATCTTCGGCCCGGCTTGCTTGAATCCTGATGGTGCAATGAGCAAGGGACTCACAACAGAGTATACCCTTCCACGCTTATGGTGGACAAAAATAATTCAGAAAAGGGGGTGGTGATGAACAGAGTGTCTGAATTAAGCAGACCACTCTTACCCAGTCCAAAGATCAGGGATTGATCCATCACCGTTTTTTAGCTCACTGCACCATCCCAGCTCAGAACTTGGCTATATGCATATTAGTCTGACCCTGGCCCAGTGCATCATGGGAACAGGGCAGACCAAACTACCAAGCCAATTCTTATACTGGGAAGGAAACAAGCTTCCAGGGACCGGTTTCTGGCATTTCAGCCGTCTTCGGCCCGGCTTGCTTGAATCCTGATGGTGCAATGAGCAAGGGACTCACATCTGAGTATACCCTTCCACGCTTAAGGTGGACAAAAATGATTCAGAAAAGGGGGTGGTGATGAACAGAGTGTCTGAATTAAGCAGACCACTCTTACCCAGTCCAAAGATCAGGGCTTGATCCATCACCATTTTTTAGCTCACTGCACCATCCCAGCTCAGAACTTGGCTATATGCAAATTAGTCTGACCCTGGCCCAGTGCATCATGGGAACAGGGCAGACCAAACTACCAAGCCAATTCTTATACTGGGAAGTAAACAAGCTTCCGGGGACCGGTTTCTGGCCTTTCAGCCGTCTTCGGCCCGGCTTGCTTGAATCCTGATGGTGCAATGAGCAAGGGACTCACATCTGAGTATACCCTTCCACGCTCACTGCACCATCAGGATTCAAGCAAGCCGGGCCGAAGATGGCTGAAATGCCAGAAACGGGTCCCCGGTAGCTTGTCTCCTTTCTGGTGAAGAATTGGCTTGGTAGTTTAGTCTGCCCTGTTCCCATGATGCACTGGGCCAGGGACAGACTGATTTGCATATAGCCAGGTTCTGAGCTGGGATGGTGCAGTGAGATAAATAACGGTGATGGATCAGGCCCTGATCTTTGGACTGGGTAAGAGTGATCTGCTTAATTCAGACACTCTGTTCATCACCACCCCCATTTCTGAATCGTTTTTGGCCACTATAGGTGTGGCAGGGTATACTCAGACATGAGTCCCTTTCTCACTGCACCATCAGGATTCAAGCAAGCCGGGCCGAAGACGGCTGAAATGCCAGAAACTGGTCCCCGGTAGCTTGTCTCCTTTCTGGTGAAGAATTGGCTTGGTAGTTTAGTCTGCCCTGTTCCCATGATGCACTGGGCCAGGGACAGACTGATTTGCATATAGCCAGGTTCTGAGCTGGGATGATGCAGTGAGATAAATAACGGTGATGGATCAAGCCCTGATCTTTGGACTGGGTAAGAGTGGTCTGCTTAATTCAGACACTCTGTTCATCACCACCCCCTTTTCTGAATCGTTTTTGGCCACTATAGGTGAGGCAGGGTATACTCAGACATGAGTCCCTTTCTCACTGCACTATCAGGATTCAAGCAAGCCGGGCCGAAGACGGCTGAAATGCCAGAAACCGGTCCCCGGTAGCTTGTCTCCTTTCCGGTGAAAAATTGGCTTGGTAGTTTAGTCTGCCCTGTTCCCATGCTGCACTGGGCCAGGGACAGACTCATTTGCATATAGACAGGTTCTGAGCTGGGATGGTGCAGTGAGATAAATAACGGTGATGGATTAAGCCCTGATCTTTGGACTGGGTAAGAGTGGTCTGCTTAATTCAGACACTCTGTTCATCACCACCCCCTTTTCTGAATCATTTTTGGCCACTATAGGTGTGGCAGGGTATACTCAGACATGAGTCCCTTTCTCACTGCACCATCAGGATTCAAGCAAGCCGGGCCGAAGACGGCTGAAATGCCAGAAACCGGTCCCCGGTAGCTTGTCTCCTTTCTGGTGAAGAATTGGCTTGGTAGTTTGGTCTGCCCTGTTCCCATGATGCACTGGGCCAGGGACAGACTGATTTGCATATAGCCAGGTTCTGAGCTGGGATGGTGCAGTGAGATAAATAACGGTGATGGATCAAGCCCTGATCTTTGGACTGGGTAAGAGTGGTCTGCTTAATTCAGACACTCTGTTCATCACCACTCCCTTTTCTGAATCGTTTTTGGCCACTATAGGTGTGGCAGGGTATACTCAGACATGAGTCCCTTTCTCACTGCACCATCAGGATTCAAGCAAGCCTGGCCGAAGACGGCTGAAATGCCAGAAACCGGTCCCCGATAGCTTGTCTCCTTTCTGGTGAAGAATTGGCTTGGTAGTTTAGTCTGCCCTGTTCCCATGATGCACTGGGCCAGGGACAGACTGATTTGCATATAGCCAGGTTCTGAGCTGGGATGGTGCAGTGAGATAAATAACGGTGATGGATCAAGCCCTGATCTTTGGACTGGGTAAGAGTGGTCTGCTTAATTCAGACACTCTGTTCATCACCACCCCCTTTTCTGAATCGTTTTTGGCCACTATAGGTGTGGCAGGGTATACTCAGACATGAGTCCCTTTCTCACTGCACCATCAGGATTCAAGCAAGCCGGGCCGAAGACGGCTGAAATGCCAGAAACCGGTCCCCGGTAGCTTGTCTCCTTTCTGGTGAAAAATTGGCTTGGTAGTTTAGTCTGCCTTGTTCCCATGATGCACTGGGCCAGGTACAGACTGATTTGCATATAGCCAGGTTCTGAGCTGGGATGGTGCAGTGAGATAAATAACGGTGATGGATCAAGCCCTGATCTTTGGACTGGGTAAGAGTGGTCTGCTTAATTCAGACACTCAGGCAGTGAGGAACCCTACCCTCTGGGAGTGCTGGCGGTGTAGGTGGTGCACCGATATGCGCGGCGAGATGGCCTCGTGGGGAAGGGAATGCCACGTAGAGGTATGCTTGGGGCTGTTCCCTTATGCACTGCTTCTCACTGTAGGTCGTGGCTATTTGAATGCCCAGGCCTAGTGGTGGATGCCTTTGGTGTGCACACTGTGTGTAGCCGGTTCATCATACACTAGGGCCAGGAGGTGGCTACTAATAGCACCAGCAGGGCAGGATTGTGAATTGCGCGCCGATATTCAAGCGGCGTGGAAGCTGCACTCCGTGCCAGCATGCACTTCTATGCCTCAAGGCAGAAGCGCTGCTTCACTGTTGAGATAGCAGCATGGGGTGGGGGCCAGGAGGGGTGCAGAAAGCGGTGTGCCGCCCCTCCTCGTCACGGGCGCCAGCTCTCCCCTATCTTGCTTCTGTTTTGCTGTGCGCCATTCTGACCTCCTCGTCGCCACTGTGGAGGTGGAAGCTGGGCCCCACGGAAGGATGACAAGGCTTTGGGGTGATATCAACAACTTTATTGACAAAGTTTTCCTTATAGGGGAGAGCCGGACCGCCTCACGCTGTGTGCCAGTCCCTCGATGTGTCCAGCCCCCCGCGTCACGACCTCTCGCGATAGCAAGCGCTGGGTCACGTGACTCGGGGAGCTAGACCGCCACACTACATATACCAAACAGCTATACGGTAGCAATGGGCGTTATTGTTTTATTAGTGTGTGGTTTCAGTGTGAGCTCAGAACTGTGTTACCCGAGGGGATTTGAAAATCCAGTCATGTGCTAATGAATGTGTGTCTTTATACTCCATTAGAAAGAGTTAGACTACTGGGAGACGCTCCTGCTTGCACTCCAGTTTTCAGCGATATTAATGATGAAACTTGGTAAGCGACACCGTTGTAGTCCTTATCTTTCTTTCAACAGCACTTTAACCTTTGGGTGATGATTATTATTGGTGGTGGCTTGCCCATGTGAGTGGGCTGATAATGGGCTTGATTGTTCATACAATAGCATGATTTGAAATATACAACCTGCATTGAAGATGGTGAAGATGCAGATTTGGAAAGATGAATTTGTGGGCATTTATGTGTATGGTTTGTCATTTCAGGTATCCTGAGTGTGTGATCAAAAGAGTGGCACATAAGGCCTATATATTGGGAGAACATATCTCACTAAATTTTCTTTAAAAAAATCTCCTTCTTAAAATAATGTGTGTAAGGGGACAGAAATAAGTGGGATCGCTAGTCCTGAAGTTGGGCAACACAGAACAGCCAAAACATGTTGACAATATGAGCAGTATGAGTGGAATGAAGGGGCACTAATTATCCTCTGAAGCATCCCAGGTTGTTTTCTCTGTTTTAATCCTATTAGGGAGTCATCAAATAAAATGAGTTTAGGGCATCCCTGAGATAGTTCTAATAATTTTCCATCTGTTTTACGTTGTTATGTTATGCTGTATTTGATCCCAAGATCTATGTTTGTATTGTCTTCCCCCTTCCATTTGCTCCATCCCAGGCGTTGGTCTGTGCAGGGATGTTGTAGCAGCCCTATGATGAAACATGCCATTACTAGTGGGTGAGGGCGCTTTTAAAAAACTTTGCGTCTCTACTAATAATGTTTTTTTATCTACAACAATCATACAGATACCTCCTTTTCTTTTTTGTGTGTGTACTGTTTAGAGCCTACTTTAGAGTTGATTTATATTAATTAAAAAGGAAGGTTTGGCCCTGGTGAAGCGTTTATTTCAGCAGGTCAAATGGCAGTTTAAAGCTGCACACAGGCTGTGTTGGCAGGCCTGAGACATATTTAAAGGTCTACTTAAGCTGGTGGCACAATCAACCGTGACACTTTTAACCCATTTCACATTTCACTTGCTCTAGTTTATCAAACAAACAAGAAATAACCAGCTCCGCAGTAATTCTGGCGTCGAAGCACACTGGGAGGAGGTGGGGGGGGTATTAGACCTGCCTGGTGGGGCCCGATTATGAAGCATGTCACCAACTAGGTTGGTGAGTGAAGGCTTGCTAAAGAATCTAGTGTCATTCTTCTTGCTTGCTCTTCTCGTAAGAAAAGTGCACTCTTTTGTTGTTTTGACTATATTTTTTAGGGGGACCAAGAGTGCTCCTTCACATAAAAAAACCTATCTTGCCTGTTGTTTAAAGGCACAATCAGTGCCACAGGCCTACTAGCAGGATTTAATTTACAGGCCCCGGGCAGATGTGGTACCTCTTTACTAGGGGCTTATAAGTAAAGTAAATATAGCAATTGGGTGTATGCCAATTCTACCATGTTTAGAGGAGAGAACGCAAGCCCCTTAGCACTCATTAGCAGTGGTAAAGTGCACAAGTACAAAACAGGATCAGAAAATAGGGAGGAGTAAGGTAAAAACACTGGAGAAAGACCACCCTAAAACTGACCGGTCTAACATGATACCCCAGAGGAGTGAGAACCCATAGACAAGTCTGGGAAGAACCAATGCCTGTACAAATGTTTTAGGGCCTGTTCTGGGTGAGTTGCCTGGTTCCCCAGTGCAGCCTTAGTTGGAACTGGGCATTCTTTGCCATTGCTGTGATGTGGCTCTGGAGGTTATGTTGGCTGTCACGAATGAAGCCAGGTGACTTGGCGCTATCTCGAGGATTGAATATGGCTGCACCACCTTAGCTGGCTTACCAAAAATGTCTACGGCACCACTAAAAGCCTGCCTTAACGGGGCGGCAAGACTTATCACCGGAACCAGAAAATATGATCATATATCCCCGCACCTGAAAGCATTAAATTGGCTACCTTATGAAGCCAGAATCCAAATGAAGATAGCATGTATCACACACAGAGCGCTACATGTCAACACCCCAAGGTATCTAGCCAAGAAAGTTCAACTGTCCGGTGGCAACCGACCAGCTAGGAGTGCTAAGGAGCTGCTGCTACGGCCAACCATCTTCCGAAAGAAAAAAACCTATGACAGAGCGTTCTCAGGAGCTGCCCCCAGAATATGGAACTCTCTCCCTCCAAATATCAGGAAGATCCAGAACCTGGTAACAGTCAAGCGGGAAGTGAAGAGCCTGCTGATGAATAGATACATTACCTAGTGAAGATCACTGTTCACGGTTCTGATATACTAATGCCCTAGTACAGAGCTTTTATGGCACGAGTAAGGGAAGCATAGTCAATACTAAAAGGAACACGTATTCTATGATATGAGAACAACCTAAAGGACACCACTAATGGATATTTTGACTGATCACGAGAACAGCACCCCACACAAACATATACCGAGCTACCTCATATTGGTTATTTGTTATATATACCTGTTTTGTTACAAGTTTAGCCATAGCATATTTTAACGCGAACGTCTCTTGTGCTACGAATATATAGTTGTCGTACTTTAACTACCGAGCTACCTCATATTGGTTTATTTGTTATTTATACCTGTTTTTGCTACAAGTTTAGCCATAGCATATTTTAACGCGAACGTCTAATGTGGATATATATACGAATGTATAGTTGTTGTACTTTAACTGTTTTTATATATGTTAACCCTCTACCTCTCCTATGTTAAGCGCTCTGATACCCACGGGTCTTGTTCGCGCTATACAAAACTCTATAATAAATAAATAAATAAATAAATAAATAAATGGAGGGTTGGCATTCCATGGCTGGGATGGATTCCATCTAATCTTGTGGAGATAGGTTGGCTTTCTTCAGAGACATCAGAAGGAATTGTGTTGCTTGTAAGGTGTAGTTTGGGGGGGTGAATTGACATCCATGATTGAAATATTATCTAGATGTTTTGATAGCAGGGTGATGTCTGGGAAAGCCCTCTACAGATAAATCTGGGCGTGGTTTATGTACAGATGGAAGAGGATTTAGAGTCCCTAAGTATCCCACCGAGAAGCCTTGGAGACCACTTGTTGCAGACTCACTGGCTTCGACCCTGAGCTACTAATGTATACTACTTGGACGCGGTTAGTTAGATAGCAAATAAACCAGTTTAGGACTCTATCTTCAATACCCAATCAATTTTTCAGTATTTTTACCAGCGCTTGGTGCGTAACTGTGTCAAATACAGCAGAGGACTAGAGGGGAGCACATGAATTTCCAGTCTCAAGGATGCAGAGAGCGTCATTCACAGTCTGCAGAATTGTGGTCTGGGTGGTGTAGCCCTGCCTGAAGCCAGATTGGAGAGTGTTTGTGGGAATGCGAAACAACAGTTGGGAGGTTACGCAGCTTTCAATCACCTTATCTAAGAAGAGATGGGTAGACGCTGTACGGAGGTTTACTGATAAAGCCAGGAATGCTTTGCAAATATGGTTTGTGGGTTTTCCCTTGGATATGGTGTGTAGTTCTGTCACAGAAGTTCCATGATGGTGGCAGTTGAGGCTCAGAAGAGCGAAGGCACTTGTGTTGCATTTTTGAAGGGGTCTGAAGCTATGCTTGTGGTTCAGAAGTGCCGGTGGAGAGCAACTGATGAAGGAAGACAGGGAAATCCCAGAATTGTAGGGGGGAGAGAAAGGAGGGTGTGATGGGTGTGGGTGGTTGCTGAAGAGAGGAGGGTGGGTGAAATAAAAGAGTTGGGCAAGAGATGTTGGTTATTTAGTATTAGTTACTTATGGGAGAGAAGTTGGGGTGTTGGTGAGGATGGCTAGATAGTACCGCCATAGGTCCTGACGAATGCCAGGTTAATAATACCGACATTGGCAGAAACATGTTGACCATCACGTAAGAGTATTGGAAACAGACCATTCAACTTAGTTGGTCTAGTTTTCCAACACATTTTTAACATGTCTTTTTGATCAGCCATTAAATTAATTTTTGATACAATAAAGACATTTTTAAACTCACCACGTCACTCTTTTCCTTATTCACGTAGTTTATCACTTAGCTCCCACATCTTCACATTACCCGCTCCGCAGTAAATCTGGCGTTGAAGCACACTGGGGTGGCATTCGGTCACTCCCAGTGGGGCCCGATGATGAAGCATGTCACGGACCAGATCGGTGAGTGAGGGCTTTCTAAACACACCAAATAGGTGCTGTTTTCCTTTATGCTCAAATACGTTTGTGTTTTCTAACAAATAACACTCTTTCATTGTTGTTCATAATGTCAAGTGGGGAATAAGAGTGTTGCTCCCTCCCTACCTCTCTCTTTGTTGATATGTAGATAGTACCGCGACATAGAGTGGGAGGTGGTGGAGTGAAGGTATGGAGAGATGAGAAGGTTGCAAGGAGTGGAGAGGGGGGATTAGTAGACAGTTAGGAAGAAGAGGCCATTGGGGTGGTAGTGCTAGTCTCGCAAGTGTGGTTAGAAGGGAGCCGACGGTGGGGGGATAATCTCACCAGTTTAATTAGAGGGAATGGGAAGGTGGCGCGCGGTTGGTGGGGGAGCAAGGGAGGGGGCTGGGGAGCACCTGGCTGGGAGTGTTGTAGGTGAAAGCGGGCCTGTGGGGGGAGTGAAGGGAGAGAGGAATTGGTTGGTGAATTGCCTGGAGAGGGAGATAGAGAGAACACAAGTAGAATATGACGGGGATAGGTTACAGAGCTGGACGTGACTCAAAGGTGAGGAGTTCAAGAGTAAGAAATAGATTGTCGACCAAGCCAGAATCTTGTCATTACGTTGGATCATGATTTTCCGATTGTTAAAGAGTGAGATTGAAAAGTTACTGGTCGAGCCGAGGGGAGATACACATTTAGTTTGTGTCCAAAGAGAACACTTGTCAGTGAGGAGACGTGCAACTTATTTTGTAAGGAGCAGGACCATAGGTTGGTATAATGGGTAAAGAGGATGGTTTTGAGAATTCCTTTCCTAATGCAATGTATTGGTCTGCTGAAAGGGTGTCAGGGAAATCTCTCACTTTTTTTGTGTTTCGGGGTTTGCCTCAAGTATGTAGAGAGATTAAAGGGTATGTGATCATAAAAGCATTGAATTTGGATTTGGAGAAGTGGATTGTGAGAGGGTGTGTTATCGCCATTGTTAGTTGCGACTTGGATCTGACGGATAACAGAAAGTAAGCGGCCTGGCTCTGAGCTCCTTAGAGATTTCTGTCCCGACGTTGATCAGAAGCTGTTATACTATGAATGGGTGAAGTTTAGAAGAGGAGACCCGGACACTCACTTCGAGCCAGTGAGAGATTCATGGAACCTGGTATCCTTACGAACTTTCATACAACTTTGGCTTTTGCTGTAATACACAAATACTGGGCTTCTGTCACTAGAATCTTGAAAGAACTGACATTGATACTATATTTCTAAGAATATTGATTGGGCTAGGAGAGATATTACTAACAATAATAATAATAAAATACTTTATTTTAGACAATTAAGTCCAAACAACTTCAAGCATTTTTGCTAATATCATACTTTTTTTCATTCTTGATAAAAACATGTATCATCAATCGTGGTTTGGCCCAGCTGCAGCACAACATAAGGGGTGGGAGTTAAAAATGGTACCTGTCAAATCAGGAATCATAGTTTTGTTCAAAGCGTACGGCCGCGATACGTGCATACGTGCTTTACGTAGTTTAGGTGGGCCAGGCATACGACGCACACATACAGCGATTCCAAGGGTTATTGCTTCCCGGGTTCTGACGCTCTTCTTTAGATCAAGTAAGTACTAGGTTCACCCATGTCCCATGCGCATCGTCAGCGGTATAAATGTAAAATAAGTAAATAGGTAGGAGAAGTTGAACACAATCCTTGACAAAGCGAGACAGCCACTCTAAGAAATGTAGTTACTGGAATACCTGTCCCTGCTAATAACTAGCGTTTAGCCTAGTGTAGCGCTCGCATTCACACACAACCCCACCATTTTAATTTAGCAAGTTTCATTCAGGCTAGGTGTCCTGCACAAGCATCAGTATAATAATCTCGCCCGCTCTTACTGTATCCAAAAAGGTCAAACTGTGTACAAGTACAGTGGGCGACTTCACCAGCTAACACAACATGCACAAAAACCCCGAATGAGTAATGCTACATTGAAGTTAACACATACCATGCCTGAACGGCCTCCCGTAGGCATAAATTCCACACTTGAAATACACTTGACAAGGTTCACTGCCTCAAAACAGGTTCTGTATATATACGTATACGTTCTTGCTGCAGTAATGGCAATTTAAAACTTCAAATCTGAACTCTTTTCTCCTTCTAAAAGGGCCGGGTTCTTAACTTCGGAGTGACTGACAGACTCCTCCGGGTGTAGTAGTTCTTCGCCGTTCACCATCTCCGTCCCAAACATGATGGCACAAACCCTGTAAAATGAATGACGTACATTAAAATGTGGGCTGCAACACTTAACCATCCAGGCCCTGGCACTTGCTGGCCTCGCTGCACAACCCTGTTGTTAGGGCGAGCATCAGGGCTGGGCCTGGGCAGTGAGGCCAGCAAGTGCTTAAGCCAGGAAAGTCTAGTGCTGCAGCCCACATTTAATTTACATGTCATTGAAGAAGCGGGGTAGTGATTAGGGCTGGCTGCTCGGTTCTGACAAGTGACAGCTCTAAGAAGAGGGTTAGGGGCCTGCCCTACAACTACATAATCTACTGAAAGCGAGTCCTCATTACCGTGATGTTAGCAGCACGTTGGGGCCTGGCAAGCATGCTCACTCCCAGCCAGGACCAGGAGAGCGCGCAGCAGCCTTTACACGCGGGCACTTCTGGGAGCTCCTGGCTGCAATTTATGATTATGTCCTTTTATCCCTTAGGCCGCCATGTCATTGCCTTTTATGTGAGTTTCACCACTTTAAAAGTATGGTTAGCTGCGCATGTGCATGTGGTTACGTGTGGGTCATGATTATTAATGGAAGTGATCTATAAAACACGAGAGGGCTTCAGTTGTTTCATGTTGTTCTGTGAATGACTCTCCCAGTCTTACTTTTACGTTTACATTCTGGTATTTGTAAATGTGGTTTTTTTTTTGCTGTGCTAGCCCTGTGTATGTAATGTAAAGCCATTTATCCATAAGAAAGCATAGTATCTGGCGACAGATTCTGGCACCAGAATGCAAATCAAAAGTTTGTCTCTATGGCCTGCTCACTCACTCTAAGGTTGGATAGCTTGGGGTTGGGCCATCTTCTCCTGAAAGCAAGGCACACTCAAATGTTTCAGTGCAACATAAAATCTGGGAGCATATATACTCGCTGTCTTCACTCACAATCCCTATCTAATGCAGAGACACACAGACAACGTGCGCATGGCAGGGTAGCTGGTTTCTAAGAGTTGACTTTTACTACCTAATGATGCGCTGCGATTGAAAAAAACATGTCTCTTCAACTCGTTCCTAAATTTTTGGAGCAGGGTTGGGGAAGTCGTAATGGATATGGAAATACAACTCCTGATCTTGGATGCAGAGGGTCTGAATTCCATCAAGGCACGGCAACCCTAAAGTTTTTATTAAACAACTGTTATATTTTTATTTTGTTGCAAGTATGGTTATAATACCTTCATTGCATCCCAATTAATTTCAGGGAGGCAACTGGAAATACTCCTGCGGTCGGGCTTGCATCCCCACCGGTAAAAAAATGGTGGGGAGCCACAGCCAACTGCCAATTAGGTCAAGGGAGCCACAGGTCGAAAAAGTTTGGGAACCACTGCTATATGGGGTGACTCCATGACCCGGATGTTAAGTGCACCACATCCTCGGTCCAGGCACAACCAGAGGCTATAAATAAAGGGGTTTTAGACTGCATGTGGTTTTTATCCATACTTCAGCATATAGTGTGACTTATGCAGTACCATCATGGACCTCTCTGCTGCCTTCAACACTGGCTCCCACCACACCCTCTGCACAAGACTTCATGGTGCTAGAGTGGATCCGGTCCTTTCTCACCTGCCAAACCCAGAGAGTCAGGTTCCCACCGTTCTCCTCAAAACCCACAGAGATCAGCGGCGGAGTCCCCCAAGGCTCATCTCTAAGTCCCACCCTCCTTAACATCTACATGACTCACTTGCAGCCATCGTCAGGAACCACAGACTCAATAGCGTCTCCTATGCTGACGACACACAGCTGATTCTTTCCTTCAATGACGAATCTACAACTGCGAAGAGCAACATTCACGATGGGATGACGGCAGTAGCTGCCTGGATAAATGAGTGCTGCCTCAAACTCAACACAGACAAAATCGAAGTCCTCATCGTGAGCTTCACTCCCACCGCACAGGATGACTCCTAGTGGCTAGCATCGCTCGTAACCCCCACACCCACCGACCACGCATGCAACCTTGGCATCATCCTCGACTCCTCGCTCTCTATGAATCGCCAAATCAATGCCATATCATCCTCCTGCTTCCACACGCTCCACCTGCTCCAGAATATCTTCAAATGGATCCCCACGAGTCCAAGAGAATGGTCACCCTGGTACTGGTCAGCAGCAAGCTCGACTACGGCAACACACTCTACGCCGATCCCACCCAAAAACTCCAAAAGAAGTTGTAGCGCATTCAAAACCCCTCCAGCGGACATATGGCGGACATCCCCTGCCAAAGCCACTTCTCCAGTCACCTGGGAGACCTCTACTGGCTCCAGATCAACAAAAGAATCACCTTCAAGCTCCTCTAGCATGCCTACAAAGCCCTCTATTACACCGGAACTGAATACTTCAACCACCTCCTCTCCTTCTACACACCAACCAGACATCTCTGCTCCACCCACCTGGCCCTGGCCACTATCCCATGGATCCGCAAGACCTTGACTGGAGGAATATCCTTCTCCTTCCTCGCTGCGAAGACCTGGAACTCACTACCTCTGCATCTCAAGCAATCACCCTCACTGCCTCAATTCAGGAATGACCTCAAGACCTGGCTCTTCGACTAAACTGCAGAAGCTCCCTACACCGCCCCAGCCCCTTGAGACACTTACGGGTGATTAGTCATGCTCTATAAGAACCTGATTGATTGATTGAAGAAAGGCAACGAGCGGCCCCTCACTGGTGATGTGCATGCCACATTTGAACATAATGGAATAATCATGGCTCCTGTAGACATACTCAAATATACTACACGTTACCGAACCAATAGTAGGTACTCTCCGGGGGCGGCAGACCAGCTGCAAATGGCTGATAACAGGACAGTGAGTCTACAAAGATAGTTCACCATGAAAGAAACTGGGGAGGTCACCTGACTACATGAGGACAATAGCAGATGAGAACAACGCAACAACACATCAGGGGCCATAGCAAGGGTAGGTCCAACAGTAGCATGAGCTGCTATGCGTGCTTCAGCCACTTAGTGAACTAGTTGACCACGCTACGGCTGCGCCTAGGTGGAGGACATGGGTATAGAGACTGGATAATTATTTAATCGCCAACCGGGAAGATGATGGGGCAGTCAAGCACACACTGCTGCTTCACTGTGTGGGGAGGGAGATCTATAAACCTTTTGAACAGCTTCCCAGCAGTGGATCAGCAGATGACTACAATGCGATGGCGAGGGCTCTCAATGCGCATTTTGACAAGGTGCTGAATCCAGATTTCGAAAGAGTAAAGGTCTGCCAGGAACCGCCAACGAGAGGGTGAGTTCATTGACGCTTTTGATGCCCGCCTCTGCGAGTTGGCAAGCATGTGTATGAGGGCTGATTAATCAAAGGAGATCAGGGCGCAAATCGTTCAAGGGTGCTGATACAAAACCCTGCAAGACTTAATACTGAGGCAACTGAACATCACTCTAGATGATATTCTCATCATGGCGAGATCTCACGATCTGTCGGCTACTAGGGCCACAGAGATTGACATGGCGATAACACAAGCGCCAAATAAACACCAAAATGTGAAAGGGGAGTATGCGGATGCTGTGTCTACAAGAGTGAAGGCAACCCAGCCCAAGGTTTCAGCAGCCACACAAGCTTAACGTAGAAACTGTAGCCGAACACCCCCTGGAAAACTACCTGGAGTATGGGTGCACGTGTTCGAGCTGTGGGAAGCTGAACCACTTCAAAAAGGTGTGTAGAGGTTGTCCATAGGGTAAATGGGCCCGCAGGAGGCTGCCCCAGACAAAATCCATTTGGCAATTGTCACTGGAGAACCCGGGGCTCCAAGGAGCGGCCACGTAAGCCCCGTGGGGTCGACGCCACCGGGAAGAATCACCATCAGATAAGGGGGAGGAAGTGTTCCTCATCTCGTTCACAGGAGACCTGAAGTGGCATAGAAAGCCACAACCCACATCAGCAATCTCGGGGCCATGGTGAATGTAATGGGCATCCACAATATCAACGTGTCAGTCCGAGGCCTGACTTGTTCTTGTCCCATGCAAAAATCTACACGTACTGAGAGAACACTTCATTGCCGCTCAAAGAACCTATGAGGTTGTCTGTCCAGTCCAATGACCAGGCAGTCTTTCACGATACTGACAAAGAGGCAGATACATTGCTGGAATGACATACAGCAGATCTGGGCGTGGTGTCCTTAGCCAGGAATGTGTAAACATATCAGGTGAATGAACTGTTGAACCAGTTCCCAGGGCTGTTCAAAGGGTTGGACTGCCTGTGAGCCACATCGATCAGTCTACATATTGACACATCAGTCAAGCTGGTGACCTAACACCATCGCCGTAGACCATTCCACTCGTGGCTACTTGTGGAACAGGAGCGGAACATGCTTAGGGGTGATCGAGAAGGTGTCTGTTCCGACGCCCTGGGTATCCCAATGGTGATAGCCGAGAAGACCAAACAGCCTGGCAAGGAACAGCTTTGCATAGATAAGCACCTTCCAAACAAGGTCATCAAAAGGGAGAGGCCCATCACTCCCAAGATGGACGACATTATAGAAGACTTGAACGGGGCTAGGTTGTTCTTCAAATTGGACCTCAATGCTGGATACCACCAACTCCAGCTGGCGGAAGAGAGCCTATACATATCAACATTCTCAATACACCGGGGTTTGCAGAGATACAAGCGAATAAGCTTCGGCATATCATCTGCAGCTGAGGTATTCTAGAATACCATAATGAAGGTACTGTCAAGATTGCAGGGCAACATGAATGTCAGTGATGACATTTTATTTTACTCGACAACAGCAGAGGAACATCAGCAATGCCTGCAGGCTACCCTAAAATGTATAAGTGAGCAAGGTGTCACCCTCCATCTTGAGAAGTGCTCTTTCTTCCAGACCACCATTGAATTCTTTGGATATGTTTTCCCACTAAAAGGGGTGCAGTTCGACCCAACCCGCCCCCGAAAATCGCATGCCATCAAGCAGGCACCAGCACAAAGCAATGTCTTCGAGGCGCACAGTTTCTTAGGAATGGGCACTTATTGTGGAAGGTTTATTCCCTACTTGGCAAACATTGCCGAACCACTGAGGGCACTGACAAAGGTGGATGCTCATTGGGTATGGGGCCCAAGTGAAGAAGAGGCTTTTCAGAGAGTAAAATCTACACTCCTGGGCAAGGCAAAAATGGCATACTTTGCCCCTAAGAAAAGAACAGAACTGGTGGTCGATGCAAGCCTCGTAGGCCTTGGGTGGTGCTTACACAGGAATTAGACCCAGGGAGATGGGCACCTCTGCCGTTTGTAAGCAAAGTGCTCAAACAAACTAAAGCAAGGTATGTCCCGATCGAAATGTAAGCCCTTGCCATCAATTGAGCATGTGGACACTTTCATTTGTATCTAAGTGAGCGATCGTTCAGCGTGATCACTGATCATCAGCCCTTGGTGCCATTGTTCAGGGGCACGGCACCCCATCCACTGTCTTGCATCGAACGGTTGGCCATCAAACTTCAGCACTACTAGTTCGAGGTGGTCTACAAGCAAGGTCCCAAAAACTAAACGAATTTCCTGGAACGCTATCCACCCCAAGGGAATGAGAAAAATAAGCTGATCCCACGTAGGGGTACATCCGCATAGTGTCTCAAGGAGCCTGCCTGAAAGCATTGAGCCTGCCAGGCATAAAAGAAGCAACTGCTGGTGATCCGGTGCTCACAAAGGTTCTGGGGCACTGCAGCATGATTTTCTTCTGGACACCAAAAGCTGGAGTGACCCAGAAGAGGAACATCTCACTAAACTATGGAGGATAAGCTCAGCTCCACCTAAGAGGGTCTCATTCTGTGGGTCCATGGGCTGGTCAGTCCTGAGAGTCCGCAACAGTGGGTAGCAGTGCTGGCCGATGGAGGGCATTGGGGGATGGCAAAATGTAGTTTTGCATGAGGGAGAATGTGTGGTTCCCGGGGCTGGAAGCAGTGGTTGACGATTTGGTACTGCAATTACCGCGTGCCAGGTTATCAGCATCCCAGAAACGCCTGCTCTGGTCATTAAGGAGGCATGTATCACCCCATGGTCCAAAGTGAGCATGGACTTCAGGAGCTTCCTGGAAAGAAGGAACACGATGGTCCTCATGGACAGTCATTTGAAATACCCTGTGGTGGAGCTCATTGAGTCAATGGTGTTTGCAAATGTGGCGCCTGCGCTGGTAAAGATGTTCGCCCTGTTTAGTCTGTCTGAGGAAATTAAACCGAACTACGGACCGCCGTTTCAAGGGCTTGAGTTCAAGCATCCGCTTGACCATCTAGGAATCCAACACCTCCACATTACCCATAGTGGCCACAAGCCACTATGGGTAATGGTGGAAGGTGGGAAGATTTATGCTGACTTTGACAAAACCCTGAGGATTGCCACACATGAAGGTGTTAGCCCAGAACTCAGCTTAATCGGTTCCTAAGGGACTTCCGGGGCACATCAGACTGAACCACGCAGTGCCCCCCACGGGCACTCCTGCTGAGAGGATACAGGTGGGACACAATTCCTGTTCACCTGGAGTGGACTCGACCACAGTATGACACGGAAAGGAGCCAGACCAGGCGGACCCAGAAGGCCACAACCCACGTGCGTGGTCGAGATATGCAGATTGGATGTCAAGGTACTCATCCCACCTGCAGAAATCTTAAGTAAAACTTTCTATGAAGTGTCTGTACGCACTCTTTATTTACTTTTATTATCAGTGTGCGATCATTAGGGGCGCAGTAGAACACATGTTAAAAAAATGTCTTCTAATATTTACTGTTTAAAATATGTATTTGTAAGGGAAAAAATACGGCTTTAGGTGATTTTTTGAACATGCATTAGTCCTTTCTAATTGTTGTGTTACAACTGTAAAATCAGTAAATAAAGAGTTCTTAAAACAAGGTTTCTGGCTGATTCAAAGTCGACAAGAAGTAACTGTTCCAATCCTCTAAATTTCTTTCATAAAAACATTGTTTCCAGCTTTTAGTAATTGAGGAAACTAACTGAATAGAGGCGCCTTTTAGCGCGGCTTCTATTGACTTGACTTTGCCTGACTCTAATAGGGCGGATATCTTCAGACATAGCTCAAATCTCACGTGATTTTATCTCGTAACAGAATGACGACATGCTGAGTTCTAACAATGTATTCTACAATGTTCTTTCAGCTTGTACGAGCGCCGCTGGTGTAGTGGTATCATGCAAGATTCCCATTCTTGCGACCCGGGTTCGATTCCCGGGCGGCGCACTTATTTTGTAGTTTTATTTTTTGCCATTTTCTGCCCTTTAATATTTCACACGCTCACATCTTGCCAACATTTAATATTCTTTAAAAATTTGAGCCGTTGGGCAAGCAGCTCGCAAAACGGAAATTGTGGTAGTAAACTTAGACTTTTAGCGTTTTGCTAACATATTGTTATTGTCCCACAGATCAGGTGATCACTTTATAAATACACATACATTTGAAAATACGCATAGTAGGGAGAAAATAATCGGTTTGTGAACATTGAAAGGGGCGAGTAATTCAGGGCTCTTATAACTTCTTAAATGGGTTACATTCCGTGGGGTCTTTACTTTAGGAACACACTATTTCCCAGGTTTCTGTAGTTTTTTTTCTCCGGAGGGTTTGAATTTGTTTGAACTACAATCCCCAGTAACCTTTAATGGGCGTATCTTGTTTCGGTTCAGGAGCCAGTATCTAGCTTTTGACTACCGCTCCTTAAGCGTCCTTGTACTCGATTTTTTTGTGCGTGTTCTTCAACCATTTTTAAGTCCCCTTGCGATTTCTTAGCATCCGATGCACAGTGCTTCCCTTAAGCGCAGCAACTTCCTTCACAACGGTTACTCTTACTTTTCGAAGGACTTTTAGGATGTTGTCTGCGGCTGCCGCCGATAGAAACAAACAGCCCATCCTGGATGTGCTCCGAGGCTGCGTGGATCCCCATGCCCCCGTTGTCGACGTCCTGGAGGTGGCCTCCGGCTATGGTCAGCATGCTGCCCACTTTGCCCAGGCATTGCCCAATGTAAGATGGCAGCCGTCGGAGATGGACAAAAAATGCATCGAGAGGTGAGCTGTAGCACAACATTTTTTTTGCAAGTGGAGTGCGTCTTTAGACCGTATATTTGGTATTGTCACGGTATCCCTGTCAATGTTTCCTGTGACTTATGATATGCTGTGGGCATGTTGTTTTTAATGTTTCTGTGTAAACACTGACAGAGAACACTACAGAGACAGTAAACAGACTTGAACTGTAATGTTGAAACGGTAATGCTTAGTCTCAGCCACTAATAATAGATTGGGCTTCATTCCAATCCATTGCCGTTTGCCCTCCGCATCACTCCAGACAAGGGGGCAACATATGCACATTATATTTGTCCTTACTTCACTATGAACAGTCCGACCCGGTCTGCCAGGCCATGGTATCTTTTGCCAGAAACACAGTATCTCTTGCCAGAAACACAGCGATCTATTGTGCCCCAGTCACTACTAACTCTAGAACAGAGAATGCTATGAGTGTGGATCTCAGAAATGAATATCGAGACAATGGTTCCTAGAAGCTGGGCAATAAGCACACTAAACATTGAGAAAGAAAATACACTGGAATTTTGACAGGAAACCCCCTGACACTTGCAGGAATTTACTAAAACTAGGAGGGGAATACACTGACTTAGAGATAGGACGGAGGACTCAGACACTCAAAGAGAGGAAGAGAGACACTGGAACTGGGAATCCGGGTCATGCTCTGCATGTTCTTCTATTTTTACATGCAGTCACTATAGAAAGTATCCTCAGGCTATGGTATATGTAGAGGGGTAACACGTTATCACCTGGCAGGTAGCGCCATGACAAGGGCCTGCACGCAGCAAAGAAACTGAGACAGACACATCAGTTCGAGCACTCAGATGGACTGGAAGCCCCGAGCGACCCAGCCTGTTTATTTAAGCCTTCTGGCCAGAAGGTGCTACATGTACTTCTGGGTAGGGGTCCCCACGTGGCTGGCGGTGAACAACTAGACCGCTACATCCCATCCCAAATCAGTTTTAAAACAAAATAAATAAAAACAAACTAGCATGCAAAATCAGCAAGTCTTTGTTTCGGCCTTGGGTTTGGTCTCCAATTGTAATGATGTTGACGAGAAGTTAGGCTTGTCCGTGGCGTGGTTGTTTCTCCTTCGCTGGATACAAATCTCAACACGGTGTCACCCAGTAAGTCAGGGACTGCTGGACTTACTGCCCAGGGTTCAGCTCAGCAATCTCCCACTCTAGTTCATTGCTGCAGGGCACCTCGGTCCGAACTCTCCTGTGCTCAGGAGCGAATATTTCATAGAACCAGGATACATTACGAGTGATTACCTCTCCGTTCTTCTGTGCTGTAACTGCAATTCCCTTAACTGCCTTGGCAGTCCACAGCCCTGGTTCATAGAATGTGCGGAATTTTCCCACACTCCGACGATTATTCACCAGGACTATGCATCCAGGCACCAACAGCCTCGGTTGTGCTCTTCGCTGATGACTGGCTTTCTCATTGGTTGCTAGCCTACGGGCTTGAGTGTCCGCAGGATGGTATGGCTCTGGCTCCCAATTCTCAGCTACTGGGATCGTGTCTCGTCGGTGTCCGGAAAACATCAGCGACCACGGGGATCTATGAGTTGTGCAATGAGGTGTGCTCCGGTATTCTCGTGGAAAGTTCTGTTGGGCGATTTCCGGGTCAGACTGTTCGGCTACTGCTATGCGTAGGATTTTGATAAGGTTTCGCATGAATCGCTCAGCCTCCCGATTGGCTTGTGACTATTGTGGAGTGATGTGGTGATTTTATTCCTAGTCGCGTTAGGTATTCTTTGAATTTGCTGCCTTGAAAAGGGGGGCCGTTATCTATCTTGATTTTGTGTGGTAGCCCAAATAGTGCAAAAGTTTTTTCCAACATTGGTAGTAGGTGGTTAAATGCAGTTGATGGTAGCACTTCCATGGTCGGGTATTTTGTATAGCTGTCTATTATAACTGCGGTGGTCCGACCGTCTGGGAAGCTTCCAAAATCAAGACTTATCCATGACCAGGGTTATGGTGCTGGTTCTTCATTTATCACCGGGGCTGTTGACTCAGGGTTTCCGGTGAGTTGGCATTCTTGACACTTGCGTACTAGTTAATCTACAGCTTCTTCCAGACCTGGGAACCACACTTTTTTCCTCATTCTGGATTTCATTTTTTTTCGTACCTTGGTGTCCTTCATGTGCTTGAGCAGTAGCTCATTCCTGGAGGCTTAGGGGTTCAACGATGCGGGACCCTCTTAACACAATGCCACTGGGTGCAGCACTTAGCTCTTCGTGTACTTTCCATATTTTCCTCAGGCGAGTCCAGTCTGCCTCATTCCAACCATTGATGTTGTAGAGAGAACTTCTCCATGATCCTCTTTTCAAAGCGTCCATTACTCTCTCAAGCACAATGTCAGTTCATGTGTGGGCTTCGATTTCTGAAGTTGTGAGGGCTTTTGGGCACGCCCTTTGAGTGATCATGTTGATAAAATCTTCGGTCTGTACTTAGTGCTCAGAACTGCTGTTGGTGGGATCAGCTGGATGTCGTGACAAAAAGTATGCTAGGTTTTTTGCTCCAGATCTAATTGATAATGTTGAAGTTGGATCGCCCATCTTTCTATTCTGGGTGGCGGGTGAGGAGCAGCCCCCTTGAACAGCGGGAGCAGCGGCTGATGGTCAGTTACTACACAGAATGGGTGTCCTGAGATATATAGATGAAAGTGGTTGCATGCTCACTTGATAGCAAGTGCTTCTCGTTTGATTTGTGAATACCGGGATTCCGTCGCCGTTAATGCTTTGCTTGCGAATGCCAGTGGGACCCATGTCCCTGGTTCAATTTCTTGGGTCAGAAGGGCTCCTAACCCTACCGGGCTCGCATCCACTATCAGTTCTGTTTGCTGTGTAGTGTCGAAGTAGGCCATTGTCGTCTTTTCCTGCAGGGCTGACTTCACTCTTTGAAACGCTCTTTCTTCTTCTTGGCCCCATTTCCACCCAGTCTCTTTCTTTGTTAAGCTTCATAGTGGTTCAGCAATAGTGGCGAGGTTGGGTATGAATCTTCCTCAGTATGTCTCCATGCCCAGGAAACTCCGATACTCCAATACAGTTGTAGGTGCGGGAGCGAGCTGGATGGCTTGAGACTTCCTTGGGTCAACTTTTACCCCTTCTTGGCTGAACACCTATCCAAAGAATTCAATGGTTTTCTTAAATAATTAAAAATTTTCTTTGTGGAGTGTGACACCATGATCTTGCAGGCGTTGGAGGGTAGCTCGGAGCTGTCGGTGATGTTCTTCAAGTGTAACCGATTGTATCAAAATGTCATCACTGACATTGAGCACCCCTTGTAGACCGGGCAGGATTTCTCTAACAGCATTTTGAAAAATCTCCATGGCCGAAGATATCCCGAAATGTAACCTTTTGTAACGCCGTAGCCCTAGGTGTGTTGAAAATGTGGTTATATATAGGGCTCCCGGTTTTATGGTATTTATTTTTTTGCAATTTCCGTCTGTATATATCCATATTTATTTTTTGGGCATTTTTTCTGTATTTATCCACATTTATTTTTGCCACAAGCAAAAGACGACACTACAGCTAGTATTTTTCCACATTTATTTAAATTGACAATTTTATTCGTTTTCTAGTACAATATAGTCTAGTTGCATTTGCATAGCCAATAGGTCTCGCCTTTGGGACCTTATAAGTATTTAGTTATGCAGCACAATATCCTTGGTGTAACAACATCACCTGTTGCATGGATAAACACTTATAAGGTCCCAAAGGCGAGACCTATTGGCTATGCCAATGCTTGTTAAGGTTTATGGTTTGATAATGGGGCCACTTTTATGTTGGTGCCAAGATAGGAAGGAAGTGCATGTGAAAGCAGCTGAAACATGAATAAATGGGACTGTTCCAGCGCTGGCATCAGGCTATCGTGCTGTGCCAGGCCTCGCTACCACTTACTAATTGTAACCGCTCAGTTATTTCAATGTGAATAAGCTAAGCACATACTTGCCTCAACTAATGTGGACCAGCTCATTTATTTATTTATTTATTTATTTATTTATTTATTTATTTATTGTGTTTTCTAGAGCGCGAACATGACCCGTGAGGGTATCGGAGCACTTTACACGGTATACATTGTTGAGCAAACAAAAGATTAAGGTGCAGGGACAAACAGATCAAACGCTTCACGGTATACATTGTTGAGCAAAAAGATTAAGGTGCAGGGACAAACAGATCCACACGAATGGTTGCACTCATTGCCAACAGCATTCGTGCCGACAGACCTGATTCAGGGGGGAGAATCCAGATTTTTCATGCCAAAAATGGCCCTCCTGCAATAGTCCCCAATTCAATACAAGTCAATGGGGAAAATAAATACCCCCTATTTCTTTTTAAAACTCTCTCTTTCCAAATGTTGGTATGTATGCAATAGACCCAATTCAGATGGGAGACTCCCAATTTTTTAAGCCCGAAGCTTAGCTTAGCTTATTTTAGCTGCCTCCTACCTTAAATTACCTCTTTTCCCATGAAAGTCAGTTTGGGAAATAAATTCTAATAATTTTGTTTTAAAAATCTACCGCTTTGCAGCTACAAAATGTTGGCATGTATGCAACTCTGTCACAGCGCTTGAATCATTTGAGCAATGCACAGCTTTCTGAGTGTGGCACAGCCACACCACAGGGGCCTTTCCCCAGCCTCAGAGTTAGTCAGACCTCCCTGGCGGGGAGTACGGAGGTGGTGGTACCAGCAGCAGGTCTGCTGGCTCCCCTACCACCACCAGGTTGGTTGGCACACATGAGGTACAGGAGGCTCTGGGCACAGTGACGCATGCTCAAATTTCAACTGTGTCCAAAGTTTTTAATTTCACCCCATCCAAAGTGGGGTTTGATCACAAGGCCATCAATCTGTAGTGGCACAAGAAAGTACTACCACTGACGGCCCTGGAATAAAAATATTGGCCTGCGCTACAACCCTCTGCCCTCAGCTTAAAAGTTCCCGTCATGTGCCTCAGGTGCCAGTGATAGCCTCCTCTTTTGACCTTGTGGCCTGCGCAGAAAGCCCAGCCAGCCGGCAGCTGCATACATGAATTCAACAGTCACAGTCAATATATTTCCTTTTTTAATGTAATACAGTTAGTTATTCAGACATTGTAAGTTCAACATATTTGTCTTGAATATAAATTAGATGTATTTTTTAAAATGTGTTACATCCTATGACATGTTTAGTGTATGCCCCCCCCGCCCCCAGCAAAGAAGGGGGCCATACACTAAACACCAGTGTGCTTCCTGGCAGGGAGCCGCCACAACAGTCAGCTCCCAGAGGCAGCTATTTATTCTCGTGGGGGTCCCGCAGCATGAGCCAGCAAAGGAGGGGGGCATACTCTAAACCACAGTGTTCTTCTTGGAAGGAATTCGCCGCCACAGTCAGGGCCAGGATGCGCCTATTTACTCGAGATAACAAAGCTGAGAAGCCTCACCCGAGTACTTAACAGGTCTTTAAAAAGACCATTCACATGTTAATGAGGCTTTGATGTTTATTTCACCCCTTCTTACCAGACTGCAGGCAGTGTCTACCCCCTGTGAGAGCTGCCTTTTACACATGACACAGGTTGGAGCTACGTGCCCATTTTAATAAAAAATTTAAACAGGAACATTTGCGGTGCTGTTTGTGAAACAAAAGAAACACAGCCCGAGATGCCTGGTCTGAAAGGAAACGGGATGGGTGCTGTGAAGCCGGAGGACAGCAATGTAAGCAACAACACTTGTCAGGGCGCCTGACTCCTGTATACAATGTAAATGTGGCAAATGGCTAATGATTAAATGATTGGAGAGGCTGCGTGGGAGTCATTTAGGCTTTAATTGACAGAGTGACATGAATTTTCACAATGCATCGAGCGCAGCGTGTTTCTACTCAGTGCCCTGCTCTCCAAAGCCCTTGCCTTATCTTATCGTGCCTTATCTTCCATTCCAAGTTCCCCGTCGGTAGGAAAATACCCGAGGGCAGCGTGTCAAAATTTGCTAGTATTTTCCCGTTTATAAATATAAATACAGACAAAGGAAATATAGATTTCCGTCTGTATTTATATGTATAAATCCGTAAAAACGGAAAACCGGGAGCCCTAGTTATATATCTGCTTTCTTCAACTAGTCTTAACTGGTGATATCCGGTGTTGAGGTCTAGCTTTGAAAACCACTGAGACCCATTAAGATCAGCGAGTATATCATCAACCGTTGGTGTCAGATGTCTCTCCCTGCGTATTGCCTGGTTGGGCATTCTCCTATATATGCAGGGTCTGATTTGGCTGGGCTGTTTTGGTTTCTCAGCTATAACCATTAGTGACACCCAGGGAGTTGGGAATTTATATCACGCTTGCACACTGGAATCAACTATAAATTGATCTGTTGTTGCGTGCTCTAGGGTGTACTCTCCGTCATTGAGTACTGGTAAACAAATGAATAGCGTGACCCTTCATTGGGTGACGTCCCCTAGTCACAGCTGTGTCCCTGTAACAGGGTTGTAAAGTTCTTCACGATGTGAAACTGCGGATCATTTAAAACAAATCCAGAACTCTCATATTCCAAGATATTTTATTCTCCATCATCATATCTTCAAACTGATTCAAAAAACAATCAATGGCATCCAGCCTTATATCCAATGCTTCATTGTCCAATGCATTTCGGCTAATTAATAGCCTTCATCAGGGACTGAATTCTACAAATCAAAAAATATATACATACAATCACATATAAGGATATATCAGAGATTTTATATTCAAATCATTGCTAGTTTTATGATATACATGTGATTCCTGGATATCCATGGTGAATCTATATCAGGTAGCGCTGTCGTAAACAGAAAAGAACACCACGTGAGTATGAGTGATGTGGTTAGAAAACGACTCTAAGTGGCCAAGTGACAAGGTCTGGTTGTGCTCTAACTAAAAGCAAAGAATAATCATGTCAAATATTAAAAACCATTGCTGAATCCAGAGTTGTAGTACGTGTGTACCCGCTCACCGATTCTAGTGAAAGTTAGTCCCAGGTACTTACTCGTGGAGCCAAGACTTCCGTGCGATCGTAGCCGCCATTAGTGGAGAACGCTGTTCACCGGGTTAGTGCGTAAGGAAATGCTAAATAGCCGTGACATTAGTGGAAACTAAAGATGGACTGTGTTCTAATGAAAACTATAGCCGCCATCTTAAAGGGGGTTTAAACGTAAAGAAATAGTGAAAAAAGGTGTGTTCTGAGTGAATCGACCTAAGATGTGTAATAAAGGGACCCAAAATAGTAAGGATATTCAGGTTAAACAGGCGAACAAGTAAAGATGAACATGCAAAATACACTGTGATTAAATGCATCATAGTAATCATCATAGATAACAACTGAATTCCGTCCGATCATTCATTCCAGTCGGTTTCAAAGTTTCCAATTTGAAAATCCAAAAATTCTCTTTTTGTAACAAGTTCTTATTGTTATCAATTCCCTCTCGTTTTATCACCATTTCTAGGATGGTAAACCTCAATTGGCTGATGTTGTGGGAAGCCTCACAAAAATGAGCTGCAACTGTGGATTTCATCTGCTTGTTGCGAATATTTGATTTTTCTCATTCAGTCTGGTTTTTATTTTTCTCTCAGTCTTTCCCACGTATCCTTGTCCGCAGGGACATTTCAACAGGTAAATGACATTCATTGAGTCACAAGTGGCTGACACATGTAGTTTAATCTTGTACCCTTTGCTTGGGTGGGTAATGATGTTCCCTCTAATGATACTGTTGCAGTGACTGCAATTATAACATGGTAGTGTGCCATGGAAGGTCTCATTAGTTTTCATCACCTTTGGTTTGATCATACTTCCCAAGTTCATCGCCCTTTGGTAGGCGAATAGAGGCATCTCATTAAAAATGTTATTGAATTCAGTCTCTTGAGATAGTATCGTCCAGTGTTTTTTGATGATACTTTTAAATGCTTTACTTTTAGTTGAATATTTCGACACAATCACTACTCTTGTGTTCTCCTTTTTTGTAACCTGAGTTAGTAAATCCTTTCTGTTTCTTTGAGCGCATCTCAGTTTAGCATCATCTAGTGTTTTTTGAGGATATCTTCTCTCTCTGAATCTTGATTCCATCTCATTGATTCTAATCTCAGATGTCTCTGGGGTTGACACAATCCTCTTTACTCTTAGCATCTGTGAGTATGGCAAATGCATCTTTAAGGAATTGTGATGAAAACTGTTGTGGTGTAACAGGTTATTGCGGTCTGTTGATTTCCGGTAGATATCTGTCTCAAACCGAGGACCTTCTCTATGTTTCTCCACAGAGACAGAGGACATCCTCAAAAAACACTAGATGATGCCAAACTGAGATGCGCTCAAAGAAACAGAAAGGATTTACTAACTCAGGTTACAGAAAAGGAGAACACAAGAGTAGTGATTGTGTCGAAATATTAAACTAAAAGTAAAGCATTTAAAAGTATCATCAAAAAACACTGGACAATACTATCTCAAGAGACTGAATTCAATAAAAAAAAAATTGAAAATCTTTTTATTAGCATAGTAAGTAGAGCAGTGACATACATACATATTCATATACGGGCTCAGTGGCAATCAGGGTGGTACATGCATGTGCTTGCCCAGAACATATATATACATAGCTATATTGATTTTTCATTTTGTCGTTGACCGTAACCAAAGCAATTGAACGAACCCCAGTCGTACCCGATCCCTCCCTCCACCCTCAAGAAATCCCTCCCGACACTCTCTCAACATGCATATAACTGAAGTATTGACAACTGGGTCACCCCTGTCACTGTAACATGTAGCTTAATCTATACACACAGGTAGGATGAGGTATGATGGCCGATGGTTCGGGACTCCCCGTACCCCATCGCAGTGCACCACAGTCAGCGTCGGTGCATGGAAGACTAGATCAGGACACAATTATTCCACAAGCGGCGAGTCATGTGTATCCTCGTCGTCCTCGTCAACCCCAACCTCAAACGTTCCCAACGTGGCAAACCAGTCCAGCGAGATCGGCGTTTTTCTGAGACCTCTGCGTTCCTCTCGCTGCAGTGCTTCACCTTCTGCCTTACCCCACCGTACTACCTCTGCTTTCCATAGTTCAGGGTCGAGTGGTTTGGATGATTTCCACCTCATCGTGATGGCACGCTTCGCCAGCAACAGGGCTAGGTCTGTAAAGCGTGTCGCCACGGTTCTGGTGCGTGTTGATGGTCCCAGCCCCAGGAGTGTATGTTCTAGTGTAGGAGATCGGGACAGAGCACCAGCCCTCTCAAGCGAGTCATGGACAGTGGTCCAGTAATACCCCAATTTAGGGCATTGCCACAGCATGTGTACTAGTGATGCGTCGTCGGTGTCGCATTGGGGGCAGTTGCTTTTCGCTTCAGGGAACATCACATGTAGGCGGTGCGGGGTCAGGTAGGCTCTATGCAGCAATATCAGTTGAATGAACTTGAACTTGGGGTTCCTGGCTACCTGTTTGGGAAACTGAAGTATGCGCTCCCACTCCTTGTCTCTCAGAGGCCTACCGATATCTGCTTCCCATGTCGCCCGGAGTGGCGACAGTGTGAGTGCCCTCCCCATTTTGATGCTAGCAGTGAGCCATTTGGTCAAATGGCCGCCTGTGCCCATGAGGTAGTGCATTGTGATTAGAGGGTTCGTAACAGGCTCTTGGCCCTCAGGTGACCATTTGTGGGTAATATAGTGGCGGAGGCCGGCGTGCAGAAGGAACGAGCCTCTAGGAACGCCCTGTGTGGCTCTAAAGTCTTCGAAGGATAATAGGTGCCCCTCCGCAAACCGGTCACCCACATGCGTTACTCCTGCGTCATGCCAGGGCTCCAGCGAGGTCGTCGTGAGGGTTCCCGAGCCCAATGGAATACCCAAGAGTGGGATCGTGGGGGCATAAGATGTCTTGGGGGATGTGTACTTCAATGCCTTTCGCCAGTACGTTATCGCCAGCCTGAGGAGCGGCGGGGCGTCTCTGAATTAAGCAGAAAACTCTCACCCAGTCAAGAGATCAGGGCTAGACCCAACACAGTTTTTTAGCTCACTGCACCATCCCAGTTTCAGAACCTGGCTGTATGCAAATTAGTCTGTTCCTGTCCCAGTGCATGATGGGAACAGGGCAAACCAAACTACACAAGCCAATTCTTACACTGAGAAGGAAACAAGCTCCCGGGGGCCGGTTTCTGGCATTACAGCCGTCTTCGGCCCGGTTTGCTTGAATCCTGATGGTGCAATGAGCAAGGGACTCATGTCTGAGTATACCCTTCCACGCTTAGGGTGGACAAAAATAATTTTGAATTGGCTGTTGTAGTCTGGTCTGTCCTGTTCCCATGATGCACTGGGCCAGGGACAGACTAATTTGCATACAGCCAGGTTCTGAAACTGGGATGGTGCAATGAGCTAAAAAACGGTGTTGGATCTAGCCCTGATCTCTTGACTGGGTGAGAGTACTCTGCTTAATTCAGAGACTCTGTCCATCACCACCCCTTGTTGTAAATAATTTTGTCCACCCTAAGCGTGGAAGGGTATACTCAGATGTGAGTCCCTTGCTCATTGCACCATCAGGATTCAAGCAAGCCGGGCCGAAGACGGCTGTAATGCCAGAAACCGATCCCCGGAAGCTTGTTTCCTTCCCAGTGTAAGAATTGGCTGTTGTAGTCTGGTCTGCCCTGTTCCCATGATGCACTGGGCCAGGGACAGACTAATTTGCATACACTCAGGTTCTGAAACTGGGATGGTGCAATGAGCTAAAAAACGGTGTTGGATCTAGCCCTGATCTCTTGACTGGGTGAGAGTACTCTGCTTAATTCAGAGACTCTGTCCATCACCACCCCTTGTTGTAAATAATGCATGGAGGATTGCGGCAGAGGCTTTTTGTAGAGATTCCAAATAAATAGTGTGCAACCGTGGGGCTAGGAGATCTATGAATGTTGCATAGAATTCGGGCGGTAGGCCATCTGTTCCGGGGGCCTTACCCTTCGGGAGAGCTTGTATTGCCTGCCTGATTTCCGCTACTGAGATGGTGCGCTTCAGTTCTTTGTTCTGCTTGTCAGTGAGTTGGGGTAGGTCTAGACCCCTCATGAAGGCCTCGAACGCAATCTCTGATAGGGGCTGTGGGGGCTGTACAGCGTGGTATAATAGTCCTTGAACGCGGTATTAATCCCTATTTGGGTGGTAGCCGGGCTGCCTGTCTGGTCCAAGACTTTCAGGATAGGGTGGCTGATTGGGGAATCTCGCAGGAGGCGGGCTAGTAGGGGACCGGCTCTATCTGCCTGTGTATGCTGCCTATTCGTGTATTCTCTATAGTCTAGAAGCCGCAGGTCTTCCAGCAGCTCTGCGTGTCTAATGTGAGCCTCTTGCAGCGGTGTGAAGGGTGCATTTGTGCCCACTGCCTCATTCTCCAGGGAGGCTAGTGAGCCCTCCACCTCCTTCAGTTGGCTGAATACCTCCCGTTTCCTGCCCACTCTAGCGGTCATTGCTGTCCCCCTGAGACAGACTTTGAAAGCGTCCCATTCTATCTGACGGGTGCTGGCTGTGTTCACATTTGTGGAGAAGTAGGTTTCTATAGTGTCGGATAGGGAGGACCGGAAGACCGAGTCTTCAAGGAGTTCAGGAGACAGTCTCCAGGTTGGGATGGGAGCCAGCCGCCTGCCCCACTGCCAGGTAAGCTCTACAGGGTTGTGGTCGGACAGGGTTTTCCCCAGGTGTTGGGTCTGGACAATCGAATCTGTGAGGGAGCGGGAGCAGAAAACATGGTCAATTCTGGTGTGGAGCTGGTGGGGCGGGGAGAAAAAAGTATATTCCCTCTCTTGTGGGTGCGTGCTGCGCCATGCGTCTGCCAAATCCCAGCCCTCAGCCCACCTTGTAAGCGCGTCTGCCTGTTTCTTGCTCTCAGCAGCCTGTAAAGGGGGGTGTGACCTATCCAGTGTAACATCAAGCACAGCATTGAAATCACCCCCAATTAACCAGCGGTGATCGGCCCAATCTGCAAGTACCCCGTTCACAGTTAACAAAAACTCCGACTGACTTGAGTTCGGTGAGTACACACATCCAAATACAACAGTATCCCCCTCCAACAGTCCCCGCACAAATACATAACGTCCCTCTTGGTCAATCCTCTGCTCCAACATCTGGAAGGGGACAGAGCTGCGGAGCCAAACTGCCGCCCCTCTGGAGAACGCAGAATAGGAGGTAGCAAAGAGCTGCCCTCTCCGTTTCTTGCGCAGTTTCACATTTTCAGCAGCGTTCAAATGTGTCTCTTGCAGGCAAGCAATCTCTGTCCCCCTGCGGTTGAGCTGAGCCAAAATTCTATGACGTTTGTGTACTGATCCCATGCCACGAACGTTCCAGGTGCACAACTGGTAATTATTAAGAGGCCCCATAACTAACTGTGTGGTGCGGCAAAGTGAAACACCCGGGTGACCACGTTAGTTCTGCTGTGCTATAAGGTGAGAGTGTCCTGCAAACATGTAACCCCTTAACAAAAAGGTCCCCAAGCCAACGTGCCCGGGAGCCAAACCATGGTGCCCAACGTGGGCATAAGTCAGTTAAGTTCGTGTGCATACCGTGGGTGGTAGGCCTCTGTCGACTGTCACTGAACGGCCTGCATGGGCATGATAGCCCTCGACAGGATGGGCCCCTATGCAACCCACCATATATGAAGAAGGGGATCAGGTATACGTTACCACCCGGAGGGGATCAATCGTGTCGCGGATCAGAACTCCGCCGCCATCTGGGCTGTGATCTTCGGAAAAAGCTGCAGGCTGTCTACTGATCCGGATACCTCAGTGTGGGTGTCGGTGGTAACGGTGAGTCTGTCTCCGGTTGCGCCCGCGTCGTGAGCGGCTAGTGCCTCCTCTGTTAGCCGCTGCTGTGGTGATGATGATGATGAGTGGCCCGCCGACTGATTTCCAGGAGGGTGCGCCTTCGTCGGTGGTCCGTGGGAAGAGTGATGCCCGGGGCTGGGAGTGCTGTTCCGTCGGTCTGGTGGGCCCCTGCGGGTGTCGCTGCGGTGATCTTCGAACTGGTCCTGTGAGGTCGGTGGGGTCAGAGTGATTTCCATCCATTCCTCCGCCTCTTCTGGCGAGTCAAAGAAGTGGGATTTGTTGTCATGCAATATTTTGAGCCCAGCGGGGAACAGAAGTGCATATTTCATATTCCTGTCTCTCAATTTGCGTTTCACTCCCATGAAGGTGGACCTGGCTCGCTGCACAGTGGGCGTGAAATCAGGGTAGACCGATATATTCTTATCCTCAAAGCGTATCGGTGCTTTCTTCCTGGCCGCTCGTAGGACAGTGTCTCGGTCTTTGTAGTGGAGGAGGCGAGCGATCAGGGGGCGAGGAGGTGCCCCTGGTTGTGGGGGCCGCGACGGCATCCTGTGAGCCCGTTCTACAGTGTATAGGGCAGTGAGGTCTTCTTGGCCCACCAGCTTCCGCAGCCAATCCTCCACGAACTTGGTGGGGTCCCTCCCCTCGCTTCGGCATCGTCCACTCTATCCCATAGTTGTTTGAGCTGTTTCTCCACGTTTTCCAATTTCGTGGAGTGTTCTGTCTGCTGTGGTATGAGGTCACCCAGCGCTATCTTCTGCTCCGCGACCCGTTCCGCCAACTTGTTATGGTCAGCCCTCAGTAGGGACAGGCCAGTCGCCATATTGTCTATGCGCGATTCTAGTGCTTTGCGCGTCGCGCGTATTTCATTCAGGATAAGGTCCAGCTTGGCGTCCTGTGATCCCTTTCCGGTCGGTGGGATGATGTCCATGTTGGAGAAGGCCAGTGGGTCCTCAGAGCCCGTGAACTGCATGTCCGTCGGAGCGCCCTGGTCCTGAGCCTTGCCCCTGTGTTTGCCCATGGACCTCGTTATCAGGGTGGCGCTGTAGTGGATGCACCAGACTGCCGCTGCCTTCTCAAGTGTCCACTCAAAGCGCCGGACAGTGGCTGCGGAGAGTCCGAGCTGTGTGGAGAAAGGCGGCTGCGGTGTAGACCCCAGGGCTGGCAGGGACAGTGTAGGCTCGCCTAACGTGGCGCCGATGCAGGGTGGGCCGGTGCTCCACTGGAGGCCTTGTGGGCAGGTGTGACCCCGGTCCTGCAGAGGCGGACGGGGGAGAGATGGTAGGACTCCGGTCACTGCAGGGCAAGTTGTATGGCTGAACCGGGAGCGCGATAGACGTCAGGACTGTAGCGCTGTGGCAGGGCGCCAAGGTGCGTGGCGCACTCCCCCACTATGGGCCGGTGCCGGCAGCTCGGGTACCTGGGGTCCGCGTCTCGCTGCGAGGTGCGCGAGCCCTCGATGCGCACCACCCCGTGTCGAGTCTTCGCACCCGGCCCGCCGGCCGGTGAATCAGGGGTAGGCGAGGTGTCGCTGTCAAGACCCGGGGGTCCCGTCCCAGTCCTGGCGTGAAGACAAGATGGCGCCAATTAAAATTCGCCTCGGAGTCGGACCGTCCCACGTCCCGCAGTGCCCAGTGTAGTCAGGGGGAAGCCGGGCTCACAGCGCCGGTGACGGGTTACATGTACCGCACGCACCGCAGTCCTCGCCTGTGCTGCCAATGGTAGGAGTTCCGCTAGTTTCGCGGGCGGGCGACGGGCTGGTCCGAGAATGCTCTTGCGTCCCCGACGGGCCTCGCAGCAGGGCGGCCGGTCAGGGGCGAAGCGATTGAGAGGAAGGCAGTGGGGCCACAGGCAGGGTAGGGCACCCCTCCGCACTCCGGCGCCTCGGCTGGTGTCTCGGGATATTTCCTGTCCGGGGTCCTGACCGGGCCGTGACAGCAGCTGGGGACAGGTCGGGCAGGCCACTCACTTTGGGCCGAGGCTTCACGCTGTTCCACAGGCCGTAACAGGCGCCGCTGCTACAATGCTCGTGCGGTGCGGTCCGAGAGGAGTTACACCGCACCGCTGCACGCCGCTCACTCCCGGAGGTCACCTGCACAGGAATCAGGTGGGTTGCAGGCAGGGAATGCAGGATAATCCGCTAGTATTTAGGGCTAAGGGCGGAGCTTGAAAACTACACGTCCACCATTATCGGCTCCAGGCCACGCCCCCATTCAATAACATTTTTAATGAGATGCCTCTATTCGCCTACCAAAGGGCGATTAACTTGGGAAGCATGATCAAACCAAAGGTGATGAAAACTAATGAGACCTTCCATGGCACACTACCATGTTATAATTGCAGTCACTGCAACAGTATCATTAGAGGGAACATCATTACCCACCCAAGCAAAGGGTACAAGGTTAAACTACATGTGTCAGCCACTTGTGACTCAATGAATGTCATTTACCTGTTGAAATGTCCCTGCGGACAAGGATACGTGGGAAAGACTGAGAGAAAAATAAAAACCAGACTGAATGAGCACAAATCAAATATTCGCAACAAGCAGATGAAATCCACAGTTGCAGCTCATTTTTGTGAGGCTTCCCACAACATCAGTCAAATTGAGGTTTACCATCCTAGAAATGGTGATAAAACGAGAGGGAATTGATAACAATAAGAACTTGTTACAACGAGAGAATTTTTGGATTTTCAAATTGGAAACTTTGAAACCGACTGGAATGAATGATCGGACGGAATTCAGTTGTTATCTATGATGATTACTACGATGCATTTAATCACAGTGTATTTTGCATGTTCATCTTTACTTGTTCGCCTGTTTAACCTGAATATCCTTACTATTTTGGGTCCCTTTATTACATATCTTAGGTCGATTCACTCAGAACACACCTTTTTTCACTATATTTCTTTACGTTTAAACCCCCTTTAAGATGGCGGCTATAGTTTTCATTAGAACATAGTCCGTCTTTACTTTCCACTAACGTCACTGCTATTTAGCATTTCCTTACGCACTAACCCGGTGAACAGCGTTCTCCACTAATGGGGGCTACGATCGCGCGGAAGTCTTGGCTCCACGAGTAAGTACCTGGGACTAACTTTCACTAGAATCGGTGAGCGGGTACACGCGTACTACAACTCTGGATTCAGCATTGGTTTTTAATATTTGACATGATTATTCTTTGCTTTTAGTTAGAGCACAACCAGACCTTGTCATTTGGCCACTTAGAGTCGTTTTCTAACCACATCACTCATACTCACGTGGTGTTCTTTTCTGTTTACTACAGCGCTACCTGATATAGATTCACCATTGATATCCAGGAATCGCATGTATATCTTAAAACTAGCAATGATTTGAATATAAAATCTATGATATATCCTTATATGTGATCGTATGTATATATTTTTTGATTTGTAGTATTCAGTCCCTGATGAAGGCTATTAATTAGCCGAAATGCATTGGACAATCAAGCATTGGATAGAAGGCTGGATGCCATTCATTGTTTGTTTTTTTAATCAGTTTGAAGATATGATGATGGAGGATAAAATATCTTGGAATATGAGAGTTCTAGATTTGTTTTAAATGATCCGCAGTTTCACATCGTGAAGAATTTTACAACCCTGTTACAGGGACACAGCTGTGACTAGGGGATGTCACCTAATCAAGGGTCACCCAGGGAGTTGGCCCAGTAGCTTTTTCTATCGCTCCTTGTTGTTCCAGTTTTTGTGGCTCTTGATCTACCAGTGGGCACAAGTGGAACGGGATTCGCCGGTGTCGCAGAGCAATTGGTTTTATCAATATGTTATGTTTTTTCCTGGTGCTCGCTTTATGCACCCTAATCCTTTGAATAGTTGTGGGAATAGTTCCAACATGTCCTGGGTCTGTAGAGTCTTTACAGCGTTTGCAAATGTTATCAGGCTCAAATCTTCGGCGGTATGGCTTTCTACCAATATGTCTGCTTCTCTGTCGACCACATGGAATGTCGTGGTAACTTTGCGGTCTTCTGATTTCACTTGTACGGTAATGTTTCCCTTCAGAGGAAGTGGTTTTTGGCTGCTATATGTGAGTATCCTCACTTTGGATGGTACTAGTGTCGGTCTTGGGTTGAGTTTTTTGTAGTGCTGGCTCCCCATGACATTCACAGATGCCCCGGTATCGATGAGGGCCTGCAATTTCTATGGCACATGTCTGCTGGGGACGCTGTCGCGGCTTCAGGTCACTCATGAAAGAGACAAGGTAGCACTCCTCTTCTTCATCGGTGGATGAGTCTTTGATGTATTGCCTATGTGTCATCTGTGTTCTCTGCATCCTTGATTCGCTGGGATCATCTAGTGAGGGGTGTCTCACTGATCTAGCTGGGGGCCTTCTACTGGGAGGCCCTCTGCTTCGCATGCCACCTCGACATATGCTCAAAGTGATTGGTGATTCCACACTTTGAGCATATCTTGCCTTTCGCTGGGCATTCATGGTGTGGATGTTCCTCTCTACCACAGTATCAGCATTGGGACTGTCGTGGTCTTCTTGTGGGCCATCGTCCCCGGCATCCACGAGCAGGGTTGCGAGCTGCATTCACTCGCTCTGTCTTGCCATTTGCTGTAGGTTCATTTGGTTTGTTAAGCGCTGCTTCCATGGCCGTTGCCCTGACATCAGATAGTTCATGGGAACGTGCTAGGATTAGTATATCTTCCAAGGAGATGCGCGGTTGTTGGAGAATGAGGGTCCACAGGGTTTTGTTGCGGCATCCTTGGATGGCCTGAGCTCGTACCTCCTTATCTTGATCATCCTCAGTGCAGGTGCAGGCTAATTCTCTGAGGCGAGCATGAAATGTGTCCCTTTGACGGGCTTGTCGCAACCTAAAGCGTTCATAGTCGGTGTTTAGTTGAGGGTCGAAATCGGCATTAAGCTCTCAAACCGTAGCTTCGTAGTCAGTTGACTCTCCGGTGTTTGGTAGATGCGCAAATAGCTTGTAGATTTAATCACCTGCAAACTGTAGTAGTAGTGATCTCTTTACGGCACCATCTGTCTCTCTTGTTGCAATAAAGTAGTTGTCTAGACGGCTAATCCACACGCTCCACCTCAGTGATGCAGTGGCAAGATCAATTGATTCACTGAACGGTGGGAGTGCACTGACTTGTGAATGTGCATGCACTGGTGCTATCACCGGAGGTGCAGGTTGTGGAGCGGTGGTAGAGGTAGCCAGTTCAGTCATGGTGGCTCTGTATATGAAGTTGGTTTTGCCAAGGATTGCTTGACTTTATAGTTGACGTGACGAGCTGCACCAGTATTTGTAGACCTCTACCCTTTGTTTTGGTGTTCAACAGAATGGTTGGTTTTGTCAAGGTTTGTTTGTTTGCCAATGCTTGTTTGTCTTCTATCGTTGCTACCTCAGTTCATTGATAGTTGGTTTTGCCAATGCTTGTTTGGTGCCAATGCTTGTTTGTCTTGTATCGTTGCTACTTTAGTTAATTGATTGTTGGTTTTGCCAATGCTTGTTTGTTTTCTGCTGTTGGCTAGTCCGTCAGTTTCGCGTGCTACACCGTGTACCTCCGGTATAAAACGTTTTCTGTGAAATACGGCCAATCCTGACTGCGCGTGCGCGCACTTCGGATTTCCGCGCGGGTTCTGCTGGGGCCTCTTCAGAATCACTAGTGCACTGCCGCTTCGCGTGGGTGAGTTGTCTCACAATGAGGTCGGTGGGGGTCAGGAGGTACCTTGAAACTCCAGAACACGTCTCACTGCGCTGACACTCTTCACGGTCACATCTCACTGCGCTGGCACGATCGGGTCTTCTCGCGCCAAATAAACGTCCGTCACACTTCATTATCAAACTCGGCAGGCTGACGGTCCGGACTGGATAACTTCCCTCTTTGGTCGTGAGATGGTAGCTTCACGTGCATCCCACGGCGCGTCGCCAGAGGGTAGCACGTTATCGCCTGGCAGGTCGCGCCATGACAAGGGCCTGCGCGCAGTAAAGAAACTGAGACAGACACATCAGTTAGAGCACTCAGGTGGACCGGAAGCCCGTAGCGACCCCCGCCCGTTTATTTAAGCCTTCTGGACCCGCTTGGCCAGAAGGTGCTAAATAGTGTGCATGTACTACGGGTAGGGGTCCCCACGTGGCTGGCGGTGAACAACTAGACCGCTACCGTCTACAGTTCCAATCCTGCTCCGATGACGCACGATTCCGGTTAAGAAATTGGGTGGGTTGTGGAGGGGCGAGAGAGGATTTTTAGTAACTACTTGCATGTTCTCTTGAAATTGAGTCATGGATGCTCAAGAGTTGGCTGAAACTCAATATATCTAAAATTTATGGGACCCCTGTAAAACCCTTCCAACTTTTCCCCAACCATGTATGTTTGGTGATCTACATTTATAGCAGTGCCTACCTCTTATAATGACCTGCAAGTGTCTGTGGCGTCAAAGTACTTTTTTCTGCTTGACTGACAATTCTTGCCAATTTCGTCCTAGCCAGACACAAGATCAGTTCTTACTGACTCTTTAGTTCTTGCTTGGAATATTGCATAGCTTTATACCCAAGCTCCTGCAAGTCCACCTAGCCATCGGTCCAGAGGAAAATTGATCTTGCGTGCTAAGCCGGAATAAAATTGCACTGTCTTCCTATGGAGTCGAAAATTAAGTCTGTGTGCAAATGTCTTCACTGGAATGCACGTGACTATCTTTTGGTATTCTTAACTAATCATGTTCCTGGGAGGAACCTCTATTTTTCAAATAGAAATCCGGCAGCCTGTATCCCTATGTTGTCTACTCTGAGTTGGAAATATTTGGGTTCTGTGGTGCTCGCCTTGGGACTGCTTTAATTCCACATTGACTGTAGTAGGAAACACTGAAAAATTCCATTGTGAACTGAAAATATATCTGTTTTAGCAAATCGGGTATTGTATTGTGCTCTATAACCACGTTTACCAAACTGCGGGTCGGCAGCTGATTATTGCTAGGTTGCAAAAGAGCAATGAATAAAGTTGCCTTCACATTTTGTTTTTATCTTGTCACATTTGCTGTGCTTCAAAGACAGAGGTCAAATGTCAGGCTATATCGTCTGATAAATTGCTGCTAATTCAGTGTTTACCTTTCTTTCTCTGACTCCAATGTGAGAGGATTTTGTAAAGGGACCTATGTGTGAAAATCTTACGATGGTACATGGTGTGTGAAAGGAAAGGCTGTAGGCTGTAATTTGTAACATAACATTTAAATTCCTGTAAATGAACAGTACACATATGTCCAAAAATAACAACAAGGAAAACAACAAGCATTTGCAACGCAAAAGGTCTCGCACTAGCAAAAGTTAGAGCTATTGGCGTTGTAAATGTCTTTTGGATTGGAGTGGATGTATGTGGTGTGTAGTGGAATTATGCGGAAAGTAATTATGTGGTATTTAGTGTTTAGGAATTATGTATTATGAAGAGTAATTACGTGGTATGGTGTTTTGTGTTGCGTTATGTAGTGGAGTTTAATTATGTGGTGTGCTGTTGAATTTTGTGATGTGGAATTATGTGGTGTGGATTGTCGGTAGTATGGATTTTTGGAGGGTGCATTTTCCTCGGATGAATCACGTTATTTAATTTACTGCAGTAAGCTGTTTCAATAATATTGTAAGTCTGGACAAAAAATGGAAGCCAGATTTATTAAGTTTGTCAATGCTTGTTTAACCCCTTCCATGCTGGTGACGAACCCCAGCCGTCATGCACTACGGTGCTCGTGTGCTGATGACGGCTGGGGTTCGTCATGGCCCGCCCCTGTTCGTTTGTTTACCGCACGGGGGCGGAATCCGGCCAGCAGGGAAGGGGTTAAAGTTAATCTTAACTTTCCCTGGATGCCCAAAAATTTGTTTTTAACTGACCAGCTAGGTATTGGCAACATTAGATTGCTATTCTTTCACCCATAGCCAACTCTTCCCCCAAATAAGACAGAGGTTCACTTGTAAGTTTTCTAAATGGGTGAATGAATGAATACCAGTGATTTTTGCAGCAGTGGTGGGGCTCATTTACGCTCCAGCGCCGGATGGTCCTTGGGAATCTAGACGTTTACACTGATGTCAGAAGAGATCTTCCAAGAGGAAGGAGTTTGGGCTCAATACATAGCGAATGCCTGAAAACAGGTACTCGTTATTATTAACAGTTATTTTCACTTGTCTGTGGAACGCACTTTACCGACCTCTAAAGGATGAATGACTAAGTCGGCCAAGCCAGGTTTGAAGGTGACTTATATGGTGCTTTTGCCGGGGACTCGCCCACCAAATTTCTTTAGCATATCACATATAGACCAATGCCTTCAAAAAAGGCTTTTTGCAGAGAGCGAAGCAGAATAAAAGTGCTCGAGGAGAGAGATCTTGGAGCTAAGTTGCATCTAGGGTCCCATCAATAGAAGCACAGTGATCGACGATGGCTTGGTGGTCTCTGTCTACAGCAGGAAGAACAATCTGTTCTAGCAATCCCAAGGGCACCCTATTATTCACCAAATATGAGAAGATAGTTCATGCTGCCAAATGCCAGTCAGTGGTGCAAAAGGACAAAGTATCCACTTAAAGAAGAGGGCACTCCCAAAACAGTGTCTCAACATACCTGTAGACTTAAAGCATGCACATGTCTAAGTATGAGCAAGTGTAAATGTAAGAAATGTCTGTGGCTAAGCCGAACAGCAAAGCACAGCAAATCGAATACAGCAAGTCCAGAACCTTTTGTAAAGTACCATTTCCCAGAGATGCAGAACCAAAGATTTCATTGAATAAAAAACCCTCCTTCGAATGGGGCTCTCAGAGCTACACACTGACATCCCAAAGCAAAGCTTTCTGAAAGCACTGGAGGAAACCTCCTCATGATTGCTTAGAAATGGTCCTCGGTGGAAGAAGTGCTAAGCAAACAATGGGCCCTTTTCACCAAGATTACTTCTGAAGCAAATTAGGCATACCAGATTCTCACCCGCCGCTTTGGGTGGTATTAAGAAAGATCTCTTGTGGAAAGGTGCAGTCTCACGGGCCATCCTTAAGATCCATTTAGCAAAGCATAAACTCTGTCCAAATGCACCTTGAAGATTATCTGATCACCTTCAGGCTTGCTCCAGTGCCAAACTTTGCAAAGTTAGTGTAAAACAGTTGGTGTAAATCTGCAATGTTTCTAGCAGCTCCTTATTAGCTCCATGGTAAATCTCGGCGAATTGGTTACACATATACCTCTGCATTGTCGCTGGGGCGTTAGTCAACAAGGCTATCACGCGGGCAAATAACAAACACATAACATGTGTACAGGGCACACCCAAAAGCCAGCACTGGCTTGGAGCACGCTGCTTGCAAAATAAATTCCGAGTGGGGGGAGGGCTCTTAATGCTAATGGGGAGGTTTGAAAAAAGAGCTTCAAGGAGCATGCAGCAGTGTGCAAAACAAAAGAAAGACTGAAAAAATACCAAGTTGGGGAGGGGCCTCTTATTACAAAGAGTGAGGGGGTATGAAAAAAGGGCAGAGTTGCCAACTTCGGATCTGGGGAACCAGATTCTAGTCTCTGCGTTGACTCAACATCCTGTGATTTTGGGCAAATAAACATAATCTCTGTGTCAACAAAATTTATGTGTCATTGAGTAATGCAACAGGTGCTTCTGTAAAGCACTCAAATACCTTCCTGTCAAAAACCTGCAAAAAAATGAAAAATGATCACACCGTGAAACAAAAATTGGCCAGCTATTGTCAAGGAATGTTACATTAACCTGTCCCCGGGACGTGGCACACACGAGGTGCATGCAAAGAATGGGCCAGAGGCTGAGCTATGCAAATAGAAAACGGCGCCCTAACAACTCCGAGGAACAAGGTGGCAGAGTAGGGAGTGAAGCATAAGGCGCTTCTAGCGTGCGAAGTTTGAAGAAAACGCGTAAAAAGGTCTAGCCAATGGGGGAAGAGGAGAGCGAATTGAATAGGACAGAATCGGAGGGAAGGGGGCGGGGTGATTTAAGCCCAGGAAAACCTCGAACGGTATCCGTACTAGTCGGTGTTTAAACTAAACTAAATTTAAAAGAAGTTGTGGTTGTGTCTTGCTAGGAGCCGAAGGGGAGAGACCATAGATCTGAACTTTGTCAGGCATGGGCGGCTTATCATCCAAAAAGTGCCAAACTGTTACACTGAAGACAAAGTGCATCTATCTGAAGAAGAAACAAATGAATTCTTGAGAAGTATGATCCCAGCCTTAGAAGTGATGAGCCGTTCGTGCAAAAAAAAGTAAAAAGCCTCCCACATTAGGATCAGGTCCTCCGTAGATCCTCCACTGCACAGAAGATATCGGGTCCTCTGGCATAGCCGATGCACTGGCCCAGGGTTAGAGCAGGCTTCTAAGCCCCAGGCCATCAATGTGACTGCTTGCAGATGCTGGTTGCCACGGACATGCCTTCTTCCAGGTCTGACGGCCATTGTACGATGAAGGAAGGGTTGTTGTTGGAAAAAAGGTCTGCAGCCAACATTGGCTGCTTTTTCGAGGAGGAAAAAAAGGTGTACTGCTGCTATAGTAAAAGTATGCCGAGCTTGCAAAAAAAAAAGCAAATAAAAAGGTGCTAGTTCAGAGGAAAATAAAGGGGCGCGACCGCTATAGTAAAAGTGTGCAGGGCTATGAAAACAAATACAAATAATGCAGGTGAAAAGGAGCAAGTTGCAAATAAAATAAAAGCGCACGGCCGCTATAGTTAAAGCATGCTGCGCTGGCCAAAAAATAATACATAACATAAACGAAAAGGCGCAAGCAAAGCGGGTGCTGTTGCAGGAAAGTGTCTGCAGTAGGAGAAAATCATTAAAGAAAATTGTGCTCACAGACTGTAAATAAAACATACTGTGGAACAACACAAGTAGAAGGGCCAGTCCTCATGGGAGGTTACAACTGTAGAAAAGGCAGTACCAAGGGAGGAACTAACATGCCTATTAATGAATCAGAAACCAACATTTACAAAGGACAGTGACACAAGCCACTGAAAAATATGGGCTAAGAGTCAGCGTAGTTTCAAGTCCATACCTTATACAGCATGTCTCGAAGAGACCGCGCTAGCACTGCCTAGGCGAGACCTAAAAAAGAAGCATATCTTTCTTGTAATTCTGAAGTGTGATGAAATTAAAGATTATAAAGATTTTAAAAGTATCAAATCAAGACACTTTTACTTGGTGATGTACAGCTGATACATTTTCACTGAAACCCAATTTCCACACATTATTTGTGTTCTTTATAGTTTTATCGTAAAACTGTATGTCTGTGCAAATTTAGTGGCTATTTCAATAGAAAAATGTGCTGTCTGTAAACGAGTGCAAAAGTGCACAATGCTTTAGTAATAAATTTGCGACAATGTGCTCCGAAATGCGCTACCAGCTACAACTACAGCCTTACCACTCTCCAGCTGAATACATTAGCTACACTTTGTGTGAAGCTAGGATTTTTCCCAATCCCTACGACTTCAGTGATGCAACATTGATGTCAGTACCCCCACTCTGAAAATTGATCGAGCAGCTCTGGTGCAAAGGTGCTGAACCATGTCCATAAGTTTAGTTCTAAAATAAACCCTTGCCAAATCTTTTCCCAATCGAGATTTTGTGTGACCTCCCAGTATTGTTTGCTGCTGCTTTTCTTAACTTCGCAAAGCCATTTGAACAGAGAATGTGCTCGCTATATGTAAATATACACAATCATCCAACTTGTTGTATGACTACCGCACATACATTGAGAAATATGGATGTGGCCTAACAGCCAGTGCTGCTGACTCTGAATTTGGGGAATCAGGTTCGAGTCCTGGTCTTGGCCCTGGGCAAATCACTTAATCACTTCTGCATAAAATAAAATGAATCTGACTTTATGTAATGCAATCTGGTGCTTATGTAAAGCGCCCCTATGGGCAGTATATTAATAGGGAGTCTAAAATGCACCAGTGTGCCTCGTTTTATTTAAAATGAGGCCTTACTCTGTTGCAGAATGTATTTTTAGATTTGCTACTGGTATCAACACCAATGTTCTCAGAAGTTTTGTGATTTTAGTGAACAGATGCCTCAGGCCAGCACCCATCTCTGAAATGTGTTTCAGCTCCAGTGCAGAGCACAACCTGCCACGTTTATGAGCAGATCATCAATATTTTGGCCACAGTCCTATAAAAGACCTATTGAAGGGTGTGGTCAAGGTTGTGACATGTACAAACAACTGCTGTTAAAGAATAACGCACAAAATTGTAAAGAATATGTTACTACGGTAATTCACAAAATTAAGAAAGCAGGACAACTATTGCTTTAAAATTTGCCCAACTTAATTTCTTATAAAGATAGGTGGCTCGGAAACGTTTCTAGTTCTGAAAAATTGGGTTGTGATCTCAAAAAATTGGGAAGCACTGCTCTATAAAACTAAGTCACTATAGAAACAAGCATTTACAATGCAATGGTCTCGGCATTTTTAAAGTTAGAGCTATTGGCATTGCTCATGACATTTTTATTTGTTTTTAAAAACATAAATAGCATTGTCATTTACAATGCCAATAGCAGGACAGGAGAGCACGCCCAAGCAACGAGGGGGCAGGACAGCTAGCACAAGCAACGAGGCGGGGTGGCAGCAAACATGAGCAACGAGGGGGGAGGACAGCCAGCACGAGCAACGGGGGGGCAGGGGAGCAAGCACAAGCAACGAGGGGGCACGACAGCAAGCACAAGCAACAAGGGGGGGCAGGAGAGCAAGCACAAGCAACGAGGCAGGCAGGACTGCAAGCACAAGCAACGAGGGGACAGGACAGCAAGCACGAGCAACGGGGGGCAGGACAGCAAGCACGAGCAACGGGGGGCAGGGGAGCAAGCACAAGCAACGAGGGGGGAGGACAGCAAGCACGAGCAACGAGGGGGTGGGCAGGGCAGCAAGCACGAGCAACGAGGGGGGGCAGGGCAGCAAGCACGAGCAGCGGGGGGCAGGACAGCAAGCACAAGCAACGAGGGGGGCAGGATAGCAAGCACAAGCAACGAGGGGGGCAGGACAACAAGCAACGAGGGGGGCAGGACAACAAGCAACGAGGGGGGGCAGGAGAGCAAGCACAAGCAACGAGTGGGGGGACCGCAAGCACGAGCAACGAGGGGGGGGGGGAGGACAGCAAGCACGAGCAACGAGGGGGGCAGGACAGCAAGCATGAGTAACGGGGGGCAGGACAGCAAGCACAAGCAACGAGGGGGGACAGGGGAGCAAGCAGAAGCAACGAGGGGACAGGACAGCAAGCACAAGCAACGAGGGGGGGCAGGGGAGCAAGCGCAAGCAACGAGGGGGGAGGACAGCAAGCACGAACAATGAGGGGTGGGCAGGACAGCAAGCACGAGCAACGGGGGGGCATGGGAGCAAGCGCAAGCAACGAGGGGGTGGGGGGACAGCAAGCAAGAGCAACGAGGGGGGCAGGACAGCAAGGCGGGACAGGAAAGCGAGCACAAGCAACCCTTGTTCACCCTTGTTCAATGGTGCAGGCGCAGAAGAAGAGAGAAACATCTCCATTTGTAGATATGGCCCTGTCATGCACTTCGACGCATTGCAGCACAGTAAGTTTGGTTGCTGCATTTTGTGACATATTCGTGAATCTGTTCCATAGTCTTTTGTTAACATGACTTCACACAACAAGGCCCCTCAACTTCTACCTGAATGACTAGCTTGAGCTATACAAGAACAAATAAAACAAACGCATAGTGCACATTCTCACGTCAGCAGACCACCACGAAGCCTGTTCACTCCACACTTCTGGCAAACTGAGATGAAAGTGCCGCTGTTCCTGCTCCACTATGTAAAATAATATTACAAAAAAAACATAAAATGAGTTCTCGAGGAAGGTGCCTAGCTAAATGACAGCTTTGTTGAGGAGGCCGCAAACGCAAGTTAAGCTGGGGTCAATGCACTGGAAATGACCAAGGGGGAATTCATGGCTGAACGAATTAAAGAAAAGAAAGCAATCCGCGCCGAACAAGGCCATGCAGTGTGTGATTTATGTAACCGGAGTTCCGCTCGCAGGCCTCCCCAACCTTTCCCTCGACGGAGAGCGAGCTTGATGTGTTACCGCAACACGTGTTCTTTACAGAGCCTCGAGGGGCGGCGGCAGGGCAGGCTTTCCTCGCTATGCCTCGCCACGACTTTCTGCTAGTGGTACTCGGCGCTGTCCTGCAGCCTGGGCCCCCTTCCGTCCTCGGGCACGGGAGCCACACGCTCAGACATAATCAATAAAAGTTGTGCACAGTCGTGCCATTTTTGCCTGTAATTAAATTAACTCGCAGGAAAATTTGTGAATGAGGCAATTTGGGGCAGTTCGAGTAAAACTAAATGCGACGGCAAACCCCATGTAAAAAATATAAAATCACTCGACAATTTACGTTGGACTGACATATCCACAACACTAGTCCATATTATGCAGAAAGGCGAAAGCTCTCAAGGCACAATGCTTCAGCAGCAGGGTGAGCAGAGACACGACCATGTTTCCAAAAGCAACACCTATTGCATTGCATAGCGCAATGTCCGTGGAGATGGCGAAGCGCTTATTAAAGTATAAAAAAAGTGTGTTTTTGTACTATGCTACATAGACAACACTGCCCCTGTTATTAAAAGGAGCATGGCCGGAAATATGTTATAAATATTCCCCTTTATCACAGGCAGCACCAGCTGTTTTCAGTGTCAAGCAGCAACTCTTACATAGCGAGTATTAATGCTTCTGTATTTCCATTTCAACAGGTACCAGACCTACTTAGATGCTGTTTCTAAAAAAACAACTTTCAAACTGACAGAGTCCTAAAAACCAATTACGTGACCAAATTTAAATGAGTACTTTAGACTGCAACGTTAAAATTCAAACCCTTTCATTTGAGGGTAGCACACAGATCTTAGCAGCAGACGTACAGACCCATTGAGATACATCGACAATACTGCCTCAGATATTAAACGGAGCAGGAAAGGAAGAACGTTATTAATATTCCTGTTTTTGCTCTGAACAGACGCGAGTGCAGCTTTAAAACACACAGGCGCAGTGTTTTGTTTGTCAATTAAGCGCTGCTATGGACGTTGTTGAGACACAGTATCGAAGTAGAATCTCACTGGGCAGCGACTGTTGCAATCTAGGAAATGTAGTCAGTAGCAAATTGTTTTCAGAACTTCTGATGCATGTAGCATACTGTTTCTGCTAATTTAACATGCAACAAGCCAACAAACAGTGTGACGCATGTTCTAAACCACTTTTGTATTGGCTTTTCAAAGTTTGCGTTGGCGCCGCGCTCATTAAAGCACCTCCAGTGAGTAGAGTCAGTAGTGCTGGTTTTAATAGGCGCTTGCTTCACGGACTACGAGGCCTCTCGGCCACTGAAACTCCGGTGGAAAAAGTCTAAAGAACCGCGTTGGTGCCGCGCTCATTAAAGCACCTCCAGTGAGTATAGTCAGTAGTGCCGGTTTTAATGGGCGCCTGTTCACGGACCACGAGGCCTCTCTGCCACTGAAACCCCGGTGACGCCAGGGAAAAAAGTCTAAAGAAACGCCTTTAGCATACCCACTAAGGATTGGAAAAATACACAACACCCCAGAAGCCCTGGGTGGGAAAACAAAGCTATAAACAGCGAGACGAGAAAGGCGAGGTAGATAAAGGGCTGTGCTTGCCCCTTACTGGGGGCAACACCTACCTCCCAAAACCCAGGAGGATGCCAAAACAAGCAACAAGCACTCACCTGAGGACGACTTCTTCCGGCGGTGGTCGGCCCGAAATAGCTTTAGCAAAGCGCCGTCATTTTCCGATTTGGGGGCGTGGTTTTCGTTCTCTCCACTTCCCATTGGCTGGAAGGTAAAATTCCAGCCAATGGGAAGAGGAAAGAACGAAAACAAGAAAGAAGAGAAAAAACATGCCCCTGAATCTGGAAAAGACGGGGCTTGAACCGAGCGATGCCCCTCTCCTCCAATGGCTGGCCTCCGTTTAGGAAGCCAGTCAATGGAGAAGAGGGGCGGGTTCAAGCCCCCTACTAAGAAACATTAAATCTCGGGCTGCGCGCCCACTGCTGCGCAGTGCAACGCTAGTCCGAGACCTAAAAACCTGCAGCCTGTAAGGAACAGCCTTAATGCTGTGCCACCAAACAGCACCAACTGGCTATTTTATGATGAATGCTGCTCTTCACAAAAGTATGTAATAAAACAGCAGAAGGTAGTTGATCCAGTTTCATTCTTTCTTTGCAGTTCACAAAACTATACTTCCCAAATTGCAAGAGCAAACTTTACTAGGGGAGCTTTCCGCACATTCTGTGTGTCTCATGGAGGTCTCTGTGCCAGTGGTACTGCTGCATGTCGGTTTCAAGATAAGTGGGTAGAACATTGATTTCCCAGGTTCAAAAATGTAAATGCGGGAGCCTTGACAATTACAGGCCAGAAGGTAACCTCTTAATTAAACAAGAATTGACAAGGAAATAGAGGGGGGATTTAGCTTCCAAAATGAAATGGCATCCAGTGCGTTGGTCCGCCTTTTTTTGCCGTCTTTCTCCTAAGTGTCTCTCCTGTGCTCCACGTAGCATTGCCGCCTACACTTTGTCGATGAAGCTGAAGAACGTGCTGCCACCCCTGCTTCTGGACTCCTCCAAAAGCTGGGAGAGCTGGGGCAACCTACAGCCTAACTCGCTGGACTTGGTCGTCTGCAGCAACATGATCCACATCACCCCCTTTCAATGCACGAAGGTGAGTGTGCCTGAGCCATAGATAAAATCAACGAGAGACAGTTTTGTTTGTAATGAAACCATGTTTTCTCCCCTTTTTATTTTGACATTCTCTATTCCTCTTGAGCGTATGCTTTTCTAAGACGCCTTCTTTCCCAACTTGAGCTTGCGGCCTCAATCTGGCGGCATCAATGCTTTGGTGCACTGAAGCCACCCTGTGCAAGTCCTCATAACAATCTTGTTTTTTCTGTGGTGATGTGCAGTTTTTTGTAACTTTCAGATTAAAATATGATTTGTCAACTTTGAACAACAGAGTGATGGAAAGCAAAGAAAATTAAACAAACATAGAAAATAGATATGTATTTACTGATAGAGCCACCCAATACCTATATCCTGATAATGGGTGGGACGCGCTCTGATACATCCTGCAGCAGTTTGGATCATATGGATATAACTGTAATAGTGACTAATAGTTGCATGTTAATCTTCCGTCAGATGGTGCATTATTTCATTGACCATCTTATATTTGAAAATTATTTGTAGCATTGTATTGTCCTTGTACCAAGTAATCCTTGAAAAATGTTGACTGGTTTTAATGATAACTTTGAAGTTATATAATGTTGTATTATTTTTTAATCACTTTTTAAAATGTTATTCTGATTGCACTGAGGTCTGTGCTATAAACTCCTCTCCTCTTAATAAAATCAACTCTGTGTCACAGCTGAATGAAGGATGTTGATACTTGGTAGCAGGGGGTCAAACTAGATTATCTTATGATTCTACATTTGGCACGCATTTTATCTGATTCAATGTGTCGGTGGAGGGGGGTTCCTTTCCTGCTTGGAGAAGTTTATATCTACAGTTCTGAAAATACCTTAACTTGTGTTTTAACTATATACGTTTGTCTTTCAGTGTAACACCAGTTGCCCTGGTCAAGCAATGTATCTCATGCTCTGTACATTAAAGACGTAGATCATGTTTTTTGGAAGAGTTCAGAAAAAGTGTAAATTTAATTCTTTTTTTTTTATATACATTTCTTTTTATTTAAAACAAGGCATCATGAGGTTAAAGGCATTATACAGAGTAGACATCGTCCAATATTACATCACTTAATACAGGAGAATGCGGATGGGGGGAGGGGGGGGGAACAAGGGTTAAGGATAAATATACTCTGATCAGGGTGAGCCCGGAACATCAAAGTTAGAATTGGCAGGTGGTGCACAAATATCTCCCCTGTATCGATTCCACGTACCCCACACTGAAGACCATTTACGGGGTCGGCCTCGTGCCACATAAACAGTTTTTTCACGAACCTGCACCAATCCATATCTTCTTTCCAACCCACAAGAGTAGTCTGACTCCCAGATCCCCACTTTTGAGCGATATTACGTTTTGCAATCATGGCACCAAACATCGCCCACATGGTCTGGGCCGAATTTAGATCTGTCGGTTCCCAAATATTGAGTACGCTTCTCCTAGCCTCTGGCCGCAAAGTGATCTCCAAGACCTCACTCATCGTGTTGTGTATCTTATTCCAGTATTCAACAATATATCGACATTCCCAGAGGACAAGAACGAACGTTGCAACAAGACCACACCCTCTTCTACACAAATCCTTTCAGATAGCCCCATCCAAACCAATCGGGGTCCAGTAACATACACCCTATGCAATATTTTCAACTGAATAAGCCTTAGCCTTGCTGGGATCGCGACCTCTTTCGGTGAAGAAACGGCTGACTGCCAATCTTCATCGTCTATTTCAAGACCATCTCGCATCGATTTATCCCTCACCTCCTTAAGAAGATCAGACCTATGGTTAATCATTTTTTTATAAATCAGGGAGATAGTCATCTCTGGCATATGACCGTCCAAAATCCTATCCTCTACGGGCGAGGCCTCAGGCAGGTCCGCCTCGACAGGCAGAGCCGCCTTCAGCGCATGTGTAACTTGTGCATATCTAAAATACTCAGATTCCCCCAGCTTAAATTGCGTCTGTAATTCTTCAAACGTTTTAATCCTCCCTTTCACCTAAATGTCACCAATGGTCGAGATTCCAATCAAGTCCCACTTATCGAATCCTTTTGTATGCCAAAGCTTGCCTAATTTTCCCCGACGCAAATAGCGGGGTAGCCAGTGTTAGGCAATCCTGCCATCCTATTGCGTTTGTGGCGTCATGCCAAATACGTACTGCGTGTTTAGTAGGCCCAGTGAGATTCACAGTCGAGGATCTGTCATATAGTGCCCTATTATAATTACCACCGGGGAGAAGCCACCTGTCCATTGCATAACCAGGGTCTGATACAGGGCCATAGGTCCCGTGATTGATGGCCGCCAGCTGAGAGGCCCAATAATAACGTTTGATATTGGGGAGTGCAATTCCCCCATAATACCAGGGAAGCATCAATTTGGCCAATGCAATGCGGGGCCTTCCCTCCCATAATAGACTGCGCTGCAGTCCTTCCACCTCCCGAAAATAATTAGCCGGAACCACATCCAACGTGTTTTGAAGTGCATAAAGGAAGCTGGGCAGAGACATCATTTTAAAAAGTGTTGCTCGCCCCAATAAGGATAGAGGGAGCTTCTTCCAGCCGAGTGTGTTAGCCCTCAGTCTGGACAAAGGAGGGAGGACGTTCCTGGTGTAACGGATTATAGAATCAAATGAGATGAAAATCCCAAGGTGCTTAAATCCCTCTGTGGCGATTTGAATGGGGCAATTTCGCGGGGGGACCAGAGTCTCCCGGAAAGAACATACAGAAGCGATTTTCCCCCAATTTATGGACAGACCCGAATTCCTTCCATAAGAGGCCAACACGTCACACACTACAATTAGGGTTTTCCGAGGTGAGGTCAGATAAAGGAGAATATCGTCCGCATATAGCGAGATCCTGTCTTCACACTGTGAAGACCATCGAATACCTCGAATCGAGGGCTCCCAGCGGATCCAGGCCGCCAAAGGCTCGAGGGCAAGCGAAAACAAAAGTGGAGAGAGGGGACAGCCCTGTCGAGTGCCCCGCCAAAGACAAAATGGCGCAGAGACCCGGTTGTTTACCACCACCTGAGCGAGAGGCTCAGTATAGAGCAGTCGCACCCATCGAATAAACTCAGGACCGAAACCAAATTTAGCCAGGACTGCCCATAAATATGGCCATTCCACAGTGTCAAAAGCCATTGTTCCGTCGAGCGACGCCATTATGGCCGGCTCCCTTAGGGTATATGCCCTAGCTATCACTCCATGTAGCCTGCGCAGGTTGAAGGCCATGTTTCTGTGCGGAATGAAGCCTGACTGATCCGGGTGTATCAGCCCACCGATTACCTTAATTAATCTGTTGGCGAGGAGCTTAGCGAGTATCTTAGGCTCTGCGTTCAACAATGAAATTGGCCTATGAGGCGCAGCTCGATTTTGGTTTGCCCTCCTTGTGTATAACCACAATAGAGGCAATCCTCTGATCATAAGGCAAAACTCCCGTCTCCTGGGCCTCCACAAACATGTCCCTTAGGTAAGGCGCGATCTTATCCGGCCGTAACTTGTAGAGCTCAATCGGGAGTCCGTTGGATCCCAACGCTTTACAATGAGCGCACCGCCTGAGCCACCACATCTGCTGTGAAAACTGCATCCATGAGGTCCCAGTCCTCATCAGACAAGCACGGCAGCCATAGATCCCGCAGGAGAGAGTCCTCCTCCGGCAGATCCGATACCGACCTGTACACAGTCTAAAAATAATCGGCCAAACTGTCCACTATACTCTGCGGGTTCGTGAGTCGCACACCGTCCGCATTCACTATTTCTGGGATGACCCGATCTGCTCTATCTTTCTTGTCCAACCAGGCAATAAGTTTCCCTGCTTTGTCTCCGACATCATATAACCTACCCTGCTGCTCTCTGCTTAGGGCTCTGGCAGTATCCGTTACCATTGATATATATTTGAGTTGGTTAACCACATGCGCGCTGTGCTTATTCTGCTGGTATGCTGACTTTTTAAAAAACCCATTGTTCATGACGAGCTGGGCTCGTCATCAGTGTTTGAGGAGGCTACACCATGACGAGCCCAGCTCGTCATCAGCCTCGAAGGGGTTAAGCTTCACGAGGTGCAATTTAGATTGAGTTACCTCCTCACCCAATCCCGCCTCAAGGCGTGCTATCTCAACCTCTGCCTCGACAATGGTTTTATTCCCGTCCTTTTTTCCCCCCACTATCAGTGAGAGAGCCGGGCCTCTGATAACCGTCTTGAAGGCTTCCCAAAGTGAAACGGAGGAGGCAACAGACCCCATATTCTCCCAAAAATAATGATCTAAAGCTTTGATCAGTGCGTTCCGAATCTTAGGGTTGCGCATATGCCATGGATTGAAGGGGGCTACTCTACCTCCTGACCCCAAAGTAATGCAAAATCGGAGCCAGAGCAGAGAATGATCTGAAATCCCCCTAGCAAGGTGCGTTGCCTTTACAATATAATCCAGACGAGAAAGGCTACCATGGGCATCAGAATGAAAGGTGTACTGTTTTTGTTCTGGATGAAGCAATCTCCACCCGTCTACCAACCCCATAGCCTCTAGTAAATCAGACAACCATCTCTCAGCTCGAGCCACGTCCCTGGGAGGATATCTATCCATGGCACCAGCTACAACAGCATTAAAATCGCCACCCAAAATTGTCAGTCCCTCGGGGAGGTCGAGAAGGAGCCTCCCCAAATCAATGAAGGTTGTGGCCTGGATACCAGGGGGAACGTAGACCGACAACAATGAGAGGGTGTGCCCCTCCCAATGACCCGTAACCCCAACGTATCTACCTCTGTTATCCTCAAGCACCGAATCTATCATGAACGGGCGCGCCTTCCTAATCAGGATTCCCACTCCCCTAGAACCAGACGTAAACCCTCATGACCCACCAACTTATATCCCATTCTATGCATTGCCCGACATGTGTTCCCAATCAAATGCGTTTCCTGGAGTAACACCACATCCGGAGCATATCGTTTGAGGTACTGAAGCACCACACTGCTCTTGATTTTGTCCCCTAACCCATTAACATTCCAGCTCAAAACCCTTAAATCTCTACCCCCCATCATCACAAATGAAAAGGAAGTCGTCATCCTCCGCACCCTGTAATTCTAACATGCTAGCTTTCAATAGAATGCCCGAGACTCGATGCCCATGCTGAAAACAACAAAAAATATGATAAACCAAACAAATGAACAACTAAACCCCCCCCACATAAAACCTCCCTCCACCCTGCACCCCTGCGCACGGCTTTCGCTTGTCCCCAACTTGCAATGTGCCTGTCGCCCTACAACTAAACTAATCTAACTATTTAAAAGATAGACCCCTTGAGGAGGATGACCCTTCAAATCCCCGCTTGTCCCCAAGGATGTTATAGTTCCCGAAGTCTGTCTTTGGCCCACCACAGCCTCGGCAATCAATACCAACAACAGTCAAGGCCTCTTTATCTTCACTTCGTTGCCGCGGTTCCTCTTTAGAGGGAAGACTCTCCAACCAGTCCGAAGCAATTTCAGGATTGTCAAAAAAATATACTCTCATCATGTTCCACTATCAACTTGGCTGGGTACAACATGGTGTATTTCATGCCTTTGTCACAAAGTCTCCATTTGACACCCATGACATTTTGCCTCTGTCTCTGGACTGCCTGTGTGAAGTCCGGAAAAAACTAAGAGAGGAGTTCTCGTATTTCAGGGGGCCCCCTGTCCTGGAGGCCTGCAGGACAGCTTCTCTGTCCCTGAAGTTGAGCACCCTCGCGATCATCGGCCGAGGTGAGGCCCCAGGTTTCGTTCTTCCGCCCGGAATCCTGTGCGCTCTTTCCACAGGAAGTAATGTCCCAATCCTTTCGGCTTCAGGTGGTTCAGGATAATGTCTTCCGCAAAAAGGTCCGCAGCTTGACCTTCGGCCTTATCCGGTACACCAATAATGCGTACATTGTTTCGTCGGGCCCTTCCTTCGTATTCGTCCAACTTACGGCATGTGGCCTCTCCCGAGGCCTTCAAATTACGAACCTCTTGTTGCAGCTGCGTCACATCCTCTGTGAGACTCGTCGTTTTAATGCCAAGCGATTTTACTTTTTCACTGGTTTTGGTGAGGTCCGCTCGAATCAAATTGACCTCGATAGGGACTGTGTCCAACTTATGGTCCAAAGATTCCAGTTTTTGACCGAGTGAGGACCTCACCCCTTCAATGCCGGTCATCATGTCCTGTAGTGTAGGCTCGGGCGAAGTCATCAATGTCTCACTACTACTTTCCTGCGTCTTCCCAGAACCGGAAGGCGACCCTTTAGATTGCGTATATCTGTCCATCTTATTGACTTGTGTATGTCTGACCCCTCTAGTAGTTTTAAGCAATTGTTTGTCTGTGTCCGATTTTGACACCATTTTCAGGGAAGCAGACAAAGCGCCACCAACTACATGCGACAAGTACAATAAAAGAGCGAGTCCTCTGCCTGCAGCAGACTGTTGGCCAGACAATATCCAGTTTTGCAGTGTCGTACGCTTCCAGTCCTTCACCCAGTGTCTGGATCTCAGGGTAGTGTCAGGACAGCCGCCAGACAGATTCGTGGGGAACCCTTCCCCCAAGATGGGGGAAGGGCCGGCGACTTCCGGTTTCAAGCCACCGTTGTTGACAAACTCCAGCCGGGGCCCAATCCCAACTTGGCACCCCGGTTTCTGGGGCGAGTAGGCCTCCATCTTCTTGGCGCTGTATCTTCGGTTACTGGAGGCTCAGAGAGACCCCGATTTTAGCATTCAAGGCACTTTCAGTTCCACAGCGACAATCGACCATCAGGAAACAGGATTAATAACAGGATATGCCCTGAGGTAGCAGGGGTCTTGGGAGCCCTAAGCTCACGCGGCCATCTTGGACGCACGCATAGCTCCTCCTTTTTCAATTTAATTCTTTTTTGAAATACACCAAACTGTAACTGGTCAATATGCTAACTTACAGTACTAGTTACGAGCAGTCTTTGTTCGAAATCGCACTGGGAGATGAGCTAAAACTGCCTTGCACAATATGAGGCGTTAGCAAGTTAATGATCAATGTCACAGATTATCACTCCCCCCATTTATAAGGTTTATAAATATAAAAATGTGCCTGATGGTCATTCATGGGTATGAGGCATTACTTTTTAAGCACCTGTATCATTTAAAAAATGTAGGATAGCTTTTCAAGGTGGCATTAAGCGTTCCAGAGTGGGGTAATCAGGTTAGAGTTGGACCTGAACAGTTTAGCAGGAGAAGCTGAGGGTAATTGGCTTATGTAGGCTTCTTAATTAACACAAACCATCAGTAGCTGCAATGAGTTGGTAAGTGATTCTTAAAAGTTAGTTAAACTGGGAAAAGTCTATAAAATGTTATAGTTATAATGTATTAAATATTAGTTTATCAATGCCTAAACTCTCTTTGAAACCCTAGTGGGTGAGTAGTCGTGCTTAACGAATACTGATTGATTGATTGTTTGATTCCTCATCAGTCGGTCTAAATGTGCTTAATGAGAACCTTAATTGTAAAGACGTGTTAAAAGATGCTTTGGAACATTTATTATTGAATTGCCTGAAATGTAGTAAAACGAGATCAACGTTTCTGAGAACATTACTAGAGAAATGTGAAGTTAATAACATGAAATAAAACTGATCTTGTGAGAATACAGCATGCATTGGGGTTATTTTTAACATTAGTTTTGCATTTGATTTGTAACATTGGTTTTAATGTAGTTTTATTCTGATTTTATTGATCTTTTATGATCTATTTGAGTGTTTTTTGTGTGGGCATGCCGGTGCCTCAACACACAATAGTAGTTCTTCTCTAGTCAAGTTATCTTTGTAATATTTCTTTAATTGTTTCAGGGTTGTGTGTAAAATGTTGGTTACACTGTCTCCTTCTCCAGGGATTGTTCGAAGGGGCGGGAGTCCTGTTGAAACCTGGCGGTGTCCTCTTCACATATGGGGTAAGTTTTGAGAAACTCATTGTCTGGCTACATAGCGGAAACTGTCAGTGCCTATGGGAGCGTGAATGATGAAGGGTTGGTTGATCTAAATGGGTCTGCAGGAGATAGTTGGAGCTTGGTTAGGACTTCCGGAAAAGAAGTGTGTAGCAGTGGCTCAATATATAAGAATTTGGAGTGACTGCCACAAGGAGTAGGAGGAAGCATGCCTCTGAGTGCGAGGCCTTTTTCTAGAGTCTCTGGATAGAGAAGCCTTGATTGGTGGCCTCGGGATATGTACATTGCTTGGTGATTTTAAGATGCATGATTTTTTCTGGATGGCCTCAGGAGAGTGGGGTTGCTCAGTCATTTGTGGATGATGGTTCTTGCTTGGTGTCTCAAAATACTGGTCCTTTACGGTGTTCTCTTGATGCAGGACTGCGTTCCATTGTCTCGTGATACGAAGCCCGGCTTAGTACTCTCCACCTACAAGGCTTTGCTGGTTTATTTCCAGATGCAGGACATTGCGCAATGGTCTCAGAATGCACAGTGTTGCTTGGTGGTCTCTAGATGCATGATTTTGCTTGGAGATTGATTTCTGGGCTCTCGTTCATAGATAATTGGTATAAGTTTAGGCATTTACTTAAAAATCTGCATTTGCATCATTTTAGCTCCAGTAGCACTAACTTGGCTTTCAGGTCGAGAGCAGAACTCTGGTTTTAGTCATTGGGTCATGGATTCAGGTGTGTCCTCAAAGAATCCGCTCTTTTGTTCTACAACTAGTGCAGCCGATAAAGTAAGGGGGACTTCTGTCTATTATTTGTATTTAGTATTATTGTGTGATTAGTTTTAAAGACTTATTTTTAGTTTTAATTCGTCCATGTACCCGAGAGAAAAGAATGGTGTAAAGGTGAGGCTGCTGCCTGGCTTTGACAAATTGCTTAGCTGCTGTTTGGAATTGGCACACGAGTTGTGGGAAAAGTCTTACTTTTTTAAAAAAAATTGAGCTTTATTAGCTCTTATATTGAACTTGCAATTACTGACGCAAGTGATCACAAATTATGTCTACTCAATCAAGATATTAGAGAAATACCCGCCAGGAACTTGGCATAACATTATGCAGATAACAACAACAAATATATGAGCTTATTCAACTAGTCAACCTTCTATGAAAATGTTTTCCTTGTGGAGTAGAATTTGCCGGACCACACTGGAATGGCCTGCCAGCGAGCCTCTTTAGTCTGCATCTCTGCTCTGAAGGAATCCAGAGTAAGACAGTGGAAGCAGTTTGTTTGCTTTTTAGGTCTCGCCTGTCGATGCGCATGCGCATCGAGCAAGCGAGACTATGGGGGCTTATCCACTCTTTATCCACTGCAAGTAATCTTGGCGATTCCTTGCAGTGCCCGTGACTTTTAAGCTCAATGCGCATGCGCATTGAGCTTAAAAGCGCGTGCACGTCCGTCTTGTTTTACCCGCTCCGCCCCTCCCCTTCCCGCCGTGTCGCATTTCTCCTCCCCCCTCCCCTCTCTTCCCTCCGTCTTGTTTGTTTATTTTACCCGCTCCGCCCCCTCCCCTTCCCGCCGTGTCGCATTTCTCCTCCCCCCTCCCCTCTCTTCCCTCCGTCTTGTTTGTTTATTTTACCCGCTCCGCCCCCTCCCCTGCCCGCCGTGTCGCATTTTTTTTTAAATCCCCACTTCCCCCCTGACGTCACAAACAATAACTTTGCAGACTTTTTGCAGGGCCATCCTCACCTGAAACGTTCCTTTCTCCAACTTTTTTGACAGTTACATGACGCATCGCTGTGAGCTATTCCTGCAGAAGCACCCACGCTTCATCCTCTCCCTCAGCCATTCCCCAATTATTCGTTATAAGGATCCTAGGAGCTAGCTCTCGCTCCAGTTAACAGTGTGGCATCAGTAGGAATACAACACCTCGTGTATATCCGCACTTGCCACATTAGAACATCTAAAAGAGATTACAAAAGACTTTCAGGTAGGCACAGCACTGGACTTGCTCCAATAAACATGTTTTACGGAGTGAAAAGCAAACCTGCAGATAGATTTTCTTGCATTACCCCCTGGCGGCTGATCGCGGTTAAGCACAGACTAGACCGATGTTTGTCGGAACATCAAATAACCAGTCCCTGCTGTTGCTGACAGTGTATTTTGGTTTATTAAATCCCGTGAACGTTGAGCACTGCGGGGAATACACTTCACATTATGCAGTACCAGTGTCACGTTCCTCAGCGTTTCTTGCTACACAGCTCCTTCTGTTGCACCTACTTTCTGCCCTGGCCCCTCACCCTCTCCTTGAGGTGAGCTCGGCATCACCCTCGCTCATAGCCTCGAATCCATCACCCTGCTTCCAGTATGCACACCCCGAGCACGTCCTCGAAACACATTCCCATTCTGTCCATTCCTATGCATCATTCATTTATCACGCAGACACCTCTCAGATCCGTTTCAAAGCCAAACTGCAACTTTCTTGCACTCTCACTCCTCCTCACTCACCCTCAAACCCTCACTCACCCTCACTCACCCTCAACCCCTCACCCTCAACATCAACCCCTCACCCTCACTCACCCTCACCCTCACTCACCCTCACCCTCACTCACACTCACCCTCACTCACACTCACCCTCACTCACCCTCACCCTCACTCACCCTCACCCTCACTCACCCTCACTCACCCTCACTCACCCTCACCCTCACTCACCCTCACTCACACTCACCCTCACTCACCCTCACCCTCACTCACCCTCACCCTCACTCACCCTCACCCTCACTCACCCTCACCCTCACTCACCCTCACTCACCCTCACTCACCCTCACCCTCACTCACCCTCTCCTTGAGGTGAGCTCGGCATCACCCTCGCTCATAGCCTCGAATCCATCACCCTGCTTCCAGTATGCACACCCCGAGCACGTCCTCGAAACACATTCCCATTCTGTCCATTCCTATGCATCATTCATTTATCACGCAGACACCTCTCAGATCCGTTTCAAAGCCAAACTGCAACTTTCTTGCACTCTCACTCCTCCTCACTCACCCTCAACCCCTCACTCACCCTCACTCACCCTCAACCCCTCACCCTCAACATCAACCCCTCACCCTCACTCACCCTCACCCTCACTCACCCTCACTCACCCTCACCCTCACTCACCCTCACCCTCACTCACCCTCACCCTCACTCACCCTCACTCACCCTCACTCACCCTCACTCACCCTCACTCACCCTCACTCACCCTCACTCACCCTCACTCACCCTCACTCACCCTCACTCACCCTCACTCACCCTCACTCACCCTCACTCACCCTCACTCACCCTCACTCACCCTCACCCTCACTCACCCTCACTCACCCTCACTCACCCTCACTCTCTCACCCTCACTCACCCTCACTCACCCTCAACCCCTCACCCTCACTCACCCTCACTCACCCTCACCCACCCTCACCCTCACTCACCCTCAACCCCTCACCCTCACACAGTGCAATAGGTCTCGGAGCATTTGAGTTAGAGCTTTTAGAAATGTTTATGGCTTTTTTTTTTTAATTCTTTAGCATTGACTACAGGAAACAAAAATGCTAAAGATTTACAAAAAAACCCATAAACAATTCTAAAAGCACTAACTCTAATGCTGCGAGACCTATTGCATTTCCAATGCTTGTTTTAAATAGTAGTGTTGTCGCCTAAATTGAATGATTTTGCGATGTTGCATGTGAGGTTTCTTCAGTGCAGCTTAGGCCTACAACAGTGTTGCTGTGTTAATGGTTTTGGAGAGTTTGCACTGCCCGCCTTAAAAGGAATTTTGTGGTCAGTGACCGTGTGGTCCTTTCTACACAGGATTGCACTCCTAATCCAGAGGTAGTGGACAACAAAAGGTTTCACAATCTATCTTTAAAGATTTTCATTTAAAGATATTCACCCAGACAGTACATCTTGTTCTTAGTCGGGGAAAGGAAGGGGGAAGGGAAGTGGGTGTTCCTCATTAAGTGAACTGACTTAATTTTTTGCTCTGCTTTGGCATCCTATTTTTTCCTATCTTGAACTTCACATTACTCTGGTTTAAGCAGCATGGCTCCGTAATGTTGATTGCCTTCAGTCTGAAATGTTGCTTTTCATGTGGCCATTTGGAGCGATATTGTTACGGTCTTTGAGAGTGGCTGAGGATGACTGGGTAAAAGCTGCTAAGGTATTGGCTGTTGGCTGTGTCTGGTTCCCATACTAGTGTAGGTGTGTTTTATCTATGATCTCTGTATCTGCCTCAGCTTTACTTTGTGTTTTTACAGCCGTATGCTGTCAACGGAGTTCTCACGCCACAGAGCAACGTGGATTTTGATAGAAGTCTAAGGCACAGGTAGGAGGAGGAATTGGCTATGTTTTTTTCCCCAATTTGTTTTTTCTCTTCAGATTGCTGTTATCTCTGTTTCACCAGGTGACTTAAAGCTTCTGATGTTGTAGACCGAATATAACATCCCACACACGCCCTCGCTCATCCCCCGCCCCCCCTCCGCACACACACACACACTCACACACTCACACACACTTCTAACTGAACTTTCCAGGTTGTTGCACTCGCAGCAAAATAAACAAGACACTCCAATTGTAATATTGCACAAATGCTAACAAATGGCAGACTATTCTGGCCCTCCTTCTGGTTGGATCACATATATGATTAGTCCAGAAAAGTTGTGAAGAACTCTCAGAATATGACCCAATTAGGATCAAGTTAAATTGTACCTTCCTAAGGTTTCTGTTTGAAGGACGCATGAACCTTACCCACCGAAGTGTCATTAACTTTTTGTCTGTACCTCACCCAGGTGGATGCTCAGAATGGCTCCTCCATATGTTAAAGCTACCTATATGCTGTCAATAACCCCCTCATATGTGTCTTCTACGGTAAGGTTAAAACACGAGTATCGATGTTGAGGTTATTAGCCACCCCCCTCATCCTAGGGTTGCCATATTTCAGCCATCATCTATGATCCCCCGCAGGGGTCTGTGACATTCTTCAGGACAAAGGAATCCTATTTAACTACCCAAATATCTAGCCATACATTGTGTGTTTGTTAGGAAGCATGCAAAAGTGAAGGAAATAAAAATAAACCAATTTCTGTGGCTGCAGTCTGGATAATGCCTATAGATTTAAACAAGAACTTTTTTTAGGCAAAGTGATTGTGGCCCAACCGAACTACATATGCTCATGTCTCCTTCAACAATGTATAAGGCTTAATCATTGATAAAATAGTAGGAAGCCTCATAAACCTATAATAACCCAAACAAATGTATATAAAAGCACAGTACATGCATGCAAGAGTGCCACATGGTGTTGTAAAAAAATTTAGCACAAAAGGAAATAGTTTAATAAGAGAGGCATGGTTTATCCTACTCTTAAGTTGAAAGCATGTTCCCTGCCTTCCCGTTTTGTTAGTGATGAACCTTAGAATATTGTAGCTTTTTCCACACAAATTTCAGCGGTTGCATGCTGGCGTAACCAGGACGAAATGCCCTGTAACTGTACCAGGGAGGACTGTTGGGGTGTCCCCTAATAAGCAGGTGTTCTCTGTTAAGTCAAAAGCCTTATAATTGGAGCTTATATTGCATTGTGCCCCATCATATCATGAACATTCGCTAATCTTATTTCTATGCAGATGCTTCACAATAAGTATGTTGGCCATGTGGGCGACATCCTTTCCAAGCAGTGTGTGTCTGTAGAATAATGGAAATGTATAAAGAACTTTGTGACTATGATGAGGTGAAGAGTAAGGAAAAAGCTTGCTGCGTTCTCAACAGTTGGCTGCGGGAACAGTGTTCCCAATATGATGCTGTTAGAACTGGCTATTTCTGGTTGGCTAAGGCTGACGCCAAAGCCAGGCAGAAACCACCATTCTAGTCAGGGCAAAGGAGTCACATGCCAAGATAACCCCTGCTCACCCCCTTGGTACCTTGGCACGAGCAGACAGGATTATCCTGGAGGAAATGTGTAAAGCATTTGCGCACGCACACAACAGCAACAACATCCTAGGCACACCACAAAAGGAACTCCACACAAGGTTATATAAAAATAACTTTTGTATTGTAAACACACATCAGATAGTATCACACAATATACATTGTGCCAACTGGCACGGGCAATATTCACAAGGGATTATTTACACTAGGACAGGGCCACATAGGCCACTGTCAGAATCAGCACTTAGTAGAAATTAGAATATAGGATATAAAATCACTGTAGCACAAATTAGCAAATATAGCACACAACCAGTAACCACTGGTAACAGGTAAGTACCACCTACGCAACCCTAAACACTTTAGGAGAATGTCACGCAGTGAACCAGGACCTCACTAGGACCACCTGTACTAGAAAGAACAACCACCTAAGTATCACAGTACAATTAGGGATATAGGCAAGAACGCATTACACATGATGCATCACAACATTCAGAGGTGTAGGGAAGGAAAACACATGATGCATAAAACATACATTCAGCGGTGTAAGAACAAGGCACATTCAGAGGTGCAGCACAGGAAAACACATGATGCATAAAAACATTCAGAGGTGTCACAGGCATAATGGCATAGCACATTACGCATAACTCACATTTGGGCCTAACCAGTAAAAACTACAGTAGGCAATGTCTCACTAGTCTAAACACACATAGGTAAGCACACAGCAAAAACACATGATGTATAACCAACACATTCAGAGGTGTAAGAACAAGGAAGACACATGATGCGTAAAACATTCAGAGGTTCCAGAGCACAACTCAATAGCGCAAAAACTTACATAAGCCACCACTTGTGGCAGTCCCTAGGCCACTGGCCTTGTTGGGGCTAGGACGCCCTGTTTCCCAATGTCAGGGGCCTAAACGTGGCAGCTGCCCACGAAGTTCTGGGCAGCTGTAGATGATGGGGCCAACGTGGGAGCCTCTCAGGCTCTGAACAATTACACTGTCCCCCTGAGCCTATCTGGGCTCGCGCAAATGTGGCACCAACGTTGGAGTCCCCCCTCTGGGGACTCGAAATCAATGAATACCCCCAAGAGGCTCTCTTAGCTCTAAACAACTGTGGGGCCATGGAGCCGCTCAGGGCTCGAACTACAAATGCCCCTTGAGCCTTGCAGGCTCTGAAGAAAAATGTGGCGTCGTTGGAGCCCCCCTCCCTGGGGCTCAAGATCACGGAAATGGCCCTGGAGCCTCTCTGGGCTCTTAAAACAAATGGGCCGGGCTGAGCCTCTCTGGCTCGAAAATGCCCACTGTTCCCAAGAGCCTCTGGGACTCGTAATTCAATACCGGCCGGATGGAGCCTCTCGGGGCTCCAGTAACAATGCAGTGCCCCCGGAGGTCGCTCTACTGGGAGGGGGGGGGGGGGCGGACACCGGCAATGTGTCCAGACGCCCCCTTCTCCTCTAAACCACCCGCACTCACCGGCTCACTGCTCGGGTCGCGCTGGGCTCTGGAGGCGGGGTAGGCTTCCAGCTTCGCTTTTGGAGCCTCTCTGGCTCCCACTCACATCGGACTCCTCTGCAAGCGGGCCGGGGCTCTGCCCGCACACAGGGCTCTTCACTCAAGCCCCGGCCACGCTGGTCTCTCGACCCCGCTTCCTCCTGCACACCACCGGAGCACTTCCGGGTCGCGCCTAAACCCCGCCCACGTCGGCCACCGGCTGCCTGACTTCCTGGATGGCTGCACGGGCCGCAGCGGTTTCTCCTCAGGGCAAACGAGGGCATAAATATATGTTGGAAGCCGGGTGGGCACCGGACTTGATGAATCCAGCGCTCTCAAGCGCAAGGGGCCCAGGAACAGCGCTCCCAAGCGCTACAGCAATAAAGCGCTCCCTAGCGCTAGAACCAAAAATAAAGCGCTCCAAGCGCTATATGTGAAAATAAAGCACTTCCAAGCGCTAGAGGGCATTAAGCGCGCTCCCAGCGCTACAAGCCGGATAAAGCTCTCCCAGGTGCTTAGGACAGGAAAAACAGCAAAGTTAATCAGGTGATGCAGCAAAGTCCTGCAACCAAGAGTTGGAGAAACCAGCCTATCAGCAAAGAAAAGTCCTCCAATTCCCCCAGGCAAAGCAGGGGGGTCCCAGCACAGGGTCCATCAGGTATCCAGGGGCTGGGCAGGGCCCAGGGAGGCACGCCTTCTCCTGAGCCCAAGCAGCAGCACTTCCCTGGCAGATTCCAGTCAGAAACAAGAACATTTTGGAAGGGGGCACAGCCCCTTTTTATACAGAGAAATCCTTTGTCTAGCAGGGTGCAGGCAGTGTGAGAACCTGCTACAACTGGTTATAGGGAATTCCTTTCACTGGCCAGGCTAGGGACATCAGACGCACCCAATGAGGTGGAGCCAGCATTGTGTGGGGAAAACCCAGCCCCATTCAGGACCCTCAAACCAGACATTCAATCCACAAGCAGGCCCAGGCTCAGTCCTGGAGCCAGGCTCCAGCCAATCACACGCCAGACACAATTTGGGCCTAACCAGTAAAAACTACAGTAGGCAATGTCTCACTAGTCTAAACACACATAGGTAAGCACACAGCAAAAACACATGATGTATAACCAACACATTCAGAGGTTTAAGAACAAGGAAGACACATGATGTATAAAACATTCAGAGGTGCCAGAGCACAACTCAATAGCGCAAAAACTTACATAAGCCACCACTTGTGGCAGTCCCTAGGCCACTGGCCTTGTTGGGGCTAGGACGCCCTGTGTCCCAATGTCAGGGGCCTAAACGTGGCAGCTGCCCACGAAGTTCTGGGCAGCTGTAGATGATGGGGCCAACGTGGGAGCCTCTCAGGCTCTGAACAATTACACTGTCCCCCTGAGCCTCTCTGGGCTCGCGCAAATGTGGCACCAACGTTGGAGTCCCCCCTCTGGGGACTCGAAATCAATGAATGCCCCAAGAGCCTCTCTTAGCTCTAAACAACTGTGGGGCCATGGAGCCGCTCAGGGCTCGAACTACAAATGCCCCTTGAGCCTCGCAGGCTCTGGAAAAAAAATGCGGCGTCGTTGGAGCCCCCCTCCCTGGGGGCTCAAGATCACGGAAATGGCCCTGGAGCCTCTCTGGGCTCTTAAAACAAATGGGCCGGGCTGAGGCTCTCTGGCTCGAAAATGCCCACCGTCCCCAAGAGCCTCTGAGACTCGTAAATCAATACCGGCCGGATGGAGCCTCTCGGGGCTCCAGTAACAATGCAGTGCCCCCTGAGGTCGCTCTACTGGGAGGAGGGGGGGGGGCGGACACCGGCAATGTGTCCAGACGCCCCCTTCTCCTCTAAACCACCCGCACTCACTGGCTCACTGCTTGGGTCGCGCTGGGCTGTGGAGGCGGGGTAGGCTTCCAGCTTCGCTTTTGGAGCCTCTCTGGCTCCCACTCACATCGGACTCCTCTGCAAGCGGGCCGAGGCTCTTCCCGCACACAGGGCTCTTCACTCAAGCCCCGGCCACGCTGGTCTCTCTGCCCCGCTTCCTCCTGCACGACACCGGAGCACTTCCGGGTCGCGCCTAAACCCCGCCCACGTCGGCCACCGGCTGCCTGACTTCCTGGATGGCTGCACGGGCCGCGGCGGTTTCCACTCAGGGCAAAACGAGGGCATAAAATATATGTTGGAAGCCGGGTGGGCACTGGCCTTGATGAATCCAGCACTCTCAAGCGCAAGGGGCCCAGGAACAGCGCTCCCAAGCGCTACAGCAATAAAGCGCTCCCTAGCGCTAGAACCAAAAGTAAAGCGCTCCTAGCGCTATATGTGAAAATAAAGCGCTTCCCAGCGCTAGAGGGCATTAAGCGCCCTCCCAGCGCTACAAGCAGGATAAAGCGCTCCCAGGTGCTTAGGACAGGAAAAACAGCAAAGTTCTTCAGGGGATGCAGCAAAGTCCTGCAACCAAGAGTTGGAGAAACCAGCCCATCAGCAAAGAAAAGTCCTCCAATCCCCCCAGGCAAAGCAGGGGGGTCCCAGCACAGGGTCCATCAGGTATCCAGGGTCTGGGCAGGGCCCAGGGAGGCAAGCCTTCCCCTGAGCCTAAGCAGCAGCACGCCCCTGGCAGATTCCAGTCAGAAACAAGAACATTTTGGAAGGGGGCACAGGGAATTCCTTTCACTGGCCAGGCTAGGGACATCAGACGCACCCCAGGGGGTGGAGCCAGCATTGTGTGGGGAAAACCCAGCCCCATTCAGGACCCTCCAACCAGACAGTCAATCCACAAGCAGGCCCAGGCTCAGTCCTGCAGCCAGGCTCCAGCCAATCACACGCCAGACACAAATTACCCAAATATGCCAACTTCTAAAAGTGGCACTTCTACACTACGGCATCAAGAAGGCTATAAAAGTGCACAGGACTTACTGCGATATTGCATTCATTGATTTGTATCTATTAGCCTTCTTGTAGACTCTTTGTCCTTCAATGATTCTTTGAAATTCACATTTCATGATATAGGCATGTTGTAAAACTTCAATATTTGCCGCAATAGAAAACAATGTGCAAAGTGTTTTTTTCATTGTTTTTTCATTTTTGTTTTGGACTTAATGTTCTTGTAATTAATGTGTAGTCATTCATGATTTGCATATTTTTTGAATAAGTGTTATATGTTTCGTGTGTTTTCTCATACATGCAATAGAAATCCATTTTTGTATTTGAATGCAGAAAAAGTAAATGGTTAAAATGGTTAAATTAAATAAACCTACATAATCAGAAGTAGCCCTGATTTATGTGCTTGCATTAACAAGCAACAAAGAAGTGTGAGAGGGGCAAATTGTATGTTATTTGAGTTTAACTTCTAAAAGTGGCACTTCTACACTAGACACAATCATGCCGCATACATCATTGCGCAGCGTTCAAGCTCACAAGTTCGCACATACCAAACTCGACCCTGCACTCCCCACACATCAGGAACTACCATGGGCATACATATTCCCCATTCATTCCTATGGGAGGGCAGGTCACTCATCACACATACACAAAGAGCTCACGCACTTTACACTGTACCACAGTGAAAAAGTGAGCAGAGGCCTAAAATCACCAACACCAGGTCACAGAAACAGGCTAGGAAAAAGCAAAAAGTCTCGGGGTGAACCTACCAAAAAGGGCCAGGTCCAACAGATGCCCTGAGTTGGAGTGGGAAGACAAATGAAGGTACAGATATCAAGGAATTCCTCTCCTCTTCGGCTGTATGATATATTAAGATGTGCATGTTTCTTGCAAAAACCCGTAACGTGTTAAATGAGGTAAAAGTACCACCCATCGGAGCTGCTGGGAAGATGTACCTATGGGTCTGTCACAGTTGGCCATCAGTCTGTAGGTCGTGTTGAAGCATTCGCACCACCTCAATAATTAGTGTACAAAAATTATATTTTTTAAGTACCTACCAAGCTTACCTCCTGATGGATTTGAAATGTCACTTGGATTAATTTCTGAACTTAGTACTGTAGATGTATGTGGAACTGATACATTTTTGTTTGGTACGCAAACTGTATTGTAAATTTTCTTTCCACATGTCTAATAATATTTATTTCTTGTTTTTGAATAGTGCTAACCCACTAAGACCTCTTAAGAGACCTAATAGCATGACAACACTTTTCAAATCATCATAAATAAAATACGATAATATTCTGGGGAAAAAGATGCTTACATCTGCTGGTGAATAGAGAATATCCAAAGACAAGATCAATATTTTATATACCTCTATCTCTTAATAGAGTCCTCTTCCCTAGTTGTGACAAATGGTATAACTCCAGAATATCTCTGTCTCAGACTCTCCGAGATATTGAAGGAACTATGCCATTCTGGAAATGAACCACAAATGTAAGTAATTGTATACTTTATTTTAGGTTTAAAGCATTTTTATTAAACAAAAGAAACATGGGGAAGGGAAGTAGGAGGTCAAGGTTACATACAGCACAATGAGTAAAAAAGGAGAGACATGTTGCAGCAGTTCTAGTTGGAAGGGGGGAGGTCGGTGGTCCAGGAGGGGAAGAAAAGGCATAAACTGTAAGGCAATAAGACAGTGCGCACAACCCTCCTATAGTCCCCAACCTCCCACACAAAGCTAAGCGCGAGTAGCGTCCTGCAACACAGTGAAACACAACGCAGTCCCTCCAAGCCCCCCGTCCCCAGGAAAAGGAAGAAAAAGAAAACAATACCCCAACATCCCCGTCCAGTAGCCCGTAATAGAAACATCCACCCCAAACAGCCTACCCCCATCCCCCAGTCCCCCCAACCCCATCCCTCTTAATCCGCTGGGGCCGCCGGTGGCGTCAGCCTAAGAAAGCGCAGGTACCTCGGACATGTGAGCTCCCGAAATTCCGTGGACAGTAGTGCCAAGAAGGGGTGCCAGAGCTCCTCGAACTGATCTACATTTCCAGCCACCGTGAGCGACATCTTCTCCATACCCAGTACCTGCCAGAGTCTATGTAGCCAGCCAGTGATAGAGGGGGCAGTGGGGGTGCGCCAGTGGACAAGGATATTTTGAACCGCTGAGCCTAGCGCAATAGCAATCTGCCTACCCCTGCGGGACTTCAGCGGGTACATCAAGTCATTGGGATAGCAGGACGTATGCCGGGAAGCGCGGGAGTTCAATCTCAAAGTGTCTGTCCACCTCATCTAGGACCTCTTTCCAATAAGCAGTCAGTACCGGGCACCCCCAAAGAATGTGCGATAGAGTACCTTCCTGTCCGCAGCCCCGCCAGCATCCCTTGTCGGCGAGTTTGTGCATCTCATAGAGCCTCTCCGGGGTGTAATACCAGTAGGTGGACACCTTGGTAAAGGTCTCCGTTAGCCCAGTGTGGTACACAGAGTGCCTCGCCCGATATGCGATCTTGTCCCACTCCTTGTGGCTCAGGGCCCTGCCCAACTCTCTGTGCCTTGAGTTACAATGGGGTATACCCTAAGAACTCTCTGACCTGGGTCAGTAAAAGTAGGTACAATAGTAATGGTCAGAGTCTATAGATTCAATAACACAACCAATGTAATATATGCATACAATTATGTAGGAAGCAAAAGATTGCTCAGTCCAAAGTGTGCTTCACTTTTTATTCGTTATTTAAGCACATTATTGCTTAAGTACCCAATTCAAGTCATTGAGTACCCGGATTGTATTGAGTGTCTCTTAATTCAAACATCTAAAATACAGTATTCAATTACTTCATTGAATCACACAGTTGCCTTGAAGCATAATTCACATTTGATAATGTAGAATTTATCAGAAGAGAGCAGCACAGTAAATATCAAATCATCGTATTTCAACGCGCTCAAAGTGATGGAAAAGGGGAAGTTAGATGGGATAGGTGTGATGGGAAAGAAGTGAGGACTAGGTAAAGGTGGTTGTGACCTTAAAACAATCACAGTGCTATAAAATACATCCTTTACAGTCTAAATTAAGATCTGCAGTTCCAATATACTCTTAAGCATAGGGTCCGTTTTGCTCTGTTAATTATTCCTATGCGTAGAGAACATGTAAAGTCTGGTCTACGTTTCGACCCCCTGATTGGCGGGAAAGTTAAATCCTCAGGCTGGGGTCTTCTTCAGGACAAGGAGAAACAGGAGCGCTTATTGTGAGGCCCTTGGGTGGCCATTGTCATAGGACCGTCAAAGGTTCCTTCCTGGTTGTCGTTCTGCAATTATTGGGAACAGGACATTTCCATTTCAAACACCATGTTGTTACAATGGTCGCACCAGGCCAAACGCTGTTGCGGTGTAGGAATCATACAACCCACGTGGTTCGTTAGCTCAATCCCTGCAATGTGTCTCCGTGAAGCTGCCTCCTCGCTGTCAACGCCGTGAATGAACTCTCTGTGCCAGCGCTCCCTCCCCGGATTGTGGTAATGAAACGGCGGGGGTTGGAGAAATTTATACAGATCGGTAATAAGCTTGGCATCCGAGGTCCGGGTCACCAGCCACCGCTCATAAGATGTGATTTGACGGGCTGCGACGTCGCGCACTTGGGGTTGGAGAGCCCAGTGACGGACCTGCATGTAGCGCAATCTGTCTACCTCTGTCAGACCAAATTCCTGTCGGAGTTGTTGGAAAGGAAGCACGCCCTCCGGCCCGTAAATCTGAAAGAGCACCCTGCAACCTGCACTCACCCAGTGGGAAAAAGCTCCCGGTTCTAGGCCCGGAGTAAAGTCCGGGTTACCAACTATGGGTGTAAACGGTGATGGGAAGGTAGTTAGCTCGCGGAGCTCGCAAACCGCATCCCACACTCGCAGGGGAACCCGGGTGACAAAGGAGGCGTAAAGATTAGCCGGGCGATGTGCGCGCCGCAGGAATGGGACCTCCTGAAGGGTGCGTCCCGCTACAGCCTGATCCTGAAAGAGGCAGTGCTTGTCAGATTCCCACCTGCTCCATTCCACCAGATACCGGAGTTGCGCTGCTTGAAAATACTTCCGGAGATCCGGAACACCAAGACCCCCCGCCTCCGGAGCAAGCGTGGAGAGAACCCTCTTCATCCGAGGCCTGCGGCCTTGCCACACAAAACGGGAGATGTCAGCCTGCGCTTGCTGTATCCAACCCACAGGGGGCTGGAGAGGTAGAGCGCGAAAAAGATACAAAATCTGAGGCAGCACCGTCATCTTCACCGCTGCGATACGACCCAGCCACGAGAGCAGGCCCTTGCTCCATCGGCCGAGTTCCTCCTTAATCTTCTTGCCAAGGGAAGAGTAGTTAGCTTTGACCATTTCAGGCAGCGAAGGTGCAAGCAGGATCCCCAGGTATGGCACCGTGGACGAGGACCACTGCATGGGGAAAAGACGCTGGAGGTCTCTCCTGGTGTCCGCGGAGAACGACACATCCAGGGCAGCCGATTTGGACATGTTCATTTTAAAGCCGGCCACGCGTACAAAGGCGTTCAGTTCCTGGACGCAAGCAGGGAGTGACCGCCTGGGGTCATCCAGGGTCAGCAGGACATCGTCCGCATACAGGCTAACAGTATGGGTATACCGACCCATCTTAACCCCAATAGCGTCCGGATTGTCGCGAATCCTCTGGGCAAACGGCTCCATGTAGAGGGCGAACAAGAGCGGTGAGAGGGGGCAGCCCTGTCTCGTACCACGCTCAATGACAAAACTACCAGAGCTGTGCCCATTGACCCGCACCGATGCTGATGGTCTCTTATAACAATTGAAGACCATGGTGCGGAACTTCTCGCCGATCCCCAGTTTCCCGAGAACCAGCTCAAGGTACGGCCAATGAACCCTATCAAAGGCCTTCTCCGCATCGACCGACAGTAACATCCGTTCCCCCGGGACGCGCGAGGCCTTTTCTAATACGTGCGTCACTCTCTTGGTGTTGTCGACTGTCTGTCTACCGGGTACAAAACCAGCCTGGTCCGCCTCCACCAGGCCCGGTAGGTGCAGGCCAAGTCTGGCCGCCAGGATCCCCGTGTAGAGCTTAAGATCCACATTCAGAAGCGAGATAGGTCGATATGAACCACACAGGGTCCGGTCCTTCCCGGGTTTCGGAATAACCGACACAGTCGCGGAAAGAAGGTCCGGCGGAATAGCCCCCGGTTCGGAGAAAGAGTTGAACAGGCGAACCAGGACAGGCGCCACAGTGGAGCAGAAGGTCTTGTAGAACAAGGCCGTGTAGCCATCTGGGCCCGGGGCTTTACCGTGTTTCAATCGTGCTATAGCGGAGATGACTTCCTCCACATGGATGTCCCTCTCTAGGTGGTCCGCCTGGGCGGGCTCTAGTACCGGGAGGGTCACCGACTCCAGATAGTCCTCAGCGTCTCCCGGTGAGGAGGGTTCCGCGGCATATAGCGCCTCGTAAAAGCTACGAAAGGAATCCGCCACCTCTGCGTCTCCGGAAACCAAAACCCCGTCTGTACCCACTAGCTCCTTCACTACATTGCGTTGCTGCGCAGCCCTGAGCCGATGGGCCAGGAGCTTACCGCATCTGTCCCCGCCCGTATAAAAGGCATGCTTCAGACGCAACACAGCGTATTCCGCCCGATCTAGGTCTAGCGCAGAGAGGAGTTTCCTCGCCACTTTCAGCTGCCTCCAAACTCGAGGAGCCCCTGTTCGGCGGTGAACCTGCTCAAGTTCCCTGACCTGCGCAGTCAGTTCGTCCCTCTTACATTGCCGCTCTCTGTTCTCGGCCGAGGAAATGGAGATAAATTCCCCCCTGAGGACCGCCTTCAAGGCTGCCCACTACGTCGCTAGAGACGTGTCGGAGTTGCCATTGTGGACTAGATAATCCTGAATGACCTCCTCCACTCGCTTCACCACCGACTTCTTATGTAGAAGAGTATCCCGAAGCCGCCACATCCCTCTAGAGGGGGAGGCCGCCGGCCATGCAAAGACTCCGGAAACCGGTGCGTGATCGGACAAGGACAAGACCCCGATGTCTGCCGCCGTGGCGGCCGTACGCAGCGGTCCGCTCACCAGGAGGTAGTCCAACCGCGAATAAGTGCGGTGCGCATGGGAGAAATAGGAATAGTCCCTATCGGTGGGGTGCATAGCGCGCCAGAGGTCATGCAGATCCATCTCTGCAATCCGGTCTTGCACCGCTCGGGAAAGCTCCCCCGTCTGCGGGAAGCGCTGGGCAGACCTATCCATAGCCGAGTCGAAGACCATATTTAGGTCTCGCCCCAAGACAACATGGCGATCGGGCGAGGCAGTGACGTCCACCAACACTGATTCCAGGAAACGATCCTGGTGGTCATTCGGGCTATAAACTGTGCCAACCGTGAAGGCAATACCCCCAAGCCGCATGCGATACACTAGGAGCCTCCCCTTTTGCTCGGCATATTTGTATAATACCTCGCCCCTGAAAGAGCTAGCTAAAAGAATGGCTACGCCTGCAGTCTTGGTCGCTGCCGAAGAGAAGAATTGGGTGGGGAACTTGGCAGAGCGCAACCTGTGACAATCCTTGGGAAGCAGATGAGTTTCCTGCAAAAGGCAAATGTCCGCTTGCGTCCCCTCTAGCAGGGAAAGGATCGCCCTGCGCTTCACAGGGTTGTTCAGACCCTTAACATTAAGGGTCACTACCTTCAAGGACGGCATCACTCCCAGGGGATCGAAGCGCTGTGCAGCAAGCGAGGGATCAGCGGAGGGGGCGCGCGGGGCAGGGGCGCAGGGAAGGCCAAGACCGGCCTCGCGTGTGCTTGGGCAACATTGGACGGGACCCCACCAACAACAAACCAACTCTTAAGCCCTCCCAAAACCAACCCATGGCAACTAGCCAAAACCATAAACAAAGAAAAACACCCCATTGTCTCAGTCCAGCCCGAACGGACAAGTCCGCAGAAACCAATCAAGTGGACGTTCAGCCACTCACCTCCAACCTTCCCCCCCCAACCCCCAGCCCAACCCAGCATCATAGAGGCTAAGAGTCTCTCCCCCTGGAGTAAAGTTAGGCCGTCATGGCCACGCCGTTGGATTCAGGCAAGGTCCTGGCCGCCGTTCTCAGGGCCTCCGCCATATCCGCCCTGATGGTAGGGGAATCAGGGCGACTCGCAGTCGCCGGCGATTGTCTCCTCCTCGATCCTCGCCGGCTCCGTCTCTCCGAGCGTCTCCATGCGGGCGTCGCTCCGTCTTCTTCCGTGGCTGTGAGCCCCAACACCCCGCAGATGTCTTGGAGGGAGCGCAGCTGATGTAACACTCCATTCCATCTGAAGATTAGACGGAAGGGGTGACCCCAGGAGTAGGGCGTCTCATGCTCCCGCAGAAAGTCCGTAGCAATCCGGAAGGACCTGCGCTTCTGCAGCGTGATGGCGGACAGGTCCTGGTAGAGCGCCACGGGCCTCTCTCTGAAAGTTAAAGGCTGCTTCCTGCGGGCCTCTGTCATAATGCGCTCCTTCAAGGGGAAATCAGGCAGAAACGCCAGAATATCAGGAGGGGGTGCCGATGACTGGCGCTGACGGCCCACTCTATGCGCTCTGTCTATGCGGATCGGGAATTCTGCATCTTCTCCCAAAATCTCCCGGAACAAGTCCTGTAGGTAGGCCACCAGGTCCGTTCCCTCGTCCGCGGATGGGACCCCCCGCACCCGGATATTGTTCCGCCTGGACCTGTTCTCGAAGTCCTCAGAGTGGGCCTGGAGCTCGACACACTGCTCCCGTAGACGGAGAACGTCCTGCTGGAGATGGACTATCTCCTCATCTCGGCGCTGGGCCGCCGTCTCCACCGTGTCAACACGTTCGCCAAGGCCCTCTACCTCCCTGCGCACTTCTCGGACCTCGCTGGCCACCTCCTGCTTTAGGGTCTGGAAATCGTCTTTGAGGGAGCTGAATAAGTCTTCCATAAAGGACCTCGTGACCGGCGGCTCACCTCCAGTTGCGTCCGCCGAGGCCCGGGAGGACCCCGGCGACGGTTGTGTCCTGTCTCGCAGCTGCCGGGCTCTGCTGAGCATGTCTGGCAGAGTGCGGTCTCCCCTTCTCGCGCCTCCTCTCCCAGTCATCGTGGCCTCAACAATGGGCAAGGCTCAGGGTCGGCCGCCGCAGATGCGTCCAGTCGCTCGTGGGCACTAAATGTGGAGACCCCGCCGAAGACAAGGTTGATGCGTCACAGGCGACAAAATGGCGGTTCAGGTCGGGGCGAGACAATCATAGTTCCGACCAGGGCGGCAATCGGGGGCCAAAGTCCGGGTCTTTCAGTAGCACACTCCCTGGGAAATTAGGTCAGGAGCCAGGGTGAAAGTAGGCACCGGCTCGTCAAAGGCGCGGGTGAAGGTCGCCAGCTCCAGCTCCTCAGTGACAAGATGGCGGCAGGGCGGGACCCGGGAGAGCGGCCCAGGCTGGCAAGACCGCCGGCGACCCCCGGGCCACAATGGGCAAGGAAAGTTCAAAGCCAGTGTCTCACAGTTGCACCGGCGGGTACACCCAGGTCGGCCGCCGCGCAGATGCCTCCGTCTCTAGCCACCAGGTCCGGGGTCCACTCCGCACCATGCACCGTCGTCGATAGCGAGGGGTCAAAGCGCCAGCGAGGGTCCAGGGTCTACTGTGTATCGGTGACCCGGTCGCGTAGGCTTCGGCCGGAGGGCTCTGTTACTCTGCGGAGCACGTCGGGTCCGATCCCTCGGGATCACCAGCTTTCAGCACTCGGCCCAGCCGAGGCGCTTGGACAGCACCGCAATTCGCTCCGCCTCCCAGGCTCTCCTCCGTGCTCCGATCTTCGAGCAAACTTTCGGGGTACTGCCCCCAGGGCGATAGGAGTCAAAGTAGCATCAAAATGTGCACCAGGAACTCCGGCACAGTTCTCTCACCCGCAAAGCAGCTGCGGGGGGAGAGAAGCGCAGAAATCGGGGCTCGAGCTGAGCCGGGCCGGAGGAGCTACGGGAGGAAGCGTCCGCTCACCCCGCCATCTTGGCCACGCCCCCCCGTATACTTTATTTTGACGCAAGCTCACTCCATTTTGTAAGCATCTACCTTCTGTTGTTTAGGTACATGCTTTGTGATTCTCATATAGGTTCACAGTTGTTTGACACTCTGCAATATAAATACTCAGCATAATTATATAGTTCTCTCTGATATCAATGAATAGTTTTTCTCTAAGAAACAAGCACTACCTTAAATACAATATACACCTGATGACAAAAATCAAGTCCTTGAAGGTGATAAGGGACTATAACCCGAATTAATTTGAAGTAGTGGACTGAGGCACCTGCTGAGTGCAGGAGGGTGAATTTATGTCACAGATCATTACAAGAATTTATCATCAATTATAGTAGATCCATCCATTGATGAATGACTGGAACACACTCTGAGATTTGTGCTTGAATATCAGTGAATTTGAAAAGTACAGTATCAGGGTATCATCAGTATAGTGGTGATATGAGAAGGCAAAGGAGGAAATTATATCACAGATGGCGGTATTGTATAGAAAGAACATAAGAGGTCCTTCTACTGAGCCTTGTGGGACACAGACACGAAGAGGAGTGGGTATAGAAGTCTTGGAATCCTAGTCACCTGTAAATGAGTGGTTAGAGATCTAGGAACTTATCCTAGTGGGCACTGATCGAGTGATTGGCTAAGTTATTGAATGAGTGTCGAAGGCTGCAGAAAAGTCAAGCAGTAGGGAGATTGGGTGGCGAGCAGTCATGATGAAGAAAGATAAATGAGTCTGAGCTGTTTCAGTGGAATGAAAGGTTGAGAACCTGACTGTACTGGGTGGAAGGGATTTTTTTCAGCCAAATACAATGAGGTAACTGAAGACCCCTCTTTCTAATATTTTTGAGAAAAAGTTACGTTGAGATATTGGTCAGTAGAGTAGTTCACTGAGAATGAGGGGTTAGTGTTAGGGTGTTTGATGAAAGGTAAGGCCACAGTCATTTCGAGGCATGTGAGAAATGTACCAGAGAGAGAGTGTGGTTGAAAAGAGAGGTAATGCAAAGTGAGCGTAAGGGTTTCACTGTTGGGCAACAGAAATTGTCAGGTCGAGTGCATTAGGGGTTAGCATTTTTAATGGTAAGGATGTGTTCAACTGGTGAAGTTGTTGTGAATTCTGAGGAATGTCAGGTTGGTAATGGGTGTGTGGGTTCCTGAGGGGTACATTTGTCCTAGTTTGATTGTAATGTACACGGTGCAGTTGAGATATTCTAGCCTTGGAAATTGTGGCATATCATATAGCTTGGGTGTTGCAACTTCAAATGAGAAGTAGAAAGTGATGATAGGAAGTGCTGGAGTTTATGTGAGCAACTGATAATCATTCTGGGTGCATGCCATACCTTCATTTTATGGCTGTTTGCACAGTTATAGAAGAACCTTAAAGTATCAGTTCATCCCAAACTACTAGGGTATGCAAATAAATTTGAAGCAAAACGCAAGCAACCCCAGCCTTGTTTGAGACTTTTGGTGGGCCTCATCCGGAAGTGAAGTACCTTTTGGCAAAGCAAGTTGGGGAACCATCTCTTGCTAAGCCCACTCCCACTTAGGGTGAAGCCATAAAAACAGCAAAAAAGTAAATGGATGAAATGCTTGAAAAATCTGATGCCTGAGTGCACTTTAATCCATTGTGTTTGAGCTTGTGGGTAGGCCTTTGTGAAACTGCCCCATTTTTAATCTACAGCTTTAGCTTATGCGCTTTGATTTATTTCCAGCAATCCTGCATGGGGCATTCGGGACACAGATGTTCTGCAGCAACTAGCTGAATTAAACTGCCTGCAACTAGAGAAAATGGTAAGTTTCATTTCCAATCTCAGCTGCTCCTGATGATGTTGTTCTGAGGAACTGTCTTGTCTTCTCCCCTCCTAACTTTTTTTTAGGTCTCGTCCTATTAATCGCGCAAGCGATAATAGGACGAGAGAATAGAGGCTCAACTAAGCTCTGAAACCATTGCGGATTTCGTCGAGTGCATGTGCTCGTGCTTGCCCGAGCCTCCTGCCTCCGAGAGCTTAGCTTCACTTCAAAGGGATCCGCTCCCCCGCCCCCTGCTTCACACTTTTCACGGCCGCCAGGCCGTGTCTCGAATTTCTCCTCCCTCCCTCCCTCCCCACAGCAATGCCAAGAGCTTGTATGTGTTTGTTTGCAAGTTGAGGGACATGGTCTATCTGGTTGTTATCTTATCACATTCTTTCGGAAATGTCTGCGCTGGCTTAACTTGATTCACGGGAAAGCACTCCCTTTCACCATGCTTTTGTTCCTGAGGCGACTTGGAGTCTGATTACAAGAAACTATTACACACTATTTTTCACTTCTGAAAATGAGTTACGCATCTGCCTTTTTATTTGCCTTGAGGAGTCTTGCTTCCCTGCAGCCTGGACACTTCAGAATAGCATTGCTTTCTGTGGCGCAGCCCCTCACATCTTGTTATTTGAGAGTTGCGGGGTGCCTTTTTCTTTGCCGGAAGGAGCCTTGCTTACCTGCAGCCTGGGCATTTCAGAATAGCATCGCTTTTCAGCCTGTAATCCCACGCCACTTGTTGTGAGCCCCCTGCTTCACACTTTTCACGGCCGCCAGGCGGTGTCTCGCATTTCTCCTCCCCCCTCCTCCCCACAGCAATGCCAAGAGCTTGTCCTATCCGCCAACCACCCTCATCTCCAAGTTACTGTGACTGAACTCCCTCTCCTGTCCGAGACTGTCATCTCTACACCCCTCCTCCATTCTCACCCACTTCCCTTGTGCTGTATCCTTCGCGCCGCTCACTCACTGGTAATAGCAGGGGCAGTAGACCGTCCCTCCCTCCCTCCCTCCCTCTGTGCCTGCCATAAAGCACAGCCCGTCCTGCACAGAGGCGAAGCCGGGGTCCTGCAAGAGCCCTGCGTGCAGAGAGCTCTTGCTACGAAGGGCTTTCAAACAGCCTTTATTTGATGACACCTAACAATACCTCCTCAGAAACACATCGGATATTTTTTTGTTTTGTTTCTTGGGCCTGTTCGCTTCTTACTCTTAATTCTGATGACATGGTGTGGAGGGAGTAACCTGTGCTTTGTGCCGGTGTTGAGCAGATTCTGAATCCGAGGGTGTGCTGTATCACTGCTAAACCTGAGGGATTTCACTGGATCTTGCAGATCGTTCGTTCTTTACATGAGGCATAAATAATACTGCTTCCCCCACTACATTTACATCGCTAACCAGCATGTCTGCATTAGCTGTGTTTTTATATATCTATGTATACCTAAAAAATATTTACATTTCAGGGGGAGACTATATTTTCTGATATGCTAAAAACGTAAATTATTAAAGGACTTTAGTTATTGCACGTTTTTACTTTTACACCACACTTAGCAAGTGACTAGCATTCAGCTCACTGAGCCACATTTCTTTCCTATGTTTAGATGGCTGGAACTTAGGTGGAACACTCGCCATTATTCATTTGTCCAGAATACAACATACACTCCTCATAATACCACTCAGTGCCACATAATTACACGCAACATAATTGCACTCTACTCAATGCCACATAAATACACTCCACATAATACCATACAGTGCCACATTATTATATGCTACATAGTTACGTTGCACTCAGTGCAACATACACTCCAAATAATACCACTCAGTGGCACATAATTACACACCACACAATTACACTCTACTGAATACAACAGAACCTTCCCATAATACCACTCCGTGCCACATACTTATATGCTACATAATTACACTGCACTCAATGCAACATACACTCTAAACAATACCACTCAGTGCCATATAATTATATGCTACATAATTACACTGCACTCAATGCAACATACACTCCAAATACCACTCAGTGCCACATAATTACACGCCACAAAAGTACACTTTACTGAATACAACATACACTCCCCATATTACCACTCAGTGCCACATAATTACACGCCACATAATTACACTCTTCTCAATGCAATACATCTAAGTCACGTAAATAGAAAACATGTTGCATTACAAATGCTATAGGTGTCACATTTAAAAAAAATGATAACTATTGGCCATTCCCCTCTCTGAAGACCTCAGATATCAAACTTGATTTGTAAATATCACACCTAGCTTTAAAAGAATGAAAGTAAGTGTCTGGCTTGTTTACTTTGAAAATAAAATAGCCCTGAAACATTTGCAACATGAAAAAATAAATTGCACAAAGTTAGCAGATAGTTTTGGCAAGCTGTTCTGCATTTTTGTAAGGTTGTTTGAATATAATTTAGTAAAACATGGCTGATGCATGCCAATATTTTAAAACCTTGACATTGGAGAATCTATGTAAAACCCAGCATTGATGACATGGAAAGCGAGCTTTAGCAAAACCTATAGATCCACGTTTAATGTGCCAACTCCTGTGCTACTGGCACATTTGAGCTAGGCAAACTGAAGGGAGCAAGCAAAAGCAGGCAGAGAGAGCTTCAATTGCAAGTAAGCCCTGCTTTCTGCTGTTGAACAAAGGAAACCTAAATAAATATTGAAAAGAGCCAGTGACGTGGATACTCCCATGGAACCCAACAAGGTAAACCTGGAGAGGGCTTTGGAGGGCCCGGGTGAAACATTTGACACAAGGCCCCTCAGACTGCTTTGGTCTAAGTATAAAACAAGCACTGGCAAAGATATTAGGTCTAGGGTTAACTTGCTCATAAAGGTTGGGGGCAAGGGATCCTTCTTAAATATCATTCTTTAGTTTGTATGACTTACCAACAAAAGTGCTATAATGGAGGCACCATTGTCACCCTACATTCTTTTGACATAAAAACAAAAGGAGAACTGTTTTGGAGGCAAGGGAGCCTCAATATAGCCCATCTTTAATTTCCATGAAACTGAACACAATACCAAGTCCAAGCGGCACTTAAGAGAAGTCGCCGGGGGAGGAGGAGCCTAGCCTGCAACTGTGATTGCCGCCTGAACCCTCGGCTCTGCCGACCCGTTTGCTTTCCTCCCGTACCACCGCTTATCCTCCGGACTATCCTGTGTTCCCGTTGCGGTATTGGCCTGGGGAAGTGCTGCTGTATCCAACGGTGTGCTCCCCGAAGCGCCCTCCGCTCTAGAAGTGATGAAGCTTCCTTGTCTCCGTTTGAGTGCTTGATGGCGGCGGCCGGGTCTTTGTTCTCAGGAGCGGCCGGCTCCGGACACGATAGCAGCGGCCATTGATTGCAGCGCGGAGTAGGCAGGCGGAGAGCGGCAGCTGCATCAAGTCTTTCGGAGCGGTGTGCAATTTCTCCCCTTCACTCTTCACTCTTGCTTACAATTGCGGCTACCGCGGATACATTTGTATCCCTTCCCTTTGATGATCTGCAAGCTTTCCATTCTTCGGCATTGTGAAGGGGGCCATTTTAAGACAAGCGCTCTACAACTAAACCTGAAGGCTCAACCCGCTGCTGAGGCTGATCATAACGGCCGGCGCTGCACTGCCATTGTGTGTAGGGTCGGCATGGAGAGTGTTGCCCCTGTCACTGGGACTTGGCGACGCTTGTCGGGGCTCTGACGGGATGGCGGGCTGATGGAAGAGGATGGCGGTGGACGGGCTCGGGGACTGCCACACGTCTTCGAGCCCCGCGTGCAAGGAGCTGCAGTGTCCCCCTCTCCTACGAAGCCCTTGAATCTCGGAGACCTTTTGGGCGCCCTGGCTAACTTGCGTGCTGAGCTGCGTGACACCGCCCGGGACCTGGTGTGCCGCCTAGAAGCCACGGTGCCTGCGCTGTCTTTTGCTGGCCGAGCTGGCGCTTGTCTGCAGAGCGCTTCGCCACACCCCGGGCTCGAGTATGGTGAGCCGCCTATTCAGGGGTACATGGAGGCGCCTGGGGAGCGTGAATTGATTGCCGCCGGAACCCTGGCCATGGTGAGGTGTGGGCCTGAACTGGTACAGTGGCTGGGGAACTGCCTCTGGGCGCCATGTTTTATACCTCCTACAGGATCTGCGGGCGACTTTTGTTGTTGTGATTTGGACATGCTGCTGCCGCCTCGGCTGCTTCTCGATGGGGGACTGATGTGGTGCGCTGCTTTTCTCTGTACATTCGTGAGCCACATGGCTTTGAGATGGTCGGCTGGAAGTGGACAAAGCCTTGTTCTGCAGTGGTCCTTGCGACTGTACTCCCCATTCTGGATGGTTGTTTCGCACTTCACAGGCGCACTGGAACGACAAGGACAGGGTTGATGATGTTTTTCCTCTTTACTTCTTGTTGGTTGCTTTGCCGGGACTGTGATGGGTAAGCGGGGGAGCCGGACGTTGATGATGTTTCAATTGGGAGTCGGGGGTGGGGCGGCTGCGCATATATAGACTGGTTGTTTCGGACACATGTATGGCCCTCCACCGGTTTCTCAGGTGAACCTTTTTCTTTCTTTCTCTTCTTCTTTATTTCGGGTACTCTTTATTGGGCGACAGGCACACTGCTAGGGGGGGGGGGGGGTAGGCCGGAGCCTCTGCATGCGTGTAGGGTGGGGGGTAGGGGGGGGATTTCATTTGTCTGTTTCAGTTCTATGGGCCTTATTTTTCTTTCTTTCTTCTCCGATCTTTTTCTTTCCCCTTTTTCCTTGGGTCATGATGGGTCGAAGTGGGGTGGGTGGTGACCGGCACACAACAAGCTTTGCGATTGCCTATCCTTCAATGACGTCATTGTGCCACCATTTTGATTCTATTTTACTGCTTGCCGGGGTTTTTATGATGGATATCACCCACTTCTGCTCTGGACGGACTATGTGAACTTTGATCCTTTCTAGCGGTTAATATTTACTACGCTTCTTAAAAACTACAAAAGTAAACCTTAACTTCTCCTGCTTCTCGGTGGTATGCACATTTCCAGTGTAACCCATGCTGCTTGTATCATATTTTGAGATGCTACCGAGTCACCGTATTGCTTGCTTATGTGCTTGAATTGTAGCCGTGGCCGGCCGGAGGGTTGTAGGCCCGTATTTGTATTCTGATGTTATGCAATAAAGGTTTTCCAAAAATTAAAAAAAAAAAAAGAGAAGTCGCCGGGAAGGAATAGGAGGCGAGGGGACGAAGGAGCATACAGGGGGTGGGGGGGAGGGGGGTAGGGCGGGAGGAAGACTAAGTGCACAAGGGAAGGAGGGAGGGAGGGGCTGGGGGGAGCTACGTGATGGCTGCAGGTGAAGGAAACTGGGATGTCACAGAGGAGGGAGGGGTGTGAAGGGGCGACTGAAGAGGAATATAGTGAGACACACAGGACGGTGGAGTAGGAACAGACGGAGATGACCATTGCTTAAAGCGAATGTGTTCAAACTTTTGGGTGCCGAGACCCCCCTGTCAACATTTTCAGTCGTAAGGACCCCCTCCTGACAAACATTTCTAAACCTGTAGGCAGGGCTTCTGGAATTACGAGGCAGGTGAGTACCAAATTACACGAAATGCTTGACTGAATTGTGTGGGAGGAAAATGTAAATAAGGTTATGTGATGCCACGTTATTTTGGGATAGAATTGCTTCATTATTTTGACATTTTTTGCACACAATAACACAGAGAAAAGATTTCACCCCATCAGTACCAGTTTATGACCAAAATACAGCAACTAACATTAGAAAGATGTCTAGTCAACCTTTGCAATGGGCCTTCCACTCCGCAGAAATATGTGCTGCCTCATTAGAAGCTCACCTGGCCCTGGCCGGGAGCAGCAGGGGTTCCTTAAAACCCTAGTGGTCTTGTGCAGAGTTAAGCAATTTACCCATGCTGCTTCCATCCCTGTCTCCTCTCCCAGCCCCGTATCCCTCTCTCATATTGCCGTCTTTTTCTTTCACCACTTTTTACAACTTCTGAACTCTCCCCATTCAACTTCTCACTTCACCCTTAATCACTTCTTGCCATTCTGTCTTTTCACTGCCCTCATCTCTAACAGTTTCTCGCATTTATCTCATGGCCTCTCTGGCCCCGTCACCTCCCGTGCCCATCTGCACTTCTCATTCGCCTCAAGTCTCTCCATTCAAATTGTTGTCTATTTGTACCTTACACCTCTCCAGTCCCCCTATTCATCTTTCACATCTCTACTTTGTTCTTTCACACCTTCTTAAACAAATGTCCCTCTCCCCTGTTACCGCAGCACCAGTGCTTAATTAGATCAGGTGGTTTCCAGTGCTCCGACGAAAAAAACAGAATTGAAATATTAACATTTTTTTGTGACATTTGTAATAAAGCTTGAAACATTGAGAGAACATAGTTGAATCAGTGATGCTGTGGTTGTGCTGAGTGATGCTGTGGTTGCGCTGAGTGATGCTGTGGTTGCGCTGAGTGATGCTGTGGTTGCGCTGAGTGATGCTGTGGTTGCGCTGAGTGATGCTGTGGTTGCGCTGAGTGATGCTGTGGTTGCGCTGAGTGATGCTGTGGTTGCGCTGAGTGATGCTGTGGTTGCGCTGAGTGATGCTGTGGTTGCGCTGAGTGATGCTGTGGTTGCGCTGAGTGATGCTGTGGTTGCCCTGAGTGATGCTGTGGTGGTGCTGAGTGGTGCTGTGGTGGTGCAGAATGATGCTGTGGTGGTGCAGAATGATGCTGTGGTGGTGCAGAATGATGCTGTGGTGGTGCTGAGTGATAATGTGGTGGTGGTGGTGCTGAGTGATAATGTGGTGGTGCTGAGTGATAATGTGGTGGTGCTGTGGTGCTGCTGAGTGATAATGTGGTGCTGCTGAGTGATAATGTGGTGCTGCTGACTGATAATGTGGTGGTGTTGAGTGATAATGTGGTGGTGCTGTGTTATAATGTGGTGGCGCTGAGTGATGCTGTGGTTGCGCTGAGTGATGCTGTGGTTGCGCTGAGTGATGCTGTGGTTGCGCTGAGTGATGCTGTGGTTGCGCTGAGTGATGCTGTGGTTGCGCTGAGTGATGCTGTGGTTGCGCTGAGTGATGCTGTGGTTGCGCTGAGTGATGCTGTGGTTGCGCTGAGTGATGCTGTGGTTACGCTGAGTGATGCTGTGGTGGTGATGAGTGGTGCTGTGGTGGTGCAGAATGATGTGGTGGTGCAGAATGATGCTGTGGTGGTGCTGAGTGATGATGTGGTGGTGGTGCTGAGTGATAATGTGGTGGTGCAGTGGTGGTGCTGAGTGATAATGTGGTGGTGCTGAGTGATAATGTGGTGGTGCTCCTATTGCTTGTAGAATTTTAAAGTTTCACTTGCTTCACTTGCTTCGTTTTATGTAAATTGCGCCGAGCGCTTCGCGCTTTTAATCATCATTATTCTACCGCCTAGGGGGAAATAAGGGAGTCTTACCCGCACCATAATCGCCTCATACCCACATTTGTGGGATAGAAGGGACTCGGGGGCTCAGCAGCATCATCGCGCCGATTTTGAGCGCCATCTTGGAGTGGGGAGAAGTCCTTCCACTCTCAGCGCCATCTTAGGTGAGGAGAGACACTCGCCCTGCCAGGACCCACGTGACATCCAGCCGGCCATTTAAGATGGCCACTAGACAAGTGCGCAGCGAGGGTGCGCAGCGGGGGCGCCGGAGGTGCGCCAGAGGTAAGCCCGTTTGCGCCCGTTCGCGCAACGGACGCGCTTAGGGCCGCTACCTCTGGCCCATCCGGTTCAATTCGTGCTGTCTATACTCGGGCTGAGTTACTTAGACTCAGACCTGATCAGAACCCGATCAGGCATCCTACCTCTAGGCCAATTTCCTGTGGTCTGCTTAACGTCAGATCTCTCTGCAAGCACCACACGGAAATAGCCTTCCTCATCGAGTCTGAACAACTCGATGTCCTCTTTCTCACTGAAACGTGGACTCGGGATGACTGTGAGGTCGAGCTGGGCCTAGCCTGCCCCCCAGGATACAAAATCAGCCATTCACCGCGCCCACTTAATCGTGGAGGGGGAATCGGATACATCTATAGAGACTCGCTTACCCTCTCCCAGCTAAAAACTCGAGAAGTACAGGGATTTGAACTGATGGGTTTTATAGTCAAACAGCAGGAGTCGATCTGCTGTTCGGGTGTCCTTTGTTACCGTCCTCCGGGACCAGCACCATCCATACCTCTTTTCATTGACCTGATTTATGAACTTGCTAGCTCCCACTCCAAGCTTTTGGTTCTTGGAGATTTTAACCTGTGGGCAGGCAGCTCGTTGGATAATGCATTTTTCTCTCTCAACCAAGCTTGTATAGATATCAACTTAGTACAGCTGGTGAACGCTTCCACGCATCGGAAAGGCCATATTTTGGACCTGGTGTTTGCGGACCCTCAATGGGCATCATTAGTGGACATCAAGTGCCAATACTGGACGGACCACTCTTTGATTAGGTTCTCCCTTTGTCTGGAGGACGCCACTTCGCGAAAGGCTGGACTACCTCTAGCGAAGCTAGAGAGACCCTGGTCCCGTATCCTCAACATCACTCCACTGCCGAACGTCCTAGGTGAGGATTTTAAGCTTGGTAATACAGCCGAAGAAAGTTATACTCTCTTCTGTCAGTCCATATCTAGCTCGCTGGATAAGTTGGCGCCCCTTCGGAAGTCACGAGGGAGGGTGAACCGAGCCAGTCCTTGGTACACGAGCGAACTACGCCAGCTCAAACTTGACTGTAAACGCGCAGAAAGGGTCTGGAGGAAACAGTACCTAGACTCTGAGAAAATTGCATTTAGGTCTGCTATGCATAAATATAAAGCCCAAATCAAGATAGCGAAAGCGACCTTTCTTGAACTCACTTTGAATCAGGCCCCAAACAAGGCACAGGCCCTTTTTAAAATTGTTAAGGACCTTGCTCACCCTACGTGTGTGGCTAGTGCAGTCCCCTCATCGCAAGCTCTTTGTGACTCTTGCGGACGCCTTTGAGGAAAAAATCCGTAAAATCCTAGCAGGTCTGCAGGACCCACGGAATTCCACCACTGAGGAGGGAGCTCCGGAGGAGACGGCTAGTCGACCCCTGCAGAGGGTTATTCATCTCTGTCAGGAAGCTCCGGCCACGCCCTCCAGTCGACCCCGACCAGATGAGCAGCCTCCCAGCTCGGGAGCTCCGGCGGCGGAAGCCAGTCGACCCCAGCTGAGTAGCCCTCCTCCCCTTCTTTTGGATCAGGCCCTCAGCTTGGGAGCTCCGGCGACTGTGGCCAGTCGACCCCAGCTGGACAGCTCCTCCCTTTCAGCCCCAGACTCGGCCCCCTGCTTGGGAGCTCCGGCGATTGCAGCCAGTCGACCTCAGCAGAGTAGTCCTCCTTCCCCTTCTATGGAGCCAGTTCTTAGTCTGGGAGCTCCGGCGAGAGAGGCCAGTCGACCCCAGATGAGCGGCCCCTTCGTTCCCATTCTGGATCAGGCTCTCTGCTTGGGAGCTCCGGCGAGTGCAGCCAGTCGACCCCAGCAGAGTAGTCCTTTCTCTCCTTCTCTGGAGCCGACTCTCAGCCTGGGAGCTCCGGCAAGCGAGGCCAGTCGACCCCAGCTGAGTACTTTTCCCCTTCCATCCTTGAAGGAGTTCGGCGACTTAGCCCTGACGATCTCATCTGGTTCGCCTTTGGATCCTCTCCCTCCAAGACTATGGAAGGTGTTTCAAGAGGACCTTTTCCAGCCCTTGCATGCCATCTGCTGCCAGTCATTCGAGACAGCCATTGTTCCAAGCTGCTGGAAGAAGGCAGTGGTATCCCCGCTTTTAAAAAAAACCTACGCTCGACCCTGCTTGTCTTTCTAATTACCGGCCAATCTCCCTGCTCCCTTTTCCGGTCAAAATTATGGAAAAACTGGTTACCCGCGCTCTGTCCAGCTTCTTAGAAGGGAACATCTGGTTGGACGAGACGCAATTCCGCTTTCGCCCAGCGCATGGGACGGAATCCACGCTGGTGACCGTGCTAGACAATCTGCGGGCGCGGGTCGACAGTGGACGGGCAGCATTCTTGGTGCTGCTCGACATGTCGGCCGCGTTCGACACGGTCAGCCATCCCACCTTGATCTCTAGGCTGGAGGAATGCGGGGTCAAAGACAAGGCCAGGGATTGGTTAATCTCCTACTTGGACTGCCGTCAGCAACGGGTTTCGTTACCCCCCTTCAGTTCAGAGGAGCGGAGAGTGGGACAAGGAGTACCCCAGGGCTCAGCCATCAGCCCTATACTCTTTAATGTCTACCTCCGCCCCCTAGTCCAGCTCATTAAATCCTTTGGTATCTCCGCATTTAATTATGCGGATGATACCCAGCTGGTCTTTTCTCTGGAGGGACAGGATGCAGTCACACTGGAGACTTTTCACCGGTGCATGCAGGCGACAGCGGATTGGCTCCTTCTGAACTCGTTACAGTTCAACGGAACAAAGACAGAGGTTTTACATTGTTCCATCGATCGAGTTCCTCGAGATCTCCCAGTCGACTTCTGGCCTCCGTCTTTCTCAGAGACGGTGTCTGCGGCACAATCAGCGCGCAATTTAGGCGTTACTTTTGGGCCTAATCTGCAGTTGGATCTACATGTAAACAAGACCACCTCTACATGTATGATGCTGATCCGTATGCTGCGCAAGGTCCTTCCTCTCCTCCCTGAGCAAGCCAGACCAGAAGTAGTGCGTTGTACCATCCTAAGTCGACTTGACTATTGTAACGCACTACTTCTGGAGGCCCCAGTAACACTTCTGGGCAAGTTGCAAAGGGTGCAAAATATTGCTGCCAAACTCGCCCTTTCTCGCCCCTACCATAGCTCTTCTACGGCAGCACTGCGAGAACTTCATTGGCTGCCAGTCCATCTGCGGGTGCGCTACAAAGCAGCGTGTATTGTATTCAGGGCTATTCATGGCCTGGGCCCCATCCCTTTGCGGCGAATGTTTGCCTGGTATCGTCCATCTAGAGCTCTACGCTCCTCGTCATCCAGGCTACTGGTAGTCCCGCGATTCCAGAGAGTGAGGATGGGTGGCCGCTCGTTCAGAGTAGCGGCAGCCAAACTCTGGAACTCTCTGCCTATATCCTTGAGAAGCCTTGAAGATCTTTTAGCTTTTAGAAAGGCTCTGAAAACTCATCTTTTTCCCAGGATAGGCTGAGCTACTGTTTTCATTGGAGTACGGGTCAAAGCGCCAGGATGCCCTTGGTGGTGACAGGTCGCGCTATACAAGTATGCCACAATACAATACAATACAATACAATAATGTGGTGGTGCTGAGTGATGCTGGGGTAGCGCTGAGTGATGATGTGGTGATGCTGAGTGATGATGTGGTGATGCTGAGTGGTGCTGTGGTGGCGCTGAGTGGTGCTGTGGTGGCGCTGAGTGGTGCTGTGGTGGTGCTGAGTGGTGCTGTGGTGGCGCTGAGTGGTGCTGTGGTGGCGCTGAGTGGTGCTGTGGTGGCGCTGAGTGGTGCTGTGGTGGCGCTGAGTGGTGCTGTGGTGGCGCTGAGTGGTGCTGTGGTGGCGCTGAGTGGTGCTGTGGTGGCGCTGAGTGGTGCTGGGGTGGCGCTGAGTGATGCTGGGGTGGCGCTGAGTGATGCTGGGGTGGCGCTGAGTGATGCTGGGGTAGCGCTGAGTGATGTGGTGATGCAGAGGGCACAAAGGCACAAAAAACGAGTCTAACAGAGGGTATAAGGATGTGGCCAGCCTTGATTATTAAAAGTGATGACCGTGAATTTAAATCGGCTGAAAGAAACCAAAGTGAAATGAATAACCAAATTTAAACTACTCCTCAGGCACTTCAAGTGCAACGATTCTCAATAGAATCATATGTAGTTGATCTTGCACCTATTAATAGCAATGCTGACAAACTCTCCAGGCATAGAGAGCCACAGGGTATAAAGACACACCCAAACATAATGCTCGTGGTGATATGACCTTTTCATTTACCAATTGCCGTTTTGGAAACTGCATCATTCGTGCTTTTCATGTCTAGGGAGTAACACTCTAAATTATTTAAAGAAACTCCTAATGCACTGCACAGTGGTGTCACGAAAACGAATGTCCCCGCCACTGCAGATTGCGAAGCCCCCTCCGCCCCCATATCTCCCAGCTCTCTATTGGCCTTGGCCTGAATGGGGGCCCTCAGGGTGGAGGTGCTGCTGAAGGGTCACACCGATAACACAACTTGGGTTGAGTGCACTGAGGCGAGAAAGGCTGTGATGGTGCACTGCACAGCGATTAGCATAGCACGGCACACTGCACAGTGGTGAGCTTGGCTAGAGTAAGGTGCATAGTGACGACCATGGCTATACCGTGCTGCCCAGTGAGAAGGGCACCGAACAGGCAAGGCGCTATTTGTGCAAACTAATTAACAGCGCTAGGCTCGGGAGCTATACTTCGTGATGTGATGGTGGTGCATTAAATGCCCGTCCTGTATTAAAATGAAAAACACCGGAAAAGATACGCTTGTTTATGTGCATTGAAGGTAACCTGTCGGGCATTAAAATTAAACCGCCGGAGAACAAAGAGCTGTGAAAGCTAACACTTATTAGCTGGAAACATACAAATGAAAACTAAACAATTTAATAAGTATACGTTTGTGTGTGCACATTTAAAGGAAAACCGACGAAAACAAAGCGCCGTGAAGTTCCATTTCACATTTAAAAGAAGCGGAAGGAAAGCAAAGCACAGTGAAGTTCCAAAGCTAAACAACTTAATAATAATGATAAGTTTGTGTGTGCACATTTAAAGGAAAACCAAGCACGTGAAGTAAAGCCAACAGCAAACGAAAGGGCTAGTTGAAGCTGCCATGATAACAAACGCATGCAATGTCGTAAAAAACAAGCGGCACTGAAGGAAGTGTGAAGACTGGGGAGGAGAAATGCGAGACACGGCCTGGCCGCCGTGAAGTGTGTAGCAGTGGGCGGGTGAGCGGATGCCTTTGAACTGAATCTCTCGGAGGCAGGCGGCTGGGGGAACAAATGGTAAAAAGCGCGTGCATGTGCACATGCACTCGACGTAATCCGCGATGGTTTCAGAGCTTGGATGAGCCTCTATACTCTTGTCCTATTATTGCTTGCGCGATTAATAGGACAAGACCTAAAAAACTAAGCCTCAGTAACCAGTTTTCAAAAGGTATGTAAATATGCAAATGGTCTTTAACGACCTGTGAAAAACTCAGGGGTGCCAGGCTGTGCTGGAGATAAGACTTCCGACACAGCCCAGCGCAGCTCACAGCAGCTCGAGCTGAGACACACCACGGGGGAGGAGGGGGGCTGAATCCCTGTAGTCCGATGGGCCCGGGCAGAAGTGTGATCAGGAATGCGCGACCCCCTTTCCATCACTCCACGGCCCCCCTGGGGGTCGCGCCCCACACTTTGAAGACCCCTGCTATAAAGAGATCACTGAACTCAAATGGAGGGGAGGGATACACCGAGAGATCCCCTGGGGGCGGATTTGTTTCGCCTAGTTAATTATAACTAAAATTAAATTAAATTAAACAGCCACTAGCATTGGGTGACGGATGAACACTCCCCAGAGAGGAGCGTAGATGTAATTTGACAAAATCAAACTGTAATGGCTAAGAGAAACTGATCGGAAAAAGCCAGTGATTGAAAGGGGCGGATGCAAAGCCCGCTCTATTTATATTTTAATCAAAAGTTCTGTGTTACTATGTGCGGTTAAAACACTGACTTAAGACAAATGTCCTCATGAAAAGAAAATACAGCTCAAGCATCTGGTGCCATCTACTGGTAGGCAATGGTAGCTACAAATAAAGTGCAGGCTTGCTTTAGAAGTTGAATGCAGCAGACGCAGGTGGACTACCAAAGAGCACTGTGTCCATTATGAATAGGTAGTCATCCTTTGAAACCATGCCATTCCCCGGCTGCCTTTTAGCATACTTGATGGAATCATGGTGTTTTCAAAGGACATAGAAGAACATAGAAAGTTAGATTGAGAAAGAATCCTGCTTTAAGAACACATTCCTTCAATGCCTAGGCAGGCAATGAAACGGCTACTTACCTGTAGGAGTAGTTTTTCAGCTAGATGACTTTTCTGGATTCACAGTTGGGTCCGAAATTATCTCCTTTTAAGGTCGAGCCTGGGCAGTGCATGTGCTGCTCTGCGAGCCATGCTATACTGGAGTATGTACTTGAAGCCCCGCTTACTCTCCACCTGTATTTGTCATTGGCTTGTGTCATTGTCCTTCGTAAATGTTGGCTTCTGATGCGTTATTAGGCTAGTTAGTCCCTCCCTTTTACCACCTTGTCATCGTTTGTAACCTCTCATGAGGACTGGCCTTTTTATTTTGGTTGTTACACAGTACGTATTTTTTAGTCTGTAAGCACTATTTTCTTGAATGCGTTTCTCTTACTGCAGGAGTCTCTTGTGTGCAGCTGTGGCCACCATCTTGTCTGTTTAACTCTTAGTCAACAGGGAGCTCTTCAGGGGCCAAGGGAGACAGAAGGGGACAACTCTGCAATGCCTTCAAGCATTTGGAATGCAGTAGGTTTCGCATTTACGCGAGTTTGAGCTAGTGGCATTGTAAATGACAATGCCTTTTATATATCTTTTAATAACCAAAACATAAGTAAAAGGCATTGTCTTATGCAATGACAATAGCTCAAACTCGTGTAAATGGAAGACCTATTGCATTGCAGATGCTTGTTTTTTTCCCCAACGTTGTAAGTCTGTCTTGTCTGTGATGTCAAACGGGCACCCTGGAAGTTCCTGTGTGTAGTCGCCATCTTCAGATTCTTTTTCCCCTAATGGCGACTAGTATATGTTCTAACGTTTCCTCTCTTACTGCTGTGTTGTAGTCTGTTGGGTATGGTGATAAGATCTTACGGCCCCCCCAAAAAAACTAGAAATTCACAAAAAACAAAGGTTAAAATGATATTATAGTTCGGTATGGTAAATGCATTCTTACTTTAGTTTAAAAAAAAGTATTAATTAGTTTACTGAGCTAACTATTAAATGTCCCCCACCATGCTTTGTTTGCAACTTCACAGTTTGCATCTCCCATGACCTGTTTATTGACATCATTGATAACATCTAAAACAACAACATTGATGACAACACTGGGCATGGTGATGTTAGGTTTTAACAAATGTTCACCTAACTATACCATCACTGTAACCTTTGTTGTTTTTTTCTGTGGAATTAAAATATATATGTATGTGTAGAAGCTTTCAGGGAGTTGTTTTCATCCATTGGTCTGTCAGTGTATCATTAACAATTTTGTTGTGCCCACTACAGTGTATAGTGTGGGGCACAGGAACTTCCCACTTCAGTCGATGGCTTACCGCTCTGTGAGTGATGACATTCTGTTCTTTCACAATGTTCACTTACACACCTAAAGTAGTTCCTTCATACAGTTTTTCAAAACTATGCGAAAATATTGGCAAAACCAAATGTTAGCAGCCAACACCAGATCTGGGGTTGTGTGATGTTACTTCCACAGTATGCCAATCTGTTCTCACTGCTAAGATTTTAAAAACTGTTCTAACCCATGCCTTTTTCTGACTTTCCCTCAGGTGGACATGCCCGCCAACAACAAATGTCTGCTCTTCCGCAAGCAGTGACTGGTGGGAATTGCCGATTGTTGATTCCCTCCCTGCGGGGGCTGCCTAAGTTTCCCTGTTTGTCTTCCTATCTATGGCAGCGGAAGGTTGACAATTCTCTCCCTGCACGACTGCCTCCTTTGGTCACAGTTTGTGTATATTTCATCAATGACTCTAGTCTTTTAAACAAACCATGTTCCTCTCCTTGCGGCCACAATGGCAGACGAAGCTTAACTAATTGTAGAGACCCTATGCAGTGTCTCTGGGACGATTTCTACCCTCCCTGTATGACTACAATACGCCCCAAACCCCCTTGCTTTTGTGCCTTGCAGTAGATCAAGATTTTGCGATGCAGACCATTTGGTTTTCAGTATCTTTAGGAAATCTGACCATGTTCATAGTGCTAGTGGATTCCTACCATTCGTGTTTATACTAACAACAGTACCTCCATCAGACCAAGAAAATGAGCACCATTGAGTTTGGTAATGTTAAAGTAAATCTAGGTAAAGTGTACCATGCCATGACATCAGTTGCTATGTAACATGCTAGTTATTTTCAAAACCTAATACCCAGTTTACATGGATCCTTCTAGTCTTTCTGGGCATTTGCTTTCTGACTTGGACAGGCCTGTATTTCATTGTACATAATTTGTGGAGCTTCAGCACTGTCTAGTGACCAGTAATGTTATAGGGCATTCCTGCAAACAGGATATCTTCAGTGTTTTTGCAGTGGAGTAATAGGCTTTACGGGATGCCAAAAAGAAAGCCTTGGCCAGCCAATGACTATTCTGGTTGTGACACTTTCGTGCTGCTAATTGGTACTAGTTTACCAATTTCAATCTTTATTATGCTTTGGAACTCGTTAGAGGTCCACATAAAGAAAAAGTACAATACAAAATACCATTCTCAGTGAAAGTAGGCAAATCATAGCAATGACAATTACTGGAACACAGAGTGACACATTATTAAGCATGCCGGTCTTCAAAAAATTTCTAAAAAACATTTAAAGAAGTTAAAAATATGAAAACAAAATCTCTCATTGGGGGGATTATATAAAGCATACATAAAAGAATTCACATTTAGAATACCCATTTGCAAACATACTTGTCTTATCCACTTACTGCGATGAGAACGCAACGCTGGGCATATCAAAAGTACATGTATTCGGTCTTGGGTAGAGAGATGACAAAAGTTGCAAATTGCAGATACTCCGTGCCATTTAGTCAAAAGATTATTTAGGGGTAACAAATCTTGTCTCAATAAAAACCAAAATCTCCTAATACCATGAGGTAAGTTCCAAGTGGCGTAAGGTTGGGCGGATTTTCTTGCAAATGAATCAGTAAGAAGATTGACACCCTTCTTATCAAAAGTAGCAGTAAAGTCTAGTCTAAAACTAAGGTCCCAAGTGGCTTCCTTCAGGACAGACTTTAACTGGGATGCAGATAAAGAAAAGAGAGTACTCTCTTCCAATTGCAAGAGGGATACAGCCTTTCTAAAGTTGCTAACAATCAAGGAGTGTTCCCCTAAACCTCCCAATAATTCAGTCCTTAAGAGGAACCTCATAGTCCCCTCTTCTCCTCTGGCTATGCTTGCGACCCAGCGCACCACAGCTGCCAAGCCTTGCACCCAGCTGCTGCGCAGACCGAACTCAAGTCTGCAGGCTGCCACGGAGCAGGCGGAACTGACTGAAGAAATACTTCTTAGCAATTTCCCCTCCACCTTATTTAAGAAATCCCAGTGCTTTATATCAATTAATTCTAAACCATATAGAAGGGTGGATGGGACCTTTGCCCTGAAGACCTCCAGTAAATGAGAAAAATGCCTTTTTCCCAGTGCCGAGTACAGTGAATTTAGACTTCTTCCTTGAGCTAATGCCTTTCGGACACTGTTGTCGGTGTGGGATTTGGCACTTAAATTATCACAAATTACTTTTCCAAGAAAAACATAATTCTTTACAACCTCCAGTTTGTCATCTCCCACGGACCAGGAAAAATTCCTGAATTTATGTTTTTTCCGGCCTGTGATGCACATAATTTTACTCTTACTTGCATTAATTTTTAGGAAATGAACAACTGCATACTCATGTAGAGCAAGGAGGCGTTTGGCAAGACCTTTGGGCATAAGATCCATTATTATGATATCATCCGCATATAACATACATGAGATGTGTTTTCCGCCCAGAATTGGAGCTATACCATCGCAAGAGGAGAGAGAGGCGGGTAAATCTACTAGTTTACCAGGATATCCCCTCTTCCCCGGGTTCAATGTTAGAACATGGGTTACGAGCGAATTTGGTCTGCCCATTGTGCATTGTATTTGCCAGATGACCTTGGGTTATTTTAGGTAACTTTGTGCAGGTGCAAAAAATAAAAACATGGCTAATCTAATTGCAAAATTTTGTATCTTGTATTTCAAAATTAAGGCCAACAGATTTGCATCACTTAAAAATCATGATAATGCATTACGTAAACATGCTTTATACACTTTTTAGAGAAAGAAAAAAATATATATATTAATGTATAATATATATATATATATTTTTTTAATCTAAAGTGCAACTGATGATTTTGTTCTTTTTCTAACGTTTGTAATGATTAAAAAGAAGATTGGGTTTCCCTCAACTATGGCCCAATCTTTCACATTTGAAAGTAAAAAAGTAAATGTTTCCACTTCATACTATCTAAATACAGCTAAAACATTTTTTATTATTTCATGTGTGCGGCTCTTCATATCCCTGCCAAGGCCACAAAGATTTGCATTCGTACCTAGGTGGTGTCTTTTGAAAATGTATGGTTGGGAAGGTGTTGGTTGTAGAATGCCATGTGGAAAATGTTGGTTGACAGTCAAATCAATTGGTGTTGTATTTTCTATAGAGCAAATACCTTTATTCCATCCCCTATTATACATGCTGGAAAAATTATGCAAATGAATTTGTCCTGTCAAGCTTAATTTCTTTGCACCAGTGAACATTTTCTGTACGACTTCCTCACATGAATGTACTCTGTTATCTTGTGCACAACTCATGTGCCTTCTCTCTGGTTGCCTTTTGTGATAAATTGGGAGTGTTAGGAAGTATGCTGATCACCACTATTAAGTGCTGCGTATATACCTTATCTACATAATGGTGGGAGAAGACCTACTCAGACATGCCCCTCGACTTTCAAAAATCCATTTTTTGATCACTCTGCTTAACCCCATCCGCGCTAAGCGTTTTCCCGCTGTCCGCTAAAGATTCGCAAATCCCGAGTTACATGACGAACTCAGCTCGTCATGAGCGTACGACAGGCGTACCTCATGATGAGCTGAGCTCGTCATGAGCGTGGAAGGGGTTAAAACATATTTTGGAGCTTTGCAGTACAACATGCTTGTATTTGAATTAGGGAGTTACAGATCCAAAATCCTTCTCAAACAGAGTGCTCTAAAGGAGGAGAGACAGACTTCCAATGTTTTGTGGCAAGATATGTCATCCACCCACCCCTCACGTGCAGTAATGACATTTGCCTCATAAGTATGTATGTATTTCCCGTGGAAGGCCATCCTTGAACTTAAAAGTGACATTGATTTAATTTTGCCTTTTTTATGTGAGTGTTTATATAGCTAGCCCTAAGTTTCTGAGGATAGAGGAAAGTTTTATATTGGTCAGGGACATAGATCCCAAGATGTTCATGTGAGAAGTGCACACTTATATTTATATAAGCAACGAGGTACATGTCCTGTAATGATGGTTGAAACTTCAATTGTATATGCTGTGTCTGGTGACTTAGTGGACTAACCCATGAACTAAGGGGATCTATGTTTGACCACTGTGGTCACGGGTTCAAATCCCATCTAAGCCATTCAGGGAGCCAAGCATTCTCCTGAGGGGAATAAAACGAGTACAAATCTGTAAAGGTCCTTTGTTGTTCTGTACAACAGTATGTATCTGCAATCATGCAAAGCTTTACTCCACAAGGTAGAACAATTCAAACCAATATAGGGAGCGCTACAAAATATCACATGGACAGTTAGTCGTTTATTCTAACTAGTATAAAAATAATGCAATTCAGTCCATCAGGAGAGGTGATTCTTTATTCAGTCCATTAATACACAGGAGCCATAAAGTCGAATCCACAAGTTCTTTATATTCTTCACACATCGGTTTCCAGACAGTGTACTACGGGAGTCTGACAAAGGTGGAAATATTGTTATTATGCAGAGATCATATTATGGTACTGAAATTATAAGACAACTGATTGATGATACATGTTCTGTAAAGGTTAATGATAGTAACCCTTTAATGAATGCAAAATGGCAGATTTTTTGAGAAATTGTGTACCTAGAAGGAAACTGGGCTTATCAATGAAGCAGAATATAGATACATCAGAGTTGAAACCCACATTATCCTTTTATATACATTCTACCGAAGGTACACAAGTCTAGAGATTTTCCACCAGGACAACCGATTATATCTGGTTTAGATAGCCTTACCGAATATCTTTCAGAATACGTTGACATCTTATTAAGGCCTTTGGTGGTCAACCTGCCTTCCTATGTAAGGGATACTATGGACCTCCTAAATAAGCTCCATGATCTCCTCTGGGACTTTAATAAGAAATTTATTTCTCTGGATGTTGTTGGTCTCTAAACATGTATTCACAAGGAATTTAGTCTCAAGGCTTTGGGACGTTTTTTGTCAGACAGAAGTGCAAGTCTAATTGAACATTCTGAGATGCTGGTTGAAATGGCAGCTCTTATTTTGACTAACAACTTTTTTCTGTTCACTGGTGAATGGTACCACAAGGTACAGGGAACCACGATGGAGTCTAGGTTTTGTACCCTTTTATGCAAGTGAATGGAGTGAATACATTTTCTTTTCGGGCATTTTATAGATGACATCCTTATTATTTGGACTGGACAAATTGGACGGCAGGCACACAACTTCAACACTACTTGACCTCCATGTATCAGTGGGGTACATTGCGCTGAGACTTTCAAAACGCCTTGAGCTAATTTGTATATTTTCTTTTTTGTTAGATTGTATGACTCTTGCATGACGACTGTTGTAAAGCACTCCAATACCTTCGGGTCTGGACAGCGCTATAGGAAACTCCTAAAATAAATAAATAAAATAATGAATACCTGCACTATTTGAATGAAAATGTTTATAATGTACGGTTTACCACGTGTTGTGACATCCGTCAAATCTATCTTCTAGAAGTGGAATTGTATGTAAAAGGAGACTCTATTCATAGTAAACTGCATAGGAAATCCACTGCTTCTAATAATGTTCTAAGGGCAGATAGTTTGCATCCGAATTATTTGATTAGAGGTGTCCCTTATAGGGAAATGGTTAGACTACAGAGGAATTGTAGAAAAGACCAACATTCTGAGAATGGAATCTTGGATTTGAAAAGCATGTTGAGGGTACAGGGGTATAGTGGTACTCCTTTTTTGTTTTTTGGGGGATCAAGCTGAAAAGGGAATCCATACTGTTAATAGGAGTAGTACTCTTGTACAGAAACCAAAGAAGAAATACAGCAACATATTAGCATTGGTGATTAGTTACAATTAGGAACACAATGCGATTTACAATATATTACAGAAACATTAGTCTCTTCTTTCAGGGGTACCAGGATTGGTTGATCTCTGATAAACCATTAGTTACCTTTAGGCGAGGATATGCTGTAAAAAGATGGGGTTATTAGGAACTATTTATTTATTACAAGCCAAGAATAAAGATAATTGGCTAACTAGTCCACCAAAGGGATTTTATACCTGTACAGATTGTAATATTGCTGGTATGGCTTAAAGAAAATCAGGAGCTTCAGATGCAAAACCTATCCAACAATTTATTAATTGCAATAGTGTCTATGTGATATATGCCATTATTTATGATTGTTTTAGGTTGTACATAGGCAGTACCAAGGAAACTCAGGCTCCAAGAACACTACAGGACTGTCAAAAACCAGGATATGCGCCCTCCTCTGGTCCAACATATTAAAGAACACCACCCCGACAGGATTCATTTAAAGTTTCATGGGTTACAGAGGATTGAAAATTATCCACAAGTTGGTGACATCAAATTGAGGCTCCGCCAAATGGAGGGGAGGGGGATCAGCAGATTGAGAATGGTAAGAAAAGGGATTGATTTGTGAATGAATTAGACTATAATATTGATTAATATAATATTGAATATTGTCAATTGCTATTATTGTTTTGACATTTATAGAATGAATGTGAATTAAGTGAAAATTAGTAGGGTGTTTGATAGATATGTTCTTTAGGATAAGATTGCATGAGTATATGTAGTGGTTTGAAACAGTATTTTGAATGTTTGGGGTTTGTGACTTTTAATTTCACTTAGGATTGTTGTAGAGACTAGATTGTGAGGTTTGGGGATAGTAGGATTCTGTTATGATTTACTGTTTTGATAGGTATTATTGTGTATGATATATTAGCTTTTTTGAAAAGTAACACTGATTTATTCTGGTTTGAAATTTAGATACATTTTGGGTGGTGAGACTCTAAGGAAATGACCACTACTGTTACATGAATCGTAGTTTGAGGTGAGAGAAGTAATAAGACATTCCGGTTTCAGAACCAACCACAGTGTCAAAAGAATTTACAACCACTTTTTATTGATTAATTTGGGTTGTCTTTCTTCATAAATTAGGAGCTGATGTGTTAAGTCATACACTATAGAGAAAACTTTGCCAATCTTTGTTCATGATTTTTTGCTACAATTGATTTGTTTGTATCCATCTCCCGAAACTTGTTTTCAGTAAAGACTTTTTTTGAAATATAAATTCTCTTGCTCTGTTTTTCCTTCCACCTTCCATTAATTAATTTATCAGTATACAACAAGATTGTTATCCTGTGGATACCATTGAGTGTGTTACTGTGGTACAACTCACAACTCAAATTGAATAATTTAAAAAGAAATCCCTTGTAGCATCCTTTGATTTGAATTGCACATTGCCCAAGCCTACAAGGGTCTATTGGGTTTCCCCTGCCTATAACAAAACACTTTATGGGGAGGGCATTTTTCCAAATCCCTTGGTTCCTTAGTTCTAGAACCTTATTGTTAGTGATCTGTACAGCCATTTCTCTTTCATATTTATGAAACTGCAATCTAACAGCATCATTCATCATCTCTCAACACATCCATAAATGCGCTACAGGGGGTGCATACAACCAAGAATCCTTACTGAAGCTGCAAGCAGTAATTTCCCTGTTTTAACCTCTCCTTAGGTATTTGTGAGTAAATTCCATTTATTAAAAAAAAATATACTGCTGCAAAAATGTGTTTCCAGGGAGGCCATATTCATTTATATTAAAATTGTGAAATGTATCCCTTTATCTCCCACCTTAGTGGAAACCTCTCCCACCTTAGTGGAAACATGACTTTCTCCTTGGGCTTGTCTGATACTTCATCCTGAAACACTGTGCAACAATAACCTTGATACCCTACTCTTATGTACTCTCTGGTATGTTATGTTATGTTAAGGTATGCTTGTAAAGCGCACTGTCACCGTGGGTTTCCTGGCGCTGATCTGATGCAGAGGGGGCGAAGGAAGTTAGCTGGATTGTGGGAAAAGCCAAGTTTTTAGAGATTTACGAAATTGAATGAGAGAATTGGAGGATTTGAGCGGGGGAGGGAGAGAGTTCCAGAGTTTGGGGGCCAAGTGTGCGAATCTCCGACCTCCAGATCTACAGAGTTTGATAGGGGGGACAACCAGTGGGTGAAGGTGAGAGGATCTGAGGTTACGTGAAGGGCAATAGGGACTGATAAGGGATTTCAGGAAGGCAGGGCAGGGACCGGTTAAGGATTTGAAGGTGAGGCAGCCAATCTTGAAGGCTACCCTCAAGATGACAGGAAGCCAATGCAATTTAGTGAGGAGAGGTCTGGCGGATTGCCATTTTGGGATCCCGAGAGCCAGTCTTGCCGCTTGGTTCTGAACAATTTGTAGTCTGAGGAGGAAAGATTTAGGCAGACTGTGATAGATAGAGTTCGAGAAATCCAAGTGGGAGAGGACAAGGGCCATGATGACTTGGATCAGGGCTTCGGGAGTCAGGAGATAGGCCACCTTCCTGATCCTGCGCAGCTGATACATGCAGGAAGAGACCACCATCCCTATCTGGGGCTTAAGGGATAACTCGGAGTCAATAGTGACCCCGAGACTCTTCACCGAGGCCACAGGGATGGGGGGGGGCAAGCTCTGCCGGCCAGAAGTGCGGACCCCAGTGGATGGAGCTCTTGCCCGGGAGAAGGAGCTCCGTCTTCCCGGGGTTCAATTTAAGTTGGTTCTGGCTCATCCACTGGAGGATGTGGGACATAACCGCCTGGAAATTAGAGATAGCAGAAGGAGAGTTAAGAGGAAAGATGAGTTGCAGGTAGTCAGCGTAGTTGAAGACGGTGACGTCCCACTGCCTCAGAGAAAAGAGAAGAGGTCGGAGGTACAGATTGAAAAGAAGAGGGGATAAGGAGGAGCCCTGGGGGACCCCGCAGAGTGGGTGCTCCCTAGGTGCCCTGAAGGTGCCCAAGCTGAGTGTCTGAGACCTCCCGGTCAGGAAGGATTCGACCCATGCCAACGCCAGGCCCTGGATGCCGGCCTGTTCGACACGGTGGAGGAGGATGCTATGGTCCACCGTGTTGAAGGCGGCCGACAGATCTAAAAGTACCAGGGCCTGGGGGGTACCCTTGTCAGCGCCGTCTCTCAGGGCATCCAAAACGGCCAAGATCACTGCCTCCGTGGAGTGGCTGGGTCTGGAGCCGGCCTGGTTGGCCTCGAGAAAGTTGGAGCTCTCGATGAACTGTGAGAGACAGGCGGTGACGTGAGCTTCCAGGATTTTAGAGAAATAGGGCAGGAGGGAGATGGGTCGATAGTTCGCCAGGACTGCGGGGTCGACTCCGGGCTTCTTCAGTAGAGGCACCTGGACAGCCTCCTTAAAAGAGCTGGGCACCGTACCGGTAGAGAGAGAAGAATTCAGCAGAGGGAGGATACAGTCAGGTAAAGTAAGGCAGATGTCCCGTAGTATGGATGGTGGACAACAGTCGTCCGGTGAGCCGGACTTAACACGGACGGCCAATGTGGCCAGGGATGCAGGATCTAGAGAGGGGAGGTGTGTGAGGGAGAGCGCATTGTGAGGGGGGCAGACAGAATCAGCGCCAGGGGGGGTGACCGGGATAGTGTCCTTAATCATAACAATTTTCTGCAAGAAAAACGTGCTGAGCGCATTGCACGATTCCTGCGTAGGAGCCTGGGTCGGGAGCGTCCTGGAGTCGGAAGTGAATTCGTCGAGGACTTTAAAAATCTCCTTCGATTTACAGGGGGCTGATAGGATTCTTTCGGAGGCGTATGCTGTTTTGGCCGCAGTGATGGCTTTTTTGTATTTGTTGCGAGCGGCCACATAAATGTCTCTGCTTGGCAGACAGTCTCTTCTCCACTTGCGCTCCAATTGGCGAAGTTCCAGATGTTGGGTTTTAAGTTGGGAGTTGAACCATTTATGGGAGTTGCTGTGTCGAGAGCGAGGGAACTTAGTTAAAGGGGCAAAGATATCGCTAGCTGACGTGAGCCAGTGAGAGATGTTACTGTCTAGCTCATTGGTGCAGATATCGTAAGGGAGAGAGGGACGGGTCTGTGACAGGTGAGAGAGCAATTCAGAAGAGTCAGCAGCCCTCCACTTGCGGGCGACGCCGCCCTCCTGCGGGGGGATCCTGTTATGACCAGCGACAGAGATTGTAGTCTCGATCAGGGAATGGTCGGACCACACGCAAGGTGTGATCAGCGGGCAAGATGATTTGACCCCGTGGACCCAAATGTGGTCGAGAATATGACCGCCACTGTGGGTGGGAGATTTGACAAGTTTGAGTAAAGTTTAAGCTCGAAAGGGCATCGAATAGCTCAGTGGCGTGAGGCCCGGCATCCTTATGTTAAAACCAGTAGTTAAAATCGCCGAAAATGGCGACGCGAGGGGAAGAAGTGGTGAGGTTGACAAGCTGTTCAGTGAAGGATGAGGAGAAGGAGGGCATAGGGTGGGGGGGGGGGGCGGTAGAGTATTATGAAAGTGACTGCGCCCACCTCAGTCCCAAGGCTAAGAACCAAGCTATCCACTTTGGGGAGAGTCATGGAGGCGGTAGCGGTAATTGTTAAGTTCTTGCGTATCACCGCTGCCATCCCCCCCCCCCCCCCCGGAGCGGCCCCCAGGGCGATTAGTGTTCAGCAGATAGTAATCTGGGGGTAAGGCCGCCAAGATGTCAGGGAGGGAATCGTCGGTAAGCCAGGTCTCTGATAGTAAAAGAACGTCTGGCCTCTCAGCCGTGAGTAAGAGGAAAATGTCAGTTTGGTGTCTGACAAAAGAGCGGGTGTTTAGGTATAATAAACGGATGTGTGACTCGGTAGGGGCTGGTGGGGTAAGTGACGAATCCGGACCCAGATGAGGAGGGATGTTCCCCGCGATTCCAAGAGTGGAAATACGAGCCCAGATGGCAGGCGATGGAGGATATGAGAAGGGTTGTAGGCTCATAAGGGCAGAGGAGGTATAAGAGATGGCAGAGACAGCATCCCTGGGCCCGTCCGGCCGCGGACGGGCGCAGACGGGCTGGACTTAGGCGCAACTTCGGCGCGAAGACAGCGCGCCCATCCGCTGCGCTCCCTGGAAGGGGGACCCATTTTGTAGAGCTGAGGGCGGGAGGGGCCGAGCGCTAGTCCGCTCGCCTGCACCCTCACCCAAGATGGAGGCACACTAGGTCACGACCCAGGCAGAGCCAATCGCATCTGCACTGGGCGGGCCAGGAGGTGGAGCAAAGAGATCCCGCTGTGGAGTGCAGCGCGACCAGGGGGGGTCCAAGCGCGCACTCTGCAGCGAGGTGGGGGCAAGCGGGATAATTAAAATAAGTCTGATGCAATGTCAGCAACTCCGGGACCTGCACAACAAAAGGGAGTTACAAACAAGCAGAAATACAGACACGGCAGGTAAGCGCGACTGAGCTGCCGGCTGTGTCAATGCGGCGCCAATATTGAAAAAGATAGCGTGCCCTGGTCCTGCTAGCGCCTAAGGCACCCACTAGCATCTAATCGCCAGTGAGGTGACAGGCTCGAGTTTTTGTAGAGCCGAGGGCGGGAGAGGCCGAGCGCTAGTCCGCTCGCCTGCACCCTCACCCAAGATGGAGGCACACTAGGTCACGACCCAGGCAGAGCCAATCGCATCTGCACTGGGCGGGCCAGGAGGTGGAGCAAAGAGATCCTGCTGTGGAGTGCAGCGCGACCAGGGGGGGGTCCCAGCGCGCACTCTGCAGCGAGGTGGGGGCAAGCGGGATAACTAAAATAAGTCTGATGCAATGTCAGCAGCTCCGGGACCTGCACAACAAAAGGGGGTTAAAAACAAGCAGAAATACAGACACGGCAGGTAAGCGCGACTGAGCTGCCGGCTGTGTCAATGCGGCGCCAATATTAAAAAAGATAGCGTGCCCTGGTCCTGCTAGCGCCTAAGGCACCCACTAGCATCTAATCTACGCTGTGCCCCTTAATAATGTTATTCAGTAGGATAAACCCCACCCTACATATCTCATACAAAGGTATTATTTCTCATGAAAACAGCGATATCCCCATCTGCTCCTAAAAGAATATGAAATACTGCTGTTAGCTTATGTTACCTAAAACAGATCAGTGGCGTCCAATCTAGTTCCAGGAAGGCTTGATCAGAGCCATAATTTCATTGAAACAACTATGTAAATTTTTCCATTTCTCAAATGTAGTTAAATTACTAATAACAATATTTTGAATATCATTTACATGAATTGAGCATTAATTTAACCCTCATTTTCATAGGCACATGATCACCTCAGATATCATCAGAGCTAAGTTTATTTAGACCAAAATAGAAGCAAAACTGCTGAAAAGGAATATCTTCCCTGTTCAACCAAATACAGCCCTGTTTATTTATTTGTATTATTACTACAAAGGCTATAGACTAAATTCACAACTTGCATTTACACAATTATGTATGTACATGTATACATCAGGACATGCTGTGATGCTTTCATAGTCTAATGTAGGCCTCTAAAAGTTGAAATCACACATTTTTTTTAAGATACTTTAAAAATTCTGGCTTATTTTATTTCTACAAATACTTTTTAGTTTGCACTAAAGTCTGTGCATGTGACTCTGAAATCATTTAGATAACATCAATTTCATCAGTGATCTGCTAACAAAACGGGTTTAAATAAAGGACGGTCACAGTGCCTAACTTCGGATTTTAAAAAATGCTCAAAACTCCCTGCGTTGGCATTTTTTAGCTGTGCTAGTTAGTGCTAAATACAGAACTTGGCCTCTGACCATTAAACCTGTTGTCCCTTGTCTGAGCAAGGTTACCCCCATGTGGCCATCACAATTCAAAGTAACTCTCCAGAAGCTGGACTGAGGGTGCCTCCCTGCTCCGTGAGGGTCTGTTCATTACTCACCACACACGGCCACGTGCTCCCAGGAATACATCACTTGCAATTAGGATGGGGCTCTACTTTCTGACATGCTCAACAGTATTCACCTCATCTGACTCCTGTCCCAGTAGCACCACCTTCTCTGTTAGGGTAGAACCTGCAGGACAGTGTAGGGTGTCCAGGCGTCCCGGATTTGCCCAGACGGCCCCTGTTCTTCACCAGCTGTCCGGGCAGATTTCGAGGAATTTAGCCCATGTCCCGGTTTTTAGAGAGGGTCGACTAAAAACCGGGGGAGGTGTTTTTTTATGTTTTACAAAGCAGAAATAGTTAGCAGTTGTTCCAAAAAAGCAATTTAATTCACAGGCAAGCTACTGGGTTTGAAAATTGCATCTTATGTATGTTCTTACTGCTGTTTTGTAATTCTCTACTGAGGAGTGCTGTCATTCTGTGCGCTCGGTTGACGTAAAATTATAGTCCTTCTATTTTTGAGAAATGTCTTGGTTTCTTGCTTTAAAATTCTGGTCACCCTAGCACAGTGGGACCACAGTCAACCTACTCCTTACCCCTCACCCACTACACATGCTTCTTGTGGTCAACAAAGTGACCTACTCCTGTTCCCCTCAATTAGTGCACTGGCATGGGAGGTGAGAGGTTGCCATACCAAACAGTAGGGCCTTCTGGTCGGCATGTACCACGGACACAAACATCATCCTTCCTGAAGTCCATAAACTAATTGGTAATCTTGCTGGTGCTAGTCATTAAAGCAGAGTTTTCCTGGTGGCCTACTGAGACTACCAGTAAAAGCAGGCTGAACATTCCTGTCTCCTTCCCTTATCATTTATGTGGTTATCTGTGCTGTTCCATATTGGCTAGTGTAGTTCTCATATTTTTTGATTCCCTATGGCAGTATCACCACAGATGGAATCATTGTGAGTTTCTTAATATTAGGCTGGGATTCATGGGCACTTTTGTAAAAATCGCGGCATTTTTACAAAAGTGCCGATTTCGCGGCAAACCGCGATATCGCAAAATCCTGGAGGGTCTGATTAAGGCATGCAATGTAATTCACTTGCCTTTGTATTTGAGAAATCATAATTGAAGTTTGTCACTAAGAGGCAGTAATATTGGCGTTGTTAGGTAAACTAATATTCACCCTTTTTCTTTAGTACACAACATATTTATCCATTAGACATTTAAATCTGTTTTTTTAACTCTTTCTTTATTTGACTTATTGACAGAGGTCATGACAGGCACAATATACACATAGAAAAGCAAAAAATAGATGCAGGCAGTAATACAGAAGCATGTCCATAAACAACATAAGATAAACTTAAGGAAGCGCCTGATGAGACCTTAAATAAAAACAACTAACACAGCAGAAGGTAAGCATTGAAAAGCAGAGAATAACAAGTGTGGTGGGACATATACTAAACGGCCCATACAGGCATCTATTGACCACACCTACCTGTAACAGCTACCCCTGGGACCATTCCTTGATAGGAGCCCAAATTTTAGTACTCATCTCCCGCCTCCTTTTCCCCTTGGAAGGTACACAGAGGACTCCAGATTATAGAGTGCAAGCATCCTAGATCTTCAGTTAAGGAAAGTAGGGGCTTCCGGGCCTATCTATTGTGAAGTGATACACAGCCGAACCTTTGCCATTGCAACAAACAAAAAGGCTGTAGTATATCTGGATCTAACAGCCGTCCCAATATCCTTGTAGCCCATTATAATCAGCTCTAGAGAGAATAGCACTGAAATTTCTAATACTGAATTAATAAAATATTACATTTCCTGAAAAAATTCTGCCAATTTTGGACACACATAAAACATTGGATTGCATCGGCTGCTTGTAGCCCGCACCTGCCACAACTAACCCCCTCCACTTTACTATCTTCGCAGGTGTGTAATATTAATCAAACAGCGCCATATAACATTGAGTCCGTAGGCTACCTGAGACTGAGATCTGACTGGAAAGCTCTAGAGTGTGACCAATATCCACGCCTGGCTTACCAAATTTTCTCTCCCACTTTATATTTTGAGCCTCAATATCATCCGGAAAGCCAGATAGAAGAAATTGGTATATTGTACCTATTCTTTCTTTCCTTTGAACTAATTCGACTAAAGACATATTTTCAAACGCCGAGATGCCCTCATTTCGATGTTTATCTAAAAAACTCCTGATCTGTAGAAATTTAAAGAAATCATAGTTATTTATATGAAACTTCTCCCTTAGAAAAGAGAAAGACGCGCACTGCCCCTCGGAGCACAACTCGCCAATAACCTTCAACCCCAGCTGTTGCCATCTAAAAATAACCTGGTCCTGGAAAATCAATGGTAAGATTCCAGCAGCCTTAAATGGCGTATAAGCATTGACGTTTGGGATTTTTCATTTCCGGCGAATTTTTGGCCATATACAGTAGGCAGCGCTGATTACTTTGAACCTCGTTTTCTTAAGATAACTTGGTTCCAGTATCCGTACTAGGCTGCCCTTTGCTGCCTCTTCCAGGCCGATTTCATAGATAGTCGGTCTGTTAGCTATTGGAACTTCGGCCCTGTCCCCTATTAGGATTACTCCAAAGTGTTGTAACATGGATGACCAGTAATATAATAAAATGTTGGGAACCGCCCAGCCCCCACAATCTCTAGGGAGACTCATCCATTTAGCTGTCCTCCGTGATCGGCGATAACCCCACAAGAATCTATAACATATCCTCTCAGCCTTGATCAAACATCCTTTGGAAAACTCTAGGGGAATAGTTCTGAAGAGATATTTAAACATTGGAAGAACCAACATGTTCAGTATATTGCAGCAGCCGTACAATGAGAGATGCAGATGATCTAATCTTTCTAATTTGGTATTTATAGCTTCGACCACTGGTAAGATATTCAAGTCGGGGATATTAGCCATTGAAGCAGAAATTTTGACCCCCAGATATGTTGCTTTAGTAACCACAGGAACATCAGGAGGACACATTAAGGCTGAGTGTATAATCTGTGTTTTCTCGATATTCAATTTATAGCCTGAGATTACACCGAATTGTTCTGCAAGTGACTTTAGGGTTGTAAATGCCAGAGCAGCATCCCTAGTTAGCACCACTATATCGTTCGCATAAGCCAACGTTTTATAATCTGTACCATTGACCCTAACCGGCAAGATATTGTGATTCCCTTCGATTATACTGAGAAAAGGGTCAATGTACAGAGCCAAGGCGAACACGGTCAACATTGACTGGTGCCCCTGCTGATGTTAAATACATCTGTTTCCTGTCCTGAGATACGAATTGTTGCAGCTGGCGAGATGTATAATGCCTGTAATGGCTGTATAAATTCAGAACTGAACCCTTTCCAGCGGACCACTGCCCACAGAAACTGCCAGTAGACCCTGTTGAACGCCTTCTTGGCGTCCAACAGGATCACTCCCGTAGGCGACCTTGTGGCCTGAGCTCAGTCCAGCAGAGCAATGACCCGCCTAACATGATCGGCCGTATCCCTACCTGAAATAAACCTGTGTTGCAGAATGGAAACTAAAGGTGTAATGACTTCAGCCAGTCTAATCGCTAATATTTTGGAATAAACCTTGCTATTAGTGTTCATAAGCGTGATAGGACGCGGGATTTAACTCAGATTTTTTTTTTTCTTGAAGAGAACAATGGTTGTTTTCCTGCAGGATTCGGGTACAACCGCCGTTTGCGCTTGCCAGAAAACCGACAGAACATCCTGTCGATTTCTTGAGACACAGCCCTGTAAAATTCGAACTAAATAGCGTCAGGCCCTGCAGCTTTTCCATTGGCCAGAGATTTTATGGCTGTTTTGACCTCCTCCCATGTAATGGGGGCTGAAAGAGCCTTGTTCTGATCTGCCGTAATTTTGGGAGTTTCAATATCTTGCAGGAACCCCCTCACTAAAGACTCACTAGATAGCACAGTACTTTCTTCCTTATATAACTGAGAGTAACATTTTTCAAATACCCCCATAACCTCCTTCTGTGTATCCTGAATCTGACCATCATGATCTCGAACTCTATGAATTTTATTGGCTATGTTTCTCTGTAGTAACCGTTTAGCGAGAACTCTACCGGAATTTTCCTCAAATTCATATATCATAGTACGATATTGAATGTATTTTGTGGCCAAATCTTCCCCAAAGGATTTCAACAATTTTGATTTTATAATTGCCACCACTTGTTGAATCAATATTATGGCCAGCGATGATATTCCAAGTTAACTCCAGCTCTGCTACCTGTAACTGCTCAATACGCCCCTTAATCTGATCCTGCGCCACCTTCCAGCGATATGCCGCAAAGCTCCTAGTCTCATCCCGTTCAGCGGCTTTACATGTATCCCACGCTACACAGTCAGAGGCAGTCCTTACATTGATATTTAAAAATTCAGTTATCCATAAAGACATATGTTCCCGATAGGATTGATACAGCAACAATTTCCTCTCATATTTCCAAGACCTTGGCACTCTATATGCCCCCAGAGACATTCTACTATCACTGAATTGTGGTCAGAAAGTATTCTTGGGGCGGAATCAATAGATACCGCATCTATCCGCTAATCAGATATAAAAATATAATCTAGACTGACCATTTTACTATTAGGGGCAGAGTAATAAGTAAAGCCATCCTCGCCTTTTTTTATGCCTAAACCAAGCATCAACCAGTCTGTGTTCACAGACTAGAGCCTGGATAGCCTTAAAAACTCTCGGTTTCCTCCCCAAATACTCTTGGTTGCTTAACAAATTAAAATCACCTCCCAAATATATATTTAGATCCCCACAAACGATCAGTGGATGTGGCCACGTTGCAAGCTCAACATTTAGGAATTTCATGACCTCTGGTGTGGTGCCGTAGCACGGGGGCAGGGACCACCTAGGCCGCAGAGTGGGGCCTAACTTTCACTTTTGAATAACCACACACTGACGCTGGCTAGCAGTAAGGGCCGAAGACCTCGAGCGGTCTCGCGCCCATTTATTTATACCCCTCGGGTGGGCCCGCCCTCGGGGTGCATGGGTGCGTGCGTGCGTGCTGGTGTACGTGTGTGCATGCATGCGAGTGTGGACAGGCCGAGTGGCTCCGTCAGTACATCTGGGTCATCTAGATTTGAACCATAGATTGTACAGATAGAGATAGGCCTATTATTGATCATAAATTCAGCTTCTGCCCATCTACCCCCTGTATCTTTTTTCACTCTATTACAAATCCCGACTCCCTGTCTCAGCAGTATAGCCACACCTCTGATCATTGATGATTGCCTGGAACAGGCTACTAAATCAGAACCTAATACTTTTAAGCACTCTCGCTTTCCCCATGGAATATGTGTCTCTTGTGGACACAAGACATCCACTTGCATCGTTTGTAGAACTTTGGATAGAAGCCCCCGCTTTTTGCCATCATTTAGGCCACAGATATTCCAGGTGCTAATACGCAGCCTACCCCGCATCATTTAGAAAAGACATACATCCTAGACTCCACTCATCAGATAATAATGCTATATTAACACCTCTATTCTTACTCATAATCTCTGTTCCTGCACTACCTCTTCCAATGCAATTGCCATGACCAACATTAGAAACCAAGACCTGATAAACCACCCAAACCCCACCTAACCCCCCCCCTCCTACCCACACCCCTTCCCCCCCCCCAACCCCTACCCCCCAACACTCCACCCCCTTGGTGGGGCAACAGGACCGAAGCCCCTTGTGATGGTGAAGACTGGCTAACCCCGCTCTCCCCTGGATCCTTCCTCTTCTTTTGACCAGAGAGGGGATCTGAGCTACTCCTAAAGACATAGCACCCGTACGAAACCCCCCCCATTTCATTAGCTCGACCCCCACCTCAGCACCTGAGCAATGATACTTCCTGTGATGAGAAAAAAGACAATACATGCATTGATACTTTTTTAGATGGAATTCAAGAAGTCCTTTTCCTGAATTTCTTACAGAAAAAATCTTGTCTGGCCATGAAAAATTATTTTCAATTTAGATGGATAGAGCAAGAAGGCTTGCGCCCCCTTTGCCTGGAATGGCCCGATTAGCTGTCTGAGCTGCCACCTCCGCTTGACTGTTGCCTGACAAAAATCAGGCCTGACAAAGAATTTGCAATCCTTCCCAACTCTCTTCCTATCTGGCTTCGCTAAATCATATACCCCCTCTCTGGCCAAGAAATTATTCAAGCAGATTAGCATCGCCTGTGGTTTATCCACAACTGAGCCAGAATTCTGGGGAGGCAAGATGGCGGCCGGCCGTTCGTTCGGTCGAGTGAGCTGGCTTCATGAGCTCTCCTGGTTAATTCCTTCCAAAGATATTTACGGCAGAGTTGGAATGAGGGGAAAGAGATAGGACGAGGTAGAAATTTCTACAAAACTAATCAGAGGTGATCGCTATGCTCTGGCATTTGGTAGTGTTCCAAAAAGACTTACTTTGCACTACCGCCTGGCCTGGACTTTTGTTACATTGGCTGGGCTACTCTGGATCGGCGCAGCGACTGCATTACGCCATGGCCCCGAAAGCACCGCTGAAGAATCTGAAAGCTCGCGCTCCGGGTGTGCTGCCAGCCAGCCCCGGGAAAGGCTCCAGCAGAGGGAAAGCGCTGCAACCTTGTGGCATGGGAGAGACTGCTGTGGGGGGGGGATGCGAACTCTGTCGACCTCTGTTGATGTGGGCAAAGGAAAGCAGACGCTCCCCGCGCTCTTCAGGGTGCAGACGGCGAAAGACAAGAAAAAGGAGTCTACCGCGAGTAGGGGCGGTAGCAGACAGGAGCCTGCAACCGCTGGAAAGTTCGTAAGTGGCATAAACACAGTGGCGGCAGAAGTAAGTTTGGGATCTCCAGTTACGCTGAGTCTGCCCAAAGCGAATCGGCAAGTGCTTGCTCAAAGTCAAAGTAAGTCTCAGCTTACGGCCGGTGCACAGGCTCACAATGGGGACAATGGAGGTATTTTGGAAACTGATTTGGAGGGGGAAAAGGAATCCCGCATTATGGTTTCTCTCCCAACCAGTGGAACTATTGGAACTGTAGTCCCGCATTCAGAGAGCCAGATTATGGGAACTCAGCTAAATCTGAATCTCTCTACCAAAGACTTTGTTCCGATAGGACTGGAAGCTCAAGAAGCTGACGCAAGGGGGGAGGAGTTTCGCGGGCAACCAAGATGGCCGCGTGAGCTCGGAGCTCCGAAGACCCTCCGTATTGATCCTGCTATCTATCCTGTCCCACGGTAGTGGGAATCAGTTGCGGTGATGTTGCTGATGCGGGGCCCGTTCTCCGATTGAAGATCCGGGCTTCCAGTGCCGAGCTACATCGTCGTGAAGATTGGTGACGACGACGCCATAACAACCTGGCACTGAGAGGGGGACGGTGGTGCTTCTACACGGTGGCAGTCCGAGAGGGTATGAACTGCCTTGCTCAGTGCTGGTGACCAGATCGGTTTGCCCGGAGGCCTGACGTTCTACTGGGTCGGTGGAGGTGATTGTCGACTTCGGCCGTCTGGTGGTGGTAGTGTTGGCTTGACCCCGCCTTGGGTCGCGCGATCCCCGTCGCCCATCATGGCGGGCAGAGGAGACCCGGACAAGGGGAAGCCCCCGAAAGTCAGCAGGAAACCTTCCCTCTCGCAGACCACCATTTCTGAGCGCTTTTCCCTTCCTAATAGTTCGCCTGGTGCTTCGGGCTGTACCAAAGACTCGCACCGAGATGTGTCTCCGGAAGATGCTGAACCCACCCTCCGGGACGTAATGGGAGCCATCGCGGGCGTCAAGGCCGAAATGCATAAGCAGCACGAAGTGTTGTCGCACAAGGTCGATACCTTGACGATTGAACTCAACCTAATCAGAGCCGACCTCGGGAAGACGAACGATAGAGTCAAGTTGCTCGACATCAAGACGTCGAGCCTGACTACTGATATGTCTGATGTACAGTCGGAGGTTCGGGATCTGAAAGCCGCCAACTCGCTGCTTGCCCGCCGGCTCGATGATTTTGAAGGACGGGCACAGCGCCAGAACGTCCGCATTATAGGTGTACCGGAGGGTGCGGAAGAGGACGCTGCCGATCTCTTTGTTGAGGAACTGGTGGTGAAGCACTTGGCTCCCGGTGGCCTGAGCAAGTTCTTCTCGGTGGAGCGAGCGCACAGACTGCCTGGAGGCCAACCGAAATTAGGAGCGTCTCCGCGCCCCATCATTGCCAGACTTTTTAACTACAGAGACCGAGATGCGATCCTGCAGGCATCGAGGAGAGGCGGTCCGTTGAAATTTCAAAACGCAGATGTGAACTTTTTTCCTGACTTCACTCAAGCGGTACAGAAACGCCGACAAAGCTTCATGGGTGTTAAACGGAGACTGAGGGAGATGGGGTTGAAGTACTCCATGCTTTACCCAGCGAAGCTTCGTATAGAACATGGCGCACGAACGGTGTTTTTTGACTTGCCGGCGGCAGCTCGGGACTGGCTGGACACTTTGCCTCAACGTCGGACTACCCCGGAGGATCAGTCGGAAGGGGCGTCGGGTGGTCCTGACTCTCAGGAATGAACTGTGTTTCTTCGACTTCTTTCGGTGGAGGGCCCTGCAGATGCAAGCAGTCACTGACTTTTGTTTTCTTTTCTTATTTCTGCTGTTTTTCAACTTTGGAGGATAACGGGGGGTGATAGGATGTCTCCTTTCTCCTCTGGGGGCTTTTCGTAGGTTAGTTTTTTGGGGGCGACAGGCACACTGCTAGTTGGGGGGGCTTCTTAGTCTAATGCAGGGGTGCTGGGTGGGGGGTGGTTGGTTTGTGTGTTTTTCTTTTGCTTTTCCTTTTTCCCTCTTCCTATGGCAAGGTTACTATTGTTCTGTTTGCAACGCTGCGGTAGCTGTTTTCTGGGGGTGGTGGTTGGGACGGTGCATCTTTGATGATGGGGGGTAGGACAATAAATGTGTTGAGTTGGAACGTGAATGGGCTGGGGGATCGCATTAAACGTGGGGTTGTGTTACAAATGTTTAAACGTTGTGTACCCGATGTTATCCTATTGCAGGAGACGCATCTCATTGGCAATACGTGTCAGGCACTTAACAGAAAGGGGTTTAAGATGGTGGCTCATTCCGGGTTCTCTTCGGGGTCCCGAGGGGTTGGAATCATGGTGCGCATGTCTCTCCCCCTGGAGGTGGAGTCCTAGGTAATTGATGATAGGGGCCGATATGTTGCTGTTGTGGGCAGGTGGGAGGGGCGCACCCTGGTTTTGGTTTCAGTTTACGTCCCCCCGGGTTTGCAGACGATTACCTTTCAGGATCTCGGGGGCGCCATTTTGGGCCCCCCGGAGGGATTGCTTGTACTTGGTGGGGATTTTAATTCCGTGGTGTCGGGAACCCTTGACCGTTTTCCGTCCAGAGATCTTCGCTGTGCGCAATCATGGCTCCCGAATTTCCTGAGCACTATGGGCCTCATTGACTGTTGGCGGCATCTACACCCTGCCCAGCGGCAGTACTCCTTTCACTCGGGCGCACACGGTAGCCTCTCCAGGATTGATTACATCTTGACTCCGGCGGTTCAGGCATCGACCGTCTCTGGAGCCCGCCTTTTGGCCAGAGGTATATCGGACCACTCCCCTGTCTGGGTGTCCTTTGACTTTGGTACTGCGGTGACGACCAGAGTGGCGCCGGTCAACCCCTGGTACTTCCGCAACCCCAAGACTCAAGACCTCCTAGCTAAAGCCATCGACCTGTATTTCACTGAGAATACGGGTATGGTAACGTCGGCCCTATCCCTCTGGGAGGCCTTCAAGACTGTCCTGAGAGGAGAAGCTTTCTCCCTGATAGCCGAGGTGCGCAGACGAAGCGATGAGGAAATGGTGCGGTTGGAGTCGGACATTGAGGGCCTGGACTCCCAGTTGGCGTTAGACCCGACGCCCGAACTGTTGCACGCTCTCTCCCTAAAGCAGTCGGAGTATCGAGCCACTGCCACTGACGCTGCCAAGGCGATGGGCAGGGAACAGCAAGGGAGGATCTACGATGCGGGGGACAAGGCGGGCAAGCTCCTTGCCTGGTTGGACAGGAGGGAGTTGGCTTCCCGTGTGGTGCCTGAGATTTTGGGCGAGGACGGGGTGGTTGTTACTGATCCCCGTGCAATCGCCTCGGCTTTTGCCGACTACTTCGAGACGGTTTACACCTCGGTCTCCACCTTGACTGAGTCAGACTCGCCTCTTTTCTGGAAGGGGTTGAGCTCCCTTGTCTGTCGGACACCGAGCGTGACGACATGGACCGGGGTATTACGGCCGATGAGGTGGCGCTTGCGATACGGTCCCTGCGATCTGGCAAGGCTCCCGGTCCCAATGGTCTTCCGGTGGAACTCTACAAGATTAAAGCTGATACCGTCGCATTGCCCCTGCGGCGCATGTTCTTGAAGGCCCGGGAGGCCGGTGAACTCCCACTGGATCAGCGCCTGGCCACTATTGTGGTCATTCATAAGGAGGGGAAGCCCAGAGACCTTTGTAGATCGTATCGCCCGATCTCCCTGCTGAATGCCGAACCCAAGATCTTGGCTAAGTTGCTGGCTAATCGGCTCGTGGGTGTGATCGCAGACTTGGTCCATCCGGACCAGTCGGGCTTTATACCCCACCGCAATACCGCTCTTAATCTTCGGAGGCTTCACGTTGTCATGGCGCGGGTGCACAAGCTTTGCGAGCCGACTGTCCTGGCTTCACTGGACGCAACAATGGCGTTTGATTCCCTCGAATGGAACTATCTCTGGGCGGTATTGTCCAAGTTTGGGTTTGGCCCCGACTTCATAGGTTGGGTCCGGCTTCTCTATGCCTCCCCGTTGGCCAATGTAACGGTCAACGGCCGGATGTCGGCTTCCTTTACCTTGCGCAGGGGTACTAGACAGGGTTGTCCGCTGTCACCGCTCCTTTTTGCCTTGGCGCTTGAGCCGCTTGCTGCCTGGATCCGCACTCACCCTGATATCTGTGGGATCAAGTGGTCGCCTGGCTTTGAGGATCGAGTCTCGCTGTATGCGGATGATATCCTGTTCTACCTTACCTCCCCCTGTCGGTCCCTGATTGTGATGTTTGACGTACTGCGCACTTTTGGTAGGTACTCGGGCCTAGTCATCCACTGGTCTAAGTCCTACCTCTATGTGCTTAGCGGAGACACTCCACGCCTTCCTAGGGGCTGTGCGATACAGGTCTCGCAGCAGGGATTCAAGTACCTGGGTATCTACATATCAACGGATGCCCGGGCACGATACGCCAACAACTTGCTTCCCCCTCTTGCGCGCCTCAGGCGCGATGTGGAGGGTTGGAAGAGATTGCCGCTGTCCCTGTTCGGCCGCGCGGCATTGTTCAAGATGATGTCCCTGCCGAGGTTCCTATACGCGCTCCAGAATACGCAGGACCCCGTCCCTTCCAAGTACCTCAAGGAAATTGAAGGTCTACAGCGGACCCTCTTGTGGGAGGGTAGGCCGCGTATAGCCGTAGTTAAACTGACTATTCCGTGGTACGATGGCGGTATTGCCTTGCCTGACGTCCGCCGGTACTACTGGGCCTCCCAATTGGCTGCTCTTAATCATGGCTTTTATGGACCGGCGGAGAGTCCGGGGTACGCCATGGATCGCTGGCTCATGAATGACGGGATGTACTACAGAGCGTTGTACTCTAGATCTCTGGACGGAAAACTGACTGGTCCCACTAAGACCGCTGTACATATATGGAGGGCCATTACGAAGGCACTGGGGTGGAAGGGTAGGCTCACTATGGCCACTCCCCTCTATGACTCCGACTTGCTGGGTAGGTTGTGGCACTCGAAGGGGTTTGACCGGTGGGACCTCATTGGCATTTCCAAGGTGGCTGATGTGATGGCCAGAGGAGAAATTAAATCTTTTGAGACTCTGCAGACTGAATTCCAACTGGGTGCCACGCAATACTTTAGGTATGCACAGTTGAGGCATGCCCTTATGTCTACCCTGCCTGTTGGCGAGAAGGTCCCCGAGTCGTCCCCGCTGGAGGATAGGGTGCTGGACGGCCATATGCCGGACAGCGCCATTTCCCTGACTTATAAAAAGCTAATAAATGTTCGGACCGACCTGTTGTTGAAAGTGCGTGATCAGTGGGTGCGTGATGGGATTGAGTTGGATGATGAGGATTGGCAGTGTGCGGTGTCCTCCCCCAAGGAAGTAGCAATTTCGGCCAGGCTGCGCTTAGTTCAGCTGAAGATACTCCACAGGGTTTATGTCACTGGCCCCAGGTTGATTCATATGGGGCTTTCCCTGGATGGCCTTTGCAGGTGAGGATGCGGTGCACTGGCCACCTTTATGCATACCATTTGGGAATGCCAGGCCATTGCCTCCTATTGGGAACGGGTGCATGCGGTTATGCGTGAAGTGACTGGTGTTGATTTGTCTGCGGAAGCTCGACGCTGCTTGTTGAACGTGTGGGGTCCGACTGACTACACTAATGCACAAACCCGCTGGGTCACGCTAGGGTACATGGTGGCCAAGCGAGATGTTGCTCAAAAATGGGGCGCCCCGACTCCCCCCTCCGTGGGACTCTGGAAAACTAATATGGACTGGTGCATGCTCCGTGAGAAAACTGTGTACGTAGCTAGGGGTAAGCCCAAGATGTGGGGGATTGTCTGGGGGGCGTGGAATGCATATAGAGGTGATATTTGTGTGCCCCCTGACGCAGGTCCGCTGGAGGTTCGTCTTTCTCCCTAGCCATTCCCTCCGCCCAATGTTTCACTTAAACGTAATCCTGGTTCTTCTCCCCCCCACAATTGTACGCTTCTTTCGATATATTTAGTTCAGAGTGCTACAAGGTCCCACTCGCCCCCTGGATTTGTGCTGTACCGCTCCTATGTCCTGCCTTGCCACCTTTTCCTTCCCCCCCCCCTTTTTCTTGTTCCCTTAAGGTTCTTTTCTTGTTCTCTTAGGTTCATATTTATATTATAAAATTAAACCTGATTGCTCCTTGAATTGTTTTGTGCACACCTTTTCTCCGCTCTTTATATTGCTGCCTAGCCTCAGGGATGTAAGGCTGAATAGCTGTGTGCTTTGAATCATCAATAAAGGTTTTCCCAAAAAAAAAAAGAAGCTGACGCAAGGGACCTAGACGATGCTAACGGGCTTGGGTAAGAACCTGAGGGAGACACATTTTTCTCGATGTCAGACCATACCTGCTCATCCGAGGATGAAAGGGCAGATAAGGAATGGACGGAGGATGATAGCGACCTCAGAGTGGCGCTTTGGTGAAGGTCAAAACGTCAAAATATCACCTCGAGCTGAGGGTACTGTTCAAAAGCCCAAGAAACAAAATGATCAAGGTGGTCTCATGTCCAACAATGCCGCTGGGGCAATGGGATCAATGACATGGGATTATTCTTTCTCCACCCTCCCAGGATCAAGTGTGAGTACCGCTGTGGATGGGGCTAGGGTTATGGAGGCCACTCAGGGACCCCCTGAAGAGATCACTTTGTGCACCATTTACCAGATCATCATGGCACACCGAGAAGAGACTCTTCAAGAGAGCTCCCGCACACAGGGTGCGTGTCGGAAGATGTAGAATTCGATCCGGAGAGTGACCAAAACATGTTCGGATATAGCTGCCAGGATCGTCGAGGCTGAAGAAAGTATATCAACGTTCGAGGATGATCTTGCAATACAGAAAGGACTTACGGACTCAATTAAAGCACAAAGAGACGATATGTTGTGGAAGTTGACCGACTTGGAGAACCGTGCCAGGAGAAATAATTTACGAATCCTAGGAATTCCGGAAGGAAGAGAGGGGTTGGATGCTCGACAGTTTGTTGTGGAACTGTTTTTGGAAGCATTTCTGGACTTAAAGCAATGGGACTGGCAAGTCCAACGAGTACATCGTTTTCCTTTTAAGTTAAAACAGAAGTCTGGCTCAGTTGTGGTTAGACATTTGAAATCTGAATGCGCACCTTGCACATGTTCCTTTTTTTATTTTTTTACATTGCTAAATTTTATTTATTTTTTCACAGTAGGGTTATAAAGATCATAAAAATGCAAAAACAATTTTAGTGTAATAACTTTTAATAATTTTTACATGTAGTCATTATTGAATAATAATCACTAACCCTTTGGTTGTTTCTAAGTATGAAAAACAAGCCTCATTCCTTTCATTTTGTCTTTAAATGCATTTATTTATAACACTTACAAAACTTCTTTTGAAGCTAAGCACAGACGCTTTAATGAAACAGATAGTTATTTTACCCTATTGAAATAAGGCATTATTTACCATTAGAACCACAAATGTTCTTCTATTATCCAAAATAATGATGCTATATTTCTAACTTTAAAGACTAGTTGTCTATAATGTACGTGCTCTTATGTGCTAAGTTGCCACAGTCAGCAAGAGAATCCCGTTCAGACTCCTCACCCACGCACACAAGTCCCTCCACAACCTGGGCCCCAGTACCTCAATGACTGCTTGACCTTCTACAGCCCACCCGCCAGCTACGTTCGACAAGCCTCACCCTCGCCGCCGTACCACGCATCCGAAGAGCCACCGCCAGAGGAAGATCTTTCTCTAAGCATGGGCGGAAAATCCGTTCCGCTTGCGGATTTTGTGGATTTTTGGTAAATTCGCAATCCGCGAACGCTGGCGAATTTACCGAAAATTCGCACGCAGCGGATGTTTTTTTTCTTGGTGATACAATTTTGAGGCGTGCGGCGTTCACTTACCGTCATTCAGCATTTGCCGAGTTGTTTTTCTTGATATTTTGCGAGTGCTGCGCCATTTTGGATCTTGCTGCGGGATCCCGCGGGAATTTGGCGACCGCGATTACGTAATCGCGGCTTGCCACCTTGCACAACACGCATCGCGAGAGTTCGCAATTGCGAACACGTAGATGCGGCGAGCAGCAACAATCTCGCACGCGCGAAATTACAAAATTTGAAATTCTGCACAAGAAATCCACCAGCAAGCAGCATAAACCTTCTGAAAATGATGATTTTTATCAGAATAACTCCTCAGGTTGACATTTGCCTGCACTTTTTTTTACAAGGAGTGCATTTTTTGGGGGGGGGGGTGGGAGGAAGGAAGTGCCCCACAGTCTCCAACTTCCTGTTCCTGTCCAGCAGGCTCCTCCCAGTGCTTTCTTCATGTGCTGGTCACTTTCATTCGGATTCTTGACCTGGAAGGATACTTTTTGTGGATGCTGCTGGATATTTGGATTTGAGGCCTTTTTGACTTTCTTTGGATCACTTTTGGATTAGAAATTTCACAAGTAAGTTTGTTTGGGGCATTACAGTTGCTGCAACTACAATTTTGGAATTTTGGAATTTTCGATTTTTGGGCTGTTGTTGTGGCCTTTTGACCAGGGGCAGTGAGTGGTGCATGGGCCTAGTCTTTCTGTTGGGTGTCTTGAATTTAAACATCATGGAGGGCATGGATGGCATGGGATTGTGCTGATTTTTCTGTGTTTTTCTATTTTTTGGGCTGTTGTTTTGGCCTTTTGACCAGGGGTAGTGAGTGGTGCATGGGCCTAGTCTTTCTGTGGGGTGTCTTGAATTTAAACATCATGGAGGGCATGGATGGCATGGGATTGTGCTGATTTTTCTGTGTTTTTCGATTTTTGTGCTGTTGTTGTGGCCTTTTGACCAGGGGTAGTGAGTGGTGCATGGGCCTAGTCTTTCTGTGGGGTGCCTTGAATTTAAACATCATGGAGGGCATGGATGGCATGGGATTGTGCTGATTTGTATGTGGTTTTCGAGTTTTTGGGGTGTATAACTGAACTGATGTTCCTCTGTCTTCCATTGCTTTTAGGTGCACAAGACTCAAGAGAACCACCAGTGCCAGGAAGAAGTCCTGCAGCGGTGTGTGTGTGCAGCATAACGTCACGCGACGTCACGTCTGGCCACAGACAACTCTGCAACTCGTGCAACTGCGGCCTGCTGTTCTGACCTCTGAAGAAGATGGCCCCAAAAAAAGTTCCCCGTAGCTCCTCTAGCAAGAAAGTTGCCAGTAAGGAGCAGAAGAAGCAAGTTACCAAGGAGACTGGTGTGCCGCCCGCCACATTTTTTGGGAGTAAAAAAAAAGTACGCCTGCAGCAGCAGCGGGATCTGCTGGGGACCAAGCTGGGAGCAGCACCCCCGCACCATTGGGCTCAGTGCCACCACGACCACGCCAACTTAAGTCCAAGCCCTTGAGTGCTGCAGAGGCACTAAGTCTAGTTGTTCAATCACCATCGACCAGTGATGTTGGCTCATCACAAGAAAGTAGCAGCAATGTCCCTCAATCAAAACAGGTTGTTGTAACTCATCTGACGAGTGTTGAACAACCACAGCCGCAACAACAACCACATGTGCAAGTACAAGCCCAAGTACTTGTGGAAGGGGAGGCAGCGCAAGGAGATGCGCAAGCAGAGGTGCATGGAGGGTCACCAGTGCCCACAATTGTTGTTCCTCCAGAAGTAGGGGCACATCAGGAAATCGACAATCAAGCCGAGGTATCATTTGAGGAAGCCACTCCTCCTGATGATCATTCATTGTCTTCCTCATCCCTAGCAAGGAAAAGATCAAGGGTGGTGTCTACATCTTCTTCAAGCACACCTCCTTCTGATGATACGGATCAAACTTGGGAACCACCACTGCGGTCTGAGAGTGAGGCACACCATGATCTGACAAAGGTAGTTAAGCGTAAAAGGAAGGTCGTCGAAAGTCTCATAGTTATGGAGTGTGATGAGGCTCAACAAGAAGTGGCGGATACTACTGCTAATGAAGACTCTCACGACGACGACCCAGTCATCATAAAGGTCACTGCAGCCCCAGCGGGCATGCAGCAAACAGACATTTTGACCCTAGCCCGAGAAGCTGCTGAGAGTGATGTTGTCGACGAGTAGGCAATAGAAACACCACAATCATTGGAGTTAACTAGTAGACCAACACGTACCGCTTCCATATTTCTTCCTCGCCAGAAGGGACCTCCATCCACCTCGACCTCAATTAGTGGTGGTGAAAGTGCACAACGTACTAAAGTTCGGCAATCCACATCCTCCACTTCATCTGGCATTAGCAGAATGACCACCACCACCAGTATTGCCGCCTCCTCCGGCCCCCACAGACATTTCAAGTCCGCAGTTTGGGACTTCTTTAGTGTTTTCCCAAAAAAGGAAAACTTCGCCATTTGTAGCATTTGTAAGCATGCAGTTAGTCATGGTAAGTTTGGTACCAACTATGGTACCGGAGGCCAGAGAGGTCATCTTGAGAGCCAGCACGCTGTCCAATGGTTTGCGCACCTAAAGGAGATCAAGGAAGCCCGAATTGCAAGTTAAGAAAACGTTGATGTTTCATCTGATGATGACGAGGAGGAACAAGTGTCAAACACTTCACTTACACCCAGTACCCCTGTCAGCAGCACACCCCCTATGAGTCACACTAAGAGTGTGGGAGAGAGTGAGACACCAATGTGAAAAAGTTCATCAGCGAGCGTAACTGGGTGGAAGAAGTCATCCTCATCATCCCGTAAAAGCATGGTCATGGGCAACATTAGAACCATGTTGTTTTAAGCAGCGCCATATGATCGCACCCACCCACTAACGCGTCTGTTTGACACTAAGCTGGCTAAAATGCTAGCTCTGGACCTTCTCCCTTTTTCTTTTGTAGAAGGGGTTGGTTTTCTAGAATTGGTGGCAGCGCTCAGCCCTAAATGGAAGGTTCCTAGCCGGTTCTATTTTGCCAGAGTTGCGGTTCCAGCACTACATAAAGATGTGCTGGAGGTGATTGGGGCAGCTTTGCAGAAGAGTGCTGTTCACACTATACATCTGACAACAGACATGTGGACCAGTGGCGCAGGCGCTGATTACATGTGCATCACTGCACACTGGGTCTCTTTTTCAGGGGTTAAAGCAAAGCTAAACGCAGGTGTTGACCCGGACCAAGTTTTTAAAGCTGCTCGGAAACATGCAACACTAGCCATGTTTGGCTTGGAGAAACGTCATACAGCAGAAAACATTTTGAATGAGTTTAACACAAAGGTCTTTCACTGGCTGTCCCCAAAAAAACGCCAGATTGGTTATGTCTCCACAGATAATGGCGCCAATGTAGTTAGGGCCATGGAGCTGGGTCACTATTTCAGAGTGCCGTGTTTGGCGCACTGTATAATTTTATTTATTTTATTTATTTACGGGCTTGTAACGCGCTGGCTTCGACTCCCGGAGGAGTATCTCCGCGCCTTTGGCTCCTACCACAAAGATCCAGGGGAAGAACGGTAAAGCAGTTATTGTAGCCTAATAAACCTGGTTGTTAAAAAATTCTTGAGTGATGAAGACAGTCCAGCGTGCGAGTTAGTGGCCACCTGCTGAAGAATGTGCAACCATTTCAGCCATTCTTTTTTTTTTTCTTCAAAACCGTATTTATTGAGAGTTCAAGCAAGTATCAATACAGCTCTCCACAGTCAGGAGGAGACTGTCAACAGTATGCAGGTAATGGCATGACCGTGAACCCAGATTTTTAGGAAACAACCCCCATCCCACCCCTGTCCCACCCATCCCCAAAAATACCCTTCAACACCCTTCCCCAACTACCCACCCCTTATCCCACCCTAGCCCAGTGCACGTGTTCACAGAGTAGCAACATTAGATGGAAAGCAATGGAGGTGTCGGCCAACAACCTAAGGTACAGGGTCCACATCAGGAGGCAGCACATCATCAATGTCAATCGGGGGGTCAAGAGTAAGCCCCCTGTAGTCCGCCCACCGTTTCCAAATTTTGTAATGCTTTCGGGGACACCCCCTGGCTTCAAAGACAGGCAGTTCCAGCCCCATGAGAAAGTCCAATCCCGCCTTCCATGCGCCGAGTGGGGGGGCACGTTCACTTTTCCATGCCTGAGCCAGATCTCGCTTGGCCACCACTAGCCCCAATAGCAAAAGATGTCGCTTGTAGATGTTGCCCCCAACGTTCTCCAGGACATGAAGGAGGCCCAATCTAGGGGTACGGGGAAGGTCCCACCCCAACACTTCCAACAGGCAGTCCCAGACCCCAGCCCAGAATCTGGTCAATCTCCCACAAGACCACACTGTGTGGAAGAGCGTCCCCCTGTCAGTACCACACCTCAGGCACTCCGGAGCGGCTATAAGGCCCGCCCGCCACAGACGTTCTCTAGTATAATATGCCCTGTGAAGGTATTTGAATTGAATAAATCTAAAACGGACGGCTATAGCAGCCCCACGGGGGGATTCAAGGGCCTCACGCCAGTCATCCTCATCCAAGGGGCCAACATCATTCTCCCAGGAGGCCTTCAATGTTAAGAGGGAAGGGGAGCAGTGTGCAACCAGGGAGCGGTATATCTGAGAGACCTTCTTGTCGCCCAGGTCCCCCATAAAGAGTTTCGCTTCAATGGGACTAAAGTCGGGGAGTGAATCGAAGCCCACCAGGCTAGGGCCGAGGGCATGGCGGAACTGGAGGTACCGGAAGAATTGGGACTTAGGCATATTAAATTCAGAGCTAAGGTCCTGAAAGGACTTAAGCGTAGTTCCAGTGAGGACATGACCGAGGGACGAAATCCCGATCGCATCCCAGCCGCCAAATCCGGACAGGGACGCCAGCGCCGGAAGCAAACCATTATGCCATAACGGAGTCTCGGCGGTCAGTCTGCCCCACCAACCCATATGGTGCAAAGCTTGCCGCCAGATCGCGAAGACTACCTGGGTGACCCTCGGCAGCGTCCTCCTCCGTCTGGCCGAGTATAGTAAGGTGTGGAGTGTGGCACCCCCCATCAGAGAGTGTTCCAAAGCATAAGCCGGATCGCTACGGTCTCCATACCACCACTCGTTGAGCACTAGGAGGTGGGAGGCCTGGTAATAGGACAGGCGATCCGTGGACGCCAAGCCGCCGCAGTATGTAGAGTGAAAGCATGTACTCAGTGCCACCCTGGAGGCACCCCCGGCCCACAAAAACCGTCCCAGCACTGAGTTGACACGTCGGAACCACTGCGGGTCTATTCTATATGGATGATTCTGCAGTTGATAGAGAAGCCGTGGCAGGGCTACCATCTTGAATATGGCCGATCGGCCATAGATATTGAGGGGCATGCGCGTCCAAGTCTTGACGTCCATCTGAACCCTATCCCACACTGGCTGCACGTTCCGATCCCACGCCACCGTAGCCGAGGCCGAGAGGAAGACGCCCAAATATTTCATGCCATCGACTGCCACCTGAAGGGTCGCGGCCCACGGGCATGTCACCGATCCACCCCCAACACCCACAGGGTCGATTTGCTTGGATTGAGAAAAAGCCCCGACGCTTGACCAAACTCCCGCATCATCTCAAGTATGCGAGGGCCCGTGCGATGCAAATCAGTCATAAAGAAAAGTTCGTCATCCGCATACAAGGCTATGCGATCCGAGTGGTCTGCCCCCCCATACAAAGCCCCGATAAAGTGCATCCCGGCGCACTCGGGCGGCCAGAGGCTCCATGGCCAGCGCGAAAAGGTATGGGGAGAGGGGACACCCCTGACGAGTGCCCCTGGCAGTGCTTAATTTGTGCCGGTGCTTTCCGGTGCTTAGCACCGGCACTTACTTTTCAGGGCCGGGTCTACACATCGTCACATATGACATGATATTACTATAATTAATACTGACTGCTCAGTGGCTCGCAGAGTGGTTCTGGGTCTCCCGAGTCCCAGTGTGCTCCGGTTCAGGCCGTCAGTGCGAATGTGAGCAAGACAGTACTGGAGCACGTCAGCCGGAGCAAAGCAATTTCTGCATTCATCATTCATCAAAATAATTACCCACTCATGGCGTAATCATGGCGCCGAGGTGTCTCACGGGCGCAGACCTTAATTCAGTGGACTGTTGTGTTGCTGTTGGTGGGTGGGACTCGGGAGCAGTGCTGGGCGGGAGTCAGAGATGATTGGGTTGGATGTAGTTGTGCGAGCTGCGCGTAGATTTGCTTTCTGCTTGCCACGCCCCGGCCGGGACCTCCCCACCCCATGTGTTAGAGCCAGTCAGACCACGTTGAGGGCAGGCAGCACCACTACCAGACGGTTTATTAGTTGATCAAGTGCTTCACAGCCCCGACCCACTATGACGAGTGACACCGTAAGTACTAAGGAGCATCATAGGATGCCTCATGTGACATGCAGTCCAGCCCCAGTCTGTGGTGGCGAGTCGGGCACCGGGGTAGCTCCGGCAGTCCTTCTGCATTCGATGACGCACTGTTCCTGGCCCTGCCCCGGCCCACAGTACACATTTATTTAAATTAATCATTTAATCACACAGTTCAGGGAAGGCCCTGCCCCTGCCCCTTGAAGTATCGTCGTATCCTCAAATTCGTTGATGATGCATGCTCCCGAGTCCTGCCTGGGCTCAGCTGGCTTGGCCTAGTAGCGGCCCCCGGCCGTGCATACACATTATAGCCCAGGCCGCCCAGGCCACCCACGGTACATTAATAGATCACAATAGGCCCGCCGCCAGTCTGGATTAAGTTGTTAAAGAAAGCCCTGCCTGCCCCAACTGGGCCTCACTACAGGTAACTCGTGCTCTCTAAGGCCAGCCAGGTAATAAATGACTGAGGGAAGCTGACAAACATTCCTAAAAAGGTACAACACCCAATGGGCTGGCTCTTTGGAGCCCAGAGATGCTGTTCCAGTTGGTGGTCGCACCCGTTAATAGTCATCTCATAATGAGTCAGTATTTTTCTTCCACCCTTGGAACATGAGTACTTGGGCCCGCACTTACAAATATTCGCAACACAATGAAACAATGAAAATGTTCTTTTTGTGCTGCATCAAAGGAAGAAATTAAAAATGCACCATATTCGGTGCTTAATTTGTGCCCGTGGTTTCTGGTGCTTAGCAGCAGCACTTTTTTCTGAGGGCTAGATTGTGATCTTAATTACACATGTCTACCCTGTGAAGAGCTGATATTGCACATGACTGCTGTGCGCAAGATATTTCAAATCGGGCACCACAGCCGCACGACTTATTATGAGGCATACTCTGCCTCTCTAGGGAGAGGTGGGTAGAGGTGGTGGGGGTGGCACTGTCCAAGAGCGCACAGTTAAAGAGTGCCCATTAAGGCTGCCTCCCCAAGACACATGCTTCGGAAGGTGTTTTGCACAATGTTTTCCTGGATGTCTTTCAGAATGATGACCGAAGGACGCTGTGAAAAGGGAATGCCTCACAGAAGAGAGGAGGTAAGGGACTTAAGTGCCTCCAAGCACGATGTTTTAAGTGGAATGTCTCTTTTTAAAGCTATTGACTGATAATAACACTAATAGGCAAACTAAATGGCATATGTTTGTTTTTAATTACCCTCATTTAAAGTTGGTTTTGCTCTACTCTCGTTCCTTTTTCCAAATTCTTGTTCAATCACTGGCCCACTTCCTTCCTCCACCTGGACGCACACATTTTGGTAATAGGATGCTTAAAAAGATTGTATTCATTTATTTTTTCGTTCTTCCATCTCTTTCATTTTTCTCTCATGTCACTCTTAAATGCTCTCTCTTTTGTATTGCATGGCTCCCGTTCCCATTTTCTTGCTACTAGTTTATTTAATTTACTATTTGTCTTGCTTTTTTCTACCTTCTTTAAGATATCTCTTCTTTCATTTGTGCCTTCGTTTATGTCCCTTATTGCCTACACTATCAGTATTTTCTCGTTTCTTCATCTTCCTGTTCTTTCTTTCATTCATCCTTCCCGTTTCATCTCACTTTGTTTCTCTTCTCCCATGTCCCTCGTCTTCCCCAGCACATTGGCAGATTGTCACTTACATATATCTTTCTTCTCTTTTGTATTGGTTTTCAGAACAAGACACTGTGTGTAAACATTAGAGAGGCACAAACGCCTTCGAGTCCACTTGGCTTTGCAGCGTATGACTCAACACTTTGATAGTCATGCCAGACGCAGCACTTAGTTTGACCAACTCACTCATTGTTTTCAGGAGCGCTAGTCTAAATAGTTAAATGGTAGCAAAAACACTACTACAACACCCAGGATTCATTAGTCGAGGACTAGACAGAGTCTACTTAATGACTTAGAGAGGTGCTGTCATGTTCCTGCCTGGAAATCTACTGATACTGTTTACTTGGTAGAGCTGTTTGTTTAGCTTTTTTTTACTGCTTGCAGACAGAAGACTAGGGAGTACACTGCATTTTGTATTTCGGGATTTTTAACTGTAATTTTAAGGGGTCAATTCACAGAACTAATCTGAGACAAAATCCTAAACTTACTACTTTTGGTAGTCACAGAAGGCAGTTAGTAGTAGTGAAGTTAGGATTAATTTAGTGGTAGTAAAGTCGAACTTTACTCCTGCTAACTGCCTTCCTTGAATACCAAAAGTAGTAAGTTAGGATTTTGTCTCAGTTTAGTAGTAGTAAAGATAGTAGTCCTAACTTTACTTCTGCTAACTGCCTTCTGTGAATACCAAAAGTAGTAAGTTTAGGATTTTGTCTCAGTTTAGGAGTAGTAACGTTAGTAGTCCTAACTTTACTATTACTAACTGCCTTCTGTGAATACCAAAAGTAGTAAGTTTAGGATTTTGGCTCAGAATAGTTCTGTGAATCGGCCCCAAAGAGTTTTGCAGCTCCTTTTTGCAGACATGCTACAAAGTTTAAATTTGTATCAAGTCCAGAGAAGTCACCACCCGGCAACTGCAAGGTTTTATAAGAGAACGATTGCTGTGGGATTAAAATAAGGAGCGTTCTGATTGGAAAGTTTGCACTCAGACTGGGAAGCTCACTTTAAGGTTTGTTTTGCGGGCGGCATGAGGTCTATAATTGCAAGCGCAAGCAGCGTTCAACAAATCAGCACACAAATCTCAATTGCTTGCAAGGCTTCAAGAAAGAAAGAGGAGGCAGGTGGATGGTAGAGCTACAGTGACCTGAGAGAGGGGCAACGGAGAAGAAAAGGATAAACGATAATGAATATGTGGAGAGAGTTCAATAGCATGAGAAAGGGAGCAGGGCTGGTTTGAGGGTTTTTAGCAAAGCTGCTTCATTTGTCCAGTCTGATCCGGCTTCACTTCAGTCACCATCTTACATGGAGGCACCCATATTGCGTCTGCCCAGGATCCACTAAATGAACCTTTGCCACCATGTGCTACTTTTCTGGTACTTGCGAGTCAGCAAGGGCAGTTGAGGATGTGGGTGGAGACAATAAAGTAAGTGGGTGTAGGCACCGGAGAAAGTGGGTGGAGCTGAGGGAAGTGGGTGTGGCCTCCCCCAAAAATTGAGCACCTGCACTTAATATTTTACAAATTAAGCACTGGCCCCTGGTAACGTGAAACCGCTCGGAAATCGCCCCAGAGACACGCACCGAGGCAGTTATATCCGTATAAAGCAATTTCACATAGGAGATGAACACCGCCCCAGATTGAGTAGCGGCAGAAGGGCAAAGAGATAGGTCCAGCTAACCGAATCAAACGCACTATCAATGTCAGCAAGCAACAGCGCTGCCTGATCCCCGGTTGCCCCCACTGCGTCTATCGCGGCCTGCGCACGCCGAATGTTGTGTCTCATCGCCCGGTGCGGCATAAAGCCCGCCTGATCCGGGTGGACAAGGTCCGAGATATGCGGAAGTAGGCGGTTCGCGAGCGCTTTGGCCAGGAGCTTGGCTTCAAAATTGATGAGGGATATGGGAAGATAGGACTCGTGACGGTCAGGGGGTCTGCCCGGCTTTTGGAAGACCACAATTTCGGCTTGACGCCAGTCCGGGGGCAGGCTGCCACGCTCCCGTGCCAGTTCCAACGCCCGCCTGTAATGTGGCCCGAGTTGCAAGTGGAATTTCCTATAGAATTCGCTGGGGAACCCGCTCGGCCCCGGTGCTTTACCCACATTAAGTTGACCCAGCGCGTGGTCCAACTCCTCAGCCGTCAGGGGGAGATCTAAGGCATCTCGTACTTCATCCGAGACTGCATGAGGAGGGACCTCCGCAAGGAACCCCTCGATGCCTTCGGGGGAAAGGCTCTCCCGAGAGGCGTACTGTTGCGCGTAATAGCTCGCAAAGCTCGCCGCGAGGATCGCAGGGTCTGTTATCACCACTCCTGCGTCGTCAATAAGCCCCGGCAAGGTGATCGGTTGCAGAGTCTGCTGACAAAGCCTGTGGAACATGGTGCAGGACTTGTCTCCCCACTGGTACATCCTACTACGCGTAGCCAGCCATGCCTGGCGAGCCTCATCTAGCAAGACCGAGGAATAAGACTGCTGTGCTTGTAGAAGCAGCCGCAGCGTTCTGTCATCAGCCACTTCCCCGTATCGCGTCTCTAGCACCTCCACCCGCTCCGCCGCTGTAACAATACTTTCCTGCCGAGTCCGGCGAGCAGAAGCGCACCAGGCGATGTTAACACTCCTCAAGGCGGGCTTCATAGCCTCCCAAACCGTCACCGCGTCCACCCCCTCCGTGAGGTTGTCCTGCCAATAGCGGGCAATCGCACTGCGCATATGTTGGGAGTAAGCCGGTCGCTGTAGATGCCACGTGGACATCCACCACCGGAACGGTTGGCGTGCCTTACAGAGATCAATCTGAACCGCTACAGGGGAGTGATCGGACAGCCCGCGAGGCCGGATCGCCGCCCCCTTCACCCTGTCAAGGAAGGCCCCCGGCACGAACACACAATCCAAGCGTGAGAGGGAGCCATGCACTGCAGAAACATACGTGTACTCCCGCTTCCCCGCATGCAGATGCCTCCACACATCCACCCATCCCAGTCCCTCAATCATGGCATTCACCCGTGTAGGTGAGGCCACAGCCGCGACCCCTTGCCCCCTCTGCCTGTCCAAATTAATATCCACCAAATCATTCCAGTCGCCTCCAATCACCGCCAGGGAATGGGGAAGCTCAGTCCACAAGGCAAACAGTTTCTCCGCTAGGGTCCACTGCAGCGGGGGAGGGGCATACACACTACCAAACACCACCGGCTCCACTCCAATCTTCCCCTGCACAAATACAAACCGACCCTGAGGATCGAGCCAGTGACGCTCATGAGTATAAGACAACCGCCTGTGGACAAGAATGGCCACCCCCCTCGAGCCCCTTGTAAACCTGGCATGAAACACCTGGTGGAAGCCAAACCGCTGCAGACTCAATGCTTTAGTACCCAACATGTGTGTTTCCTGAAGGAGGAGCACATCCGCCAAATCCCTTTTCGCCCAGCGAAGCACTGCCCCTGTTTGATCTCTTCTAGGAGCCCCCGAACATTCCAGCTCAGGACCCGCATAGAGGTACTAGGAGGTACCGGTCGTGGGGCATCAGCCATTGTCGCGATGGGCTAGTCTCTGCGACCCCCAGAACCCGACCCAGGTCCCCAACACCCCAGTTGCAAATATCATTTCAGCCATTCTTTTAAGGCCCGGAAGCATCTGAGGAGCCTGCTACATGAACGCCGAATGCCAGTGAAAGCACTCATCCAGGAGGTGCCAACACGTTGGAACTCAACCTTCTACATGCTTGAGCGTCTGTATGAGCAGTATACGGTACTCGATCACTATTTCTTAACACTGGGTACAGCTCAGAAGGACCTGAGGCTAGATGTGGCGCAATGGAACCTAGTTAAAAGCCTGACAGACATGCTTCGTCCTTTTGAGGTCTTCACGCGTGCAGTCTGCAAGGAGGACTGTAATTTGGGAAAAGCTATCCCATTGTTGCGCATGCTGGAGCACCAACTGAAGGCGGTGTCTTCTATGTTTCAAAAAGATGAAAAAAAGCAAGACGCTTTTGTTTTGGCGGAGAAATTATTAGAGCGCCTACTTATTGATGAACGTCTGAAAATGATCCACTCAGAACAGCATTACATTTGTGCTACTATTCTGGATCCACGCTACAAAAAGGCGCTGGCAGGCCGAGCATTCTTTCCTTTTGATGATGAAGATGTTACAAAGTACAAACGTTGGCTAGCCTTGTCGGCCATGAGGTTTGAAAGAGAACGGCAGCAAATTGAAGGAAAAGGCAGTACATCAGCATCAGCAGGCCATCCCCAGTCAAAAGAATCCACTTCTGCACCTGTGGCTGTGGCACAAGTGACCTCTCAGCCGTTAAAGACACCGGCAACCGGATCATCTGCACCAGACACAACAGTAACATTGGATGCAGAAGAGGATTGGCTAACTTGGCTTGGGTTTGGTTCTCAAAAGGTCACAGCAAAAAGTAAGCAAAGTGGAGAAACCTTGGAGGACCTTGAGTCGATGGTGCAGGACTATCTGAATGACTCAACAGAGGTCTATGTTAATGCTGACCCATTGGCGTATTGGCATGGGAAAAAAGAATTGTGGGCACAGATCTCCAACCTGGCTATAAACTACTTGTCTTGCCCACTCGCAAGCGTGTCTTCTGAACGTGTTTTCAGTGCTGCTGGTGGCATTGTAACTTCCAAACGGACCCGCCTCTCGCCCAAAAATGTGGAGAGGTTACCAATGATCAAGATGAATCAGCACCTCATACCACCAGATTACAGCGTACGAGAACAAACGCCGGATGAAGAAGAGGAGGACAGCAACTTAGATGAGGGAATTTGTTCTCTGTTAGGTGACGCTGACCTACTCCTGCCTGAATTCGCAGAGTATGAGGACAAACTCTTATTCTTATTCCCTGACACCGAGCCCTGAAAATGAGCCAATGAATCAATAACTTTCTTTTTCGTCCTTTTTCACTTTTATTCCTGTGTGTCTGTCTTTCTTTGTTGTGCACAGTTAATATAATTAAAACTTTAATCACCTAATCACAAAAACAAGCCCATCAGCAGAACTGTCTTCACTTGTTTGCCTATTGATTTGAAGGTGCTGCAGTCTGCATTCCTCAGGTTCACAAGTTCACAAGAACATGCTCCTCTATCCTCCTCCTCCAGACTCCTATTTCCCGCAAAGCAGAGGGCTGGATTACGCCCAATGAAGAAAGACTCTGCACTTGTGGGGGTGTTCTACTTCTTTGCGGGTGAGTTGGCGGGTCTTGGGGCCATTGCTGGGAAGCTCTAATACCGGATAAAAGTGGTTTGGACCAAATCGGAGGAGAACATTTTTTTGCGTTTTTGCTGACTTGCTTGCCTTTGAGGTGCTCTTTGGGGGGGTTCCGGGTGTTTGTGGGTGAGTTTTGGGGTCTGGGAGCACTGCTGGGACAGTCTAATTTTGATTGCATTTGCTTTTCAGGAAATCCGTGGTGGAAAACGGGAGTTATGACCTAGCTGCACAGCGCGTTTGGACCGAAGGCCTATAAATATTGTAAGTATGAGATTTTCCTTTTTGGCTGTTTGGGGGTGTTGTGCTTTTTTGCGGGTGGGTTGGCGGGTCTTGGGGCATTGCTGGGAAGGTCTAATACCGGATAGAAGTGGTTTGGCCAAAATCCATGCTGAATTTTTTTTTGCTATTTCTGACATTTTGCTCAATGTAGCGTTTTCGGAGGCCTGTTTGGGGGGCTTCCTGGTGTTTGTGGGTGGGTTTCGGGGTCTGGGAGCACTGCTGGGTATGGATACTTTTGACTGCAAGAGGTTTGAAGCAAATCCATGGTGGCAGAGGGGAGTTTGGGCCTAGCTGCAGAGCGCGCGCGGAGTGATTTTGGAAATTGCCATGAAAATGACTAAGTCCCCATTTTTGTACTTTTGCTTTTTGGCTGTTTGGGGGTCTTCTACTAGTTTTCGCCTGTGTTGACGGCTCTGGGGCCATTGCTGGGAAGCTCTAATACCGGATAAAAGTGGTTTGGACCAAATCGGAGGCGAAATTCTTTTTGCGTTTTTGCTGACTTGCTTGCCTTTGAGGTGCTCTTTGGGGGGGGTTCTGGGTGTTTGTGGGTGGGTTTTGGGGTCTGGGAGCACTGCTGGGACAGTCTAATTTTGATTGCATTTGCTTTTCAGGAAATCCGTGGTGGTAAACGGGAGTTATGACCTAGCTGCACAGCGCGTTTGGACCGAAGGCCGATAAATATTGTAAGTATGAGATTTTCCTTTTTGGCTGTATGGGGGTGTTGTGCTTTTTTACGGGTGGGTTGGCGGGTCTTGGGGCATTGCTGGGAAGGTCTAATACCGGATAGAAGTAGTTTGGACAAAATCCATAAGGAAAAGCCTTTTGGCACTTTTTGTAACTTAGGGTTCGTTAGGGTTAGCCCTAGCAGCAGGATTGCATGTGTTTCCGGGTGTTCTAGATTTTTGCAACTGAGTTCTGGGGTCTTAGAGCACTCGTGGGAATGTGTACTTTTGGTTGCAAGTGATTTGAAGAAAATCCATGGTGGGAAAGGGGGGATTTGGCATGTTTAAAGAAAGCGTTTGCCACTATTCTTAACTTAGGGCTCGTTAGGGTTAGCACTATTTGTATTGCATGTGTTTGGGTGGGGGGCTGTTTGTGGGGGGGTTTGCGAGTCTTGGAGCCATGCTGGCTATGGATACTTTTGCTTGCTTTCAAGTGGTTTGAATACAATCCACGGTGGGTAAGGGGGTATTTGGGCCTACTTTTACTTTCAAAGTACGTTTTGTCACCAGTTTTCTACTAGGCCTCATTCTTTGAGATCTGATTGGGGGTCTTCCACATTTTTGAGACTGGCTTTAGTAAGGGTCTGGGTGGGAGCAGGGCTGGGAAGGTCTAATTTTGTTCTAAAACACAGTTTACAGTACACCTAGCTTGAGGGGAAAGATCCGCTAAATAATTTGCCCATACTTATTTATCCCTCAAAAGGAGACTCAGACAGAGTACGCACTTTCAAAAATATTGTACTGTCTATTAGGAAACTCAAAGTGTGACTTTTTGCACTACACAGCGTACATACCTTATATTTATTTATCAGTGGTGTTCTAATATCAAATGGGGGTGGGGTCGCACACTACTCACACACCGGCGGTGTCGCCCCTAAGGACTCTGGTCAATGTAGGAAAGTGTTCGCGATGCATCATCTTTCGATCTTCTGCTATCTTCGCTGTCTTCGCCATCCCTGGACACGTGTTTCGGGGTATTACCCCTCATCAGCAGGGATAGGCAGTGTTCTGGGGTTGCCGATGGCTGCCAATATCTGCCAGGTATAGTACCACTCCGGCGCGTAGGTGCAGGATCCCAGGCTCGTCAGCCCGCTGCTCAAGGGAGCTTTAAAGTTACAAATGGGGGTGGGGTCGCACACTACTCACACACCGGCGGTGTCGCCCCTAAGGACTCTGGTCAATGTAGGAAAGTGTTCGCGATGCATCATCTTTCGATCTTCTGCTATCTTCGCTGTCTTCGCCATCCCTGGACACGTGTTTCGGGGTATTACCCCTCATCAGCAGGGATAGGCAGTGTTCTGGGGTTGCCGATGGCTGCCAATATCTGCCAGGTATAGTACCACTCTGGCGCATAGGTGCGGGATCCCAGGCTCGTCAGCCCGCTGCTCAAGGGAGCTTTAAAGTTACAAATGGGGGTGGGGTCGCACACTACTCACACACCGGCGGTGTCGCCCCTAAGGACTCTGGTCAATGTAGGAAAGTGTTCGCGATGCATCATCTTTCGATCGTCTGCTATCTTCGCTGTCTTCGCCATCCCTGGACACGTGTTTCGGGGTATTACCCCTCATCAGCAGGGATAGGCAGTGTTCTGGGGTTGCCGATGGCTGCCAATATCTGCCAGGTATAGTACCACTCCGGCGCGTAGGTGCGGGATCCCAGGCTCGTCAGCCCGCTGCTCAAGGGAGCTTTAAAGTTACAAATGGGGGTGGGGTCGCACACTACTCACACACTGGCGGTGTCGCCCCTAAGGACTCTGGTAAATGTAGGAAAGTGTTTGCGATGCATCATCTTTCGATCTTCTGCTATCTTCGCTGTCTTCGCCATCCCTGGACACGTGTTTCGGGGTATTACCCCTCATCAGCAGGGATAGGCAGTGTTCTGGGGTTGCCGATGGCTGCCAATATCTGCCAGGTATAGTACCACTCCGGCGCGTAGGTGCGGGATCCCAGGCTCGTCAGCCCGCTGCTCAAGGGAGCTTTAAAGTTACAAATGGGGGTGGGGTCGCACACTACTCACACACCGGCGGTGTCGCCCCTAAGGACTCTGGTCAATGTAGGAAAGTGTTCACGATGCATCATCTTTCGATCTTCTGCTATCTTCGCTGTCTTCGCCATCCCTGGACACGTGTTTCGGGGTATTACCCCTCATCAGCAGGGATAGGCAGTGTTCTGGGGTTGCCGATGGCTGCCAATATCTGCCAGGTATAGTACCACTCCGGCGCGTAGGTGCGGGATCCCAGGCTCGTCAGCCCGCTGCTCAAGGGAGCTTTAAAGTTACAAATGGGGGTGGGGTCGCACACTACTCACACACCGGCGGTGTCGCCCCTAAGGACTCTGGTCAATGTAGGAAAGTGTTTGCGATGCATCATCTTTCGATCTTCTGCTATCTTTGCTGTCTTCGCCATCCCTGGACACGTGTTTCGGGGTATTACGCCTCATCAGCAGGGATAGGCAGTGTTCTGGGGTTGCCGATGGCTGCCAATATCTGCCAGGTATAGTACCACTCTGGCGCATAGGTGCGGGATCCCAGGCTCGTCAGCCCGCTGCTCAAGGGAGCTTTAAAGTTACAAATGGGGGTGGGGTCGCACACTACTCGCACACCGGCGGTGTCGCCCCTAAGGACTCTGGTCAATGTAGGAAAGTGTTCGCGATGCATCATCTTTCGATTGTCTGCTATCTTCGCTGTCTTCGCCATCCCTGGACACGTGTTTCGGGGTATTACCCCTCATTAGCAGGGATAGGCAGTGTTCTGGGGTTGCCGATGGCTGCCAATATCTGCCAGGTATAGTACCACTCCGGCGCGTAGGTGCGGGATCCAAGGCTCGTCAGCCCGCTGCTCAAGGGCGCTTTAAAGTTACAAATGGGGGTGCGGTCGCACACAACTCACACACTGGCGGTCTCGCCCCTAAGGACTCTGGTAAATGTAGGAAAGTGTTCGCGATGCATCATCTTTCGATCTTCTGCTATCTTCGCTGTCTTCGCCATCCCTGGACACGTGTTTCGGGGTATTACCCCTCATCAGCAGGGATAGGCAGTGTTCTGGGGTTGCCGATGGCTGCCAATATCTGCCAGGTATAGTACCACTCCGGCGCGTAGGTGCGGGATCCCAGGCTCGTCAGCCCGCTGCTCAAGGGAGCTTTAAAGTTACAAATGGGGGTGGGGTCGCACACTACTCACACACCGGCGGTGTCGCCCCTAAGGACTCTGGTCAATGTAGGAAAGTGTTCGCGATGCATCATCTTTTGATCTTCCGCTATCTTCGCTGTCTTCGCTATCCCTGGACACGTGTTTCGGGGTATTACCCCTCATCAGCAGGGATAGGCAGTGTTCTGGGGTTGCCGATGGCTGCCAATATCTGCCAGGTATAGTACCACTCCGGCGCGTAGGTGCGGGATCCCAGGCTCGTCAGCCCGCTGCTCAAGGGAGCTTTAAAGTTACAAATGGGGGTGGGGTCGCACACTACTCACACACCGGCGGTGTCGCCCCTAAGGACTCTGGTCAATGTAGGAAAGTGTTCGCGATGCATCATCTTTTGATCTTCTGCTATCTTCGCTGTCTTCGCCATCCCTGGACACGTGTTTCGGGGTATTACCCCTCATCAGCAGGGATAGGCAGTGTTCTGGGGTTGCCGATGGCTGCCAATATCTGCCAGGTATAGTACCACTCCGGCGCGTAGGTGCGGGATCCCAGGCTCGTCAACCCGCTGCTCAAGGGAGCTTTAAAGTTACAAATGGGGGTGGGGTCGCACACTACTCACACACCGGCGGTGTCGCCCCTAAGGACTCTGGTCAATGTAGGAAAGTGTTCGCGATGCATCATCTTTTGATCTTCTGCTATCTTCGCTGTCTTCGCCATCCCTGGACACGTGTTTCGGGGTATTACCCCTCATCAGCAGGGATAGGCAGTGTTCTGGTGTTGCTGATGGCTGTCAATATCTGCCAGGTATAGTACCACTCCGGCGCGTAGGTGCGGGATCCCAGGCTCGTCAGCCCGCTGCTCAAGGGAGCTTTACATACCTTATATTTATTTATCAGTGGTGTTCTAATATCACTTCCTGTTTTTCCATCAATAATTACAGGCCGGGTTTCATTCTGTGCAATGGGAAAAAAAGGATGAAGTCAGGCTTCACATTAGCGAGCCGCAATTCAGCATCCGCCAGGCAGGCAGTGGACAGGGTGTCTTCTGGTCACCAACATTGATGGATGAAGCGTCAGCTGGAATGGAGTGCCGCTAATAAGAGGAATGGTTTGATGCGTGCAACTTACTTACCAAATTCAACAGGACAACTACAACAACATACAGATACAGTATCCATTGTTTTCTTCTATGAGTGTGACTGCATTTCTTGGATCTCTCTGCTTCTAAATTGATCCCTACAGCCATTCTATGGGTTTTACTTCGGCTATTTTTTAAACCTAATTTAATGTAAGAAGTGTTTCTCTGAGTGCAGAGCTAGGCAAGTGAAAACGCTGCCGCCCTGTACTGTCGCATTCTGTCATTCACGGTTGTCGAAAGTACTACTTACTTTTCAGTAACAATGCATGCAGTAGTGCATGCACTTCCTTTATGTCACTTAAAAGATTTATGGTTAGCTTTGTACCCAAAGATTTCTTTATCTTCAATTGTTTGTCCATGCTGTGCTTTTTTTTTCTTCTCTCAACAAAACCTACCCAAAAAGAAACCCCCATTCCCATCCATTTTCCAAACCCTAACCCTCTTCCCTGGGCTGTGTGGTTTTGATTGATGTGTGACTAAATGACATCAATAATTCCACACACTTGCTGGGGAGGATAAGGTCATAGCAACAGGCTGGTGAAGGAATCTGAGGATATATTCTAGGCTTACTCCGCTTCAGTACTATTTCTTGTAGTAGTAGCCAATGTCAAAGAAATTCAACGCAAGTACTAGTTATACTTTCAATACTTTACCATTTGTTAGGCTACATTGTGGCACTGTTCTAGTGTACTGTCACCTGCTATATTCTCTATCGTACCGTTGTAATGATCCAGTAAGGACAAACCAGGTTTCATTTTCTTTTTTTCCATAGGCCTGCAACTGCCACTGTGTCACACCACTAGTACCTCTACAATGAGGACATTTCATCCGCCCAGGATTGCCATCCTTAATCGCTATTTCCCGTGAAGCCAGCCTTGGGCCTAGCCCTACTTTCAAACACAAATTACAGGTAAGATAAGTGTTTGGTGGGAGGTAGTATAATGGAGTATTAGGAGAGACGAGAGATTGACGGTAGTACTACTAAAGTCCTAGGACTCTTGAATTCACTTACTCTGTGAGAGGCACTTAGTGTTGAAAACATTTAGCCAATTACACTTAAAGGAAGAAAATGACACAGACTTAAGTTTCAGGAAAACAAACTTACTCTTAAACCCCCACCCACCAGACTCAAAAGCAGTAAAAACAGGTATGCTCAGATAAAGTTTCAAAAAGTATATTTGTGTAGCCCTAACAAAATAATCTCCCGCAAGACCCTCCCTAACCCCAACGATTGTCCTTCAAAAGTCCCAAAAACAACCCAATTCCCACCCCCCAAAAGTCTCTAAAAAAGGGGCAAGGGACACTACGGCAGGATGCTGTTCACTTTAGCGGCCAGGGCATCATACTCCTTGCGAAGGGTGGCATGGTCGGAGCGGAGGCCCTCCACCAAGGTCTTATATGTTAGGACCTCCTGCTCCAGGTAGGACACTCTGAGGCATAAGCGGTGCTGGCGTGCCTTGCAACTCCTGTGGGGGGCAGCTGCTGTCTTTGCTGCTCGGCGGTGGCGGTTGGCTTTGGTAGCCCGGCTCCGTACCGCTGGAGCACTGCACTGGCTGGCAACCCGTGGGGGCATGGAGGAGGATGCAGCTGTCCCAGTGGATGTTGTACCAGTAGACTGCGTGTCCTCCTCCTCCAGGGCCACCAGCCGCCGATATTCGGCAACAGTGGCATCCAGCCTCCGTTGCTGGGCCATTCGAGCCCGCTCCTTCCTTGTTGGTTTTGTTGATTTGGAAGGAGCAACTATATGAAGAAAGAAAGACATAGTCTGTAACCAATGCTCCTTAAGATTAACACAAAATGATTTAGCAGAAAGTTGTGTCACAGTACAACTAGCAACTTGAAAGCACAGTACATAACTATTGAGGCCAGTATCTATCTAACCTCCTACTTCTTCATCCTTGCTCTAACATTAGTGGGAGTTTAAGGAACAAATTCTACGAGCACTATGGACTTCCATTACAGTCGACTATGACAGTACACCAGATTTATTCTTCTTCTTCTCTCTTGTTAAGGAAAATTGGTACGTTATCTTATGCAAGCCGGCATTATGCCAGCGCAGTGAACTTGCACCAGAGAAAAACAGACGCACACCATGATGAGTGAGACAGACTTGCGTTACTGTACTGGTCCAGTACATGCAGGTGGTGAAGCTCTTACTTTTCTATTACGGGTGGCACTGAGAATACTCTGTTAAAAGGGCTACTGCTTAATTAATCTAACTTTCACCCTACAGTGCAAATGAGTACTAGAAAAGGAAAATGAAGAAGCTAAATCTGATTATCTATCACTTCACATGGGATGTATTTGATTACATATGGGATGACTTTAGGTGCTTTGCTTTTTATTGAGTGAACAGTGATACACCCACACATGAATGACGTACTACTACTAAATTAAACTTATTAAGAGAGGTAGGGAGTGTCCACCGTAATAACCGTATATATGCTGTGCTTGCAGTTGCAATACAAACTACTGCTACTATTCATGGTAGTATTTGGACAAAATTACAACTTCTTTTCCTTGCCTTTCCTACACTGGAACGGACGTGCGGGTGCGGTGTTACATGCTCTTCAAAGTAACACTTAGTTCATCCAGTGACCGTCTACTCTTTCTAGATACACATATGCTATCTAAGAGTCAGATAGTACCATGATCTAGGCATCCATCCATTCAAAGTATATGCACACATACAGTTTCTGTTTCACCCACCCAGGCTGATCTCCTTCAATCCCATCCTTGCTTCGTCATTCACCCAGCCATGCACCATACCATATTCTTTCCTTCCCAGCCACCTGTGGTACCAAGCAAACGCATATCATTCTTCTTTGCTAGTCATCATTAAATTTCTCGTCCTTCCACACTTACTTACACCCTTCTTTCGCTTTTCGTTCATCCCATCCATCAAGTTCATCTCACATCTGATTGGGATTCTTCTCGCCAAAAACTTCACAGCTAAGTCGAAGTACATTTAGAGGAGGCTACTACCTGGTTGATTTATAATACACCCGTGCAGATAGCACACTCTGCAGTCTTCAATCTCAATAAGTAAGGAATATATAGCTTACCTCTGCCCGCCACCACCGTGTGAACCCTCACAGGCACATTGGTGTCGTCCGGCACTTGCGCCGCATCCTCCCCAGAAGTGTTCCCCTCATCCAGCACCACCACCTCCGCGCTGGCCCCGCCACCAGATGTTCCACCTACAAAGTACATTTAAGAATGTTAGAATACACCACTCACTACTATATAATATTTGGTCTAGGAATAAAGAAATGTGAAAAAAACAGAAAACAATGTTATAATTTGTGACTGTCTACTCTCTAAAGTAAAAATGTCCCTTTTTCCAGGGAAGGCTGTTTTTTTGCTGCACTTTTTGGCACAACTGATGAATGCTTGCTTTTTATTTTTAACACGCACCACTTTTTCTCCTAACAGACAGAAGCTTGACTTCTAAGAACACGAGCAAGATCAAGTTCAAACCAGGTGAGAGCTCGGCTCGACCACAAGAAATGTGTTCAATTAATCGTCAGCACTAAGCACTTTTCCATTTTCAGTTAAACGTTTAGGTTTATGACAAACTTGATTTTAATAAATGTGTTTACTTTTAATAAAGCTTTTAAACTTAAATAGACTCTGTGGTTTTTGGTCCTCCAGACTAGAGTGGCTGAGCTAAAGGTTTTGCAATTTTTGCAAGCATGAGTCCGTGCCTCTGACACTTCTTGACTCTGACTCCGTACTCTCGTCCTGCGTTGGATAATCATCATTGGGGATCAATCATCGGTGACTTTGGGAGCTAAATGACTCTGCCACACTATCTAGTCAGTAAGGAGATTGGGGGTTCAACTACAAAGTCTGTTATCACTGAGGTATATGGAAAGTCTAACAGCGCCTATTATAATTGATAAGCTAAGCAATGCATTATTTAGTGTCCATAGTTCTGTTTGTGCAGATTTGTCCCTGCAACAGTAGTAGAATGGATTGTCCTCCTATCCAAACCAAAAGTAAAGTAGTATCCTATTCTTTCTTGGTGGTCATTCACCTTTTTATTGTTGGCAATTGTCAAAGCATAAACATTTAGAAGACTTGAAAAGACATTATGGACAATCCCAGAGGACTGCACTCAGTGCATAGAGCTATTGCTGACTAGAATGGGAGTCCAATGGAATTGCCAACTGTGCAATCTTAGTTAGCTACACAGACAGACTAATAAGAATAATCTAGTAATACCACAGGGAGTCATAGTCGAGGCAGGATAAGAATTTAGATACAGTCTACAAGAAGATCAAAGACGATTTAGAAAAAATTGAATGAGGAACGCTAGGAAAAAATAGGTACTCTATATTAAAATTAAAACTTACCGGGGCCAGCAAAGGAGCCCTCGCCTGCCTGATCCTGGCCTGCATCCTGTTGAACAGCAGCCTCCTCCTCCTGTGTCCTCTTGCCCCTGGGGGGAGCTGATGTACAACATGAAAGAAAGAAAGACCAGAAAACATGGATGATATTTGTCAACCAAATCAAACATTTCAAAAGAACAATAACAAAATATTTTGGCGAAATAGCAAATAGACAACTATTCCACGGGATATATTGACCGATCTCATGTGGTCTACTACGTTATTAGTATTGCTTGATTTGCACGCGAAGTGACAGACAAAGCCCATCGTGATTGCAGATCAGCGACAACACTAAAAAGTTTCCTACTACATTAACCAGTCATTAAAATACTCAAACTATCAATCCACCACCACCACTATTTCTTCTTATCGCCATGTGTACAAAGGAAGGACTGGACTTGAGTCTGTAGGGGCTGATTTAGAAGCCCCTTGCGGCTCTTTTGCTCCATTGTTGCGTGACTTTTGTAACGCAGCGGCAGAACAAAAGAGGCGCCATGGTGCGGTGTATATTAACAACGTGACGCATATGGGAGATGCATCACGTTGTAAAGCCCTGCGCCATCAGGGGGCGGTCCGGCGCAAGGGAGGGCGTTCCTGCGCAGGAACGCATCCTAAAAGTGGCTGAGGGAAATCTACAAGATTTCAATCACTCACTTTGAGGACAATGATGCGTGACTCAAACCCTGCGCCTGCTTGAAGCAGACGTACGGCTTGACGCAGCATTGGGGAGATAGGGCACCCCAGAGCATTGCTGGAGCTGCGCCATCGTTGCGACACAACTCCAGCAATGCGCCGCCTTTACGGCACAGATGCGTAACGCTTTGGTGACGTTTTGGGCCCATGGGGCGCCGCATTGTAAATACGGCGCACCATGGGTGGTGGTGGCGTGGCGCACAATTACTGGCGCATCCCTGCTACTTTGCAGGGATGCGCCGGTAATTAAAAATCTGACCCTTAGTGTCTAGCATTACGCAGTTCTTTAAACTACACTCATACATAATTTCACAGGCCAATGAAATGAACACAAAATCGAAAACAAATAAGCATAGTAGCAACGCTACTGAGAAGGAGAGCAGTGCACCTGAAATGCACAGAACATTTTGAAATATAATTTACCTACAATGTAATCAGCAGCATTAATGCTCTTGGTAAAAAACAAAAATTTGCAATATAATAACACACAGAGCAGGAGAAAACAGAGTAGTAAAGAAATAGCTACTACTACTCACCAAGCCCGGGGATCTCAAGGCCAAGCAGGTCGAGCAGATCGCGTTCCCGGTTCAGGAGATCTGCCCAACGGTGGGTGGCCTGGTTGTAGGTGCGCCGGACCCAAGGAGTGTTGGTACATGGCCCGGCACATCTTCTCCCACTGCTTCCGGCGCTCCTGGATCCCGTACCCGCGAGCGATCTTGCCGCCTGCCATGATGGTCCTGGGGAGGCGGCGCTGAACATAAAAAATTTGTGCGGCCACCTCCTCCGGGCTGAAGATCTCCCGGGGTGCGACCTGCTCCCCCCTCAAACGCCCGCACGGGAGCCGGGCACGGGGTGCAGGACCCTTCCCCTTCTCGGGATGCTTCCCGGCTCCCTTTACCATGGTCTGGGCAGAAAGGACGCTAAATAATAAAGAAAATAGAATAGGGGAGAAGAAAAGAAAAGAGTTAAAAAAAGTAGTTTAAAATTAACCAAAAGTAGCATAAAACACATAAATATAGAGCTAGAAAAATAGAGGGATAGATAATAAGTAAAATAGATTAAAAAAAACTTCAAACAAGCAAAGGATGGCAGAGATTCAGAGAGGATACAAAAAGCATGCCCAGAACCATAGCAATGAATGAGAAACAAGATGGCCGCGCCCGTTCACGACCGCGTGGGTACGTTTGCGCGAGATTTTACTCGCGAACACACACGAAATTGTACTAGCGAGCCGCACACTTTGCGAGATTACACATCGCGCCCGGAAACGGAAATACGTCATGCAAACAAGATGGCCGCGCCCGTGAACGACAGTCAGGGTAACTTTGCGCCGTTGCGCTACAAGCGGCTCGCTAAAACGCACAAAACCTTGCGAACTAACACGCCGCAACAAAACAAATCGCATATTCGCACGAATTTGCGGCTTCCGAATTCGATCTCGTGCACGTTCGCGCCCGCGAATCCCGCGAAATTGCAGAAAGACGAGTTTTGCAAAACTGAAAGCACTCAGCAGGTGCAAAAGTTCAAACTCATCATTAGTAACCATTCCCTGTAGTGCTTCCTGACTGGGGCCCCTCCAGAGTTCAGTTGCTAGTTGCAACAATTGTATGACCCTCCTCTGACCCTCACAGCAGGCTCATAGAATAGCTACAAGTAGACCACAAAGGTCCTGGAAAAAAAAATTGCACTGCAACAGAAAGCAAATTACAGATAAGGAAGCAGGTGCCAGACTGGAATTTTAGAACAGTGACACATTAATAAATCAACCCCAAATTAATTCATGTCAGTTGAAGCAGGGCAGGTGTGCTTGCTTTCCCCCCCCCATAATCTACAGTGATGATGATGAACCAGAGGGTGGCATTGATGTACCAGAGGGTGGCATGTGAGAAACAGAGGGTGGCAGTGTTGAAACAGAGGGTGCTGTGAACCTGTGATGATGAACCAGGTGTAGAAACAACATAGTCGCGACCGTTGCGTGCCGACAAGTAAGTTCGCAATTCCGAACTGGTACAAAACCCTCGCGAACTGGCAGAAACCCTTGCGAACACAAAAAAACCAAAAAAGTCCACGGATTTTGCGGATTGCGAGTTCGCAAATGCGCAAATTCGCGAACGCCAGATTCGCAAAATTCTCCCATGCTTATCCTTCTCCTACCTGGCGGCCAAGACATGGAACTCCCTCCCTCCCCACCCATCTCCGGCTGACCCAGGACCATCTCTCCTTCAGGAGATAACTCAAGACCTGGCTGTTCGAGCAATAGCAGACCCCCCCTTCCCCCAAGCGCCTTGAGACCCTCCGGGTGAGTAGTGCGCTATACAAATGCTATGATTGATTGATTGATTGATTTACTTGTAGCTTGTGCCTGGGTAGACCCTGTCTTATTTATCTAGCTGTGTTTTACGACCGGCAGGTGTCAGTTTCTACACTTTTTCAGGAGAGAAGGCATCATGTTCTATGACTCATGAATCCTGTCTGACAATTAATGACACAGGGCCCCTTATGATGCTATCTGTTTTGAAAGGTATATATTGGACTGCAATTTAAATACAAGTACCATCTTTCCAATATGACATCCATGTGCTGTATTCTAATGTCCTCAGAGAAACCCAAACAAATGCGATAAACCACTCATTACCTCCTTCTGCTCAGACAGACAGCTTCCTTCGGAGGCAGCTTAAGCAGCTGGTGCTGGTACTCAATTCATTCTATTAAAAACCACGCATTCCAAGCCAGTCAAAATCTATTGTTTGCAGTGTGATAAAAGGGAGGAAGCTTTTATTTTAGCAGTTCACCCCTACAGTATGCTGTATACACTATTGACCTATTTAGTTTGCTTGAAATTTCATTATAAAGTGCTATGCCATTTAAGTGCTGCAACATTTTGCACAGGAGCCTTTTGAAACCCTAGGCCTGTGTGTGCATTTTACTGCTACTATGACTTGGCATATAAAACTACTTTCCAAGCTCTAAACTCATATTTTTCTTATACACAATACCCCTAAGATGCTAAGTAGCGGATAGGATGTACTAACAAAAGGTTGGGCATCTATTTTAAATTTTTGTTAAGTCCTAGTTTTGTAAAACACACAAATTCGTTTTTCTCTGTGAGGCCTACTTTTTCCTATTGCGTGCCTTTTTCTAGATAAAGTTAGTTTTAACATTACTATGTTAAAATTATTTTTTAGTATTACATAGCTCTAGCTATACCTAAAGGTATCAGAACCCTTCATACATCAAGCATATAAATAAACCAACACAAAATATCTTCTATGAAACACAGGACATTGTATGCAAAGTCCCTTCTCTTTTAATATGGAATGCTAGTCATTTCTGCCTTGAGTTTTAATTCACATTGTTTGTACCATTCTGGAAATATAATAATTAAAGTTTCACATCTCTATACTTTGTTGCAGCTACACTTTCCGTATTAGTGCGCAACTACTTAACTTATTTGATAGAATTTATATTCTTACCTTTATCTGAGGGCTATCTGCTGATGATTTGTTTTGAACTTTTCTCTCCTGCCAGTTTTTAAAGAACTTTCTAGTGTGCTTACCATGATTTTCTCCAAGATCCACTCGCATGAAATGTGGTTTTTTTTACTCACAATGTGCACATACACCCTGAAAGATAAATACAAAAAGTCTCCTGTAAAGGAAAAGTTGTTAGGAAGTGGATAGAATGAGTTAAAAAGAGGAAAATTAATAGTTATGGACCAGCCAGAGACATCACATATAAAACCAATTTGTTTCTCTAATTCTTCATATAATTCAAAGAAAACATTTCAAGGAAACAAGATCAATCAACTCTTTAAATGCAGTCATTTATCCATGACATACTACGGATATTTCAAAATCACTTCCTTGTGTTCCGGTGCAACCCGTAAATCAGAAGCTCCACTCACTATATTCAGGAGGGGGGGCGGTTCTTCTTCTGGGGAAAATCAATACCCCATCCTAGCACAAGTTCTCCTGTAATGGTTTTTATAAAAACCACGAAGGGTCTAGCCATTTGTCAAAATTTATTGTAACTTAGTTACTTATCAGTCACCTGTTTCACTACTTCTTATATGTGTAGATACACATAAGGTATTCACTAACCCAGACCCTCCTGCAATGTATGTCACATATCAATTACATATTGATACAGAGAATATTCTAAAAACATTCTCTACAGTCCCCTGTTTAGTTTGAATGCCAGTTAATGCCCCTTTTATTAATACTATGTGTTAAATACGCATTTGAAAGACTGAAAGGTCACTTGCAGCAAGGCAAGTTAGTTATTTAGCTTACAGCTCACTTACCGACTGGTGACATCACAGTCCTTCAATGCCCCACTTTTTCTGACACCATTCTGATGGGGAAATACTGGCACCCTCCCAGGAGCAAATGAAAGCAACTCACCAGACATAGCAGGTTTGCTCAGAAACGGAGCGAAATGTATTTTATTGGTACCAAATGCATGCATCATTGCTAATTGGCAAAGAAGAAGCCCGGTCTCCTGCCTTAAGGGCTCTCAGACTGCTTCTTCCCAGAGTGACTGGTTTCTGGGTGCTATATATGTCATGCCATGTCAGCGGAACTAGAATAAGGCAACAAGCAAAATATGGCTAACAGGGATGTGCAAGATCTGCACCATGCCAATTATAAACAGCTAGAAATGGGCAGACCAGAAAGGCTGGCTCTGCACTGTGTAAGCAACTTGCACAACCAGATAAAGAAATATCATGAAGTCAGGACAAGCAAAGTGACCTCTAAGGGGGTACAGAATAGCTGTTGAAGCTTGTCCAGTCAAGGTCCGATAGGAACCCCTTTGGAGCTCCAGGCCTCATGTTAGTGTGATATATCTAAACATGATATCTTTTGAAGATCATACACATGAATGTATATGGATATACATATATATTTTGCAACACCCTCCATCTCCTCACTTCTTCTTCACTAAAACCACTTCAGGAAGTAACTCAAGACCTGGCTCTTTAACTGATACCTGCAGCGCAGCGCCTGAATACCACCTGGGGCGATTAGCCACGCAACACAAATAATTAATTAATTGACTATCATGTGCATTGAGGTGAAAGATAACCACGGTCGGATAGTCGAATCCAATAGGGTAGCTTCATTTTTTTTTTTTTTTTTTTTTAGTGTTAATGATTGGGATTGGCTGGGGTGGGGAGGTGGATGGGGCCTTGGGGTAATTTTTAGAGTTCATTTAGAAGTCTGAAAACTGGCTCAAAGATATAGAATGGAATGTCTACTGTTCAAAACCAAAGGTACACACTGGAGCATGTTGCTAGTGAACGATATACACTTGTAGGTGTTGTATTAGCTATGTACTTGTGTATATACTAGAAGATCATATGACGATGTACCCTAATGATGTTCTCAGGTGCTAATGTGACAGTAGAAAATTGTATGTATATTTGAATAAACTTAATAAAGTTTGTATTGACTGGTTGAATCAAATAGGCTGCCTTGTTCATGCAGCAGGCACTTTTTGAATTGCAGAACGGCATTGGCTACTGTAGATTATTTTCACTTTTAATGGTTAAAGACATTGTGATGTAGCGTTTTGATGTATTTGTGTTTGGATGAATAGGGATTGTTTTCTTTGTTACAGCTTTTTTTATTGTTGTGGTAAGAATAGGTGGGGTTTTGCATGGTGAGAAGGTGTATTGAGGAGTACATTTGTTACTATTGAATAATTCTTCTCCAATGAGATGGTTACACTCTTATTGAATGGGCGTTGTTGATTGGTACAGATTTGATGAATTATGTGGGCCCCCTAGATGAGGCGACTAGCAATTTTTAATGAAGAATGGTGTTGGATGCTGAGAGTTGTTTGTACTCTTGGATTGGTTGAAATTTATTTTATTTAGGAGTTTTCTATAGCGCTGGCCAGACCCGAAGGTATTGGAGCGCTTTACAACAGTCGTCATACAAGAGTCATATAATCTAACAAAAAAGAAAATATACATATTAGCTCAAGGCGTTTTGAAAGTCTCCGCGCAATGTACCCCATTGATGTATGGAGGTCAAGTTAATTCCAAAAACTTGTCTTCCTGGTATGCACAGACAGAATATTGCATCACCTTACTTATTTACCATATTCCAAATATCAAGTATTACTGCATTGGTTACATAATAACAGAAACGATTTTTTACATATATTAACAACAGAACTCTAGAAATCAGGATTCGCATAAACAACAAAATTAACTAAACATCCCATTTGAACTAAAATCTTTGTTCATTATAATTTATCAAAAAGTATTCACATATATTCGTAAGCCTATCATAATCTTCTTCCTACAATGAACATGTTATCCAACATGCACTGAGGATCACATAAATTATGTGCAATGTTGGCTTTAAAGAAACAAATATTTTTTAATTCAACCATAGTTGAATTCAATATATAGTCACACCTCTCCATTTCCTCCGTAAGCATCTATTCACAGTTTGTTTCCTCTAGTCTTCAACATGCATATCCAAGGCACTGTCGCCTTTAGACTTGTCAAATCTTAAGTTTAAATAATAATCACAAATTCACTATATTTTATACAATAGTACAGTCAAACACAATAACTAACCATGCGCATACAAAAAACGCTCAACTTTGTAGTCTTTCACGTCGTAACAGTGTCACTTCCATGTGAACTTCAAAAAAACGCAACGAAAACACTATGAAATTTAAATCACATTCCCACCAATCATATCCCTTCTTATTCTTGCTGCACCAATCACACGTCTGTCTGAACTATCTTCTTGTGCAAATAAACCAATCACTGACATTCATATACAAATCCTTCAAGCTACTTCATTGGATAGTTTTTAAACAATCTTTCGCCATTCCTCATTCTAAAACCGCCCACGCATTATTAAGAGCAACTTATCAGATTTGTCAATCCCATACCAATCACTACTTGCTCATATTGTATTATAAGCAGGATTCAACACCTATTCACAAATCCTCATGTCAGAGATGCATGTCGAAACTTAAATTAAAATATTAATCTAACGGGCCAAGATGGCGACCTAAACAGACGTCGGCTTGTGAGGCTCCCCGGCCCTGAACCCCGATCGGCCCCGAACCCCGATCGGCCCCAAAGTATTGCTTGCGAACCCCCTCAGCACAGGCACCTTCGCGGTGCTGCCCAGTGAACCTGCGGACCCGGCTTTGACCAGCGCTGGTCGCCCTGCGCTAGCCGGAACCGCCGCCCCACCGGAGAGCGGGGATCTGCCCGAGGCCGTTCCGCCTAGCCGCCCGGGCCGAGGTAGAGCGGATGCGATGGCCCAGAGGTGGGGCTCCGTAGAGGGCTCAAGGCGGTAGCCGGGTTGGCGTCCAGAGAAGACTGAGTGCCGGCCGGCATTGGGAGAACGAGCGCTGACGGCGGAGCTTCCCGGGGATGAAGGCGGCGGAGCCTGCAGGCGGTGGGCGGAGTGCCGCGAAAATCGAGGTCCCGGTCTTGTGCCTAAGCGGAGCGAGGTGAGAGGCCCTGCGGACGCCTAGAACTGGCTACGGACCCGGTCTGGGGGGTCGGGCGGCGTGGACTCTGCCGGGCAGACCAGCGCTGCTCCCCGTGGTGCGCTGCCGGTGGGGGAGCGCGCAGAAAGGACTTACAGCCGGCGCGAGGGCGCCATAAAACTCTAGGCCCAGGCCTTGCGGCCTGCCCCACGCAGCAATCAGCCGGGCCACTGAGGTGAAACCGACAGACCTGGGGGCTTTTTTGTGCCCCGTAGTGCCCCACGCCCGGCCTGATCCCGACTGCTTCTAAGGTGAAGAGGTGGGCAGCTGCCACGGGAAGCACCAAGTTTGCCAATTTGCGGGAGGCCTAAGGGAGAGGAACGGACATTGCTTGCTGCCTGACCCCATTCCGCCCACCAGAAGGGGAAGGGGCCATGCACCCAGAGCCCGGAGGAGCAGAGAATCCCTTAGCCGCTGACCTGCGGCTGCACATTTGGCCGGCAAGTAGGGTGGGGCGTGTGGGGGTGCAGACGCCCAGCATCAATCCGGATAACTGACAGCCCGCGGAAACCCTGGGAGAAAGAAGGGTGGCTGCCCACTGGCCCCTGGCGCCCGGATCCCGCACCACCACACACCAGGTGAGGAGAGACATGCTAACAGTGGAGAGGCCCCACAACTATCTCGCAGCGCATGGCCGCGGGTGGGAACTGCCTTACAACGTGGGTCCTCTTCTAGTGGAGCCCACCCTGTTGGGGCTGCTTGGACGCCGCCTGCCTACCTACCTGAACTCCGGGGGAATGTCCAGCTGACCCCTTTGGCCCGACAACACATCTTGATCTCCCCTGTCTGGCAGGGAGCGGCGGACGATCCATGTCCAGCTCGGGGCATAGAACGGGCCGCACCATACACGACATGTTGGCCAAGGGCGCCGCGAAAGGGGACAAGACCCAAGAAAAGACCCAACTGCCTCCCTCGCCTGCAGCGCTGGCCAGCACCCCGTGCAGGAAGATGGAGGGTCTCATCACAAAGGCGTTCCTTGAGTCGCTCTTCAACACCTTGCGCGGAGACTTCATGGCCTTGAAACAGGACCTGGCTGGAGAACAGCGAGAACTGCGCCGCGACGTGGACGGCTTGGGCGAAAGGGTGGCTTCCGTAGAAGAAGCGGACCAAACTCGCAGCGAGGAAATCAGACTTATGAGGCAAGAGGTAATCCAGCTTCGGGAGCAACAGGTGGACCTCCAAGCACACGGTGAGGACCTTGAAAACCGCTCCCGGAGAAATAATATTCGCGTGCGGGGAGTGCCATTGAAAGCCGAGGGAGATAGCGTCACATGCTATTTACAGGAACTCTTCAGGGAAATTCTCGAAGAACCAGCTGACTTTGAGGTCCGCATTGATCGCACACATAGAGTGGGCCTAGCGCGACGTCCTCCAGCCCCCCCGCCGGACATCCTGGCCTATCTCCCTGACTCCCCCTTAAAAGAGCGGATCCTGAAGGAGGCCCGCCACCAACAACCTCTCTGCTTCCGGGGCCACCCGGTGGCACTATTTCAGGACCTGTCAGCCATTACTCTTCAGAAAAGGAAGGCTTTCCGAATGGTCACTACCTTTCTCCGAGATAAAGAGGTGCCACACTCCTGGGGTCATCCATTCCGAGTGATCTTTAAATGGCAGGGAACCCTACACCAGATGCGCTCACTCCGCGACACCTGCGCCCTGCTGGGCATCGACTTACCGGAAGAGGACTTACACGGAGAAACTTCGCCACAACGATCGCAGGAGACGCTCTCACAGCCATTGATGGAGGGGTGGCAACGAGTGTGGAGACGCCGCCCCCCCACAGAACACCTTAAACCTGACCCGGAGACTGTGGCCCAGGAACAAGCAGCAGCTGTCCAGGAGGTGGTCAGAGACACAGCAGCTCCACATTGAAAACTGAGGTTTGGGGATTTGCTTCAGAATGCATTGAATCTGCAAGGCGGGGGGGACTGGCGGGGGAGCCGAATGGGCCGCTGCTGCTACACTCCTCCACGTTGGATTTCCGCAGGTCTGGACTATGTGCTAATAGACCTGGGACTATGGTTCATTCACTGGGTTGCTTGGTTGGGGTTGGGAAAGTTGGGGTTTGGAAGGGGTACAGGGACCGAGAAGGGGGGGACTTCAGTTGGGGCGGGGCTAGGGTAAACAGTGGGGGGGGGGAGGGAACCAGTGTGCCAAGGGGGGTTTCTTTTTTGAGCAGTGGTCTCATCAACTCTACACACATCTCACAAGATGGCATTCTCATCCTCGCACTGCGACTTTTCCCCCCTTGACTTGGGATGTCTCATCCAGTCCTGAAGGTGTTGACCCTTAATGTAAAGGGCTTGAATAACCGTATCAAAAGGAGGGCTGTGCTTTCCTACTTGGAGAATTCAGGGGCCGAGATTTGTTTACTCCAAGAGACTCACTTACTCGCAAAAGACTGGCATAGGATGCGCTCCCGCTCCTTCCCTCAGCAGTTCTTCTCCTCTCTCCCAGCGAAAAAAGCAGGGGTTGCCATCCTAGTGTCCAGACGCTTCCAGGGACGGGTGGGGGATAAAATAGGGGAAATTAGAGGCAGGCTTCTCACCTATAACTTCCTGGTAGGAGGCCAACATCTGACAATCGTCTCTCTATACAACCCAAACACAGGGCAAGAACCCTTTCTGAAAAATGCTGTCTCAAAGACGTTTCAATCTTCTCACTCCCTTCTGTTGCTTGGGGGGGGGGCTTAACCTAGTGATGGACACGGCCATGGACAGGTCCGGGCATAGATACGGGGACACAGGCGCCCTTTCTGCTGAGGGCAAAGCCTGGTTACAGGAACAGGGCCTAGTGGACCTCTGGAGAGCAGCCCACCCAGGGGTTTCCCACTTTACCTTCTACTCACATGTACACCGCTCTTACGCCAGGCTCGACCACTTCCTTGGTTTCTCTGACCTAGCCACTAGCCTCTCAGATGTCTGTATTGTGCCAGCAGCTCTTTCCGATCATGATGCCGTCGAGCTGCTACTTACAATTCCCAGATTTAGCCGCCCCACCGGAACACGGAGGCTGCGCGAAACTCTCCTACAGCGCCTGGAGGTCACTAAACAGCTTCACACACGCATCACAGACTATCTAACCAACAATGATACACCCGGGATATCGGTCTCGGCCCTGTGGAGGGCCCTGAAGTCGGTGACTCGAGGCAAACTCATCGCGATAGTGGCGGAGGAGGCCAAGGCCCGCAAAACGAAGAGGGATGCCCTTATGGCCCAGGTTTCCGAGCTCGAAAGGGTACATAGTCGCACCGGGGCTCCACGGATGTGGAGGCAATTGAAAGCTGCTAGGGCCCAACTAGCCAGCCTCGACACGGACAGGGCAGAGTTTGCCGCTCTTCGCCTCCGCCACACATATTACGTAGGGGGGAATAAAACCGGTCGCCTACTAGCTAGCGCGCTGAAAGCACGGTCTCAACGTTCAAAGATCTCAAGCTTAAGGATGAGAATGGCGATGACATTGTGAGGGAACCACGGATCGCAGAGACATTCTGAGACTTCTACGCCTCATTATACCGTGCCAACGCTGGCTCTGGAGGGGCCATTGACACCTACTTAGAGACAGCAGCAGTCACGGCTCTCTCCCAGGTGAATGCGGAGGCCCTGGACGCCCCCACCCGGCTAGATGAAGTAGTGGCAGCTATATCCCGCCTTCGCCCCCTCAAATCCCCGGGACCGGAAGTTTTTTCTGCTGGTTTTTATAAGACCTTCAGCACGCTTCTGGCTCCTGTCTTTACTAGGCTTTTTAATTCCTTTGGCGGCCCGGGCTACATCCCCCGGATATGCTAGAGGTTGAAATCGTGGTGCTGCCCAAACCTGGCAAAGACCCCACTCACTGCTCAGCCTTCCGCCCTATTTCCCTCCTTAATCTGGACCTGAAGCTCTTTACTGGGGTACTGGCCGCCCGCCTTGGGCCACTCCTGCCCGGCATTCTGGAGCCAGATCAATCAGGCTTTGTCCCAAGTCGCCAATGTAGCGATAATACTAAATGGATCCTGCATTTAATCGACAAGGCCCACTTTCAGCACTCGGACTCGGCCTTGGTGGCCATCGACGCCGAGAAAGCATTCGACCGGGTTGACTGGACCTTCTTGCAACGAGTTCTGGCGCGATTCCGAGTAGGAGATCGCTTCCAGTCCTGGATCACAAGCTGTTACCACCGCCCCTTAGCGCGGATCCGCTTGGGGGGCTTACGCTCGAGTCCCTTTGAGATCCAGAGAGGCACGAGGCAGGGGTGCCCACTCTCGCTCCTTTTATTTGCTCTTTATGTAGAGCCATTGGCACAAAAGGTCCGCGATAATCTCAACATCTACTGCATTACCATCGGGGGGGGGGATTCGCACACTATAGGCCTATACGCCGACGACATCATAGCTGCTCTCGACCGCCTGGAACGTTCAATCCCTGCATTCCTGGAGGACCTGAAGTCCTTTGGAGCCATCTCTGGATTCAGAGTCAACAGAGGGAAATCGCTGATACTGCCCTGCTCCGCTGCAGACACGCCGGCGTATGGAGGAGGCCTTCAGACAGCGACGCAACTTCCATATCTAGGCATTACCCTCACTGCCTCTACGGAATCACTGGTTGCCCTCAACTACGCTACTCTCACATCCCGGATTTGGGCCGACCTTGCGCAGTGGTCCAGGAAACCACTCTCCTTGTTCGGTAGAGTGGCAGCGGTGAAGATGTCGGCCCTGCCCAGGGTACTGTACATCTTCCAGACTATCTCGGTGCTACCCCCCGTTGGCCCCATCTCAAATTTACAGGCAACCTTTCAACTCTTCATCTGGGGGGGGGGAACGTCCGCGCCTGCACAAACAACTGGCATATCGGGGCACGGACGAGGGAGGGCTTGGCATCCCCAACCTCCAGCAATATTTCCAGGCCGCCCAACTCCGCAATCTAGTGGAGTGGTACAGACCAGAATCTGAAAAACAGTGGTTATTTTAGGACAGAGCGATGGCCCAGACATCCCTCTGGAAGATCCCATTCCTTCAGCGGCATGATAGACCGCGCTACCTTCGGAAGTCACCCATAACCAACACCACCTTACGTGTCTGGGACATGGTTGCTGTTAAGAGAGGCCTAACGACCTTTCCCTCCCCGCTTACCCCCATCCTGGACAATCCGGAGTTCCCATCGGGCACTGACCCCCAGGCCTTCTCCCAATGGCGGGATACAAGCTGCAGATCCGCAGGTCATCTTTTTGATCTGCAAGGCTTCCTTCCCCTCACCGACCTGGCACAGGGCTACGATATTTCCGCCCCTCATCTTTTTCAATACTTCCAGCTCCGGCATTGGCTTACGCACCCAGAACGAGCTCCCCTGGTCAGCAGGTGTATGACAGACTTTGAAAAGTGGCTAGTGACGAAGGTGTCGGACAAAAGCCTCATATCGGAACTCTACAAGCTGCTCACTCCTTCACCTATCCGTGGTCGCGCAGCGGGCCAGAGACACTGGGAAGGGGAGATAGGAAGAACACTGTCAGATCGGGAATGGAGCTATATATATTACAGGGCATCCCACACCACACGTAACACCGCAGGCAGGGAAGCAGCAGTGAAGCTTGCAATCTATCGGCACCTTACCCCCGTCCGCCTCAATAAAGGGAATCCCACCTGCAGCGCGTTTTGCTGGAGGGGCTGCGGGGAGCGGGGCACCATGTCCCATCTCCTCTGGGAGTCTCGGGAAATCAGGGACTACTGGAAGGCGATCTTAGACGACATAGACAAAACATTCGACACTGAGGTCCCGAGATTCCCAGCTTACACCATCCTGGGCCTCCCTAATGCCATTACTTTCCCCCTAAAGTCACCCCAGGGTCACCAAATGGGGATCGCCATGCAAGCGGCCTCACAACATATTCTGTCACTTTGGGGATCCACTACCAAACCCACCCATACGGGTTGGCTGCATAAATTATGGTTCACGCTGGGGATGGAGCGCATCCACACCACACTCACACAATCTGCGGCCACGTTCCGGAAGGTCTGGTTACCATTGTTGTCCCTGCTCTCCAATGAATTCAATGAAGTCACATGCCCCAGATATCTCCGTTTACTACGCCTTACTGAGGCTCCAAGTGATCCCTCAAGTTCGAACTAGGAGCAGTGCTAAACGCCCTGTAGATAACTGGAGGATGATTTTACTGCTATGGCACACTGGTGGGGGAGGGAGAGGATGGGGGGGGGGAGAGGGTTCGAGGTTCTTATTTTCGAAGTTCTGCTATTCTACTTGGCATTCTACATCTGGACGTTGCACTTCACATATGATACGGCACGTATACATCTTCCATGACTGGATCTGTAGAGAAGACCTGCGTGTCTGTCTTGAAAGCTATCTATTTATGTTGCCTCTCCATTGCAATGTAATGCCTGACTTTGCTTTTGTAATCAATAAAACAAATTTGAAACTAAAATATTAATCTAACAAACTCAATCAATTTTACACAATATTACAAAATAACCATCCATACAATCCCAAAAACGCTCACCTTTTAGTCTAACATTTCGTAACGGGCCGTGTCACTTCCATGAAAATAAAAAAGGTGCAACATAAATCAATATGAAATTTAAATAATGTTACCACCAATCACATTCCTTTACATTCATATCACACCAATCACACATCCCTCTCTAAGCACTCTTACAAAGCAAATAAACCAACCACTAACGTCCAGACCAAAATAATTTCTTATGCCATCTTTTTATGGTTTGGTTTGAGAGGGCACATGTCTAGGCCTTCGCTGCAAGTGAATGGTGTGAATACATTTTCTTTTCGAGCGGTTTATAGATGACATCCTTATTATTTGGACTGGACAAATTGGACGGCATGCACAAAACTTCAACACTACTTGACCTCCATGCATCAATGGGGTACATTGCGCTGAGACTTTCAAAACGCCTTGAGCTAATATGTAGATTTTCTTTTTTGTTGGATTATATGACTCTTGCATGACAACTGTTGTAAAGCGCTCCAATACCTTCGGGTCTGGCCAGCGCTATAGAAAACTCCTAAAAAAAACAAATAAATAAATAATTTGTGTCCAAGATTTCAAGTCTGTCTTAGAAGGAGATCGTGGTGTAATATAATAGTATTTGTACTGTTGCAGGTAAGGCTGGTTTGGAGGATATTAACCCTTTAAGTGCTGCCGTCGGCCAACGGTCGTCGCAAGCACTACCTTGCCAGTGCTGCGCACGTCCGTTGGCCGACTGGGCCGCACCCGGTATTGGAACGGGCGCTGAACGTTTGACGCTCCTAAGGTGTTAAGAAGATTGTGGTCTATAAAACTGCTTTTCAGATGCCTCCCAACTTATCAGTAGTATAAGTGAAACAACTAGAGCCTGATTTAGAGTCCAATAATAATGGGAAATGCCCTGATATCTGGAGGAAGCACTAAATCAGCAGGAGAATTCATTCACCAGTAAAAGTACTTCCACCTAAGGGATAGTAGAGTTCATTTTGAATGAGGGCACACTCATTGTATCCCATATTCAAAGACATGTGTATCCGAAAGCCAAGGACATTGCCTCCTTGTCCCTCACATGCTTCCATCTATTACAAAGCGAGGCTGGCTTTCCTCCATAGGCCCAATAACCACTTATTCTCCCTGAATGAAAAGCCCCTCCCCTGCTAGCCTTGTTTTTGTTTTCCTTTCCATAAGACTTACCATGGTGGCCGTGTGCTGGACAGTGACTGTCGTCTGTATTGTGTGGGTCCGGCGCACCCCCTCTGAAGCATCCCTCAGTGAGGTTATAATTATGGTAGTGGTAAGCCTCACAAAGTTTACTGAGGTAAGCAGAGATGGTGTCTATCTGCCCCAAAAGTGCTAGGGACTGACATACCCGGTCGGGGAAGGCAGAGCAGCATCTTATAGATGATGCGTCCACTGAGGGAATACTAGGGCTCCCCAAGTTGATTTGGAGTCCACAAGGAGAGGAAAAAGTCACTCCTCACAAGACATTATTTGTTACATTTGGTTTGACTGGCAATACTTTATATTATTGGTTGCCGTGCTGGGGATGTTTCATTGTTGTACTGGGAAGAGATGTCTTTTATGTTGGTAAATATATCCGAAATCTAGACTGACTCATTTCCACGATAATTCTTCCCATTCAGAGTCTGAAATTATTGGTTCATCTGCATCAAGGAAGTATTTGTAGAGTGCAGATGTCATAACTATTACTCCTAGGGACAGCTTGGGCTTCCCTCTATTTACTTCCATGGAGAATGAAGGGGGGGGTTGTTCCTTCGATATGAGAACCCTTCTTTGTTGGCCATGCCTCTGCATAAAAAGAAAATACTTAATTTATGAGGAATGGAAGTAGCTTGATAAAGCAAATATACCCAAGTTTCTTCTGAAATGTTCTCCGTCAGATTAGATGAAGAGGTGCAACCTCATAATATAAAGGCAAACTCTGTTCTGGAAACATTGTTTGGATGGCCATCAATGAACCTAAATGGCTGTTCCCCTACCATTGCAGGTGATAAAAAGGTGGCCAACTCTAAAGCGAATGTCCACAGCTAAGAATATTTGCCGTAAACTGCCAATTACTCGACCTATGCGGCTCAAGCTTTAGTTAAAGATTTTGAAGCTCTTTCAGTTGTGATTCAGGAAGATGTGGACTGCTCAGACTTGTTGGTTTAGATGGTGCAGGAAGCTAAGTTTATGGCCAGCGTCTCTTCGGAGGCCCAAAAATTAGCTTCAGTAGTTATCGCCACCATGGTTTTAGGCCGTGGAAACCTGTGGATGTGTGATTGGAAGGTGGATGCTTCGGAGTACTCTTCCCTTCTAAACATATCCTTTGATGGAAAGAAATTGATGATCAATTGGATGCTACGATCAACAAAGCTTTTAAAGGCAGGAACCCCATTCTACATTACATGGGGAAAATTTCACATTCTTAGTTCTCTTGGGGCTATTCTTCATATAAGTCCAGCACAAAGGACTACATGTCTCACTCTTCCAGGACAAAGAAATTTCAGCCAAGAAAAACAACATCTAAGTGAAAGTCCAGTAACTATCCTCCTCCACCACCAGTTATGAGTGGAAGAATTCAGCTATTTTTCCGGGCATGGCAAAAATACATACGAGATGCATGGGTCTTCAATCATCAGCAAGAGAGGATTCTCAGAACTTCCTCCACACTAGGGGCTCATCCTTAATTCTGTTCCCAAAGATCCTGCCAAAACTCTGTGGGACGGCTTTGGGCTCTATTAAAAAAGGAGCCATAATTCTTGTTACTCAAGAGGATATTGGACAAGGAGTTTATTTCATCCTGTTTTTGGTCCTACTATCTTTGGGATCTCACAGGCCAGTCCTAGTTTTGACCCCACTGGTAGCTCTCCTTCACCAGGAAGGAATGATTTTGCATTTATATCTGGATGACTGGCTGGTTCATTCTTCCTCACAGGAATAATTGCAGTTTCACACAGAGAGAGCTCTGTCAGTATTAAAGAACGTTGGTTTCCTGATCAACCAAGAGAAATCAGAGCAGGACAGATATTTCATAGGGGGAAGGTTCTGCACAGGCAGGGTCTGGTGACATTACCAGATGAGAGAGCAAAATAACTATGATTTCCTATTTTGGGGATTCTCTCTCACTTGTTTCAATCAGTTGCAGCAGGGTCAGTGAGATCTGACAGCAACTATATTTTTGATTCCCTGAGGCAGACTTAATCTTCACAAAGTCATGGTGTACATTCTGGGATACTGGGATCCAGCTTTTCAGGGCCTCTCACTTTATATTGATCAGTTGCAGAGGGCACCTAAGAAATTACAATGGTGGATGGACACTGTCTGTTAAGAGAGATCCACCTTTCTCCTCCAGACTGTAGTAATTACAATAGATGCCAATCTGTTGGACGGGGGAGCGTGGATGGATTCTTACTGAACAAAGGGACTTTGGTCTCTATTTCAGAGCTTAATGTCCTCCAATTGGAGTGAGTTAGAGACCGTTTGTCCTGCCCTCTTGGCCTTCTCCAAGTTTCTGAAGGGTATGGTAGTTCTGATCAGGACTGACCGCATGATTGCAAAGTTGTACATAGACAAGGAGGGATTAAAGCACCATTCCTTTACAAGATATCAGACAAGCTTTTTGCTTGGGACGAGCTGAATGTGGTTTCAATCTCAGCGGTTTATATCCAAGGGACTTGCCACTCCATTTCGACATTTAGGACTTGCAGACATTGGGGGAGGCAAGTAATATATCTCCTTGCATCGCCTCTTAATGCTCAAGTAGAGGTATTTTGTTTGAAGAGGAAGGAAAAAGGAGCCTGGGGATAGATGTACCCTGTTGACAGTGGCCTTGGGATCTGCTTTATGCTTTCCTTCTGATCCTGCTTCTTCCATTCTAAATCTGGATAAGGAGAGAAAGGGCATCAATGATCTTGATTGCTCTGATAGTGCCCCACTCTGACTGTTTTGCTCTTCTGAGACTAAGTGGTGATTGGGTTTATGGCAGCAAGCCTGTCTCTTTATGTAATGGGTGGAAGCGAGGGATGAGACTCTGAACAATACAATTAATTGCCGGTAAGGGAGTCAGTACAGCTGAGACTTTGTTATAAATTGTGGGGCCATGAACAAATACAGCCTCCACAGCAGTAGAGCCTTCACTGCTCAAGATTTTGAGACTGTGCTGCTGGGACACTGTCACTCACTGCCAGCCCACCCACCCACAGCAGGCGGGGCCACGTCTGCCCTAAGCTGAAGGCGCACTCTGTCACAAACGGTCTTCCTCTCTCAGCCCTCTCTCCTCGTGTCCAGCAGAACTCCCCCAGCCCTATGGTTGGGGTTAATCTGTCCCTGTTTATGTAATTGGATAGTATTGAGTAACCTTCCAGCATTCAGCAGCCGAGCTCTGGGTTAGTCTTTGTCTGCTTTTGTGACAGGAGAGGTTACTCACTGCACTGAAAATATACAAAATCAGTCGCAATTCTCAAACCAAGCACCAGCCAATGTCAGTACAAGCGGAAACACACACCAGGAGAGTGTGTTGCTTGGTTTTCCTTCTAGTGGGAGTGATATCCTTATGTAAGGGTGACACTGTGCTATGGTGACTTAAGTAGGCGAACAGCTGCCTTTAGACTTTTAAACAAATTGGCTTGTGTTTTTGATGTGTGTATTCATAATAGAGGACTGTTCGTTTAAAAAAAAAGTTCTGCTCTTTTAGAAATATTGAGCATATTGCGTCTGGCAGTTCTACTATGTTTCAACATCTGATATACAGCGTCTAACTCACAAGTGTTAGAACCTGTTGCTAAAAATTTGTTTTTTCCTTCAAGTAATTCAGTAGTTACCCGCCACTATGGAAACTATGTAGCATATTCATTGGATGATGTCATTGGAGAGGTCATCTGTGATGACGCAAATGATGTTATAGAACATGTCATGAGTGAGGTAATATGTAAGGTCATAAGCAGTGCATGACATAGGCACAAATTATAGTTAGCTCTGCTAACTATAATGTGAGAATTTCTATGTCTTGTCTACATAACATTGAAGTCCAGAGCTCGGCTGCTGAATGCTGAAAGGTTACTCAATACTATCCAATTACATAAACAGGGACAGATTAACCCCAACCTTAGGGCTGTGGGAGTTCTGCTGGACGCGAGGGAGGGCAGAGAGAGGAAGACAGTTTGTGACAGAGTGCGCCTTTAGCTTAGGGCAGACGTGGCCCCGCCTGCTGTGGGTGGGTGGGCTGGCAGTAAGTGACAGTGTCCCAGCAGTAAATTGTATGTAGACTGTAAATTATATGTAATATATATTTTTAAATTAAGTTTCCACAATAATTCAAGATCACGTACAAACAATGTCACATACCTGCATTGGAGTAATATTACAGTATGTATATATGTCGCTCAGTACAAATGGATCATGCATTCATGCAGTGAGTAATGTAAATCGACGACTCTCCGCTTTACGAATTGTCTAAAGACAATTCATGTCTTTTTAGTATATGCATTGTTTATTAATTCTTTTTATTTTGAAAAATATGGGGATAAAAAGAAATACAATGTATCAAATGCGACTACAAGGCTGGTATAGGACCTAAGTAAACGTTAGTATGTTTTCTATGTTCATGATTGACCATGTGACACACTAAGCAACACAAAAAAAACTATTTAAAACATAGAGCTGACCGGGTGCACGGTGTGTGAACAAGAGCACGTGGATGCTCGAAACGCGTCGCCCGTTGCAAGGTTGAAATAAATCTTACCTTGCTGAGAAAAAAAAAAGGCAGTTGAAAGGTTGAAATAAATCTTACCTTGCTGAAGCCGTGGGTCCCTCTCTTCGTTTCGCTGCAGCAGAGGAGGTTGTGAAGAGTGCCGGTATATATATATATATATATGTGTATATATATATATATGTATATATATATATATATATATATATATATATATATATATATATATATATATATATAAAAACAAATGTTACAGTAACATTCTAGTTAGATCAATGTGTCAGTTACCACATTAAACTTTTGAACTAAAAAAGACATAGAAATTCTCACATTATAGTTAGCAGAGCTAACTATAATTTGTGCCTATGTCATGCACTGCTTATGACCTCACATATTACCTCACTCATGACATGTTCTATAACATCATTTGCGTCATCACAGATGACCTCTCCAATGACATCATCCAATGAATATGCTACATAGTTTTATAGTTTCCATAGTGGCGGGTAACTACTGAATTACTTTTCGACTTAATTTTATACAGCTTGTGTCCAGGTACGGAGTGTAAGTGTTTACAAAACGGATGTGTAGAGTTATTGAACAAGTTATGAACCTTAGTATTGAAGAGTAACTCTGTGTTTAGAGGACAGTTGGTGAGTTCTGTCAAGTATGTTCCACACAAGTGTTTTGTCTCTGCAGAAAAAGTTTCTAACAGGACAAAGTTTCTAAGTAGTGGATAGTAAATATTGTAAGCAGACTGGAGTTATTAGACGGAATGGTCTCAGCATGACCGTGTCTAAATAACATTGAAGTCCGTGTGCACTTGGTACTATCCTATGTACTTGTTTAGCTTTAGAAGATGATGTATATGTAAAGTTTTCAGCACACTACAAAACTGTGCAGGTAGTAAGACCCTTAGCCCCTGCAGACCTTAGTTATTTAAGCGAATAGTGTATCTTTGGACAAGTTCTGCATAGAGTATACACTGTTCTTAGTAGATACTTTTTAACACTCTGGTGTATTTCTCATGAGAGTTTCACTGTCTGTAAACAGTGTGGTACTGAGTAAACTCTCTTCGTAGAGCAAACGATGTTTATAGTACCCACTTTTCCACTGGTATCCACCTCATTTCTCAGTGTAGGTTCAGTGACTTTGAGACGTTTGATTCAGTTCCAGGCTGTCTGTATTGGGTTATTCCTTTTGGAAGAGACGTTGAGTATCTTGAGGGACTTGGCTCTCTCTGAACACTTGAATACAGATTGAACACTGTGTGCAGTAAGGGTTTCCCATATATATGTGATAGACTGGGAATCTGAACTAGGCTACCTGTGAAGTGTAAGGTATAGTGTTAAGGTTGCGTATAACCAACGCTTACTACACTCAAGGGAGTTTTACATCCCCCTCAGGGTCGTTTTTATCTTTATTTTAAAGGTGGGGGCACGTGGCCCCCCAACCCTATTACGGCCCTGGTGATCCCATCTTCCAGGGATGTAGAGGTGTGTATATATATATATATATATATATATATATATATATATATATATATATATATATATATATATATATATATATATATATATATATATATATATATATATATATATATATATATATATATATATATATATATATATAACCTACTGGCGGTCTCCAGTAGGTATATATAGTTAGGATTTTTTCTCTATGGGACTTTTGAAAATTCTATGTCAAATAACTTTGGCGTTTGTGGACGGAATCGGCTGAAATTTTCAGGAAAATGGCACATTTTATTTCTGAGCAGCCCCTGAAAATTTGGGGGTGTTTCGTCAAGGGGGGGCCCGAGAAAAAAGGGGGGTCCCAAAACGCGTTTTTAACATTGAGTTTTCCATAGGGCGTTTGGCCTCACTTTTAGCTCGAACGGCTGAATGGATTTGCACAAAACTTGGCAAAATTGTAGGGACTGTTAGCCCGATGTGCCTTTGCTGGGTCTCAATATATGTGCTCCAGTGGATTTTGAGAAATTAACGTTTAAAAAAACAGATATATCTGTGACAGCGTCCCGGGTAGCGCACCAGTTCGCGTACTTTTCGCGTAACGGAGCTTTGCGAAGCGAAGCTGATTGGCTCTCTGGTGTCTGTCAACATTCTAAACAGTCCGTAGCGGCCGCCATCTTGTCTCTCGGTAGGATCGAGAGACAAGAGGAGGCCAAAACGAAGGGGCAAATGACCATAAGGGGGCATAGTAGATCCTCCCTGACCCCTTATGTTTGATGTGGAGGCTTTAAAAGGGCCCCGCGGGGCCAAAAAAAAAAAAATTGTTTTTTTTCGTGGGGTGCGCCCAGTACGCGCACCGGAAAGCGGTCCGAGGAGCCTACTATAAGGAAACAAGAATGATTGACTTTTAACTTATTGTATGTTTATTGATTGTTCATTTTTTTTTTTTTATTTTTATTTTTATTTACGTAGCAACATGTAGGTACCAATGCAGAGTCTAAAAATCAATAAACGCCGTTTCCTTTGTAGATATCTTGCAAGTTGTTTCTGAAGTTTTTGTGGTATATGGAATTCATACCATAGTCTGTCTGGAAAGCCGAAACAATATGTAGGTAGGAGATGATAAAGAGATGTTAAATACACATTGGAGATAATATAGTGGAAGAAAGGAAGTAACTATGAGCAAACTTAGTATGTAACACAAAAAAGTTGCACAGTATATTTAAAGTCTGACTTCACATTATAATCAATTTGCTACTAGTTTACAATATACATATAAAAATGAATAATGTGTCAAACAATTTTTGAATTATGAAATAAAAATGTATTATTATGATTCTTTTTCAAAATTTAAAAGAAATTCTAAAAATTCATTATCATTTTTTTTTTCATTTTCCAGTAGGAAATCTACTGCTTCCACACATTGCAGAAGTTCATTGTTCCGTGAATCATCATTGAATTCATGGTCAATTTCTGACTCTTTTTTTGTTCCTGCTTCAATTTCCAAGTTATTTTTCAGTTGTCCTTCCATTTTGTATGCTGAAAAATTAATTTAAAAAAAATATATTAGTACAGATAGGGCACTGTTGGGTTTAAGTACAGACAGGTAGTTTGGTTTTTTAAACAGTGATTTTTTTCGTTGGGCAGTGTATGGTATCAAACTGGAAGTAGAAATATGAAAAAAATTATCAAATAAACTCTTAGTCAATTCTGAATTATACAAGACAAGTCTAACTCCATCCATAACTAAAACATAGAAGTCTATTTTATTCTATAAGTATTACAGAGTGATAGAATATAACTATCAAAAAATGTTTTCCTAATTAGCTTACAGTACAGAACATACTTCAGTTTTTAAAGTAATATCTTACCTTTTAAATACAACTTGAAGTTATCAGTTGAAATGTAGTGGATATGCACTTCAAGAAGTAGTAGTCAAAATGGCTGTGTTTCTCTCTCTTTATATATATTCAGGTACATAACCAATCAAATGTCTTGATATAATAGTAGAAATTGAAAGTAATATTTTAATTGGTTGTCAATTCCAACACTTCCAATATGTTTTGTGAAGTAATTTACCTCAGGGATTTTAGAGAGTTCTACATGCTAAATGGCTAAATGGAATTCCAACGAAATTTGTGAAAATGGTAGGGATTGGTATGTAGTATGAGCTAATATTTAATTGGTGAAAGTGTCTCCAGTGGTTTTTATGTAAATTACTTTCCCACCTTTTTTGAGCGAGTGCTTGTCAGTGCGTGTCCCGGTACGCGAACCTGCAGCGTTACAGGAGTCCTCCATTTTGTGTTTTGGTAGAATTGAGATACAAGATGGAGGGTAAATAATGTTCAGAATGAGTAGAAGGGGGTACATTTGACGTAACCTTTACCCCCTAGATTTTCTGAGGGTGGCTGAGGAGGCTCATATATGTCTAGAAAAAAAATAGAATTTTTCGCGCGGTGAGCTGCCGGTACGCGAACTGGGTAGCGAACCGGGAAGCGAACATAAGTGAAAATTAGTGAAAAAAGGTACATTCGAAATTTCAAAAGAGTAAATAAAGTTAAGGTAGCTCTGAAAAGAGCTTTTGGGTTCTGTGTAAGTTCTAGGTACTTATAAGTAGGAACCAATACACATTCTTAAATTTAGTATGAAAACTCTGTTCCCCTCATCTGAGAAATGCACGCCATCTCCTCTGTAGATATCTTGCATATAGTAACGCAGGTTATTGTTGTAGATAGCACCCATTCCATGGTCTCTCATGTAAGCTGAAACAGACTTATTTACATGCTTCCTCGATTTCTCAATTTGTGGACAAAATTGATTGGACCACCTCCATTTTTGTCTTTGGCATATATTGGAATATACCAAGGCAGTTTGAGGAAAAAGTGTCATCAATTGCTCAAAGGTGTCTTTTAGGAGCATTTCCAGACCTACCCCAGTCAAAGTGCCCAAATCATTTCCTCCACAGTGCACTATTATGAGGTCAGGGTTTGCAAATGTAAAAAGGTTTTCACCAATGGTATCAATTGGTGACATTTCATTCCTCTTCGGCCAATCCATTTGATTTCCACATTTTGTAAATTGAGGTTGTGTAAATTTCTGTTATCAGCATACCTGTGAGCCCAGTGGATGTAGCTATGTCCAAGAATCCAGACTGAAAACATGGCTAGAGGAGTTTTTGCTGCAGTCAGATGAAGTGTGGGAATGAAATGGCAGTTGAAATAGTGAAGTTTGTAATGAAATAAAACTGTGGAGTTTGAGTGCAAATGATTCATTAGTAGTGATTGGTGTATTTCCATTGCTGAAAACAGAAAGTTAGGGTGCATGGATGTGTTCTTTGAAAGATGTAATTTGAATGGTTATTCAAAAATGTTGTTATGAAACATTGCAGTGGATTAGCAGGTGTACTGAGAGTTCAGAGTTCATTTGAAACATTGTTGTGTGAACTTGTAAACATGAGAGGTCTGGCAGGCGGTAGTTGCTATGGAAAAAGGGCATAAAGGGCAGAGGGGGGAAGGGTGTTGATTTGAAAATAGTGAGGGAAGAGTTTTGATTGGCTGACGAGAGATATGTGTGATGAATATCAGCGTTTCAGTGCCTTTGTTGGTTCCAGCCTCTGGAGTGCATACCTTTAATTCTGCTAAAGAAAAATTGGTTTGTTTCTGAGACTGTTTTGAAATTCAAAAAGAATTTGTAAAGGTGAGTTATCGTTTCTATATTTTAGATAAAGACTAGTATGCTTTTTTGCGTAAATAAGAAAGCCAGCTGTGTATTTAAAATGATGTTTTGCGTCAAGTGTTTGCATTATGCTTTCAAAGACGATTTTGCATTCTTTTACCAATTGTAATTGCAGATAATGTAAAGTATTAGTACTGACAAGGTGTGGTTGTACATAGGAGCTGTGCTGTGTTTTCAAATTATGATCAGAAAATCGTTTTTAAGGAAAAGGCATGCTTTAAAAAATTATGAGAATTTATTTACTTGTGATGTGACTCCTGCAATGCGTCGCTTTTGCGGAACAGATGCATGATGCATCTGTGTTGTTATTGCCCCATGCTGATCTACAGTGTACATGTAAAAAATGATGCATAAGTGTTGCACGGGCATTGTAAATACTCTCCTATGTGTGCTTAGCCATTTCAAGTCACTTCCCCCTGGTTCAAGGGCCTTGTGTAAATACGTCCCCATGTGTGTCTGGTCATTTGTAGTCACTTTCCCCGTGGTGCAAGGCCCTTGTAAATACGCCCCCATGTGTGCTTGAAAATTTTTGATTTTGATTGTTTGAGTTACATAGCCATGTTAAAAGGTATTGAAAAAAAGGTGCAAGTACCTTAAAAAAACGTTTTCATGTTTATTAGGGCATTTTAAGTCAGTTCCCCATGAATGTAGGTATATAATTGTTTTACATAAAAGGTTTAAAAACGTTTTTTGAAATCAATTGCATGCACACCAGAATCGGTATTTTACCATCAAATTGGTTTTGATGGTAAAATACCGATTCGTTAAGGCTCCTGGGACTCTGAAGAGTTCCACCTACATATGGGTGGCTTCAAATCGGTATATTTACCGATGTTTTATTTTACCGAATCGGTAAAATTACCGATTCGGTCATTTTACCGATTCAGTAAAATATTGCCCCCTACATGCCAAATTTTGTAAACCGGTCGGTAACGGCCGAAAATACCGTTTTTCGGCCGTTACCGACCGACCTACATCTGGCCCTTAAAGTCTATGGGGCAGATTTATTTATTTTTATTTATTTATTTATTTATTTTAAGGTTTTGTAGAGCGCGTAGTAACCCTAGAGCATCCCAGCGCTAGATCCTGAACTCAAGAGGGGTCAGCAACGGAAGGGGTTTAAGGGTCAGGGAAAAGAAGGGTCTTCAGTGCCTTCCTGAACTGAAGGAGATTGGGTTCAGTTCTCAGTCTCCGGGGGAGGTTGTTCCAGTGTTTGGCCGTGTGGACCGAGAAGCGGCGGCCTCCGGACCGGGCTTTTTTAACTCTGGGGACAGTGATGAAGTTCTGTCCGCTAGAACGGAGGGCCCTATTCGCTTTGTAGGGGATAATGAATTCCTTGAGGAGGGGAGGGCCGTTATTATGAAGAGTTTTATGGGCCAGACAAAGGGCCTTGAAAGCAACCTTTTCTCTGACTGGGAGCCAATGGAGAAGCTTCAAAGCTGGCTTTGCCGAGGATCTGGCGGGGATGTCGGTGAGTAGGCGGGTCGCGGCGTTTTGAATTTTCTGCAAGGTGTTGAGTGTAGCTTCGGGGGCACCCAGGTAGATTGCGTTGCTGTAGTCAAGCCTCGCCAGGATGAGGCCCTGAATCAAAAGTTTCTTGGAGGTCGCGGGGAGCAGGGGGAAGACCTTTCTGCAGGCCCTGAGAAGTCCGAAGCAGATTCCTGCCGTCTTTTTGGCCTGTGTTCTAAAGCTCAGGTCTTTTTCGAGCCATACGCCCAGGCTCTTGACCTCTTCCTTGGGTGCAGGGGGGTCACCTAGGCAGTCGGGCCAGATGTGAGGCGGCAGGGAGGGCCCTTTATGTCCGAGCAGCAAAATCTCGGTCTTGGAACCGTTCAATATTAGTGCTGAGGTGTTCATCCAGCTGTGGATTTCGGTGAGACAGCTGTGAAGGTCAGAGGGAGATTGGTGCAGGTGTGAGAGGGTTACCACCAGCTGGGTATCGTCGGCGTAATTGATGATCGAGACGCCGAACGGATTGACCAGTTTCTCCAGCGGGGACATATACACGTTGAATAACGTCGGGCTAAGAGATGAGCCCTGCGGTACTCCACAACGGAGGGGGATTGCGGGGGAGTGGCTGTCGTTCTCCCAGACTTGAAAGGAGCGACCGTCTAGGAAAGATTTTAGCCACTTCAAGGCCGTGCCCCTTACTCCGATGTCTCCCAGTCGTTGGATTAGGGTGTGGTGGTTCACAGTGTCGAAGGCCGCACTGAGGTCCAGGAGGATCACTGCCACTGATCCTCCTGAGTCCAGAATGCTTCTGGCCTTCTCCACTGCTGCCAGGAGGGCGATGTCGGTGCCCTGGCCTGGACGGAACCCTGTCTGGGAGACCCTGAGTAAGTTGTTGCTCTCCAGGAATAGTGATAGTTGTTTATTCACTAGCTTCTCCGTGATCTTACTGTTTCCTGGGAGAAGGGAGATAGGTCTGTAGTTGGTTAGGTCCTGGGGGTCTAAAGAAGGTTTCTTTAGAAGGCCTTTAACCACTGCCGCTTTCCAGCTAGGGGGGACTAGGCCCTGCGAGAGGGAGGAGTTGATGAGCGACGTAAGGGGGGATGATGGTGCTGGACACTTTTTTCAGGAAACGGAGAGGGGCGGGATCGTGGGGGGAGCCACTTTTAATTGGGGCCAACATTGCGGCTACCTCATCCGTAGACACTGGGACAAAGGTGTCAAGGGAGGGTGAGGGGCCATCAGGGGAGTGAGAGAGGTGGAGGGGAAAGTTAGAAGGATCCCCGGCCATGTGGCTGGTTACGATGGGGGGTATGGCCGAGAGAATTTTTTGAATTTTCTCGTCAAAGAAGGTGGCCAGTTTAATGCATTTGCTTTCCGCTGCTTTGGGGTCCAAAGGTTTAGCGGGGGGGTCTGGGGCATGGAGGAGTTCTTTAAGGATGGCGAAGGTTTCATGGGCCGAGCAGGAGGCGTTTTTGATTCTGTCTTCGTAGAAGGCGCTTTTGGTATTGAGTAGTTCCATTTTATAAGATTTTACGGAGGCACGAAATATGTCTTTCTTGTCTGCCGTTTTATCTTTCCTCCAAAGGCGTTCGTTTCTCTTGCATTCTTTTCGTAATAGGTTTAATTCGGGGGTGTACCAAGGGGACGGGTTGACTCTCTTGGTACGTTTCAGGGTGCTAGATTTCGGGAGGATGTCATCCAGAGATTGGGTGACCCAAGTATTGAATTTGTTGTCAGCAGCGATGGTGTCTTGAGAGGGGAGGGGGGTGTCTTCACTTAGTTTGGCTGCCCATTCGTCTGGGACCAGTTTATGCCAACGTCTGATAAGGGTTCTGACTTTGGGGGGTTGAGGAGGGGGAATGTTGATGGGCCATTCGAAGGGGACCAGGAAGTGGTCGGTCCAAGGAAGGGGGACATGAGAGCGAGTATTCAGATCTTGGATGTTTGTGAATATGGGATCGAGTAGCTGTCCTCTGTCGAGAGTGGCCTGTGGGTTTTTAGGCCAAGGCCAGTGGAGGTGATATCTTGTAGAAGTTCTGTCGCCTGCTTGTCGACCGGGTCCAGAAAATGGATATTGAGGTCCCCCAGTAAGAGATAATTGGAGGAGGTCGTGCACTCAATGGTGAATTATGATGGTTGTGCGCCTCTTTTGTGCTAATGTTGCGTCACTTTTATAATGCAGGAGAGATTTACAAGATGCACCATGTTGCAAGATAGCAGCCGCGGGTCGTGGAGGGAGTTACGGTGGGGCAGGCAGGCGGGGAGGGGGAGGGGCAGGGTGGAGGGACCTAAACACTGGCATATGGATTATTGCAGGTAAGTACACAATTTAATGTGCGTAAAGTTTCATGTGGGCTTTTTGTTGCAGGGTGGGCAGTCATTTGCATGAAAGCCCTGTAACACTATCACTATCACAGTAAAATTAAAAACATTTTACTGAATCATCTTTATAGCATTGCTGAATCAAATTCTTTCTGTTATTGATTTACTGTTTGGTAATAGTGGTTAATAACATTTTTTATTATATTTTACCACAGATTCAACTGCAGATTATTTAGAAATTAGACAATGCCGTCTAAGGATAGAATCCGAAAGGCTACGAAACGTCAAAGACAGAAGATTACTAAATGCTTGCAGCAGTCCTCTACATTAAAATCACCTCAACGCACGAAGAAAGCTCCGGGTAAGAGAACGAAATCATTCCTTAGAAACATTTGTAGAAACAAAAGTATAACTACAGAACAAGTTTTAGTCCAGAAAAAGAGAGCCAATTTAAATGGAAATTAAAAGCCCGTCAAAAAAGTTTCTGCTAGAGCAGGAGATAACTCTGTGCATGGCAGTAGAAGGGAAAATACATTCAGGGACATTCGTAGGCGAATGTTCCGCAACAGGGTAATTGTCAATTTGCTTAAACAATTTAAGAAAGGTCAACAGAAAGTGGCATTTTATAAGAAAAAGAAAAATGTAGAGAAAATTATTGATCAGGCTTTCGAAATTAAGCGAAAGTTATTAATTTTGGTAATTAATAGAATTAGGAAACTAAACAAGGTAATCTATGTTTTCAAATCAAATAGTAGATGTAAGAGAGAAGTTAATCGAAATAATTTTTGTGAAGTTTTCTTAGGAGAATGGATGCATAGTTCAAATAGTGAGGCATTTTTTAATGAGGAGAGTTATTTTCAGGACAATGATTTGGTGCATGCAGTTGACAGCAGTGGTCGAGCATATGAGGTAAAAGATGGTCGTCCAGTTGAAAAAGAAATACTTGTGTCTGCAGATGCAGAAGAGGTGTTAAGTGATGAGCTTTTAGGGAGACGTCCTAAGGGACCAGTGTACACCTGGAAGTGTAGTTCTATTTGCAGTGTGCGACAGGATTCCATCAATTTGCTTTGTGATTTTATACGGACATTTAATAAGAAAAGTTTAAAACAAAAAATAAAGTTGTTGCAAGAATTAGATCCTTGCAGAGTGAGAGAAGTGACAGGTTTGCATGGTCATTCACTGGCTTGTCTTTCTAGGAGAGTATGCCAGAGTGTTTTTCATCATTTCAGGATGCTAGCAGTGCATCATAATAAAGTGAGGAAATTAGTTAGAATGTTGTATTATGCTAAGAGTCCAGCAATTATGCTTAAAAATTAAGCAGAGCTCTTTTGCATGGTTCTGAAGTAGATGTGAAGAATATATGTCAAGAAATTGAGTTCTGTTACTTTGCTGGTAAAGAGAACAATGTTGATATTGAACCACTAGAAGAATGTAATGTGGAAGACAGTGTACAGATTTTCAGTACACATAAGTTTCACAAAGAAATTTCCACGTTTATGGTGAAAACATGTGAGAAACCTAATTTCACTTGTGTGTGTTGTCGACGGACTTATTATAAGAATCAGACTAAGTTAGTGGATTTATATGAAAAAAGTGATATGGAAAACAATAGTGAATGGAAGGATTTTGTCACATACTTGATGGTAGAAAATTGTTTTGATTTGGGAGCAGAGCAACGTATGTGTACTTATTGCTATAACAAATTAAACCAAAACCAGATGCCTGCTAGAGCGGTTTATAATAATCTGGAATTAGTTGACATTCCTTCTGAATTGAAGGTTTTAAATACTTATGAATCTATTTTGATTCAAAGTGTCCATCCCTTTCAGGCTATTGTACGAATGGAGCCAAAGACAGGGAAGTTGCCTCCATCAGATTTACAGAGAGGATTAAAGGGAAGGGTTATTTATTTGCCTTTGGATTTGAAGAAAAACATTAATACAATTGGAGTAGAGAAAGTGGAAGAGGAACCTCTGGTTATCATAGTTAATGGTGTTCCGACAAAGAGTAAGAAATCTGGCAAGATTTAGTGGATGTTAGGAAAGTCAAAAAGGCAACATTGTATTTGATAAAAAATAATGAGTACTACAAGAATGTATGTGTTGCAGAAGAGGAAGTAAGTGAAGAAGAGGACAGCGATTTGTGTCCTGGACAAATTGAGAAAGTAGAAGCCTCTAAAAAGGAAGAAATATATGAACATTATAGTGTTCATCCTTTGCATTCCAAGGAAGTCGTGGGGAATGCTATTGAGTTGTTTCAAATGAAACAAGCCAAAGGAAGTCCCATTAGTGTTTGGGAGGAAAGTTTGGAAGCTCGATGTTTCCCACAGTTATTTCCCACAGGTCGAGGAGGACAATATGAAGAGCGACCTGTTCAAATTCCTGCTTCAGAATACCGGACTTTACGATTGTATGGAGAAGATCCTAGGTTTCGTCAATGCATTCCCTATTTATTTCATCTACTGTTTGAAAGTGATCTCTCTGGATTGTCTTATGCAGTGAACCACATCTTGAAAAGTGGTGTACAACTGCGAAATATCTCGGCAAGGGACTTTATGGATAAAGTCAAAGTGCAAGACAGTATTTTGGATTCTCACCTGATTAATCTGATAGCATGTCAGCGTGGTACTAATGAGTATTGGTACCGTCGTCATGGTGACTTAAAATGTATGCTGAGGAACTTAGGAACTCCCACATGGTTCCTCACTCTCAGCTGTGCTGAGTATGGCTGGGAAGACTTACTTGAATTTCTACGAGAGGCAAATGGAAACATTGAAAATATTGAATTCAAGACACCCGGAGAACTGTGTTCTTTGGATCCTGTGAATGTATGCAGGTACTTCAATCATAGATTTGAAGCTATGATGTCTTTCATCACGAACAAGAAAAATCTACCTCTTGGAGAGGTGTTGGATTTCTTCTGGAGAAAGGAGTATCAAGCAAGAGGAGCTCCTCATATACATATGCTGCTATGGATCAAAGATGCACCCAAATTTGGAACAGATCCGGATGACTTAGTGATGAGTTTCATAGAACAGTATGCTACATGTGCTGTTCCAAAGACAAACGAAGACAAAAGTCTAAGAGAACAAGTTTTACGGTTTCAAAGCCATCGTTGTGGAAAGTACTGTCGTCGTAAATTCAGAAACAAGGACAAGTACTACACCAAATGTCGTTTTGCATTTCCACGGTCGGTGATATCAAAAGGAAGAGTTAACAATTTGATGTCTTCGCTGCGACATAATGTGACGAGGAAATCACCCAAAAACACATACAATTTGAAAAGAAACGAAGAGTCCAAGTACATTAACGACTACAATCCAGTGATTTTGTCCATGTGGAATGCTAACATGGATATACAGTTTGTGGCGGACAACTGTATGGCTGTGGCTCGGTATGTGACGTCTTACATCACCAAAAAAGAAAAGACAGAACTGAAGGATATGTGGGAGGATATTTCCCATGAAAAGAGCCTCAGTAAGTACAGTTTCAGTCTGAAGATGTTGTCGCATCGAGAAATCAGAGCTTACGAATGTTCTGACCGGTTATCTTCAGCAAGTCTCTATGCCAAATCTAGGAGTATCATTTGGGCGAGTCTTGGTCTTGCTGCAACGCGTAATCGAGTTCTGAAACCTGTATGGGAAATTGAGTATTTGGCGGAGAAGGAGCCAAATAGTACAGATATTTTGAAGACCAACATGTTGGATACATATTATCCAAATAGAAGCAGTCACCTGGAGAATGTTTGTCTGTATGATGTTCTTCAAAATTACGTTTTCAAGAGGAACATCAAAGAAGATATTGATAAAGGAGTGTATGCTGTAATTGGAAGTGAGGGATGTCTGGTCAAGCAAAAAAAATGTCAATTGATAAACCATCGAAAATTGGATTGCGAATCTCCAGAAAGAAAAGAGTTTTTCTATTTAGCTCTTTTGCAACTTTTCAAGCCTTGGCGTGCAGAAGAGGAACTGCTTGGGGATTTCCTCTGTTACGAAGACTCTTTCAATGCAGCCAAGGAGTCCATAGAATGTCCTGTTTTTCCAAAATATCTAGAAATGTTGAATGCAGAAATCGAGCAGGAAGCAACAATTGCAGCCGAGATTGCTAGAGACAGTTCTCAGGACAGTCAGAGTTCTGTTTCATTGAGTCAGGATCCACTAGGAGGACCAGTTATCGAAAATGAAGCTTCCACTGCCATGATTGAAGTGGAAAGAGCCATGGCACATGCTTAGGAGGATGCGGTTAACTTGGAAGATTTGGAAAGACAACTCAACGTTGAGCAAAGGAAAATATATGACGAAGTTACCAACCAAATTGAGCATGGATTAAGTCATGAGAAGAAAGAGTGCTCTTGTACGTCGTTGAAGCCTGTCCGACTATACGTGAGTGGAGAAGCAGGAACTGGAAGAAGTTTCCTTATTAAAGCAATTTCATGTTATCTGCAGAAAAGGACTAAGTCATCGCTGTCTTGTGTTGTGACCGCTCCAACTGGACTGGCAGCTCATAACATTAAAGGGATTACTTTGCATTGGTTACTGATGCTGCCAGTGGAGCATGATAACAAATTACAATACCACACGTTATCTGGAGATGCTTGTTGTGAAGTATCTAGAGTCCTGAAAAAGATGAAACTTCTTATCATTGACGAAGTAAGCATGGTTTCCAATGTCATGCTTGCCTTTGTGCATTTGAGAATGCAGGAAGTTCTTAAAACAGAGTATGATGTGTTATTCGGTGGCAAACACATCATTGTTTTTGGTGATCTTCTGCAGCTGACACCAGTGAAAGGACAACCAGTGTTTAAACTGCTTACACATGAAGATACCAAGAAATGCCTAGGGAGCATTGGCAACGTTAACATATGGTTAAACTTCAGTTATGCTGAGCTGCGTGAAAATATGCGTCAGGCGAAGGACGAAGATTACAAGAATGTTCTACAAGATGTTAGAATCGGGAAAGTGACTGAGCGTGGTAAAGAAGCTTTACATGCACGATTACTGTCAAATTTATATCCAGAAGAAGACGTTTTGCCAGAGGATATTTTTCAGAAAATTACTGTGAAGAAATCTGGAATATGTTTGATGCCAACTCTTGCAGAATGTTCCATCTTCAACAACAAAATGTTGAATTTAGAAAAACAAGAGATTGTGAAACTGGAAGCTATTGACAAAATAGAGCATATGGGAGCAACAATTATTTTGTCTGAGAATTTGAAATCTAAATTGGATTCATTAGAGAAGACTATATCTAAAACTGCGGGTTTTGAAAAGACTCTGAATGTGTGCTTAAATTGCCGTATCATTTTGAGAAGGAATTTACATGTTGAAAGAGGTCTGGTAAATGGATCAATGGGTAATGTTGTTGATTTTGAGAAATACAGAAGTAGAGATGGAATCAAATTTTTAAAAATTCAATTTGATGGTATTGAGGAAGTACAGCTAATTGGTTGTTGCACAGCAAGGTTTTTGCTTGTAAAAGACTTATATGTTCGCCGTAAGCAGTTTCCTGTTTGCTTGGCATATGCGGTGACAATTCATAAATCGCAAGGTTTAAGTGTAGACACTGCTTTAGTGAATATTGGCAGTTCTGTGTTCAAAGAGGGTATGGCTTATGTAGCATTGTCACGAGTCAGAACTTTATCGGGATTGTATTTGATTGACTGTGATGTCACAAACATTTGTGCGGATCTAGATTGTGTTAAGGAATACAATAGGTTAAGAAGAGAGTATGCGCCACATTTGCCTCAATATCCTTTGTTTGAGAAACGTGTGGTAGGCCGGAAACGAAGAAATATCAGTAATAGTAGGGAGGTTGAAGCAAAAAGACCAAAAGTCGATGATCCAAAAATTGTAAGCAGGAATAAAATGAATTCTGTTGAGAATGTTGTTGGTTTTTAATTTGAAAATAGTTCTGGTGTCAACTGCTATGCTAATGTAGTTGTTAATGTTCTCTTTTCACTAGAGACTTTAAAAGAACAAATTGTGATCAATTCGGTATGCTGTTTGTTGAATTCTGTGTTAGAGAAATATAGTGCTGATAGAACGAGAGTAGAAAGTGTGTCTGAAATTCATTTTCTGTTAGACGAATGTTCAGGTCAAACAGAATTCTCTGAAAATATTCAGCAGGATTGTCAGGAGTTTTTAATGTATATGCTTGATGTATTGCAAGATGAGGGTGTAGATGTAGATTATCTGTTTGGCCTTTCTTATCTATGGCAGCATGACTGCGAGAACTGTAGGCTATCAAGTACTACTAGTGTAGACTCAGAAAGATTTATATATTTAACTTTGCCTGACAGTAAATCAGTATCCTTCAATAAGCTAGTAAAGGCAGCCGATCAAAACATGGAGTGTAGCCAATGTAAGTCTGCAATGCTGTCCACGTTAATTTTACAAAGTTATGGCCAGTATGTCAATTTAATGTTCCAACGATGTAGGCCTGATGGAACTAAATTGACAACTTTAATTAATAATTTTGTGGCTTCGCAGTTGTCAATATCAGGAAGGACTTTTATAACTACTGCAATTATATATCATGACGGTCCTTCAACTAATTCAGGACATTATACAGCTTATTTAAAATCTGGAAACGGCTGGTCATTCTGCAATGATTCTGTTTTAACTTTCAAAAAAAGATTGCCTTTCCACCTTCAAAATTCTTACCTGGTGTTCTTACAACCAAAATTTTAGGAAAGGAATCTTGGGATTTGTTTAGAGGAATTTTCAGAGGTTCTAATGGCTCCTACTTTATATGGCCTTGTGGATAATTGTAGTACAGAGCGAAAACTGTTTGTGTTTATAAGCTAAGTCAAGCAGCAGATCAAAATAAGGAGTAGAGGAAATGTAAGTCTGCAATGCTGTCCATATTTTTTATGGAAACTTATGGGTGAAATGTCATTTTACAATTTGAACTACTTAAACTGGATGAAAAAAAGTTGTTAAGTCTAATTAAAAATGTTTTGGCTACACAGTCATCGATTTCAGGAAGAACATTTGCAACTGCAGCTATTATATATTATGATGGTCCTTTGACAACATCTGGATATTACACAGCTTATTTGAAATATAAAAAAGGCTAGTCTTTCAGCAAACATTACCAATTGAGTACGAAGCAATGTTGCCTTCTGACTTGATTACTGAAGTGAGAATTTAGGGTAGGTAATTGGACTATAATGATTCTAGGTGTTGCTGTAATTTAGTGTGTTTTAAATTGCTTTGTATGTCTCAGTTTTCTTAAAACGATGGAGTTTATCTTTCAGAAAGTGGCGGGCAGAAAATAGTAACAGCACAACAGAGTATAAGCTGTTCATAGGACATCCTTTGACGTCATAGAAAGTAAGTTACTTTTGAGGAGTTCTGATTTCTGCTTAGTTATATTATTTGGGTTTTTTAAACACAATCATTTTGATTGTGTTTTTTTTTCCCCACTGTTATATGATGAATACCTTCAACTCACTGTTTTCAGTGAAATTTGATATTTTCTGATAACAGCAAAAATAAACCATTAAATATGTATAATTCATTTTGTACTTTGAATTGTGATTTATAATATGTGTTCATTTTGTCTCATGCTCGCTCTTTTTTTACTACCTTGTATTATTTTAAATTTTTTTGTTCTTTCTTACACAGATTAAAAGTATAAAAATGATAATTGACTACGTTAATGACAATTATAAGGTAAGTGTTTAGTACTATTTACGTTACATGTCTATCAGATTTAACTTTTATTAGTTCCACTGCTTCATTCTTTAACCCTTAGTTTCCTGCCTTTGCTACTTCCTTCATTTCTTTTTCTATTACTTATTTATACTACTCTTTTCACTCCTTTTATCAGTCCCTCTTTCAACAGTAACTGTGTGTTACTCCCTCTATTTGTCTTTCTTTTCACATTACTCTCTGTTTATTTACTCGTCTTTTTTTAAAAAAAAGAAATTTTTTTTAGTTCGCTCCCGGTTCGCGTACCGGAGCGCTAACCGGGAAGCGAATCAAAGGAAATAGAGGATGCTAGAGTGCTAAACATTCTAGCAATTATTTTTAAAAGGGAAGGTAGTTCTGAAAAAAACTTTTATTTTATTATTTTTGTTGTTTTATATTTTTTTTTGTGTTTTTTTGGAGGAAGGGGAAACAAAAATGATTCACTACAAAGGGCTCAACAGGAGCAACAAAAAAAAAAGAAAATTTACTTTCTTGGACGTTTTGGACATTGATGATGTTCATATGCTCTATTTATTAGAGTAACACTCCTCTCTCCACATGAAATTAATTTGCCACAAGCTATACATGTCATTTTCATCTGTCCAAAGTTCTTCTGAAGATTTGGGACCGTTTCCCTTGCCTCTGATTCTATTATTGCTAGTTCATTGGTGGATGTACTGGCAGGTCGGGGGTTATCCACCAAATCTCGAATTTGTGCAGCACTATAATTAATCGGGTGCCACCTCTCCATGTGTCGATGCATGGTATGATTACCATAACTATATTTTTTTTCGGTCCCTCTGGAAAGTACATCGTGGCAGATGAGGCAGGTAACGTACCTGGCATTTACTTTTTTTAAATGTGGAGGAAAAGAAAAAAATTGCCAAATAAAATGTTCTTTAACATGGGACGTCCTTGGCATTTCTTTCAAAAACCCCCTTGTCCATTGCTCCTGTTCCTAGTCTTCCTCTTCTTCCTCCTCTTGTTGGAAGATGACCTGTGGAGTTGGTCCTCTCTTCCTTGGTGGGGATGGTGGTGGTGGGGATCCACCAGCTGCAGCTACTACAGATGCCATGACTAAACAAGCAAAAACAGGTCTTTCTCTCATAAAAATGAAAGTCGGAGTGAGGAAAAAAGGTGGGACTATCATCATTTGGGAAAAAAAATGTTCTAAACCAATTAAAAGTGTTTATTTTACGTCATATGATCAAGCGTTCCATCATTAGGAAACTAAAAGTAAAATGAACCAATGAAAAGTTTTATGAACTAGTCACATGACCTGTTATGCTTACGTTACGCGCTCCGCTCCGCGCTGCTCCTCGGATCGTTTCCGGGGCTCTGCGTTTCGTGCCTTGGTTCGCGTTCCAGAACGCTTGCGGGTGCGCTAACGCGGCGCGTCATAAGGCGCAATACGCAGTAACGCGATACGTTGCGATTACACGACGCATCACGATGTGGCTTTCTAACGCGGTACTTGCACTAACGTAACGTTTACCGGTTCGCGGACCGGCAGCGAAACAAGAAAAAATTATTTAAACTATAATATAAATTAAATTAAAAAAATATAATACAAAAATATATAAAATATATTTGTGAATTAGAATAAGAATACATTTTACAGCTTTTGATATTTGCTATTAAATAACCATTGAAATTCACTGAAAAAACCATAGGTTATAGACCATATATAGTTAGGGATTAGCATTTACAAAACCATGAAAATTCACTGAAAAAACCATAGGTTATAGACCATATATAGTTAGGGATTAGCATTTACAAAACCTTAATTTACTCGCACAAAACCATAGAAATTCGCATATATAGTTAGTTGCAATAACTATATATCGCGCACCCGCAATCCACTGCTGATGATGTCACATATTACATCATTCATGACATGGTCAGTGACATCACTGCGGTGAACAAGCCTGCTGGTCAGGCGAAACGCGTCCGAGGGCGAAATAGAAATAAACACTTTGGTCTGCACAAGTCTCGTCACTGGTAGTTTTTTCTGCCTGGGAGGTGAAGTGTTGCCGGGACTGGCTCCAGAGGTCCCGTTTGAGACGAGACGCCCGCTGTTTTGGAAGGTGGCAGTTTTTTCTTCTGGAGAAAGAGGAGTATAAGAGAATATATATATATATATATATATATATATATATATATATATATATATATATATATATATATATATATATATATATGTATATGTGTATATATATATATATATATGTATATGTATATATATATATATATATGTATATGTGTATATATATATATATATATATGTATATGTGTATATATGTATATGTGTATATATATATATATATATATATATATATATATATATGAACACACACTCGATTAGCGTAACTCTCGCCTCTTGCCTCAGCAGGCTCCCGGCGGGATCGCCACCTCCCAAAGTATTAAACGGACTCCTGGCAGTACAAACGCTCATAAATCAGCAAGACACCAGAGCCGGGGCCCAAATGTTCGTTCAAGGTGCAGATATTTTATTGGCACACGGAAAACCCAACGCGTTTCAAAGCTTTCGCCTCTTGCTCACGGGTAGAGTGCAACAGTGGCCATTCCATATTTAAAGTGATACAAATGTTTGTATCACTTTAAATATGGAATGGCCACTGTTGCACTCTACCCGTGAGCAAGAGGCGAAAGCTTTGAAACGCGTTGGGTTTTCCGTGTGCCAATAAAATATCTGCACCTTGAACGAACATTTGGGCCCCGGCTCTGGTGTCTTGCTGATTTATGAGCGTTTGTACTGCCAGGAGTCAGTTTAATATATATATATATATATATATATATATATATATATATATATATATATATATATAAATTTGAGGTGGCAGCATAGGTTTAAATAAAGTCAGGTCAGCCCAAGTAGGAAGCATAGTGTGAGGATGAATGGATGACATACACTACGATAAAGACTATGACATAATGAAATGGCATCTAATAATGCCATTATATTTGTTTAACAATTCTTTTTTTGCAATTTGGAAGATATTGTTTTAAGCAGATATACAAAAAGTGGCCACCGTTGAGTTTTTAAATGCAAAGTATATATTTTTGTAATTGTATATAGGTATTTATTGTGAACTTTAGATATTTATAGCACCTGTCACTTTATCTAAACATATTTATACGAGTTTGTGCATTTATGCTGCTCATAATGAATTTTTAGAATGGTCTACCATTTTTTTATTTATTTTGTGCAAACTTCTTGTGTATTTTTAGGAAGTATGTTTGGATATAATGATGTATTTATACAGTCAAAATAATTGTCGCATTCAGCAATTGTATGTGTATATTGTGTGCAAACCTTTACAGAAATCTCTTATCAGTATTTCTTCACTGTCTATGGATATGGTCATGTGTCACACAGGAGGAGGGTGCAGTTGGGAGAAAAAAACTTTAAAAAGTAAAGCTGGTGCGGTGCTCATTGTGTGATCAAGAGCACTTGATGCTTGAAACGCGTCATCATTGAGAGGTTGCAAAAATAAATCATTTGCCTAACCTGAAGCCGTGGGGTCCGTCTCTTCATTTCGCCATCCAGTGGAGGTTGTGAAGATTGTTGTGGATATATATATATATATATATATATATATATATATATATATATATATATATATATATATATATATATATATATATATATATATATATATATATATATATATATATATATATATATATATATATATATATATATATATTTTAAAGGGGGGACACCGTGCCCCCCCTCCCATAGCCTATTATGACCCGGGCACCCAACCCTCCCCCGGGCCATATATATATGTTAAAGTGGAGGGGGCTGTGTGGTATCACTACTTGAGCATCTTTAGGCCCTGGGGACCCCATCTCCCAGGGATGTGTTTTTAGTTTAAAGTAGGGGGGCACATGCCTATTATGGCCCTGGGTACCCCATCCCCAGATATATATATATATATATATATATATATATATATATATATATATATATATATATATTCAATGAAAAAACCATTGGTTATAGAACATATATAGTTAGGAATTTGCATTTACAAAACCTTATTTTACTCGCATAAAACCATTGAAATTCCATATATAGTTAGATGTGCTAACTATATATCGCGCACCCGCAATCCACTGCTGATGATGTCACATATTACATCATTCATGACATGGTTAGTGACATCACTGATGACATCACTGATGACATCACTGATAAAATCACTGATAACATCTCATTTGACATGACTGATCACATCACTGATGATATCATTCATGTGATAATACCATGAACCTCTTCAGACTCTAATATAACCTTAGATACAATCAGTGTAAACAGACAGTCACAGACTGTCACTCATCCATGGAGTTACTCACACACCTAGTCAGTTATGCCAAAAATCAATCACACCTCCATTTTCTCAACTATACAGTTATACACACCTTACTTATTCAAACATATACTAACACATATTTACTTTACTCTCTTATACAATCCATGATACATGTTCACAATGATCCATACAGCCACTCACACATTCACTGGCTCTTATGCACAGTTATTTATAGATGTCAACTCTCACATGTACTGTGTTTTACATATGTACTTACTTTGACATGTAGCACTGAGATATCCATTCACTCACTAATACACTCATGCACAGTCAACCGCCCATACAGCTGTTTCCACATACACTTTTGAACCCATACATATAGTGAATCAACTACTCACACATCTATGTACAGAGTCACACACCTCCCAGCCACCCATACACACACACTCAGTTTCCCATACAAATACTTGGACAACCAATGAATAACCCATAGAGTTACTCATATAGCTACTGATCAACATATGCAGCAGTTTGTAGAACAACAGATATAATGATGCACAAATTAAAACAGTTTAGTCACTAACCCATGCACTCAGTGAGACACATTTAATCACTCACTCATACAGTCAGTCATGCACCTACTAAATCCTTCATCCAGACACTTATACATCCACTCATTCTTCAATATGTAAGACATATTTTAACTTTACAGAAACATACAGTCACTGGATGTTGTCATCAGTTATGTCATCAGTGATGTCATTTGAGATGTCATCAGTGATGTCATCAGTGATGTCACTAACCATGTCATGAATGATGTAATATGTGACATCATCAGCAGTGGATTGCGGGTGCGCGATATATAGTTAGCACATCTAACTATATATGGAATTTCAATGGTTTTATGCGAGTAAAATAAGGTTTTGTAAATGCAAATTCCTAACTATATATGTTCTATAACCAATGGTTTTTTCATTGAATTTTCAAGGTTTTGTAAATGCAAATTCCTAACTATATATCGACTATAACCTATGGTTTTTTCAGTGAATTTCAATGGTTTTTAATAGCAAATATGAAAAGCTTTAAAATGTCAAGTACGTGATAGATAAAAACATTTTCGTATTTATGCACGCTGATGTGCTTTGAACGCTGCCCCCCTCCCCTCTTTTCTCTTAGTAGTACTCTCTCTTTGCAGATAGTGAAGAGTAGTTAACGCAGGCCTTTACCCCCGTTGTAATCCGTCCTGCCTGCTTGTCTCTCCATTTGATTGATTATTATCCAAGCATTTACTGTTTTACAATTGATTCTCTTTGGTTCATTCTCTATTTACAAACAAGCACAAAGTCGCAATACTCTGTTTAGTCTTTGCAGATCGTGAAAAATCGTGTAAAAAAATAAAAGTAATCGAGCAAAATCAGTAGGCCACTAATTGGATCTCTTTTTGACCTCGCTAAAATAGAAATATTATAAACAACCCTTCATGAGAAATACGAAAATAGTGAGATGAACTGAGCTCCACACCATGAGGGCTGCAAGACAGCTCGGCTCCGTCACCCATCCCGCCCAAAATAACGACAAACCCTATGCAAATATTAAAAATATAGACAACACACCAGCAAAGAAACAGGGTAAAACATTTTATTAAATAACTATTTACATAACACTGGTTTATAAGATGATGTCAGTAGTGGACCGATGTGTGAATAGGTCGGAAGCAGCACAAGGCGCCAAGATCCGGATGGAAAGTCCTGGATGTTGGGTGCCATAGTTCAGAGTTCTGAGTTTGAGCCTTTTTCAATGCCTGTGCTTTGTTGTTTCCCCTCCATCAAAAACAAAAAAAAAATATAAAACTGTGCAAAAATACAAAAAAATCAAAAAATGTTTACAAAAGCAGTGCTTGTAAGACTGTCTGAAGCTTATTTCCACCTACTGCAGCTTCACTATTCTCAAAGTAAGTGAGGGTCGTTTGTGGACCTGACTGCATTTGAAAACAATGTTATATTGTACCTCCCTAAACCGCTTGACGGGGGCCCCCGAGGGGCGGTGTGATGGCACGGACTCGGAGAAGACGCTTGGCTCCGACCCCCTCCCCAAGTCTTATAGCACTGGTGTAGCCTGAGATCGCCCCCGACATAGGCGGCCGGCTCCCGGGGTCCGGCGGAACTTTTTGCCTTTTGATGACTCTTCTATTCTGGACTTTGTCCCACAATCCGTTTGACCTGAAGACACGCTGTAGTGGGGCGCCCCTTTACCGTTTCAGTTGCCATTCCGCCCGCTTTTGCTACACTGTGCCTCTTCCGCCATTCAGCTGTTTACCGCCCGCTCTTGCGACTACAGCGTCTCGCTCACCATGTTGTTGAGTTGCTCCCACTCTTGCAGTGCAGCGATAGGCGGCTGCCACAGGACTCTCAAAATGGCGGCCGGCTCTTCGGTTTTGGGCCTGGTCCACTAAAATGGCCCTGGGACACCTTGGAACTCGGACGCTTCCCTGATAGGGCTTGGGTCCCATTCTCGAAAGCGTCCCCTCAGCCGTGAAGATTCTACAAAAGTCTTGGGGGCCCCCGACTCCCGCAGGCTTCTGGTGGGGAGCGGCTGCCATGTCTGCTCGTGGAATGGCCACGACGGAGCTACGAGATGGTAGTGCTCTCATGCTGACGCCAGCTTTAGTCTGAAACATCCAGAAACACTGTAGACTACCAATTCGATCAGTTCCGGTAGCGCCCCAACATGACCCGGAAGAGAAGAACTTGCCCTCCCCTCTTTGACTGATGGTTCTTGTTGCCTGTCCCCTCTGTTGTCATTTAACAGAACTTTTTGGACTGCTGAAAAGGGTTGTGTTCCGAACGCTGGTTGGTGGAGACATTTTGACTATATTCTTGACCTACGTTGTTGCGTAATGCGTTATATGACACGCCGCGTTAGCGCATCCGGAAGTGATCCAAGGCGCGGCGCGCAGCGCGTAACGTAAGCATAACAGGTCATGTGACTTGTTAATAAAACTTTTCATTGGTTCATCTTACTTTTGTTATTTTAATGATGTAAAGCTTGGTCATATGACCTAAAAATTACGCTTTTTATTGTTTTCGAACATTATTTTTTTTTAAACATATGTTATAATATTCCAGGCTAATGTAAAAACGAACAAAAACAACAAATAATTAACATACAGTATTAGAAAAGTCTATCATTCTTTTATCCTTATAGTACGCTGCCCAGAACGCTTTCCGGTTCGCGAACTTGGCGCTTACCACGCAAAAAAAAAAAATATATATTTTTTTTTTGACCCTCCTAGGCCCTTTTAAAACCTCCACATAAAACCTAGGGGGTCAACGAGGATCTACTATGCCCCCTTATGGTAATTTCCCCCTTTGTTTTGGCCTCCTCTTGTCTCTCGATCCTACCGAGAGACAAGATGGCGGCCGCTCCGGACTGTTTAGAATGTTGACAGACACCGGAGGGCCAATCAGCTTCGCATCGCAAAGTTCCGATACGCGAAAAGTTCGCTAACCGGATCGCTGCCCGGAGCGCTGTTACAGATATATATCTTGATTTAAACGTTAATTTCTCAAAATCCACTGAAGTACATATATTGAGACCTAGCAAAGGCACATCGGGCTAACAGTCCCTACAATTTTGCCAAGTTTCGTGCAAATCCATTCAGCCGTTCGAGCTAAAAGTGAGGCCAACCGCCCTATGGAAATTAACATGGGAAAAACGCGTTTTGGGACCCCCCTTTTTTCTCGGCCCCCCCTTGACGAACCCCCCCCCCCCCCCAAATTTTCAGGGGCTGCTCAGAAACAAAATGTGCCATTTTCCTGAAAATTTCAGCCGATTCCGTCCACAAACGCCAAAGTTATTAGACATAGAATTTTCAAAAGTCCCATAGGAAAAAAATCCTAACTATATATACCTACTGGCTATCGCCAGTAGGTAATATATATATATATATATATATATATATATATATATATATATATATATATATATATATATATATATATATAAAATCTTAAAAAGGAAAGTGCCACGAGGGTGGCTTCCCAGTACACAGGATGTGAGCTGGCCCAGGGGGATTGAGTCCATAGGCCCATAGATGGCTAGGGGGGCAGCACCCCCTCTCTTTAAAAAACGTTTAGCGCCCTAGGGGATGGGATCAGCAGGACCTTTAGAGATTGTGTGGAAGACTGGCACCCAGCCCCTTTTGATGACCTTTTGGCACCAGGGGGTGGGCTCTCCAAGCCCTGTGATGGCACGGGAGGTCATTTCTGCCCCAGTGGTGGGTTCCTTGTGGCCTATAATGGTTTGGGTCCCCTCCCTTTATTAAATATGGCCCCCGGGGGTGGGCTCCCCATGGCCTATAATTGAACAAGCCACCATTTTCCCCCTCGTATCCTGCGGGATCGCAGCAAAAGTTGCTGATTCCTTTTTGACCACATGGGGTGACGCTGAGTCACACCCAGCCCCATGGGGGCCTAAGGACCTACCTGTTTTTTAATGTAACACTTCAGGGTAGGGGACTAAGTCCCTGAGTCCCTTAATGGCTGCCTTCAACATTTTCTGATAGTACTGGCAGCAAATGAGAGGGCTCACTCCTACGATAGTCTGAATCCCAAGGAAGTGAATTGGCCCGAGGGAATAAAAGCTCCTTAGGTCAATCAGAACACTGCATTTTTAAACTGGTGCACCAGCAAAAGTGTCTTGAGCATTTTGCAGACCCAACCACCCAGATAATATTTTTGACTTTTAATTTCTAAAAACTACTGATCAAATTTACACCAAATCACAAAAAGCATGATCTGCGGACTAAGATCAAGCTTCCTGGCAAATGTGGCAATTCCGTTCAGCAGTTTTTACTGTGACCCTTCTTAAAGAAGTCTATTGAAAACGCATGGGGATTTTGTGTTTTGGGACCCCCCCTTTTTTCTTGGCCCCCGCTTGATGGGTCATCCCAAAACTTTCCACACACAAACGAGTCAAAAAAGGCGAAAGGTTTTGTGAAGATTCTGGAAAGGGGCGACCAATCGGTCCCCCCGAACGTATGGTGGAGTACCCCGATCACCCCGGGAAGCCATCTTGGGCGGGAGCCGAGTCCCGGCTGGTATGCCCGAAGCGGCGTAGCCGGGGCGCGCCTTTTCCCGCCCTAGAGTGGGTGGTCCTAGACACCGAAGCCGCCAGCCACGCCCCCGGAGGCGGGCGGAGGCGGGTTTACGCCCGCCCGAAGAAGGATAAAGGAGCGACAAGCCAAAGTAGCATCCTCTTGTTCCTGTGCTCTGAAGCTGCACCTCCCCGCTGCATGTGAGCTCGAGACGGAACGAAGAGCCAATTTTGAGCGTTGTAATTTTGTCTTTGTTCTTTCAGAGAATCATCGTTCGAGAATGCCGGGCAAGAAGGTCGGAAAGCGGGTCGGTACCGATCAGATGCTCCGCATGCTCGTGAAAGACATGGCCGAGATGAAGAAGCAGATGGCGGCAATGAACGGTGTAGGAGGCCCAAAGCGAGTCGTCGGACCAGCATTGCCGGGAGTAGTCCCTAGCGGGAGAGGTAGAAGGTCCAAGAGGGGGGCAACTGGGGGAGAATCCCCGGTTCCCGAGGCGCCGCCGGCGCTCCCCGATACACCGACTGAGGCCCCGATCCCGGTCCCGAAGGAGGGGCAACCAATCCCTGTTGTCGTCACCCCTGTGAACGGGGAGGATATGCCTCCCGAGTTGGCGGCACAGCTGGCAGCGTGGTTGGGGAAAGATAGCGAAGGCACCACGGCGGATGACGCCAGGGCAGTAATGAGGCAGTTGCGGCAATCAAGAGAGGCCGCAAAGGCACCATGTCCTTTTGTTCCCCCGCAGGCTCCAGTGGGTGAAACCGCGACGGGCACGAGTTCGGCAGCGACTACGGTTACAGCTTCTAGTTCAGGTAAGCAGCGACTGCCGATTGCGGGGGAGGGGTCTGTACCCTCGAGAAGGGAGAAAGTGGCTCAGCATATTCCGATTGAAATCAAGGAGAGGATATGGGCTGAGAAATATGTAAATATGTTTTCTTTGCTAACTGATCAGTATGAGATCGAGCATGTGAAGGGTCAAAAGGAGTTTTTGCACCCGAGTGTTTGGCGCGCCAAGATGGCCGCTTTTAAGGTCGATGAGAACATAGGTAATTGGGGCAGAGCGTTTGGCATATTCACTTCAATTATGGGGGAACGAAGGCCTGAAATGTTGGCCGAGTTACCCGTGTACCAGACACGTATTATGGAGTTTTCTCAGTCATATGAGGGCAATCAGTGGTTTTGTTATGATAATATTTTTCGAAAGGCCAAGGAGTTCGACACATCTCTGACGTGGGATTGTTACGACTCCATTTCATGGCAAAAACTGGAGAAATCAGGCATGTTAAAGGCACCATTGGTGGGGGGAAGCGGGGGAGAGTTTTCCCGCCATTCATCTGGGGCGCCCTTTCGGGCAGGTTCAAGTAATGAGCATCACTCGAGATCGAGTGGCAATACAGGCAAAAAAGGCATCTGCTGGAATTTTAACAGAGGAAAGTGTACGAGGCCCCAGGGGTCATGCAAGTTTAGGCACGACTGTGGGGGGTGTGGGCAATCCTCGCATCCTGAGACCATGTGCAGAGCCAAAACGGGTGATAACGGAAGTAGGGGAAGCGCCAAACAGGTCTGAAATAGTCCGAGGGGCGCCTTTACCTACCCCGGTTGATACCATGGCAATGATTCCTTGGCTCAATGAATACCCGGATCATGTCTCCGCTGGGGTGTTGCGAGATGGGTTTTCGTATGGTTTCCGCATCCCAGTGGGGAATTTTCAGGGTAAGGCACAGTGTAGGAACCAACTGTCGGTCCTGCAGAATACGGCGGTGGTACAGGCGAAGATTGTGAAAGAGTCGACCTGGGGTCGGGTTGCCGGACCATTCGACACGCCACCAGTTGCTAATTTTGTTTGTTCCCCCTTGGGAGTGGTCCCCAAGAAGGACCCGGGTGAGTTTCGATTAATACATAACTTGTCCGCCCCGAGAGGTCTTTCGGTAAATTGTTGTGTCTTGTAAATTGTTGTGTCTTGTAAAGCGCACTGCTACCCGGAGGCCTCGTAGCGCTATAGACCGCTGGGGAACCCGTCCTGGCTTTCCCTGTGAGATAGTCCCTCCTGGGGGTCTCCAAGGTGAAACCAGGCATCCCCGGCGTTTGTGTGGGGCCGTTGTGGAGATGAGGCAAGCTAATGCCCAGAGTTGCCGAGTGTGCTCCCTGGTCAGAGTAGGCACCGATGCGAGAATTATCAGTCCGCTGATCCTGGTCCAAGACCCTGCCGCGTCGGGAATCGAACCCTGGTCCCGGGCCGTTCTCTGCACTCGGGTCTGCCGCCTCTAACCAGTGAGCCACACCTCTCCACTGAATGATGCGATAGACCCGGAGGTATGTTCGGTGCGGTACGCATCTTTCGATGAGGCCGTCGCCATGTTGAATCGCCTGGGGCCCGGAGCGCTGATGGCCAAATCAGACATCGAATCAGCGTTCTGGTTGCTCCCGGTACACCCAGACGATCAGCGTCTCCTTGGTTTTATGTTTCAGGGTCGCTATTACATGGATAAATGTATGCCAATGGGATGCTCCATATCTTGTGCTTATTTTGAGAAATTCAGTTGTTTTCTGCAATGGGTATTCACAAGAATGACGGGGTTTCAACATGTTATGCATTATCTTGACGATTTTCTGTTCCTGGGTGCAGCTGGGGATCCAGAATGTGCACAAGCTTTAAATGAATTTTGTGGTCTGATGAATCAGTTTGGTGTGCCATTGGCACCAGGTAAGACGGTGGGGCCATCAACTTCGCTCGAGTTTCTCGGAATAGAGCTCGATTCACTGGAAGGTTGCTTCCGGCTGCCCAAAGAAAAGGTGGTGAGATTCAGGGCCTCCCTTGAAGCATGTATTCGGGAAACCAAGGTGAACTTGCATCAATTGCAGCAAACTGTGGGTCAGTTGAATTTTGCCCTTAGAGTAATGCCAATGGCCCGCCCTTTCTCCCGCTCGATTGCTCAAGCCATGGTCGGTCTTAAAGAAGGGCACCATCGCACGAGGCTCTCGGCCGAGATTCGCCAGGGCATGCGCATTTGGTTGGCATTTCTGGCGGATTTCAATGGTCGGGTTGTCTGGAACAAGCCGGCGGTGTCCTCCGAGGAGTTGGGGCTGTGAACAGATTCGGCGGGGAGTATAGGCTTTGGCGCCATATTCGGTAATCATTGGTCGGCTCAAAAGTGGCCGTCATGGTGGCACGAGTGTGGGCTGACGAGCAACATTGCTTTTCTCGAACTATTCCCTATTCTGGTGGCCCTACAAACATGGCCTGAGGGGTTCCAGGATCACTCTGTGGTATTCTGGTCGGATAACATGACCGTGGTTGAGTGTATAAATAGTCAGGCAGCACGATGCAAATGGATTCTGAGATTGCTTAAAGAAATTGTGTTACTATGTATGCAATTGAACGTGCTCTTTAGGGCAAGACATGTGCCAGGAGTGCTGAATCAGGCGGCTGATGCACTTTCTCGTTTCCGTATGCAGGCCTTCTGGGGTTTTCTGCCCACAGCGGACCCGGTGTCGGCACCATTCCCCGAAGCTCTCTGGTCTCTCGGTGCCCCGAACTACAAAACCTCGTGGGAGAGAGTTTAGCACCCAGGACGAGGAAGGCATATGAAGGGGCGTTCCGTTCTTATCAGTCCTTTTTGGGGTTCGGCTAGGGGGGAGCTTTGGGGCCAGGAAGAGTATGTCGTAAAGTTTTTGCTGTCATTACATCAGGCAGGCAAATCGGTAGCCACGGCCCAGAGGCATCGGGCCGCCATTTCCTTCATGGCGCGGGCTCATGGGATCCAGGACCCTACTGCATCTTTCGTAGTACAGAAAGCGCTGCGTGGGTGGCAACGCCTTGAGGGTCGCAGAGTAGATGAAAGGCACCCGATAGGTCTGGAGAGGTTGGCTCTGTTATTTTCCGTTCTCCCTGCGACTTGTTCATCCCAGTCTGAAACAGTGTTACTCCGGGCCGCTTTTGCATTAGCATTCCATGGGGCTATGCGGGTAAGCGAACTGGTGGCGAGGAACAAGCTGGATACGGGGGGAGGGACTGTGCCGAGAGCACGTTCTAGTTAAGGGGGATTCGATGATGGTCTCGTTTCCCAGGTCCAAGACCGATCAGGGTGCAATCGGGGACAGTATAATAGTCCATCGGAGTCCCGGATCTCCCATGTGCCCCGTCGTATGCGTTGAGGAATATTTGGCGCAGAGGGCGGCATCGTGGGGGGGGACCCTGTTGAGGCACACTGATGCCACCCCACTGACAAGGTTTCAGTTTCAGCGGGTGCTAGCAATGGCAATTTCGGCCGCGGGCTTGAACCCGGGCGATTTTGGGACCCATTCCTTCCGGATAGGGGCTGCTACAGAGGCTACAGCCAGGGGTCTGAGTGTGGAAAAAGTGAAGCAATTGGGGCGTTGGTCCTCGAATTGTTACAAAAGGTATGTGCGGTTGCATATGTTGTGAAGCTGTAATCATGTACTCACGCTTCTTGTTTTTTGTTTGGTTTACAGTTTCGCAAGCTTATGAGGCGGGGCGGACTGTGCAGTCGACCCGACACCTGGGAACCAGCGGTCAAAGATCACCGGCTGCGGAAAAAGTGGTGTGGGTCGTGGGCCACTCATACGTGAGGCGTGCCGCGGACGTATTCAAAGCAGGTGACATGATTCACATGGCTGGGGAATACGGGTACAGGGTAACCTTCTACGGAAGGGGCGGGCTCTGTATTGACCAGTTTCAACCTTTTGTCGAGGGTTTGTTAGGGCGGACAAGGTCACCGCCATCTATAATCATAGTGCATCTTGGGGGCAATGATTTAGTGACCACTGGTAGACGACTACTTCTCGAGGCGATACTATCCACAGTAAGTTGGTTGGCGAGAAGGGTTCCAGGGTGCACAATTGCATGGTCCCACATGATTCCACGGAAGGTGTGGCGGGGGGCGAATTCTGTGTCTGCTATAAATCATTTGGTGAAGAAGGTATATAACAAGTTGGCGAGGCTGTTTCGTACAAGTGTATTGCATTCGATTCCTCATGGTTGTATCAGGGGGGACAGTATGTATTTGGAGGATGGGGTCCATTTGTCCCGGGTGGGGAATGTTTTACTTATAGGAGACCTCGTAGCCTGGCTAAAGAGTTTACAGCATGACCTTTAGGTAGGAGTTTTTTGTGGGGGGTCCGGATAGCCGGTCAACTATCCGGCCTGTGGCGGTAAGGTCATGATCGGTGAGCAGTAATTGGAAGATCCCTATGGGGGGGGCGTCACCCATTACGGATGGGAGCGCCCGGGGGGAGGTGGCCATTGGCCCCTCAACGGGGAGGCGGTCCCTTCTAAGGATGGGATGCCGAAAGGAAAGGGAAGGCGGTCAAGGCCCCTCCCTGGATAGGAGGGGCTACGGGCCCCTCCTGGGAATTTCCCGGGGCCAGGACATCTGCGACGGCAGATGTGGTAAGTTGTGTGGGGTGGGGAGGGGGGTCCACGCTACCTTCTAGACACCTCACACGAGTCCTCGGACGACCTTAAAATGGCGTCGAGTTAATTGGGGCCCCCGTCAAGACAAGGGAAATTGGTGTGTGCACATGAGGTACAGTCCTCTGTGTGGCCGCCCCTCACAAGTGAGGGGGTAGTTCTGGTTTAGGGATCTGACACCGGTTACGACCTTGCCGTTGGCCCTTAACGTTAGGATGTACAATTTCAATTTAAGAATGTTTTGTAGGATGTTAGTATCGGCTAGGAGAACCTTTGTATTAGAAATATGTTAAGGTCAGCCAAAACATCGTTATATGGAAATGAAATTGTACATGATATGAAACTGTTATTTTAATGTTTTAATTTTGTTTCATATTTTAATAAATACGGCCGGGAGGGTAACTCCCTCCCGCCTTCCAAAAGTTCAGAAATGTTTCCGTATTCCCATTCTTGGGGATTGTGTTGAGAGGGGGTGATGGGTATCTCAGCCATATTAAAATGGGGCTAAAGTTAATAGAAACACAAAAACCGCTTTTCACCTGAACAGCTGACTAAACTACCCATTGGTGACCGACACTGGGTAATATATGTAAACACACATATACATGTGTATAGGTATATTTATTCCAACATGTAATACAATTTAATGTAGTAGGGTAATTAATATTTTGACTTAATTTGTTTTTAATAATTGTAATTTAACATTTTATTTTAAGTTAATATTAAATTATTAGCTAGTTGCATTTATTTTTTAAAATGTAAATTGGAATTGCTATTATAATAATTTAGTTTTAAACTACCCATCTTTGAGCCCTGAAAACTATGTACTACCCCAAGTAGTTGCTGTATCCATAAGTCATTTAAGGATACATAAGACATAAAAGCCAATGTCGCTTCCTTCTTTCTAGTAGAGTGTACTTTTGGCTTCACATCCAGAGATGTATTTGCTAAATCATAGCAAACTTGCATAGCTTGTACCATCATCTGGCAATAGGTCCTCTAGATAGCGCAGTACTAAAACTTGTGGTGAGTGCTCAACAAAGAAACCTTCCTGTTGGATATAGTACATATAGTCATTCCTGTGTCTAATCTATGTACTGCTTTGCCTTCAGCATTTGTTGGCTTTTGAAAATAAAAACGCTAGTTGTATTGTTTGATTTACATGCAAAGGTCAAACCACCACAGGTGGAAATCTTTAGAACACACACTGCAGTCTTCAGACTTACGGATAGTGCGGGATGGTGAGGCAGAACATGCGTACCGGTTGTTGGGCCTTAACCCTTTGCGTGCTGCTGTCGGCCGTCGCGAGCACTCCCTCCCCAGTGCTGCGCACGGCCAACGCAGCCCCGCCCACCCTTTAGAACGCCTTAAGGCATTACGGTCGAACTTCAGTAGCAGTTGGGGAAGAATTTTAAAAGTCTCCAGGACACAACTACTATCATACCTACTACTTAGAAGTCCCCCTGGAAAAACCTGAATCCTTGATATAGCATAAATCTCTGGTCTTTTCTGATGTCTACTCAGTATGTCACTGTCAAAATGTACTAACCTTGGCATCCTTATCGGGCTGGAGTGAAGAGGTTTTCACTCTTCAAGCCGACTACCGCCTCCTCAATACTATAGTGGAATTATACAGTAGGACCATGGAAAAGGGAATGAAATAAGAGAGTAAAAAAGGATACACTAGAAATCGTCACATGCCTGGCCACACAGCTGGGCTTAATCTGCACTATGTAGCGATGATATCCAAAAGGTAAAAAAGACTGGCTATAGTTTGAGCACTGATATTTTACGCTGAAGTGTTGCCTATGGTACACCTGCTGACACTCTGTATTTCCAGTTTCTAGTACAATTTAAAACTCTGCCTTTCTTCTGGCATGAACTACGAATATGTTTCGATATAGTAACTGAAGAGGCGGCAGCTTCACAATAAGCTTCATTACCAATGAAAGATACCTTCAATATATATGCTTGGTTTGAATCCAAAGTGGCAGATGGATAACTGTACCATGAAAGTATTCATTGGCATTGGATTTATGGTTTCTAACTATGGTCATATATGTATTCACTGTGTTTGATATCAGCATACTAAAAACAAAATAAGGTTGTGCTAATATACATACATTAGAGTATGAAATACTTAATAACCCACAAAATGGACCACAAGGAATTTATACTTTGTGCTTCAAGATGGCCGCAAATTCTGCAAGTCTCGTCAAAGTCCTGTGGGCTCATGCCGTTATTTAGGTGTGTTATGCAACGTGTCCTTCTAAGACACAAGGCTTCGGTCCAGCTAGTACCCAACTCCTGTGCATCCTTCCAATCCTCTGCTCATGAAAACATGAACTCTACTGAGTCTTGGAGTAGCAGGTCATATTGAACCAGTGCGAATGGTATGCCCACCCTACGCCGCTTCTTGACAATAATGGTTTTTTGATGAAGGCTGATTGGTGGACATTTGGAGTTGTACACCATTTGTATAAAAGAGTTTGCCAACCGTTTTTTTTTGTCATGGTTTTATGATCGTGGTTTATTTAATAAATGTTTTATGGTCATGTACATCAATGGATTAATATTTTTACAGTTTTAGAGATTAAATAATTTATGCTATCTATTTTATTGCATTTGTGTTTTGTGGTATGGTGTACTTTTATGTATTGAAAAGAAATGCGAAATAAAGAATGAATTGAATTGACTTTTCAATGCAGTCTCAACTCACCCCTGAACCCACCAGCGGGAACAAAGAATCTAAAATGGACGTTAAGTTGAGAGGCATTTGTAGGCTTATGACTGACATTATAGTGAGTCCTACTGACTGTGTAAGTCAATGCCCAACAGGAAAATAAAGTTGAAAATTGTGGATAAATACACAGCATGTGAATATATAAAACATTAATGCTGTAAAATACAATTCGTAAGGTATGCGTAGATTTCACAACTGCCTACAAGTAAAAGTATCTCGGCAGTTACTCCTATCCCATGATCACACCTGTCAGGTAGTGATGAAACAATGAATGAAGATTCTGCTCTAAGAAATTAGGCACTTCAAAAGAATGATGGAGAGAAAAGAAAAAGAACGCTAACGAAAGGAAAGAAAAATATAGAAACAAATCAAGAAAGAAAGACAAAGTAGAGACTGAAAAAAGGAGATAAATCAGGAACGGCAATAGAAAGACAGTGGCACTGAAAGGAAGCCGAAAGAAAGAAAGCTATCTGCATATAATGCACTCTCATAAAGAATTACATCAAAGTGCTTCCCGTTCAAGATGAGTGATAGAGCACTGAGGATTCAAGAAAGGAGAAGTTTAGTTTAGTTTAGTTTAGTTTATTTGTATAGTTAATTAAAACCGTTGCAATACAAATTTCATAAAAGCTCTTAAAACATCTATTATAAAACACTTTAAAAAATATCATGAAAGGAGAAACTCAGCAATACAGGATAAAACACACAGTTGAGAGCGCCGGTCTCTCTGTAATAGGCTTTCATCCTGTTCAGCCGTATGCCGTGTTTACCCTGTGTGCTCGACCCTGATCTCTCTCTTGCTGAGTAATGTCACACTGGTGTTAGGCCGTTATGTTCCATAAGGTGCCAATTGGTCCTATTGTCCGTCTGCTGTTTGGCTTGCGTCTTTGATGATTTCTACCAGTTTTGGCATTTTCTGTTCAGCCACTCTCAAGAACTTCACAAATCTACAATTCAGTTGCATGAAGGGAGAAGAAAGGAGAAGGAAGACTGCTGATGACTTTATGAAGAATAAGTTGTGCGGTAGTGTGAGTTTATTTTTTTTAAAGATGCAGACTGTTTTTACTTACTGTGTATTCCTGATGCATTACCATTTTATATGCGTGCTTGAAAACATACTATGGGAAAAAAAACATGTGAAGATTGTTTTAGCTGATTGGAAGATTCTTATGCATGGGTCTTACATGATAACAGAAAAGTATTCATATCTGACCATCAAATACATTTTAAACCAGATGGGACTTGGAGACATGGCTGCCTTGCCCAGCAATAGTTGACAGAGAATTTGTAAACGGTGCAAAATTAAGTGTCCCACTGACATGGATTGACTTCATAAAGAAATGTACCTCACTGAAGAGTGTTGTGATTTGTAACATGAAACGAATCATTTTCAGAATGATCAGTATTGTTATGTGAACTGTAAATGCATGAAAATAAGATAAAATGCAAATAAAGAGATTAAAAAAAAAAAGAAACAAATTATTTTCAGGGATAATACCTTGCCATGGACAAGTTTGACCCTTGGGTGAAAATGTTTGCCTCCCTGACCTTCAGCTGTCTCAGGCAAATATCTAGGTATGAACCTGGCAATAATTATGATAGTTGCTTGTTTTACATACACAGCAAGTAATATCATAGTACGTCTAAGTGCTAAATCTAAATCTAGTGTAAGAAGAGCAGCCTGGTACGCTGTATCAAGGATCAGGCTATTGATAAAAGTCTTCCAGTTGTGAAAGGGGTGAAATAATGCGTCTGAGTCTAATGCCGCATTATCAATAGGTAAACATCAGTGAATATGCAACATGCCTGACTGATGGGCCTTAATAGGCGATAAAACTACTGTTAAACACAAACAAAGGTCCAAGGGGACAAATTAAAGACCCTAACTGCTAAACCCCCTGACTTGAAATGACACCAACAAAAATTAGCAGTGAGTCAGGAAAAAACAACTGATCATGTACCCAACACAAAAGAACAGGGAAAGTTTCAATTTGAACGAGTTCCCATCAGTCCACCATCGAGACCGCCCTTCATCATCTGGGATCTCTACTCCATTGTAAGGTAAGGAAACCTCAAGAGACTTGGTGGTATTAGTAACCAAGTCGAGGGTATCCCAAACAGAATATCAAAGATGTACAACAGGTAAATCTGGTGAGGAACTAAATAGCAGTGCTAGAGAAATGTGCAAGTGAAAGAGAGAAAAGAAGCTCTAAAATTAGGTAGTGGTAGGGGAAAACAACTTTAATATACACCCTCACACTCCTAACAGAATAAAAAACAGTGCAATAGTAGCTTTAATAGGAAACTACTAGCTGGAATACTGGGTCGACATGTTTCTGCAGTCTCGTGGAGCCTAGCGGTCTCCTGCTGCTTCATCAGGACCAAATGCTACTGCTATTAAAAAGAAAGATAAACCATATCACCTGATATATGTAAATCCTACTCGTCTTCCCAACCCAATTGTTGGGAAGGAACAGCCCCACCTCACCTGGCACCAGCTCAGGTAGTGGGCGCACCGCGCTCTCCGTCGGTACACCGGTCGTCCCTCTGAAGCTGTTTCGTGGGGACGCCAGAGAAATCTCTAAAATCAGTAAGTACGCATACAGACCCCATTAAATTCGTTTAAGAACAGAGGCATGTTTCACCTACCCATTGCCTTAAGCAAGTTAGAGTGGGTAAAAGAATAACATTATTTTTTCTTTAATTCTCTCTGCCAGAATCAAATGAGCGTCCAGTTTTTAACATAAGCCGCCGCCCAAGAAATAGTGCGAGCAAACAGAGATATACATAAAATATCTCGTCAAGGTAAGAACAACCCAACAACTAAATGAGACTCTCTCTCAAATAGTGGTAAACCGTCAGACTTGTAACAATTTCCTCATATGTTTTCAGGGAAACTTCCCCCAAGTTCGGCTGGGCAAGGAGTAAATACCACCGTCCACCGTAGGATTGTAACAAAACCAATCCAGGTAAATAACGCTTTAAATAAACTAGCTTTAGATACGGAAGGTAATTAAGTAAAATAAACCATGCCTTAAAACATCCTCGAAGTCCTCATCCAGGAATTAATCATGTACGATCAAGGGGCCAAGAAACGAGGCACTTATCAAAAGAGTAAACAGAATAAATCCTTTGATGCCATAGAGAAAAATGTTTTTTTCAGATAATCAGATCCAAGCAAGAATTTATGGTGTACTATGAATGAGTTATTGCCAAAAAAGTAATAGAACAAATCTTTTTCTGCCACATAGAAAAAAACATTTTCAGACCCAAATAACTACATGGGAAATGGAAACCCTGTCTTCAAGTGAAAGGTCACAGAATTAAGGTAGATAAAACTTGTGAATAAAAAAAAACCCTTTTTTTGACTAACGAAATGAAAAGTCCTATAAACTTATGCCACTCGTGTTTTTCACTTTTAGAAACTGTACCGAACGGGTAAAAATCTCAAAAATCGCGCATTGAATAAAGCGATCAATGAACTACCAAGTAGGTAAGTTCTATAAATATAAGTTCTGAATGATTAAATACCAGCCCATAAAAATGAGAGGAGAGAAGAAATATGTTATTCCTCTAGGTCAGGAGGTTTGTCAAATTCAACAAAACCGAATAGCCCAGACAAGTCACCAATTAAACTAGGTGTCCTTCACTATATAATAAAGATAGTACAATTTTCTAAAAAAAAAGGTGCCGAGGATTTATCACGCGGTACATAGAGGGATACCGGAGTAAGGTTAGACCATAGAAGGTTGCGAGATTTACAAATGTTTTTTATGCTTGTTAATGACCGGAAAATGGTGCTTGTCCCAAAACCTTTGTTATGTGTAGACTAAGGCCCATTAGAAAATAGTCGAGAATATGAAGTATATGCACATGTTTGTTTTAAAATGATTAGTTCGAATGTAATTATCACAGGAATCACTGTACCACTAAGTTTGCAAATATTTGTTAAAATATTCGGTTACTCAAGAGAATGGAAATAATTGTAATCTTTGTATTTTTTAATAGTGATTTTAACATTTGAAATACTGTCCTGAAGAAGGTGACAACTTACATCACCGAAACGCCGCGTCGACACATTTCAGCTTTAAGATTTTAATGTTTCTAATGAATAAATGTGAATGATTTTGTTTTTAATTAAATGGTCGGTCAAATCACCAAATAAAGATATTTTTATAATGAAATTCTCCTGTGATTGTGCATATTCTCATTAGGGTACTAGTGTGCAGTAATCTTGTATGCTTTCCTTGGATTTGAGGTTTTTAACAATCTTAGACAGACTGCTTGTGAAAACTGTTATTTTTGTAAATTTGTTAATCTCCATGCAACCCTGAATACATTATATGGTTCATCCTTAACCTGTTGGTAGAAAATCTCTCAGAGGTAGTAATACCTCTTTAAAAACTTAAGAAAAGGGAACTGTTGTTTTTTTAGAGCATCTAATAACCCCATCCCTTTTCTCTGAAAGGGTTTCTCCTTTAAAATTTCTTTACTTACAACTTGAAAATGAGGCATGACATGCAGAAACACTATTTGGCTGTGTTGGACATGGCCCTTTTTGCAGGGTTATCCCCAAACTTTTTGCTTTTTCCTCCTTTTTTTCCCTGACCTGTTTGTGTTGGTCTTAGGACTCCGGGCACTTTACCACTGCTGATCAGTGCTAAAGTGCATATGCTCTCTGTGTAAACTGTGTTATGAATTGATGTTTCCATGGTTGATTTATGTGTCAGTCCCTAGTAAAGTGCACTGCGTGTGCCAGGAACCATAAATCAAATGCTGTTGGTGGGCTGCAGCACTGGATTGTGCCACCCACACAAACAGCCCGTAAAGTATAACTCTGGCCTGCCATTGCAGAGCCTGTGTGCAGCCTGGGGCTGCCATGTCGACTTGACAAGTGAACACACTTGCAAGTCCCTAAACCTTTCCTTTTCTACATGTGAGTCACCCCTAAGGTAGGTCCAAGGTACCCCCATGGGCAGGGTGCATTGTATGTGAAAGGTAGGACATGCTGTGGTGTGTGTGGCATGTCCTGATAGTGAATTACAGCCTACTTCGTTTTTCACTATTGGAAGGCTAACTGTTCCCCATAGGCAGGAATTGGCAGTTTGATAATAACATCCTATAATCCTAACTGACCTAGAGAACATGTTAGAAATTCGAGTTTAGTATGCCTGAACTCAGAATGATAAATACATCTTTTAGTGAAGATGGTTTTAACGTTCTGTATTTGAAAATACCACTTTAAGAAAGTAGGTGTTTTCTTACCTAACCATCCAACCTGCCTCTGCTAGCTTGTGTATTGTCTGTCTGGTTTGTAAGTGACAGGGGCTGGGGGAGACTCCAGGAGACAGGGTGAGTCAACACAGGGCTGAATAGACCTATCTGCATGTAGATGGGTGAAGGGAGTCGCATATGGGTCTGAATAGGGCTGTGCCTGCCTTCCACAATGCTGGCTCCACCTCCTGTGGTGCGTCTGATGACCCTGGTCCACACTGACAAAGGAGGAAGGTGCACACTGGCAGAATGCACCAGAACTGGTTTGAACTAGGTACAGGACACTCTGCCTTCAGAGGACAAAGGACTTGGTGGTATAAATATTGGGGCCCAGACCCCAGAACTTGAGATTACTTCTGAACTAAGGAACCTGCCAGGAAGAAGGACCGGGAAAGCTAGAGGAGGAGTACTGCCCCTATGCTGCGCGTTGTGGGGTTGGTCTGCATGGTTGCTTCTTTCTTGGGTAGGGAAAGGACTGGACTGTGCTTTCATCATCCTGCTGTTAGAGGTTTCAACAATGGTTTGAAGTAGAGCTTGCCTCCTGTTGGAAGTTTCAGGGATAGAAAAGACTTCAGAGAACTTGCTGGAATCAAGGAACCTGCCAAGAAGAAAGGCTGGAAGAGCTGCCAGGAGGAGTAATGCCCCTTTGCTGTGTTGTTGCTTTGTTGGGTTGGCCTGCAGCTGCTGCTTCTGCCTTGGGCAGGGAAGGGACTGGACTGAACTTTCTCTACTTGTGCTCTGAGTATCTCCAAGGGCCTGAAACTGAGCTGGCCTCCTGTTAAGAAGTCCCAGGGACTGCAAATACTTCACCACCCTCTGGGTACTGCACCTGGAACCGTTGTTTCAGTTGCCACAGAGAAGAGGGAACAGGGACTGACTCTGTCACAGATTCTGTCGCTGGCCTTGTGTTCTGAAGGAACTGCAGGCTGCACCGTCTCGCCCTGCACCGCACGCCTTGATCTCACCGACGCCGTCTGCATGAATCGTCAACAAGCTGCTGCCTGCACCGCATCGAGAGGCACCACAACCCAAATCGCCTCGCTTCACTTCACTGGCCTGGTCTCACTTACACGATCACCGCTGGCTCGACACCCGTGACTGCCTCGTCACGCACAGCTGTCCGGCTCAGCCAGCGGCAATTCCCACCAACCGGCTCTGTCGCTTGCATCGCAAGCTGCCAGCACCACATCGAGCACCATCTCACCCTGCATCGCACACCTTGGTCTCACCGACGCTGTCTGCACGATCGTCACCGAGCCGCTGCCTGCACCGCATTAAGAGGACACCACGCCCTGCACCACTTCCACTTTGCACCTTAACCGTGACGGACGCCACGACCGGCTCTGTCACCTGCACCGCAATCTGCCAGCACCGCATCGAGCACCGTCTCGCCCTGCACTGCAAGCCCTGACCTCACCGACGCCGTCTGGACGATCGTCACTGAGCCACTGCTCGCACCGCATCGAGAGGACACCTCACTGTACACCGCTTCCACTTTGCATCGCAGCCACGACGGATGCCAAGACCGACTCGCACCTCCTTGTGAGCCCCACTAAGAAAGGTACTGTTGACGAGTTTGTTCACGCTGTTGTCGGCCCGTACCAACGCAGTCAGCTAGAACTGCGAGACTCGCTTGTTTTAAGCATAGCGGTAGGCTCAGATCAAGCTACCGACTCACACGAACTGTCTGCAACGTATTTTTGCAATTTAAAGACATCTTGCGAAATAACTATTTTTAAAGTACTGTATTGTGGAATTTTATCGTATGTTGTCTTGTTTTAAGTACATAAAAATATTGGATATTTTTCTATACTGGTGTGGTGTCCTCTTGTAGTTCTTACATTGTATTACTGTTGGTTATGTGCAAATGCTTTACGCACTGCCTCTAAGATAAGCCTGACTGCTCGTGCCAAGCTACCAATGGGGTGAGCAGGGGTTATTTTAGGAGTGTAACTCCCTTATCCTGACTAGGAAGAAGGGTCCCTACTTGGACAAAGGTGCAAGCCCTTGCCAACTAGAGACCCCCATTTCTAACAGACGCACTGAATTCTAAGGGACAAATTCTCAAGGACTTACCCCGAGTTATCAGCACTTTATCCCAGCCAAAGTGGCGATAAATTTATCGCATGAAGAATGATGGCCCGCATCTTGCATGTCATGGCGAGTTGCACAGCTGTGTACACAGTAGTATTCCAAATAATTTACTTTCACCACAATTATTCCAAATGGGATCCATTTTATTTCTATGTTTTATCCAAATTTCATTGTCACGCCAAAGCTGTGAAATTCATTTAAACTTCTGCGTTTAATTACTTCATGATTGTCTATCCAGGCCCAAACATGAGCATAGTCTGAATCTCGAGTCCTCCAAATTATGCAAGAATTACATCCCCCCAATGCATTTCGGTAATAACTTTCATCAGGGGTATCTATGATATAAAAATATACATGTTTCCATCACTTTAAATTTACATTCTGCATGATTGACAAATGTATTGAAGTAAACTGCCCTCTTTAATTCTAACAAACCTTCCCAATTGGTAACTGCTCTCTTGCATTTCTGTGCAAAAAGCCGCAACAACACAACTTCGCAACATTCTCAACCACCAGCCAGATCGGCGATAAGATCACAAAACAGGCGATAAGGCATGTTAGCAGCAGGAATTTAACACCTGCTCTTACTTGGTGTAAAGTCGGACGACAACCTGCACCAGAAAAGGGAGCCCAGCCCAGAGCCACACCAGAAGAACAACAGATGCCATAGAGCTACTTATCATGCAGCTTGGACACCCAAGAGGGCCACAACACCCACCGCCACCACCCCCAGGTCGCAACCCCCCCGCACTACCACAGAGGCAGCGCAAGCTAAGACAGCAGACCTTCAGAAAACGCACCAGCCTCACAGACCCAACACCAGAGGATGTCAATGCCCACTACAGGCTCAAAAGGGCAACCATCCTCCGCATCCTGACCATCATTGCCCACAAGTTGACGGTACCAACACAGCAGACAACCACATCCCTCCGTAGATATAGCTGCTGGCTGTGCTGCATCTGTTGGCATCTGGTACCTTCCAACCAACAACCGGCAGAGTTGGAGGAGTTTACAGCCACCCCTATCAAAGTTCCTCACAACTGTCTTGGATGCCTTTATCAGCTTGGTACCCTACTACCTTCACTTCCTCCACACTGCGCAGGAACAGCTGGAGACCAAGCAAGGCTTCTACCCCATAGCTGGCTTCCTGCACATGTTGAGGGCAATTGACTGCAAACATGTCCTACTTGTGCCCCCTGCTTACACTGCATACAATTACCGCAATTGTAAGCACATACATCGCATCAATGTGCAGGCAATAGTGGACCACCGGGGTCTCTTCACCAATGTCGTTGCCAACTACCCAGGCAGTGTGCATGATTCCTACATCTTCCGATAGTCCATCATCAACCAGCGCTTCCAGGATGGCACCTACGGAAATGCCCTGCCTGTTGGTAAGTACCAAATGGACACACCACACACCCTAACTCCACAATCATTCAACTCACAACTCTGGTAATGCACACATTACAAACTCACATACAACATGCCCACCCACCAGACACAACAGCACAACTTACTGTGATGACCTGGGCTAGCCATGTACATGAGCCATCAACGGCACGGCACCTCAGCCACACAATAGCAGAATGTGGGGAGAGGTGGGAACCAGGCATGTGCGAAGGAGGCAAGTGACCCATGAATGAGTATGTACACAATGCCAAGTGTGGCGTGGATGTGCTGGCCAGACTGCAGTATGCAGACCACAAACATATCCAGGTCAACATACACTGTTGGTGTTTGGAGACTAGTGGACAGTGGACGCCACCATGTCACCCCAGACAGTGGGGAAGATCGCGGAAATGTAGCTTGTTACGTCCCCCCTGTAAGCGTGAGCGGAATGGGCTGGCCTGGCGTATGCCAGGCTAGCATAAGGGTGTGAATAAAAATCACGTAGCATTGGGTGTGGTTCTCTTACGGAATGGCCAATGGGTGTACCAGGGCGCACCTCTCACCCCTCCTTGAGGCTGACGCCGTGAGCAGTGTTGCATGCGATCCTGTGTGCCTGCTGCACTCCAGGCCGCTGGTCCCCAAAACCGTCTTGCTCGCCCCTGCACACCCAGGCCACACTGCTCACCTGCCGACACCGGCGTTTGTCAAAGAGGGCCCACCATGTGCTGGTGCAAGCTCCAAGCCCGAGGCCCGCGACCCGCGACCTTGGCAGCCACCTCAGACCATCATGGCCTCTTCAACACAGACCTGCAGCACTCCATTCTCGTTGACGTACACCACCGCTGCCTCTGGCCTACACTATGGTCAAGTAGGTCACACAATTGGAAATGAGTCTTGATATCCTGATGGCCGAGTTCATATGTTCATGGGACGTTTGATATCACTGTACTCCCTTCAATGTGGTGTCAGCCAACTCTGTGCATAGCATTCCAACTAAACATGTCTGTGGTCCCTTGCTGAATACTGCCTTCCGCCCACACTGCGGTCCAGTAGGTCACACATTTGGAACTGAGTCTTGATTTCTCAATGGTAGAGTTCATATCATTGCACGCAAGGAGAGGTGTAAGAGAAAGACGCGTTTCAGTCCAGCGGAAAAAAGGATCATCGTTACGGAGGTGATCGGACACTACCAACAACTGCTCCGGTGTCACTAACTCTGTGCATAGCAAGCCAACAACACTTGGCTGTGTGCCCCTGCTGACCAGTGCCTCCGGCCTACACTGCGGTTGAGTAGGTCACACATTTGGAACTGAGTCTTGATTTATTTATGTCAGAGTTTATATCATTGTACAGGCCTCATTGCAGACTGCATCCCCTTTCAGCTCCGGTGCCACTAAGTCTGTGCCGCGACATTCATGGTCACTCTCTGGTTGAACTTTGGTGGCGTCTGAGTCTACGGCCTGGGGGTTGTCTTCATCGTCATGTAGCTGATACTGACTTGGTAGTAAAAAGTGAGGCTATAGCATTACACTCCTCCATTTGCCTGTTTCTGCCTGCTTTTGCCCTCTGCATCATGCCCTGGAAGGACACCCTCCACTGTCCCCCGCAACCCTCCGCAACATTCACCTTTGACGAAGACCCGCTCAGCTCACGTGGCCCTACATCAGTGTACCACAAGTCACCGTCCCGTGGCGGTGTGCCTGTGCCGGCCGCAGTGCATCCGGGGCCACTAACACTGTGCAGCTCAAGTCATTGCCCCTGTCTGAGAGAATATTGGATGGCCTCTGGGTCGATGGCCTTGGGGTCATCAACACCATTTGTCTGTGGCCCTGTGCTGTCTGCTGCCTCCTGCCTCAACTGTGGTCCACCAGGGCTCACACATTAAATAGAGTCCTGACCTGGCAGGACGCCGCATCACCCCAGGAGGCACACGCCACCACTGCAAGGAGCACCTCCAACCAACAACTTCCAGAGTCAAAAGAGTCTTACTGACAGACTATCAGAGTTGCTCACATCTGTTGTGGATGCCATCATCTGCTTGATACCCTGCTCAGCTCTTCAGGTGCCACTAACTCTGTGCACCACAACTCATGGACCCTTTCTGATTGAGTTTTGTGCTGTGGACAGATCACGCAGCAATGTCACCTCAAGCAGAGTGGAAGACCTAGTACGATGATGAGGAAGATGATGCAGGTGTAACACACCCCATTGCAGCTGCAGCAGGAATATCCCAAATGGACACAATCCTAAACACTGTATCACATGAGCACGCTCAGCTCTGGTGCCCCAATCTCAGTGCACTGCAACTCACGGACACTTCTGATTGCATATTGGGTGACCTCTGTACTTGCTCCGGCTACCACCATGATGCTTTGCAGTTGCTTCTGTAATACTGATGTTTTTTGTTTCCGCTTTAATAGTGATCAATGTTCAAGTTGTTGCCAGCACCAACCACTCCGTGAGGGCTGGCTTACACTCATCCCACACACATCCAGCACAGGCGTCACTGTACATGTGACCCTGGCAATAAAGGTGCCTGTAGCCAGTTGTCATAATGTATGCATGAGGGCCCCGGGCCCTACAACATTACATTGTGCTGTGTACAGCGGACGCAACCATGTCACTGTAGGCAGCGGGTGAGACCTTGGATATGTAGCTTTGTCGTCCCCTACTCCATACGTAAGAGGAGTGGACTGGGCCGGCGTACGCAAATCCAGCATGGGGCTGTGAATGGTTAACCCGGGGCTCTGGGCTTGGTTCAGTACTGGAAATGTGCAAATGCATTTGTCTCTGTCGCAGTGTGGGTCTCCGTTGGGGAGTGTAAGGGGTCCCTGATTGGACTTAGACACCCACGTATGTGATCTAGTTCGGCTTCCATGAGGTCGAACCCCACCGCACCTGTTCGGCCACCTCCTTCTGGCAGTCTGACACCTGGCCTTGGAATGGGATGTGTGCTTCGGTGAGGTGCTGGGAGCCAGCTGTGGTGGTGGGTGCTTCCTGTTGAGTGGTCTGTGCAGGGGGTGGGTCTCCTCAATGCAGCTGGGCTGCCCTGCTCCTGGCGGTGGGTTGCCTAAGATGTTCATGAGCTGTTGTAGGGCATCGGTGTCGCAGGTGTGGTGGTCCTCTTCAGCAGCACTGATGAGTTGTCTGGTCTGCTCTGCTGGAGGTGTTGTTTGTCCCTCTGCAATGTGAAGGGGAGATGCATTTTGACATTGTGTTGACATGTATGTTGGTGCATTGTTCAAGTTTACATACAGATTGTATGATAATGTACATTGTGACTGTTTGGGAGGTGCTGACTATTTGATGCGGGCCAGTGGACATTTGGACTACATGACGGATGTGAGGTTGTACACGTATATTTTCATCTCACAGTATCCTGCTATGTCAGATGTGATTGGCCAGTTTCTACGCACAAGCGGACCCAGTTGTGTCCTCTGTTCTGCAGTGTAAGAGTTGCACTTTGTACCACAATGTCGTCAACATGGATGTGCTGTTATTGCTATGTGTGTGTGTTGCATTGTGGGAGAGTCGCCCCTGCAGCTGTGATTTTGCTGCCCATTATCCCTTTTAGGCGGTGTGCCTTTGACTTTTGTGCTTTTACGGTGCTGAGATGTTGGCGACTTGTGTCATTTGTGCTCTTGGACGGTTATTGTACTCTTGTGCATTGTTTGTCTGCAGATGTATTGTTGACGTTAGGGGATGTTTGTGGATGTGTCAGAGTGTGACCTGCTCGTTTCAGGATGTGGTCCACACTCAGCCACCTCAGTGTAGTGGCGTGCACAATGTCATGATGATTGTACTGCAGCCATGCTGATCGTCATGTAGTGTCACTTGCATTGTCAGTGTGGCTCACAAATACACATCTTTGCTAGTTTTCGCATGTGTGCATGTGTTGGTTGTGGGTTTGTTGATGTGTGGGGTGGGACCCCTTTGGGCACATGGTGGACGAGGGCCTACTTGGTGTTTGTATGTGTGCTGCAGTGTGCCACGGGGATCAGGAACATGATCCATGGTCATTGTGGGTGTGCAGTGTGCTACACATTGTTGTGCATGTGTGCCATTGTGCCCATCTCCCCCGTCCACCCAGTCCCTGGTCGTTACTCACCCTATTGATGTTGGGTCCGGTCATATCGAGCTGTGTCTGGACTCCCAACTCCTTTCACCATCTCCGCACTGATGACTGTGGCCACCATTTCCTACTCCTCCTGTGGCGCAGGACTCCTACATCGAGTCGACGTTGCTGCCTTCCTGTTGGCAGCGGGTTTCTGCTTGCTTTGGCCTTTCACATCATGCCAGCGCCTCTTGACCTCCTCGACACTCCGACTGCATTCACTTTGTTCCCGATGGAATGCCATATTTCTGTTTGTGTTGCCAATGACACAGTGGAGGTGACAAACAGTTGTTGGTAGTGTTCTGTCACCTCTGTGACAATTATCCGGTTTTCCTACTGACTGAACCCCGACTTCCTCTTCTACTTGGCCTTCCTCGTCCTGAGGTTCCTTGCTGGTGGTCTGTGGTACTTGTGGGGTTCATGTTGACCTCTGCACATGGTCCGGGTGCATCCATGGTGCTATGCAGTTTTTTTTGTCTGCTTTTATGGTGCATTTTCCCGCATGATGCGTGGGAATTGCAGGCCTGTCGCTGGTTATGACTGATTTTTGTATCGCGATTGGCCTAATCGCAACTTTTTTCACGTTCGTGTTCTGCATTTTTCTGGTGTTGCGTTAATTTTAACGCGGTCATGTGATGCGTTATTGTGAGACTATTGCATGGTATCGCCGTGTTGAGAATACAACGTCAACACAGCGTTATTTCCCCACAATGGACTGCGATGTGAAGATTTGCGTTAAGCTAATTTTGCGATAATTATCACACGTTCTTGAGAATATCCTCCTAAATGTTTTTTCCAATTTTGTTCTTGGCTCCTCCTTGCCACAGTAAATTTCGACAGGTTTGGCCTGCCAGACTCTAACAGAGTAAAAAGTGCTAGGGTGTGATAATTATTACACAACTCATAACTGCAATTCCTGTGCAAGTAGTTTGCACAGGGATCTGAATTTAGCACTGAACTTGTAAACGAGGGTCAAAGACGGTTATTGGCAGTGGGATGCTCATTTCATGAGAGAATAGGTGGTAGTATAACCCACAGTCTATAGCGTTGCAGGAAAAGATATACGAATGTCCAACCGTAACATCTAAAAAAATGATTCCTGACATTTTCATTTGTTTGAGTTGAGTTTTTATACACATTCAGAACAACAGGACATATTTTATTTTATCCTCTAGATTGGATACATTATTTATCATCTGGAGAAGGGCTGCTCTGGACAACATGCTGTGACAATTACTTCATTGCTGGCTCAGCATTAAACTAGTGAATCCTAAGAATTAACAGAAGATGAATGTAAACATTACCACAAGTTTTAAACACATTACCAGTGATAAAGATTAATTACGATTTAATAGAAATATCGTTATGGGAGGTATTAGTTTTGGGCATTTCGTAACTACAATTGTTGAGATGCTTTCTGGTGGACCCACTACTACAAGTTTGGACCTGATTAATTGTACAAAAACGTTTTTACAAATTAGTCTGCACCACTCAAACTGTTCTACTTTACTGCAGGCACCAAGTCTTCAACAGGATGTTTGGGTCCCAGGAAATGATCTGAGGGTCTTCATCATAATTTTGGGTTTTATATAGCTCTAGCTAGACTCAAATGTATCAGAGCGCTTTACATGTTACGGGATAATGTTTACAAGAGGTTCATGAATATTCATAAGACGCAATGTTGAACAATACGGCATTAAGTGGTTATAAAGTCACACAAGTATAACATAAGGACACATTAGGCTTACTGTTTTGAATAGTTGTCATGCTTATAAGCACAGCAACTGCATTTACTACTCTTTCTTTTCCGCCTCACCTTGGCTTCTCAGTTGTCTCCTCCCAAACCCAGCAGCTTGGAGTCAGCGATGTACTGACCCAAATCTAAAAGATGTTCAACCAAAGCATGTGTTACACAGGTCAATATAAGAGACCAACGTTTTCCAATTCACCCTACTTTTCACGTTTTTGGTAGAATCCTGCCTAGATGTCTCTCAAGATTCATGCAGCATATTCTACCAAAATTGTTTAACAGGTGGATCATTCATGCTCACAGATTGGTGTCTCTCATTCAGTTCAGTTATCGCTTTCATACTATAAAGAGGCAACCGGCTGAGTCGACGCACCTCTTTTACCACCACACAAAGCTTGTGAACCTCACATGACAACTGACACGTTGACAGAAACAAGTCATCTTTGCCCATTGATTACATTTGAAAAATATCTTTTCTATGGGGAAGTAAGGGATGGGAGGGAAGAGTTTCCAAGGGCGGCCACAGCAAGACTTGGCTTACCAATTCGGGCTGGGCTGTTCCCATGAGGCACAGGGTCAAGACTTAATTTGCATATGGCCAGGTCTAAACTGGGGTGGCATGGTGAGCAAAAGAATGATGGATTCAACCCAGATCTCTTGACTGGGGGTGAATGTTTTGATTTGTTCTGCATTCCGTCCATCAATTGTGTGTCTTTTACAGCAAGAAGTGGAGCAGAGTGAATGTTAAAAGTCTCCGTTCTTAGTTGCTCTGCCTCAAGAGCATGAGCCCTACCTTTCTTCTTTCCTTCTGCTTCATTTACAGCTTGTTCTTCTGTAACACTATATTTTTCTCAGATAATGTCATTATGACTTTTTCTATTCCTGTCTCTTTGTACCAAATACGAAGAGCTAGGGATGAGGAGACTGGGAAATCACAGGGCTGGTATTGGGTGGCTACGGTAATTCCTCAAATAAATAATCAGCGGGGTCTTTTTCAGGAACAGTCTCGCCCCTCTGCATTGGCAGGTCCTTCAGCAGGGACTAATGGAACGCTGATTTGGGAGCTGTTGTTTTTAGTTGCCTAGTTCGGCATTGCTCTATTACCGATTCTTCATTCCTAGCCTCATTGATTTCTATAATCTGATCCATAGCTACTGTTTCAACGATTAACAGATGAATTGTATTGCACTATAACATCTTGTTTCCTAATGCATAGAATTCGACCCACACCACTAGCCACTAGAGCAGAGGTCTTCAAACGTTTGTAGGCTGAGCCCCCCCCAGCTGAATGTTTTTAGAAGTCGGGACCCCCCACCATCTGACAGAAATTTCTGGACCCTGGTACGCTACATATTCGAATGCCACCCGTATATCCCGGCCCATATCCGGCAAATAAGGTTCAACACAATAAGAGTGTTTAGTAAACTGCAGGATTGTGCGTGGGTGTGGTTAAATGACAGAGGCTTTTTACACAGCCCAAAAACTATTTTCCAAGATAAAATGTGTGCAAATTGTTTTTACTAGGAAGCTTTATTTTATACAAGACATATATTGATATTAACACACCCAACATTAATTTGAAAGGTGTGCCTATTTTTCGCCACAGAGACGGTCAATCTGTGGATGGATTTGTGCTACTGCCATGCTCAGGCTGTTCTCCACATCCACTAAATTTACAGCAAATAATATCTGTGAAATCCTCCAATTTCTCATTAGTGAGGCCCCGTTTTGATCTAAAAAAACTTTTTATGGTTGTTGCATGAAACAAACACATTTCTCTGCAAATAGTAATAGACTCTCCCACATCAATCACATTCAAAAGAAATGATAAAACGGTATTCACAAGAATCTGTTTGGGAATTATTCCAGGCCACCAGGGTAAAAACAACAGAGCTGTCTCTATGAAGGAGCCACCTGAAAGGTTGGATTGCAGTGCATGTAAATGTGTACTTTTGTAGTTTAGGACAAAAACTTGATGGGGCATGATATGCCCTTACTTGTGTACAGGGGCGATACTAGACCCAAACTTCAGGGGGGGCTAACACTCTCAGCCAGGGATGGCCATAGCACTGGTCGCTTACAGTGCAGTAGTATTTTTGGCACCCCCTCTCCCATTTCCTCCTCCATGATTTCCCTCACCACCACTCAACAACAGTGCACCTCATTCTCTATAGCACCTTTATGACAAACATTTCATTTTTTTATAGCACTGCTAATAGTTTACTCAGACTTTGTAGCAGGCACCTTATCCCTCTGTGCTGTGTGGGTGGCAGGAGTGAACATGTGAATGCACTACTGCAATACTTACTTTCTATACTGTGAAAGAAAAACTCCGCTCAGCACAAAGACCGAGGCAACGACGGAGAGTGCGTGGCCTCCTTTACCCTGAGCGGGCGCCAGGTGAGGTGAGGTGTTTTCTCCCTACAATTTGGGAGAAGATATACCATTTTTTCATTTGAGAAATTTGAGTTTTTCTTTCACAGTATAGAAAGTAAGTGTTGCAGTAGTGCATCATAGGTCCTGAAGAAAGCCTATCCAGGCTGAAACATGTCGACCAACTTACACTCATGGTGAATAGCAATTCCTTGCATGCTATTTTCACTCTGCTTTTAATCATACCATCTTGATGGACAGACCCAATAAAGTTTTTCTTATGACATCAAGATAGGTATTTTTAGAACACTTAGATTACAATTCTTTTCCTTTTCTTTCCTTTTTCACAATTCTTGAGCACTGCAACTTTGTCCTTTCAGCCTGTACTCGATCATCTTTTGTGGTTGAGGGTCAACCATGTGGTCCAAGTTTTGCTAGCCCCGGGTTCGTCCTGAGGAAGGGCACACTGGATACCACCATCTCAATCATCCAACCCAGATGACGAAGTTCCGCTATTGAGTGGGCTGATGGGTACATTTTCAAGCACTTTTCAGGCTTATTTCTAAGCTTCTTCTCCTATGTGGCTTTACATTCACATTTTTTGGGAATGTTTTTCCTTGTACATTAACCTGTTGGTTTTGTCTTACAGAGGGGACACTTTATAGGTTCCAACATTCAGACTTCTGGCACCTCTCGTGTTTATTACTGTTTAGTTGGGGGACAAGGTACCAAGAGGTCTATAAATACGATTCTCCTCAGGCCCTCCTTTACTCTTTGTCTTTTTGTATTTCTCCTTTGTGACTTTTGTAGTTTTATCAGAATCAATGTTTGCTGTGCTTAGAGAACGACAGAGGCACCTCCTGCAATTGTGTTTTATTATAAATTTGTAAAATTCTTCCTGCATGCTGTGGACAAATTGTTCTGCTGTGCTCAGACAGTGATAAGTTGTTGCTGTTTTTATATGTTTTCCAGAAAAAAAGATCTCTAAAGCTTGTGTCTCATTGCAGGTTACTATGCAAAGACAATATACCGGAATGTACGTCAGTGACACATATCTGGTGTTTGAAATTATTATTGTACATTCAGTGCCGTAATTGCTTTGGTTGTGCCCACATGTTCTGACGTTTTACTGCGTAACTTTGCCAGTCTAACATCTGGAAGATGATTACACTGCTTTAGGACGATTAGAATTAGAAAAGGAGCACGTCATGCCCCATCGATTAACCCTCCCCCCCTCTCTCCAGCCCTCCATTACTGCCGAACCCCTGGCCATCCCGCTCCCACCCCTCTTCCAAAAAGCCCTCTTATTTCTATGTAGATTTTATTTCAGAAACGTCCTTCATAGCCAGGCGACGTCAGGAATCGAAGAAGAAAAAGCAGCAAGCCTTGGAATGCTGGAACTTTAGGCACGCACATTTCACGGCACTTCCAGCAATCTCTGCTGCAGCCCCATCATTGGTGGTGACGTTCCTACCTGCTGATTAGCTGCTGCTGCTCCAGAGTATTCCTTTCAAAAGCCCTCATTTTAAATGGGTGACAACTTGCGATCATCGGAAATTACAAGTTAAACAAAGGGAGCATTTTAGAGAGTGGTGCTCGCCCCCCCTGGGATGGTATCGCGCCCCACAGATTGAAGAACTCTGCACTAGAGTCATGCTTTTTCCCCAGTCCTCAAACGGCAGCACCAATTTGAGTTTCTGGATCCATCTAGCACCAAGGCAGGAGCGTGCTGGTAAGCACAGCAATGACGGGCCAGTGTATCTGCAACTCCTTGACCTGGCTGGGGTCATGGTTTCATGCAGTTGAAGGAAGCAGCAGGAAAGGCCACAAGAGCTTCTTCATGGCATCTGATTTAGATCTAATTTTAAGGAAATGGGGGGCCACAGCTCCATGTTTAGGCAGCACTACAGCAGGTTGCTCCAAACAGATCTGGGTCGATGGAGATCTTCCCTTTGCTGTATATATGCTCAGCCTTTGGCAATTGGGCCGTGGCCCACTACCAGTCAGTTCAAGTGCATTTTATTCACGCATTCCAGCAAATCAGTAAATGTTCTTAGTGAGGATGCTGGGTACAGCACGCTTTTCACAGCACCCAGATTGTATTGTTGAGGATGATACCTATGTAGCCCTGGTGGGTACATTCTCCATTGAAACCAGCTCCGCTTTAAACAGGCGTTGATGGACATACATTCGGTGTCACCGGGTGGAGCCCGGCCAACAACTAGGTTGGTGGGTGAGGGCTTTTGAAACAAATAATATTTCTTTCTTCCGTACAAACACACTATCTCCATGCCCTTTGAGGCTAGTTCCCATTGATAATACATATATTTCAGGGGAAGTGAAATAGCCCTGCTGTTCCTCCCTCTCCCCTTGATACCTAATACATTCTCCATTGATCAGCTCTGGTGTTAAACCCAGTGCATTCCCGTCACACATTCCCTGGAACAAATGGGCAAGGCAGGGGAAGAAGCAGTGGGTGGTGTGCCCATCTTGGTTCTTTGTGGGCAGAGCCATCTCTTATAGTACATTCACCATTCAAACTAAAAGATCTTCACAGTAAGTGTATCACTAACAGCAGGTGCATCAAATGTCAAAATGATCAGTCTTTCATTGGTTCTTGATTCAATGTTTGCTGTCATTGTTGCAAATACAATATGGCTAATGTATCTCACACTCCTATTAATTAAACACCACATAGGGTGGCGCTTTACCAGCAGTCCCTGGATATAATTTACACTTGGAGGCCATTAGGCATTACCAGTTGGTGCAGCGACTACATCTGAAAAATACATAAACGCTGCCTCCCACCAGGACCTATGTGAATGGGTTGTGGGGATCTCCCTTGGGGATGGTACATCAAGGCTATCCTTAGGGAGTACTAGACTTGCAGGGTGGGAAACATCCAGGGGAACTAAGGGGACAAATGAAACATGGAGGAAATGAGGTGCCCCTCCCAGTCAGGGTCTATGGTCATTACTGATGTGCATGGGCAGCTCCACGTGGAGGGAGAGTAGCTAAATATCAGTTTCAAGACTGATTTGGTCTTCAGAACCCTTTATAGAAGCAGTTTACGTTACAACGTTACTAGGTGTAGCCCTGGGGTTTAGGGTACACTAGTCAGAGTTAAGGTGAAATGTACAGTTTTCAATGAGGAGCTCTGGAGAAAAACTATTCATCCAAGGAAGCTCGGATGGGAGCAGCCTTAGAATCAATTATTTTAGCTTTTCTAAAAGAGACAAATAAGAAATGTGAATGTGTTTTAATAAGTAGGAAGTGAATGGCCTTTATAAACTTGTAAATTTTGGGAGGGTTGACCTGATAAAATTGACCCTGGAAAACTGATTATTCTGCTGCGCGCAGTAACAGGAGTTATTGCACATACCTGAATTTAAAAGGCCACTAGCAGTGAGACCCATAGTAGAAGTTAAAAATAAGCAGGAAAAAAGAAATCAGAAAAAAGATAGATCTTGACAGAAGAACACCTGAAAAAGGGAGACAACGGTGAAGCAGAAGAGAGTTGCTGGGATAAAATGTGAAACACACAAAGCAAGACAGGAAGATAAAGTGAGTTATAAAAGAGCAGTGGGAGAGAAAGCAATGCCAGAATTAAAATAAAACTCGAGAAGGGTGCATCTAAACATGGAACATGAGGAAGAGAGCAGCATAAACAGAAAAGTAATATCATGGGTAATGGTTAGGCTAACCATAAGAGAAGTGACAAGATTATATACACTGCATCACTTAAAACAGTATAGTTATAGTCAATTGTAATGTATAGTTAATAAAAACCTTTACAAAAAGTAATCGAGATCTATAAAGCAGCCATTACGACGATTTTATTTTATTTATTACAACCCATGCCATTACAACGCATGCCAACACAACGCAACTAACATTAAATCGCTATGCCATTACAACGCATGACACTACAATGCATATGCCTTTACAACGTGCTGTTCTTGGAACGTCAACGGGTTAGGCACAAAGTTGGAGGAAGACGATTTCATAGAGTTCATCACACAACACAACATACTTCTGCTTCAGGAAACGTGGCAGACAAAAAACTCACCACTCGTGGGATATCAAGATTATTTCATCCCAGCACAAAAGGAGGCACGGCACGGTAGGGCAAAAGGAGGGCTATCAATCTTTATATCCACCGACTTCCTTTGGAAAGATGTCTGTATTGATTTAGATTTGACATGGCTGCAATGCATCAAAATCGAAATCTCTCCTACCGTGGGTCTATTAATTCTGAATTTATATATGCACCCAGCGGGAAAACATAAAGGGAAAAGAATTAAGCAACAAATAGCTGCAATTACAGCACTGAAAACCACCTACCCAAGTGATAATATGATAATAACAGGTGACTTCAACATGAACCTAATCCAAGGACAGGAGAGCAATTTAGCGACCTTTATACAGCAACAACAGGGCAATCGAAGGAGACAAGATGCAATGGGGATGAAACGTGCAGCAAAATTGGAAGCCCTCTTTCTGCACACTCTAAATGGAAGGGGTCCCTTGGACAAACCTGCAGCCCTAACGAGGGTCACCAGGAATACAGGCTCAACAATAGATTTTACATTAGCAGACCCTGATCTATTTCTTTAAATTAAAGATTTCCATATCCTGGTTGAAAGTGACCTCTATCCTGGTTGAAAGTGACCTCTATCCCCAGATCTTTACATTATCTATCAATCCAAAAGAGTCGGAGCAGGCGCATCCCCTAACATTGAACACTCACCTCTTTAACTTACAATGATTAAACTGGAATGAAGATAACATCTCCAATCTAATGAAGACATGTCGCTCATTGCTCTCACTGTCAGTAGAAGCTCAAGATACAGTAAAGGTCTGGGAGTCCTTCATAGTTAACATCAACAAAAAATGCCAAAACAAGTGCAGAGGACACAAAATAACAAGAAACGGAGGAGGGAAGTGGTACACGCTAAAAATGCTTTCAATAAAAACACGGATGAATACATACCTAAGGTCATTTCGAAAAAAGGACCCCCAATTGTCACAACAAACTTTAACATCAATAGAATATTTTAAAAAGGAGCTAAAACGTGAAATTAACCTGTCCAAGCAAAAGTATAAGGAAAACCTCGATACCACCATACTCCATGCCAGCAAGCTGCGAAATTCCAAACAGTTCTGGGCAAAAATAAACCTTATGCTTAACGGTAAACAGCGGCAGTTCAACTCGGACATGACAGATCAAATCTGTAGCGCTCACATTGATGCAACATACAATACCACACTGGACAAGTGCATAGACAATACAACTGATATCTCAACAGAGCTCAATCTGACTCCCAGTTCGAGAACAACCCCAGAAGCTGGGAATCCCAGCAAGCAAAAAGATTCACCTCATGCGCTCAGTCTGGTACTGGTGGAAGCTTCAGCTCTGGACCCAATAAAGTCATTCCAAATCAAAGAAAGCAGTAAGCCAGCCTTTCTGGAGCATTAAGGAGAAAGAGAGCTGATAACTCAAAAGCGGGTTCTGAAGACTTTAAATCACCTAAGATCAGACGGGGCTCCCGGACCAAATGGCCTACCGAACGCTCTATTTAGGCAAGATCCTGCATTTTGGTCTAGCTTCTTATCCCCCTTGTTTTGTAACAGCTAATAGACTGGGAACATTCCCGCTCCTGGAGGGGCAGCATCCTTCAACCAATTCATAAATCGGAGACACGCGCACACCCCAACAACTACAGGTTAATAGCCCTAATAGACGTTGAGGCCAAGATCTATGCATCCAACTTTTTGGCAGATCTGGAGACTTGGGTCAGAAGCAAAAACTTGATCCCAATGACACAAACAGGATTCCGGGCCGGTATGGGCACCCTAACAAACTTATCAGCACTAACTCTCCTAGCTAAGAAAGCAATTGATAACTCTAACATCTTATATACATGCGTTCTAGACTTCAAAGCTGTTTTTGATTAAGTGCCAAGATCTAAACTATGGGCTAAAATGAAAGCTTGGGGCGTCCCTCCCAACTTATTGGGAGCAATCATCAACTTATATTCACATACCTGGGTCCAAATAAAAAAAGGGGACGGTCGGTGCCTAACAAAGAAATTTCCAACAATAAACGGGCTAAAGCAAGGATGTGTGCTGGCCCCTAGCCTATTTAGCATCTATACCGACGACCTAGAGAGCGACCTAAGCACAATACAGGGTGACCCACCGAAATTGGGACAAACACCCATAGCGAGTCTGCAATACGTGGATGATATTGTGCTCCTCTCTCAAACTCCACTTTGTTTACCACGGCTGATCTCACAACTTGCGCTGCACATCTTAAATGCACAATTAACAATAAACCTCAAAAAATCTAATGTCCTATGTTTCTTCAGCACTCGTAAAAAACGACCAAAATTTGTTTGGAGGATAAATTCTGGTATTCTAACCCAGGTGGATGAATACAAATATGCGGGCATCCTAGTAGATCGCCAATTGAACTACAAACATCATTTAGACCTTGGGAATGCAAAATCAAAACAACTTTAATTTGCTTTCAACACCATACAAAAAAAACTAAGCGGAAGTTCAACCTGTCACCCGCTAAAGGTTGTAGCAGCAAAATTTCAGCCTTCAATCACATTTGGCTCAGAAATGATGGCCACCAAGGACTCTAGAACGCTAAACCTTGCCCAATCAAGATTGTTTAAAAAACTCTTCTCAAGTCAGCAACATATTTCCCAAGTGCAAATACGCTTGGAATACGGATTAACAACCCAGATACCGGTCAGACAAGGGGTCCTGGCCAAATATTACTGGCGCATGAGGGATGCTGAAGATAACACGCTTGCCCATCTCTGTTGGGAAGAGGTTGAAAAACAGGCTAGGCAGACCAATTCCACATGCAAGTCTCTTAGGCAAGCGCTTCTATCGCTAAATCTGGAAGAAGTTTGGCATTCACCAATGCCATATTTTGTTTTTAAACAAACCACCAACAAAGCCGTCAAACAAGCATCGTTGCTAATAGACAAAGCATTAGTGGCTGGCAAAAGTCATGCCTGGATCGTGATGCCAACATATAAACAACTGAAACAACAATCCTATTTACAAGAATGTTTCAGGGATCAATATAAGAGGAAACTAAGCTTATTGAGGTTGGGGTGGTTTCCGAGTAAACACCTCACCCCAAAATGGTTACGGACCTGGCAAACTCTGGATTGCCGCCTCTGTGATAAGGGAGTAGAGTCGTTATTGCATCTATTATGTATCTGTCCGGCCTTACAAAATCAAAGGAAGATCCTTCTGAGGCCATTCCTAAGAGAAACACAAGTCAGGACCTGCAGGGGGCTGTGATAAAATGCCTCAGTGGGTCTTCGATACAACTTTCCTGCAAAACGATAAAATTCCTGACATTTGCTGCTCAAGAGCTCGAAAAAAAGGAAGGAGCAAAAGAGTAACTGGGACATATGGACACATTGCAGCCGGACCCAGATCCTCTTTCATTCTCTTTACAGCCCCCCCCCCCCTCTTCTTCTCTTTTATTTTAAGACACTCCAAGCATTTTATTTAAGACAAGATGGAACAGTTACATCCAATCAAATATAAGCCCTTATCTGTGCAGCACCCATTGTTATAACTGTCATTTGCTGGCCCCAATCTTTTAATGAGAGGGCCACCGCCTTATAAAAGTGCTACCCCTGTTTCCTTTTATCTTTGCTTATTTATTTAACCACATATGCGCTAGTGGTATTCTGCACCTATGCTGGGATTTTAAAAAACCCATGTTACATGACGAGCTGGGCTCGTCATCAGCGTGCTAGGAGGCTACACCATGACGAGCCCAGCTCGTCATGAGCCTGGAAGGGGTTAAAAAAACGCTCTCCCTGTTTTTACTTATCATGTATATCTGTGCAAAGTCGCCCAGGACACTGGGCATGTTTTATGCTGTTTTACGCTGGTTCAATATGTTGATGTTTATCACATGGTGGTAAGTTCCACACTTTCACGATTTTAACAAATCAAATACAAGTATTAATGTTGATGTTGGCCTTTACCACGCATGCCTTTACAACACATTTCATTGTAAAGGCATGAATGGTAAATGCATATGTGTTTTACATGTAAGTATAAGGTAAGTATAGGGTTAAGGGTGGGTTTTGGGGTGTAGGGGTATAGGTTTTGGGTTGCCAAGGTTAATTTTAGGGTTCAGGGTGGATTTTGGTTTTATATGTTTTAGGGTGGGTATGGGTTTTGGGGTAGTAAGGGTAATTTTAGGGTTCAGGGTTGGTTTGCGTTTTGGGTTGCCCAGGGTAATTTTAGGGTTCAGGGTGGATTTTGGTGTTGGAGTGTCAAGGGTAATTTTGAGTTTTGGGGTGGGTATGGGTTTTGGGGTAACAAGGGTAATTTTAGGGTTCAGGGTGTGTTTGGGTTTTGGGGAGCGAAGAGTAATTTTAGGGTTCAGGGTGGGTATGGGTTTTGGGATGCCAAAGGTAATTTTAGAGTTCAGGGTGGGTATGGGTTTTGGGGTGCAAAGGGTAATTTTAGGGTTCAGAGTGGGTATGGATTTTGAGGTGCTAGGAGTAATGTTAGGGTTCAGAGTTGGTTTGGGGGTGCCCAGGGTAATTTTAGTTTTCAGAGTGGGTAGTGATTTTGGGGTGCCCAGGGTAAGTTTAAGGTTCATGGTGGGTTTGGGTATTGGGGTGCAGGGTTAATTTTAGGCTTTAGGTGGGTTTGGATTTAGGGGTGCGCAGGGTAATTTTAGGGTTCAGTGTGGGTTTAGGTTTTGGGGTGCTAAGTGTAATTTTAGGGTTAAGGGTGGGTTTGGGTTTTTGTGGGTGCTAAGGGTAATTTTGAGGTTCAGGGTGGGTTTGGGTTTTGGGGTGCCAGGGGTAATTTTAGAGCTTAGGGGGTATAGGTATTGGGGTAATTTTAGAATTTTAGGGGGGTATGGTTATTGGGGTACAGCGGGTAATGTTGGAGTTTGAGAGGGTATTTAAAAAAATATATATGTATATATAAATATATGTTATATATACCATTACTTACATTAACCACTTCTACCAAGTATATGCCTTTACCACGCATGCCTTTGCGTTGTAATGGCATGCTTGGTAAAGGCATATGCAATGTAAAAGTGTGCGTTGTAATGGTAATGCGTTGTAACAGCACTTGCGTTGCTACAACCACGTTATAATGGCATGCGTTGTGTCGGCATGCGATGTAAACGTCATATATTTGTTCCCTTGCTCAGGCCTGGCCCAGTACGTTTTGTTGGGGCATTTTGAATTTGTAGACCCAGAGCAAACCATCATTATGGTGCGAACAGAGCTTAAGATTTGAGAATGTCGAGCCATGTGCAAATTACTGAGCCTGATCCTGTTCCCTCAAGTTCAGTATATTAGATAACAGGCCAATGGTCTTGGTATAGGCTGTCGACCAGAGTGGAAATGCACCATCTAGTTTCCAGTTACTTGCCCGATGCAGCCCCGACGACAGATTTTGTAATTTGTTCGGTGATATTGATGGTCGCAATGAAGCCTGTCTGGTGCAGGCCTAACACATTTTTTTTAGCTCTGTGCGGGGTGTACTGACTTGCATGGAATCAAGCTGAGCCTGTGCTTGTGCAAAGGATTGAAATCTGTAACTCGTTTCAGAGGTTCTAGTACGGTCCTGATGATAGATTATGTGACAGGTCCGGTCACATATTGGGGTTGCGAGGTAAGGGCCATAAATTTGTAGCTGCCGGCAAAAGTAAGAAGCTGAATACCTCATGTTTGATGATTGCCTGATACTGAGCTCAATGTTTCAGTGGCAATGGTGACTGCGATTAACGCTGTAGTGCCGCAGCCTCAGAAGTGCTTGCTGAGCCTATTTTGGTGGCTGTTATCCAAAGAAATTTAACAGTTTTGATATTTAATTGAGAATTTGTGCGGGTTCAGGCTGGCAATTACTGCTTGCCGGGATATGTGTAGGTCTAGCCTGATGAAGTCGGCTCGGAGAAGAAGTTGCCTTTGCTGCAGAAGCTGAGGACAAATACATAAAACATGAATTACAGTTTCACTTCCGTGGCCCCATAGGGGGCAGCTTGTGTCATGGTTGGCAGAATGGAGCCAAGACGGAAGATGATCTAAAAAGTTCCACTCGCCCAGTCTTAAAGCCACAAGCCGGGCTTTAATCCATATTGGATAAGTACAGGTTGTGAAGTTGTGTTGATTTATTGAAGAGTACCAATTCATGAAAGACCACGCGTGGGCGTGTTTCACAGAGCTGCCATGTCTCCTAGTTCCGAAGTTGTTTTGGCCGTGGAGGATGTCAGTTTCTTAAAAACCTACTGGGAAAGTCCCTCATTTTCTAATCAAGAGGTCTGTATGACGATCTTTGTCCAAATTACTCAAGTTGACAAAACAACTGCCACTGGCCCAGTGCTGCTTTATGATGTTGTATTCTACTCGCACTTGTGCCGGCTAATGCTCTTTTCAGAAGGCGCAAGGTGGCTTTGTAAATTCTAGCAATCAGTTTGTCCACAGGCATCACTTAAAACAGTATGCACATCAATGAGAAGAAGCTAATGGCTAGTAGGAAAGAACCAAGGATCCAGAGATGATGGAATCTCAAAGTGTCAGTCAATACTGGAAGAGTCAGATATTCATTAAATCTGGGAGAAGCCAAAAGTGGCAATAGCACAGGGAAGAAAGAGAGGCTAAGAAGAAAGAGGGGCTAATGGAGTTTGGCGAGGCGGACTGAAGCAAGGAATTTATAAAACATGGGGTAAGAATCCTAGGAAGAAGGAGGAAAGAGATGAAGCCAAGTATTTGAGGAAAGGAGGAGGGCCCAGAGATCCTGGGATGGAGACACCAGGCGATCCAAAATATATCAGAATTCCAGGGACCGCAGAGAAAAAGCGACCACTTACTCTTGCTCGACATAAGAGCTGTGTTTTTGAAGGAAACAGACACATGACACCTTTTAGCTCCACCTTCCCTCGCTCTGTCACAGTAGGTTATCAATCAGTCCATCTTGTGGGGAGAGCCAAACCGATCCATCCTCCGCTGTTAAAAGCATTTGCCATGAGAGAAGTCTCACTTACCTGAGGTTGTGGAGGTACATCCGCATGGCAGCCTTTGGAACAACAGTAGTGGTGGAGCACAACAAGATCACTCTTGTGTCGCTCTGACAGTAGCCTCAAAACAATGACCTTTCACATCAGGTTGGTGTTATATGCTCCAACACAGGAGGAAACAAGTATTTTGTTTATTACCAGCGCCTTCTGCATCAACCCTTGAATAAGCTCCCAAAACTTTCTGCTTTGTTCCTCAAGTGTTCTGGAGATCCAATGAGCTTTAATATGTTATGAAAGTAATACTTAAGGGAGAGGCATGAGAGAACCACAACAGGACCCTCTTTGTCTTTGCATCAAAGGCTAAGGCCTCATAAGAGGGCAAAAAGCAGGAGGTGTGTGTGAGGTGGTAACTTTTCATTCACTTTCTACCACGTAATTTTGTTTTCCATCTCATCTTTTAGTATCAGCGTGAGAGTTGTCTCTACAAAGGAGGTCTTTCCGCTAGTGGGTTTTCACCATTGGTAGACTCTCCTGTCCATCTTCTTCTTTTGCCCAATTGAAACCTGTGAAACAATTATGCACTGAAAAATGTAGCCGGGAATGCCAGTTGGACTACACTTACCAATAAAAACGACACTTTATACGCCCAACCACGTTCTTTTGCTGTTCGTACGCACACATAAGAATTTGCGTCCATTGTATTTGTACCATTAGACACATTCGGTTAGCATGCTACTTCTGATTTGTGTTCTCCTTTTTGCTCAACATGTTAGTTGAGGATACCTGAGATAAGGACAGCAATAGAGCTATAGAATTACTGTTCTGCATGTCTTACATTCCACTGACAAATAAATGTCAATGGACAAAATCTGTGATGTCTGTGTGCTCCTCTTAGCCAGGAATAATGCTTTGACAGAAAAATGTTGTAAAAACCAGTAAAACTGTGGGCTGGCATATAGGGATATTCCACTAATCAGGCGAAAGGATACCTGAAGCTCTCTAAGAAGGAGGCCCAGAAGGGAAATAAAAAAAAATAAAAAAACGAAGCGCTGGTTCCGGTGACTCGTTATTAATTAGCCCCCGGGTGGGCCAAGGCCTGGGGGCAGTGAAAAATTAAAATTGCGGGAGCCCAGGCAGGCCCTCGCAGCCCCGGGGACCACCATTCCCGGGGCTTTCATTAAATATTTGCGGGGGGCTCATGGCCCCCCCGCAGCCCCGGGGTCCGCCACCCCCTGGGGCTTTGCTTTTTTATAATGTGTGTGGGGGCTTTGGAGGCCCCCAAGCCCCGGGGACCGCCACCCCGGGGTTTTTATTAGTTATTTAGCGGGGGCACACGCCCCCCGCTCCCCTGGGTACCGCCACACCCCGGGCTTTAAAAAATAATAATAGACCTGTGGGGGGGGGGGGGGGGGGGGTGCTCAACCCTGCTCTCGATTCAATGAAGCAAAGTAGGATTGCTTTTCCACAAGGGGAGCTGCATATCAGCAGCTCCCCTTGTGGAAAAGCAATGCCGGCTCCCACTGGACACGTGTAGCTGGCGTGACCGTGGGGGGATTGGTGACCCCCCCACGGTCCCCAACGGATAGGGCCGGCCCCGGGGAATGGGGTCCCTGGGGCAAGATGTAGCCCGGGAGGGGGGGGCACGCGGGCCTCCCCCAAAAGAATAAAAATGAATAAATAAATAAATAAAGGCCGGCCCGGGGGATGTGGTCCCTGGGACCAATAGAGGCCATCAGACGGGGGCCACACAGCCCTCCCTCCATAATAAAAAAAAAATATTTGGCCATGCTTCGGGGGATGAGGTCCCCGGGGCGGAATTGGCCACGGGAGGAGTGCCCACGCGGCCCTCTTCCGGTAAACATTTATATTTTTTAGTTTAAATGGGGGTCAGGCCCTGGGGGATGCGGTCCCCGGGGCCCCAAAAAAGTAAAGAGGGGGGCCACACAGCCCCCCTTCCAAAAAAAAGAAAAACCAAAATATAAGCAATCGTTCCTAGGCCCTGCCCCCTCCAAGCAACACTCGGCACACATGCCCTGTGGTGCGTTTTAAGTTAGGGAATTATTTTGCCTTTCAATACTGGGGGTCCCTGGGGGCCAAGTAGCCCACCAGGTACCTCCAGTAAGCACCACAGGGCTGCGTTGCAGAGAGGTGGTCCATTCCACGCCCCTTTTTACACCTCTCTGCAACACAGCTCTGTGGCGCTTACTGGAGGTACCTGGTCGGCTAGTTGGACCCCAGAGACCCACAGGATTCAGGGGACGTAATCCCCCAACTTAAAACGTGCCACGGGCGCATTTGCACACATGTCACCTCCCTTCACCACTGTGCAGACACGCCCCTTTGCTCGTTTTAAGAGGAAGTTTTAATCCTCCTGGCCTGTTATGTACCAGGGCCTTACAAAGGATGTCATGCTAATCATAGAGGTACCCCAACGCAAAGTGTTCCCTAGTGTATGTAGGTGTTTTCACTGTATTCTAAGTGTCTTTTAGCATAGCACTGACTCTAGGCCTGGTTAGTCAGAGTCAGTTACAACCAGTACCCGTCTGAAAAAGTTGTGGGCACAGGATGATTTTGCAACAAGGCCTCTTTCTGCTCCTCTGTTGGTTCTTTCTGCACATTTCTTGCTTCTTCCTGCACTTTTTTTCGTCTTTGTGGACTTCTGTTGCTTCTTTCTGCATTCCTTTTACTTCTTTCTGTGCGTTTTTTCTTCTTTCTTCACATGTCCTTCCTCTGTAGGCATAGTTAGAAACTGCATTTAAAAAACCTTTGAAATTCACTTAAAAAACCATAGGTTTCACAGCTGTTATAGTTAAATGGACATTTCACTCGTACAAAACCATAGAAAGTCCTCCGTTCTAGTTAGTTCTGCTAACTATAACTCGCGTGCCCGCAATGCACTGCTGAGGATGTCACATATTGAATCATTCATGATGAAATTTGGTTAATTGTAGCTTTCTGATAAACCTATATGTGTCCATGCGAGTGTTGGCATAATTGAAGTTACAAGGTGGACAGTATGTAAGTCCCAATCCTAAGACCGCTTCATCGCTGCCAGGTCCTAACGAGTGCATGGTGGGGGCACAATGTATCGTTAGTGCTAATAACTAGAACTGTTGAATTGCTGAATTGCTATGTTTCTTTTAGTGTAAAACATTAACATTGTCACTGAGAAATTCAACTAACTATAACATTACTTTAACCTTTGTTTTTTTCAGTGAATATATATATTTTTAGCTCGAGCCCTGAGCCGGTTTGATCTGCGGTAGAAGAGTACGGGAGAGAAGCCACGCACACTCCCCCCCATCTTTTTCATTGGCTTGTGTCTTTGTCCTTTCAACAACCTGTCCGTCATAAGGAGGGACTAACAAGCCTATAAACCAATCGGAATGCAGCATTTAGAAAGGACCTGGCAGTCGCCATTTCCTGGCAGCGTGGAGCAAACTGGTGAGGCGAGCGGAGGCTTGGCGGGGAGAAATTCGGATGTCTGGTGGCAGCGGGAGGCGCTGCAGAGGGCTTTCCTTGCTGGCTGAGACCCCCTTGCGGCCCCGATAGAACTACTTAATTTAGGAATTAAAATTCAGCGGTGCCTGACTCTAACATGGTGCCCGCGGTGGATGTGATAGAGGCGCCAGCCGCCATTTTGAATTAGGGGGGCAATTTTATCCTCTGGCAATCTCCTGACTGTGATGAGACGCCCGCCAGTGTCCTAAGGTATTACCCGCCCGCTGCCTCAGCGGACATTCCAGCTTGTCTGCCCAGAGCCTCCGGTTGCTGAAGAGCGAGGTGAGCTACCCCTCCTCCCCCCACCAATGCGTGAGGCAAAATGCGGCAGCCCCCACTGTGTCCCAGCGCACCTACAGGGCAGGGTGCCCAGGGACGGCGGGGGTGATCTTTCTTGCCTGTGTTAACAACTTATGGGTGCCTCCTCTCTGCAAAGCTACGCCCGCACTTGACACACTTGATATGGAACAGGGTCCAAGGATGCCTGACCCCATCATGGCCAATAATGATGACTTCTTCCCCCCTTGCTGAACTTTGACTTACTCTACCCGTCCAGGACTGCGCCTACCCTTATGAGAACATCTGCAATTCTTTCTGACCATGGCTCCCCGACACCACCCCTCCCCACCCCCGCCACTCTTCTGACTATCCCTGAGCACACATGACCTCTATCCTGACAGCGGAGTCCAAACATTATGTCTGACGCCCGGTGGAGCTGCTCTGTTCAGCTAATGAGATCGGCCTGTTCAGCTAATGAGGAGATCGGCCTTGGCACACCCCCTGACCATCACCTGCCCAGCCGGACCTTGGGCACAGTTTCTCCCCTTCTCCCTGTCTCGCCCATCCCCCCCTCTACCGCGAAAATCTCACCCAGCGTTTCAACCTCAAGATGGCACCTGAGAAGGAGCGGTCCTGCTTTTTGAATGACTCGAAGCAGATCCATGGGGACCTTTACCGAACTACCTACCCCCTACCCCTCCCCGCTCTACTCCTCTCCATTTTCCTGCTACTGACCTATGCCCTCACCTGTCCTGGCCCTAGTCCCCACCCTGTTTACCTGTGAATTTTCCCTCGTCCTTTGAGATCTAGCTATTTTTTCTGATGCCCGATGGAGCTACCTGATTTAGCTATAGGGGAGACAGGTTGGGGATTCCCTCCTTGGACGTCACCTACCCAGTCGGTGTTTAGCCAGACTTCCTTTCTTCTCTCCTGTCATCTCTTCCCGCATCCTCCCTCTATTTATGTCTCTCCTTCTCTCCTCTCTCAATGTATTGAGACTGAACTATTTTGTCTGATGCCCGATGGAGCTACCTGGTTTAGCTATAGGGGAGATGGGCCGTGGACTCCCTCCTTGGTCGTCACCTACCCAGTCGGCCATTAGACAAACTTCATTTTGTCTCTCCTTGTTGTCCCTTCCCCATCCTCCCTTTCTCACCTTCCCTGTCCCCTTCCCTCTACGCTTCATTAGTTTGCCCTCCATGTTCTTTAAATGTTTCCCATTGAGACCAAGCTATTTGGCAAAAGCCCGGTAGAGCTATCTGATAGCTATAGAGGAGATGGGTTTGGGACTTCCCCCTCGACCGTCACCTACCCAGCCGGACTTTGGGCAGACCTTCCTTTGTCTTTCTGCCGTATCTCCCTTCCACCCCTTTACCCTTACCCCCTTCCCCTCTACACTTCACTTATCTCGTTCTCTATGCTACTGTAATTGTTTGTCTAACAACTGATGTGAATTGTAACTGATGTAATCTTGTAATTTTGTGGAACCTCATGTAAAGCGCTCTGATACCTCCGGGTCTAGCCAGAGCTATATAAAACTCTTAAAATAAAATAAAATAAATATGACATCACTCATGACGTGTTCTATGACATAATTTATGACATCACTGATGACATCTCAAATTACATCATTGATGACATCACTGATGCCTTCAAACCCGCATTTAACGCACACTACCTCCTCCTCAAAACCACAAATAAAATAGCCCTCCAAGACAGAATCAGAGCCAAAACACACAACAGCAAAGAACTCTTCGCTATCGTCAAGGAGTAAGAAAAGCCCAATAACAAAACCACAGACGTCCCACCCACCCTAGACCTCTTCAACAAACTCAGCACCTTCTTCCAACACAAGATTGGGCAAATCTATGACAGCTTCGACAACCAAGACCCTGCCACAACACCCATCATCACTGCATGCAACCACACTGCACCGCAACAGTTCCTGCTAAACTGGACTCCGCTCACCACAGCCAACACACTCAACACTATGAAGAGCTTCCACTCCGGAGCCCTATCAGACCCCTGACCATATCACATCTTCAATAGAGCAGCCACCTGCTTTGCCCAAGAGCTTTGCAGCTCTATCAACTGCTCAATGGAAACCGCCACCTTCCCGAACAACTGGAAACATGCAGAGATCTACCTCCTGCTGAAAAATCTATCTGCCGACCCGACAGACCAAGAACTACGGACCCATCTCTCTCCTCCCCTTCCCAGCCAAGGTCGTCGAGAAGGCCATCAACGCTCAACTCTCCAAGTTCATCGAAGAGAACCTTGTCCTGGACATCTCTCAATCCAGCTTCCAAAGTAACCACAAAACCGAGACTGCACTCCTTGCCGCCACCGACGATATCCGCTCCCCCCTCAACCATGGTGAAACCGCAGCCCTCATCCTACTGGACCTCTCGGCCACCTTCGATACAGTCTCCCACCGCACCCTAATCACGAAACTCCACAATGCCGGCATCCGCGACAAGGCCTTGGACTGGATCCACTCCTTCTTTAGCTGCCGAACACAGTGAGTCAGACTACCTCTGTAACTCTCAGAACCTGCAGAGATCAGCTTCAGAGTGCCCCAGGGTTCCTCCCTGAACCCCACCCTCTTTAACGTCTACATGGCCCCCCTCGGCTCCATCGTTAGAAACCACAGACTCAACATCATCTCCTACACCGACGACACCCAGCTGATCCTCTACCTCACCAACGAAGCCACGGCCACCAGAATCGACTCTTACAGTGGGATGAAGGCTGTTGCCACCTGGATGAAAGGCAGCTGCCTTAATCTCAACTTGAAAAAAGACTGAAGTACTCATCCTGGGACCTGCCCCCTCAGCCTGGGATGACTCATAGTGGCCCGCCGCACAGGGAACCCCTCCCATCTCTATGGACTACACACAGAGCCTCAGCATCATCCTCGCTCACAATGAACCACCAGATCAACGCCGTAGCCTCATCCTGCTTCCACGCGCTCCGATTGCTTTGAAACACATTCAGATGGATCCTCACAGAATCCAGAAGGACGGTCACCCACGCACTCATCACCAGCAGACTCGACTACGGCAACACACTCTATATGGGCATCACCCAGAAACAGCTTAGGAAACTACAGAGTGTTCAAAATACCGCAGCCAGACTGGTCCTTGACATCCCCCGCCACAGCTGCATCACAGAACACCTTCAACAACTCCACTGGCTTCAGTCGACAAGATAATCTCCTTCAAGTTCCTCACATATGCCTACAAAGCTCCTTACGATGTAGGACCAGCATACCTGAACCATCGCCTCTCATTCCATGTACCAGCCAGACAACTTTGCTCTGCCCAACTTGCCCTGGCCACTGTTGCACAGATTCACAAGACGAGAACCAGAGGAAGATCCTTCTACCTCACCGTCAAGACCTGGAACACCCTGCCCTTCCTCCCCAGGCAATCTCTGTCGCTGACCCAATCCAGGGAGGATCTCAAGACCTGGCTGTTCAACTGAACCTCCACGCCCAGACGGACTAGCGCCCCCCACAGCGCCTTGAGACCCTCACAGGTGAGTAGTCACGCTATACAAACTCCTGATTGATTGATCATCCAATGAGTGTGCTAGTTTGTTTTATAGTTTACATGGTGGCGGGTAGCTGCCATATTACTTTCCTACCTAATTATGTACAGCTTGGAATCAGCTAGTGCATGTAAGTTTTTACAAAATGCATGTACTCCTAATGCACCATAGCTGTGTAGAGGTACTTTACACATTATAATTTTATTTATTCAAGGGTAAGTCTGTGTGCAGGTGACAGTTGACATCTGTTCATTATGCTTCAGACACATTTTTGGGTTCTACAAAAAAGTTTTCCTACAGGAGAAAGGTTCTATGTAGTAGATATTAACTTTTGTAAGCTGCCTTGAGATATTAGAGAGAATCTTGGCAGCATGATAATTTATACTTAACATAGAAGTCTGTGTGTACTAGGAAGTGAGATATGCACTTGTGTTAGTTTTCCTAGAACAGACGAGCTATCAGTAAAGTTTTCACCACAATTTAAAGGGTGCAGCTAGTTTGGTTTTTATCACCTTAAGATTGTGGTTATTTTTTTAGCGAATCGTTTTTTTTACAACTCTTGCATAGAGTTTTCAGTGTTCTTAGTAGTTTTTTTTAATACTCTGTGGTGCATTTCTCATGAGAGTTTCACTGTCTGCAAACAGTGTGATACAGAGTAAACTATCTTTTTTACAGTACCTAGATTTTAGAGCATATCAACTTCATTTCTCAATGTAGGTTCGGTAAGTGTCAAGGGTTTATACAGAGAAAAGCAGTCCATAGTAGAGCATTTGTTTTGGAAATTGCATTCACTATTTTGACTTCCTGTCAACACTTGTTTAGATATTGAACACTGCAGTTAATGAATGTTTCTCGTATATCTGTGGTCGATTGTTGATTTGATCTGTGCTGCCTGTAAAGCGTATGCTGTGGGCTCAATTTTGTACATAATGCTTGTTTTCAACATCTAAGTGAGTTATTTGTGTGTAGTGGCAGTTAAAATGGGTGATTTTCTCCTGACTATTTTGTAATTATAGGCAGGTCTCCAATGTTATACTAATTTATAGAACAATATGTGTGAAAGTAAAGTTTGGATGATGTCATCAGTGATATAATTTGAAATGTTATCAGTGATGTCATAAGCAGTGCATGGTGGGGGCGCATATGATAGTTAGTGTTACTAACTCTAACTGCGGATTTTCTGTGGTATTGTCAGTTTAAAACTTTAACGTTGTCACTGTGAAATTCACCTAACTATATTGTTACTTTAACCTTTATTTCAGTGAATTTCTAGGTTTTTAAAGAAAAAAACAAAAACAGATATTTTTATTACATCTAACCATAACGTTACTTTAACACATGTTTTTTTCAGTGAATTTCTAGGGTTTTTAAAAAGTAAATCAATTATTTTTGTGAGTGCATGTATGGTAGAATTACTTTATATTGTATGTTGTGTTCAGGCATTATTTAGTAAAAGAATGTTTCTTTTTTTATTGTAACAAAAAAGGATATGGTTCACAGTTTGCAAAATCTTCGTAAAATGTGTGTGAGTATTAAACAGATATATATTCAATAGTATTTGTTTATTTGCTTGTTTATTTTAACTTTGATATGAAGACATGTCACCAGCAATCTGTTTTTTGAGGTGCCATTACTCTCACAAGCAGATTGCGGGATGCTTGCAAAACACTCATGAGTTTGTGAAGTTCTAAATTTCATTGTCTTCTATTGTATATGGTTCTTTAACATGTTTTTAGTTATTATTTAATGATAATCTATAATAAAATAGTGAATAAAAGATAGTTGATTTTATTTTTCAAGTAATGGCTCTCACAAGCCACTTGAAGTAGGCAAATACACAATCCCCTGCATGGACTCCAAGGGGCTGGTCTTGCTGTTTAGCTCCCGCGAAGCACTCATGAGACCATACATTTAGAATTAAGCTAATTCCAGTGTTTTAATGTAATTTATTTAACAAAATAGAACATTAGACATTTTGTTTAAGGTAGAAAAATGAATTTCATACTGTTCTATACAATATATAAAGGACATTTTTTTAAGGTCTCGCAAGATTCCCACAAGACATTTGGGAGAGGTCTGGGAGAGGAAGCACACCCTAAGGAATGATTCTGATTAGTTCATATGGATGTCTTTATTTGAAAGAAGATTACATCATTTTTTCTTTATTTCACTATTGGACCTTGGTGAGAGTGGACATATTTGGCTTGCTCTCTAGAAAGATGCCTTCATCAGTTTCAGATGAACAGCCAGGGGCTTCCGCACCAGCTCAGCTTTGTCAGCCACACAAGGAATCCTTGGTGTGGCAATTCTTTGAAATGAGGCCAGTTGCCAAGAAAGTTTTTGTGAAGTACGTTACCTGTAAACTTCGCAGCAAAGATTCAGCCTGGTGAGCAGAAATAAACAATATAGCATAAGTACCATAGAGATGTGGAGGCACTTTAGATCCTTGCATCTCTAAGGCTTGCACGGGCAGAGTTGGCTCATTCTGGGGAGCAAGACAACTTTACAGGGGCTTAAAAATCATTTGCTCCAGGAGATACTGTGCCTGCGCAGGTTCAAAGTGCACAAGCTGCAATAGCCCTATTTAAAAAAAAAAATAAAACAGTATTAAGCTGCTTGTGTAATCAGATCATTTTTTCATCAGAGACATGCCGGTCTGTCCAGTAGAAGCTTATCCAAGAGCATAAGTGCCCCTCTAGGTAGTAAGTTTTTTAAAACAGTATTTTGTAAGTTTTCCTCCTTTTTATTTTTAAAGAGATGCTGTTGGTGTTTGTTTAACACTTGAAATTGTATATCCTTGTTGTACCCTTGTAAAAATAATTAAAAAACTCAAAAAATATAAAAAATGTTTGAAAACTATTTTTTATAGTTGTTGAAAACTATTAACAAAAACACTTCTTTTCAGGAGCGACACTTTACGTTTATGATCCATGTTGTTTGCACTGTTTCCCCTTCTTTTCCCTTTTGTAAAATCTCATGTGAGACTCCCTCGAGAGCCAGGGAAGAGTGTGAGAATCTAAATCTCTTGCAAGAGTTTGTGAGCACTCGTGAGAGCCAATTCCTCACATTCAGTCTGAAGGGGCAGTGCATCCTGGTCTGGTCTCCTGTGACTTTCGCGACAGTGGGGGCACACAAACGCCTGCCTCCCCTTGTATATTTCTCCTAGTCTTACGAGTGTATCGCAAGCTCAAACACTTAGCATGTGTGAGATGGATAACAGTCCTGTATTCTTGAATGTGGGTAGTAGAATCTGCAAACCCATAAGCCTCTCTGCTGAGACTTCTCTCAGACAGATTTTCTCTACCTCTCCTTATTTTTTTACGATCCTGCGAGAGTCTAGCGCAATCGCAATTTTTTTTTGGGGGGGGGGGTATATTTCACACTTTCTTTCATTACAGTACTGATAATTTATAGTTCCCACTACTAGGGTATGGAGAGAAAGTGGCCTCTCCACTCACAGTGTTCCAGACTATATCAGGAGTGCATAGTAGTGTGTAAGGAGAGACTGGCCTCTTCACTGACACATCTCCTCAGGGTGACCAGTATGCATAGTAGTATGTAGGAGGGGCTGGCCTGTTCCCTGACACTTCTCTCTCTGATGTTGGGTGACCATAGTAGGGTGTGTGAAAGGACTGGCCTCTCAGCTGAGACCCCTCTTTTAGAGGATAGGTGTGTGTAGTAGGGTGTGGGGAGAGACAGGCCTCTCTGCTGAGATCTCTCTCTGTAATGATAGCTGTGCAGCATAGTAGGGTTTGGGGAGGGGACTGGCTTTCTTTTCAGATCTCTCTCAGATGACTGGTGTGCATAGTAGGGTGTGTAGAGGGACTGGCCGCTCTGGTGAGACCTCTCTCTGTAATAGTGGGTGTGCGTAGTAGGGTTTGGGGAGGGACAGCGCTCTCCTTTGACAACTCTCTCTCTTTCGTATAATGGGTGTGTGTAGTAAGGTGTGTGAATGGACTGCCCTCTCCTTTCAGACCTCGCTCTCAAATGATAGCTGTGCATAGTAGTGAGTGTGGAGGAACAGGCCTCTCCTTTCAGACCTCTCTCTCAGATCATGGGTGTACATAGTAGGGTGTGTGGAGGGACTTGACTCTCTGCTCAGACCTCTCTCTCAAATGGTGGATGTGTGTAGTAGGGTCTGAGGAAGGACTGCTCTCTCCATTCAGACCTCTCTCTCAGATGACAGATGTGTGTAGCAGGATGTGTGGAGAGAGACTGGCCTCTCCACTGAAACCTCTCTCTCAGATCATGGGGGTACGTAGTAGGGTGTGTGGATGAACTGTCCTTTCCTTTCAGACCCCTCCTTCAAATGACAGGTACTCATAGTAGGATGTGGGAAGGGAACTAGCCTCTTCTTTTAAAACCCTTTCCCAGGTGATGGGTGTCTGTTGTAGGGTGTGGAGAGGGACTAGCCTGTCAGCTCAGATCCCTCTCTTGGATGACACATGTGTGTAGTAGGGAGCGGAGAGGGACTGGGCTCTCCTTACAGATGACCGATGTGCATAGTAGGGTGTGTAGAGGGACTGGCCTTTATGATGGGACCTCTCTCTGTAATAATGGGTATGCATAGTAGGGTGTGGGTAGGGACTGGGCACTCCTTTCACCCCCTCTCTCAGATGATGGGTGTGAGTATTCGGGAACAAAGAGGAACTGGTCGTCTGCTCATACCACTCTCTCGGATGGCAGGTATGTGTAGTAGGGTCCTGAGAGGGACTGGGCTCTCCTTTCAGGCTTCTCTCTCAGATGATGGATCTGCACAGTAGGGTGAGTAGAGGAACAGGACTCTCTGTTGGGACCTCTTTCTGTAATGGTGGGTGTGCATAGTAGGGTTTGGGGACGGACTGGGCTCTCCTTTCAGACCTCTCTTTCACATGAAAGGTGTGCGTAGTATGGTGTGTGAAGGGGTTAGTCTCTCCTTTCAGAACCATATCTCAAATAATGGGTGTGCATACTAGGGTGTGTGGATGAGCCTTAGCTATACTCACAACTCTTCCAAAGCCAATGGGCATAAATAGTAAACTTTGCTATACACCGTCTCCGGTAAGACTCCTTCCTACAGTAACAAGTGCATAGTAGAGTGTATTCAAACATCACTTCTTCCTACTTTTCAAGATCCAGTGAGAGTCTGACAAGATTGCAATATTTTTTGAAAATAAGAATTAAGTATTTACTCATCACAGTACTTATCTGTTACACACTTCAACTCAAAACAAGTACCACAATATGCATTCCTACTAATAGAGTGTATTGAGAACTCATCTACTCCTTTTTATTATTCATAATCCAGCGAGTCATGCGGGATCGTAAAAATGTGTTAAAAACAATATACATTTATTTTCTTCACAGTAGTTATCACTTAGACATCTCCTCTCTAAACCTAGCTGAACATTATGCCTTTCTGATGCCCCCTTATACAGCTTTTTTACTTCATTTCCACAACACCTCCAGATTTTCACAGTAAACAGTAATGGCGGCCATTTCATTTCAAACATTCAGCCAATTAGATCGTTTGCTCTCTTGGGACTAGCGGGGACTTCTTGCTCTCGCGAAAGCGTGAAGGCTCACTAGTGAAACAGGCCTATTGACCAATCACAGAGGTCCATTTTTGATTTCTCACTCTCGCAGGACTCACGAGCCCACCTGCCGAAATATACAATTATGTTTCTGCCTAAAATTCTCAAAAACTACTGAACAGACTTGCACCAAATCACAAAAAGCACAATCTGGGGACCAAGATCTAGGTTTACCGCCAAATTTGTGTAATTCTCTTCAGTGGTTTTTGATGTAGCCGTGCCTAAAGAAGACTATGGAAAATGCATGAAGATTTTACATTTTGAGACTCCCCTTTTTTTCTCAGACAGCTCTTGATGGATCACCCTGAAAGTTTCCAGGAAGGAGCTGACGTGTATGAACTTGTTTTGGGAAAGTTTCAAGAAAATTCATCAAACTGAGCCAAAGATACTAGCAAACCAAAAAGCCATTCCGTCCATTGAAAAGCAGTCCTAACTATAACTACCTAGTGGTGACTGCCACTAGTTAATATACATACTCACTGAAAAAAATAAAGGTTATAGGGACATTATAGTTAGGCTCAGGATTCACTCATACAAAACCAATGAAATTCAGCGGTTATAGTTAGCTGAGCTAACTATAACTCGTGCCCCCATAATTCACTGCTTATGACCTCACATATTACATCACTCCTGACATGTTCAGTGACATCACTGATGACATCTCAAATGGCATCACTGATTACATCAGCCACAAAATCACTAACGTACCCACTCATACCCCTATAGAACATTTCATACACCCACTCCCACACAACCATTCACAAGCCCATTCACAGACCCATACCAGTACTTACACACAACTCACTGATTCATAGATCTACACACACATACACTCACTCACCTATACAACCACTCATACACCAACTCACTAATACAGCCACTGACATCCACTCATACAGCCATACAACCACTCACATACTGAGTCAGCCACCCATAGAGCTGCTCACACACCTATTTTATTCTCTCACCCATACCGTCAATCACACAGCCCTTTGCTCACCCATATAGTTACACACACACATACATTTACTTACTCATACAGATACTAACATGCACTCACTCACCTATAAAGTTACTGACACAAGCACACACTACCATACAGCCACTCTCACATTCACTTGCTCACCCATACAGTCACTCAAAAAACCCCACCACTCACCGATATTGCCTTTCATATACCCAGTCAGTCACCCATATAGTACTGACACATGCACTAACCCATACACACACTCAGTTACCCATACAGCCACTCACACACACACACTCACGAACCCATGCTGCCACTGACTCAACCGCTCACGCATCCATACAGTCAGTCATCACATCCTGTCACCTACTCACACAGATACCCATACAGGTACTCAGACAATCAATCAATCACCCATATAGCCAGTCACGTACCCACTCACACACCCACACAGCCACTTAGGGGCAGATTCACAAGAATGTGACGCATCTGTGAAGATGTGTAACTTTCCCTGCTCCACTTTGAGAAACCCTTGCTCCACTATGGATGTGCCGTATTTACAATATGGCGCACCATGGCACAAGGATGGACAGATGCGTCAGAAATTCTGATGCATCTGTTGACGCAAAAGTCATGCATTGCTGGAGTTGTGTCGCAAGCACGACGCAACTCCAGCAATGCAGGGGGATGCCTTTCATTGTGCTGCGTCACTCCTTACGCCTGCTTCAAGCAGGCATTACAATTTGACGCAGTGGCGTCCTAGAAGTGGCGCAGTTAAATCTTGTAGATTTCACTGCGTCACTTCTATGGGGCTTTTTTGCGTTGGAACGCCGACCCTGCATACATTATACCTGACGCAGCTATAATTTGACGCAGGGCTTTACAACGTGATGCATTTCCCTAGATGCACCACGTTGTAAATGGGCCACATTTTTATGCTGCTGATGCGTCACAAAAAGGGACGCAACTGCAGCTTAAAAATGACGCAAGGAGCTTGTAAATCTGCCCCAAAGTCACTAACTGACAAACTGATACAAACATTCACACAACCAGTCACTCACACATTGTCAAGCAACCACGCTGTCTCTTACCTTATCTTCTTTTGACTTGCGTGGATGTAATTTCGCAGAGACGTAAGGGACCAACTTCCCAAATACCTATCCACTAACCTGCAATTAGGTTACACTAACAAGCTATATAATAGAGATAAGGGAGGAGGGCCGGATACTGGACGTTAGTGGTTTCTTGCTGTCGACCTGAGAAGCAACAAGGAAAATCTTAATAATCTGCCTTAGGTTTAGCTTTCTATTTTCTTCTACAAACAAGTGGTTCTACTATCAGGTATGCAATACCTTACCTACCTGTGAGCAGTAGAGGTTATAGCCTAACGTCTCAGTATGTCTTGACAGAAAGATGAGGTGATTGGGCTGAGTGGAAGAGGCGATGTAAACTTTTACATTGTTCTTATGCTATGGCAACTCTTGGGCGCGATGACACCATCAGCTGGAAGAGAAAGGTTATCATTAAACACCACTCTCTACCAAGTACTGGAGTTGTAATATTGTGCTCACTCTACACTTACTGTAGTGACACTTGAATGCTTGTTTTGTGTTCCTACTAGATTGTCAAAAAAATTAAATACAGAATTCAAGCATGTAAAATCATAACTCTTATCAGTTAAGCAATCAATATATAGCTCCTTTGAGCTCTATAAACTGGGGCACTCTTGGTGCTCTGCAATTAAAAAAATATATAATTGTTCAAATATTCTCAACTCGAGTTTCTCTGTTCTTTCTTGCGATGGGCGCCTATGTTTTGTAACTTTTTCACTTATCTTTTCTTTCCTTGTAGTGTAGGTCCAGCCCTTATCAAAGCAGGAAAGATGAAGACCTTCAGGATCGCCACCTCTTGGAACAGGATCATTGCGTGATGAATCAGGTAAGCTTCAAGGATTCTTCAAAGCTTCTTTCTCATAACGCGAGCAGAAGGCAAAGCGCCTTCTGGATGATGGTGTGGCTTCTATAGCGAGCCACACCCGAAACGGCCATCACGCACATTCACGTTCAGACGTGCATACACCTCTACCGCTACAGCTTGGTGACTTATCTAATAAACGTGCATTGTAGAGCGATCTTCAGTGTATGTGTGCAGTTCTCCAAATACGCGCCAATAATGTGCGTTACATTGTCAGTGAATGTAATGCAAGCAATACAATATTCCCCTACACAACGAGCATCAGAATAATGCATATCAGAATAATGCAAACTACAACAAATGTCTCACAAAGTCATACCTTAATAACATTCATGGCAGTGCTGTTGCATGGGATAGGGGTGGGATTTTAATGTTTAAAAACAGATGTTGCACACCCTTTGATCGTACAGCTAGTCACGTATTCATGACAGTACTCCCCTCTCAAGATCCCTCCTAAAACTTGTGGTATAGGTTTGGGCCTAGTTGGATATCGATCATGAAAAGCTTTTACACGTTTTGGGGCATTCTTTAAATGAGCTAAAGGCTCCCATGAACGCTCTAGCGGGCCATAACCTTTCCAATCTATTAAGTAAAACAACTTTCCACGTACTCTTTTGGCATCTAAGATGGTTTTGACCTCATATTCTGGAATACCCTCAATAATAATTGGAGAAGGTTTCTTTGACACTCGTGTTTTAGGATTGTATGGTTTAAGCAATGACACATGAAAGACGGTGGATTTGTTAGTGTTGCGGAAGTGATAACTTTAAACTTACTGGATTGATTACCTTTTTTACCATAAAAGGTCCAATAAATCGAGGATTAAACTTCTTGTTTCCCTTAATTCGCAAATTCTATGTTGCTATGTTGCGGTCCAGCGATGAACTTAGGGGTCTGGTTCGGAGAAGATCTCCGGATTTCAGATCACATCTAAAAACTTTCTGTTGTCTGCTTTGGCACTCTTAAGACCCTTAGAAGGTTCTTACCTTTGTTACCGAGGCCGGCTAAGGAAATGGTTGCTCGGGCCCTTATCCTTTCCCGGCTCGATTATGCCAATGCTCTGTTCATCGCTATCCCCGGCTATTTGATGAATAAACTACAAACGGTACAGAATGCTGTGGCTAGACTTTTATTTAATATTTCTAGGAGATCCGGTGTAAGGCTGCATCTGCGCGATCTGCACTGGCTCCCTGTGGCCCAGCGGGTGCAGTTCAAAGCTCTTACCCTAGCCCATAGAGCCCTCCATGGCCTGGGGCCCTCTTATATCAGGAAGCGCTTTGCTATCTATAATCCTAGCCGCTCTTTGCGATCAGCTTCTCTACGCCAGATGGCAATTCCCCAGTTTCGCAGAACTCGACTGGGGGGCCAGTCTCTCTCGGTGAAAGCATCTGCTTTCTGGAACACTCTTCCTGACGAGCTGTGGCAAACCCAGAACTGCCGTATTTTTAAGAAATTTATTAAAACTCACCTTTTCAATCAGCTCAGTTAATTAATCTTTGCTCTCTCTGCCATAGCCTACTCACGCACCAGGACACTCCAGAGTATTAGTGGGCGCTAAAAATCATTTATAACATAACATAACATAACATAACCCTACCTTATCAACTTCTGAATAAGTTGGTTGTGTGGAACAATGTGTCACGTTTTCATCATGCATAGGGTGACTACCGGTCCCAGAATGCCTGGTGTTAGTCCTCTTTCACTCTTTCCTCTATTCCCCCTTCCTGTTTCCTACATTAGTTTCCTGTGTGCTTGCAGAGGTGCTTGTCACCTGTGATTTGCTGTATCTTCAGGATCTGTACCTGGGGAGTATTGAGCTCATTGCAGTATTGTGAGCCCTTGTGAAAGACAGTTCGAGAGAATCTATTTTGGGCGTTCTGTCATTGTTTACCGCAAAGCTGCTGTGGGGAGCTCCTAACTGTAAGCGGAGGAGCCGCTCTGAGAGCAGTGGAAGAGCCGCGCTGCGAGCAGCTGAGGAGCCGCTCTGCGAGCTGCTGAGGAGCCACGCTGAGCGCTGCAGAGGAGCCGCGCTGCCAGTTAGGGAGAACGCCGCACGGGAGCAAAGGACACAGGTACACTGAACTTGTGGCCAGTAATCAGCTCCAGAACTTGATTCTCCCATCTATCTTCTTTGGACCTATAGTCTAGCGGATTGCTAGCGTGGGAAGAGTGTTTTTGAACTCTTCGAGTTTTTTGTTATTGACTTGGCATTTTTGGATATTCTTGGCATTTGAATTCAGCCGAAGGTTTTTGGTTTCCTTGTGAGTCGGTTTGAGACTCGGATTCATTATTCCCTCCATTCTTAAAGGCACAGACAAACTATTGACTAGAAGGAACAAGAGCCTTGTTTATTAAGCTCTACTCTATCTTCAGACTGTGGATTGCTAGAAGAACTTCCTGTTTCTCACTGGATTTAGGGTTCTTGGGCAGATCCCTGTTTTCTTTTCTTTTACTTTATTTTTTCCTATTTTTGCCCTTTTTACTGAGAACGATTGTGGAAGCCTTATTATGTAAGTGAATGTTCTCCTCTGATATATATATATATATAGAAGTGCTAGGGTACCATAGCAAAGAGTGTAACTTTCCTGCTCTTGTGTTTCTGTACAGGTCCCTATTTACAGACCCAACGTTTGGCGTTCTCCTATGGTCGAATCCTGTAGATGGTTTATGGCTGCCACTCCTTTATGTTTTCTTTATCCATTTTTTCCCCTTCCCTGGATGGGGTCCTCATAAGCGAGTGTTAGTCTTATACTTGCTTGTGGTACCATATTCAGGGAGTAGTGAATCTAGCTTCTGCATCGCTCCTGCTGTACCGGATTTCAAGGTTAGTCAATCTGTATTCGTTGTGACACAATGTTTATCTGCTGCTGTCTTTTGGTTTTCTTTTGCCTTAGCTAACTGAAATTGAGCTTCTTGATGAATAGAAGTTAATTTTGTGACATAATCATGCATAGATGGTACTGAATCGGGTGACAACATGATTTGGGATATTTTTGGGATGATAGCCATAGTTACAAAAGAACGGTGACATATTAAGAGAGGAATGTTCCCCGTTATTATAAGCAAACTCTAAGGCCCACAAAATGTCTGACCATTCCTCATTATGTTCTCTTAACATACATCGTAAGTATTGTTCAATAGTTTGATTGGTGCGTTTTGTTAAACCATCAGTTTGTGGGTGATAACTTGAAGATAGACGCACATCCATATTCAATGATCTACTTAAATGTTGCTAGACATGTGAGATGAACTGAGGCCTCTATCTGAAATGACAACAGATTGGATGCCATGTAACCGAATGATATTGGTCATTAGAATCTGAGCAAATTCCATAGCAGAAGGAAGATGCTTCAATGGAATAAAATGAGCCATGCATGTGAATTGATCCACCACCGTCAAAATTGTTGTATAACCTTCTTTGGTTGGTGGAAGTTCAACAATGAAATCTAAAGCGATTGTGTGCCATGGTTGAGGTGGAATGGGTAAAGGTTGTAATAAACCACTCGGTCTTGATGTTGTGATTTATTTTGGATGCACACACTACAAGCCTCTACAAAATTTTTATATGGTAGAACATGGAAGGCCACCAAAACAGTCTTTTAATTGTCTGATATGTTTTCACTAATCCTGGATGGGCTGCCAACAGAGTGTCATGATGTAATTGTATGACCGACCTTTGTATAGCGGTTGTGGGAACCAAGATCTGATCATTTACAAACAGTAGATTTTCGTTGTGTTGTAATGATGGATACATCTTTTCCCATTCACTTATAAATTTAGTTTTTACTTCATCTTGAATGTCAATTATTACATCACAAATCGTGAGACTGGCTTGAAAGCAAGTTGTGGGTATAATGGGTTGTACATTACTGGAATGTTCGCCATCAGTTTCTTTTTCGCCCACACATGACAATGAATCTTCTTTACGATTCTCTTTCCCTGGTCGGTAAGTAATAACAAAATTGTAATCATTAAAGAATAATGACCATCTGAGTTGTCTAGCTGCTAGAGCTCTAAGTGTCCGTAAAGATTGCAAATTTCTGTGATCAGTGAAGATGGTAATCGGATGACGTGCACCCAACAAGTAATTGCGCCATTCCTCAAAAACCGCCTTTATTGCCAATAACTCTTTATCTGTGATAGTGTAATTTTGTTCTGCTGCAGATAATTTTCTAGAATAGAATGCTAGAGGATGCAATTGTACCGTTTCTTTGTGACAGTACACCCCCCAAGGTGAACTAGGAAGCGTCGGCCTCTACAACAAATAGCTGAGTGGGGTCGGGATGACTCAAAATTGGTGCAGATGTGAACAAATGTTTTAGATCGTGAAAGGCCTTTTCTGCTGTTTTAGTCCATTCAAACTTTACTCCCTTTCGAAAAAGTTTAGTAAAGGCTGTTATTGTTTGAGAGAAGTTTTGAAAAAGCGGCAATAAAAATTGGCAAAGCCTAAAAAACTTTGAACTTGCTTTACTGAAGTGGGACTAGGCCAAGTGCTAACTGCTTCTACCTTTTTTGGGTCCATTTCTATACCAGAAGGACTAATAAAATATACCAAAAACTCTACCTTGGACACATGAAACATGCTTTTTCCCAATTTGTCATACAATGAATTTTGAAGCAATTTTTGAAGGATGGCGCGTACTTGTTTTACATGCTCATGTTCAGAATTAGAGTATATACGTATATCATCAATATATACAACACAGCAGATATCAATGAATTCATGCAAAACCTCATTTATAAAAAATTGGAAAGCTGCAGGAGCGTTACAGAGTCCGAAGGGCATTACTTGATATTCAAACAGACCAAATTTGATGTGAAACGCCGTTTTCCATTAATCGCCCTCTCGAACCCTCACAAGATGGTAAGCTCCACACAAATCCAAATTGGTATAAATGGTTGCTTGTTTGATTTGGTCCAACAGTGTAGGAATTAGTGGCAAAGGATATGTGGTTTTAGAAAAGGCTGTACTGGGACCCCGTGGGGGGGACATTTAGAATATTCTGAACACACGTGAATTGAAGTGGATGCTCTTTTTTGATTCTATCCTCACAGGTCTGAACGAACAGGATAGTTCTTTTTCTCAACTAGCAACCCTGCCCTGAGTTCCTTTTCAGTTTAACACCCCACAGTGATATACAATACCTTTAATCTGAATTGGCCTATACCCTCTTGTGAGAGGTACGCCATATCCCCTATATGTTGAATACTCAATAGGGTTATATAATATACTTAATCTGAATTGGCTTATACCCTCGTGTGAGAGGTACGCCATAGCAGTAATAATCTATTGTATATATACAAGTCATGAGCGATAATTATGTGTTATCATGATTATGATTGTCTATCTATTTATCACTTAACCACATCAGTGCTTAGGAAATTCATCGTCGGTGCTGAATTTTTTAAAATTCCATTGTTCATGACGAGCTCAGCTCGTCATGAGTGTACGAGAGGTGTACCTCATGACGAGCTGAGCTTGTCATGAGCATCGATGGTGTTAATTGTCATGTTTTTTAAAAGATGGTATTAATTTAGTGCTTTCGTTTAATTCTAGAGTGTTAACCATGTGGTATTATGATTAGTACCTTGTACCCAATTATTAACTAATTGTCATGGTCTCTATTGGAATGCCTATACCATCTTACGCCACACCAATATCAATTGTATATGGTTTCCATTATAGCGACAACTGGCTTTACAATCTTATGATAGGTACGCCAGACTAATACTGTTATACTCTGTTGATTATAATCGTGAAAATCAATAATCATGACACCAATGATTCTGTATGTACCGCAACAATATGCTCAGTCAACACGCCAATCTGTGCTTAATACGATTTTTACCAAAAGAATAACTATATAAACATTTCAGTAATAAGGCATCTGCTATGCCGTCCACTCCGGTGGTACTCATATCAATAGTCTTAGTCTTTCTTTCATATCCATACTTGAGCTCAGTCACGTGAGCCGGTCCCTATAGCAACCATCTAATCAGGAAGCTCGGTTCGCCATTCCAGGAACGAGTGGCACTACACGCCAGATCAATTCGGCTCTTGGTGAGTTTATTTCCTCTTTGATCCCGGACCCACACGTCTCTGCAATTGCATTGCAATTCATTTCTGTTGTCATCACCCGGTCTCCGTATGTTTCTACAGATATCACGGAGACACCCTGTGTGAAACAATACTTCTGAACCCTGTGCCTACGTATATATGAAACGAGGGTAAGCCTTGTCTGATTTATTTCCGATGCGATAATTATCACTCCTGCACGGCCCGCCTATCTAATCCAATATAACTATCCTGTTTTAGACACTGCCATTTCCACCGTCTGAGTCACGTGAGGATTTCACCATAGCAACGGCCCAACCAGGAAGCCCTACTTGCTACTGCCGACTCAAGCGACAATTCGCACGGCTTATGGTGAGTCTTTCTCCGCTGATCCCAGCGCCACCAACTCGTAACTTTGAATTTCCAATCATTTATGACCCGCTCTCCGTGTCATTTTTTAGATATCAGGGAGCGATCCCGTGTACAATCTACTACATCGTCTGAGAACACTACTTACACTCTGGGTAAGCCTAGTCTAACTCGCCAGTGATGCGCAATACATTATTCCCGCATGACCCCCAATTGTACCTAATATAATTATCATGTTTCAGACGTTGCCATACCTACCGGTTCCGGGCCTGAATCGACCTCCACCGCGCTTCTAATATGTCCTTTTTGTAAGTCACTTTTTGATTGTATACTGACGATGTCAGTCACAACTACGCCTTTTAATTGATAAACAAACTGTTCATTCCTCTACTCTTAGACCTTTGGTCTCCACCTATTAAGTGAATTCCCTCATCAGTTTTCCCTTTATTCTAATGAATCAAACAACTCCACTGAGACGCAAGCCCTGTCCTTCATTTATGATATGAACATTAACCAATATGGTATGCTCATTGTGTGCGCATAATTAAATACGTGTGGTATTACATGACCATTCGATCAACCATTAAAATATTTTTCTTTATAATATATATTGATTAGGTTGCCTGCCCCGCACCCTGTCCTGATGAAGACCCCGCAGCAAGGGCACCACTAATCCCTGCGACATATTGAGGGTCGAAACGTCGACAATAGCACCTCGTTTGTCAACTTCACGCCAATATTGTGACATTAAATGTTTTTGTGAAGTATGACTGTTCTTTATTTACACATGGAACCTATGGTCTTGTTGTTTTGTGTATGAAAACTTACTTACCAATACATCCTTGATAATTGGTTGATTTTACTGTCACAATTCCCTTTTATCACACTATCCTCACCTAATCACCCACTCCCTTCCCCAGGGGCACTGTATAACCTATTATATTGTGTAATCAAATCGATATTATATTTAATATATCTATCCCCATTGTGAATAAAACAATGCGGATTCATTTATTGTGTTTTTGAACTTTTTTCTAATTTGTATATTCGTTGCTTCACTTACGCTGGGACCCCTCCCTCTCAGTACTTATACAACCCAGGTCCCAGTGACTATTTTTTGGGTAAACTCCCCCTATATATACACATATATTTTTCACAGTCACGTTGTTTAAGGCCCTATAATCTATGCACGCGTGAACTTCTCTCCCCTTCTTCGATATAAAAATTAAAGGGGACGAGACAGGAGATTTTGAATGCCTAATGAACCCATTGGCAAGGTATTCATCCAGGTAGGTTCTCAAATGTTCATTTTGTTTTTCTGTCAGTGCATAAATTCAACTGCACATTAAGGTTGCTCCAGGAACTAAATCAATTCTACAGTCAAAGTCCCTATGCGGGGGGAGTGTTTGCCTCAGTCTTATCAAATACGTCAGGTAAATCAGCATACTCAGACGGAACACCTTCAAGAAGTAGAATACTCTGTGATTCTTTTGGGAAATCAAATCCTTGAACAATATCTTCTTTAACATGAGTGTTAAAGCAGTGGGAAGGACACTGAGAGGAATTCAATGTTACTGTCTTCTGAACCCAATCAGTATAAGGATTATGTCGTACTAACCATGGTATTCCTAAAATAAGTCTAAATTGTGGTGCGTCTATGATGTCAAACGTAATGCGTTCGCTATGGACAGGAGAACATTGCATATCCAACACCTCCGTTTGCTTTTTTATGGGCCCAGAAGTGAGTTATTTTCCATCTCCTGCGCGCACAACTTCAGGATGACTCTTATTTCTAGTGTTTAAGCCTAGTTTGTTTGCGAAAGAGGTGTCAATAAAGTTGCCCGTGGCTCCTGAATCCAATAATGCGTACACCATCCAAGAACACATGGGGTTTTCTGTAACTGTGAGTTTTACTTGAATACTCAGATTTCTACAGACTATGGCCGGGACAGTAGAGACAAACTAGAACAAGCACTCGACAAACTGACCTTGTAGTTTATCGAGTGTTCTAGTTTTCAGCTTGTTTTCAGCTTGTGGGTGTATCACAGCTACCTCAAATTCTTTAGTTTTTTGTTTATTGGGACGTGAAGGACACTCTTTTACAAAATGTCCTGTTTTGCCACAATAAAGACATTGGTTAAGCTTTCTTCTCTTGTCTTTCTCCTCATTTGTCAGAGGGCCTCGGATGGTACCTATTTGCATAGGTTCGTCTGAATCTAGTTTGCTAACCACTTATTGTGTTCCTGAATTCTTTTCTTTAAACACTAATACCTTATGATCAGGTCTCCCTTTTTCTCCTTTACGTTCTGACAAGCGGTGGTTTAATTTCACTACTAGATCAATAAACTCTCTGATGTCATCGGGAGGTTCTAGAATCCGCATTACCATATCTTTTAATCCCCTATAAAAGAGAGAGACTCTTTTATCATAAGGCCAATTAGCTTCTAAAACTAAACGATTAAATACAGAAATGTAATGAAGCAAATCTGACGATCCCTGTTTGAGATTAAGTAACTCATTATCAGCTGACTGAACAAATATGTGTTTGGCGAACAATTTTTTCATGGAATTTTTGAACCTACTAAAACCATATAATAAAGGGTCGTCATTTTCCACCAAAGGGACTGACAAAAGGGCTGCATCTCCTTCTAAATAAGATAATACAAAAGCTAATTTAGACGAGTCATCAAGAAATGCAGAGGGTTTTGCTAAGAAATGAAGATGGCATTGATTCATAAAAATTGGGAACTTATTACTGTCACCATAGAAACATTCAGGCTGTACTAGGAGTACGGCCACAGGAGTGACTACTTGTTTTTGCATCATTGTATCACCTGTATTGGTAGTAGAAGCTGTACTTGCAAAAGTAGGTTGAAAAATCACGTGTTTCAAAACGGGTTTGTGTATTCGTTCTTGAAGAGTGGATACATCTCTTCGTAGAGCAGCATTATCAGCTTTAATATATTGTAGAAGAGCAACTATACTTTGTAAAAAAAGTGGTTGAGTTGCATCCATAGCGTCTGTGTGAAACAGTATTCTTGGGCTTTGCCTTCTGTCAAGCAACCACGCTGTCTCTTACCTTATCTTCTTTTGTCATGCGTGGGTGCAGTTTCGCAGAGACGTAAGGGACCAACTTCCCAAATACTTATACAATAGCCTGCAATTAGTATACACTAACAAGCTATATAATAGAGATAAGGGAGGAGGGCCGGATACTGGACGTTGGTGGTTTCTTGCTGTCGACCTGCGAGGCAACAAGGAAAATCTTAATAATCTGCCTCAGGTTTAGCTTTCTATTTTCTTCTACAAACAAGTGGTTCTACTATCAAGTATGTAATACCTTACAAGAGCCTACCTGTGAGCAGTAGAGGTTATAGCCTAACGTCTCAGTATGTCTTGACTAGAAGATGAGGTGATTAGGTTGAGTGGAACAGGCGATGTTAACTGTTACGTTGTTCTTATGCTATGGCAACTCTTGGGCGCGATGACACCATCAGCTGGAAGGGAAAGGTTATCATTAAACACCACTCTCTACCAATTACTGGAATTGTAATATTGTGCTCACGGTACACTTACTGTAGTGACACTTGAATGCTTGTTCTCTGTTCCTACTAGCTTGTCAAAAAAATAAAATACAGAATTCAACCATGTAAAATCATAACTCTTATCAGTTAAGCAATCACTATATAGCTCCTTTGAGCGCTATAAACTAGGGCACTCTTGGTGCTCTGGAATTGTCCACAACCAAGTCTGTAAAGTCTCTTTGATTATCTTAAAAAAATATATATAATTGTCCAAATAGTCTCAACTCGAGTTTCTCTGTTCTTTCTTGCGATGGGAGCCTATGTTTTGTAAATTTTTCACTTATCTTCTCTTTCCTTGTGTTTTTGGTCCATCAAATCAGGAAAGATGAAGACCTTCAGGATCTCCGCCTCTTGGAACAGGATCACCGCGTGATGAATCAGGTAAGCTTTGAGGATTCTTCAAAGCTTCTTTCTCGTAACGCGACCGGAAGGCAAAGCATCTTCTGGAAGACGGGTGTGGCTTTTATAGCGAGCCACACCCAAAACGGCCATTATGCACGTTCACGTTCAGACGTGCATACACCGCTACCACTACAGCTTGGTAACTTATCTATTAAACGCGCATTGTGGCGGGATCTTCAGTGTTTGTGTGCAGTTCTCCAAACAAACTCCAATAATGTGCGTTACATTGTCTGTGACCATAAAGAAAACAAAGCAATACAATATTTCCCTAGACAACGAGTATCAGAATAATGCAAACTACAACAAATGTCTCACAAAGTCATACCTTAATACCATTCATGGCAGTGCTGGTGCACGGATCAGGGTGAGATTTTAATGCTTACAAACAGATGATGCAGTCCCTTTGATCGTACAGCTAGTCATGTATTCATGACACACATACATTCACTGAGACACCTAGTCACTCACTTATACAGGCACTAAAACACCCACTGATTCACCAGTACACCTTTGTATATATAATTAACACTCATAAACTTTTTTTTTAAACTCACAGTCACTGGATAATGTCATCAATGATGTCATTTGAGATGTCATCAATGATGTCATCAGTGATGTCACTGATCATGCCATAAGTGATGTAATATGTGGGGTCATAAGCAGTGCATTGTGGAGGCGCAAGTTATAGCTAGCCCAATATATATATTTATATATATATATATATATATATATATATATATATATATATTAATATATATATATATATATATATATATAATATATATATATATATATTCACTGAAAAAACCATAGGTTATAGACCATATATAGTTAGGGATTAGCATTTACAAAACCTTATTTTACTCGCACAAAACCATTGAAATTCGCATATATAGTTAGTTGCAGTAACTATATATCGCGCACCCGCAATCCACTGCTGATGATGTCACATATTACATCATTCATGACATGGTCAGTGACATCACTAACTATATATGCGAATTTCAATGGTTTTGTGCGAGTAAAATAAGGTTTTGTAAATGCTAATCCCTAACTATATATGCTCTATAACCTATGGTTTTTTCAGTGAATTTTTAAGGTTTTGTAAATGCTAATTCCTAACTATATATGGTCTATAACCTATGGTTTTTTCAGTGAATTTCAATGGTTTTTTAATAGCAAATATCAAAAGCTGTAAAATGTATTCTTCTTTTAATGCAAAAATATATTTTATATGTTTGTTATATAATTTTTTTATTTATATATATTTTTTTAACCATTCAAATTACATCTTTCAAAGAACACATCCATGAACCCTAACTTTCTGTTTTCAGCAATGGAAATCCACCAATCACTGCTAATGAACCATTAGCACTGAAACTCCACAGTTTTTTTTTCTTTACAAACTCCTACTTTTTCAACTGCCATTTCATTCCCACACTTCATCTGACTGCAACAGAACCTCCTCTCACCATGTTTTCTGTCTGGATTCTTGGACATAGCTACATCCACTGGGCTCACAGGTATGCTGATAACAGAAATTTACACAACCTCAATTTACAAAATGTGGAAATCAAATGGATTGGGCAAAGAGGATTTAGATGTCACCAATTGATACCATTGGTGAAAACCTTTTTGCATTTGCCAAACCCTGACCTCCTAATAGTGCACTGTGGAGGAAATGATTTGGGCACTTTGACTGGGGTAGGTCTGGAAATGCTCTTAAAGGACACCTTTGAGCAATTAATGGCACTTTTTCCTCAAACTGCCTTGGTATATTCCAATATATGCCAGAGACAGAAATGGAGGTGGTTCAATCAATTTTGTCCACAAATTGAGAAAGCGAGGAAGCATGTAAATAAGTCTGTTTCAGCTTATATGAGAGACCATGGAATGGGCGCCATCTACAACAATAACTTGCGTTACTACATGCAAGATATCTACAGAGGAGATGGTGTGCACTTCTCAGATGAGGGCAACAGAGTTTTCATACAAAATTTAAGACTGTGTATTGGTACCTACTTATAAGTACCTAGAACTTAAACAGAACCCAAAAGCTCTTTTCAGAGCTACCTTAACTATAATTACTCTTTTAAAATTTCGAATGTACCTTTTTTCACTTATGTTCGCTTCCCGGTTCGCTACCCGGTTCGCGTACCGGCAGCTAACCGCACAAAAAATGCAAATTTTTTTTTATTCCAACATATATGAGCCTCCTCAGCCACCCTCAGAAAACCTAGGGGGTCAGGATACATCTCACGTGCCCCCTTATACCCATTTCCCACATTGTTTTTCCTCCATCTTGTGATTAAAACCCACCGAAACACAAAATGGCGAACTCCCGATACGCTACCGGTGAGCGACCCGGTTCGGTACCGCGAAAAATCGATTTTTTTTATTTGCCCCACGGGACCCTTTAATAACCCCAACATCATTCCTAGGGGGTCAAGAGGGGTCTACCTTGCCCCCTTTCATTAAATTCCCCCTTTGTTTTTCTCCTCCTCTTGTCTCTCGATCCTACCGAGAGACAAGATGGCGGCCGGTCCGGACTGTTTAGAATGTTGACAGACACCGGAGAGCCAATCAGCTTCGCTTCGCGAAGTTCCGTTACGCGTCAGGTACGCGAACCGGGGCGCTAACCGGAGCGCTGTCACAGATATATCTGTTTTTTAAAACGTTAATTTCTCAAAATCCACTGGAGCACATATATTGAGACATAGCAAAGGCACGTCGGGCAAACCATATCTACAATTTTGCCAAGTTTTGTGTAAATCCATTCAATGTAAAGAGAGAGAGGAACCCCTTGAAGAGAACAAGGGAATTGGGGTATTAAACCTAAGTCAAAACAAATAGATTCCCTTGGGTTGTGTACAGGAAAAGCTGAGAATTAGCTATGACACAGTAAAATTTATATCACACGAGTTAAAAATATAAGCAAAATTAAGAGTACATAACAGTTTATTGAAACATTAAAATAGCATACGGTACACTTCAAAATGATGTTAAAGAACAATTAAAAACAAATTTATAATTTTGTGACCTGCACAAAAGTATGAGACAGACAAAACTAAATTGTAAAACATGGGACTTGAAAATTACAAAGCGTACATTCACAGTAAAAGTTTCAAACAGCCCTGGTGTTATAACCTCACAATCTTATATACATCGGGGAGGAAAAGCATGAATTGTACATGAACTTGCGTTGACGCGTTTCGGTGGTTGTACGTGTAATTGGGTGCCACCTTTGTCAAGACTGTTATTTTCGTTGTCTGTCATACAGTTGGATCCTCATTGATCTCCTAAGATAGATATACATGAAATTAGTTATCTAATCTTCAATACAGGGTAACTCTGTCTAGTAGAGTGATTATACTCTGTCTATCTATCATCTAAACAAACAATGCTATATGGAGAATGAATTTATACATGCCTTATTTCTCTTAAAGCTTAGAGGTTCACTCTACATCAAAGTTCTCAACAACCTCGTTTTAATTGATTGTAGAAGCTTGGTTTAAATCAAGTGCCCTGTTTTGGGTTGTTAGCCTAATGGATATATTCTGGGGCGGGACCGGTACTCTGTTGGATTCTGACCCTACTTGGTGCGGGTAGAAGGACCGACAGAATACTAATTATCCACCCCTCTCTGTTTCTAGAAAAGATAAATTCTGTAGCGGGAACAAAGCTCGGGGGAAGAGAGGCGTTGTGACTGGTTCCACAGTATAAGCAGTGTCAGTTGAGTTACCGTCATTAAGTTATAACCTGTGGAGTCTGATATGTTCGGGTTTTGTCAAGGTGATAAACCGTGTCTATTATCCAGACAGGGTCGATGTTCTGGTGTGAAATACGCTGTTTAAACTAGAAAAGCTATTTAAACGCTAATATGGGGTAAGTATTAGAATACGTCATATCTATATATCATTTCTTTAAACCTATTCACTTAACATACCTGTAGGTTTCCTGTACGTGAAACTTCCTATAAATTGTAGTGGCTGTGGTTGTCAGGTTGTCAAGTTTGTACCATCTATAAGGGGAAGCATATATGTCCACTTGGTTAGGTCTGGGTTAACGTATATTCTAATTCTTTTGATTCTCGATATATCTTGCAATAAACGTACCTGCAGGTTACTAATACAATTCCTATCCAGTAGAAGATTAAGGAATTGGTTCAAGTCCGTCAATCAGTGGACACTTTTATGCGACTGGAAATCCATTCAGCCATTCGAGCTAAAAGTGAGTCCAACCGCCCTATGGAAAACTCAATGTTAAAAACACGTTTTGGGACCCCCATTTTTTCTCGGCCCCCCCTTGACGAAACCCCCCCAAATTTTCAGGGGCTGCTCAGAAACAAAATGTGCCATTTTCCTGAATATTTCAGTCAATTCCGTCCACAAACGCCAAAGTTATTCCACATAGAATTTTCAGAAATCCCATAGGAAAAAAATCCTAACTATATATACCTCATGGAACTAAACCCCCAACGCGTTTCAGCGACAACTCGCCTTGGTCAAGGCGAGTTGTCGCTGAAACGCGTTGGGGGTTTAGTTCCATGAACTGTTTTCCATGCTGGAATAAAATAAATACCCATGAACCTTGTTGGATGGCATAATTGGATGGTGAATAATACTGGATTTCGAGTGCATTTCACGCTTGACCTGAGCGTGTGGTGAAACGCAATACAGACAGGGTGCCTTTGACCCTGGTGTGCACCGCAGTCCGAGCGTCCCGGTTTTTCAAAGGAAGTGAACTGTATATATATATATATATATATATATATATATATATATTTATATATATATATATTCACTGACAAAAAACATAGGTTTCAGGGACGTTATAGTTAGTTGGACATTTCACTCTTATAAAACCAGAGAAATTCGGCTGTTATAGTTAGTAGAGCTAACTATGACTCGCGCGCCCACAATGCGCTGCTGATGAAATCACATATTACATCACTCATGACATGCTCAGTGACATCATCCAGTGACTGAGTGTTTCTAAAAATTTCAAGAACGTTATATCTATATATGTCAAGGTATATTGAAGAATGATTGGTTGTCTGTGAAACAGTATGGTGCTTGAGGAGCTGTGTTGGTGAGGTGGGGCATGACTCCCTGCATGGATGTGTGAGTGGGTGGTTCACTGGGTGTATGCGTTTATGAGTGCATGTGTTAGGTAGTGTATCGGTGAGTGAGTGTACGTATAGCTGTGTTGGTAAGTGAATGGATGTGTTAGTGGTAAATGTGTAAGTAACTACATATGTGAAAGGCAGTATTTGTGAGTGTTGGAGTATATAAGTGAGTATATGTAACAGTGAGGGATTGTGCCTGTGGCTACATGGATAAGTGTGTGCTTATTTTTTTTTAAACAATTTTTATTGAATTGAAAGCACAGAAATACAATGCATCAGGAACGCATACCCGCCGTAATCATCAGCACAGTACAAGTCAAGCACTCAGTTAAGAACCTTATTCAACAGGAAAATGTGTACCCATAACCCTTGTGCTCTTGGCAAAATTGGCAGTGCACCCAAATGAGGATGATAAAACAGAACCCCCTGGTGACCCCCCTCCACCCCCAGCCACCACCTACTCACTACTCCAACTATATCCCCCCCTCCCTCATTCAATACATCCCACCCCCCTCCCCCTGGCGTGTCGTAGTGCGGCCCCTTTGGGGTGGAAATGGGTCAACATCTCTGGTCTTACCTAGCAATTGGACCAATGGATACTATGTTGTATGAGTCGTCTCACTTTTCAGGAAAAGGGCAGCAGTTTGCAACCGACTAATGCAAGGTGATTTGCTTTCATCTCGATATTCTATGGCAGGTGTGACCCAGGGCTATTTACAGGGGACCCTTCATCTTCGTCTGCGGGAGTGTAAGTTCTATGACTAATCTTTCCCAGGTTCTCGCCCTCTCTAATGCCTGTTCATTACCTGTTCTATGCGCCATTTGTAGGCGGACCTCCCCCTCACATCGATCCCATTTACTAAATTAATTTTTCCTTTTGTCTACACTGGGACCTTTGTTCGCCTTCCACTGAGATGTTATGGTTCTTTTAGCTAATAGGAACCCCAGGTCAATAAATTTACTAGTGATTTTGTTCTTTGAGGTGTGAAGAAACCAATGAAGGATGCAATGCGCCATGGTGGATTGTAGGTCCCTCTCAGTAACATCACTCAACAGTGCCGTCACCCCTTGCCAAAAGGAGTCGAGCGCCGGACAGGCCCACATCATATGTTTGAAATTTGGGTCCTCCATTGCACATCTTGGACAAGCCGCTGACTGGGCTGGAAAGTATTTATGTAAATGGACTGGAGTTAGGTATGCCCTATGTAGGATGTGAAAATACACCAGCTGGAACCGCGCATTTCGCGTACTCTTCCAGGCCCTCTCCATTATCCCACTCCACGCCGTATCTGGTATATCCATCCCTATATCCTCTTCCCATTTTGTCTTCAAAGTTATCAGTGGGGTTAGAGCTTCTTGGGTCATGCGCTTGTACAAGCTTTTGTCTGCCTTGATTGTACCCGCAGCAACCACAACAAATTGGCAACCCATAGATGTAGGTGGCTCTGTCATGCCTGATTTCCAGTGTCTGCGAACCGCTGTTGTGAGCGCAGCATGGACCAGAAAGACACTCCCTGGCAGTTCAAAACGGTCCCTAAGGACATCAAAAGGCAGCAGAGTGCCGTCCTCATATAGGTCGCCTATTGTCGCTAAACCCTGTTGTTCCCAGGCCTCCAACCTCCGCCAGGTTCCTCCGTGCGGTAGTGCACTGCATATTTTTAGTGGGATATCAGGCTCGTAAGGGATCTCTATAACCCCCCTTCCTAGGTACCTGTTCCAACATTTTCGGGCTGTGGCAAACTCCTGAGTAAGCTGCATGTCTCCAATCGGGAGACGCAGAACTATGCGAGACAACACCAGTAAGAGACCCGTCAGCTCAACTGACTCTCCTCCTTCCCTAGTGGCCCTCGCTACCCACTACGTGAGCCATTGAAGTTGGGCTGCTATGTAGTACGTCATAGTCTGGGACCGCTAGTCCCCCCTCCGCTCGGGGTCTAATGAGCGTCCCGAGCGCCACCCTGTGCCTGCCCGAACCCCACAGAAAGGAACTGATCATCACCTTAAGTCTCCGAAAGTAGCCCACCGGGATCCAGATCGGGAGAGTCCCAAAGAAGTAGAGTAATCGCGGAAGGGTTACCATCTTGAGTAATGCCACTCGTCCCGCTACGGATAAAGGGAGAGTGCTCCAGAACTCAAAATTAGCTTTGGCGCCCCTGATCGCCTTCCCCACGTTCCCTTCAAGGATGTCTCCCCGTTCGTGATAAATCACCTTGCCCAAGTAGGGAAGACGTCTCTCCTCCCAGGACACCTCCTCAGTAGTCCGCGGGCACTCTCTACCTCCCGAGTCGGAAATAGGCACGACTTTGTCCAGTTGACTTTTAACCCTGCTACCACGCTTAGGGCTTGCAGAAGAGATTTTGCTCCCTGCAAGGAGCTTCCCGTATCTGCCAAAAACATTAATAGATCATCCGCATAGAGTGCGATATGGTGGTCCTGCCCATATACGTCTAACCCCTGATATGCTCGCCCTAATCGAGCGTGCCCCGCGAGGGGTTCCACTGCCATAGCGAACAACAACGGTGAGAGGGGACAGCCCTGGCGCGTGCCCCTCCCCACCTTACATGCCTCGGAGATCACCCCCCCCCCCCTTCGAACTCTGGCCGGGGCATCCTTGTACAGTAAAGCTGTCCAGTTCACAAAATCCGGACACAACCCGATCCGACGCATAACATGAAAGAGGTAGTCCCACTCTAAACTATAGAATGCTTTTTCGATGTCAACAGCAAACACTTCTGCAGTATCCACCTCATAAGTATCGGCCTCCAGAATATATAGGAGCAGTCGTATATTAAGCGCTGTGTTGCAGGCGGGGATGAACCCGGACTGATCGGCATGTATCAGTGTGGACATGTGGGGTAGCAGTCGAGTCGCCAGGATTTTGCTCAGGATTTTGTAATCCAGGTTGAGCATAGATAATGGGCGGTACGCCGTTCTATCCTAGGGCTGATTGCCCAGTTTCAATAATGGGATAATGATCCCCTCACTGGTGGATTCCGGCAACCTACCCAACTTCTTGGCTTCGTTGTAGAGCCACGCCAGACGAGGCGTAAGCAGGTCGATGTAAGTGGGATAGAATTCCACCGGAAAGCCATCTGGCCCCGGCGTTTTATTCCGTGCCGTACTTTTGATGGCTACCCGCACTTCTCTCACCTCGATGTTCCTACCCAAATCTTTCACATCTTCATCTCCCAATTCCGGTAAGTTCAGACCCCCCATAAAGTTCTGTAAGTTTCCCTCCGATGGAAGCACCCTACTACGATACAGCTCCGTATAGTAGTAAAAAAACAGCTCATTTATCCCTTGTTGATCAAAGCGGGCCACTCCCATCTGGTCCTTCAACTCTAGTATGACTGAGCCGCGACGAGTGGGATTAGCTAGCCAGGCCAAAAGGGCTCCCGATTTATCACATTCTGAGTGCGCCCTTGTGATAGAGGCTTTGTAATCAAAACACCGTAGGCGTTCTACATTTGCTGCAACTGCTTCCCTGGCTTCCAACAAGTCATCCTGCTTATCTGGCCGCTCAGGGCGCTCAATCTCCAAGGCACGCAAGCGCTCGTCATCCCGTTGGATGTCTTGCAATTGAGTCTTCCGGGCCCTAGTCACCGCCGAAATACATTTGCCGCGCACCACTGTTTTATAGGCGTCCCATTCAACAGTCACCGGCCCCGTAGTCCCGACATTAAGTTGAAAATAGTCTTCAATGGTCGTGGCTATAGTGGTTCAGAAGACTTGATCCTCAAGCGCTTCCGGACGCAATCTCCAGGTAGGGATTCTGGGGCACGGCCATGACCACTGCAGCTGGGCCATCAGCAGCTTATGGTCAGAAATAGTGCGAGTGAGATATTCGCTATTGCAAATTTCTCTGTGCACATCAGGGGAGCATGGAAATGCGTCTAGGCGGACATGTAATTCATGGAGGGCAGAGAAAAAGGAGCAATCCTTAACCAATGGGTGCTGAACCCTCCAAGTGTCAATTAACCCCCAAGTCTGCTGCCAGGTAGATCGCGCCACTGCCAGTTTGCCCGCTGGTGCATGCAGCAAGGGGGTGTGTGAGCAATCCAGGTCAATGTCTGTAACACAATTAAAATCACCCCCAGGTAAAAGTGGCCCTACTAAGACTGACACCAATTTGTGGGATAGTAAAGAGAAGTAGGCGGGTTGGTCCACATTAGGTGCATATAGACATCCCAGTGTTAAATCTCTACCATCCAGTTTCCCCTGGATCACCACATACCTGCCCTCTGTGTCAATCAATTGTGATGTGTACTGATAGGGAACTAAACAACTAGAAATAGTATCTGGGAGTCAATAGGCAAATACAGAATCTACTTTGAAAAATAACCAAAAACCTTATTGTGTGGTGATTGGCATGACATGACTATGTGTCTCGCTGTGCACTAGTTCTCCTTTTTGGAAAAAAGTGCCCATCAGTTCCCGCCTGAATCCGCCCTACATCATCTGGGCTCTCCTTACCCAGGAGAAAGTAGTATTACTACCAGTGTGGTGATGATAGTTTAACTTTAGAGAATTTCCAAAGTGTACTAATAGGACCGTCAGGATGTTATTATGCGGGTAACTAAATTACAGTGCCAAAGTAAATGTGAAAAAAAGTGGTGTTAAAATCAGGTAGCTATTGAGTGGATGCGTACATTTTATTCTGTTCCCTCAAAGCTCCCAATATTAAAATGTGAATAGGCAAACAGATTTAACAAAATATCTGTTGTTCAGTATGGTCAACATTTTTCAGCAAGTGTGATGTATATAATCACTGCTTTCTTCAGGACCTTGTTCTTAATGGCTACTGTATGAATAAATAAAGGAAAAATATCACCTGTATATTTTCACTTTTGTTCTGTCTTCTCCACTATTATTGGTAAACAAGAAAACAATTATTCGTGCAAGTGTGAAACAAAGTAGAAACTTAAAAAGGCAAAGATCTTAAACCCCTATTTGGGCTAAGACAACATTTATTTACAAGATCGGTTATTTAATCACCATATCTTTATGTTATAAAAGCAAAATTGCTACTTATCTTACCTCAATTTAGTAGGAGGAAAAGCATCACCCCACCTGGCCGCTGCTCAAGTAAGAGGAGCACCGCTCTAGTAAAAACACAGAAATTGACGCTTGAATTCGCACAGGTAATGCCACGTGTTAGCTCTGACTCAATTATATATAGATAGATATCACTATCTCGTATTCTTAGGGAATATTATAGTTCACCTGTACACAATTAGCTGTTTGTACAGGAATATACAAAAGATGTTATTGATTATTGTGTCATCCAAGGACACAGGTATCGCGTTTCAGCCAGAAAACGTCGATGTTTTTAGAGAATGGTAAAGCGCACCAAGAGAGCCTTTTCACTAGATGTATCATGGAAATGTGTTATGCAGATTGCATGCCAAATACATATTGTGGTCAAAAGCCCGAGTGTAAAGGCAGAAGTATGTCTCATGCTGACACCGGGTGGTTATGCTAAGAGATTTTTGCACCAATCTTCAGCAATATATAGACTCTGATATACTATGTCTCACTGCCGGGCACTTCGAGTTTATGTTTAAATCTCACCTACGCTGAAGGGAACTGCAGTAGTGAAAATGTCAATGCGGCGCCCCGCTTTGTCTAAGATGACAAAAGGATTCATGTTGCTTGCTGCTTATTATTCAAAACAGCATCTATTTACCGCGTCTGTTTGTGCACTGTCTGTTGCACTGAACAAGCGCAGATCAACAAAATAGCCCTCAGATACGGCGCAAGTATGCCGAACACTGCCTGTAACGTTTTGTTGAGAAGACAAGTAAATCTTTAGCATATGTGAACACAATGGCCTACTGATAGGGAACCCCAGCTCTTACCCAAATTAAGACCCCCCTCGCATATGCTGAGAATGTAGTGTAATAAACTTGACCCCTCCAGCGGCGTTGAAGAGCCTTCCCTTCCTTTGCAATGAGGTGGGTCTCCTGAAGGAATGCGATATGTATACCTCTATGTGTCAAGAAGGAGTGTATCTTGTGGCGCCTATGCATAGTATGCATACCCCTTACATTCCATGCGAGACATGTGTATCCTAATGCGGGTCCCATTGCTAACAGTGATCTAGATACTGTTCCAGCCCATCTTCCCCCCGACACGCCCAGGTCCCCTGAACCAAACCCCACTAATAGAACAATTAAAACCTCCCCAACTCCACCTCCCCAGGACAGGCATCCAACGCAGCATCCCCATCCAAACAATGAAAATACACTTAGAAAGTATAAACAGTTCAGGCTGCCTGGAACGTCGATTCTATAAGCCCAGGTATCCCCCCAACATCCTCCCCTCTCCCATGGATTCATCTCTCTACCCCGGTCCCCCTCAATATTCCACCAGCGTGCTCAGATAACACATCCCCCCCACCAGGGACCAGATCCCAAGGTCCAGCAGGCAACACAGATACCTCCTGAAGTCAGTCCTAACGTGCATAGTGATCTGTCAACCAAATACCCTATCCACTGTTTGTGGAGTGACCACTGGTAAATCAGTCTCCGAGAGCCCGTGGACGCTGCTAAAACTGGGGCTCTGTTCTCCACTCTTTGTGTGCTCCGAAGTGTTGCTGGTTGGGCTGAGATCTCCTTGGCTGATGGCCGCCACCGCCAAATCGCCCCTTCTCGTTCTTGGCGCCAATCCGCGGGAGAGCCTGGTCGTTGCATCGGCAACGTGGTAGGGGAGCGATGTCGAGGCGAGGCCGCAGTTGGTGAACGCTCACCAGTCTCTCCACAGGTTTCCCAGCCAGTCCCAGGCGGCCTGCGGCATGATGAAAAAGTGCGCATTCCCGTCAGCAGTGACCCGTAACCGGGCCGGGAACAGTATTGCGTAAGGAAGGTGTAGGGTCCTCAATTTCTGCTTCACCGCTAAAAAGGAAGCTCTTTGGCACTGCACTTCCCTGGTGTAATCCGGGAAGATCATTATTTTACTGTTGCCAATTCGCAAGTTCTGCAGCTCTCTGTAGGATGTAGTCGCGATCTCGGTAATGTAGAAGTCTCACCACCATCGGGCGCGGCTGGGTCCCAGGCTTAGGTGGTCGTGCCGGAACTCTGTGCACCCGCTCCAGCGCGTAGAAGGGGGAGAGACCCTCAGGCGCCACCTCCGCTTTTATACATGTCTCCAAAAACTGAACAGTGTCGGATCCCTCCTCTCTCTCCGGGATTCCCACTATACGGAGATTATTGCGTCTGGAGCGCCCTTCACTGTCCTCTGCCCGTACCTCCAGCTCGCAGACCTTCTGCACCACCTCATTCAGCGTTTTCCATAAGGCATATAACCGTGTCTGGAATGTCTTTCATAGTTGTCTAGTGAGACGCTACTAGTTCCCTAAGTTTCCGGTGGTCATCTTTTAGTAGGGAGAGGTCAGATCCAATGGAGTCCATTCTTTTTTCCAAGGCCTCTCTCGAGGCCATGATAGCCTGCATGATGTCGCCCAAAGAAGGGGCCCCTGGTTGTGTGGAAGCTCGATCCCCAGACGCAGATTCCACGTCTTCCATGGCATGCCCCGGGTCATCAAGCCATAGTGTTTCAAAACCTTTCTTCTTGGTCACCCTGCCCAACCTGGGTGTATTAGTGATTGTCCAGCCTCCCAGCACCTCCCCACTCACTGCGTCGCAGGCCTCTCTGCAAACTCGGTCCAATCTGTATTGTCATATAGTTACTGCTTTCCTATATATTGTGTTAAGTTAGCATGAGTTTATTAAATGTTTAAACAACATATTTTCCTTCGGCTTCAGTTTGCACACGACACATAATTGTTATTGTAGCTTTCAACCTAGACGAAAGATGTGATTTATTTGAGAATAATATGTTATTGCTCTGATATCAGTTGTGCTTAGTACACTTGGTACAATGTCTGCACACTGAGAACTTCACCCTCTAAGAATAACCTAACACAAGGTTGCTGGGAGGCCTGATCCTCGCACTACATTAGACATAACACAAATAATGTTGCTGCCAATATTGGGCTCTAAGCGGGTTTAAGATAGAGTTACCGAGAATGCAAAAACACACTTGATGGTGCTTCGCATGCAGAGAGCTGGTGGCTGATGATGTGATCTTCTCCTACTGATATTTAGAGGTATGGGCCCGCCCTGCTAAAACCCAAATGAGACCTTCTTAGATATAATATTATATGCTAAATAGGGTGCGCGAAATATAGGTGATACAGATTTCTATAGATTTTTGCATTATAATATGCTATCACCGTTCGCTTACTATGGATTAGTGACTATGCTGATAACTCTGATTTTTATAATATGTATGCTGGTATTATATAAGATACTGTGTTTGAGAACCTTGCATTGAAAAATAAATATTTCAAACTTGCACGTGTGTTCTTTTACTCCCCGTTGTGGTTTGAAATGATTATATAGCGAAAGAGTGTTCATGTGTTCCACGATACCTGAGGTAACCCAAGTTCATGTTCTGGTTTGTCTAAGTTATTGGGAGTTTGTTATGACCAATGAGACACTGTAGCTAGTTCGGTAAGGGGATTTTGGATACTAAGGTGGGTTTTGGGTCACCCTAATTCACCGAGGTTCTAGATCTCTGTGCGAAGTTCTGTGGGAGAACGGAAACCCTGCTACATGGCGCCCATACGTTGTTGGCCTTATATCATGACACTCGAGTAGTATATCATTCAAACCTTAACCCCTTCATTCCCGTTTCCGGAAAACGGCAGTGTCGGAAAAACCTACCTATTTTTGAAATAGGTCTTTTCAAGCTTGAATCTATCTAAAAATGGTTTCCTTGAATTACTACCCAGTTGTGCTACAAAGTAATCTTTGTTTTTTCACGTTCCTGTGCAGTCATGGCACAAGCCGTGGACATCCCGCTGCATAGTCGCATTGCGGTGCGTGATCATTTGCGGACTTATGATGTACCTGCTGAAGGCTTGGCTGTGGTGCTAGTGGTGAGTGCGGAACATGCTTACCCGTACAAACTGTTTTATTCGTGGGTGACATTGCCGCCGGTGGACGCAAATTCTGGTGTGTACCACTCGTACACTGCGTCACCTGTACCTGCTGAATATGCTCCGTACAGAGCACAGGAAGTACCTATTGATGTTTGGCAGCATGGAGTTTGGTTTGGTGGCGCCCTACCACACGCTTTAACCACTCCGAGGTTAGGTCCTTTGTCCATTCCGGGCACAAATTGGCCTGCTTTGGCTGGATGTACTCCTCACCCTAATCACGCCACTTGTAACGTGGCTGACCTTAGGCGACTTCATGTAGTCGCCATTGCCGTGATTAGAGCCCTTGTACATTACACTAGTCGTAATGTTCAAGGGGCAGCCCCTAGAGGTGCAGCCCTTCCGGCAGGGCAGGCTGGTTTGAAAATCAGTCCTGTCATGGTGAATTCCGTTATGGGCAAGAAGCCCCTGGATAAGGATGAATTTCCTTTCTGGCTTGCCGAGAAATTTGACCAGCTGGAGGCGGTGTTTCCTAATACGACTCCTGGTGAGAAACACCGATTCTTACGCTTAGTTTGCCGAAAGATTTGGCCCCTGAGCTTGTTGACTGTGAGACCAGGGGTAAGACTTTTGCGGCTGTATATTCGAGGTGCTTCGGCTCCCCGTCTGTGTCCAATCTGTCTACGGTCCTTAAACGTGTTCAAGATGATCACGGGCCGGAATCGGCTGTTGAGTTGGGTTTGCGCCTATGTGGCTCCTTTGAAGTGGTTCGCAATCTGATCCTTGCGAATGTCAAGGGGGATGCAGTGAATTTTCAGGTAGCTAACGCTTTGGCACTGGTGCCCAATGCCGAGAAACCCCGAAAGTTAGCAAGGATAATTGTGGCGGCTTATAAAACAGTGGGTCGCAACAGTAAGGGTAATAAGCCTTTTTCTACTAAGGAGAAGAAGCAGCCCCAGGGACAAGCTTCGGAGACTGACGTTCAACCCAAGTCCAAAAAACAGAATTGGCCTAAAAAACAGAATCAGGGTAAGCAACAGCAACAACAACAAACACAGGTTTCGCGCCCTGCGTCTCCGTTGCCTGCGCAGTCGGAACGAGTTTATGATTTGCGCGACCGCGCAATGATTAAATCACCTGAACGTTTTCAGGCTTCTGACCAACGCTCTCCTCGTTCCTTTCAGGACTCATCGGCTCCGTCAACTGGTGGTGGAGGGGGCGGCAGGGGCCGGGGTGGCCAGCAAGGACGTGGTCAGCCCCGCCCGCGCAACGGTGCAGACAAGCAGGAGGGCTCTACGCCTCAGAGATCGCAGTTTGCCAAGAAGAAAGTCGCAGCCTTAACGGCGCATCGATATGCCCCAGATTGTGAGAACGCGGCTTCAGAATCTGACTTGGGCTCTGACCTTGCTGGACAGCGCGGCGGAGATTACCATAGTGAGAGAGGCCCTCCGTCCACTACTGAAGGTGACAGCGACTGACACTTATGTTGTGATTGAAACAGCTGATACAAGAGTTGCTCCCCCTGATAGACTTTTTGAAATTGTCCTGTTAATTGAAGGTGACATACAGCGTACCATAAAAGGGGTATTTTGGGAAAATCTTTCGTCTACGTATGACATTTTGCTTTCGGAGGCTGACTGGCCCCCACCTTTTGTGCTCGCAGCTCCACGTGGGGAGGAAGTAATCCTCCCCAGTTTCGTGAACACTGTTTCGAGAGTGGAAGCGCTGCACTTTGCAGAAGAGTGGGCTCTGGCGCTTGCACCGGCTGTGTACCGCAATCAATGTGGCTGGGATAAAATGTCCCCAAACCACGAGATTCCTTTACGGTCTCAGCCACAGCCTCAACCTCAATATCCCATACGACGTGAAGCCAAAGCTTCAGTCGCAGCGATCCTTGAACAATTGGAATATCAAGGTGCAATTGAAACATGTGTGTCACCGATGAATAACCCCCTTTTTACTGTAAACAAGCCAGACGGCTCTTACCGTTTGGTTTTGGATTACCGGCATTTAAACTTGCATTGCCGTAACTGTGCAGTACAGAATACTCACAGCTCGGCCCTTGTAAATAGTCTTGTGCGTAAGCGGTTCAAAACCACGCTTGACATTTCCAATGGTTTTTATGCCCATTCATTGGACAGTCTAAGTTCCCAATGGCCTTCTTTCACATGCGGGGAGGTCCAAAATATGTTTCGGCGCCTCCCAATGGGCTATAAGAATAGTCCTGGAGTATTTTTCGCCCGCATTGTCTCTCTGTTGGAGAGGGTCGACCCAGATGCTTGTTCCTATGTGGATGATATCTATCTCACAGACGATGAACTTTGGGAGCATCTGTGTCGAGTGAACAGTATTATTTGTAACTTCGCCGACGTGGGTTACAAGTTTAATTTTGCAAAATCGCACATTGCAGAGTTCACAGTGTTGTTTCTAGGCTATGAACTAACTAATGAAGGAAAAGGCTTGGCTCCTCACTTCCTGGAGAAATGCGCACAATTACGCTCTCCGACAACACTGAAAAAATGACAGTCTTTACTGGGCTTTTTGAATTTCGGGAGAACATACATTCCGGAGTATGCCCAGCGTATCAAGCCATTGTATGCTTTGATACAACCATCTTTTTCCAAATCATGCTGGCTGCCTGAGCATTCAGCTGTTCTGCAGTCTTTACAGGCTGATTTGCTCGCTTCTGAATACTTACAGACTCGTGATAACCAGACCAACCTGGTGATAAGAATTGTCCCGGGGACGGTAGGTTTCACGTACCTAACTTTTAATGAAGGAGATACAGTACCTATGGCTTACAAGTCACACTTGTACACTTCGGCGGAAATGCGCTTTTCCACTGTGGAGAAAGTTTTAACGGCTGTGCAGATGGCAATTCTTAAGGAACGTGCCCTATCACAGGGAAAATGCATGTTGGTTGTAACCCCGTGTCCTGCCTTGGAGGCAGTTACGAAAGCCAGTGTACCGAATTCTAAAGCTTTGCACCCTCGGTGAATTCAATGGGCTGCATCCTTGTCATCCCAGGATGTCACGTTTATTTTTGACACCACTTTACGGTCGCAGGAGTACTTACAGTATGAATTTGTTCATGCCTACGTTTCCGCTTGCGCCATTGTGGTCGGGGTCATGGTGAACGATGAGTTCAAGTCCAGCGTCGTGGACACGCAGACGCTTGGAGACTGCACCGCACAATTGGCAGAGCTTCGTGCTCTGATGCTTGCATTGGAGTACGCAGATCCTAGTGTGACGACTTTGATCGTAAGTGACTCTTACTACTGTGTCCAGTCTTACAATGAGAACTTGGTCTTTTGGATTCAGAATGATTTTCGTGATTCCAAAGGTAGCACAATAAAACATAAAATGATTTGGGTCCGAGTGGCGGAACTCAAAGAAAAGTTGCCACTCGTGTTTGTCATTCATACTCTTGGCCATCAGCGCGTGGGAGTCCACGCTGTCGGTAATTCGCTTGCTGATGAAGCAGCGAAGTCAGCAGTATCTAAATACTTAGTTGCAGCAGTCACGAGGTCTAAAAGTAAGATAGATGATGACATCTTGGCAGCGGTTGCTGCTACTGAGAAGGGAAGTAAATATCCTACGGGGTTCCCTTCTAAATACACATACCACTTAAGTCCCGATAAGGTTCCTTATGTGAAAATTCCTGAAGTTGGCGAACGTTTAATTCCCAACTCGGATCGCAGGGCTGCTTTGATTACAGCGGCTCATGAAGGTGTGGCATCTGCGCATGCGGGCGTCTCAGCCACTGTAACTCAGCTACAACAGAGGTTCTGGTGGCGGGGACTGTACAAACAGACGCGTGATTATGTCCTTCAATGTGACATTTGCCAGCAAATTAAGCCTTCAACTGCTGCGCGTCCGCCTCAGACACAGTTGTACATCTCAAATAAACCGCTTGGGTGCGTTTATTTAGATCACTGCGGTCCTTTTTCTTCTGATACTGCGTATAAGTACATCTTAGTAGCAGTTGATTCATGCACACGCTTTGTGTGGGTTTGGCCTCATCGGAGCGCTGATTCACGGACTGTCATTAAGGATTTGCGAGTCTTTGTAGGGATTTTTGCCTGTGGTACCTTCCATTCGGATCAGGGTCCGGCTTTCGCCTCTAAGGCGTATAAGGATGCTATGGTTGCGTTGGGGGTCCAAGTCAAGTTTTCGTCTCCGTACAGACCCGAGGTCAATAGTGTAGTGGAACGAATGAACCGTGACTTAAAGCAATCTTTGACAGCTCGAGTTATAGGCACTGGCAGAAACTGGTTAGCCCACCTCAATGGCGTGCAGCGTGCGCTTAATAATCTCCCTAGAAGGTCTCTGGGTGGGCGGACCCCATACGAAATGCTCTTTGGTATCAAGATGTACGTCCCTGACCTCGACGGTCTAGACTGCAAGGTCCAGGCCGCGGCCTTTGACGTAGATGAACATTGCAATGTTTTACAGGATCTACAAAAGACCAGAGACAGTCTAGCAAAAGAACATTTGCCCTCCACATCGGATGATGCATTGCAGATCCCGGTAATTGGCTGGCTACCCCAAGTTGGAGAACTGGTTCGAGAGAAGATCGATAACAAGAAAGAGTTTGGTCCCTCATATCGTGCACCGGTTCTAGTTCTTGGAGTGAAGGGCACGAGAACAGTCATATTACCACCACTTCCAGGTCGTAAGGAAAACAGATTTATCTCTATTGACAATGTCAAGACACACAGGGTGGCCGATTCTTCATAGCATGACACCGGCTGTATCCTGTCCTTCCATGGTGAGGCATTCTGTGCTGGCTATTACTTCTGGTGCAGATCAGGAGGTGTCCCTCGAGATGCCTGCTATATCCAGTCCTTTATTAAATAATATTATTGTTACTAACATTGATGAGCTGAACTACACCTATCCTGCTGATTTATCAATGCCAGATTTGCAGACTCATTTGGCCGACCAGTCCAGATTCTCTTTTGACTCTGTTTCGGAACTTTCAAAGAAACCCTCAACTATTGCAAAATATGCCACTCTATTTAAAAAACATTTTTTAATTCCCCCTTGGACATACATTTGGTTGATTCTATTTTCATTTTACCTTTTTATGTAAATTGGTTTTGTGTTTTATTTTTTCCGCCTGATCGATGGCCACTATGTTAAAGAAAGAACAGGAATTCGGTACCTTAATGGAACATTGGCCTCTCTTTCCTCTTCACATTCAGCACACAAACTGAAACGAGACTTGAATACAGTCAACATTACTGCTTGGCCGGTCCTTGATGGGATTGTGTGGGATGCGGTTAGATTTCAGATTCATGGGCCCACTGAAGTGATTAATGTTCCGAATGTGCTTAGAGTAAACATGGGGGATGTGACTAAACAAAATATACGTTCTGATGATTGGGATATTCAGGCCGTAGAAGCATTATTCTCTGATTTGAAATATTATGCTGCTTTTGATGCTGAGGATTTATATTTAGATTCTGTTAATTATGGTGATTTGTTTTGCTTCCAACATTATGGTAATCATTTTCTGCATAAGACAAATTCCAGGAGGGTTGCTGTGAATTACACACAGTGGGAACACTGTCCAGCTCCATTAATAGGCAGCTCCGATACATTTCTGAAAAAATACACTTATTTTACAGACTTTAATCAATGAAATCCTGAGTCGTTTTATTTCAAGATGACATAAAAGCGCATGTCCAAAGTTAGACTTACCGATACAAAATTGCTGTATTCGAAGTCCTTTCTAGACAAATTAGCTGTAGATGGCTACGAATTCTGGAAAGGAATAATTGACCTTAAATCGGTTTGGGGTACCAAAGATTGGCAGGTACAAGGCACTGAGGCTTTGCACCATGCATGTCTCATCCCGAATCACATGTTGTTTCTAAATTCTACTATTTCCCAAACAACATGCTTTGGATTGGCTACTTCTAAAAAATTAAATACACCAATTATCCCCGAATTGGAAGAATATTCAGGTTGGGGTAATTTTTCTGAATTGTCTATTCGTGAGTTACAGACTCTATTACACAATTCATCCTTTAATGTATCCAGTTTGGATCCAAAGGGTTGGCTGATGTGGCAAAGAAGTGCTGATTCTTGCCAACGTCGTTTTCTGGGTTTGGCTGAAGGGTTCACACAAGTCGGACCTGATCCCCGTTATGAAACTGATTATACTGTCACCACTTACTCTGTGGGGAAACTGTGTCAGAATTGGTTACAACATTCCACTTTAGCTGCAGTTAAACTACATCTGTCTCAGTTTGCTGATAATGTGGATTTAAATGATTTTATAAAAGGCCCGGCTAAGGGTAGGTCTAAACGGTGGATTTATGCGGGTTACAATGAAATTTGGATATTTTCGCAAATTGAGGCTGCTAAGCGCCTAAGGGCGATTGACCAAGCAAATTTGGAAAAAGTACTTGCAGTTGTCGATAACAGTATTAACATGCTTTCTTCCCGAATTTACACGTTGAACAATATTGTCTCTTCTGTAGTTGACATTGTGAATGATGAGGTGTCTGTATTGTACCATGGTCAAAATCAATTGCGTTCTGTAATGCAGTTTGCATGGACACTACAGACTCTGAAAGCGGGTCACGTGCCCTGGAGTTACATGAACGTGTCATCCCTATTTGCCCCATTTAATTTGACTGACAAGCAGCGCATACTTTCCATGCGAGACGCATCATTTTCTATGTTACACATTGAAAAGTTAGAATCTTTGCCCTTTTCTGTAGCTGAGGCAGCTGCTGCTACATGGCTTATCCATGGTGTTATTACGTTACCATTTGCTTTGTATAAATTTACTAATTGTATGCAGTATATTGCAATAGGGCGATATGAACCACTAGGCAGTGCTTTCCTCCATGAGGCATGGTCTTTACCATACACGTACAGATGCTTGAAGGATGGAAAGGAAGTGAATCTGAATGGTGAAGAATGCACACAGTCGCCTGACCGTTCACTGATATGCAGACACATCCAGTTGCATGGTTCTTGTAATCAGGACCGGCCTAATTTAGCCTGTGTTTTAAAAGGCACACCGGTTCCTGCAATAGTTCCCACATTCACTTTATTGACAAACGGTAGTTATTTACTTTTGAATAACGAGGAGTGTTGTGGATTAATGGTCGGTATCGCCTATGTGGTTACTGTATCAGAACGTGTGGTGTGTTGCAAGAACATGTTATATCCACCCACGCATGGGAATTCAGATGTTTCCATCTGGCCGCGCATCCCAACCTTGAAAGCGGAGTTCAATGGCATGAGCAGAATAAGGGCTCTTTTGTCTCAAAAGGAAGTGGCCCTGAGCTCGGCCCGTGAAACTTATGTCCAGAGGTGCAGGCACTTTTAAATACTGACTTGCGGTTTCATTTCTGCGAATTAGTTCATCAAATCTTTAATGCCTCCTCCACGTCTGGCTTAGCTCATTTTTTAAAATTGGTTAGCAGTGGTCTCGTGACTACATTTGAAAAGATTTTTGGTGTCATCCCCGCATTCTTCCATTCAATATTTTCGAGTTTGTTTGGAGGATTCCCTGTTTTGCTGGCGTTAGCTGCAGGCGTTTTAATATTATTCTGCTTCCTAAATTGTGGATGCCCATCCTGCACAAGAAGCCGCTCAGCCCCTTCTGACATTGTTTCGCAACCGGATGCTTGATTACTATGGCACCCTGCCGCTTGCGACTTTAAGCACGGCATTTGGATTATCGTTTCGATTTTCCTATTTCACATGTGTCCAGCCTGTGTTTCATTGCCTGAGCTGCGATTTTGACTGGGCCATTGATTTGTGTCTCTGCTTGCCGTTATCTCCTGAAGTTGATTTTAATCACCTGATGGGCCCCGTAGTTGCTCACGAGTTGGTTTGTTCTGGCGAAAGGATTATGGCCTTGGCAGCGATGCATGGACTAATGGGTCAGTGGGACATCCCCGCAGCGGCGCATGAGTTTCTGGCACATAGCGTTCTTGAGAACCCACCGAGTTGTCCTCTGATGTTGCTAGCGGGTCCGGTGCGGTTCCCATTGCTCAATTGGATGGCTGAACTGTTTTCGGATGATGACAGTGATTTCATGTTGGAAGCTGTAGCTACCTATTTTGCATATTCTATCCACCCATGAGTGGCTTTGGAGACTTTCACTATACTGGCACGTGACATTTTAGTAATTCTGAATGGTGCCTTTTCTGTTACGACATGGAAAAAACAACCTAGGCGCCTAGGTTGTTTTTTCCATGTTGTAATTTCCCTGACCTAGGGGTGCATGTTTCATTAGCGCACACAGGGAGCCCTTGTTTTTTGCAAGCCTTTTCTGTTACGGACATTCAACTTTTATATGTTCTAGGCCTATGATTTTATATTTGGCCTCATGTTCAAGACTTTTATTAAATTTTTTTGTTTGGCCACTGTAGGCATTCATACATACTTTGTATTATTATTTTTTATAAACATCTACATACATTTAGCTTGGCTCAATATTATTGAACTATGCTTTCATGTTATGCCTTTATTATAATATTGGCTTGTTCTTTTTGACCGTCCTCGGATCATTGGGGGGGTGTCATATAGTTACTGCTTTCCTATATATTGTGTTAAGTTAGCATGAGTTTATTAAATGTTTAAACGACATATTTACCTTCGGCTTCAGTTTGCACACAACACATAATTGTTATTGTAGCTTTCAACCTAGACGAAAGATGTGATTTATTTGAGAATAATATGTTATTGCTCTGATATCAGTTGTGCTTGGTACACTTGGTACAATGTCTGCACACTGAGAACTGCACCCTCTAAGAAAAACCTAACACAAGGTTGCTGGGAGGCCTGATCCTTGCACCACATTAGACATAACACAAATAATGTTGCTGCCAACATTGGGCTCTAAGCGGGTTTAAGATAGAGTTACCGAGAATGCAAAAACACACTTGATGGTGCTTCGCATGCAGAGAGCTGGTGGCTGATGATGTGATCTTCTCCTACTGATATTTAGAGGTATGGGCCCGCCCTGCTAAAACCCAAATGAGACCTTCTTAGATATAATATAGTATGCTAAATAGGGTGCGCGAAATATAGGTGATACAGATTTCTATAGATTTTTGCATTATAATATGCTATCACCGTTCGCTTACTATGGATTAGTGACTATGCTGATAACTCTGATTTTTATATGTATGCTGGTATTATATAAGATACTGCGTTTGAGAACCTTGCATTGAAAAATAAATATTTCAAACTTGCACGTGTGTTCTTTTACTCCCCGTTGTGGTTTGAAATGATTATATAGCGAAAGAGTGTTCCTGTGTTCCACGATACCTGAGGTAACCCAAGTTCATGTTCTGGTTTGTCTAAGTCATTGGGAGTTTGTTATGACCAATGAGACACTGTAGCTAGTTCGGTAACTCGTAGAACCAGCGACCCGCTCTTCCTTGTCTCACTTGTGGGTTCGGCCACAGCCCCCCAGGGAGCACCGTATTTATCGTCAGTCTCAGCCGCTCGAGGACAGGACTCGCTCCAACAAGTCAAGGCTCCTCCTCAGCCCAGTGGCTCCCATCGCCTCCCTCCCCCTCAGCTCCAGGGGGGTCTCAGTGGGCCCTCAATAGTCCAGCGCCTTCAGGACCCAGTGTTCAGAGCTGCTCCACGCATTCGAGCAGGGCCCAAGGATAAGCGTGCAGGTGGCAGAGAGTCGCCAGAGTCAGTGTCCGTCTCCCTTCCTCAGTGCCAGGATGAGCACCCTTGCCTCTGCCAAACTGTGGAATTATCGCTCCTCCGGGGCTGAGATACTGTCCCTTAATTACTGCTGCAATGTGCCCCGAGGCGCAGCGCGGGCGCCGCCATCTTAGGGTCAGGAAACACTCCGCTTGGCCGCTCATGGGCACTCGCCGGGCAACGCCACCGACTCTCTACCTATCGTGCTTGTGTGGGCAAGGGTCCGATGCCTCCCGCTCACTTAGCTGGCCCACCAGAGTCGTCTCTCATCAAAGGGGGAGCCTCAATCAGGGCTCTCTTCTCCAGCTCCGGCCGCCATTTTGTGGTGGAGAGTCTCGGGCCACACCGAGCGCGGTGAAAAGTGTTCCCACGCCTCTTGCGGGTCCCGGTGCCTCGTGTCCCCCTTGCCAAGAAGGGCACAAGGCTATGAGGAGTGCATTCCGGGGTTGGGGGCCCGGAATCGAGTTCAGGATGATTGCGGGAGAAGGGCGGCCGCGGAGGAGCTCTGGAGTCCGCTGCCGCCTACATCGGCGTCCAAGCCATGCCTCCTGGATAAGTGTGTGCTTATGTCAGTAATTGTTGAAGACAATACCTGTCTGTATGAATAAGTGATGTGGTGTGTGTATAATTGTATAGGTGAGTAAATGGCAGTGTAATTAATTCTATGGGTTTACTGACTAGGTTTTTGAGTAACTCTTTGGGTGAGTGGCAGTGTGTGAGTGCCTATATGGGTGTATGAGTGGGTATATCAGTGGCTGTATTGATGAATGACTGCGTGTATGAGTGACTGTATGGGTTAGTGGGTGGATGTGTGTCTAGGCGTATGAATCACTGAGCGGGTATGTACTAACTGTTATTGGTGTGTCTATGGTTTTGATATTGGTAGTCGGTATTTTATTTTAAAGTGGGTGTATGAAAGGTTTTATTAGGGTGTGAGGATGTGCATCAGATGATTATGTGGATGATGTCATCAGTGATGTCATTTGAGATGTCATCAGTGATGTCACTGAGCATGTCATGAGTGATGTAACATGTGACGTCATTAGCAGTGCGTTGCAGGGGCGCAAGTTATAGTTAGCTCTACTAACTATAACACCTGAATTTCTCTGGGTTTTATACGAGTGAAATGTCCAACTAACTGTAACATCCCTGAAACCTATGTTTTTTTCAGTGAATTTCTAAGGTTTTTAAATGCTAATGTCTGACTATAACGTCCCGGAAACCTATAGTTTTTTTCAGTGAATTTCTAAGGTTTTTTTAAATGTAAATTTCAAATTATAACGTCCCTGAAACCAATGGTTTTTTCAGTGAATTTCAAAGGTTTTTTAAATGCTAATTTGTCACTGTAACATAGCAGTCAAATTTGCAGAGTGGTGGAGAAAGGTGAGCGTGGCCTCCGAACACCTCTTAACAATCCCACTGTGTGGGATTTACTGGAGGCAACAGGATGGGTAGGTAACCCCCAACTTCAACCGTGGGGGCCAACTACCCTTCGTATTACCTCCAGTAAGTCACACACAACAGGATTGCTAACTTCTCATACCAGGCCACACCCCCTTTCTTCACCACTCTGCGCCCCCTGGCGTGTTTTAAGTTGGGGAATGATATCCCCTTGAATACTGAGGGTTCCTGGGAGCCAATAAGCCCACCAGGTACCTCCAGTAAGAGCCACAGAGCTGGATTGCAGAGATGTGGTCCGAGGCCACGCCCCTTTTTACACCCATCTGCAAACGCGGCTCCAGGGGGCTCGTTTGCAGAGTGGTGCAGGGAGGGGGCTGGGCCTCCAGCGAGATGCCATCTTTCTTGAACTTTTTTTTGTTAGAAGGGAGACTGTGTGCCCCCCCCCCCTTCTATAATTTTTAGGGCCCTGGGGACGTCATCCCCCAGGGCCTGACCCCTTTTTATACAAATGTTTTTTGTTTTTTTTTAACCGGAAGGGGTCCGCGTGGCCCCCCTCCTGAGGCTAATTAAGCCCCCAGGGACCCCATCCCCTGGGACATGGCCAGAATGTTTTTTTTATTTATATTTGGAGGGGGCCACGTGCGCCCACTCCTAAGGCCAATTATGGCCCTGGGCACCCCATCCTCCGGGGCCGACCTCTACGGCCCCCCTCCCAGGCCACTTCTGGCCCTGGAGACCCCATCCCCCGGGGCCTGGCCTCACCATTGGGGACCGTGGGGGGCACCCCAATGCCCCCACAGTCCCACTAGCTGCCCGCCTCCTGCGGGAGCCAGCATTGCTTTTGAGCAAGGGGACCTGCTGACATGCAGCCCCCCTTGCTCTAAAACAATCCTGCCTTGCTTCAAGGAAACAAAGCAGGAGCTTGCTATGGCAGAGCGGGAGCCGTGCTCCCGCTCTGCCATAGCAAACAGCAATGTCCCAGGGGTGGGCACCCCCAGGACATTGTAGGAGCCGGCTCTGGGGGGTGGTGGTCCCCAGGGCCATCAAGGGCTCCAGGAGGGGGGCCGCGCGGGCCCCATCCCAGCACTTTCAAAGCCCCGGGGAGGTTGTGGTTCACAGGGCCCAAGGGTCCCTAACAGACCCCCAAATTTAAATAAACAGTGCCCCAGGGAGGTGGTGTTCCCCAGGGCAGTTTGGGGGGCTCGAGACCCCCACACACTTTATTTATTATTTATTTTAGCCCCGGGGAGGTGGTGGTCCCCGGGGCTTTGGGGGCCTTTGAGGCCCCCAATGGTATATCAATGAAGCCCCCGGTGAGGTGGCGGTCCCGGGGATTGGGGGGGCCCACGAGGTTCCCCCACCCTATTCATATAAAGCCCAGGGAAGGTAGCGGTCCCTGGGGTTGCGTGGGGGCCATGTACCACTGCACATAAAATATAAAGCCCCGGGGAGGTGGGGGATCCCAGGACTGAGGAGGCCCCTGCGAGCCACGCTACAAAATGCAGGATTGCCCCAGGGACCTGTCCCACCTGGGGGCTTTAAAAATGAAGCGTGGGAGATTGTGCGTCATTTTTTTCTCATTTTCGACGTGGTGCATGCACCCAGTGTAACCCGGCAAACATTGTTAAAAAAACAAGCGCTTTTTTTGGGCCTGGGGGTCCAGCAGGCTTGGGGGTTGAGGGTGTTTCGACCCTGCCCCCTTTTCTTGTTTTTAATCTACCTCTCACCTTTTTCCTTCTCCCTCGGTGTGAAGCACAAGATGGCTGCCAACACTTCCTGTTGGCAGGCAATCAGAGGCAAGCTTGTGCTCGGAGGTCTCAGCCAATCAGATCTTACAATTCTCAAATATTAATATCTGTAAATCTTTAAATATCACAAAATTTACTTAATGGAATTACACCATTTATAAAAAAAGCTTGCTCTCTGCCAAATTTGGTGTAATTCCGTTCAGCAGTTCAGGCTGTAGCTGTGTCTAAAGTTTCCTACGGAAATTAACATGGAGAAAACACGTTTTGGGACCCCACTTTTTTCTTGCCCCCCCTCCCCCCCCCCCCTTGACGCAACACCCTAAAACTTCCAAGACAGAAGCTGACCTGAGTGAACAATTAGTTTGGAACATTGTGTGAAGATTCGTCAAACGGCGCCAAAGTTATTAGCAAATCAAAAAACGCTTTTCCTATGGAAACTAGGAATTTCAAAGGTTTTTTAAATGCCAATTCCTACATATATATATATATATTATACTTTCAATTATAGCTCCACAAGAATTGATGTCTTTAGGTTCGTGAGAAAACTCAAATTGAAAAAGCATTTCTTTTTGAAAAACGCCAAAGACAAAGACGGGGAGTCACAACAAGGAATGACAACTCATGTGGAAAGTCTAGGGATAAGGGCAGCAGACATCCCTATTTACCTGGACCTCCATGACTTGAATGTTGGCGAAGCAGCAGACAGTGATAATGAATGTGACCCATCTACTCAAACCAGAATGAGCAACATCAATCTGTTACAGAAAGGTGCTGGGATCAGCCCTTTCAAGAAAAAATCCAAATATATGCCCCATGATGCCGAGGGATGCATTAGACACGTTCCACGACTGTGTGGTCGAAGACATTAAAAAATTGAATAAGCAAATACAGTCTGAGAAATTCAAACAAAGAAAACATGTTGAGCAAAAGAAAAGGGACTATGCCAATCTGATGAAGAAATTAGGAAAGAATAATGAAATCATCATAAAAAAATCGGACAAAGGGGGCAATTTAGTCATCTGGCCCCGGGAAGATTATATCAAGGAGGCAAAACGTCAGCTTGGCAATACTGATTGTTATGAGCCATCTAACATCAAAAAATACAAGCAGGCTACAGATTCACTGAAGAAACTGTTAACACAATTGCGCAGCGATGGCCTTATCTCCAATGATGAGTTCAAGTTTATGCACAATGAAACTCCAATCACACCTGTATTTTATTTAATACCAAAAATGCATAAGTGTGTTTTCCCCACTCCTGGCAGGCCAATCATTTCCGCCATTGGCAGCGCAGTGGAACAGGTGGGCCAATACATAGACTTCTTTTTGCAAAATCATGTAAAAACACTGCCTAGTTACATCAAAGATACTGGTGACTTCCTGGGTAAAATTAGGAATATTCAATGGTCAGAAGGGATGTATTTAATTTCTTTAGACATTGAATCTTTGTACACTAGTATAGACCACCAGGCAGGATTATCAGCTGTTAAGTTCTTTTTGGACCAAAGACCGTGCGAATTTTATCAGCACAATAAGACTATAGTAAGCATGATGCAGTGGTGTCTCCACAACAACTTCTTTCTTTTTGGAAAGGAGTTGTTTAAACAACTAAGGGGTGTGGCCATGGGAGCTTGCTTCTCCCCCAGCTATGCGTGCTTGCACGTTGGCTGGTGGGAGGAGCAGGTGCTCAAAAAAGACTATTCTGCTATATATGAGGAAAACATCATACACTATTACAGGTTCATTGATGACATTTTCATCGTGTGGAGGGGTAGTAAAGACAAGGCGGTGGAATTCATCAATAACATCAACAAAAATAATTTGAATCTCCACTTTACCCACCACATAGACAGTTCCAACTTGGAATTTCTTGATGTTAAGCTGTATATAGCCAATGGCAGAATAGAGAGTACATTATTTAGAAAGTCCACGGCTGGTAATGTCACACTCCATGCCACAAGTGCCCATCCCAGGGCACTTGACCCAGACTAACAGCTTACTATGGGACCGTTATGATGACGGAATAAGGTGTTATCTTTGTTTGTATTGATCATTGACACGGTAGCCCACTTGGGCGGTATACCTTGGACTTATTGATTATGTGTTTGCCCACTTGGGCGAGATGTATGCATATTGGAGTACAAATGATGCAATAACACCGTATATGCAATGAATTGTCAAATATACTCTAAGCTGACCATTAGAGATATACTATCGGGCATATGTGGTTGCAATGGCAGGGTTCTTGGCTCTATTTAGTAGTGATATAGACTTTAATCTTGCTCACATCTAGGATAGGTATTCTTAGCTTGTGTTGGCCCTTTTAAGCCCTTTCTTCCAGACCTAGAAGAGGTCATCTATTGCCTATTGGCTTTGGCCTGTCATTATTTCTTATAGTAGAGGTTGGATCCTGTGGTCCTGACTGTATATTACACATTGGTATGGCTTATGTAGGTACTCTGACAGAGCTAAGGGTTATTTCATCCCTCTCAGGCGTACAGGCCCAGAACTAGAGGGACTCCATATTGATGGAGCTGAGAGGCTTCAGGGGTAAAGGTAATGTTTATAGTTAAGGCTGTTGTGTGCTAGAGGAAAATCCAGTTAGGACTGCTTCTTATCCGAGGAATGTGTTTTTCTCTTGGGCCCAGACGTAACATGCAGATGCGCACTGCGGTTGCGTGGAAGCCTTGGAGCTGGCACAGGAATTCGGTGGGAGGCAGCCCTTTGGTGGAAATTTCCATGAGGGGAGAGGAATCCATAATAGCGAGATGCAGGAAAGGAGGAGTGTTCATTCCAGCTTGTGTGCAGTCCAGCTTGGAGGTCAGTTCAGCTTGGAGTCAGAGCAGTGTGGTTCTTGCAGAGGAGAGAACAGGATGTCTGCTGGAGTTGCAGAATAGAGTGCAGTTCTGGAATGGAGAAAGAAGGCAGACGATTGCTGAAGATGAGGAGAGAGAGCAGTGCAGAGAGCATCAAAGAAGGCTGTCAGCTGGAGCAATTGAACCAGAGGCGTGGTGATGTGGTGACAGAGAGAGAGACAGAGAGAGCCCTGATCCCACCAGAGTCAGAGAGAAATCTTCCTTCTAATAGGTGAGGTAGTCTGAACTAGTCCCCTTTACACTTACATCTTAATCTTGTCTTTATTCCCTAGGCTATTGTATGTCTAATCTTTTCCCTTTCAGCGGTGTGTTAAAAGTTCCTGTTACCCCGCAGATAAATTGTATGTCTAATCCTTTTCTTTCAGCGGTGTGTTAAAGTTACTGCTAGTTATAGAGACCCCATAGTTTTGTGTATGTGTACTTTATCATTGTTACAATAAACTTCCCCATTAATTAGTGAACTAGTGTGCATGAGTTTTTTATGATAAAGCTAGCCTGTCTTCTAACAGAAGGGAGTAGGAGCGCTTAAATCAAGGAATAACTCAATCACATAGTGTGTATATCTTTGTCCCCATACAGTGAAGGTAATCCCATTTCCTAGTCAGGTATTACTGTTTGAACAGATGCTACCCCTGATCAGGTAAGTAATAGTGAATAATTAGGGAGATAGGAGACCTGCAACTAAGGGATAAAGTTAGTACACCATCCCATAATCCTGTAAACAGCGTCTTCTGTTCCAAAGCATAGGTAACCTTTTTCTCCTAGTCAGATGTTACAGCCAGAACAGATGCTGCCCCTGATCCGGTAAGTCTGAATAAATAGGGAGAACAGGGAGCCCTTGAGCTAGGGAATTGTTGACACTAAGTAATTCGGCCATCCCATAATAATATTGTAGTAGCAAACCCTTAGTGAATAGAGAGAGATACTTGCCAACATAGAGAGACAGAGAGCTGAAGGTATTCATAGGAAAGTGGTCGTCATTGGTAAGTGGCGTTAATGAGAGCGCTGGGGAGGATACCAGCGTGGAGGTCTGCCGGATTGCGGGCCGTGTGTAAGTGAGAGCGCTGGGGAGGAGACCAGCGTGGAGGTCTGCCGGATTGCGGACCGTGTGTAAAGGAGAGCACTGGGGCTGCAGACCCACGTGTGTAGACACGCCGGATTGTGTGTCATATCTGCGCCAGGGTAGATTAGTCTGGGTCTGAGTGGCCGCGAGACTATAAGGTATGAGTGTGGTGTAGGGCATGGATATCCTTAGTAATCAGTGAATATTTTTAGTATCCCTATAGATTTAGTGGTGTTTCTGATAATATGAGCCGTATATTGCGAGTTCCCCATCCTCAGGTAGGTACCCAGGTGCCTGGATAGATGGTCCTGAGGAGGGATGTGGTTACGTTCTGGCTGGGTTAGAGGGGCCCCTAGGGGCTGATCCCATCTAAGCAGGATATCCGGCCATTACATCTGGCGTAGTCGTCTGTTTACGAATCCTGTGTGACCTGGCCATGTGCTTGGATCGTTTCCCATGTGTTGTGAGGGAGTGCCCTGAGCGCCAGACATTACATCTGGCGTAGTCGTCTGTTTACGAATCCTGTGTGACCTGGCCATGTGCTTGAAGAGTTTCCTATGTGTTGTGAGGTAGTGCCCTGAGCGCCAGTTCCATCTGGCGTAGTTTGACAGTTTATGTAGCCTGTGTGACCTATGGGCTTGAACAGTTGCAGTGTGAGGAGATTGTACTACATCATGGCATTTGGCTTATTCAGGGTGGAAGAAATGGTTTTCATCTTGGTGTTTGAACTGTCAGGGTTGAAGGATGGCATTACATGAGGGGGCCAGTAACATCTTTGTGATGGTCCAATTGTACAAATGTGTGTGAAAAATGCTTTTAAATTGTCCATTAAATTGCTTGCTGCATCTGCTTATGCTGTGCAATGTGAAATGTGTTCAATGTAATATGACTTGTGGTGTTCTTTGTATATAGCCCCTTGAAAATATGGCTTGTAAATAGCGCCATGTGGTCATGGCTTGGACAGGGCATGTTATTGTTGCATTAGGTAGGAGAGAGCTGGTTCTCTTTCAAATGCTTGGAGAAATTGTTTTGTAGATGTACGTACGTGTTATCTGTAAACGTGGAGAGATGAGTTCATGACTTTCCCATGTATCTGCAGTCATTGGGGAATGATTGTGCTTGAGCTGCCAAAGGGTTAATATCTTGAATTGAGATGGCAGTATTTATTTTAACATGCTGTCTAACATGCATGGTTATTTGAGCTGACTCTAAAAGTCAGTGAGTATTTTGATGATTGATGGTTTGATTTGACTTTTATTGGTTCCTGGGTCTGCCTACGTGCTTTGTCAGCTTCTTGAAGGAAAGGTAACATCTTGTGCTGAGCGTAGGGCTCTGTTCATTTAACATTCTTTTTGAAATGCGTCTACGAATTTGTGTGGGTTTGCCTTGGAACGGATGACTTCATGTGTCTGACTCTTAGAGGTCGGTAAGTTATAAATCAACCAGTCGGATTGAGATAAGGGTTTGCACGGGGAGAGCTGTGTTCTTTTAAATGTGCTACTTAATATGCATCCACAGACGTGTGGAGAATTATTTTTGAATGCATGTTTTAAAATGAGTGGAATATTAAGGAGATGGCCCGGTTAGAATGCATGCTACGGGCTGTTTTCATTAATTATTTCTTTGAAGGTTTCCAACTAGAAAGGAATATGCCAACCGGTGTTTTAGAATGGTCACAGATTGTGATTTATTATTCTTGCCCAACAGTGCACAGTAAAATGTGCTTTAATTAGTGAAAGGCAACCGTGTGCTTTTGAAATAAATGTGTTCTCATTATTATTTTCCCAAATGCAAGCTGAACCTTGTTTCACATGTAGATGTTTTAATATGCAGCAGACCAGCATATGTAAGTTCACCCACTCAGTTAGAAAATAAATGGCTGTTTGATAATATATGAATTTGGCCCTTTTACTAGGTTGAATTGAAAGGCTTGCACGATAAATTATGCTGCAATGCAATATTACATGTTGCCCCTGGTTGAACAAAAAAAACAATGCTGGAATGTGTCTGCATTTTATGTCGTTTTAATATTATTTCCCTTTCAACAGCTGACAGTATATATTTTTATTTTTTGGATGCTAGTGTGTATAGTTAGGGTGGAGCAGAATATATTGTTAAAAATGATAACTATAACACACTACCATCTTAATGCATTGCTATGTGTCCCTTACATTAGTTTAATTTGCATTTAGTTGCAAGGCTCGCCTATGTACTTTGACAAGCTGTTGATAGAAAGGTAATACCTTGCACGGTAAAAGCAGTGTTCACTAAACATGCTGCCTGATAGATATATGTGCAGAGAAATATTAAACCCAACAGTCCATGATAATTTGTTTTTTCAAATGCAAAATGCATGGGCTTGTGTGCAGAAGTAAATTGCCCCTTTTTGTGTGTTGATCTGCATGCTAAATAGATGCCCATGTTTCAAATGTCTTGCCTTCTAGCTGAATTAGTTAGACAAAAGTCTTTTTAGAAAAAGGAGCTTTTAAGTAGACAGATTAATTTGCTTTTTACCACATTTGAATTTGCTTTCGTTAGTTAGAGAATCTGGCCTGGGAACAGAATTGTTTTGGCTTCCAGGAAATGTGTTTGACCTTGATCTTGCCTGGCTCTCAGACAGCTGTTTTGTAAGGGGAGGGCTTTTTCCCTCTAGAAGCTGTCTTGTTATCATTGGCCAACATCCAATTTTGTTCCGCGCAAGAAGTGTTTATGTAAGGGTGGGGTTGACTCGCTCTTCCTTGCTGTCAGCGCAGACAGCTTCATTGCCTCCAGATAAGGGATCCTTGTACATGCAGAGTAGTTGGCAGACTCTTGGCCCTTGGAGTTAGTTAGATACAGTAGGCCTGGGTAGGCTTCCCTGATTAGAGAAAGAGAGGCTTGAACCGAGTGCTTGGCAGCGCCCTGCTCCTGCAATGAGATCATCACTTGGCAGTGATTCAAATTACTTCACACTGTAGCCTGGCTTCTGCATATTTTTTGGAGCAGATTCAAAACTCTGAGCACGAACATCTTTCTGAAGGGAGGGGCTATCTCACAGAGGATTAGGGTACTGTTAGGCCCCAGCCCTTCCAGCTGTATATGAAAAACAATTAGATTTTGCCCAAACAATTTTCAAAATATATGGTTTTAATTATTTCTTGACTTCAGGATAATGTTTTTAATTAATTAGGATATTTTCTTTTCAACAATGAAAAGCACTTGGGGTGCTTTTTAAATGGAAAATTTTATCATGCTAGATTAATGATACTGGTTTTCTCGTTCTAATAGGTTGCTGGGTTGTGGTGTTTGGTGCGTGCGTCGGCCCACCCCCCTCCCACTCCCTTTATTATTTTAGTTTTTTACTTTCATGTTTTTATGTTAGTTTATTATTTTTGGAAGATGGAACCAGACCAGACCAGACCGGATTGGTGGTGGATGGCCGCATCGGAGGAAGGGCTTCCTTGGTACCGGATGAAGATGCAGGGTGGTGACCTACACTGATGTCCCAAAATTGACTGCCTTGAACCCAATAAAAGGACATTGGACTTACAACTTGCAATTGGCTGAGCTCGTCATGAGCATGGAAGGGGTTCTATGTTGGCTGCCTCAGCGGTCAGGTTCAAAAACCATATATATTTTTGACAAAACCAATACAATTTTTTATTTGTGATAGAATCCATCATGATACGATTTCCCGCAAAAGGATTTTGTTATGTAATTCCTTGGCCTGCATTTTTCCCATGTTTTTCTTTGCAATCACTACGAACAGGCCCCACTTTTAAACAAAAAAAAAAGAAGAAATGTTTTCATGGTTTTGATGTTTATGTAGTACTATCTTTGCTTTTTAGGATGCAGTCACCTATTATAGTTTTCCTGTTTTCTGCAAAACAGTATGGAGGAACGGAGAAAAAAAAATGGTGGTGCACACGTGTTCCACAGTGTGATGAAAACTAGGTGCTAACTGTTTTGTACTTTTATGTATGCACCACGTTTAGATAAATTTTATATGCATAGTGCTACACCAGCTATTTTGTAGGAATGGGGTTGTCTTTATTTTCCTGTTATTACACTTTCACTTTGATTGATCAAAGGGTGGTTACCCTAGACTTTAGGTTGTCCTGGGAGGTGTGTCTTTTAGTATGATTATGTCCTACATCTATTATTAATGTTTGCCCAGACCTTGAGAACCGTTTGTCATGTTTACTTCTCAGATTTCACCAAATTTTTTCCTTAAGTTGACCAATGTCAGTAGGCCTCATTTAGGCCCATTGTTATTTTTATTCCACAAACAAGCCCCTACACCAATAGATTTCATGAGTTATTATTAGCTTAAGTTGACCATAGTAGGTAGGCCTCATTTAGGCCCTTTGTTGTTTTCTCATTAGAAGTTGAAACACATTTAGTTCTTAAGTTGTCCGAAGTAGGTAGGCCCCATTTAGGCCCCTTGCTGTTTTCATTCAACATATTAATCCCTACATCACTAGACTTCACCAGTTATCACTAGAAGTTGAGGCACATTTAGTTTGAGGATGCTTTGGATAGTTTCTGTTCTTATCAGATCCAATCTTAGATATGTTTCAGCATTCAAGTCAAGGGTGCTTTGATTTGTTTTCAGTTGGTTGTTAGATTTGTATTCCCTACATTAAGTTTCAGGTGGAATTTCCTTAAGTTGTCATTCATTTTAGAGAGTTTTTTAGTTTTTGATTTGTTGATAGATTATGTTGATGTTTGTTTATATGGATGTTATTGTTTATAGATGTTCGCAAGATAAAGTCTAAGGGTGGAATGTAATGGCAGGGTTCTTGGCTCTATTTAGTAGTGATATAGACTTTAATCTTGCTTACATCTAGGATAGGTATTCTTAGCTTGTGTTGGCCCTTTTAAGCCCTTTCTTCCAGACCTAGAAGAGGTCATCTATTGCCTATTGGCTTTGGCCTGTCATTATTTCTTATAGTAGAGGTTGGATCCTGTGGTCCTGACTGTATATTACACATTGGTATGGTTTATGTAGGTACTCTGACAGAGCTAAGGGTTATTTCATCCCTCTCAGGCGTACAGGCCCAGAACTAGAGGGACTCCATCTTGATGGAGCTGAGAGGCTTCAGGGGTAAAGGTAATGTTTATAGTTAAGGCTGTTGTGTGCTAGAGGAAAATCCAGTTAGGACTGCTTCTTATCCGAGGAATGTGTTTTTCTCTTGGGCCAGACGTAACATGCAGATGCGCACTGCGGTTGCGTGGAAGCCTTGGAGTTGGCACAGGAATTCGGTGGGAGGCAGCCCTTTGGTGGAAATTTCCATGAGGGGAGAGGAATCCATAATAGCGAGATGCAGGAAAGGAGGAGTGTTCATTCCAGCTTGTGTGCAGTCCAGCTTGGAGGTCAGTTCAGCTTGGAGTCAGAGCAGTGTGGTTCTTGCAGAGGAGAGAACAGGATGTCTGCTGGAGCTGCAGAATAGAGTGCAGTTCTGGAATGGAGAAAGAAGGCAGACGATTGCTGAAGATGAGGAGAGAGAGCAGTGCAGAGAGCATCAAAGAAGGCTGTCAGCTGGAGCAATTGAACCAGAGGCGTGGTGATGTGGTGACAGAGGGAGAGACAGAGAGAGCCCTGATCCCACCAAAGTCAGAGAGAAATCTTCCTTCTAATAGGTGAGGTAGTCTGAACTAGTCCCCTTTACACTTACATCTTAATCTTGTCTTTATTCCCTAGGCTATTGTATGTCTAATCTTTTCCCTTTCAGCGGTGTGTTAAAAGTTCCTGTTACCCCGCAGATAAATTGTATGTCTAATCCTTTTCTTTCAGCGGTGTGTTAAAGTTACTGCTAGTTACAGAGACCCCATAGTTTTGTGTATGTGTACTTTATCATTGTTACAATAAACTTCCCCATTAATTAGTGAACTAGTGTGCATGAGTTTTTTATGATAAAGCTAGCCTGTCTTCTAACAGAAGAGAGTAGGAGCGCTTAAATCAAGGAATAACTCAATCACATAGTGTGTATATCTTTGTCCCCATACAGTGAAGGTAATCCCATTTCCTAGTCAGGTATTACTGTTTGAACAGATGCTACCCCTGATCAGGTAAGTAATAGTGAATAATTAGGGAGATAGGAGACCTGCAACTAAAGGATAAAGTTAGTACACCATCCCATAATCCTGTAAACAGCGTCTTCTGTTCCAAAGCATAGGTAACCTTTTTCTCCTAGTCAGATGTTACAGCCAGAACAGATGCTGCCCCTGATCCGGTAAGCCTGAATAAATAGGGAGAACAGGGAGCCCTTGAGCTAGGGAATTGTTGACACTAAGTAATTCGGCCATCCCATAATAATATTGTAGTAGCAAACCCTTAGTGAATAGAGAGAGATACTTGCCAACATAGAGAGACAGAGAGCTGAAGGTATTCATAGGAAAGTGGTCATCATTGGTAAGTGGCGTTAATGAGAGCGCTGGGGAGGATACCAGCGTGGAGGCCTGCCGGATTGCGGGCCGTGTGTAAGTGAGAGCGCTGGGGAGGAGACCAGCGTGGAGGTCTGCCGGATTGCAGACCGTGTGTAAAGGAGAGCACTGGGGCTGCAGACCCACGAGTGTAGACACGCCGGATTGTGTGTCATATCTGCCACAGGGTAGATTAGTCTGGGTCTGAGTGGCCGCGAGACTATAAGGTATGAGTGTGGTGTAGGGCATGGATATCCTTAGTAATCAGTGAGTATTCTTAGTATCCCTATAGATTTAGTGGTGTTTCTGATAATATGAGCTTGTATATTGCGAGTTCCCCATCCTCAGGTAGGTACCCAGGTGCCTGGATAGATGGTCCTGAGGAGGGATGTGGTTACGTTCTGGCTGGGTTAGAGGGGCCCCTAGGGGCTGATCCTATCTAAGCAGAAAATCCGGCCATTACAGTGGTATTTCCCCAATTGAATTTACTGACGATACTGACTAGGTTAAAATGGCGGCACCACCATACATCACTGTTTTATCACAGTGGTTTAAGTCCTTTGTTTATGTTTATTCACTGAAGTGTATTTGAATGTGCAAACTGTAATGCTTCCTTAGCGTGATCAAGACGTAAGTCGAAACGCGTTGCTGTGCAGTCTGACATACGAATAAATTACCTGCAAATCCATGCGAGGTGTCCGTGATAATTCTTCCTAAGTGGGGAAGCGCTGTGGTGCAATATTGTACAGGGCTGCCGGTGCCCTGATCCCGGACCGCCCTGCGAGACAGCTTCTTTCACGACCGGAGCCTTTGTTGTTCATATATATATATATATATATATATATATATATATATATATATATATATATATATATATATATATATATATGTGTGTGTGTATATATATATATATATATACATATACATATATATTATATATGTATATAAGTATATATATATATATATATATATATATATATATATATACATTCACTGAAAAAACCATAGGTTTCAGGCCTGATATAGTTAGGAATTGGCATTTAAAAAACCTTTGAAATTCACTGAAAAAACAGGTTTTAGCGGTATTATAGTTAGCTGGACATTTCACTCGTACAAAACCATTGAAATTCCTCAGATATAGTTATTTGTACTAACTATAACTTGCGCGCCCCCAGTCCACTGCTGATGATGTCACATATTACATCATTCATGACATGGTCAGTGACATCACTGATGACATCACTGGTGGCATCTCAAATGACATCACTGATGACATCATCCATGTGACAATCTGATACACCTCATCATACACTAGCATAATCTTTCAACACTCATTATAAAATATGAAGTACCATACCTGAATGCACTGACACACCAATAAAAGGCCATAATGTGCCCCGGGGACTCCATGCCCCGGGGCATGGACCTTTTTTTTAAAATATTTTTTTGGGAGGGGGGCTGCCTTGCTCCCTCCTGTGACCACTTATGGCCCCGGGGACCCCATCCCCGGCCTTTTTTTAATCATATTATATATTTTTTTAATTACATTTTGGGGAGAAGGCCGCGTGGCCCCCCCCTCCCGGGCCACTAATAGCCCCGGGGACCACATCCCCTGGTGCTGGCCCTCTTCGTTGGGGACCATGGAGGGGTCCCCAATCCCCCCACGGTTTCAGCTGGCTCCCCGCGTCCTGTGGGAGCCGACATTGCTTTTCCACATGGGGAGCAGCTAACATGCTGCTACCTTGAGGAAAAGCAATCAGCTTTGCTAATTGGAAGAAAGAGCAGGTTTGCCAGCTCTCTCTTCCAAATAGCAAAGCAATTTACAATGACAGGGTAGGAGCCGCGAGGCTCCCGCCCTGTCATTGCAAACAGCAGTGTCCTGGGGTGGGCACCCCGGGACACTGCAGGAGCCGGCCCTGGGGGGTGGCGGTCCCCAGGGCCATCGAGGGCTCCACAATTTACAAAGCCCCGGGGGGTGGTGGCCCCCGGGGCTGGGGATCTGTCACGGGGGCACGGGGGACCGTGAGCCCCTGCCATTCATTTTTTAAAGCCCTGGGGGTGACGGTTCCTCCCTGGGGGTGGCGGTCCCCGGGGCTGGGGGGCCTGAGAGCCCCCCAACTAATTTTAAGAAGCCCCGGGGGTGGCGGTCCCCGGGGCTGGGGGGGGCCTGAGAACCCCCCACTCAATTTAAAGATGACCTGGGGATGGCGGTCCCCGGGGCTGCGGGCGGGGCGTGAGCCCTCCGCATATATTACGATAAAGCCCCGGGGCAGTGTGGGGCGGATTGGGGCCCCCCCCACTTTTTTAATTATGCCCCCGGGATTTGGCCCCCCGAGGCCAATTACTATCTAAGTGCGGGAGCCCGCACAAGATCCGCGCATCCTGTGCGGATTTTGCTGATCACTTCAATCCTCACCTGACACCGCGCTGCAGTAAGTCCTTCCTTTAGCATTTATTCCCTCATTCCTCAAGGAGTTTTCCCATAATAATTTCATGCCTGTCAGGAACATCAGAGCACTGGCGAGGGGGCTGCCCCAGTACTATTTTAAGGGCATATATATTTTTTAATGCTCACACCCTCCACATAAAATGCAATCCCATCGGGACCATGATCATGCACATTCTCTTTCCTCTGAGGAAGAATGGCCCCCCCAAAAGCGCATTCCTGCAGGGGTGGACATGCTCCTTTCTAGGGCCATTTCCCAGGCGCTGGCCCCCCTGCATGAAAGTGTTGATAAACTGTCTGCCCAGGTCTTCAAGGGCACAGGGATACTGGGATATGGGTGGCTGGGCCTAAACGTGACGCAGGGCACCTTGAAGGCTTTAGCTGGCTGAAGTCTTTCACAAGAGTGCGCAAACGCTTGAAGAGGCACCCTACCGGGAGAAAGAATTACCTGGGGTTAACAGCGATGAGGTAGCCACAGATTTTTACCCCTGAGAGGGGTTCCCCGACATGGGGAAGGGTGATCTTGAGGAGGAAGAGGGTTCCTCTGATGAGACACTGAATTCAGGCAGGTTTTGGCGCCCACAGTCTACTAACTCTATCCCTGGTGATGGGGATGGGACCCCTTCTGACATGTTTGACCCTGAAGGTATTTTTAGGCCATGTTGTGTGGAGTGGGTCCCTGACAGGAAGGTGGCTGAGTATGTGCGCAACAAGTTTAGACAACCACTGAGCTATGAGGTGAGAGCCTGCCTCAGATCAGAATGCCCTCCGTCATCAGTGGCCAACAAGGTCACAGCTACCTCCGAGATAGACCCCAAGCTGTGCACTTTCTTCAGTAAATATATGAGTGACCCCAAGAGGGGATCGATAGATCCTGGAGAGCATGCCAGGACAAGCTCCTGGACGTGGTGGGACCATAAACAAAAATCATATCACTCACGGAGCGGTCAAAGGAGTCAGGTCAGCATCTTCCCACAGACGATGTGGTGGGTGGCCGCAGGGGGCGGTATGCCTCCTGGGCCACGCCAACTGTGCCCTCTCAGCAGAATGTCATCCCTCTCCCCTTCTAAAAGTTGACCCTAAGTTGGGGAAACTCTTGTACTCAGAGGCAGGTCCCATAGCCCAGGGCTCCCTCTTCGGCTACCCCTTTGTCAAGGAGCTAGAGAAGTGTGTGTCGATGGTCTCAGCTCTTGACAAAGCCCAGGCATCAAAGAAGAATATCTTCACGGGGATGATTTTTGGGGGGCCGGAAGAGGCAGGGGTCGCTCCTCTGGCCGCCAATCCTACCAATCCTACCAAGGCCCTAACAGAGCCAAGACAAGATGAAATAATGGCTGGCAGGGCGGCCGGCAAGGAACCATCTTCCCCTCCTGTGGTGCGAAAGGCAGAAACAACTGTGGCCTTGGAGGGGCCCACAACAACTTCAACGGATACAGTGGTAAGCACCAATCTGTTAACACCTCTTCGTTTGGGAGGGAGAATAAGCTTACTTTTTCACAAGTGGGCAGAGATCTCCTCAAACCCGTGGGTTCTTTAGACAGTAAGAGGGTACCACATAGAGTTTAACGGAACTCCAATACAAACTGCCAAACCCTCGTCCACTGGTTTCTTCCTCTCAGGACAAATCTCCCATAGATCTTGAGGTCCTGGACCTTCTGTTCAAAGGGGCAATATGCCACTCGGAATTGCATCCCAGAATTTTCCTAAGCAACCTGGTTTTAGTGAAAAGAAGGACACGGGCTTCCGCCCATCATCAAACTCAGGTCCTTCAACGAGTGGCTGGTGTACCGCCACTTCAAGATGGAGGGGATTCACCTCCTCAGGGATCTTTTGCTACAGGACCACTGGCTGGCGCGCCTCGACCTCAAGGACGCCTACCTGTCTGTCCCCATCTTTGCCCCTCACAGCAGATTCCACAAATTTGAGTGGAGGGACCACACATTTGAGTGGAGGGAGCAGGTCTTTGAATTCCAGACCCTCTCTTTTGGCCTGTCTTCATCACCATTGTGCTATACCAAACTCCTCAAGCCAGTGGTGGAACACCTATGGACCCTGGGCATCAGGGTGATTATTTACTTGGACGACATCCTGTTGATGGATCAGTCCAGTGTACGACTAATAGCTCACCTAAATACCACCATAACCCTACTACAGAGTCTAGGGTTCACCATCAACCAACAGAAGTCTGACCTGGTCCTGCAGCAGAGCATGCTATTCTTGAACTTTTGGATCGATTCTAAGGCTTGCGACCTGAACCTACCGGAACAGAAGATTGGTAAGATCAAGAAGGAACTGAGGAAGGTTCTCAGACGGGACAGAATCTTGTTACGTCAGCAGGCCAGGATTGTTGGCTTGTTATCATCTTCGGTACAGGCCATCTTACCGGGACCGCTGCACTACAGAGCCTTGCAAAGACTGAAGTCATCCCATCTCCGGAGGGACTCACTTAATACGAGGTAGTCTCCCTGGTACAGGAAACCAGGTCAGAGCTCCAGTGGTGGATCGACCACATGGAAGCATGGAACAGACGGGCGATCTTTAGCTCGCAACTGGATCTGTGATAGAATTGGATCCCAGTCGCCTGGTTGGGGCGCCAAATGTGGATCGACCTCCATGGGAGGCAGAAGGGCGGAGGAGGAGCTTGCTCCCCATATCAACTGTCTAGAGCTACTGGCGGGCTCTTTTGCTATTCAGTCATTCACAAGAGACAGAGTCTTGTGTTGTGTACTCCTACGCATGGACAACAAAATGGCGGTGCAGTACATCATCCGTCTGGGTGGCACCAGTTCCAGAGCTCTAGCGGAACTTGCCAAGGACTTCTGGCATTTATGCCTCCACCGTCAGTTCTCAGTGATGGCCGAATATCTCCCTGGACACAGAACTCTGTGGCGGACTGGAACTTCAGGAACTTCAGAGATGCAAGCGACTGGAGCCCCGACCCAGCAGTATTCCGGGCACTGACGACACTTTGGGGTCCATGCCATGTGGACCTGTTTGCTTCCAGGTTGAACGCTCATCTGCCCCGACACTTCAGCTGGAGACCAGACCATGGGGCGGAAGCGGTGGATGCCTTCCTGCAGGACTGGCCCACTGACACAGCCTACGCCTTCCTGCCCGCCCTTCTTCATCCAGCGGGTGGCAGCGGAAGCCTGATGCCAGAGGGCCTCGATAATCCTGGTCACCCCAATCTGGCAATCACAGGCATGGTTTCCCTCTCTCCTGGAGCTGGCTTGGGCCACCCCTGTACACCTTCCTTCGTACAAAGAATCCTGGTGGAGCCTCAGGGCCACCCTCACTCTTTGGTTCTCCAGGGCCATCTCCATCTCATGGCGTGGAGGATTTCCGGCGACACTGGCAGGATGTCAGACTTTTGGAGGAGATGGGTACGTTGGTGTATGGAGAGACACCTGGATCCCGTGGGCACCACATTACTGATACAGTGAACTTCTTGGCGGAAAATTTTCAGGAAGGATTGGCTTATCGAACCATCAACTCATTCAGATTGGCTATTTCAGGGGGTCATTCTCCATTGAATGATGTTCTGGTGGGGGAGCACCCCTGGGTGAGTGAACTCCACAAGGGCATCAGCATTTTTCGGCCCCCCCGGACCTCGTTATGCAGGCCTGTGGGATGTCAACCTGGTCCTTCACCTGTTGTCATCTTGGCAGGACAATCAGTACCTGTACAGGAAGGAAATATAAGCAAAGTTGGCAATGTTGCTTTGCCTCATTTCATGCAAGAGAAGCATGACATAGAATGTAGGAATTCCTAGTTAACATAAAGGAAAGTTTCAATTCTATTAAGGAGGTGGAGGCAAGGATTATCCCCCCTAAAGGAAGGACATTTTTCATTCTCATTAAAACATGTACTTCCAACAAGAGCAGCATGTCAGTTGATTATCTTGTGTTTTACTGCAGCCTCCCAGAGTGTCCTAAAGAAAAGTAGAGCGCTAACAGTCTTACTTATGACAAAAGTATGGTACACCTGAAGCCATCTTGATCAAATCAAAACAGTAAAACTTGAAACATTTAATTTAGAAAGGAACAAAATGAGTCATGGAAATTATGGTTAGTGCTTTAGAAAGAAAAATGTAGGACACATTTTAAGTGAGTTCTCAAATATCTTGCTCTTCTATTCCATTAAAAACATTCTGACAGGCACACTGAAACATGTACTTTTAACACCAGCAGCAGAGTGCCAGTTAACTCCCTGGTGTTCAGCAGCTTTACTAGTATGTTCTATTGAGCAACTAGGGTCCTAACATTCTGAATGCATGCCAAATGTTTGGCACACCTGAACGCCATCTTGATGGAATCGAAGTGGAAAACTGAAACCATTTTATACTATGGATACTGAAGTAAATGAGGAAATTTGGGAGCTTCATAACAAATAGGTCTCCCAAGATGACCACCAGAGAAAAAAGTACCTAAATGTAACACATATATTTTTTGTAGTTTTGTATAGGGCAGGCTTGAACCAAATGTATTGGAGTGCTTTACATGAGCATCACTTATATTACACAAGAATACTTTCATTTTGGTTTTATGCATGGGGAGATTAAGTGATTTGCCCCAAATCACAGGATGTCAAGCTGACCCCAAAATTTGAACCTCGTTCCCTAGTTGCAAAGTCTGCAGCTCTGGCCTTAAAGCCACAACCTCTCACCTAAGCATACCATATAATCAGGTGATCAACTGGATAAAAAAAACATAAAGATAGCAAGTAATTTAAAAAGTGCTTTGTCTCTATTTGAGAACTCAGAAAATATGTCCTCATTTTAGTTTTTTAGAGCACTAACTATAATTTCTATGGGATTAAGACCCTCATTTGTATAATTTCTAAAGGAAATGCTGTAGGCATTACAGTTTTGATTACATCAAGATGGCGTCGGGCATGCCACACTTTTGCAATAAATATAGAATGTCAGCAATTTAGTTGTTCATTAGAATACTGTTGGCAGGCAGAGGTCAGGGGCACGAACTCGGATAATTAAGGGCAGGGAGGAGTGTGCAGCGGCAACAAGTTGACCATGCTGGGCAGGCGGGAGGGGCAGTAGCAGCACAATGTATCATAGAGGGCAAGAGAAAGGGGGTCAGGGGCAACAAATCAACCATGCAGGACAGGCATGAGAAGCTGTGGCAATATAACACATCATTAAGGGGAGAAGGGCGTGGCAGTGGCAGCATAACAATACATGCCAACAGACCCATTTCATTCAGGAGATTCCCAATGTTTTTAAGCCCAAAAGGGCTTCATTTTATCTGTCTACTGCCTACAATCTTCTCTTTTTCAAACTCTGCCTTATTATATATGTTTAACACTCATAACCATTTAGAAAATATTCACAATTACTGGATGATGTCATGAGTGATGTCATTTGAGGTGTCATCAGGGATGTCACTGACCATGTCATGAGTGATGTCATATCTGAGGTCATAAGAAGTACATTACGGAGGCGTACACGATAGTTAGCTCAGGTAACAATAAATGCTGAATCTCCCTGGTTTTGTATGAGTGCAATCTGTGCCTAACTATAACATCCCTGTAACCTTTGTGTTTTTTCAGTAAATTTCTATGATTTTTTAAAATCTATTTCCTAACTGTAATGTCCCTGTAACCTTGAATTTTTTCAGTAAATATAAATGTATATAAACTCAAGGAATGTAGATGTGTAGTTTAGAATAGTACATCTGGTCTTACCTTTATGCATTTATGTTTTCGATATTTTGGTCCTCTACATTTTGAACACAATATTTCAGGTAACAATTTTTTAAATACAACACCCTAAGAGTGAAATGAAGGAGGTGGCCCCGAGATTTATTAAAGGGATTAAATTAGCAATAATGCAGTCCACTGAAATCTTTGGGAGTCACTAAAACTGCTGTATCGAAGACTCAGCTGAAGTTTACGGGAAATATTCCGGCTGCCACAAATGTGACTTCACTGTGGTTCATCATGGCCACTGACTACAGTTAATTATATTTGACTCATGTCTGGGTTGGGGTGGTACTGATGATATAGTAAGCGAGAGTCCACTTAAGTCTATTGTAACAACTGAAACTGTTTAATCAGTGGGATAGAGCGAGGTCCAAGAGTGAGGTTCACAGCGGTTCACATTGCCCCCCCCCCCCCCAAGGCTTGTTACAAGTGAGAGAACACTGAAATCTTTGGAGGCCCGTTTGATTGGCTCTGAGAGAGACCTCATTTAGGTCAATAGATGACATTACGACTTGCCACAATGGGAAACAAATGAAATCTGTTGTGGAGCTCTTCATTGAAAGAAACAACATTGTTATCCATCTATTGGACTTTGCCATGCAGGATAGTACACAGAAGTCTATGGGACTGTTATGATGGACAGTAGTCTAGAAGGACTGAGTTGTATCAGTCAATTTAAGTTCAGTGACAGAGACACTGGTTTCCAGTGCATGAGGCACTGTACAAGTAAGCTAGATGTAATCTGTCCATTATGTCATCAAAGAGGGACAATTGTGTCTATCTAGTCTTGGAACCTGTTGAGCAGCTCACAGGTTTTCTTCTCCACCAGTTCCCGGATTCGTTTTAGGCGTTTCTCGTTGGCTGTCCGTACATAACTGGTGGGATCTAGAACAGCCATACCCTCAAGGACCTCCCCCATGATGATCAGCGGGCCATCCTCGGGTGTCATATTGGGGCATGGGCAGTTCCAGTCCATGTCCGTCAGAGTCACTTCCAGGTATTTGATATTGAAGAACTCGAGTCCCATATTATCATCCTTTAGCACATCTTCTAAAGCAAAGCGGGCAATGCCTGTATCCTGGTCCTCAATTATTTCCATTAGTCTCCCAACAATGGCAAAGTCGCTGCGGCAGAAACTGAGGGCCATTTTGCTTCGGAGCTTGCAAGCTTTACATTGTAGTGACCGGGGGAAAGGGCACATGTCCTCACATGCCTCTCGGCTTTCAAAACTGTTATCATTGCCCTCGCACCCCCCATAAATAAAGGAGTGGCACTGCCTCATTAAGTGGTTGTATGTCCAGCGTGGCTCCCAGTTCTTACATGGGCCCTGCACCACTGGCAGTGCACAGATATTGATAGCGTCGTTCATGCAAGACATTCGGCACTCTTCATAGGTCTCAAAGTGGTTCCTATTCCCATTGCAGCCACCATACCTGAAAGTGGAACATGTCACTTTCTGTGAGTCGAAGAACCAGCGAACATGCTGGTTTTGGCAGTCACGTCGGTCGGGCTCCTTCTGGCAATCGGCTATCAGGAACTGACTGGTTCTTAGTGACTGGCTCTCCCTTAAATGTTCTCGTTTGATAACTGACAAAGGGAAGTCAGCCCGCAGCAGCCCGGCTGAGTTTCTGGCCGTGCAGGTGTAGATCCCAGCGTCTTCCTGTTGCGCATTGTAGATGACCAGCTGACCAATGTTGGTCACTACTACATTGCCGTACAGCTGGTCTGGCCTCATGATGAAGTTCTCTTGGTGGTCACTTTGCTTCTCCCAAGTTATATCTGGCCGGGGACGGCCACTCACATCACACTGAAAACTTACTGTGCCCCCTGTGTAAACGGACTGGTGCTGTGGATTGTGGTAGAGGGCTGGTGGGACTGGCACCTCCCGGGGTAACAAAGGTGTTGGCTGCATTGTGGTGTCCGGGGGCCCCGGGCTTGTGCTGGGCCAGGAGAAGATAAATTTGCAGGCCACCACACTCAGGCTTATACCCCGTATGCAGGCTTCAGCGTCCATGTAGCACTTGTTATAGTAGGTGAGGCCATCAGAGGCGCACGTGAAGCTCGGCTCCTTCTCGCAGCGGTCCCGGCACTTGCAGATGGGCTGGCCATCCCACATGTCACAGTCCGACCCTTGCTGGGTGCATACAAAGCTCTCACAGGAGGCCCCTTGTGATGGGTCCAAGGAAGAGAAGCTGCCATCAGTGTAGCGAGCTGCAACACAGCTCTGCAGTCCACAGACGTTGGTGCAACACTTCTCAAAACCTTCGCAATCCTAGGAAAAGAGAAGAGAAGAATCAATTTCAGCATCAACTATAATAAGTCTTGGGATTTCACAGGTGCCAAATGCCACTAAATTGACTTAATGTACGGTTTAATTTTAAATAGCACAATTTTCACTGACTTTGTGATTCAAGAAGCAAATTTTGTGTGCGCTTCTTTAAGGCTTAATGGTGGTTGTAAAAGACTACGGTCAAAGACGGCTTGAATCAAATAAAGTAGTTGAGCTATCATGACGAAAGCAGTACTACATAAAATATGGATCAACAGTGAAATCATAATGATGGTAACACTCACACAATCGAACAGTAAGTACAAGCCAATGCTTGTGACACGTCTTCACTTCTGGCAATCTATTGTGGAAATGCTTGAAGCTCCAACATCCTGGCAACCTTTACAGATGCAGGTCCAGGCACATGGCCCAAGATTATGACTTGTGCGCTTCTGTTCATACCAGGTTATGACAGGTGAATATAAAGTACCCCTGATGTTTTGGCAAGCCTTTCTGTCACCTCAGTGGTAAAAGATTTCTTCTGTATTCACGTGTTATTTAGGGTCGAGATTGCGTGAGCTCTCGCTTGCGACACACTATTGCTTACAAAAACGGCTTCAAGCCCTGCATTACTTACAATTCATTGGCATCGATTTTCTTAACTGCCATCTAATTCGGCAGCTCAAACCAGGCGTCAATTCCTACATAATTGCCGTTCCTTGTGAGGCGCATGGACGAAACACAAATTGATCTCTCTTAATTAGTGTCCGCCCACTGCTTGAGCATTGATTGTACTATTATTTCTTGTTTTTTTCAACAATTGTTTTATAGCAGGAACTCGACCCAATGTTACTGGAGCACTTTACATGAGCACACGCTAGATTACACATGCTCACATTTTTTTGCGTGCACCTTTGTGGGAAGAGTTTATGGAGCTTTGTACTTGACAGCACCTGTGCATGAACCACTCCTTGTGTGTGCATTTGTTTTGCCCTTTTCTCCGTGTCACTCCAATCCACTGCAGTCAACTCCACTCCACGCCAATCCACTCCACTTTAATCCAATCCATTCCATTCTAATTCACTCCAGTCCACTCTACCCCCACTGTAGTCTAATCCATTCCACTCCAATCTAATCCATTCAAATCAACTCTACTCTTATCCACTCCAATTTAATGCACTGCAATCCGCTCTAATCCACACCAACCCACTGCACTCAAATCTAGTCTGCTCCACTCCACTCTCCTCCGCTCCACTCTAATCCACTCCAATCCACTCCAATCTACTCCACTCTATTCCAATCTAATCCATTTCAATCATCTCCACTCTGATCCACTCTAATCCTCTCCAATTGAATGAACTGCAATCCACTCTAATCCACACCAATCCACTGCCCTTTAATCCAGTCCACTCAACTCTAATCCACTCCAATCCACTCCATTCCAAGCCATGCTACCCCACTCCACTCGAATCCACTCCTCTTTAATCCATTCTAATCTACTCCACTTCAATCTAACTCACCCTATTCCACTCTACTCTAATCCACTTCACTCCAATCCACTCTAACCCAATTCAATTCACTCCAATCCATGGTAATCAACTCCACAGTAATGTAGTCCACTCTCATTAACTCACTCTAATCCACTTCACTCCACTCTAATTCACTCCAATCTAATATACTTCACTGCAACACACTCCACTCTAACCCACGCCATTCTTATCTACCCCACTCTAATCCACACCACTCTGATACACTCCACAATAATCCAATCCACTACAGTCCACTCCACTCTTATCCAATCCAATCCAATCTACTCCACTCCATCTGCTGTAATCCTCTCCACTCTAGTCCACTCCACTATAATCCACTCCACTATAATCCACCCTGACCCACTCCACTCTAATCCAATGGGGCTGTGATTTTTGCTGTTTGCCTCCCGCAGTCCTGCACTTTGGTAGGACAATAAGTATGTATATATGAGGCATCCTATCCCGCATATTATGCTTTGGAGACCAGCGTTACACCTCTTGCTTCCTCCTTCTCCCATCTCGGAAAGAAAAAAAAGGAGACAAAGAACAAAGTTTGTTAATAAGCTGACTTGGTGTGGGTCGCCGGCTGGTTCTCTCCTCTCCTCTCTCTTTTTTTTTCTCTCGTAGGAACTTTTCTGTTTTAAGTAAAATCAAGGGCTGCGGGGGTAGACAAATTATAAGGAAGGAAGGAATAAAAAAATGAAGAAAATGGGAAAGCACTCAAAAATAACAAATATAATGGTGAATACAAACACAGCACAGAAAACTAAAGCCCGAACAGCCCAATTGAAAAATGCAGCTGTGGCAAGGGCAGAGCAGAGCCAATAAATACGTCAGGGCTCAGCATATGTCGCCTTAAGTTCTGAGGATGACACCCCAGATAACAGTGTTGAGACTGGTGCAGGGGAGGTTTCTACCGATGACCAAACGGTAACTGGGCATAATATCGACTTCAAAATATCGAATGGACAAAATATCGAGTTAAAAATATCGTTTGTAGAGAAATATCGAAAGAAATAATATCGATGTAAAAAATATTGTTATAGTTTTCACTAATTTAATATCGAAGTAAAAAAATATTGAATCAAAAATATCGAGTAGTGTTAATATCGAATTGTTAGTGTAGTTTGAAATATCGAAATAATATATATAGAATGTAAATATTATCGAGAAAAAAATATAGATAGTAAAAATATCGAAAATTGTATATAATGTTAATAATATTTTTTTTAAAGTGTTAATATTGTAGAATGTGTACATTTTTTGTAATAATTTAAAATTTATAATTATTTTAGTTGTGTATTTTATGCTTTTTTTAGTGACAGGATGTTGGGTTAATAGGGGATAAGGGTGGGGAGTGTTTTAAAATAATAAATTTTAAATAAAAAAAATAAATTATTGGAAAATTTAAAGAATTTAATAATTTTTTTTTAATTAAAATATTTTTTAAAGTATTTAAAATTTTAGGAGCGGGATGTTGGGTTAATAGGGGATAAGGGTGGGGAGTGTTTTAAAATAATACATTTTAAATAAAAAAAAGTATTGAAAATTTAAGAATTTTATAAAAAAAATGTAAATTAAAATATTTTTTAAAGTATTTTAAATGTTAGGAGCGGGATGTTGGGTTATTAGGGGATAAGGGTGGGGAGTGTTTTAAAAAAAATTGAATTTTTAAAAACGTTTTAAATCATTTTAGGAGTAAGATGTTGGTTTAATAGGGGATAAGGATGGGGATTATGTAAAAATAATTATAAAATGTATTCAATCTTATGTTAAAATTAAATTATTATAATTATATACAAAAATGTAAATTTAAATTTATAATTTGCAAAAAAATGTTTATATGGGGTTAATTTTGTGTAATGGTGATTATTGAGCTTTAGAATATGTTTTTTATAGTAAAATCATAACATTTTGGGAGAAATTACAAATTTTGCAATATTATTTTATAAATAAAAATTCTGCAAAATAATTTCACACTTTTTAATGAAATATTGCAAAAAATTATGCAAAATAAAAAAAATTGAAAAAATGTACAAATTTGTTAATAATATTTACAAAATTTAAATATTTAATTAAAAATGCCAATTTAGAAACATTATAGTAATATAGAAAAATAATTATAAATGTTAAAAAATTAAATACAATTTTATAATAATATTATATAATATATCAATGTGAGGTTTGTTTAATATGTGTTATGAAATATAGAGTGAGACGTAAAGACTTAATTTTTAATTTAAATTAATAGTATTAGGATTAGTACAGTTCATATGATTATTATCCTGCACCTTCTCAGAATTTAATCTGATTGGAGTGGGAATAGTAATTTATAATGGGTCTGTGTTCATCACATTACTAGAATTTTACATTATTTGAGAGTGAATATTACATTAAATAGTGTTAGTGTACAGCACCTTCCATGACACTTATCTGACTGGATTTGGAATAGTAAATTATATTGGATCACTGTCCAGCACCTTCCCTGAGTTTCATCTGACTGGAGTTGGAATAGTAAATTGCATATGGTCAGTGTCCAGCATCTTCCCTGTTTTTCACCTGAATGGAGTTGGAATAGTAAATTATATTGGGTCACTGTCCAGCACCTTCCCTGAGTTTCACCTGTCTGGAGTTGTATTAGTAAATTGTATATGGTCAGTGTGCAGCACCTTCCCTGTTTTTCACATGACTGGAGTTGGAGTAGTAAATTATATTGGCTCACTGTCCAGCACCTTCCCTGAGTTTCACCTGACTGGAGTTGGAATAGTAAATTCTATTTGGTCAGTGTCCAGCACCGTCCATATTTTTCACCTGACTGGAGTTGGAATAGTAAATTATATTGGGTCACTGTCCAGCACCTTCCCTGAGTTTCAACTGACTGGAGTTGGAATAGTAAATTGCATATGGTCAGTGTCCAGCCCCTTCCCTGCGTTTCACCTGACTGGAGTTGGAATAGTAAATTATATTGGGTCACTGACCAGCACCTTCCCTGAGTTTCATCTGACTGGAGTTGGAATAGTAAATTGTATATGGTCAGTGTCCAGCACCTTCACTTTTTTTCACCTGACTGGAGTTGGAATAGTAAATTATATTGGGTCACTGTCCAGCACCTTCCCTGAGTTTCACCTGACTGGAGTTGGAATAGTAAATTCTATTTCGTCAGTGTCCAGTACCTTCGATATTTTTCACCTGACTGGAGTTGGAATAGTAAATTATATTGGGTCACTGTCCAGCACCTTCCCTGAGTTTCAACTGACTGGAGTTGGAATAGTACATTGTATATGGTCAGTGTCCAGCACCTTCCCTGTGTTTCACCTGACTGGAGCTGGAATAGTAAATTATATTGGGTCACTGTCCAGCACCTTCCCTGAGTTTCATCTGACTGGAGTTGGAATAGTAAATTGTATATGGTCAGTGTCCAGCACCTTCCCTGTTTTTCACCTGACTGGAGTTGGAATAGTAATTTATATTGTGTCACTGTCCAGCACCTTTCATGAGTTTCACCTGACTGGAGTTGGAATAGTAAATTGTATATGGTCAGTGTCCACCACATTCCCTGTTTTTCAACTTACTGGAGTTGGAATAGTCAATTATATATGGTCAGTGTCCAGCAACTTCCCTGTTTTTAACCTGATTGGAGTTGGAATAGTAAATTGTATCTGGTCAGTGTCCAGCACCTTCCCTGAGTTTAATCTGACTGGAGTTGGAATAGTAATTTGTATATGGTTAGTGTCCAGCACCTTCCCTGTTTTTCACCTGACTGGAGTTGGAATAGTAAATTATATTGGATCACTGTCCAGCACCTTCCCTGAGTTTCACCTGACTGGAGTTGGAATAGTAAATTGTATATGGTCAGTGTCCACCACATTCCCTGTTTTTCAACTTACTGGAGTTGGAATAGTAAATTATATATGGTCAGTGTCCAGCAACTTCCCTGCTTTTAACCTGATTGGAGTTGGAATAGTAAATTGTATCTGGTCAGTGTCCAGCACCTTCCCTGAGTTTCATCTGACTGGAGTTGGAATAGTAAATTGTATATGGTTAGTGTCCAGCACCTTCCCTGTTTTTCACCTGACTGGAGTTGGAATAGTAAATTATATTGGATCACTGTCCAGCACCTTCCCTGAGTTTCACCTGACTGGAGTTGGAATAGTAAATTATATATGGTCAGTGTCCAGCAGCTTCCCTGTTTTTAAACTGATTGGAGTTGGAATAGTAAACTGTATCTAGTCAGTGTCCAGCACCTTCCCTGAGTTACATCTGACTGGAGTTGGAATAGTAAATTGTATATGGTTAGTGTCCAGCACCTTCTCTGTTTTTCACTTGACTGGAGTTGGAATAGTAAATTATATTAGATCACTGTCCAGCACCTTCCCTGAGTTTCACCTGACTAGAGTTGGAATAGTAAATTGTATACGGTTAGTGTCCAGCATGTTTCCTGTTTTTCACCTTACTGGAGTTGGAATCCTAAATTATATTGGGTAACTGTCCAGCACCTTCCCTGAGTTTCACTGACTGGAGTTGGAATAGTAAATTGTATATGGTCAGTGTCCACCACCTTCTCTGATTTTGACCTGAGTGGAGTTTGAATAGTACATTTTATTGGGTCAGTGTATAGCACCTTACTTAACTGTTATTTGACTGGAGTGGGAATAGTAAGTTATATATGTTTTTAAAAAAAATTCAAAAGTAATGTAAATAATATATGAGGTAGTATTATAATTGGACAATAAATATTTTCAATGGAAATAGGTAAATGTCAATATATAAATATTATTATAATAATAATAATTTAAATATAACATTTTGGGCTCGATTCCGATCCGGTAAAAAAATCCACCGTACGATTCGTATTCGTAGCCCTTTCCGTACGAATCGTACCCGTCCGTCCGAGTCGCGTAGTACGATCCGCATTCCGTGAATCCGTCCGAATCGTCGCGATCCGTACGTATTGCAAGGCTGAGACTGTGAACCGTACGACCCGTACACACGCCGTACGACCCGAAGAGTACGATCCCGACCCGGGAATCAGGACGCGATTTGTACGGTCCACGTCAGGTAAGGGCGATTCGTACGGAAAAGCGCACAATTACAGTACAGTACAGCGCATACCCCCCCATGATTGCAGGGGTAGGGCACGTACCCCTGCGATCATGGGGTGTACGAGCCGTACCCCCATTGTACGATCGGTGTACGATCGGTGTACGAGCCGTACCCCCATTGTACGATCGGTGTACGAGCCGTACGCCAAGTACGATCGGTGTACGAGCCGTACCCCCATTGTATTGTACGATCGGTGTACGAGCCGTACCCCATGTACGATCGGTGTACGAGCCGTACCCCCATTGTACGATCGGTGTACGAGCCGTACCCCCATCGTACATGGGGTACGGCTGGTACAACGATAGTACAATGGGGGTACGGCTCGTGCACCCCATGATCGCAGGGGTACGTGCCGTACCCCTGCGATCATGGGGGGTACGCACCGTACCCGGGGGGGCCGTTCCGTACCTGTTTCAGCACGAACTCTGCTTTTACGGCTGTTTTCAGCTCCCATAGAAAAAGGCTTGTACGGTGCATACCCGACACGTATCGTACTTGCTAGGTCGTAAAAACCAGCCGCGAACCGTACAGATGTCGCGTACAGCAGGTTCCGAGGGAGAATCGTACGGAGATTAGAGTCGTATGGTGTCTTGTACGACTCGTACGGAGTACGGCTCCTGGTACGAATCGTACTTCGTCGTACGTACGGGGGACGTTGCAGGGTACGATTCGTACGGGAAAAACGCTCCGAACGGCTATTCGGAGTGGTTTTTCCCGAATCGGAATCGACCCCAAAATTGTTATCATTAAAATGAGTAGACATGCAGTTTTTGAAAAATTTTATTGACAGATTTTGTTTATAATATGTATAGTACAGTATACAAATTATGTAAACTTTTTTATAAACAGTTAGGTAAATTGAATGTATTACATTACATTTATTCATAATCATAAATGTTTTACATTTCCCCCAAAAATTATTTTTAACAGTATTTTTCAAAAAATATATACAGTGTTGTTTCTGAATTTTTATACAGTTTGTCAACATTTTTAAACATTTAAAAAAAAATTATAAACATTTTTTGTAAATGTCCATTAAATGTTTAATTAATAATGTTAATATATAATATGTTAATTTTATTAATTAAATATTTCGAATATTTACATGAACAGAAAATAAAAACAGGTAAGTATATATTTTGTACATTTACATGCTAAATATATTTTGTATATTATTTATAGATATTAAATACAATGTTCTTAATAATAATTTGTAATTAATTATTATTAAGTATATACTAAGGGGTCCATTAGGATGGCGGGCGGGCTTTGGCCGCCCGCCACCCTAACGGAGAAGTGGACCGCCCGCTAACAGTGCGGGGGTCCCGACATAGGCATTAGGATGCGCCCGCCATGCAGGCGGGCGCATCCTGTATGTTTACCATTGCAGCGGGCGGAGCAGAATTCTCCGCCCGCCGCAATGGTAAAAGTGCATGTTGTCCTTTTCAATGGGCAACATGACAGGCACCGTGCGGTGTCTGCCATGTTGCAGTTTGAAATGTGGGGGCCCCGGCCACAAGGCGACCGGGGCGAAAAACATGCAGGCGGTGTTTGTCACCGCTGCGGTCCCTCCCGCCATACTAATATGGCGGTGGGAATTGGGCTGATGATGTCGGGCGGATTTCCTCCGCCAGGCTGGCGGTAGCCACCACCAGCCTGGCGGAGGAAATCCGTCCGACATCATAATGGACCCGTTAGCTTTTAAATAAATACATTTTCTTAATACAATATAAAATAGTAAATCATTTATACAGTTGCATACAATGTTTGATATGTCTTTTTAAATTATTTACATACATACATACTATTATTAATAATAATAATTAATATATTACATTAATTATTACTATTAATTTACAAATGTAAATTAATTATTCAATATTTTAACAAATAACAAAAAAATGGTAATAATCACTTAAGTGTAAATTAGGATTTGTATTTATTTACAATATATATACATAAATATGATCAGTAATAAAAATAAATAATATGTATTATTTATTATTATTATTCATTTACCACTGTTAAATATTTGTATAGTAACTTTAAAAATAAAACATAAATATAAATATCTAAACTCAAGTTTTATTTGTTATATGTATTTTTTACAATGTTAATATATTAAATTAAGTATTAATAATAATTAATAATGTTATTATTATTTATTATTAATTTGCTAAGGAGATTTAATATAAGAATATTTTTATAAGTGTTAGAAATAAATGTATAACATTTTAAGTCTAGTAGTATATTTTATTTTTACTTAGAACATTGTATTTAATAAATTTAAGTTTCTATTATTGTTTAAATGGGACTACTTTTTAACCGCGTAAGGTTATTTTGCTTCATTCAGGACCTGAGAAGCTCGCGGTTGGATGCTGCGTCGCGTTGCGAAAGGTAAGATGAATTTTAACTATTATATGTTATAGAGTAGTAGTGTTTGAGTGTATTTTGGAGGTATGTAGTGTTACTGTGTGTGTTTAGTTGTGACTTTGGTATGTTTTAGGTGTTACTTGGATTTTACAGAGGTTTTGTGAGTTTTTGAGGCCTAGTCTATTTTTTGAGTGTGATGTTAATATCTGTGTATTTTAATGTTTTATACTAATGTTTAGGTATATTTATAAATGTTTGGGGGCTTCCTGTGGGTGGTTTTGTTTTCGATATTTTTTACAGGTTCTGGGATTTCGCCATTTCGTTAAGGATAAGGATGAGTTTTTTTTGGGGAGAAGAGATTGTATTACTTTATTAAAGTATTGTTTTTATACCCTCTCTCCTTTTCTCGTGGTTTCATGGAGCGATTTTTACTCTTGTTGACTATTTTTCGGGTTTATAAGGGTATCGATTTGGATTGGGAGAAGACCATGCGTTTTTTTTAAAGAAAAGTGTGTATATGTTACTTTAATTAATAAAGTTAACATACTTTCTTTTATTGGGATTTCCTGGAGCGTATTTTCTATTTTTACTTGTTTTCGGTTTTTTGAGGGTTTTCCAAATTGGATTTGTAATGGATTAGCAGTGGAGTACACCGATTACACGTGGTTGGATTACGTATTCTTCAGCAACATGAATTGTAAGTTTCGTAAATTTATGTTATTTGGGTGGGAAATGTGATTGGTATTATTATTGTTATATTTTATATCATATCAAATATTGCTTAATTGTCTACAATTGTTTATTTGGTATATAAATATGTTTGACAATTATGTAATATTTATTATGATTTAAAATGTATATGCTACTTATCACAATTTTATTAAATAAATGACAGTATTGTTATTTTTGTGTAGATAATTCACAGTAGGCTTTTGGCTATTAAGGAAAGATAGTCTAGGCCTCTTGTAGAAGGATATAGGGTGACTTGGCTTTGGAGTAGTCAAAACATTTGTTTTGTTTGTTTAGTTAGCTTTGGTCCTATTTGGGTTACTGATTGTTGTATACGTAGCTCTTGGTAGCTCTGTTCTTTTTATAAAGCTTCTATTAGTTTTTGGACAGTGGGTTTTCCTCTGCTAGTGGTAGCTTGAAATGCATTGTGCCATCCTTCTACACTGTTGTTAGTTTTAGCTTCTTGATTCAGTGTACTTAAATATACATTCCACCAAGCTATGTGAAATATAGGTTGGCGTCTGTGTCCTGATCTATGTAGCCTTCCCACCCATGTATCTTCAAAGTAGTCTAGGAGTGGTGCTAGTTTTTCCTCATATTTTTTGTAATATGGGCTATCTATTAGGATGTTATAATGTTCTGCTACGTCTGTAACAGGGGCATATGATAGGGCAATTAATTTTTGATTTGGTATGCAAAGGTGCTATCTGTAGCATATAGTATGCTTAATGTAGATTTTTGGAGATGTCTCCAAAAGCTTTGATTAAAATGATAATAGCAACCTTGTATTGCTGTGTGAGGAAAAGTTTTTAATATACTATTGATCATAGCTAGTTCGAAATCAATAATTATTTTCTGTGGAAAATAATTATTTGCTTCCTGTTTTATTGTGTTTAGGACTTCTGTGTAAGTATTTTGTTGTTTGTTGGGCAACAAGCAGTAAATAAATGGGATGTTAGAAATATGGTATAATCCATGTATGCTGTAGAGTTGGGAAAATGGTTTAGGACATGTTTTAACAGTCCCATCCATCATCCAATGTTGGCACTCTTGTAATTTTCTTAGATTGTTAGCAGTACCAAACATTATAATTCGATTGGTAGGGCATTTGTTATCAAATAGTAAGAATGGTCCCTTATTATGTGTTATACTCAGTTCAGGGGGAATAACAACTTCTTCTAACGTTTTAGGGTTAGGTTGAGTTGTTGTTGTGACTCTTTTTTGTCTTGCAATTGTGCGTTTTAGGGAGTCAATTGATGGGAGTTGGCCAGAAGCATGTTGAGGAACTTTTAAGAGTTCCTCTTTTAATATTTGGATTGTTGGTTTGTCAGTCCCTGTACTTGCTTCTTTTATGCTTTCAAGGGCATCCCTGACCTCAACTTCAGTTATATTAGGGGGGTGATTGTGTTCCTTGGTAGATAGTACATTAGCTTCTTCTGTTGTAGCCCTACCATAACATTTATTAGAGTAGTATTTACTACATTTCCAAAATACTTTGCGTCCTGACTGTTTTTCTTGGGTATAAACATACCCCATGTAACATAGTAAAAGCTTGTTTTTCTGCGACATAACAAAATCTGCACCTTCAGTCATGTTTCTATTTGTAGTGCTAGGAAAGGTTAGAAAGAAATATATTTTAAGTTTAAATACTGCTATACATGTTTTAAATGCTTTCATATTTCTATGAGTATACTTACATTTGTTCTTTGTTGTGATTCGAAATGTTGAGAAGGTGTTTTCAAGCTTTTTCTTGTATTTCCTTGTAATCTTTCTGTTGGTAGAAAATTAAAATAACGTGATAATCTATTCTTTAATTACATTTTGAGCTGTTTCTAGGGGGAAGCAGTTTTGTAGTTAGCATTTTAGGGTTTTTAAATAAATCACAAAATATACTTACATTTTTAATTTGTGTAGTCTTTAGCTTTAATGGAGTAATTTTTTGGATGTCTTCGAAATTTCTGTTACGAAGGTAGAATAAAGATAAAATGTGTATTAGAAATTTAGGTTCTCTAAATACAGTTGATGTGTTAGAGAACATTTAAAAATACTTACAATAGGGATTTTGTAGTAAATAATTAGTTCAACTTTTATTGCTGTGTTTTAGAGATGTCTGTAGAAGAAATGTAAAAGGTAAAAAATAAATGTTATTTAAACTGCTTAGAGAAATAGTTACAGTTTTAGCCTACTACTTTTGTTTTCTTTAAAAATTAGTTAAACTTACTGTCCCGAGGGGGTCGGGACGTGGGGACCTGTACTGGCTACTGTCGGTTCTACCGTAGGAGTAGGGGAAAAGAGGAACACAGGTGCCTTCAGCAACGGTTTTAACGAAGGTTTTATTGGGATGTAAGATTTTTTCATGAAAAACAGTTCTTGACAGTTAGCTAAAGAAATACGTCTTTCTCTAGCGTCAGTTCTCCAGCTTCGGTACGTCTAGTCCTGGGGACAGGGTGGCCGTGCTCTGAGACGGGCGTCGTCTTCTTGAATCCGCTCCCGTACCGGCAAAGAAAAGGAAACGGGGGTCAGGGCAATGAAATATAATAATACTTCAAGGGACCGGGAGTGAGGGAAGAACCGTAGTTAGCTGGTGCACGTATCAATTATACAGATAAAGGTGGGGAAGGAAGTGCTTGTGAAAGGGCAGAGGGATCAGGGCTTATCTACAGGCACAATCACGGTTGTTTCCTCCGCCCGACCCAACCCGCTACCCGTCCCCATACCTCTTGGAGCCACTCTCCTCCCGTGGGAACGTGGCGGGGCACAGCGTGGAAACGTTGGCCTCCAGGCGTGTCGTTCTCCTTCCGTTCAGGATCCTGGCAGCTCCCGTCGTCTTCCACTCGCACATCCACTCCTGGGGAAACGCCGTCCGACGAGGTTTCTGTCCTTCCGGCTTTTGACGTCGTTACACTTTCAGGGGGTGGAGTCTTGTCTCCGTAGTCCAAGGTCTTAAAGGGACCATCCGCATTAACGAGCGGGATCCAGCCTGACTCGTCCTCTTCAGTCCATGACGAGGGTGTACTCTGTGGGGACAAGGGGCACGGTAAAAGAGGTGTGGCTGACCACCACTCTGCATTAGCCTGAGGTTCCGACACACGTGCCCCGTCACACTTACTTTAATTATTTCTGTAGGAGTCTTGTCTGGAAAAGTAGTTTTCTCAGGAAACAGTTCGTCAGAGTGTCACCTTCTTCTTTCTTTAGAGTTAGAAGCAGGAAATAGCAGTAGCAAAATAATCCTTTTATAATGTGTATTAGATTAGTTACCTTATTTGATTGGATGATTTAAGATTGTGAGCTTTTCATTGGTTGGTTTGAATTTTTTTAAATTTAATTGGTAGGTTTGGTGTAGTGGAAATGCTATTTGTTTAATAGTTTTGCAGTAATCCAGGTTTGTTTTTGTTCTATTTAAAATGTATGTAATAATATTTAGCACATATATGTTAAAAGTATCCTATTTATTTATAAATTCACTGCAATGTTTGGATGATATATGTTAAAAAAATTATTTTTATTGTATGTGTTTTCAAAAATGTTTATTCTTAGTGTTATATCTATTGTGGAGTGTATAATGTATTTAAAATATATAGTTGTATTGTATTTAAAACGTTTTAGGTCTTTTTTATTGTGTCGATATTCCTTTAGTTTCGATATTAGTGTCATCTATATATTTTGTTTCGATACTTTTGTTGTGTACTGTTTAATTATTGAATAAACAATATTTGTTTATTCTATATTTTGTCTTTCGATATTAGTGTTGACGATATTTATTATATTCGATAATTAGTAGTCGATATTTTTGTAGGTTCTTAAATAAGTATTGGATGTCGATATAATGGTAGTCGATATTATGTCGCCGATATTTTAGCAACTCGATATTGTGGTCGACGATATTATGTCAGTGATCCGACCAAACAGCACCGGCAGTGGTAAAATCTGGGGAGGGAGAATGTATTGCCTACGCCGCAAATTGGGAAAATAATTCAACCAGAAAGGTGGGGAGAGAGTCTCTATGTGAATGCCCAGGAAACAACTATGAAAGCAGCCCCTGACAGGCCAGATAGGCCAAAAGATTATCAGCTTTTTGTAAAAGTAAAAATTCCTACTAAAATCTTGCAGGAGAATCTTTTAATTGCTGAGCCAAGTCAAATTGTTAAAACCCAGAGCCCCTTGACAAACGTGAAACACATGGTACAGGTTGAAGAAGGCCCTCATGTACCTTCCACCGAACAATCCAAAATTTCAACGGAAGTTTAGCTTCGGGAGGATTCTTCTATTATAATCACACACACAGATGCAGCAATAAAAGATCGTTGTACAAGTGGATACCGAGGAGACGTCACTCGTAAAACAGAAAGGGGACGAGATCACAGTCCAGTGGGATATCAAAACGATGCTGAATCTCATCCTGGAAGAAATGAGAGAATAAAAGATTACGCAAACTAGCAAAATTGCATCTTTGCATCAGCGGTTATCAAAGGAGCAGTGGGCACCATTCCAGCGAGAATCGAGGAGGCAGAGACAAGGGTCTCACACCTTGAGGATCAGATGAATACCATTCAGCAACAGGCTATCCTAGCAAGGAAAGAAAAATCATCACTTGAAATCAAAATTGATGAATTAGACAACCATTCCCAACGCTCAAACCTATGCTTGGTAGGAGTACTGGAATGGTGTGAGGGATCGCAAATACTGCAATGGGTAGAGAAATTTATAAATAAGAATGTACTGCCAGAGCAGTCAGGAGATCTCACAATTACTCTTGCCCATCGAGTTCCGGCGCAACCATTTACAAACTCAAAGCTCCCTCGGACAATTTTGATACATTTTGTGGATGTTCGTTTAAAGGAACAGATTTTAAGAAGAGCTATTCAGAGGAAACCATTCTCCACAAAGGAAATACCTTGTTGCTTCATTTTTTCAGATATATCAGCAGCGGCAGCGCATCGTAGAATGGAATTCGTAAAGCTATTACAACTTTTCAAGGCACAGGGTGCACAGGCAGCAATTGCCCAACAGTGTAAATTAAGAACCTTGATTAAAGGAAAATTCCATATGTTTTCTAGTCTAGATAAAGCCCAAGAGATGTTACAAACCATTACCATTACAAAGTACTCAAACATGACAGATGTTGGTGGAGGGCTGTTTTGTTTGTCTTTCTCAATAAGCGGGATGGGGGCGGTCTACTAGGTGCAATACCATGGCACAGGAAATGGGTAGCTATCACTTTGAGAGGGGTATTGTGGGCTATTCCTCTCTCAATGTGGGTTATCAGGGTTGGCGGTGTGGGTTCTTTAGGGGGGCACAATGTTGGGAGTTTGGGGGAGTTTCATTAGTAAAGAAAATAAGCAAAGTATTAGGTAATAGTAGAACGCAGAGAAGATTTGTGACAGATCCTTTAGCATTCTTTGGGGAAAAATTATGTCTATAAAAGTGATGGAGTTCCTGTCAAAGTTTGCGGCTGTTAACATCTGTGGTCAATGCACTGATACTACTTATGTAACATGTATGATTGATGATATGCCTTTTTTTGTTATTTTCTTGATTTCCTAATGTCTATTACCACCCATTGAATTACTTTCTTTGCAGTCATTGTTCAATCTTATATGTCTCTACCCTATGTTCTTATGCTTTCATTGTCTGTATTACTTTTTGGGAAACAACGAATAAAAACTTTTGAACTGAAAAAAAAGTGATGGAGTTTAAAATGAGAATATTATCTTGTAATGTCAATGGTGTATTCAAGAAACTAAAATATGGAGGTTTAATCAGGTGATTAACAACTTTTTCCCCACAGGTTTTAATGTTGCAAGAGATTAATTTGAAAACCAACACGCCAAAACGTTTTATTCCTAAATATTACTATGCAGCTTATTTTGCTTCAGCTGGGCTCGCATTGAGGGGATAGCGATATATGACACAAAGGGGTTAGATTGGATAGACATACAAATTAGTTGGGATCACAATGGTAGATGGATCTGGGTTACAACCCAAATAAATGGTAATCCGATCAACCTAGTGAGCTACTATGCCCCGGTAATCGATGATTGAAAAGCAATCCTCCAGATCACCGAGGTCGCCATGGGAGCAGTAGGTCCCATAGTTATAGGAGGAGATTTTAATTTCATACAGGATTTGGCGAAGGATACTTCGAACAAAACAAAGAAGCAGTTAAAGCCCCATACTAAGAAAATAATCGATGTACTGAAAGGGAGTGTCAGCTGGTCGATCCTTGCTGTAGAGCTAATATTGAATCTACACAATATACCTGCTATTCACAGCGATTCAAATCTGCCGCTCATATAGATTATTTTTAATCTCTCATTCGCTTAACTGCATGGGTTCTGAAATGTGAGCTAATGCTTTTCTGACCATTCCTTGGTCAGTATTGATTATGAAGTGGAAGTCAGTAAAAGAGAGAGATCCAGGTGGCAGTTAGACCTCTCCCTTCTTTCCAGTCAGAAATGGGTATCAGATATGACGAAATAGATAGAGAACTTTTTTCAGATCAATAAAGGCACGGCATCTCTTTTTTCGGTCTGAGGAGCCTCTAAGGCCACAACTCATGGACAGATGGTAGCCCTTACAGCTGCACAACCTAAAAATCGGATGGCATATATAGCTCAATTGCAATCTGCAGTGGACAACATATTACAACATAGTGATGGCCGGTTGGGGTCACAAAATATTGTTAGCCAATTAAGTAAAGCAAAGCATGAGTTAGAAGAGTTCTTTATTTTAGAAGAAATCCAGAGTTCACTGTTATATAAGCACAGGGCCTATGAGGAAAACCAGTTGATAGGAAAGTTCCTTGCTCATTCAACTAGGACTAAGCAGGAAACTGAAATAGTTAAGGAACTGGCGGAAACAGAGTCAGGTGCTGTGGTCTCTGAGAAGAGTAGGATAACCAAAATCTTTTTACAGCATTATATTGATTTATATGGCGCTAAATATACAGTTTCAAAGGAGACTATATCCAATTATTTCCACTCTATATATCACCCACAACTGACAACTATGCAGATAGAAAACCTAGAATCAGATATAACGCCAGTAGAAATCCAACTTGCCATGGCTACAATGTCAATTGGCAAGGCTTCCGTTAACGATGGCTTCCCAATAGAATTTTATAAAATCTTTATTAAGAAACTGACACCCTTTTTAGTGGAGTTTTTTAACTCAATAAAAAAAGGGGGAGAGATTCCATCTGATTTTAAAGAATCAACTATAGTTAGCTTTGTGAAGAAGGGCAAGAACCCGAGGGATGTTAATACATACAGACGATACGTTTATTAAATGCTCACTATAACATTTAATGAAAATATGGACTAATTGTGTGTCGCCTATAGCACAGAAGTTAATTCACATGGACCAGACAGGATTTATTGCCAATAGGATGATGTCATCTAATACAACCTTTCTAGTCCAAGCACTTAATGTTTTTAATTCTAACCAGAAACCAGCAGTCATAATGATGGCAGATGCAGAAAAAGCATTTGACGTAGTCAATTTTGATGCTCTTTTTCTCTAACACCGGCCGCTGGGGCTCACGGTTCGAACCCCGGCACCGGCGGCAGGTCAGCCTAGCACCGTGTAACTCTGGGCAATAGCTCGCTTAATCTTCCTGACGGCCCCCAGTGCTGGGATACCTCCGGGTGGCTGTACGCTTTACAAATACTGGATTTACATTTTACATTATGAAGCAGCCCTTTTAGATAGATCAACGTGGATTTTAGATGCTGAAGGATCACAGGACATTTTTTTTATGGAGAAAATGGTGCAGGGGGCGGGGTCCCAGCTACTGGCTTTTTAAAAGATTGCAAAGCTCCCTAAAAAGACAAGATATAATGTTCTCCAGGAATATTCTTCAAGACAAACATTCTATGCCGTAAAGGTACAATCTGCAAGCTATGGGTATTTGCAGTTAAATGAATGCCAGGTTTTGGGTTTGCAAATTCCTAACAGTCATACGAGGTATTGGTGTATGAATGGATTTGAAGAAGACAGACATTTTTTTGAAGGAAAGAATATAATATCCTGGCAGAATCTCCAAGGAAGATGCGGAGATCGTTGTAATCTTTTTTATTTTTGATACCTGCAGATTGTGCACTTTATAAAAAAATGTAATATACTAACAAGCCCCATCTCTTCACCAATAATGACTGCTCTCTTTTAGACAAGGATGAGGGGGATAGGAAATTGGTATAGGTTATTACAGACTCAAAGGGAATGTTTTCTTGATTAAACATTTTTTAGATAAGATTTTCTTGACAATCAGTGTACTTTCACAGAGGCGGAATTGCAGGTGATCTCAAAATTAGGGAACTCGGCCTTAAGAGCCTAAAATTACAAAAGAAAAGAATGTCTTTTTTAGCTTGATGGATGGCATATTATACCCCTAAAGCCCTTCAAAAGATGTACCAAGAGATGGAAGATCGCTGCTTTCCATGCAAGCAGCTAGGGAGTGGAGACAGGCTCCATATGTTTTTTACCTGCCCTGGATTAACACGGTTTTGGGAACAAGTATTTGACGCCATAAGCAGGGGACTAAATATACAGATGGAATGCAACGCAAGTGTGGCACTCTTTGGGGTCAGTACTCAAAGACAAGGTCAACTATTGAGAAAAGGCGCTGATGTATTTAAACCTATTTCTCTTTAGTGCTCGTTCCTTGATCCTCCAGAACTGGAGGACTAACAGAACGACAACTTATCAGGAATGGTATAACAAAATGATCTCAACCCAAAAGTTCGAGAAAGCTTATGCTAGAAGGGTTGGGGGCCTTAAAAGATTGGCTGCCTCTTAGTGGAGTGGTGTGGCTCACTGGTTAGAGGCGGGAGACCCGGGAGCAGAGGACTGCCCGGGACCAGGGTTCAATTCCCGACAGGGTCGTGGACCAGGGTCAGCGGACTCGATAATTCTCACCTCGGTGCCTACTCTAACCAGGGATTACACTCGGCAACTCTGGGCATTAGCTTGCCTCATCTCCACAACGGCCTCCCACATACACCGGGGATGCCTGGTTTCACCTTGGAGATATCCAGTAGGGACCATCTCACAGGGAAAGCCAGGACGGGTTCCCCAGCGGTCTACTGCGCAGAGATACTCCTTCGGGAGTCGATTCTAGCGCATTACAAACCCACAATTAACTAATTAATTAATTAGCAATTTATGACTGAGAAAGAGAATTATACATTAGGATTCGCTGCTGAACAACGTTTTAGAGCACACAAGCACTTTTTAGGACATAATGTTTAGCATGGATAGCTGCTAAATTCCACATGCATTATTTTCAGCACATATTCGATATTAGCACTTATGCACTTATCCACATTTGCACTTTTTTAGACATATTCTGGATTTGTTGTATTGTTGAAAACATCATGATGAAAGGGTTCTATATGATTTTGAAGCTGAAACACATTTTAATATATCTTATAATTAATCATAATGTTGGTGCTATTAAGGTACAAATTGTATTGAATCCTAGATGGATAAATGTAATATTTGTGTACTTCTTTGAAAGCCAAACCGGATTATTCCATATATTTTTTTTTTATAAGCAAATTTTATTGATTTTAAAAACATGTAAACAATTCAGTCAATACACGGAAATCACAAAGGTAAATTCATTCACACCAGCACTGTATCCTCCAATCACCAGTCCCATAAAAATTACCAAGACACAATTTGGAATCAAAGTAGTCAGGACCCTCCACATTCCTCAACCACTTTCCCCACACTCTGTAATATTTCTTGACACACCCCTTAGCTTTGTAAAGGGCTTTTTCTTGGGTTGCACACCAGTCTACCCCTCTACGCTACCTTTCTAGAGATCGGTTGAACACAAAAGGTGCCTATACCATTTTAAATTTCAAATTATCAACTTCCAGGTCAAACACAAATTCTTTTGGTTTGCACCGGTATTTTATTTATACCCTATGATTTCAAACTTTTATTTATGTGTATCTCTTTTATCGCAATTTTGAATGAAAAGGAAAAACCATACATTATATACAACATTTACAAAAATAGACAGCGTAATTTTACAAAGAACTTATTTATATTCCACAAAATTACTGAAACATACTTGACATCATACATCCTAAATACATTGGAGGGTACAAAGGGTTAAGCTAAAATCAAGACAGGGGTGGAGATGCTCGTTCTGCTAGTAGAGTGGGGATAGAAACAAATGAATTCCCACTTCTCTCAACCCATGTGTCGAAGTGCTATCCTGTCTAGTGGTGCGGGGTCGACATGTTTTGCGCTATCCAGTGGTCCCTAGTGGATCCCCAAGTGCTTCATCAGGACCGTGAAAGATAATGAGAAGGGAGAAAATAGGGAAAGAGACGCCCTATGATCCTCCCACGCCTACAATGAGGAATGGTTGCTATTAGAGAGACAAACGGTTAATTCGTATATGTCTGTTGCAAACCGAAAGGAGACAAAAAAAGGGGGGGCCACTCAAAGCTGTTATGGCGGGCATTATCTGATTGAGCAGTCTCTACATAGTAAAGGTGGCTATGCGGAAAGGTATACGTGGTGGGAGTAGGTAGACAGCTTGCGCACATCCACTGCATGCATCATAAACAATTCGTGTCAACTACAACCAGGAATACATAAACATACCCTTCCCTGGTAGGAATAAGGCAGCTCCGGCGGAGAGATGACTCAAGTGGGAGCTGAGCTGTATGGGGAACAAGATGGAGAGCAGACTAGGTATGGAAACTCATTACGAAAAGACACGCACTCCGGACAGCAGTCCATGGGTCCTATCAGAGCCCGCCCTCGTAGTCCACTTACTGAATGCTCAACGCTGATCTCCGGGTGACCTAACAGCATTCCCCGTCCACCCAGTATGGTGGAGCGAGGCCTGCCAGACCAACAACACAGAGTGTGTCACTGCTGGTATCCTGGCCGTAATGGGCTCCCCGTACAGCATGGCTTGGATGTTCGTGAGACCCATTTCGCTCAATTCAAGCCTATAGGCTGGATCCGACCAGACCCCATTGAACCAATCGTGGATTACTAGTATGCGTACCACCAGGAAATACAGATACAGATGCGTCATCCGGATGCCGCCGTCGTAGGAGGGGATCTGGCAAGCCGTCAGTGCCACGCAGGCCCTTCCTCCGCGCCAGGGAAACCTGTTGATTAGACTGTCCAGTTCCCTGAACCAGGACCTAGAGAAACAGAAGGGTGTGTTCTGCAGGACATAAAGGAACCTGGGAAGGATTATTATTTTAAACAGAGCCACTCTTCCCAGGGGATTCAGAGGCAGCGTTTTCCATTTAAGGAGGTCCTCCTTCGCCTTCTTAACCAACGGGGCTATGTTGAGGGACCAGCCCAGGTTGGGAAGTAGGGTGTTCCAGATCCCCAGGTATTTAAAAGACTGCCTCCGGAGTGGTATGGTGGCCTGCCATTCGAATCACTCTCTAGAGAGATGAAGGGGGATCAACACTGACTTCCCGGGATAGAGCCGCAAGGCTGAGGCTTGCTCGAAGGTGTACAGAATCCGGAGACTCTGTGGCCCAGAGGAGGCCGGGTCGGACAAGAAGATAAGAACATCATCCGCATACAATGCGATCTTGTCCGTGTCTGTATTCAATCAATCATAGCATTTGTATAGTGCACTACTCACCCGGAGGGTCTCAAGGCGCTTGGGGGAGGGGGGGGTCTACTATTGCTCGAACAGCCAGGTCTTGAGTTGTCTCCTGAAGGCAAGATGGTCCTGTGTCAGCCGGAGGTGGGTGGGGAGGGAGTTCCATGTCTTGGCCGCCAGGTAGGAGAAGGATCTTCCTCCGGCGGTGGCTCTTCGGATGCGTGGTACGGCGGCGAGGGCGAGGCTTGTCTAACGTAGCTGGCGGGTGGGTGTGTAGAAGGTCAAGCGGTCGTTGAGGTACTTGGGGCCCAGGTCTTGGAGGGACTTGTGTGCGTGGGTGAGGAGTCTGAACGTGATTCTCTTGCTGACGGGGAGCCAGTGCAGGTCCCTCAGGTGTCCGGAGATGTGGCTGCGTCGGGGGATGTCCAGGATGAGTCGGGCGGAGGCGTTCTGGATGCGTTGGAGTCTTTTCTGTAGCTTGGCTGTGGTTCCGGCGTAGAGGGTGTTTCTGTAGTCCAGTCGGCTTGTGACGAGTGCCTGGGTGACCATCTTCCTGGTTTCGGTCGGGATCCATCGGAAGATCTTACGGAGCGTGCCTAGGGTGTTGAAGCATGATGAGGAGAGGGCGTTGACTTGTCTGGTCATCGAGAGGGAGGAGTCCAGGATGAAGCCCAGGTCGCGTGCGTGGTCTGTTGGCTTGGGTGCATTGCCTAGGGCTGGGGGCCACCAGGTGTCATCCCTGGCGGAGGGCAATGGTCCCAGGATGAGGACTTCCGTCTTGTCTGAGTTCATTTTCAGGCGGCTGTTCTTCATCCACTCGGCAACGTCTTTCATCCCTTCGTGTAGGCTAGTTCTGGTGTTGGCGGGGTCACTGGTGAGGGAGAGGATCAGTCGGGTGTTTTCAGCATAGGAGATGATGTTGAGGTTGTGTTGGCGTGCGATGGCTGCAAGGGGTCTCATATAGACGTTGAAGAGGGTGGGGCTGAGTGAAGATACTTGCGGTACGCCGCAGATGACTTTGGTGGCCTCGGATCGAAACGGGGGGGAGACGACTCTCTCTCGAGATGATCCATTCCAGAGCCTTCTCTTGGACACCTTTGTTGCTCAGGCGTTGGACTAGGGTGCGGTGGCAGACCGCGTCGAACGCTGCGGAGAGATCCTGAAGGATGAGGGCCGCTGTTTCCCCGTTGGCGAGCAGGGTTCTGGTGTCGTCGGTGGCAGCGATGAGGGCGGTCTCGGTGCTGTGGTTGGCTCGGAAACCGGACTGCGAGGGGTCAGGGGATCCGTTCGTCTCAAGGAAGGCGGCAAGCTGTCTGTTGACGGTCTTCTCGATGACTTTGGCAGGAAAAGGGAGGAGCGAGATGGGGCGAAAGTTCTTGAGGTCGGTGGGGTCCGCTGTAGGTTTGTTCAGTAGGGCGCTGAGCTCGGCGTGCTTCCAGCTCTCCGGGAAGGTGGCAGTGTCGAAGGAGATGTTGATGATGTCCCGCAGTTGGGGTGCGATGATGGAGTCGGCCTTGTTGAAGACGTGGTGGGGGCAGGGGTCTGTCGGAGATCCGGAGTGGATGGTGTTCATCGTGCGGGCTGTGTCTTCGGTGGTCACCGTGGTCCAGGTGCGGAGGGTGGCGGTGGGGGGCGTTGGTTCGGCTGTAGGGTGCGTGGATGGTGCGCCGAAGCTGTTGTGGATGTCGGCGATCTTGCGATGGAAGAACGAGGCGAGAGAGTCGCAGAGGTCTTGAGAAGGAGTGATGTCGTTGTTGCCTGTGCTGGGGTTGGAGAACTCTTTGACGATGCTGAAGAGTTCCTTCCTGTCTTGGGCGTTGTTGTCTAGTCGTTCCTTCAGAGTTTTCTTCTTGGTAGTGCGGATGAGCTGGTGGTGCTTGCGGGTGGCTTGTTTGAGGGTGGTCATGTTGTCTGTGGTCTAATTGAGGAGCCAGGCTTTCTCGAGGGTGCGGCAGTTCTTCTTGGAGTCCTTGAGTTCGTCGGTGAACCAGGTGGCTTTCTTGCTTCTGGGTCTGCTGGGAGGGTTCTTCAGTGGCGCGAGGTCATCTGCGCAGTCGGTCAGCCACTGTGTGAAGTTGCGGGCTGCTTCGTTGGGGTCCGTTGTGCTTGTGGGTGGGTTCTGGCTGAGGGAGGTGGTGAGCTGCTCGGCGGTTATCTTGCTCCAGCTCCTGTGAGGAACCTGTTGCGGGTGCTGGTGGGTCGTTGTTCTTCTGAAGCTGAAGTGGACGCAGCTGTGGTCGGTCCAGTGAAGTCCGGTAGAGTGGCTGAAGGTGATGTGCTTGTTGGATGAGAAGATGGGATCAAGCGTGTGGCCTGCGTAGTGAGTGGGGGTGTTGACCAGTTGCTTGAGTCCGAGGTTTGCGAGGTTGTCCAGCAGGGCGGCGGTGTTGCGGTCCTTGTTGTTCTCCAGGTGGAAGTTGAGGTCCTAGTATTGGGCCCTAGTATTGGGCCACTCCCATCCACGGAGGCGGCCTTCAGTCCGCACCAGGGACGCTAAGGGCTGCATCGCCAGGGCGAACAGCAACAGAGAGAGGGTGCACCCCTGCCTAGTGCCCCTGGCGATTGGAAAGGTCTCCGACAGTACCCCGTTAACCAAGACTCACGCTCTCGAGTGGGCATATAGGACCTGGACCAGTGAATGGAAGTTTCCGATCCAAAGCCGCTGCGATCACTTGCAGCGTACCCCAAGGATCATCCCTCAGCCCGACCCTCTTCAACATTTACATGGCACCGCTCGCCAACATCGTCCAAACACACCACCTCAACATCATCTCGTAAGCGAACGACACCCAGGTGATCCTCTCCCTCACCAAGGACCCGGCCACAGCCAAATCCATCCTCCACGAGGGAGAGAAGGCCGCCGCAGATTGGATTAAGTCTAGCCGGCTGAACTGAACTCAGACAAGGCAGAGGTCCTCATCCTTGGCTCCACTCCCTCCGCATGGGACGACTCCTGGTGGCGGGTCACGCTGGGAGCTCCCCCGACACCCACCAACCACACATGCAACCTGGGGTTCATCCGGGACTCAATGCTCTCCATGACCCAGCAAGTCAACACTGTCTCTTCCTCCTGCTTCAACTCTCTCCGTATGCTCCGAAGGGTCTACAGATGGATCCCCACCAAAACCAGAAAAACGGTCACCCAAGCACTCATCAGTAGCAGGCTGGACTACGGCAACGCCATCTACGCAGGAACCACGGCTACACTCCAGAAGAGACTCCAACGCATACAGAATGCCTCCGCACGTCTTATTCTCGGACTCCCTTGCCCCAGCCACATCACCACCCACCTGAGAGATCTGCACTGGCTCCCGGTCAACAAGAGGATCACCTTCAAGCTCCTCACCCACGTTCACAAAACTCTCCACAACGCCGGACCAGCATACCTCAACGAACGATTGTCTTTCTGCACCACGAACCCCCAGCTTCGCTCCACCAGTCTCGCCCTCACCACCGGCCCTCGCGCCGGCCGAACGTCCACCGGCGGCAGATCATTCTCCCACCTTGCCACCAAGACATGGAACACCCTTCCCGCCCACCTGTGTCTGACCCAGGACCTACTGACCTTCAGGGGACTTCTCAAGACCTGGCTGTTCGACCAATAGCTGCTTCCCCCCCACCCCTGAGCGCCTTGAGACCCTCACGGGGAAGTAGCGCGCTCTGCAAATGATTGATTGATTGATCGATTGATCTATAGAGAACAAATGAAGGCAATGGAAGTTCTACATGGGAAAGTTGATCCACGGAACAAATGACAATATTTGGGAAAAGGTTTTGCACAAACCTGCACAAAGTAAAGCTTCAATCTACCATGAAAAAAAGGTGTTGTGGCCGATGTAGCTTGATTTTTTAAAAAATTGCAATAAATGCTAAAAGCGCACATATTATGCAATTTACCCTGAGGTGGCCATTGACCTAAAAACCATATTATTGCATAGCCTTTTTACTGTGGCATCCTACAACCATGGCCTTATTTGCATATGCATATCATTGACGCGCAAAACTTTGTATATACAACACTGCACAGTTTTTGACTGTAAGTTAATCTACATGAAAATTGTGAGAGCACAAAATGGAGTAATGCGGTGGCTGATCCCTGGGGTAAAGTGAAGTTAAATAGAAGAAGGCTCCTTGAGGAATTATTTCCAATATCTCAATAATTTCTATTAAGTCTTATACAAGTACTTTACTTCAAAAGAAAACATAAGAAACATGGTATCTCCCAAATTTTTATATATTGTTTAGAAAATGATCCTTTAAATTTTTTTACAAGATTCTAGGAGTTCAAATGATAGGCAACACAAACAACACTACAATTTCCTGTACATTTCCTGTAGTGTGGTACACCGTTGGTACAGTATGTAATATACAAATATATACATAGGGTGCTTCTGTACATGCAGTCAGCTAATCCATCAATATAATATATACAAATACTTGTTTGGATAATTATGAACCAAACGGTGTATATGCGTCGACGTTTCGGTCTCTATTGTATGCTTTTCACCGAGACCATCCTCAGGACTAAACCTTGCACATGGAATTAGACAGGATGTCTTCCAAAGCCTCAATCCACCACTACTTCTCAGGGTAATTGACACCACTCCTCCACCTTGATTCCACTTGACACTCTTTTATGTCTTGTTTATAATCACGTGCACCAGGGCACACCTCGGCTTTCAATTAGCCTGCCAACCATATAAATTGGAAAGCTCCACAGACGCGACCGTATCAATCAGGTCTCCGTCGGAGACCTGATTGATACGGTCCCTGAGAAGTAGTGGAGAAGTAGTGGTGGATTGAGGCTTTGGAAGACATCCTGTCTAATTCCATGTGCAACGTTTAGTCCTGAGGATGGTCTCGGTGAAAAGCATACAATAGAGACCGAAACGTCGACGCATATACACCATTTGGTTCATAATTATCCAAACAAGTATTTGTATATATTATATTGATGGATTAGCTGACTGCATGTACAGAAGCACCCTATGTATATATTTGTATATTACATACTGTACCAACGGTGTACCACACTACAGGAAATGTACAGGAAATTGTAGTGTTGTTTGTGTTGCCTATCATTTGAACTCCTAGAATCTTGTAAAAAAATTTAAAGGATCATTTTCTAAACAATATATAAAAATTTGGGAGATACCATGTTTCTTATGTTTTCTTTTGAAGTAAAGTACTTGTATAAGACTTAATAGAAATTATTGAGATATTGGAAATAATTCCTCAAGGAGCCTTCTTCTATTTAACTTAAATTACCCAGTTCCTTGGGGACTAGTGGGTTGTCCTGTTTCTATTGAATGGGGTAAAGTGAAGGCACTGCAGCGGGTGAGATGAAAATGCGGCTGATTATCTATGAGTTGAGTGAGGACTCATGGCTCTCAACCCATGGCTTGAGATCACCTAGACCAGGCTTCTCCAAGGAGGAAGGAGCTTGCGAGCGACTTGTAGCTCTCCAGCTATCTGCAAGCATCCCTCCTGTTTGCAGGACAGCCTACTAAATTAGAATACTCGGTTTAGTTGAATCAAAATATGTACACGAAAATTCAAGACGCAAACAAGTGTATTTTCAGACCTCAATAGCTCATGTTCGTAAAAAAATGGTTGAGTCTTCCAAATATATTTAAAGCTGATATTTCAGTGATAAATCAGGAGACACTGGGGAGACTTATTACTAATATTATTGCATTTGTGCTGGGGGCATTGCAGCATTGGCTGTTGTGTATTGCCCACATAGAGGAATTTCACATTAACAAATGCTTAATGAACTGAGGTCATCACTGTTGGTAGTCTTGCAAATGATGGCCACTAATTTAATCTTGTCTGAAGCTGTCACTGCTACAACACTAAGGATATTAGTAGCTTTGGATAATTTTCATTGATAATAAATGGCTCTCACTACCGAAAAGGTTGGAGACCCCTGATCTAGAGACTACGGTTGATTGGATGCTAATACTGTTGCCAGCACAAAATACTAAGGGCCATATTATCAAGAACGGGCGATAACATTATCAGGAAACTTCCGCTAAAACGACAATAAGGGGCTTGATAATATGTCCTATAGAATTCCAAAATGAAGCCCAGGGTCTAGTGTGAAGGACATCCGCGAGTCCGAGTACCGATTCCGATGCATCCGTATGGTGACGGACTCATTTCGCTCTGACTCCCATTGAACTCAATGGGAGCCCGTGCACCGCACACGTACACAGGCTTCACTTGCAAAAAGGGGTGGGTGGGGAAAAGCGTGCACCCTGTGGCAGGCACGTCATGATGCCCGCCACACTGTGCATGCATGGAAAGGGGGGACCCGGGCTTACACCCCTGCAACCGATTCAGAAGGCCCCAGGTATAGGGGGTCTGCCACAGCCCCCCGAAATCGGAGCCCCACAGCCGTTTTATCCCGGCAAAACCGAGTCAATAAGGCTGTCCGAATCGTGCATCGTACTTGCTCGTTCGGAAGCCGGCACCATTGCGCGGCATGAATCGGCTGCAAACGAGTCGCCTGAGAGGATTGGGTTAGGAAACGACTCGTTTGGCACAAGATCTTCGCATCGTACTTGGTCATCCAGAACGGCAGACGATTCAGTCGGAATCAGAGGCTCCAAAGCGGGTTTGCTTGTTGCGGAACCAATCTGGAGGCCTTCCGACAGAGATCGAATCGGACCCATAATTGTTGCCTGCACCACGTTTTCCCTTCCATAGTTCTCTAAGGTACATATAACATTTAGGTTGATTCTTTGACCCCCCATCCAATGATTCAAAGTTGAGCAGTTGAAGGTTCACTCAGACAGGCGGTTTAAGGTTAGACACTCAGAAGTCAAATAAATCAACACAAGTTGATAATGGAATGTCCAACTAGTTCATAACATTTTAGGGGTAAAACACATTTGAAAAAGTCACACTCAACTGAATATTGTTCGTGAATGGTTCGGATGCAATAAATCAAGAGATTCTCTTCAGCAAATTACTGCAGAGGTAGACTTGGATAGCCCAATGGAACAACCTTCTATGATTTTTTCATGCCACAATCTCCCGCTTTGTCTCTGCCGCTTCCTGTGGGAGATCACTTGGGGCTTAGAAGTCTTGGGAGGCAACAGGCTATGTCAGGGGGCTGTTTCAACTGTTCCACCAATTGCAGTGCTTTTTTAGGTTTTGCCTGGCGAAAGCTGCGCTCTGCGCAGCTTTTTCGCGCAGGCGAAAACCTAATGAGAACTGTGTGTGGGTTTGGGTCGGCCCTCGTCATTCATTGGCTGGCTCCATAAATGGAGCCTAGCCATTGGACGAGGGGCCTGTCCGTCAATGCCGGAGGAGACACGGGGCGTTCCCGAGATTCTTTGGCTTTTGCCGATGTCACGCGACGCCGGGAACGCCCCCGATTCTGTTCCGGCATTGCCGGCACCTCCCTTGCTCCCCCTCCCGCTTGTTTCCTGGTGCCCGCCTTCGTGCTCCGGCCGGCCGTCGTCAGCGTCTCTCCTCCCCCTTTCCCGCCCCCTCCCGCTTGTTTTGGTGCCCGTCTTCTGCTCCGGCCGGCCGTCGTCAGCTCTCTCCTCCCCCTTTCCCGCCCCCTCCCGCTTCTCTCTGATGCCCGCCTTCCTGCTCCGGCCTCTCCTTTCCCGCCCCCTCCCGCTTGTTTTGGTGCCCCGTCTTCTGCTCCGGCCGGCCGTCGTCAGCTCTCTCCTCCCCCTTTCCCGCCCCCTCCCGCTTCTCTCTGATGCCCGCCTTCCTGCTCCGGCCTCTCCTTTCCCGCCCCCTCCCGCTTGTTTCCTGGTGCCCGCCTTCTGCTCCGGCCGGCCGTCGTCAGCTCTCTCCTCCCCCTTTCCCGCCCCCTCCCGCTTCTTTCCTGGAGGCTGAGCCTGGACACAGCTCCATGGAGGCGGGCGGGACACAGCGGCTCCGCCTGGACCTCTCCCGGGCCGCTCCAGGCCCCTCAGGGCCCGCTCGTGTCCCCCGGCCGAGGAGCGAGGTGTGGGCCTACCTGATGACCCTGGCGGACCGGGGCCTGCAGAGGAAGAAGGCGGAGGAGGAGGCCAAGCACGGAGTGAGTGTCCGACACCGGGGGCCGCGGAGTGAGTGTATGGGATGGCATCTGTGGAGGTGATGAGAGGCCGCGTTTGGGGGCTGGGAGGGGAAAGTTTGAAAAGATGGGGGCAGCGGAAAGGGGTTGAGTGCTGAACGGTACAGGGGTGAGTGAGTGTGCTGAAGAGCAGGCAGGGAGTGAATGTCCAAGTTAAGTGGCTAAAGTGGGGATTTGGGAACGTTTTTCGACCACGGCCGCCGGCTGTCTACTATGTACACGACAGAGAGACTCCCGCTGAAACGGTGGCATGAGGAGAAACCGAGCACTGGGAACGAGGTTACACAGAACTTATTTTATACAATGCTTGCAGTTCCAGCCTCAGCCGTGAAGCGCTAAAAAGAACAGGTACGGCCTGTGATGAGTCTGTGTCCCTGGAAGGATGAAATGCCATACCAGCCCTGCTGGATGCAGTAATCCTAATTGGCAGATTAATCAAAGATCTCTGCCACAGGTGCACTGTGATACTGAGCTGCCTCGCTGGCTGGATTACATGGAGGGTTGCACAAGCCTGGGCTGTGGGGTAAACATGCTGCCCTTTTCACGCCTTAGCCACGAGGGGTTGGTGGCATAGACTCCAGTGACTCTCTCAAAGACCCCAGCACTGCAGGTCTGGGACCATGTTTCTCTTCCCTCCACGAGCCACCTTCTCACTTACCTCACCTTGCCGACGTCACAATCATCTGCAGTCCGGTCCGGACCCCGTCGGTTGTTAACCTGCTGGGCATCACCCCTGCACAGCAAGTGGCGTCGCTCCACCCGTCCTGCTCCGGTCTGCTCCAACACTCCGTGTAAACATCACCTGCTAGAGGTGCACCTTCGGAAATTACAGAAGGGGCATGGCCAGTGAGCATGAGGTCATTAGGGAAGACGCAGGCATTTCAAGGATGACCCTCCCCTTTTGTCTTTCTCAGTCATACACTACGTGGCGGCTTTTACACTCCTCGGGCTCTGCAGGTTCCATTTAGTAGCCTGGCTGTTATGTCATAAACGAAGAATACCTTGTTACAGTGGCCGTTTGTAATGCAATGGGCTGAGCACGCTACATTCTAATGACTGATGTCATAGGCTTAGAATGCTACATTCCAATGACTTGTGATGTCATAGCATACAACCCTGCATTACACTGGCTATGTGAGGTCAGACTAACAGTGTACCGCTGACTGGCTGTGATGTTCTAGGCTTAGAGCGCTCCCTTCCAACTGTTTGTGATTTGGATGAGTTTAGAATTAATCATTCCATTGGCGGCTTGTGATGTCATCAGGTTAGAACGCTTAAATGTAATGATTGTTTGTGATGTCATGAGGTTAGACCGCGTCACTCCAACAGCTGTTTGTGATGTCATGAGCTTAGAACGGTGCATGTCACCGGCTGTTTGTGATGTCATTAGATTTGAACGCTTCATTGTAATGCTTGTTTGTGATGTCACGATCTTAACATGCTCCATTACAACTGGTGCTTGTGATGTCACGAGCTTAGACCGCTTAATACCCACGCCTGTTTGTGATGTCATATGCTTAGAACAATGCCCTCCATTGCTGTTGGAGATGTCAGAGGAGGTGCGTGGTGTATTGTACCGGCAGTTGGGTATTACCCACACAAAACGTTGCATTACTTCGTTTGTGAGGTCATAGCGGCGCTCCCGCAACTTTCACAGCGTGTAAGGTCAGAGAGAACAATACACTGTACTGGCTATTTTTTACTTCAGTTGGGGCATGTACATCCCACAAACAGCTGAGGATGGCAAGGGAAAGGGCAATCTCCATGCACCTCACTAGAGACACATGCTTAAATCTGGGGCTCTCTGTTACCACAGGCTCCCTGTGATGCAGAGTGCAGAATGCGCCGAGTGCAGGTTGTGAGTGTGCAGAGTAGTGAGTGCGCAGAGTGCAGAATGCGCTGAGTGCAGATTGTGAAGTTGTGAGTGTGCAGAGTAGTGAGTGTGCAGATTGTGAAGTTGTGAGTGCACAGAGTAATGAGCGCGCAGAGTGCAGAATGCGCCGAGTGCAGATTGTGAAGTTGTGAGTGCGAAGAGCAGAATGTGCAGATTGTGAAGTTGAGAGTACGCAGAGTAGTGAGTGCGCAGAGTGCAGAATGTGCAGATTGTGAAGTTGTGAGTGCGCAGATTGTGAAGTTGTGAGTGCCCAGAGTGTGAAGTTGTGAGTGCGCATAGTAGAGAGTGCGCAGAGTAGAGAGTGACTGCAGAGATTAAGCTAATGGCAATGTAAATGACAATGCCATTTATTTATCTGTTTTCAAAACCAACACAAATACAAATTGTCATTTACAATGCCAATAGCTCTAATTTTTCCAAAGGCAAAACCATTGCATTGTAAATGCTTGTTATTATTCATGAAGGCGGCTTTGCCTACATAGGTTAGATGCCCCTGCAGGACTGCACCCCTCATGGAATTTGTGCTGCATGACCCTGATGTTCAGCAAGCTTGCACATCTCTGCCTGACTAGCTGGTGTGCCTGTGGTGTTTCCTGAGCCGACACAGGTCTCAGATGAGCTTGGGCATGCCACCTGAATAGGCAGGTGTGGGCTCATGGTCCGTGACCATGCAAACCACCCAAAACAGCTAGGTACCCACATAAGGTAAGTGCCCAGCACCGGTTATTGAACTCCATTATCATGTGGCTCTCCTCTGGCACTTCAGCTAACACACCTGCCATGCAAACTATAACTCACGCACCTGCATGGCAGGCATGGGATCTAAGGTTTGCAGAGCTAACCATAGCTGGAGGATTTCAGAGGTTTGTCTGTTTCATTTCATCACCATAACAGCACCTTAACTGTTTTTATTAAGTGAATTTTATACATGGGATAAATTACCATCTGCGGTATATTATAAGGATACTGCAAGTCACTTAGGAGTTCCTTTATACGGGCACAGAACTCCGTATAACAGAGGCTATTTTATTCCTCATAATACAGTCACATCTCCAGTCCCACAAATCAGCTAAATCCTTTGTGTCTTGCTCTTTCACATGAAAGAGATAGTATGGTTGCAGACATGAAGAATAAAAGCAAAATCTGTAATGCAGAATTATACACCCCAAAGAGTAGTTAGTATTTTTTGTAAAAGATGTCAGAATCTGTTTAGTGTAAGACAGGTGTCAAAAAAGCTGTGTAGCTTGGAATTTGTAGAAACATGCAAAGAAATTCTGTCTTCGCTGTCAAGGCCAACAGCTTGCGAAAAAAACATGTTTCCCAAAAATGTTCCTTTCTGCTAATCACTCGGCATTTTAGAAAAACTCATTAGAAGAACGTAAAGTATGGGAAGCCGTTCACGTCAAAATTACAGATCCCCATATACAAAACCTTCTGAAATGCATTTTTTGATGCAAAATGATTATGGCACACACCAGAAGGAATATAATATCTGTCAAGGTATATGTGATACCTAGCAGAGTGAATCTGACATGAACCAAAACAAATATGAAACCTGGCAGAGCGAATTTACTACTTAGTGATTATTATGAATAACACACACTCTGAATTGAATAAGAGATATATTGAAATATACATCAATGATACTTTAATGAATATGGCCCTCAATATAAACAATATAGCAATCAGTGAAGTAAATAAAATATGCATCAAAAAGAATGGGACATTTTTTGAAATGACTGACATATGCCAAGAGGAATAGGACATACATTAAAATGAAAATGACAGATTGAAATGAATATAAGTTACTGAAATGAAGATATTATCTTCTGAAAAGAATATAATGCATATTGAAATTGCAATAACATATTCTGAAATGAACGTAACACATGTTGCAATGAATATAAATTGAGTTGAAATGGATATTACCTAGATTGCAATGAATATGAGAAATACAAAAATTAATAGGAGAGGATTTCAAATGAATATGGCTTGTGTTGAAATGAATAAAAGCCCCATTGAACTGAATTTGACATGCCTTAAAATGAGTATGAACAAAGCTGACATTCTCATGACCTTTGTCAAAATTAATATGGCATGCAGTGACATTAATATGATACATATTCAAATGAATATGATATATGTTAAAATGGATAAGTTTCATTTGAAAATGAATATGACAAGTGGTAATATGAATATGACATCTATTGAAATAAATATAACATTGATTTAAAAAAATCTAACACATGTTAAACTGAATATGAAGTGTGTTGAAATGAATATGAGGTCCATTGAAATGAATTTTACATATTTTAAAATGAATACAAGTAACATCAAAATAAATACAGCTTGCTTTGAAAGTAATTTGATACACATTGACATGATTATGATACGTGTTGAAATGGATATGATTCATGTTAAAATAATTAAAAGATTTGTTATTTTGAATGAGACATCTATTGAAAACAATATGATATATGCTAAGATGAATAGGACATGTATTGAAATGAATATGAGTCCCATTAAAGTTGATTCAAAATGTCTTAAAATGAATATGACCAACACTGAAAGTAAAATAAAACTTGTCAAAATGAATATGTTATGCTTTAAAATTAATATGATATACATCAAAATGAATATTTCATGTATTGAAATGAATATGACCTATGTTGACATGGATGTGGGCCATGTTAAAAATTATTATGACAGGTGTTAAGGTGAATCTGACATCCATTGAAATGAATATGACATTCATTGAAAGGAATGTGACACATGTTAAGATGAATATGAACCACTTTGAAATGAATATGACACATGTTGAAATGAATATGTCCACATCAAAAGGAATATGACATTTCTTTAAATGACTATGCCATTTTTTAAATGAATATGAAATTATATGAGATAAATGTAACATGCTTTGAAATTAATAGGCACATATAGAAATGAAAACAAACCATGTTTAAATGAATATGAACCCTGTTCAAATGAATAATGCTTGCAATGAACTTATGTTGATTTGCTTTAAATGAATATTACATATTGAAATGAAGATTACATACCCTGAAAGGATATGATGAGGACGAAATTGAATTAGCTAAAAGTAATATAACACACATTTAACAGAATATAAAACAATGAACCAGCCTTTATTATGCATCCATTACATTCATCTATTTGCAACGCAGGTAAGTATTTCTACATTTGTCACACCGTATTTATCACATAGGTAAGTATTTTTGTAAATAACAATTTTTTTATGTGTACATAGAGATAAAGGGAGGTAAGGATGATTTTAGGGTTTAGAGGTGGTTGAGGTAAAGAGAGGTAAGAATAACTTTTGGTTTTGAGGTGGGTAGAGGTAAAGGGAGGTAATGGGGATTTTAGGGTTTAGGAAGGGGGTAGATGTAAAGGGAGGGAAGGAATAAATAAAGGGGTTCTCACGTAAAAAAATGTAAAAAACCATACACATATAAATCTATATACATGGGTGTGCACACATATGTATATATCTTTATCGTTTCAGGATTAGCCTGATTACAAGTTTGGCAGTCTTGGAGTTGCTGCCATGCCAATGCCACCCTCCAAGACCGCCAAACCTGTAGTCTAGCCACCCGCCGTATTCCGACTGAAATACAGGTCGGGCAGTCCTGCCGCGGCTAGCTGGACCACGTCAGTGCCTATCAAAGACTCATATGTGATCCTTAGAAAGGCAGCACCATATAACCACCACAGCATGATCCAGCACGGCATGAACTGTGAAGTCCATGCCGTGCTGGAACAGGGAATGCATACTGACAGGGGTGCAAACTATATGCCCCCTGCATGCATCCCCGGCCCAGAGGCAACAGAGGACCCTATAGGGCACCCTTAGTATCCTCACCACCACACTTTTCATGGTGGGCTTAACGTCATGAAAATTGTAGCGGTAAGGAAACTCATAATATGCTTGGGGGGGCCCGAGCGGCACCACCAGCATATTGCAGGCCTCAGATCCGACTGGTCGGGTCTGGTATTTGTTGGTTGTGCGGTGGGTGGGGCTTTTATGCGGTGGTAGGTGAAGGTACAGCTGCAGTTTCGGCAGGAAAAAGGTTCTTGGGTGTCATTTGGCAATGCCCGGCGGCAAGCAGTGTGGCAGCAGTGTGGCATCTGGTGTTGAGGGTGTGGAGGGTGTTATGTCAAAGCAGTGGATGTTTCGAAGACCAGGGTCTGTGGCGCTGGGCGTGGTTCGGATGTCTTCGGCGTGCAGCAGTGCGGCCACGCAGCAGCTGCCATTAAGTAGCGTGAATCGGAGGGCTGGACAGCTGGGACGCAGGAGAAGCAGGTAAGCAGAGTTGGAGAAGGATGGGGCTACAGGGACAAGCAGCGGCAGGGACACAGAGATGAAAAGGCAAAAAAGTGACAAGAGGAAAAAGTGAAAAAGTGGGAAAATGCAGAAAGTGAAAGAAAGTGACAGAATAGTGGAAAAATGCAGATAGAAAGTGACAAAAAAGTAGAAAATATGGAAGGAGTAAAAAAGAGATGGTGGCAGTCCCAATCGGCGTGCCCCAGCAGCGTGTGTCAGCAGTCACTCACAGGCAGTCTCAGTATGGGACAGCAAGAGGGGGCCACAACAGCATACCAGGGCCCCAAAATGTCGGCCAAGGTGGGCGTGAATGTCATTCAGGGCCGCCGCGGGCCCCCTTGCAGCGAGAAGAGATGGCCAGCCGCGGCGAGAAGCGCTGGCCAGCTGTGGTAACCCTGCACCCAAGAAGGCGGATGCGTCCGAGGTCATCACCAGGTGCAGAATCCCAACCCACAGAGCCTCACGGGTGAGGCATGGCTGGCACACCACACCCCAGGCCCCCCCGGCAGGTAGCCTCTCAGCTACTCTGCCCAGGCTTAACACAAGCCCAATCAAGCCAGTGTGCAGCCGTAGCAAATTCCTGGAGAGAGGAAGGAAAAAATTGAGGGAAGGATGCCCCAGGATGTCTGGAGAAGCAATGGAATAGCTCCTCCGGCTGGCTCAAAAAATGTTTCGTTCTTATTAGAGCTCTCCAGAGAGATATAGCTTTGTCCAGACACAAGACAGCACCCAGTATAGGTGTCACACACACACTCACAAACACATATATTTGTATATATATATAGTTGACATACTGATCAAAAATACATGTACTATACAGAACAATTAACAATGAATGTGATTCACTATATAGGATAGACATAGCAGAAAACCATACATACTGTACGAAAGCAACCGTATATGCAAATAATGGTATCTCAGTCTTGTGCAACCTACTGTGGGCATAACAACCAAATAATATAACTCTGTCACAAAAGGTGATCTGTATAGCATAAAATGAAAAACTACAACTCCCAGAATGCTGTGGGGGTATGTAATGTCATGTGATTACTTTAAATACAGATAGAAAAAGTAGTGCCACCTACCGTGAGAAAGGCCGTCAGGCCAAAACGCGTTGATGTGATAGACTTTGGATCTGTGCCAATAAAATAAGTCAAACGGAGTTCCTGAGTGCGGCGCAATTGTATAAATAAATATATATATATATATATATATATATATATATATATATATGAACCAGAGAACTCTGGGTAGTTCTCACATTTAGGTGGAAAGAAGCTCCTGTATAGAGCACCCTCAACATCAGCAACACTCTAAATTTGCTCACCTCAAATGTCTACTTTTCTATCAAAGTCTTTAAGCATAGTATTAGCACAGTGGCATCCACACCGAGATAGAAAGGGATGAAGTCTTTTATGCACGGGACTAGCATAGTATTTTCCAAGCCAAGCTGTAAAATGACAAAAGTCTCTACCACTCCAGGCACAGTATTACAGCTTTGAATTGGTAAAATACCAACCAAGCCAACCTGAAATGAATAAAAGCAAACCCTGACACTTGTTTTGCTCTAATTAGAGCTCTTCAAATAGGTATAGCTTTGTCTAGACACAAGGGAGCACCCAGTATAAGTCAAAACAAAACCCTTTCAGGCTTAGAGTGACACATAAATTATGCAAAAAAGAAGAAGAGAACTATGGGTAGTTCTCAAATTTAGTTGGAAAGCAGCTCCTTTATTGAGCACCCTCAACACCAGTGACACTCCAAATGTGCTCACCTCAAATGTCAAAGGCTTTGATAGAAAAGCAGACATTTGACACTTTAACCCTTTGCGTGCGTTGGCCGGCCGCCGGCCATCCGACGTCACGGTGGGCGTGTGCGGCGGACGGCCAGGGGCCATCCAAACCACTCCCACTCATAAATCACCTGCACCGCGGCAGAATTCGCCCCACGGCCAAAGGGTTAAATACAACATCCAGAGTAAGAACACATGTAACAGGGGAAGTCCTCATGGGAGGAAAGGAGGTACTAAGGAGGGACTTAGAAACAAATTAACCAATGAACAAACAACAATTTAAAAAGACACTCAAAGGAGCTAATTAAGTACATAGCCCGAAAATGGGCAGGGCGTCAAGCCCATATTCTAAATACAGCATGTCTCGAAGAGACAGCACAAGCGCTGCCTAAGCGAGACCTAGAAATGTTAAAAGGAATACAACACTCAATAATTCATCACAGAACCTCTATGCACAGTGTGGGGATGAAATGTTAGGGAAGACTGGTGAAAGATAAATCAGGGATGATAGAAATGAAGGGGTAATGGATGGGGATAAGGACTAAGACATGAAGAGTAAGTAGTGTGAGATGAGGAGTACTGCATGAGGTATGAGGAGCAAGAGATGAGTAGTGAAAATGGAATGTGAGGCATGAGTGATTAGGAGTGAAGGCTGGGAAATGAAGACTGAAAAGTAAGAATACAAAACCAAGGATGAAGGATGAAGGGTGAGGGGTGATGAGTAAGGGATGATAGTTAAAGAGTGAGAAATTGTGAGCGAGACATTAAGGCATAGGTGTGTAAGGTTATCGAGGGACAAGGAGTAATCCTTAAGGAGTAAAGGATGAAGAGTAAGAGAGGAGAAATGTAGGACAAGTAGTGAGAGAATAGAGGTAAAGAATGAGGTGTGAGGGTTGAGAGGTGAGAGGTAAAGGATGATGACTGAGGGTTGAGGCCCAAGCAGTGAAAAATGTGAAGAGGGTGAGACAAGGAATCTGGCTCGAGAAATAAGGAGTAAGGCATAAGCAATGAGGTATGAGGTAGAAAAGAAGAGAAGTGAAGGTCTCAGGATGAAGAAAAAGAAGTGAAAATTAGAAATAGGGGTTAGGGACAGGAAGCAAGGAATGAATAGCAATGAGGTCAGACTGAGAATTGAGGAATGGGAGATGAAGATTGAGGGATGAGAAATCTGAAGTAAGGCATAAACAATAAAGAGAAATGAAAAGAATGTGCAGTGAGAGATGGGGAATGAGAGATAAAGAGTGAGTTATGAGGTCTGAAAATAGAACAGTATGAGATAGGGGTGAAGAACTAGGACTACTAAAAACTAATTAAATGGTGACAAGCGGAGAATGGGAATTAAGGTGGGAGGTTTGATGAATAAGGAGTGATCACTGAGTCATGAGGACAAAGGAAATTGGAGATAGGGATTGTTGGACTTGGCCCATCCTACTTCAACAGGGATGAGTGAAAAGGAATGAGGAATAAGAACGGAGGCATGTGGCGTGAGGTATTAGACTGCCCTACAATAGAGAGGCTGGTGAACTTTTTAGGACATCATCATTTGTCAATTGCACTTATCAGGCAAAGCGAAAAGAAAAGGTGGAATCCAAGAGATACAAAATGAGCAATTAGGGGTAAAAGGTGAGGAAGAATGAAGGAAGCAGGAGGAAAGAAGTATGAGGTTCCAGAGCTTCTGAAGCCGTGGATTGTTGTTAATGATACACTGAATCCCCAAAAGGACCCTTTTGGAAGAAGATTCAGGAGTTTGAGATAATTTGGAGTATTTTTGACAAAAATCTCCATAACTTGATCGACCTGTCGTCGAGAGCCAAGCTGGCGACGTCAAACTGTGACTCGCCCTTGTCATCGTAGTGTGCCCTATCACCTTGGCTAGTTCTCCTGCCCTTCCCTAATGGAGAGCAAAATCACGAAGAACGGTTCTTGTCAGGGGCTAGTCATTCCACCCCATCCATTGTATCCAAATGATTCGAGGTGGGAACTGTAAAACCAACAGGCCACATCACATGGTTAACGGGACTCCTTACAGGGTCAATGCGAAGACATGACCTATTTTTTGTAAAATTATCACATTCCCTAAAACAAGATTATTTATAAAAATACCCAAGCTGGAATAACCCATTCATAGACTCTCCTGAGTTGGGGAAGCAGGCCAAATAACCTCTGCACTACCTGTGGGGATCTGAAGTTTATAATTATACAATCACTACAATGATCCTTGGGTCCCCACCCAACCATACCACTCTCCATGTGAGCAAAATCTCAGCCATGTAATTGGGGATCTTCCTCTGTTGGACCAGCCAAATTAAACATGTATTAGTCAACTCGTCCTAGCCCTCCTTCTGATTCATTGATTCACATTCCACTCCGGAACTCCTACCAAAACAAGTACATAGGAGCAAGATGCTGTGTGAGATTGGTTTCCTCTGTATGGATACTGGGGTATTTAGCATAGGTGGCTGAATCCCCGCAGCCCCATTGTTAAAGGACAATGAGGCCTTATTAACTCCTAATGCTTTTGATGTGGGCAAAGTACCTGCAACCTCAGTCCCTTTACCATTGCTAATTACAGCATCTCTAGGTAAAGTGGCTGTGGGGCTGGTGCTACAGTCCTTCACCAGTTTGAGTTGGTAGTTGGAGGCCATAACCTGGGCACCATCCTCTGCTACTGATATTGAACATACATTTTGCTTTTGTTGGGATTTAAAGCAATTGAGACCCCTTTCGATAGCCTCAAAACACACTGTAAATGCGGAATGTTCTTTATGCAGACAATCTTTAATTTTTCCAAAACAGGACTCCATGAGGTACACAGCCCAAGGAGGTGTAAGCATGGTCCCCGCTACGCTGTATTTATAGAGTCAATAATGTTTGAGTCAGCATATGGGCTAGAGGGGACTGAGACGTGTGCTGCTGTTGAGGTCGTTTGGTGGCTCAAGAAGGTTGAGATGTAACTTTCAGGCATGCCCCTTTTGGATTAGGGGCCGAATTTGCCTCCTCATCACTTGCTTTGTTGTTACCCAGCCCCTAATGGTCCACTGTACTATTTTACCAGTTGGGCTGTATGATAAGGAGGTGTCCAAGCTTGAATCATGTCAATGTCCTCTCACTCAGGGCTATTTCTGTGGAAATTATCCCCATAGATCTCTGCAACATTTTATCGATGATGTTATTCTTAGAGGGAGAAGGTGCTTTCGCCTGAACCTCCTGGGGTTTGAGTTTGCCCATTGTAATTTGCCGTTATCAAAAACTTAAGATCACGAGAGGCAGTATCCACAGAATAGCAACTAGGGTAGAGTTATACCCGAACACGTTCACAGATCCACGCTATACAGCTCTCCAGTGCAATAACAGAGAGCACTCACCTCAGGATCATGATGTCAGAGGGTGGTCCAAGCCTCCTCCGGGCTCTGACGGGGTTAGGACATGCCCGACTGAGGCCTGCACTGTAGGAGTTTGGGGATTGCTTTAATTTCTAGATAGACCCCTATCCCTGGCCACAGATGCAGGTGTGCGCCTTCTGGAGCGATGGCAGCTTGGAAATGGAGTCACCAAACAGTGGTGTAAGTCCAAAGAGTAAAATGGGGGAGGGATGGAGGCATTATGGGAATGTGTATTCTTCCTGATTCTAGGACAAAAGCTCTAAATTTAATAGTATCTGAAGCGCCATCTCGGCCCCATTTCAGCTTTGATGAATGCCACTATTCTTTGGAGGTGCCATCCTGATGTGTGAAAAAAAATTCTGAGAAAAGAGGGGTACTGCTGGACTGTTAATCTTTTTAAATATATGCTGCCCCATGCGTTAAGGTGCTGTCATTTACTGTAGGCAAGGTTACTGTTTTGTTTAAAGTTGATATAACACAAAAGCTAATTATTATTATTATATTTTTTTTTAATTAACATTACAGAAAGGTTTAAATATGAGAACTCTTGAAATTGATATAAATAACAGTGAGGCAAATAACACTTTTCCTGAAATTATTATGGGAATCACTGAAATTGGATAAGAATAACATTGTGTAGCATAGAATACTGAATGAACTGGATAAGCATGTGAATGAATTGGATATGGTGAATTGTGTATAACATACACTGAAAAGCACGTGACACTGACAGCCAATCCCAGTGGTATACTCTGACGTCACTTTTTGGCGCATGGAAAGTACTGTTCCAGTGCGCTCCGTTAGGCGAAGCGGCTCCTGTTGAGGCCTCGGCGCTGTGGTTCATGGGTTCATCACACCACGAGCTCCGCTTGCATTTATGAACGGCAGGGAAAGCCTGGAGTGTTCGTATCCATTATCTGCACTCGGTGCGGTTCCTGGAGAAGTGAGGCGGCCTGCCCAGGATTACTCCGTATTTGAAGCATCTTTGGCCCGTGATCCTGGTGGTGTGCCTTTTACTGCCCATTTGTCCTATGAGAACTGCAATTCCAACGGCAGCGCAGCACTGCAGCAGGTGTCCACCAGCGCCACCCACCTGACATCTAGCCGAGTGCACTGCTGCCCCCCAGAGATCTAGATTTTTCGTTGACTGAGGCTGCGGTGCGGTGAGACGGCGTCTCCGGCCATGAGCCCGGATGCACTAGCGGTGAGAACACCGCCCGGATCTCTACTGGCGCCCTGTCTGAACCAGCATCCGTGCCAGCCCTACCGATTCAGGCGGGAGACCGCCGAGTTGAAGTCTAGCCTCCCACCTCCTGATTCCTGAACAGAAAGCCCCAATTCCCCCCTGTGATACGCTTTACCATCTCATTAAGCATGGTACGAAGTTCATAGAAGCAAATATCGCTGCACTGCAGGAGGCACTAGATGTTTATACTTCATTGTATTCTTTCTTTTCATCCGTCACACCTTAATTCGTCACCCCTTACATCTTTTAATTTTCTGCCAGATAAATTTCGCCCTTTGACCTGTGCTTTGCATCCGGAATACAAGTGACCGTCGTCAGACTTGAGACAGTCACAGTTTGTGTGACTCAAACTGTCCACTACCAGTGCCAGTAACCTTCTCTTTCTTATTGCGACAATGGCCCGACAATCACAACTGTCGCTCGGAGATATGGCCATATGAAATACGTGCATTCGCTGCAGTGGAGAAATCTGTAATGACGCCATGTTGGTGCCTGTGCATCATACCTTCCCAGTGGCGCGTGTTTTTGATCAGTCCTCAAAGAACATGCAAGCTTTTTGTTAGGGTGTACTGTAGGTTCCACAAGCTCATTCAAAAAAAATACAGTACTCACGTAATTTATCAAATTCCAACTCAGTTAAATAATGACGAGCCAGCTGTGAAACCCGCTTGCAATAACTATGCTAATTAATGAACTTAAGAAGTACACGCACTCACCCTTATTGGCTAGTCATGATTGGGATGCCTGTATTCACAGGTACATTATACATTAATCCTTCTGTTATTGGCGCGTTTAGTCTTTATCAATGAGGAGACCCCAATCAGACTGCACCAAAGAATACTTTTTTATTTTATACATAAAGGTGTATTCATTGAAAAGAAAACCCTTCTCTTCCTGCAGGCCAGTGCACATTTTTGTCACGCTCTCTGCTTGCCACGGCACGTTATCCGTGCAATGGGCAATCAAATAGGTCTAGCCTAGTGTGTACAAGTGAATGGATTCTGGAAAAGGGAGCTAAGAATGTAATCCGTCAGGGAGCAGAGAGTCTTGAAGAAACACTGATGAGGGTGAATGTTCCAAAAACAAGTGATTAGCTCTCTGCTGCTCAATAGCAACGAGGGCAAGCAGTTCTTTCAAAAATGCTCACTAGCTCAGCAATTCAGCCCTAGTGATGAGCCGGACAAGTGTAGACCACAACTCCCATTAATGAGTTCAAAAAGCAGATAAGGGTGAGAGGCTGCAAAGTCCTGTAGTGTGCACCTATTCAAATAAGTCAGCCTTTTGGAAACCATTTTTGAGACCCTCTGAAGAAAATAAAAGTAGATGCTTCGGCACCAAAGCTAGTAAAACCTATGTGACACGATGCCTGAGAACTACATTTGTGGTTTTGTAGTGGAATCTTGGTAGCCACTTTGTAATGGTCCGTGGAGTGAAAAATGTTCAATGTGATCCTAATCAGCTGTTGTCCTTATTTTAGTTTATAAAATTTGTACTGCGGGTCTGTGTTGAGAAAAGTGGTCTTTTAAAACCATACTGTTTAAGTTCTGTAACGATATAAACAGACATTGAAATGGGTCACTTCCAGGCAAAACACAAATTGATTTCTGAATAATCAGTGTAAAAGGGTAAAGGTAACCATGTTGTTCCTGCTTGCATTTCACAAGCTTTACTTAATCTTGCATTCTCTATGTCTTTGCTTTTTCCAGGATGATGGTACTTTTTTTCCAGGCAGCATATTACTCTTGTCTAGAGCATAATTTGAATTGTGTTGCATCCAGGTGTTTATGGGAAACATCCTTTACATCACGGTGAGTACACCGCGATGCAGCTGCAACGCAGCCATTACAACGCAAGTTGTTATATCGACTTGCGCTGGATGGCGCTATAACCTAAGGAATAGTAAGATTTACTATCCAACACCTTCCCTACTGTACTTAGACTGGTGTTAGAATAGTAAATCTTAGTATTCCTAAGTCCAGCGCAAGTTATTGTATCAAATTTCGTTGTAAAAGCTGCGATGTAACATTCCGCGATCATTTTGATCGTGTTGTTACATCACATATTCGGTGTTTATAGCGGGCCACAATTGGGTTGTTGCTGAAGGCAGCATAAGTTTCTCTGCGAGGCAGTATGGTGTTGAGTGGGGGAGAGGATGTGGCACTATGGCCAGAGCTGTTAAATTTGGAACTGTGAACCAGGTTCAGTCTTGATGGCCAGTCCCCCAGTCCACTCTGCTGTGGGAACACATTGCTGTGCTAGACTTTTGAAGGCCCCGCTAGACCATAGAAGCCTGGGTGTCTTAGCACCAGCAGGTGGAACCTAGCAGTGGCAAGTGTGGGTTAACCTTGAAGGCCTGTCCATCACAACTCACACTGAAGTTCACCGCCAATCTTGTGGGCAGGCCGAAGCAGCACACCCTAGAGCAACAGTGACTCTGTCACTGAGGTCACAGGACCCTCGAGGCCAGTCTGCATCACCCATTGGTACTTGCATTGGCCTTGTTTTATCAGCATTAGTGCAACTCACCAGGGATCGGCAATACAGGATTTGCACACACACCAAACTACGGGGCATATTTACAAGCCCCTATCGCCACCACAACGTCTTTTTCAGTGATGTTGTGATGACGATAGGAGCCTCACCTTATTTACAAGGCAGCGTTAAGACATTTAAAGTGGCTTAACGCTGCCATGAAAATAAGGCACACTTTCACGCTGTATTTAGCGTGAACGGGACGGGCAATGGGTGTTGCAGTGGGCGTTCTACCGCAAAAACCATTGATTTTGACGCTGCCCCCTATTTACAAGGTGGCGTAAATAGGACGCAGTGCCAAATTTAAGACCAGGGAAGACTTGGTCTTAAACAGGCGAAACAAGGAGAGATGCTTTATTTCTCCTTGTTTTTGCTGTTTCCATGTGTGCTGCCTTGTGCCACACACATAGAAACAGCGAATTGCCTATGATTGTTTATGTGCAGGAAGTTCCCCTTTCCTGCACATAAACCATAATAAAAAAAAAAAGATGTAACTTTTATGTGTGCTGCATTAAGCAGCGCACACAGAAGTTACGAAATGGCATTTAAAGATTGTTTATGTGCAGGAAGGCCCCCCTTCCTGCACATGAACAATCTTTCCTTCAACACAGGCACCCTTGCACTATGGTGCGAGGGTGCCTGCTTTGGTGCCAGGATGCAAAGGTTAGAGCCAGGGCAAGGGGAAATGCAGGCCAGCACCATATTCTAATAAATATGGTTCAGCCCTGCGTTTCTAAAGTGATGAAGCATGTTGTTAGCCTTCTTGGCTTAACAATATGCTTCGCCACTTTATTGTAAATATGCCCCTACGTTCACAAACGTCATGGTCTCTCTGCTTCATGCACAAGCAATGTGAAATGCCAAACAAATACTAAAAAGTTGCGATGTTTTGCTCTTTCAGGCCGCACCTCTGACTCCACAGTTCTACTCCCCCCCCCCCCCCCGACTTCGACTTCGACCACTGCATAAACCCAGAACTCAGTAGCGGCTCCTCCCTGGCAGTAGTAGTGGGGCTGTAAAAGAAAAAGTCACTTATCTGCCGGCTGCCTCCTCTTCTCCGTCCTCTTCTTTCTGTGTGAACAGGAAGCAGGAAGCATCCAGGCTCCCCTAAGCCTAGTGCGATGCTGCTGTCACCATAACAGCAGCATCAAGATTGGTCAGAGCACCATGGTTTGGCGCTCAGACAGGGACTGGGAGCCTGAGCTTGTTCTCCACCCAGGCTGTACAATACAGCCAGTGGGGAACAAGTAAAGTGAGCATGACTGTTTGGCCGGCCAGCCAAACAACCATGCACACATGGAGAGGGCCAACACTCCCCCTCTGCTCATCCCAGCCCAACCCCACCCCCTCAAAACTGCCTCAGCAGGGAAGAATAAAATGATAATAACATTGCGCTATTCATTTTATTTTTCCTTTTTTGCAGTGCTGAAATGCAGTGGGGTGATGCTCCTCCACCAGAGCAGAGGACCCGCCCCTGCCAGAACTTACATTGGCCTTGGATTTTAAAAGAAGTGGCCATAGGTGGTGGTGCTTTTGTGGAAACACATTAACTGTGCTGTGTAACGGCTTTTGAGTCTGTTCATAGTGCATCTTGGATTACGCGGTCAGGTGATCAGCGCACACCTACCCTGAAAAAGAAAAGGATGGAGGCAGATCACAGACATCCTCTTCCTGCCTCTGCAACCAAAAGTTCTGATGCTGATTTGTCCAGTGTATTAGTACATGAAGCAGAAGCTGTAGGATCACCCTGTTCTGTACCTGCATCAGTAAATGAACCGCTTCGAGGTACTAAAGACTCGTCAGCTTCTTTTTCGGAGAAGGAAAAAAACATGACCACCGCCATCGGTTCAGGCAGCCCAGGTAAACACCACGGGAGTGTAGTAATAACCAGGCTGTGACATCAGATCCGGACATCATAACAGACACCTGAGGCCAATTATACTCAATTATAACACTTATTGGCAGCCGCAGGCACTATAAATAGTCGTAGTATTCTCAAATCATTTACCGCCGAGGAGTGGAAGAGAGCACACATAGGTGGAAACATGGAGGGCGTACCAAGATACAGTAAGGGTGTGAATGCGTGAATGGAGGACTATTTGGCTCTCGGTGTTGTTGTGTGTACCCAGCGTCCTCATGAGGTACCATTGTACCGCTTGGCTGAAGTAAATGGATTTCCTTTCCCTGATAAATCATGCAGCGCTATTTCTTCTTTTTCTGCCCATTAATTACAGCTCAACCGAAGGGGTCTGCTGCACTTACCCTCCTATGGGGCTCCTAGTCTCAGCATTAGGGTAAGCATTGTGGAGATAGTAGTCTCCATATTAATTACTAAGTGCACTAATGACTGACACGTTTTGTGCACTTATAGTCACTCACGATACTGGTTGACGCATGTGGATGACTGCAAGTTGCTTCTACATTGTATATAGATGCTACTTTTTGATTGCACATTGTTTATTATTTGTCTTTCTTACAGGCTTTAGAATAAGGCCGTTTTCAGTGGAGTGTGATTCCTCACCCCACATAGTGGGAACTCTCACCACAGTCTGGTAAGAGTTCAGCCCTCCAAATTTTTCTTCTAGGTCCTGATGAATGCCGTAGAGCCCACCGGGCCGATAGGCAGAAACATGTCTACCACATCAGATTCGGTTAGGGGGACAATAGAATCCCCACTGCACCGACCACTCTTTTTAAACACCATTTAGATGCTAGTCAAATTAAAATTAATTTGACATCTATAAAGGTCTTTCAATTCAATTGTTGTACATTGGCCCCCACTTTCAATGAAGCCCTTACTGATGTCCTACTTGGGGCCTGGTCCAAGCCCTGTACAGGGCCTGCTGTGCATATTACAATTACCTGCCACTGTTGTTTTGCTCCTGGGGACCCCAGTTTCCTTACCCAGCTCCACACCCTGTAGAACATTGAGGCCCAGGCCTCCAACTCTGGAGTTAATCCTGATGTGTTCCATACCACTCCACCGGATAGGGGATACAAGAGGTTGGATATCTTTGGGTAGACGGGTTGTATGAAGGAACCCCACATGCATTTAGCACACATGCCTTTACAATGCAGTCACTACCCAACTGTGAGGTTTCCACATGTTACCTTACAGCGCAAATCATTACAACGACTTGATTTAGGTGGCCCTGGACTTTTGAATAGTATAAATTACTATTCCAACTCTAGTCTAGGCATCAGTATGGAAGGTGTTGGACTTAAAAATTAAGTATGAGCGCAAAATCCGTTCCGCTAGCGGATTTTGCGAATTTTCGGTAAATTCGCGAATTTACCGCGAATTCGCAAATCCGCGAGCGGCGGATTCCGGGGGCAAAAGTTGAAGCCTGGCTGGCCTGTCAACTTGTAACTATTTTATGATGGCGCCGGCAAGCTGCCAGCGCCATCCTAAAATAGTTACTAAGTTAGCTTCAACAGAAAGCTCTAATAGATAAAATAAAGCAGGTGCAAGCACCTGCTTTATTTTATCTATTAGAGCTTCCTGTTGAAGCTAATTTAGTAAGTATTTTAGGATGGCGCTGGCAGCTTGCCGGCGCCATCGTAAAATATTTACAACATGCCCTTCCTGTGAGCCCAAAAACAACCGTGAGCATCGTCGAGGCAGGTGTGCCTTCTTCCCAAATCTACCGTGGAAAATCAGCTGTGATGCTGGATAGAGGCTTTTGCATCCTTGACTTTCACGAGCGCAATACCCGTGCTGTTCCTGTGACCAGGAGCTTCTTTCTCTTAATCTGCTGAACTGATCTTTCTCTGACCTTTTATACACACAAGAAGCATGTGTGAACTCGCATGGAAGCCCTGCCCGTTTGGCCCCGCCCACACACTCGCGGTTTGCACCGTCTTCCCGCCATTCACCCACTATGATGGACAGCTCACTCAAGGGACCCCTGCGCCCTTCGGGGCGATTGCATAGTAACACACACATGGTCGCTCGAACTAGTTGATGCTCAAATTCAGTGACTCATTCATTAGCCCAAAAACAATCGTGAGCGTCGTCGAGGCTGGACAGGTGTGCCTTCTTCCCAACTCTACCGTGGAAAATCAGCTGTGATGCTGGATAGAGGCCTTTGCAGCCTTGACTTTCACGAGCACAATACCTGTGACACAAGAAGCATGTGTGAACTCGCATGGAAGCCCTGCCCGTTTGGCCCCGCCCACACACTCGCGGTTTGCACCGTCTTCCCGCCATTCACCCACTATGATGGACAGCTCACTCAAGGGACCCCTGCGCCCTTCGGGGCGATTGCATAGTAACACACACTTGGTCGCTCGAACTAGTTGATGCTCAAATTCAGTGACTCATTCATTAGCCCAAAAACAATCGTGAGCGTTGTCGAGGCTGGACAGGTGTGCCTTCTTCCCAACTCTACCGTGGAAAAACAGCTGTGATGCTGGATAGAGGCCTTTGCATCCTTGACTTTCACAAGCACAATACCCGTGCTGTTCTTGTGACCAGGGGCTTCTTTCTCTTCATCTGCTGAACTGATCTTTCTCAGACCTTTCAAACACACAAGAGGCATGTGCACTCGCATGGAAGCCCCGCCCCAAATCCACGATCCGCAAAATCCGCGGATCGTGGATCCGCAAAATCCGCCCATGCTTATTAAAAATCCAAAACCAGTCCAACAACGCTTCCCCTACAGCAAGTCATTGTAACAATTTGTGGGTTAAAGTACCATGCGTTAACATCACAGTCGAGGTGGTGACTGCGTTGCATATGCTGGTCTTTGTTGAGACTGTGGGTAAAAGATATTTCTGGAAAAGGGAGTCCTCTTCTGCCAGCCTTGCACTGTGTTTGGGAGGAACACTCCATGCATCTTGGGCCAATACTCCCATATGATCTGGGACTCGGAGGAGGCCTGGGCCATACTTTCCAAAGCCATTGCTGAGGGGAAAGATGCAGCAAAATTCAACATACAGTGTGGACTGAACTTGGCAGACTTGCTGGGTAGAGTGATTTCATTGTTGGACGTTCTTCGACGCCATGCCTGGCTGAGAACCACCTGCTTTTCAGGGGAATGCAGAGCCTAGCGGGCTCTCTGAAGGTCAGGGTGGGCGAACTTAGAGGACGATGCTTAGTGGATTAATAATGGCGTCCCCATTCAGAGGTGGTGCAAGGTCTCTTTCAAGAGTGATGCGAGCCTTCGCTAAATCTGTTCGCCACCGTCAAGAACATGCAATGTCCGCGATTTTGTGTGCTGGAGGTTTCAAGGCGTCTTTAGATCAGAGACGCTTTTAGTCGGGAGTGGAGCTCCGGCCTCCTGTATGTCTTTCTGCCAGTACTACTTCTGTCCAGAGTTCTCGAGAAGATCAGAAATGACCGGGTCCAAATCAGTCTTGTGGTTCTGAATTGGGCATGGAAAGTCTAGTATTCCGAGCTGTTGAGCATGAGCATCGGTCCCCCGACCAGGCTGCCTCATCGAGAGGATCTTCTGTTGCAACAACAGGGGAGGGACCTGCACTCAAACCTGCACACCCTTTATTAGTGGAAATTGAGGGGTGACAGTTGACAGCTTTCAAACAAACTCACAAAGTCTTTGATATTATTCTAGCTGCCAGGCATCCCTCCACCAAGTTGGTATATGTCAGTTGGTGGGATAAATGTGTGGCATGGTGTTCATATAGGAACATCAATCCTCTATCTGCACCCCTTTCTCAGGTTCTTCTGGTTGGTCTGCCAATGGCCCAGCAGGGGCTTGTTCTCATCACAGCTACCTATGGGCCATTTCGGTCTTTTGTGGTTGCCAGACCAATCTTCTTTGTTCAGGTCACCTGTTGTGGCTAAGTCACTCAAAGGATTGCAACATATATTTTCTCCCAGGCCATTCATGATGCCACAATGGGACTTAATGTGCACATCCTTTGAGCCACTGAACAATTGTTTCTGTTTGAAATGGGGGTCTCTCGTTGGCAGAGGTAGGTTCCTTTGTCCAAGTAGGGGCCCTTGCTTCTAGTCCGGGTAAGGGAGTTTCACCCTTAGACAATCCCTGCTCACCCCCATGGTAGCTTGGCACGAGCAGGCAGGCTGATCTCCGAGGCAGTGTGTAAAGCATTTGAGCACACATACAGTAATACAGTGAAGGCACTACAAATGGACACCACACCAGTTTAGAAAAATAAGAAACTTTATCTAAAGCAAACAATTATTATTATCCGATCATTTCTTGTTTACTTTTTGGATGAAAAAAGAGTTAAATAAGGCCCGGTCTTACAGGATTCAACAAACAAAAGAATTTAGATCCTTTAAGCTAATCACGCCCGTTTTCTTGGCTGAATTATTAGGCCATCATCCTATTCCTGTGGAGGGGTCCCTAGAAGATGCGACATTCACTTTGGAAAGATGGCTGCAGAACTGGGCTTTGCTTTTAGCTCCCCCAAATATGCATAGGACTACTCGGGGCAATACCTCTGCTCCTTGGTTCACCGAGGCGTTGAGGAAGAGCAAAAGTGTGTGTAAATGCCTAGAGTGCTTATGAAGGAAGAGTTTTGACCCATTGAGTAAAGACACCTATAATGAGGCGCTTAAAGCACACTATATAAAAGTGCACGATGAGAAAAAAAGCTTCCTTGCCACAAAAATTGACCATGCCAGAAATAGCAGTAGGGAACTATTCAAGATTATGAAAGACTTTGTCTCCCCCAATATTACCCAGAGTCTTTTCACTCCCACTTGTGAATGGACGAATCAGATTGCTACATTTTTCTTTGATAAGCTTAAGTCCGTTTAAGACACTTTTGATATGCCTATTGGCATGAATCAGGACGCTGTGCCAGACCCCAAAGAATATTTCAGGGAGGAAATACTTTTGGAGTTCCCTCCTGTTTCTCTGGATACCTCACTCAAAATTCATGAAGGTGTTCAAATCTGGGTCACCTACGGATCACTGCCCTGCGAAAATAGTAGTATCTGTAGGTGAGGTTTTGAACCCAGCGGTTAATCAAGTTCTGAACCTATCCTTGTCCAATGGAAAAGTCCCAGCGAGGTGGAAACAGGGTAAAATCCTCCCCTTTTGAAGAAACCCTCAGTTGACCCAGCTGCAGGTAGCAACTATAGGCCCATAACACGGCTCCCTTTGTGAATGTGGTGATCACAGACTTCATTGAGACCACAAATGCTCTACATCCCAGTCAATCGGGTTTTAGAGCTAATTATAGCAGTGAAACAGCCTTACTGGAAGTCAATGAAAGTATCAAAGCCACCCTTGACAGAGGAGGTAAGGCAGTTTCGATATTGCTGGACCTCTCGGCGGCTTTTGATACCGTGCCCCATGGATGACTCCTTCAGAGACTCAGGGAATGTGGCTTCGGGGGCACGGTTCTTAGGTGGTTTTCCTCTTTTTTGGAAGGCCGTCAGCAATCTGGTCCCCACCTTTTTCAGCTGATATTCCTTCTCTGAATGTCGGAGTGCCTCAGCGCTCAGTTCTGAGTCCAACTCTTTTTAATATTTATATGGCACCACTGACACCGCTAGCGAAGAAACTTAGGGCTAAGATTATAACTTATGCCGATGACTCCCAATTGTTGTTCACGTATGAAAAGGATGAGCCGATAAATGAATGTTTAATACACCAATGCCTGACTAAAGTGTTTGATTGGTTTCAACAGAACCAACTGTCATGCAATTCTGCCAAAACCGAAATTATTTTTTTCGGTCACACCCCTGGTGATCAATGGCGAAATTTGTGACCCCAGGATCAACCTTCTCCATCCAGTCTTGTCACCACTGTGAAAAATCTTGGGAATCAGTGCTTGATTCAGATCTTTCTATGAAGTCGCAGGTTCAATCTGTGGCTGGCACATGTTTTTGGCTCCTAAAAATGATGAGGAACTTTTTACCACTGCTGCCACTGTCCCATAGGAAGACGGTAGTCCAAGCCTTGATCATGTCAAGGCTGGATTATGCCAATGTACTTTACCTGGGCATTCCGAATTATTAAGGCTTTTCATAATAGTGGGGCTCCGTACATCAGAAAGAGAATTACGCCCAATATCCCAGCCAGGACCTTGACGTCATCGACACAACATCAGTTACTAGTGCCAAAATTCCCTCTGACCAGGAATGGGGGACGCTCCTTCCAGGTGGTAGTGGGCAGACTATGGAACTCGCTGCCTCTTTCACTTAGACAAGAACCAGAGCTTCTTAGCTTCAGATGCCAACTTAAGACCTGGCTGTTCCATCAGTAATGAATGAAGCTGTGTAGGATTGTGAATGACTAGGGTCTCTCTTTTCAAGGGGGACTTCTCAGCGCCGGGACACTCCTCGGAGTAGCCGCGCGCTTTATAAATCCCCCATAACATTAACATTAACAAGACCAAAATGACAAAAATCCAAAATACAATTATAAGGATTTGACTTTTAAAAGGTAAAAACTGTTCTGTCCATAGCACACTATAGATGTGACACTTTCAACACAAAGTACCTAGGATGCATCAAAATCATAAGCAAAAACAGCCGCAGGGAAGGTGATGCGTCGGTTCCTTATGCACAGGGAAGGTGATGAGTTGGTTCCTTACTCCAGGGGAGGTGATGCGTCGGTTCCTTACTACTATGCAGGGGAGGTGATGCGTTAGTTCCTTACTGAAGAGGAAGTGATGCTTCTGTTTTTTACAATGCAACCCCGGCATTGCTGTAGACTTGGCTCCCCAGTGCAATGCGTGGGGATTCAGGGATGTGTCGGTTATCGATGGTGCGGCAACCGTGCTGCATTGATCTTTTCAGCCGCGGTCCCACGATGCATCGGTTCTTGCAGTTGCACAGCAAGGCTTGCTTCGTAGTCGGTGCTGTGATCTCGGACTTCCGGGATCGGTACATGAGACTCGGCGTGGGGCAATTTCTTCAGCCACGGGCAAGCGCGGTCTTGATTTCTTCAGCAGCTCGATAGCGATGCATGGAAATTCTTCCTGCACAGTGGTGTTGCTTCAGAAATGGGTGCACATGCATCATGCTTCCGTAGATGATTCTCTTTTCCAGCTCCAAGCAGCAAGAACAACCTCCAGAGGCCCAAAAATGGAACAGGCACATCTTGGCAGGTCCAAACTCCTAGCAAGGAAGTTTGAGAGAGCTAGTGGTGAAGTCTTTGTCTTCCTGAAACTTCATAACAGGAGGCAAGCTCTACTTCAAGCCCTTGGAGATCTTCCTCAAGCAGGAGACACAGCACACAGCAAAGTCCTTGTCCTCTCTTTGGTGGAAACAGCCACTACAGGCCAACCCCCATCAGAACACTGCATAGCGGCAGTACTTCTCCTTCAGCTTTCTCAGTTCTTCTCCTGGGCAGATGTTCCTTTTGAGTCCAGAAGTAATCTAAAGTCCTGGTGTCTGGCCCCAATATTTATACTGCATTTCTCTTTGTTCCCTTGTGGCAGAGGGGCTCTGTGCTCAGTCAAAACCAGTTTTGTCTTCTCTGTACCAGCTTCCCAGCAGGAGGTGGGGGCAGCATTTTACAAAGCAGACCAGACCTATTCAGGTGCAGGGAAAGCTCCTCCCACTACTCTAAATGCAACCCGAGTCTATTCAGCCCATCCCTGACTCATCCAGGAAAGGCAGGACACACCTCAACCCTCCCAGTGGCTATCTGAAGAGAATGCGCATCCCCAGCCTCTGTCACTCCAAAACCAGACAGCCAATCCACAAACCAACAGAGGCACACAGGATGGCTAAGCAAGAAAACACCCACTTTCTAAAAGTGGTATTTTCAAACACACAATATAAAAATCATCTTTACCAAAAGATGCATTTTTATATTTTGAGTTCAGAGATAACAAGCTCCAGCTTTCAATCTTGTCCCAATGGAAAGTTATACTTATAAGATATTTTAAATAAACTCCCATTCTATCCTATGGGACAGATAGCTTTTCTATAGTGAAAGACGAAAGTCACTGCATTTCACTATCAGGACATGCAACACATATTAGTACATGTCCTACCTTTCACATACACAGCAACCTGCCCATAGGGGTAACTTGGCCCTACCTTAGCGGTGATTCACATGTACTAGAAGGGAAGGTTAGGGCCTGGCAAATGGGTGCACTTGCCAGGTTGACATGCCAGTAGAGACTGCGCACAGACGCTGCAGTGGAAGGTCTGAGACCCCTTTTGAAAGGCTGCTTGTGTGGGTGAGACAATCAGTGCTGCAGGTCCACAAGAAGCATTTGACTTACATGCCCTGGGCACACACAGTGCACTATATTAGGGACCTAGTAATATGTCAGACAAGCCAATCATGGAAACACCAATCCATGTGCACAATTTACATATTTGCACTTTGGCACTGATCAGCAGTGGCAAAGTGCCCACAGCATCTAGACCAAAGCAAAACCAAAGGGGATGATGGACAGAGTGTTGAACATTGCAAGCACTCACCCCCAGTCAACTGATCTGGGTGTGAGTGCTTGCAATGTGGCAGTGGCAGGTTTAATCCCTCATCATTCTTTAGCTCACTCCGCCACCCCAGTTCAGACATGGCCATATGCAAATCAGTCTGACCCTGTGCCTCATGGGAACAGTCTAGCCCAAACTGACAAGCCATGTCTTCCCTGGACCGGAAACACGCATCCTGGGACCGGTTTCTGGCTTCAGCCGTCATCAACCAGGCTAGCTTGAATCCAGTAGCAAAGTGAGCAAGGGACCCACGTCTGGGCATACCCTGCCAACTTAGGGCGAACAAAGCAAAAGACAAAGGGGATGATGGACGGAGTGTTGAACATTGTAAGCACTCACCCCCAGTCAACTGATTTGGGTGCAATCCATCATCATTCTTTAGCTCACTCCGCCACCCCAGTTCAAACATGGCCATATGCAAATCAGTCTGACCCTCTGCCTCATGGGAACAGTCAAGCCGGAACTGCCAAGCCATGTCTTCCCTGAACCGGAAACAAGCATCTTGGGAGCAGTTTCTGGCTAATCAGCCGTCATCAGCCAGGCTAGCTTGAATCCAGTGGCAAAGTGAGCAAGGGACCCACGTCTGGGCATACCCTTCCAACTTAGGGCAAATAAAGCAAAACCAAAGGGGATGATGGACGTAGTTTTGAACATTGCAAGCACTCACCCCCAGTCAACTGATCTGGGTTTAAAGCATCATCATTCTTTAGCTCACTCCGCCACCCCAGTTCAGACATGGCCATATGCAATTCAGTCTGACCCTGTGCCCCATGGGAACAGTCAGTCGGTCTGCAGTTCTGTCTGGACTGTTTTCCGTGGGGCACAGGGTCAAGACTGATTTGCATATGGCTGGGTCCAAACTGGGGTGGCGTAGTGGGCAATAGAACAACAGATTTAACCCAGATCTTTTGACTGGAGGAGAATGTTTGCATTGTCAGCATTCTGTCCATCATTTCGTTCCTGTAACACTTTTTGCCCTAAGGGGGATGCTCACTGAATTCAAGCTAGCCAGGCTGAAGAAGTGTGACATACCCTGAAACCGGCCCCAGGATGATTCTTTCTGGTCCAGGAAGGACCTGGCCTGGCAGTTTGGTCTGGACTGTTCCCATGGGGCACAGGGTCAAGACTGATTTGCAAATGGCTGGGTCCAAACTTGGGTGGTGTAGTGGGCAAAAGAACAATGGATTTTACCCAGATCTTTTGACTGGGGGAGAATGTTTGCATTGTCAGCATTCTGAACATCATTTGTTTGCTATAACACTTTTCGCTCTAAGTGGGATGGGTATGCCCACACGTGGGTCTCTTGCTCACTGCGTAACTGGATTCAAGCTAGCCTGGCTGAAGAAGGGTGACATACCCTGAAACCGGTCCCAGGATGCTTGTTTCCAGTCCAGGGAGTACCTGGCCTGGCAGTTCAGTCTGGACTGTTCCCATGGGGCACAGGGTCAAGACTGATTTGCATAAGGCTGGGTCCAAACTGGGGTGCCGTAATGGGCAAAAGAACGATGGATTTAAACCAGATCTTTTGACTGGGGGAGAATGTTTGCATTGTCAGCATTCCGTCAATCATTTGTTTGCTGTAACAAAGCATCACCAGCAAAAACTGAATCCAGCACACAGCGGAAATACAGGCGGCAGAGGCAAAAATACAGGGGAAAACCCTACCAAGGATGCCAGGTCTAACATTTTTTCCATTTATTAACTATAAAGACTGCTTTTCTACTGCCTGTTACAAATCGGCCAGAAGGGTCAGCAAATTGCAGGCACTCTCTGTACAACATCTTCTATCCGGACAATCTGGTACTCTGTACACATGACTCCATTTTAAACAAGAGTTTGTCTTGCAGCAAAATGAGGATTTAATCATGTTTCAGATTTATTTCAAAACATGCCATATTCATTACAATAATATGCCACATTCAGTTCAGAGCTTCTCTTATTCACTTAAATGTTGACCATATTCATTTTAAGGCATAACAAATTAATTTAAACTGCGTTCACATTCATATCAACATATATCAGATTCACTTCAGTGTAGGCCATTATCATTTTAACACTAGGTAGATTACTTTCAGTGCATGCCATACTCCTTCAATTGTGTATCACATTCATTTAACATAGGGCAAATTATTTTTAACAATTGTTATATTCATTGCTATGCCTGTCTTATCCATTATGACATGAGTAATGTTTATTTCAACAGATCAAGATTCAATATACCAGTTGTTATATTCCTTTGAAAGTGTGTAATTTTAAATTCAATTAACATGTTACATGTGTCAACATATGTCATGTATGTTTCAACATGTGTCAGAATTATTTCAAGATGTGAAATATTCATTTCAATGGATGTTGTATTTAGTTCAAAGCTTCTCATATTCATTTCAGAGTGGGCCATATTCATTTTAAGGCATGCCAAATTAATTTCAACTGTAATCATCTTCATATGAACGTATGTCATATTTATTTCAGAGTTAGTCATATTCATTCTGACACTAGTCATATTTTTTTCAAATGATCCTCTATTTGTTTGAACATGTGCCATATTTATTAGACCATGGCTTGTATTCATTGCTGATTGTCTGGCATTCATTTCATGTGTTTCACAGCCATTTGAAAAAGTGTTGCATTCAATTTAATATGTACCATATTCATTCCAAGTGATGATGTATTCAGTTCAAAGCATCTCATATTCATTGAAGTGTGGGTCATATTCATTTGAATGTACATCAAAATAATTTCAACTGCAATCATATTCATATGAACATGTTTCATATTCAGTTCAGTGTTAATCATATTCATTTTGACACCAGTAATATTTATTTCAACTTATCTTATATTCATTTGGACATGTGTCATATTCATTGATGAATGTCTGACATCCATTTCATGAGTGTCAGTCATTTTAAAGAGTGTCAGATTCAATGTAATATTTGCCATATTTGTTCCAATGTGGGTCATATTAATTTCATCGCCTGTCTATATCATTTCAACATGGGTTACATATACTGCAGTTTTTGTTGTATTCTTTTAGGCAACACCATCATTCCTTTCAACATAGTTACTATACATCTCAGTATATATTTTATCCAGTTCAGAGTGTGTATTATTTCAATTGTCTACTAGATAGTATATTCATTCTGCCATGTTTTATATTTGTTTTAACACATGTTACATTCACTCTGATGTGCGACAAATACATTTTGAAGCACCTATGCATTTCAGGAGATGTCTTATATGGGTATCTGTAATTTTGACATGAACGGCTTCCCATAGTATAGCCCATTCTTATTTTTGTTGTTTAAATTGGATCTGTAATGAAGCCCTGAGACCTGCCTCTTATCTTGGTTACTGGTTCTGACTGGCAGGAAGTATTGTTATACCAGAAAGCTGTAATACGTTATTACAGTGAGGCAGTTAAGTTAAAAGAAAAGACACACACACTCACACACATATATTTAAATATTTTCCACAAGTACCCTTAGGTCAGACTTTCCACTGTAAGAGTGTTTTTGTTTTGTATTCGCTAATAACTTTGATGCCGTTTGACAAAAAAATTGTATAGACAGAGGGGTCCCAGACTGAAAAGGAGAAAAGATTTTATACCATATAATCAAATTACGATCACAAATTAACAAACAGAGAACAAATCAAAGTACCATCTTTTATTCACAAGGTACTGGAAAACTTCTTATTAGTTGTCAAGTACACATCAATCAAATTTAAGTTTTAGAAACAATTGTGCCCACATACGTGAGAAAGGAGTGATGGGGGGGATGTGCGGTGAGGGGATTTTGTGAAAATGAGAAACAAGCATTTACAATGCAATGGTTTTGCCTTTGTTAAAGTTAGAGCTATTGGCATTGCTCTTGACATTATTTTAATTTTATTTATGTTTTGTTTTAACATAAATACATGGCATTGTCATTTACAATGCCACTAGCTTTATCTCTCGCAAATGACAGACAAAAACACCCACACAATGCCCTTCCACACACACAGCCACACAGAGCCCCCCCCACACACAGCCACACACAGCCCCCCACACACACAGCCACACAAAGCCCCCCCACACACAGCCACACAAAGCCCCCCACACACACAGCCACACAAAGCCCCCCACACACACAGCCACACAAAGCCCCCCAACCACACAGCCACACAAAGCCCCCCACACACACCCACACAGAGCACTCTACACACACTTACACAGCACAAGCAGGCAACAGGGGCACACGGAGGCACAAGCAGGCAACAGGGTCACGAAAATGGAGGCACAAGCAGGCAACAGGGTCACAAAAACGGAGGCACAAGCAGGCGACAGGGGCACGAAAACGGAGGCACAAGCAGGCGACAGGGGCACGAAAACGGAGGCACAAGCAGGCAACAGGGGCACGAAAAAGGAGGCACAAGCAGGCGACAAGGGCACGAAAACGGAGGCACAAGCAGGCAACAGGGGCACACGGAGGCACAAGCAGGCAACAGGGGCACGAAAACGGAGGCACAAGCAGGCACACGGAGGCACAAGCAGGCAACAGGGGCACACAGAGGCACAAGCAGGCAACAGGGGCACACAGAGGCACAAGCAGGCAACAGGGGCACACGGAGGCACAAGCAAGCAACAGGGGCACATGGAGGCAACTGCAGGCAGGACACTACCGGGCTGTGCCTTGGGACTGAGGACGCCGTGAAAATGGGGCATGTTATAGCGCCATAATTCTGTGAGTACTGACCCCCCTCCTTAAGGTGTGGAGCTCTCGGCACTGACCACTCGGCCGCCCGTAGCACAGGACACTGGTGGGCGTCATCACTGTACCAGCCCTCTCTTGGAAACTGGGAGCCCCGGCTCGTGCTGCTCTGCGGGGACAGGGTAGGTGGACAAATTCTGTCCGGGCAGCGAACGAGGGTGCGGCGGGCCTGCTGTGCCCGGATCCTCCTGCTGAATACTGTGAGGAGCGAAGGAGCTCCGAGTGACCAGCCCGACACTACCTCACAAAGACTGAGGGCGGAGGAAGGTGCGGTAGTGGGAGCTGTAAGAGCGACATACACCCGACTCTCCAGGACCCCCTGAATGCGCCGCCGTGCACATCGGTCGGCTCACCGGCCCCCCACGCAGCAAGGGTCATACACGGATGCACGCTTTTGAGGGGTGCTGTGTGCTCGTCCCTGCCGCTGCCTCATGGTGTTTGCGGACAACATACACCCCATTCCACGACAGGGCCACCAGGGGAGGGGGCGAGAGAGAAGGAGGGAGAATCAGCGGGAGGGAACGGACAGACGGAGAGCGGGATGGGGGGTGCCGGGGCAGGAACGGACACACGGAGAGCGGGAGGAGGGGTGCACCCAAAAACCAACAAGAGAACAATGACATTTGCTACCACACTCCTCCATACATGATGTGACATCAGCATGCACCCTGGCCTTTTCGACAGTTCACCACTCATACCCTTACTTATTGCTATAGTCATCCACAAAGAACACAACTCACTGCATACCATTCCTCTTCTTAGTAAAACCCATGGTGACCTGACAGTAGCTAATAATTGCACAGTTTTGCATGACCACAGATTGTCCCTAACAGTATCTACAACTTTAGCTCTGCACTGGTAGGCACTCTGCACACATCCCACTAAAACTTTGTTAAACATTGTTCATGACATTAAAGGTAAATGAACCTAATTTTCTATCAGAATAACACCAGATGTACCTTCTTTGTTAAATATCTCTAGAAAGAACCAAACAGCATTCTCTGTGATCACTTGATCCACAAATGTCACTTCCACTCACTTGTGATAAATGATTGATCATAGCTACTGTCTAGTTTCAATGACAGACCTAAATGTAGAAAGTAAAAAAAAAAGAGAACCAGCACCCACTGACTGCCACACACTTTCAAGGCATATAATAGAACCTTCAGCTGGAGAGATAATCACTAAATATTTATGAGTCGACCTTTCCATCCCATCCCTGACACCAAAAGCCATTCTTAATAATTATTTTGTCCAAATTATCATCCAAATAACTATATCAACATGACCCCTCCGGTGTCACAAATGAAGTGAGATGTTTCGAATCCTGGTGTAACTCAATTAATGTATGCTGCAGACATATCTAAAATTGTAAAAACTGAAATAACTTTCAATGTAGCTAGCATCTCATTGATATGCTGAAGCAGTTGACAATCCTCCAAATTTTGCGATTAAGATTGCGTAGATCCACACATAGACGCAAAGATTTACCTGCTTCAAGTGCCAACATAATTTGAGATAACTCCCCCTCTTCTATGGGCTCAATAACAGACATGGAACACAATTTGTCAAGTTCTTCCTTCAATTCTTGTCTAGGACAGAGAGGCACTGTTACAAATGGGGTTTCTGGTTCTCTAGGGCATGCACCAAAGCCAGGCAGAAACCACCACTCTAGTCAGGGCAAAGGAGGTACAAGCTGAAGATAACCCCTGCTCACCCCCTTCGTAGCTTGACCAGAGCAGTCAGGCTTTTCCTAAAGTCAATGTGTAAAGCAGTTGAGCAACACACTCATACATCAGCGACACACTAGGCACACCACAAAAGAAACTCCACACAAGGTAATATGAATTATCCATAAAAACACGTTAGAACACAATCACATATATATACTGTGCCACCAGGCTCTTGTCATGACTTCACAGGTAGTACATAAATCAGTGTGCCAATCGGGCAGTTGTCATAACTTTACATACATCACAAGGCCAATCGGGCCACTGTCATGACCATTACAGTTAGGGATAGTCAATAACTATTTGTAGAAACTGTACTTAGTATAAAGCATTAGGCATAAGCATCACATAAGTCGCACATCACTTTGTCTCAGAGGAGGCCATAGGACCATAAGTCCCCCAGAAACATTTGTGCCCCCTAATGATATCCAGCACCAACATTTAGTCGTGCACCACAGCCCACTTGTAGCAGTGCAAACACCAATACATGAACATCCCAATCAGCACAACACCTGCGCTTTCCTTTGGGTACTTTGTGTCCTTTGTACAGGCTTCCGGGCCACACACCCAACTACACCAGAAAATGCAGCAGTCCTCGTCCCCGGGGGCCTCCGTTGAGGTTTCACCCCGTTTTGGAGCACAACACCACAAGTAAGGGGTGCAACACACCCTGCCTTAACGCCAAAAATCTGGAGACCCCAATGTAGGCGAAATACCACGGGTAGGGGTGTCCCATGCTCTGCCCACGTTGACCGGGGACCTCCCTTCATGCCAAGGACTGGTCCCATGAGCGCATTGCCTGGGGCTCATCAGCCTGAGGCTCAGTCTCACTTACCATTCCCTGGGGGCTGAGCGAGTGTAGGTTGCAGCCGTCCGCTGGTCCGGTCTCCTCACATTCTGCTGCAGGCCGCCTGGTGGGGCTGGGAGGCTCCTGCCATCGTTCACAATGCACGCACCCAGGGCTGCTATCCAGCTAGGGGGTCCATGTCGAAAGCGGCTGAATGGAGCCCCAAGGCTCCGGTCTCTACTGTGTGTGTCTGGGCCCTACCCCCAACAAGGCTGAGGAAACCCACGGAGCACTCTTCCTCACAGGAGCCCCGCCAAGGACCAGGCTTCCACAGCCTGACTTCCAGTTGGCGTCACGGCTGCTCTCATCATGAGGAAGTAAGAGCCCACTTCTCAGGCTTAGAAGTTTATAGTTAGAAGCGCCCTACCCGTGCTGTACTAAGCAGGGGCGCACATCTTTGGGCCATAGGTTTTTTCAGTGCTTTTCCAGCACACTATGATATGGGAAAAATGCCACATGAGCCCCACATCTGGGCTCACCTACACCGGCCACAAAAATCCTGGTTTCAGCACCTAGACACCGCAACGGCTTATAGTTTTGTAAAAGAGGCTCAGCTAAGAAAACACACCGCCAGTGGCCCGGGACCCGTGAGCAGCATCGGAGTGGCCGCGCTAGGATTGGCTCGCTCAGGGAGGCTCGTCTGAGAAGGACGCGCTGCCATTGGTCCACCGCCAGGGTCTACACGAAGGAGCTGCGCTCCTATTGGCCGAGGACCGGAGAGGCGTGCGGCGTCATCAGGGGCTCATCCCGAGAGCCGCGCACGGATTGGACGCGCGCCTGTGCCCCTCGAGAAGAGGCGCTGCTGCCGGGGAAGTCCTTCTGCCAGCCCCTGGGACCTCGCGTGACTGCTGCCTACCCCGCGTGTGGCGAACTCGTCACCAGAGATCCCCGACTGTTGTGGAGGCATAACGAGGAGCAAGGGGAAGGTGACCGGAAGCGCTGAGAGCGCAGGAGAGACGTGGCGGAAAAGCACTCACGCAAGCAGGAAGGCGGGTGCCGGCAATGCCGGAACAGATTCGGGGGCGTTCCCGGCTTTTGGCTGACGTCGTGTGACGTAGCCAAAAGCCAAAGAATCTCGGGAACGCCGCCGAATCTGGTCCGAGATTGACGGACGGAGCCCTCTCCCAATGGCTAGCCTCCATTTATGGAGCTAGCCAATCGGAGGAGGGGGCGTATCCCGACCCACACACACAACTCAAGAGGTTTTTTGGCGCATGCGCAAAGCGCATGGCCAGGCAAAACCTAAAAACAATCTTCATTAAGTAACAAAACAAATTTGTACAATGTCGAGGTGGTTCCCCAAGTAGGGGCCACACAATACAGGTAAACAAAACCAACAATTCTTGAGAACAGACTTCTATAGACAGCTGTATAAATCTTGCTAGAGTTAGAAGCTGGTGACGTGGGGGTAGGATGTCTACGAGCTCCCGATTTACCCATTCTCCTATCCCTTTCAGCAGTGAGTCCACAACACATTTGCCTAGATTGGATACGAGAGGACCCTAGATCTCATTCCTCTCACAGGTAAACTTTAACGCCATCCCTTACAGCACTGCAATGTTTTGAGGAGGTACGAAAGTTTGCTCCGATATGTTCTTTATTGTTTCTAAAACTTAAATTTGATTGATGTGTACTTGATAACTAATAAGAAGTTTTCCAGTACCTTGTGAATAAAACATGGTACTTTGATTTGTTCTCTGTTTGTTAATTTGTGATCGTAATTTGATTTTATGGTATAAAATCTTTTCTCCTTTTCAGTCTGGGACCCCTCTGTCTATACAATTATCTACCCAGGTCCCTGTGACTGTGTTGGGTTCAACCCTGTTTGACATAACGTTTGACAAAAAAAAGCAAATCTTCCTCAGCTGAACAGAATTACACGAAACTTGGCAGAAAGGTAGATATTTACCCAGAAAGCATGCTTGTGATTTGGTGTTGATCCATTCAGGAGATTTTTGAGAAATTAAGGTTCAAACATTAGAGTTATATCAACAGTTGGATGTGAATTTAAAATTTCAAGTGTGGGGTATCTTGGATAACCATACCTTACCCTGGGAGTTAGGGAATGCTACCTTTACTTTTTTTCCCACAATGCTAGGACCAACTTCTCTTCATGTAAGAGTAGGCGCAACAGATTTTTCCCTGTTGCGGGCAGCCATTCAGTTGCTTTGGGTCTGCAAACCTGGCTTTAGGTTCATGCACCAGAAATGGATGTCAAGAACACATTTCTTTCGTCAATCAGATTTGAGCATTTTTTAAATTTAGTCCAGAGAAACCCCTTGAAAACTGGTTCGTAGTACTGTTGAACCAATTCAAGCTCACATCTAAACATTTTTAAATAGAAATTTCTCAAAAAATACTACATGGATTATGACCAAACCAAGCAAAGTTACTTTCTTGAGTACATTTCTACTTCCACGTGAAGTTTGGTGTAATTATCTTCAGGCTGTTTTTCTGTAACGTAAAGCAATGAGTCCTTTTGGAGTAAAAATAGGAAAACAAACTTTTTTGTTCCCTCTGTTTCCCATTTGTCAGATTTGCAAGAAACTTCCCATTCTAAACTCAAATTCGATGGACTCTAGTTTTTGGGAAACAAAAAAATGCCTTTTGAATGGAAACTCTGACCTAACCATATGAGTATATGTTGTTATCTATTACATTTTGATTTTAGGTATTTTTTTTATTTATTGTGAGGTCATAAGCAATGTTCCCTCTAATTATTTTCCTCTGTGTGTGGCAGAGTAAGGTCTCTGTGCGCTGCAGCCAAGGCTATGTGCGCCAAGAACCTGACCGCGCTTGTAGACCAGGGCTTTGAGTGGGATGAAAATACTCGGGGATCTTTCAAAGGGGCATAACCAATGCAATTAAGGGTGTGGCTTCAAAGCAATTAAGCTAAAAATGAGTGCATCATATAGTGTGCCACCCTACTAATATTTTGCTGCTTCTGTCATTGCCTCCGCTCACTCACCCCTTGGATGCAATTGCATCAGAGAAGCCAGCGCGTGAGCAGCGTTCTGAATGGGCTCCGATCTCACCCCAGAGAGGCCAAAGAGTGAATGTGTGGCTCCATTTGCTCCAGTTATCGAGCTCCCGGCAAAATAAGTAGGGGGATGCCGTCCACCCGCGTGGTACCCCGTCTCGAGCCCTGGCCAAGACAATTGGCTTTATCAATAGTTGTTTTTTGAATCAAGTTGTATATATTAATGAAAATGCTTCCGCTCTTGTGGTTGGGGTTGTGGCTTAATGCTTGAGCTGTCGATTTTGGAGATGGGTTTTTAGTCTCAGGTCAGCCTAAAATCCTGTGATTCTGGGCAAATCAATTAATCTCCCCATGCAGACAAAAAAATATATAATAATAAATCATGTAAAGCGCTGCAATACTTTTTCGGTTGAGTTCGCACTATATAAAAACTTGCTGCATTTCTTTTCTCCATGTTGAGTGGTGCAAACAAGACCCAAAACCCCTTCATAAATATACTCCTAAGTATCTCTCATTACTTTTTCACTCAAGGGCTTACTAGCATAAAAAAATTATGTGAGAGACCAGCGAGCACAGCGCAAGTGATTTCTCCCTGCATGCATAACTTACCTAAACTTGAATAATATAACATTTTGAAAACTTTAGTAAATGTTGCACAATGTTGGATGAAAAAACTTCAGACATTTTGGCTGGTCTCAATAAAGTTTCACCCTGGACTACTTTTGTTACATTTTTGATAATAACTGCTGCATCTTCTTTCAAAATAATTACTAGAATTACTTGGAGTATGACAAATACCGCTATCTTTGAGTATGATGAGCTTTGCCTCTAGAATTTGTTAATGGGATATACTGTCTTTTACAAATAAATATAAAACATGTTCCTTAAGTACTCTGATACCAAGAGATGAAATACTTTTCAAGAGAAAACAATACAGTACAAATAAAATGTTTCACATAAAGGGAAACTGCCGATAGTAATTCAATTTGAAAGGACAGCTTCTCTGCCAATGTAATTTGGTAACATGTCTAACGGCAGAACGATTCTTAGCCTTCATGGGGATGACAAAGAAATTTCTGCAAATGACTGCCTTACGGCTTGCATTTACTTATTTCGAGGTGGCCAGTCAGCAATCCTGGCCCGAACTCCCTTCTTAGGGACACCGGGGGTGGCAAAAATATGATGGGAACTTTCACTACATGGCGGCCCAACAGGAGACATTGCTGAAGACTCTAAAAGTGCCATTCTGTGACCTGAAACGTCTCATAAAAATCATCGGAGCGGGCTTTGGAAGATACATCTGCACCAATAGCCTGTGCAACACTTGCAACTGCTCTATCAGTCTGGGACCGCTTTGGGCTGGTCATGATGTGAAAACGTGCTTGGTGCTAGTGTGCTGCAGCAGAAAACGGAGTTATTTTGCCTTCCCCAATGCCCAATACCCTTTTGGAGAAAAGCCTCCAGCAAACAAAATGGTAGCATGGGAACTCAGAAGTGTTCATCTAGCATAGATTAAAATGTTGCACTCCTGTCTGCGCACGTTAGGTTTGTAAATTGGTACTGCCTAGAAGTCTCTTTAACTTCTTCATGGTTGCTGAAGCGCCACGTTCCAAAGTGCGAGGAAAGGCCTGGCATCACCTGTCCTGTACACATGTTGTTCGATGTATTGCTGACCTGTTTGGAGATTTAGACAGGAGTCATCCTAGATCCTGTGCAATGGTTGTCCTTCTCTGCAAACTCCTCGAAGTCTCATGTGTGGGCTTTCATATTTATACGCTTGTTGTAACCGTACTGGATGCTCGCCGACGTCTGATGGCAGGCTGCAGATTCCTACACATCATGCCTTGTTTCACTTTGTTTTGCGTGTCAATCCAAACAGTTCCCAGGTGTGACGACGGGGGGCACCGTAGGGGGGGGTTGTTCCTGCGTGTTCCAGTTGGTGTGACGAGGCTGCTCCTGTGTCCCCGAGTTTGGAAGGGTGTGGGTGGTCAGAAGGGGGTTTGGGCTGCAGCTGGAGCCCGTCCAGCCGTAGGGTGTGTTTATGTGTGTAGGGGCTGTAGCGTTACTGCTCCATGCATCTCTTCAACACAGCTGCGGTACCGGGGGTCCTCAGCCCCTCTCTCCCCGATGCTCCAGGCTGGTGAACCGGGCCTTGCTGCCCGCAAGTGCCCCCCTACTTTACAAATGCCCTCATTCAGTCCACAGCCTCTCTCTATTCAGAAAAGCCACGCATCAATTCCAAAAGCATTACGTGTGCTTTACACGTCATGCTTTTGGACTTGCTGCATTTCTTTTTTAAATAGAGCGCAGCTGGGTGCTGATTGCGGGCCGTTGTGAAAGTATTGCTGTTAAATACAGCACATGAGAGTGCTGCATTTAACAGCAATACTTTCACAACGGCCCGCAATCAGCACCCAGCTGCGCTCTATTTAAAAAAGAAATGCAGCAAGTCCAAAAGCATGACGTGTAAAGCACACGTAATGCTTTTGGAATTGATGCGTGGCTTTTCTGAATAGAGAGAGGCTGTGGACTGAATGAGGGCATTTGTAAGGCCTCAGGCAACCAGTAAATTGCCGTTTTTCGCCGCTCGCGTACTGCGGGCGGAGGCCAGAACGTGTGCGCGCTTCACAAGAGGCACTGCGCGCTCGGTGCCTTAAAGCTGCGCGGGCGCCTAGCCGCGCGGGTTAGAGGGAACACTGGTCATAAGTATTTCATTTGGTGTGTTTGTGAGGTCATAAGCATTGCATTTGCTGTGTGAGTTATTGTTTGCGTTTGTATGAGTTGTGGATATTTTTCTCAGTAAGGTGCTCAGTACATTTTGTATACCCCGAAATAAATAGCAACTAACACTCAATATGCTCTCCCTATAGGGAAAGGGCTGGGAACAAATCCCAATTAAATAGATGTGGGGGTTAAATTGCATATTTAAGGTGCTGCAAGGTCATTGTGCCAAGAGGTTGTGTCATAACTCTATTATGTCCTTCACTTTAACAGGAAGTAGCTAGCAAACCTCCCTTGTTATTTAAAATCATTTAAAATCAATGCAGTCCAATTCACTCTAGAATGCTCGTCTAGTGAACAGAATAGGGTTCATAAGGAACTTTACTGGGCAGCATGGGATATGGTTAACCAAGATTAAGTCTACAATATGACTTAGTCATTGTTTCTACTCATATTAGGTAATCTATTCTAGGTATAAAAAAATGTGTTGCAAAAAGCCAAGAACTAAGCCTAGTTGCAGGCTAAAATGTTGAAAGAGTTAAAACCGTGCAAGGCACTGACTGGTGGGGCAAATATTTAACCCACTGACAGGACCTTAAACAAAATCCAAGCAGTGCCCTTACGCTTAACGCCACAGCTCTCAATCGTGGTCCATTTTAAACAGTGTTTATGTCGGGCCATGATTAAGAGCACTGGAGTTGAAGCTGAAGGCACTGCGAGTTTCTCACAGTGCATATCAATGAGTTAAATATATATTTTTTAAATTAAATATTTACCTACCTACTGCCTTGTGCTATGTGCTCCTCTTCTTCCTCTCGGCAGTTGATGGCTCGAGAACAGGCTCCCAGAGCCACATCCAACTCTTCGCTACCAATCCTGGCACTGCTCTCATGGTGTTCAGCCAGCATTAGAGAAGCACCAAAATTGGCTGGAGAGCGCTAGTTAGACGCTCCTTCAAGCACTGGGGGCCTGTGCTTGCTCTCCACTCATCTATCTAAGACAGCTTGGATTGGAGTGTTTAAAGTGAGCATGTCAGACTGGCTATCACAAGACATTACAAAAGGGGGTACAAAAAGGGGTGGTGATGAACATCTGAACCAATCAAACACTCACTCCCAGTCAACAGATCTGGGTTTAATCCATCACCGTTCTTTAGCCCACTCTGCCACCCCAGCAAAACACACAAGATGATGGAAGGAATGTTGCACAATGGCAAAACATTCACCCCAGTCACAGTTCTGGGTTTAATCCATCGTTATTTTGCTCACCAAGCCACCCCAGTTCAGACATGGCGATATGCAAATCAGTCTTGACCCTGTGCCTCATGGGAACAGTCCAGACCGAACTGCCAAGCCATGTCTTTCCTGGACCGGAATCAAGCATCCTAGGACCGGTTTCCGGCTATCAGCCATCTTCAGACAGGATAGCTTGATTCCAGTGGCGTAGTGAGCACGGGACCCACGTCTGGGCATACCCTTCCCACATAGGGTGAACAGCAAAACACACAAGATGATGGATGGAATGTTGCACAATGGCAAAACATTCACCCCAGTCACAGATCTTGGTTTAATCCATCGTTATTTTGCTCACCAAGCCACCCCAGTTCAGACATGGCCATATGCAAATCAGTCTTGACCCTGTGCCTCATGGGAACAGTCCAGACCGATCTGCCAAGCCATGTCTTTACTGGACCAGAATCAAGCCTCCTAGGACCAGTTTCTGGCTATCAGCCGTCTTCAATGTGTTAACTGCCAGTACTTATTTTTAAACGCGGATAAAAAATAGAAAATAATTCTTTTGTGAGAGACTCCCCATGCTGACCGTTATGAATTCCAGGCAAAGTGCTGAGCGGATGGTTAGGTTAGGGAGTTAAAAAACAAGTTGATTTTTCCTTGAATACCGGCATATGTTAACCTATATTTCTAGTGGTATGCTAATATGTACCTGTGGGAGAGAGGGTTTTGTAATATTTGACTGCTCAATTTGTTAAAATGCAACAGGCATCAAAGTTTGAGCGGATGTTTATTAGTTAAATAAAAATGAAAGTATACCATTATACAACTTCATTAATTCTCAAAACACTAACTAAATATGGATAACTACCAATAAGATGGCCAAAAAATAAATATGGATAAATAGAGACGGAAATGTTCAAAATCATAAATACCATAAACCTGGGAGCCCTCATTGCAACCCAAAAAAACAATTAAATAATAACAGTAATGTGTCTATTTCAGGTTACAGCTAGTTGTATCAGATATGCAAATAAATGCCTTGATACAAAGGGCCGAATCACAGAGGTATCAAGAATATGTAAAAGAGTGCTCCTATATAGAAAGATTGCTTTAAGAACACCTGCATGGTTATGCTATTATATTGTATATATGTAAGTCATCAAGTTAATATCAGAGAAGACATATTCCATCGAAAACACTTATTTGAAAAACATTACTGAAAGTGTGCAATGTGACACAAGCATAATGTTCTATCCTGGAAACTTCAAGTTGTGTGACAATGCTATATTTTTATTAGTTAAAAAAATATATCACATTTTTGGGGGGGGGGTGCCTGAGCACCTAGCAACATGGCAGCGTTCTTGCGCGGCTCCCACACGTTGCTTACAATATTCCCAAAAATCCTATTAAATATCCACTAATCCAGTGCCATCACAGAAAGAAATTATGCCATGGATGCACTGTTGACCATGGAAGAGGACACATGAACTTCAAGTAGTGGGTTAACAGAGCAGATGAGCCCGGCACGCAGCCCTGCTGCAGCAGCAGCCGCGACATGACGGTGGCATCCAGTATGGCTGACCGCGAGTGCTAAAGAATGCTTTGTGAGCCTGGGGAGGAAAGGAGTGCATGGTACACCCCCCAGTAAGCCCTAGACAGACAGGGTGTGGTCTGAGAACGGGGCAAGACACTATGTGGAGGACTTATCTGTCGGCTTGCGGGCCTACAGTAGAGAGCTCCAGCTTACGGACGGAGGTGAGTGCAGCACTGGGGGAAGGGCACAGGGGCGGATCCTCCACTAGGACGGAGGAGCGTCGCCCCACTGCTTTCTCTCAGTGCGAGAAGACCAAATCATAAAATGGTAATATCTTTCAGTTATTACCATTTTATGTTTGCTTTGCGCATTGCGGGCAAGTGGGCAGGGTTGCTCTGCGAGCAGGGCAGGAGTAGTTTTGCCCACACCTAAGTGTGCAAAGACCGTTTGGTCAGCCCTCTCGGGCCGCCCAAGCCAGTCATGCGCACTCTGCCCTTCTCCACGCAGGCTGCATTGCAGCCTGCATGGAGAACATGCCCATCCCATTAGCCCCTGGCTGGGCTCCGTCCCGACCAATCACATTGCTGCTTGCAGCATTGTGATTGGCTTAGGGGAGTGAATCTGGCTGCCTGCTTCCTGTTAATTTCAGAGGCAGGAGAGCAGGTGTTAAGAAGATGCGGGTCCCGGCGGAAAGATAGGTTTCATTTTCTTAAAATAATTCCAGCAAAACCCCCTGCGCATCCAACCCCCGTGACCATTCGCGCCCACGCCCCCAACCGCAAGCAATGCCAGCCGCTACTGGACGAGCATGACACTGCCTGAATATTCTACTCTGACGTTTCCCACGGACACAAACGAAGCAGAGAGGCCCAGGTCCCACAGAATGGACAATGAGAATTGAGGATTGGAGAGGGGCAGCTTCGAGAAGAACATGTCGCCTATGCATTATAGGAACCTGGCAGTGCAGCGCATGACCCCTGATTGTGAGATAGGAGCACAGGGGCAGCTGGAGCCCTGTGCAGCACTGATTCACTCACTTTGATGAAGAACACACCAACCGGGGTAGAGTGGGGGGGTTGCGCAAGAGGGGCTTCTACCCAACTTCAGGAACGATATGACCCTTCTCCTTTCCCGCCACTCACCATCCTGGAGATTTTCCCTGCTGCCTCCTCGGGATAAGCAGAGTGTGGAGGCTGCTCTTGTGGAGGGAGCTTTGTGGAGGGTCCTGTGGGAGAGCGAGGGGAGTGAATTAAGCAGTGCCCCGCCATATGATGCCAACAGTACGGTCCCCAGCTTGGCACCTCCATCATGGACAGAGACAAGCCAGGAAAAAAGGGTTCATCACAATAAACTGGACAAATAGGCTTTCTTTACACCCCCCCCCCCCCCAGCTTCGAGAAGATATGAGACAAGAGGCCCAGCAGGCGGGAACTTTGGAGCCGCAGGTGGATCGAGGAGAAACCATTTAAATGGATTTAATGTATCAAAGACAGAAAATTCACTTTAGAAACTAAAATTGATAGTGTGCCTGTTGAGATGTCCTTGATGCACAGATGGTACAAAAGGGGGTGGTGATGGACGGAGCATCTGAATCAATCAAACACTCACACCCAGTCAAAAGATCTGGGTTTAATCCACCACCGTTCTTTAGCCCACTCTGCCACCCCAGTTCAGACATGGCTATATGCAAATCAGTCTGACCCTATGCCTTATGGGAACAGTCCAGCCCGAACTGCCAAGCCATGTCTTCCCTGGACCAGAAACAAGCATCCGAGGACCGGTTTCTGGCATTCCAGCTGTCTTCAGCCCGGCTTGCCTGAATCCAGTGGCAAAGTGAGCAAGGGACTCACGTCTGAGTATACCCTGCCACACTTATGGCGGCCAAAAGCGGTGCAAAAGGGGGTTGTGATGGACGGAGCATCTGAATCAATCAAACACTCACACCCAGTCAAAAGATCTGGGTTTAATCCATCACCGTTCTTTAGCCCACTCTGCCACCCCAGTTCAGACATGGCTATATGCAAATCAGTCTGACCCTGTGCCTTATGGGAACAGTCCAGCCCGAACTGCCAAGCCATGTCTTCCCTGGACCGGAAACAAGCATCCGAGGACCGGTTTCTGGCATTCCAGCCGTCTTCAGCCCGGCTTGCTTGAATCCAGTGGCAAAGTGAGCAAGGGACTCACGTCTGAGTATACCCTGCCACACTTATAGCGGCCAAAAGCGGTACAAAAGGGGGTGGTGATGGACGGAGCATCTGAATCAATCAAACACTCACACCCAGTCAAAAGATCTGGGTTTGATCCATCACCGTTCTGAGGGGCTGAAGACGGCTGGAATGCCAGAAACCGGTCCTCGGAAGCTTGTTTCCGGTCCAGGGAAGGCATGGCTTGGCAGTTCGGGCTGCACTGTTCCCATGAGGCACAGGGACAGACTGATTTGCATATAGCCATGTCTGAACTGGGGTGGCAGAGTGGGCTAAAGAACGGTGATGGATTAAACCCAGATCTTTTGACTGGGTGTGAGTGTTTGATTGATTCAGATGCTCCGTCCATCACCACCCCCTTTTGTACCGCTTTTGGCCACCATAAGTGTGGCAGGGTATATTCAGACGTGAGTCCCTTGCTCACTTTGCCACTGGATTCAAGCAAGCCGGGCTGAAGACGGCTGGAATGCCAGAAACCGGTCCTCGGAAGCGGTCCAGGGAAGACATGGCTTGGCAGTTCGGGCTGCACTGTTCCCATGAGGCACAGTGTCAGACTGATTTGCATATAGCCCTGTCTGAACTGGGGTGGCAGAGTGGGCTAAAGAACGGTGATGGATTAAACCGAGATCTTTTGACTGGGTGTGAGTGTTTGATTGATTCAGATGCTCCGTCCATCACCATCCCCTTTTGTACCACTTGATGCACACATAGCTCCATAAAGTAACTGACAGGGTGAGGTTGGTGGAACTGACTGTTGTCACGCTGTACGCTGAAGTAAGAACTCTAAAATCAATTGTATTTGTGTTTAAAAAGAACATAGCTATTCTGCAGGCCCTTGTTGAGAATGTAAAGGGCCGCTCGAGTTGAAGTAACCTAATCCTAATGGGGTGCCTGAGGATGTAGAGGGCTCCAGTGTCGACCTATTTGGGGAGGAACTTATTATGAAACATCTTACACCAGGGTGCATCTCCAGGTTCTCTTCAGTGAAGCATGTGCATGGAGCTCCAGTCCCCCACCCCAGCTGCTTCACCCACTTTAGACTATAATAACTGGGATATTCAATTACTGGGATTGAGATGCCATACTACAGACTTCCCAATGCTAAGGGGGACCTAAAATTTTGAAAACACCACAATATGCATCTTCCCAGACCTTACCATTGCCATACAAACGCAAAAGTGCTCCTTGGCTGAGGTTAAACGTCGCTTACAACGCTTTTGGATGCAGTTCCCATCCAAATTATGTGTCATTGCTGAGGGGCAAACAGGGACCTTCCTGACCCTGGAGGAAGCTTGGGACTGTCTGGATGGGTGGAGACTTGTGCAGCATTGATCACAGCAGTGCCTGATTGATGGAAATCGTCAGCAGCAACCACGGAAAACGGGGCCTGACAAGGTAGACCCTGCCTTGGACTATGAGACACCACTATTGACTGAGTACACTTGCACCCAGGACTCAGACACTCCTCGGTAATACGTGGACATGGAAGATTCCTGCACACGAGAGTCTGAAGCTAAGTGATGGCTTTGATTCCTGGTGGGGGTCTGTCCAACCTAATTTCCACTAGCCAAACACCAATAAATGGGGACCTGGGTACTGTGAGTACAATGTATATGTACTGATGGATATCAGCAGCAACTGATAATGTTCATAGGGGGTGCTGATTTGCAACAAATACTAGCTTTTTTCAGTTTTTCAGATAACAAGCTATATTATGTTTATGGTGAGAGGCTCCCAACAAATTGGTGTGGCGGGTAGTTTCGAACGAGAGGTGGAGAGAGAACATTGTTGGGTGCGTGTTGGGGGGACCATTTGGGATAGACAACCAATATCCTGAGCAGTGTGGTTAAATGCTGAAGATGCATTGTGTGCAGACCTAGCATGGTGCAGCTAATTCTGGTAAAGTTATACCAGTCAAATGGTAGATACCGTAGGTATCCCGAGTGAAGGGCATATATCGCTGCTCTCCTGGAATGTCAATGGCATAGGACGTAAAATAAGAATGAAGTGTAATCTTCCAATATCTCAGGAGACATGCTCCAGTTATGGTGTTAGTCCAGGAGGGATCACTGACATAATATCGAATACACAAATATAGAATTACCAAAATATCGAGGAAAAAATATAGAATGCAAAAATATCGAATTCCTATCTCCAAACAGGTAAGTACAAAAATATTGAATCAAAAATATTGTTTTAAAAAATATAGTTAGTCAAAATATCGATTTTTTTAAATGTCTTAAAAGTAATTTAAAATTAATGAAATCATAAATATAATTAACTAAAACATATTTAAAAATACTTAAATAACCTTAAAATTATTAAATAATTAATTTGTTATAAGAAAACATGCAATTTTATTTTTTAATACAAATATATACATTAACATAATATTAATAAAAAATATACAATATTTTTACCGTAAGATAACGGGAGGGTAATATTTACTATTACCACTCCAGTGAGTGAAACAGTAGGGAAAACATTGGATAGCATAGGGGTAAAATTTACTATTCCCACTCCAGTGAGTGCAACATTAGGGAAAGCGTTGGATAGCGTAGGGGTAAAAATTACTATTCCCACTCCAGAGAGTGCAACAGTAGGGAAAGCGTTGGATAGCTTAGGGGTACAAATTACTTTTCCCACTCTAGTGAATTTAACAGTAGGGAAAGTAATGATGTAATATATTAATAAAAATAAATTAAATATTAATACCAATAAAACATTAATGAAAATGAATTGCCAATTTAATATTATATCATAATTAATCAATTATAAATACAAATACATATTAGTTATTAAAATTAATTACCTATTGATAATTAACAACTAAACAATCTTCAAAAACAAAAACAATTAATAATACAAATTAATACCAATTAATAATTAATTAACAGTAAATTAATTATCAATACACATACATTATTTTTAAGATGTAATTAATTACAATTAAATTACTTCCCACCCTATTCCCCTATAAACCCACAATCCACTACAGAAAATAAATGAATACAATTATCGTATTTATCAAATATTACATTAATACAAATTATTTACCAATTATTAAAAATTAATTACCAATTAACAATTAATTAACAATAAATAAAAAATCAATTCCAATAAATAAATAAACATTATTTACCTAATTACAATTAAATTACTTCCCACCCTATTCCCCTATAAACCCACAACCCGCTACAGAAAATAAATTCATAAAATTAACATAATTATCAATTAATCAATTATTAAAAATTAATTACCAATTAAAAATTAATTAACAATTAATTCAAAATGAATACCAATAAATAAATAAAAATATTTAATTAATTACAATTACATTACTTCCCACCCTATTCCCCTATAAACCCACAACCCGCTACAGAACTAAAACACAAAATTAAATTAAAAATAATTAGTAATTTCTAAAAATATATTTTTAATTTAATATAATTAAATTACTTCCCACCCTATTCCCCTATAAACCCATAACCCGCTTCAGAATTAAATTACGCAAAAATTAAATAACATAAAATTCATTATTTAAAATAAATTACAAAAATAATATACACTTTTCACACATATATTAACATACAAAACACTTTAAAAAATTCGATATTATTAAAAATTCGATATGTTTTAATACCTATTGTTATATACTTTGATATTTTGACTTTCTATATTTTAAAAAATCAATATTATATTACTTACCTTCAATCCGATATTTTTCACCACTATATTCTGTCCATTCGATATTTTATCCATTCTATATTTTGACTTTGATATTCTGGTAATTCTATATTTTGAATTCGATATTTTGTCTTGTTACCTCCAGGGGATCCAACAGAGAGGAAACAACTGTAAAATGCTGACAAGAAGACCTTTCACCTACTTGCACATGCGGGACACTCCTCTGGAGCTCATGTAGTTGTGTATTGCTAAAAAGAACCTTTCCGTTGGCGATGATGAAAGTCATAGGAGATCACCAGGGGCGCTTTGCATTAGTGATTTGTAGGTGGAATGGACCTGATAATCAGCTCGGTCCACTCACCCCCACTTGCCCTTCATGAAGCAGGACCAGCAGACTTGTGGACCCACCTTCTGTGGTTTCCTGAGGGACAATTAATCCTAGGTGGTGACTTTAACCTGGTTATGGACGACATAGTTGATAGGTTCCAACAAGGGGGCAACTTGCACTATTTATAAATATGTACGACTGGTTGGACATCTGGAGGCAGTGTAACCCCTCTGTGCGACAGTAATTATACGTACACATATTCATGCCTGGACTATATATCCACACAAGGGTCATAGATGCCTGCATCATTCAGGCAACATTCTTAGCTACGGAGATATCAGACCATTCACTGCTTACTGCAGAGCTTATTATATGTAAATGAGAGGACTTCAAATGATGGAAACTAGACCCCTGGTTGCTGAAGCAGGAGGAAGTAGTGGACCACCTGTCTCACACCACTGGCAACTGTTTTAGGGGAAATGGGCACTTGGTGCTATCACAGATGCTGTTGGAGGCATATCAAACAGTTCTAAGAAGGTAGGTGATAGCCTTAGCCAAAGCCAAATGCAGGGAGAGGTGGGAAGTAATGCAACACACTGTGGGACATCTTCTCCAACTGGAAAGACTAAAAGTGTTACATCCCACTGATTACTCACAACACTGATTAGACTTGCCCACTGGGAATACCATGACCTGGCTACGAACAGTGCCCGCAGCCATTATATAGCCAGTTAGCCGAGACTTTACAAAGTTGGCAACAAAGCGGGGAAACTATTGGCCTGACTGAGTAAAAGGGAGGAAGAGGTGAGCTGGGTGGGAGGGATACAAACGGAGACAGATGAGATACTAATAGGTAATGCCAACATTTCCAGCAAGTTCGGCCATCATTACTCGCACTGATAGGCATCGGCACAGACCAGCACCACAGAGGAGATATAGGACTTCCTCTGAGACATTCCACTTTCTTGGCTCTCTATTGCTGACAATGCAGCACTAGACGCTCCTCTGACACCGGTGGAAATTGAGAACGTCATAAGAACCATACAGTCTGGCAAGGTCCTAGCGGACTCCCTATCGAGGCGTTCAAATGTATGGCATGCAAAGTATCTAGTCACTTCTTCCAAATGTATGAAGTGATGCTCATAGAGGGTAATCTGACTAAAGAGACTCACTTGGCAGCAATAGTAGTCGTCCACAAGGCAGGCAAACGAATAAACCAATGCTATTCCAACAGGCCTATCTCTCTCCTGTATACTGAGATTGAAATACTGCCAAAGTATTAGCAAATCAGTTGGTGCGCGTAATCATGACCCTAGTACATTTTGACCAGTCTGGCTTCATACCGGGTAGGAATAGAGCCTTTATACAGACATTGTGGGTCTGCCCTGCCCTGCGATCATACTGTCAGAGTGTGATATAAACTTTGGCCCGGGTTACAGGGCTACCCCTGACCTTGGAGTGTATTTCTGTGTTCAAGAAGTGTAGGGTGACCAGGAGTTTACCAGATTCCATCGCCTTTTCTGGAATTTTGGACTTTCAGCAGCCTGGCGCAACATTGCACAATTGTGGAGTTCTCCAATACGGCCTCACTTGGAACGATGGACTATGGACATGGACTGGTGCATGAAAGCTTAGAAATTTATATATGAAGGGAGGGGTTGCCCGACCAAATTCCGAAAGATCTTGGGTACATGGCAGAGGCATTGTGGCAGTTTATAGTCATATAAACGCCTTGACGCCCTTGGGCTAAGTTTGCGCTTTAGAAGTCTAATATTCATTCATTCATATGCACGTACCAAACACCCAGGAGTACACAGTTTACCTAGCAATGCCTTTGAAGTACACCAACTGGTATCTATAGTACTGCCCCACTTGCATGGTCACTACAGAAAGTCAATTCTCTAATATGACTGATGACCAATTTGTGCACTGGGCCACGCTTTGCAGGATGTATTGCTTATCTTGTTTTTTCTATAAAATGTGTATCACACTGAAAAATGTGAACAATCATGTACAAATAATTTCCTATCAAATTCTTTCCACATTACAAGTAGGGCTCCCGGTTTTATGTTATTTATTTTTTGAACATTTCCGTCTGTATTTAACTATATCTATATTTTTGTAAACTTTTTTCTGTATTTATCCCTATTTATTATGGGTTTTATAAAAAAAATAACGTTGAAACTGGTATATTTCCACATTTATTTAACCAATAAATATGCAGTCTTGCTTGAATGCCTGCCAGGTTTCAGTGATATGAACACCCGCAGAAATTGAATTAATGCCCTTATATGAAAATATGCACATTTCAGAATCAGCCTTGTGCATATCTACTGCTGTTTAAGCCTCTTTACTAAAATTCCTTTTTTTAAACCCCCATACCTAGCAATTCACACAGTAATTGGCCTGTCAGACATGGCTAAGTGTACTTAGAATTACTCAAAAAGCACCCAATTTTCGTTTTTATCCAGATTTAAAAATAAATACAGACAAGAAAATAAATGGGTTTCTGCATGTATTTATCTGTAAAAATCAATAAAAACGGAAAACCTGGAGCCATAATTACAAGTCAAAGAACCATAGAAATAATCAAAGGTTAAAGCATTTAAAAGTAAGGGGGGGGGGGTTGGTTTACTTGTAAATATAAGTGGATAGTTTTCAAGGAGTAAATAAAACGTTCTCCTTGTATTAGCCATTTTCTTTGGATTGTATCCCAATGTAAAGCTGCTCAATGCACTGCCTTGCATTACTTTGTGTCAAGAGGGTCTTCCATGGGTGGTGATCGATGTTCCCATGCAACCTCACATTGGTTAGGACGTAAACCCTATCTACAAAGTAATGTACACAGGGATTTGCTCCAAAATCTATTGCCTACCTGAGGCAGGCATAATGAGGAGAAATGTTTTAATTTCTCCTTGTTTTCCCCACTTTGCATGTGTGCCACATTGTACAGCACACATGCAAAAAGGGGATGCCTTAAAGCATATCTTTGTAATTTTAAGAGACCCCTTCTGGTACAAAACCTATGGGTCCCACAGCGCAGACAACCTTGCAATGTGGTAAAAGGGTGCTGGCAGTAAACATGGTGCTATTCTGCCCTTTCTCTTTCACACAACGCAGTGCAGCAACTTTACTTTCTTCACAGAGGTGTAACTCAGGATCCCGCAGCCCCCGCGATACAGGGGGGCCTCCAAGCTCCAGGGAGCCCCTCAGCACCATATTCTGGCTGGAGAGCTCCTGATTGAGTCCAGAGGGGGGGCCTCCACGTACCTTGCAGGCCCCCCCCTCAAGTTTTGTTACATCAGTGAGTGTATTATGGGACTTCTATATAAGCCTGCGCCTAGATTGAAAATCTTTACAGTCTTGTTCAGTTCTGTGAGACCTGAACATAAATATTAGTGTGGCTTGGGCCCCATGGGGACTACATGTGGCACTTGAGGCCTAGTGTTGAACTGTTCTTATTATAAGGAAGTTGTCTTCTGACAGCTTGTGTAAGAAAATAAATGACTGGGGGGCCTATAAGCAAGAACCTCGTTAAAATTATTGCAGTTTTAGCGGCATTAAACTGTGCAGGACATCTAACCTGGGCTTCTATTGGAATTCTATAATGCATATTAGCAAGCCCATCATTGCAGTTTTAGCTGTAGTTTCCTGCCGCTAAAACGACGATCATTTTAACGAGGTTCTTGCTAATATGCCCCAGGGTTACTTTGAGAGATCACAGTTATCCCATATGTTATTTAGCATCATAGTACAGGGCAGATATGTTGTTAAAGGCCCACTCTCAGGATCATGAGCATGTCTATCATGGGGAGAGAGGAGAGATAGGTGGAGGGGCCGCTCCCAGCAAGCAGTCGGATAATTCCAGTGTCCCTGGTGATGATGCTACCGTAGACTGGCCCCTCTGAGCGACAATATGCTAAGGCAGGGCGAGGCCCGGGAGAAACGGTGGCATGTAGGTGAAAGGGCCACTTGGCAGCCATGACCAGCTCTCTGCCGCTCTGGTGCAGAGAGAGGAGCCGCTGCATAGTGGGACGTCACTGACACAAGTAACTCAGGGGGTTAACAGCGTTGCTTTAAGTCTACGCTTTAAAAAGACCCAAGCTATGTTCTACCCCATCAGTGGTAGCAAGCGCTATATAAATGCAAAGCGTTTTCCCTCCACTATCCTCCTCAATCCAAATAACTGACTAACATATCCACCTCTCAAATTACTTTCATATTTTCACTATACCAATTCACCACTAATCCTTTATGGGTTCCGGAGTAGCACTCGCCCAAAAAGCGCTTTGACGCCTCGTCAGGGGTAGTAAGCACCATATAAAAGCAATTACAATACTTGCAGCTTAGACTTCTGCAGACTGAGGTCGACAGGGAATCTTGCCGGCCTGTTGCCCGCCCCACAGCTTTCACAATCGCGCGCCCCCTGAGATCTCTGTCCGAGTCTCCACCCCCCCCCCCCCCACCCCCCCACACACAATGTGTGCTCCATGGCTCAGTGTCTGACCCTTCCACCCGGAGGTCAAAGGTCATATCTAGCTTTTAGTACTTGGAGACCCACTTGACAGCTGTTCAGTGGTTGGACACTGTAGCTCAGTGGGTTCATCGCCTGCGGCTGAAAACATTGATCAAAGAACTAACTCAGCCTTACTTAGTCTCGAAATCGATAAAAAAACCAATTATCGCCGCTGGGTTGTGCAATTAAATGTATTATTATAGCACAAACGGACCTTTCAGAATTTGGGTGTGGACTCGAAGTATGAAAATGACCAGCTTTCAGTGAGTCAGTTTCCTTGAAGTTCAATTACAACTGGTAAGAACGGTGGCATTTTTATTAGCCTCATCCAAGTGGGGCATGCGTGGGATGGGCGGTCAGAAATACGGTTGTCCCGACTAGTCGTGATATGTGCCGTAATTCATGCTACCGCACATAGTGCAATGACTATTTGTGTGATCAGCACCGCACTCAAGATTTTTTTTCACCTCAGCAATTTTGGCAGATAAAACTTGCTGAAATTTACTGGGGTAAAAATGCCATGTAGATAAGAGGACTTGCATGTTATGCATCATTTTTACAGCAATGTTCCTAATCAGCTCTTATTTATCACACCCAGTAAATTCCAAATTCCTGTAGTGCATGTTATGCCCCATTTTCCCCGCTATAATACTAATAGTTATTTATTGCGCCCAATAAACTCCAATTGTCGCGCTATTGGGCTATGGGGCATATTATCAAGGACCGGTGTTAATATTATCGCCGTTTTATCTGCAGGAAACTGCTGATAAAACGGCGATAATGGGCTTGATAATATGCCCTTGTTAATTCCCATAGAAGCCCATGTTCTGATGTTAACATGGGCTTCTATGAGAATTAACAAGGGCATATTATCAAGCCCAGGGCGATAATTTTAACACCGGTCCTTGATGATATACCTCTATATCCATGCGAAAAACATTTCCTCCTTTTCCCGGCCTACCGTAAACGGGACCGGGGATAATGAGGGTAAATAGTGGATTCCCTTCTCACTCCGTTATTGAGATTCCCGGATAACGAGGCCAAGCTTAGAATGGTCACTGACACCAACATCCTCTGTAAACATGAAGGGGTTCGAGCAGCAAGAGGCCAAGAACGATTTGTGCGCCGAGACTTACCTCTCCTCTCATACAGAAAGGAGACGACTGCACATCAAGGTAGACATACGTCGTTGCAGGGTTGTGCCTACCATGTGACTGAGGCATGTATGTGTGTTTGGGAAAAGGTGTGATGCATCTGTTGTATGCACAAGCCGAACTTCGGCTGTGTACTGTGTAGCTAGCTTGCACTATTCGCCTTAATGCTACACCTGCTGTGTTTGAAGGAAGCTTGCACAGCTCCTGTGTGCGCTGGACGTTATGTATATATAGAAGCTTGGACAGCTCCTGCCACAGCTGGACGTAAGCTATATATGAAAGAAGCTTGCACACCTCCTGTCTGCGCTGGATGTTATGTATATATAGAAGCTTGGACAGCTCCTGCACAGCTGGGCGTAATCTATATATGAAAGAAGCTTGCACAGCTCCTGTCTGTGTTGGACGTTATCTATATATAGAAGCTTGGACAGCTCCTGCCACAGCTGGGCGTAATCTATATATGAAGAAAGCTTGTACAGCTCCTGTCTGTGCTGGACGTTAGTTATCTATATATAAAAGGAAGCTTGGACAGCTCCTATCTCTGTACTGGACGTGATCTATATATAAAAGGAAGCTTGCACCGCTCCTGTCTGCGCTGGGAGTAATCGATATATGAAAGAAGCTTGTACAGCTCCTGTCTGCGCTGGGCATTATCTATATATGAAAGAAGCATGGACAGCTCCTGTCTGCGCTGGACGTAATCTATATATGAAAGAAGCTTGGACATCTCCTGTCTGCCCTAGGCGTTATCTATATATGAAAGAAGCATGGAGAGCTCCTGTCTGTGCTGGACGTAATCTATATATGAAAGAAGCTTGGACATCTCCTGTCTGCCCTGGGCGTTATCTATATATGAAAGAAGCTTGGACAGCTCCTGCCTGCACTGGATGTAATCTATATATGAAAGAAGCTTGGACAGCTCCTGTCTGCACTGGACGCAATCTATATATGAAAGAAGCTTGGACAGCTCCAGTCTGTGCTGGACGCTAGTTATCTATCTATAAAAGGAAGCTTGGACAGCTCCTGCCTGTGCTGGACGTTATCTATATATGTAAGAAGCTTGGACAGCTCCTGTCTGCACTGGACGTAATCTATATATGAAAGAAGCTTGGACAGCTCCTGCTGTGCTGGACGTTATATATATATATGAAAGAAGCTTGGACAGCTCCTGTCTGTACTGGACGTAATCTATATATGAAAGAAGCTTGGACAGCTCCTTTCTGCACTGGATATAATCTATATATGAAAGAAGCTTGCACAGCTCCTGTCTGTGCTAGACGTTATCTATATATAAAAAGAAGCGTGGACAGCTCCTGTCTGTGCTGGACGTTAGTTATCTATACATAAAAGGAAGCTTGGACAGCTCCTGTCTGTGCTGGATGTTATCTATATATGAAAGAAGCTTGGACAGCTCTTGTCTTCCCTGGGCGTTATCTACATATAAAAGGAAGCTTGGACAGCTCCTGTCTCTACTGGACGTGATCTATATATAAAAGGAAGCTTGCACCGCTCCTGTCTGCCCTGGGCTTTATCTATATATGAAAGAAGCTTGTACAGCTCCAGTCTGCCCTGGGCGTTATCTATATATAAAAGGAAGCTTGCACAGCTCCTGTCTGTGCTGGACGTTATCTATATATGAAAGAAGATTGGACAGCTCCTGTCTGTGCTAGACGTTATCTATATATGAAAGAAGCTTGTACAGCTCCTGTCTGCCCTGGGTGTTATCTATATATAAAAGGAAGCTTGCACAGCTCCTGTCTGTGCTGGACGTTATCTATATATGAAAGAAGATTGGACAGCTCCTGTCTGTGCTGGACGTTATCTATATATGAAAGAAGCTTGGACAGCTCCGGTCTGCACTGGACGTAATCTATGCTGGTTGTAATCTATATATGAAAGAAGGTTACACCGCTCCTGTCTGCGCTGGGCATTATCTATATATGAAGGAAGCTTGTACAGCTCCTGTTGGGGCTGTGCATTATCTATATATGAAAGAAGATTGGATAGCTCCTGTCTGCACTGGACGTAATCTAAATATGCAAGAACCTTGCACAGCTCCTGTCTGTGCTGGACGTTATCTATATATGAAAGAAGCTTGGACAGCTCCTGTCTGCGCTGGGCATAATCTATATATGAAAGAAGCTTGTACATCTCCTGTCTGCGCTGGGCGTTATCTATATATGAAAGAAGTCTGGACAGCTCCTGTCTGCACTGGACGTAATCTATATATGAAAGAAGCTTGCACAGCTCCGGTCTGCGCTGGCCGTTATCTATATATAGATGCTTGGACAGCTCCTGTCACAGCTGGGCGTAATCTATATATGAAAGGAAACTTGGACAGCTCCTGTCTGTGCTGGACGTTAGTTATCTATATATATAAGGAAGCTTGGACAGCTCCTGTCTGTGCTGGACGTTAGTTATCTATATATAAAAGGAAGCTTGCACCGCTCCTGTCTACGCTGGGAGTAATCGATATATGAAAGAAGCTTGGACAGCTCCTGTCTGTGCTGGACATTATCTATGTATGAAAGAAGCTTGAACAGCTCCTGTCTGTGCTGGACGTTATCTATATATGTAAGAAGCTTGGACAGCTCCTGTCTGCACTGGACGTAATCTATATATGAAAGAAGGTTGGACAGCTCCTGCTGTGCTGGACGTTATCTATATATGAAAGAAGCTTGGACAGCTCCTGTCTGTACTGGACATAATCTATATATGAAAGAAGCTTGGACAGCTCCTTTCTGCACTGGATGTAATCTATATATGAAAGAAGCTTGCACAGCTCCTGTCTGTGCTGGACGTTAGTTATCTATATATAAAAGGAAGCTTGGACAGCTCCTGTCTGTGCTGGACGTTATCTATATATAAAAGGAAGCTTGCACCGCTCCAGTCTGCGCTGGGAGTAATCGATATATGAAAGAAGCTTGGACAGCTCCTGTCTGTGCTGGACGTTATCTATATATGAAAAAAGCTTGGACAGCTCCTGTCTGTGCTGGACGTTATCTATATATGTAAGAAGCTTGGACAGCTCCTGTCTGCACTGGACGTAATCTATATATGAAAAAAGCTTGCACAGCTGCTGTCTGTGCTGGACGTTATCTATATATAAAAGGAAGCTTGGACAGCTCCTGTCTGTGTTGGATGTTATCTATATATGAAAGAAGCTTGGACAGCTCCTGTCTGCACTGGGCATAATCTAAATATGAAAGAAGTGTGTACATCTCCTGTCTGCCTTGGGCGTTATCTATATATGAAAGAAGCTTGGACAGCTCCTGTCTGTACTGGACGTGATCTTTATATATAAAAGGAAGATTGGATAGCTCCTGTCTGTGCTGGACGTTAGTTATCTATATATAAAAGGAAGCTTGGACAGCTCCTGTCTGTGCTGGACGTTATCTATATATAAAAGGAAGCTTGCACCGCTCCTGTCTGCGCTGGGAGTAATCGATATATGAAAGAAGCTTGGACAGCTCCTGTCCGCACTGGACGTAATCTATATATGAAAGAAGCTTGGACAGCTCCTGTCTGTGCTGGACATTATCTATATATGAAAGAAGCTTGGACAGCTCCTGTCTGTGCTGGACGTTATCTATATATGAAAGAAGCTTGGACAGCTCCTGCTTCCACTGGACGTAATCTATATGTGAAAGAAGCTTGGACAGCTCCTGACTGCTCTGGACATAATCTATATATGAAAGAAGCTTGGACAGCTCCAGTCTGTGCTGGACTCTAGTTCTCTATATATAAAAGGAAGCTTGGATAGCTCCTGTCTGCGCTGGACGTAATCTATATATGAAAGAAGCTTGCACAGCTCCTGTCTGCGCTGGATGTAATCTATATATGAAAGAAGCTTGCACAGCTCCTGCCTGTGCTGGACGTTATCTATATATGAAAGGAAGCTTGGACAGTTCCTGTCTGCGCTGGGAGTAATCGATATATGAAAGAAGCTTGGACAGCTCCTGTCTGCGCTGGGCGTTATCTATATATGAAAGAAGCTTGTACAGCTCCTGTCTGTGCTGGACGTAATCTATATATGGAAGAAGCTTGGACAGCTCCTGTCTGCACTGGACGTAATCTATATATGAAAGAAGCTTGGACAGCTCCTGTTTGTGCTGGTTGTAATCTATATATGAAAGAAGGCTACACCGCTTCTGTCTGCGCTGGGCATTATCTATATATGTATGAAAGAAGATTGGACAGCTCTTGTCTGCACTGGACGTAATCTATATATGCAAGAACCTTGCACAACTCCTGTGTGTGTGGACGTTATCTATATATGAAAGAAGCTTGCACAGCTCCGGTCTGCGCTGGACATTATCTATATATAGAAGGTTGGACAGCTCCTGCCACAGCTGGGCGTTATCTATATATGAAAGAAGATTGGACAGCTCCTGTCTGAACTGGACGTAATCTATATATGAAAGAAGCTTGCATAGCTCCAGTCTGTCCTGGACGTTAGTTATCTATATATGAAAGGAAGCTTGGACAGCTCCTGCCACAGCTGGGCGTAATCTATATATGAAAGAAGCTTGTACACCTCCTGTCTGCGCTGGGCGTTATCTATATATATCAAAGAAGCTTGGACAGCTCCTGTATGTGCTGGACATTATCTATATATGAAAGAAGCTTGGACAGCTCCTGTCTGCACTGGACGTAATCTATATATAAAAGGAAGCTTGGACAGCTCCTGTCTGTGCTGGACGCTGGACGTTAGTCATCTATATATAAAAGGAAGCTTGGACAGCTCCTGTCTGTGCTGGACGTTATCTATATATAAAAGGAAGCTTGCACCGCTCATGTCTGCGCTGCGAGTAATCGATATATGAAAGAAGCTTGTACAGCTCCTGTCTGCGCTGGGCGTTATCTATATATGAAAGAAGCTTGGACAGCTCCAGTCTGCACTGGACGTAATCTATAAATGAAAGAAGCTTGTACAGCTCCTCTCTGTGCTGGACGTTATCTATATATGAAAGAAGCTTGGACAGCTCCTGTCTGCATTGGACGTAATCTATATATGAAAGAAGCTTGGACAGCTCCTTTCTGCACTGGACGTAGTCCATACATAAAAGAAGCTTGCACAGCTCCTGCCTGTGCTGGACGTTATCTATATATATAAAAGGAAGCTTGGACAGCTCCTGTCTGTGCTGGATGTTAGTTATCTATATATAAAAGGAAGCTTGGACAGCTCCTGTCTGTGCTGGACGTTAGTTTTCTATATATAAAAGAAAGCTTGTACAGCTCCTGTCTGCACTGGATGTAAGCAATATATGAAAGAAGCTTGCACAGCTCCTGTCTGTGCTGGACGTTATCTATATATGAAAGAAGCTTGGACAGCTCCTGTCTGTGCTGGACGCTAGTTATCTATATATAAAAGGAAGCTTGGACAGCTCCTGCCACAGGTGGGCGTAATCTATATATGAAAGAAGGTTGTACAGCTCCTGTCTGCGCTGGACGTTATCTATATATGAAAGAAGCTTGGACAGCTCCTGTCTGCACTGGACGTAATCTATATATGGAAGAAGCTTGGACAGCTCCTGTCTGCACTGGACGTAATCTATATATGAAAGAAGCGTGTAAAGCTCCTGTTTGTGCTGCATGTAATCTATATATGAAAGAAGGTTGCACCGCTCCTGTCTGCGCTGGGCATTATCTATATATGAAGGAAGCTTGTACAGCTCCTGTCTGAGCTGGACGTCATCTACATATATAAGAAGCTTGCACAGTTCCTGTCTGCTATGGGCGTTATCTATATATAAAAGGAAGCTTGCACAGCTCCTGTTAGCCCAGGGCCTTATCTATATATAAAAGAAAGCTTGCACAGCTCCTGTCTGCGTTGGGCATTATCTATATATGAAGGACGCTTGTACAGCTCCTGTCTGAGCAGGACGTCATCTATATATAAAAGAAGCTTGTACAGCTCGTGTCTGTGCTGGTCGTTATCTATATATAAAAGAAGCTTGCACAGCTCCTGTCTGAGCTGGACGTCATCTATACATATAAAAGATGCTTGCACAGCTCCTGTCAGCCCTGGGCCTTATCTATATTTAAAAGGAAGCTTGTACAGCTCCTGTCTGTGCTGGAAGTTATCTGTATATGAAGGAAGCTTGGACAGTTCCTGCCTGCGGTCAGCATTATCTTTATATGAAGGAAGCTTGCACAGCTCCTGCTTGAGCTGGGCGTTATCTAAATATAAAAGGAAGCTTGCACAGCTCCTGCTTGAGCTGGGCATTATCTATATATAAAAGGAATCTTGCACAGCTCCGGTCTGTGCTGGGCATTATCTATATATAAAAGGAACCTTGGACAGCTCCTGTCTGTGCTGGACTTTATCTATATATCAAAGGAAGCTTGCACAGCTCCTGTCTGTGCTGGGAATTTTCTATATTTAAAAGGAAGCTTGGACAGCTCCTGTCTGTGCTGGACATCATCTATATATAAAAGGAAGCTTGCACAGCTCCTGTCTGCGCTGGGCATTATCTATATATAAAAGGAAGCTTGGACAGCTCCTGTCTGTGCTGGACGTTAGGTATCTATATATAACAAGCATTTGCAATGCAATAGGTCTCGCATTTACGCTTGTTTAAGCTATTGGCATTGTAATGACAATGCATTTTATTTATACTTTAAAAACGAAAACAAAAATAAAAGGCTTTGTAATTTGCAATGTCAATAACTCAAACTCGCGTAAATGCGAGACCTATTGCATTGCAAATGTTTGTTATTTATTGCTAACAACTTGTATTTATATGTGGCGATTCACAAACACTGCCATTTCTGAGCGTTGCAAATTATAGGTTAATAATCATTTTGACAGAACTGAGTTTACTAGTTACAGGAGGATGGTAAGCGGGGTTAGTTGTTTTGGGATTCGAATTCTAAGACCAGAGGTCGCAGTAGTGAGAGGAGGGAGTCTAATTCACTAATCTATTTTGCTCTCGTTGTCCTTTAAGTAACATGGATAATTGGTTGAATTATTTTGCCGTTTCAGGCTCCTCACTTCTCAATTTCTGGGGCATCTCTTAAGCATGCTTTGAAACCTAACTTGAAGGGCAGCCTAACTGGAGCTCTGCTAGTTCGGTTTATTTAATCCAAGCGGTACAGTATTACGTGGTCTTCCAGCCTTATCTGCATAGGTAATTAAACAGACTGATCAGATATCGCCGTGAACCCTTGTGTGTAGTCCGCTTTCGTGGTCTATAACCCTTATAGGCTGTCGTACACAGTACGCACGTGGTAACAGGACCGGTTCGACCGCGGCCACGTTCAAGTCAGGCGAAGTGCAACATTAAGAGCAAAGCGTCGACATGAGTGGCGCCGCCTTCACCGTCCAAACACAGAGACGCCCTGGTGCCTGAGCATGCCATGGCCTCCTATGTGACGTTGTCCTGCGCTTGCTTATAGTATTTTTACTGTCTGTGTTGGATGTTATCTATATATGGAAGAAGCTTGGACAGCTCCTGTCTGCACTGGACGTAATCTATATATGAAAGAAGCTTGGACAGCTCCTGTTTGTGCTGGTTGTAATCTATATATGAAAGAAGGCTACACCGCTCCTGTCTGCGCTGGGCATTATCTATATATGTATGAAAGAAGATTGGACAGCTCTTGTCTGCACTGGACGTAATCTATATATGCAAGAACCTTGCACAACTCCTGTGTGTGTGGACGTTATCTATATATGAAAGAAGCTTGCACAGCTCCGGTCTGCGCTGGACGTTATCTATATATAGAAGCTTGGACAGCTCCTGCCACAGCTGGGCGTTATCTATATATGAAAGAAGAATGGACAGCTCCTGTCTGAACTGGACGAAATCTATATATGAAAGAAGCTTGCATAGCTCCAGTCTGTCCTGGACGTTAGTTATCTATATATGAAAGGAAGCTTGGACAGCTCCTGCCACAGCTGGGCGTAATCTATATATGAAACAAGCTTGTACACCTCCTGTCTGCGCTGGGCGTTATCTATATATGAAAGAAGCTTGGACAGCTCCTGTCTGCACTGGACGTAATCTATATATAAAAGGAAGCTTGGACAGCTCCTGTCTGTGCTGGACGTTATCTATATATGAAAGAAGCTTGGACAGCTCCTGTCTGCACTGGACGTAATCTATATATAAAAGGAAGCTTGGACAGCTCCTGTCTGTGCTGGACGCTGGACGTTAGTCATCTATATATAAAAGGAAGCTTGGACAGCTCCTGTCTGTGCTGGACGTTATCTATATATAAAAGGAAGCTTGCACCGCTCATGTCTGCGCTGCGAGTAATCGATATATGAAAGAAGCTTGTACAGCTCCTGTCTGCGCTGGGCGTTATCTATATATGAAAGAAGCCTGGACAGCTCCAGTCTGCACTGGACGTAATCTATAAATGAAAGAAGCTTGTACAGCTCCTCTCTGTGCTGGACGTTATCTATATATGAAAGACGCTTGGACAGCTCCTGTCTGCACTGGACGTAATCTATATATGAAAGAAGCTTGGACAGCTCCTTTCTGCACTGGACGTAGTCCATACATAAAAGAAGCTTGCACAGCTCCTGTCTGTGCTGGACGTTATCTATATAATAAAAGGAAGCTTGGACAGCTCCTGTCTGTGCTGGATGTTAGTTATCTATATATAAAAGGAAGCTTGGACAGCTCCTGTCTGTGCTGGACGTTAGTTTTCTATATATAAAAGAAAGCTTGTACAGCTCCTGTCTGCACTGGACGTAAGCAATATATGAAAGAAGCTTGCACAGCTCCTGTCTGTGCTGGACGTTATCTATATATGAAAGAAGCTTGGACAGCTCCTGTCTGTGCTGGACGCTAGTTATCTATATATAAAAGGAAGCTTGGACAGCTCCTGCCACAGGTGGGCGTAATCTATATATGAAAGAAGCTTGTACAGCTCCTGTCTGCGCTGGACGTTATCTATATATGAAAGAAGCTTGGACAGCTCCTGTCTGCACTGGACGTAATCTATATATGGAAGAAGCTTGGACAGCTCCTGTCTGCACTGGACGTAATCTATATATGAAAGAAGCTTGTACAGCTCCTGTTTGTGCTGGTTGTAATCTATATATGAAAGAAGGCTACACCACTCCTGTCTGCGCTGGGCATTATCTATATTTGTATGAAAGAAGATTGGACAGCTCTTGTCTGCACTGGACGTAATCTATATATGCAAGAACCTTGCACAACTCCTGTGTGTGTGGATGTTATCTATATATGAAAGAAGCTTGCACAGCTCCGGTCTGCGCTGGACGTTATCTATATATAGAAGCTTGGACAGCTCCTGCCACAGCTGGGCGTTATCTATATATGAAAGAAGATTGGACAGCTCCTGTCTGAACTGGACGTAATCTATATATGAAAGAAGCTTGCATAGCTCCAGTCTGTCCTGGACGTTAGTTATCTATATATGAAAGGAAGCTTGGACAGCTCCTGCCACAGCTGGGCGTAATCTATATATGAAACAAGCTTGTACACCTCCTGTCTGCGCTGGGCGTTATCTATATATATCAAAGAAGCTTGGACAGCTCCTGTATGTGCTGGACGTTATCTATATATGAAAGAAGCTTGGACAGCTCCTGTCTGCACTGGACGTAATCTATATATAAAAGGAAGCTTGGACAGCTCCTGTCTGTGCTGGACGCTGGACGTTAGTCATCTATATATAAAAGGAAGCTTGGACAGCTCCTGTCTGTGCTGGACGTTATCTATATATAAAAGGAAGCTTGCACCGCTCATGTCTGCGCTGCGAGTAATCGATATATGAAAGAAGCTTGTACAGCTCCTGTCTGCGCTGGGCGTTATCTATATATGAAAGAAGCTTGGACAGCTCCAGTCTGCACTGGACGTAATCTATAAATGAAAGAAGCTTGTACAGCTCCTCTCTGAGCTGGACGTTATCTATATATGAAAGAAGCTTAGACAGCTCCTGTCTGCACTGGACGTAATCTATTTATGAAAGAAGCTTGGACAGCTCCTTTCTGCACTGGACGTAGTCCATACATAAAAGAAGCTTGCACAGCTCCTGTCTGTGCTGGACGTTATCTATATATATAAAAGGAAGCTTGGACAGCTCCTGTCTGTGCTGGATGTTAGTTATCTATATATAAAAGGAAGCTTGGACAGCTCCTGTCTGTGCTGGACGTTAGTTTTCTATATATAAAAGAAAGCTTGTACAGCTCCTGTCTGCACTGGATGTAAGCAATATATGAAAGAAGCTTGCACAGCTCCTGTCTGTGCTGGACGTTATCTATATATGAAAGTAGCTTAGACAGCTCCTGTCTGTGCTGGACGCTAGTTATCTATATATAAAAGGAAGCTTGGACAGCTCCTGCCACAGGTGGGCGTAATCTATATATGAAAGAAGCTTGTACAGCTCCTGTCTGCGCTGGACGTTATCTATATATGAAAGAAGCTTGGACAGCTCCTGTCTGCACTGGACGTAATCTATATATGGAAGAAGCTTGGACAGCTCCTGTCTGCACTGGACGTAATCTATATATGAAAGAAGCTTGTACAGCTCCTGTTTGTGCTGCATGTAATCTATATATGAAAGAATGTTGCACCGCTCCTGTCTGCGCTGGGCATTATCTATATATGAAGGAAGCTTGTACAGCTCCTGTCTGAGCTGGACGTCATCTACATATATAAGAAGCTTGCACAGTTCCTGTCTGCTATGGGCGTTATCTATATATAAAAGGAAGCTTGCACAGCTCCTGTTAGCCCAGGGCCTTATCTATATATAAAAGAAAGCTTGCACAGCTCCTGTCTGCGTTGGGCATTATCTATATATGAAGGACGCTTGTACAGCTCCTGTCTGAGCAGGACGTCATCTATATATAAAAGAAGCTTGTACAGCTCATGTCTGTGCTGGTCGTTATCTATATATAAAAGAAGCTTGCACAGCTCCTGTCTGAGCTGGACGTCATCTATACATATAAAAGAAGCTTGTACAGCTCCTGTCTGTGCTGGAAGTTATCTGTATATGAAGGAAGCTTGGACAGTTCCTGCCTGCGGTCAGCATTATCTTTATATAAAGGAAGCTTGCACAGCTCCTGCTTGAGCTGGTCGTTATCTAAATATAAAAGGAAGCTTGCACAGCTCCTGCTTGAGCTGGGCATTATCTATATATAAAAGGAATCTTGCACAGCTCCGGTCTGTGCTGGGCATTATCTATATATAAAAGGAAGCTTGGACAGCTCCTGTCTGTGCTGGACTTTATCTATATATCAAAGGAAGCTTGCACAGCTCCTGTCTGTGCTGGGAATTTTCTATATTTAAAACGAAGCTTGGACAGCTCCTGTCTGTGCTGGACATCATCTATATATAAAAGGAAGCTTGCACAGCTCCTGTCTGCGCTGGGCATTATCTATATATAAAAGGAAGCTTGGACAGCTCCTGTCTGTGCTGGACGTTAGGTATCTATATATAACAAGCATTTGCAATGCAATAGGTCTCGCATTTACGCTTGTTTAAGCTATTGGTATTGTAATGACAATGCCTTTTATTTATACTTTAAAAACGAAAACAAAAATAAAAGGCTTTGTAATTTGCAATGTCAATAACTCAAACTCGCGTAAATGCGAGACCTATTGCATTGCAAATGTTTGTTATTTATTGCTAACAACTTGTATTTATATGTGGCGATTCACAAACACTGCCATTTCTGAGCGTTACAAATTATAGGTTAATAATCATTTTGACAGAACTGAGTTTACTAGTTACAGGAGGATGGTAAGCGGGGTTAGTTGTTTTGGGATTCGAAGTCTAAGACCAGAGGTCGCAGTAGTGAGAGGAGGGAGTCTAATTCACTAATCTATTTTGCTCTCGTTGTCCTTTAAGTAACATGGATAATTGGTTGAATAATTTTGCGGTTTCAGGCTCCTCACTTCTCAATTTCTGGGGCATCTCTTAAGCATGCTTTGAAACCTAACTTGAAGGGCAGCCTAACTGGAGCTCTGCTAGTTCGGTTTATTTAATCCAAGCGGTACAGTATTACGTGGTCTTCCAGCCTTATCTACATAGGTAATTAAACAGACTGATCAGATATGGCCGTGAACCCTTGTGTGTAGTCCGCTTTCGTGGTCTATAACCCTTATAGGCTGTCGTACACAGTACGCACGTGGTAACAGGACCGGTACGACCGCGGCCACGTTCAAGTCAGGCGAAGTGTAACATTAAGAGCAAAGCGTCGACATGAGTGGCGCCGCCTTCACCGTCCAAACACAGAGACGCCCTGGTGCCTGAGCATGCCATGGCCTCCTATGTGACGTTGTCCTGCGCTTGCTTATAGTATTTTTACTGTCTGTGTTGGATGTTATCTATATATGGAAGAAGCTTGGACAGCTCCTGTCTGCACTGGACGTAATCTATATATGAAAGAAGCTTGGACAGCTCCTGTTTGTGCTGGTTGTAATCTATATATGAAAGAAGGCTACACCGCTCCTGTCTGCGCTGGGCATTATCTATATATGTATGAAAGAAGATTGGACAGCTCTTGTCTGCACTGGACGTAATCTATATATGCAAGAACCTTGCACAACTCCTGTGTGTGTGGACGTTATCTATATATGAAAGAAGCTTGCACAGCTCCGGTCTGCGCTGGACGTTATCTATATATAGAAGCTTGGACAGCTCCTGCCACAGCTGGGCGTTATCTATATATGAAAGAAGATTGGACAGCTCCTGTCTGAACTGGACGTAATCTATATATGAAAGAAGCTTGCATAGCTCTAGTCTGTCCTGGACGTTAGTTATCTATATATGAAAGGAAGCTTGGACAGCTCCTGCCACAGCTGGGCGTAATCTATATATGAAACAAGCTTGTACACCTCCTGTCTGCGCTGGGCGTTATCTATATATATCAAAGAAGCTTGGACAGCTCCTGTATGTGCTGGACGTTATCTATATATGAAAGAAGCTTGGACAGCTCCTGTCTGCACTGGACGTAATCTATATATAAAAGGAAGCTTGGACAGCTCCTGTCTGTGCTGGACGCTGGACGTTAGTCATCTATATATAAAAGGAAGCTTGGACAGCTCCTGTCTGTGCTGGACGTTAGCTATATATAAAAGGAAGCTTGCACCGCTCATGTCTGCGCTGCGAGTAATCGATATATGAAAGAAGCTTGTACAGCTCCTGTCTGCGCTGGGCGTTATCTATATATGAAAGAAGCTTGGACAGCTCCAGTCTGCACTGGACGTAATCTATAAATGAAAGAAGCTTGTACAGCTCCTCTCTGTGCTGGACGTTATCTATATATGAAAGACGCTTGGACAGCTCCTGTCTGCACTGGACGTAATCTATATATGAAAGAAGCTTGGACAGCTCCTTTCTGCACTGGACGTAGTCCATACATAAAAGAAGCTTGCACAGCTCCTGCCTGTGCTGGACGTTATCTATATATATAAAAGGAAGCTTGGACAGCTCCTGTCTGTGCTGGATGTTAGTTATCTATATATAAAAGGAAGCTTGGACAGCTCCTGTCTGTGCTGGACGTTAGTTTTCTATATATAAAAGAAAGCTTGTACAGCTCCTGTCTGCACTGGACGTAAGCAATATATGAAAGAAGCTTGCACAGCTCCTGTCTGTGCTGGACGTTATCTATATATGAAAGAAGCTTGGACAGCTCCTGTCTGTGCTGGACGCTAGTTATCTATATATAAAAGGAAGCTTGGACAGCTCCTGCCACAGGTGGGCGTAATCTATATATGAAAGAAGCTTGTACAGCTCCTGTCTGCGCTGGACGTTATCTATATATGAAAGAAGCTTGGACAGCTCCTGTCTGCACTGGACGTAATCTATATATGGAAGAAGCTTGGACAGCTCCTGTCTGCACTGGACGCAATCTATATATGAAAGAAGCTTGTACAGCTCCTGTTTGTGCTGCATGTAATCTATATATGAAAGAATGTTGCACCGCTCCTGTCTGCGCTGGGCATTATCTATATATGAAGGAAGCTTGTACAGCTCCTGTCTGAGCTGGACGTCATCTACATATATAAGAAGCTTGCACAGTTCCTGTCTGCTATGGGCGTTATCTATATATAAAAGGAAGCTTGCACAGCTCCTGTTAGCCCAGGGCCTTATCTATATATAAAAGAAAGCTTGCACAGCTCCTGTCTGCGTTGGGCATTATCTATATATGAAGGACGCTTGTACAGCTCCTGTCTGAGCAGGACGTCATCTATATATAAAAGAAGCTTGTACAGCTCGTGTCTGAGCTGGTCGTTATCTATATATAAAAGAAGCTTGCACAGCTCCTGTCTGTGCTGGAAGTTATCTGTATATGAAGGAAGCTTGGACAGTTCCTGCCTGCGGTCAGCATTATCTTTATATAAAGGAAGCTTGCACAGCTCCTGCTTGAGCTGGTCGTTATCTAAATATAAAAGGAAGCTTGCACAGCTCCTGCTTGAGCTGGGCATTATCTATATATAAAAGGAATCTTGCACAGCTCCGGTCTGTGCTGGGCATTATCTATATATAAAAGGAAGCTTGGACAGCTCCTGTCTGTGCTGGACTTTATCTATATATCAAAGGAAGCTTGCACAGCTCCTGTCTGTGCTGGGAATTTTCTATATTTAAAACGAAGCTTGGACAGCTCCTGTCTGTGCTGGACATCATCTATATATAAAAGGAAGCTTGCACAGCTCCTGTCTGCGCTGGGCATTATCTATATATAAAAGGAAGCTTGGACAGCTCCTGTCTGTGCTGGACGTTAGGTATCTATATATAACAAGCATTTGCAATGCAATAGGTCTCGCATTTACGCTTGTTTAAGCTATTGGCATTGTAATGACAATGCCTTTTATTTATACTTTAAAAACGAAAACAAAAATAAAAGGCTTTGTAATTTGCAATGTCAATAACTCAAACTCGCGTAAATGCGAGACCTATTGCATTGCAAATGTTTGTTATTTATTGCTAACAACTTGTATTTATATGTGGCGATTCACAAACACTGCCATTTCTGAGCGTTGCAAATTATAGGTTAATAATCATTTTGACAGAACTGAGTTTACTAGTTACAGGAGGATGGTAAGCGGGGTTAGTTGTTTTGGGATTCGAAGTCTAAGACCAGAGGTCGCAGTAGTGAGAGGAGGGAGTCTAATTCACTAATCTATTTTGCTCTCGTTGTCCTTTAAGTAACATGGATAATTGGTTGAATAATTTTGCGGTTTCAGGCTCCTCACTTCTCAATTTCTGGGGCATCTCTTAAGCATGCTTTGAAACCTAACTTGAAGGGCAGCCTAACTGGAGCTCTGCTAGTTCGGTTTATTTAATCCAAGCGGTACAGTATTACGTGGTCTTCCAGCCTTATCTACATAGGTAATTAAACAGACTGATCAGATATGGCCGTGAACCCTTGTGTGTAGTCCGCTTTCGTGGTCTATAACCCTTATAGGCTGTCGTACACAGTACGCACGTGGTAACAGGACCGGTACGACCGCGGCCACGTTCAAGTCAGGCGAAGTGTAACATTAAGAGCAAAGCGTCAACATGAGTGGCGCCGCCTTCACCGTCCAAACACAGAGACGCCCTGGTGCCTGAGCATGCCATGGCCTCCTATGTGACGTTGTCCTGCGCTTGCTTATAGTATTTTTAGAGGATCTCTTGAGACCCACCCTCAAGCCCAGGGGCGCGTGTCTCCGCTCTGGTCACGCCCAATGTGCTGGGCAGCGCGTGGCGGAAGCCAATTGCCGTTCCTTGTGCACAGAGGGGCGGGGTTGGAGCTGCTGTAAGTGGTTACATTGGAGGGGCTGCAGCTTCTGTCCCCACGCGCAGTAGAACGAGCAGCGCGAGCCTCTGTCTACCACTACACGGGCACTACTCAGCATGCTGCAACTCAGGTCAGACCCGGGCTGTGGGATGGGCAGTGGCTGTCCGAATCAGACCTGGGTGGGGGCAGTTTAGCTACATTGTAGGGAGGGTCACTGCACGGACTCCGATTTCCATGCTGCAGATAAGATCACACCAGGGCAAAGAGAAGGATGCAGTTCAAGGAGGAGGCACTGAAAAGGGCCAGCTCTGCATGACATGCAGCAGTTCGTGTCAGTCTGTGTGGTGGGACAGAGAATAGGAAGGGATTCGCTGTATGGGGAGCAGTGCTTATGTCTAGTACTAGTGCATTGAAGACTACGCGTTCTACTTATGGGTCATTGGAGAAAGGCCAAGGGCCACATGACATTAATAGTACTCTGAGTCTACGCGGGGTACTAGAGATGATGTAGCATGAAGGTGTTAAGAGCCCAAGGATAACTACCACACACTGTTGTACGTTCACTGTTTCCAGCTCTGGACTTGAATTTGTCAACATACTGCATTGTGGGTGTTGTAGTGTTGGTTTGCTTCCATTGACCTATTTTCACTAACCGAACTGATAGCAGCGGTTTGCGTGTTGAAAGATGAGGCCTGGAAACCTGGTGTGCGAGGATATGGAGTGAGGTGAGGGATATGGGAATGAGCAACGAGTCAAAATGCATGTCGTGTTGGATTCCCCGAGAACAAAATAGTGACATTTGAAGTTGAGGAGGCAGTGTAGCTTTCGGGTGCACCCCATTCCTCTCCCCGCGAAGCACGTGCTTCTTTTGACAGTTCAGTGTTCTAATGTTTTACAAGCACTGGAGCCCAGCCCTTGTAGCGCGCAGATGAAGCGGGAGGCACTTTCCAGGGGAGAAGCGTGGCCGGCGGCTTGCAGGACAGCTACACGGCTTTTGAAGGTGACTGTGCTGGGCAGGGACAAACTGGAGCCCTTGGTGTCCCCACGTGTCTGCCAGTGCCTGCTTCTAGGAAGGGGTGGAAGGGATTGTATGCTCTGAACGCTTCCCCCTTCCCTTGCAGAGCTTTGTGGGTGGGGGTGTATATGTGCGTGTGTGTGTGTAGGTGCGCTCCTGCGTGTGTGCGGCGGGGGGGTGCGCTCGTGTCTGTGTGTGTGTGTGTGTGTGTGTGTGTGTGTGTGGGCCTTCCTGCTTGCGTGTGCATGTGTGTGTCTGTGGCAGGGGACGTGCACGGCGCCGGGCTGGGCGTGCGCGCTCACGAGGTCAAATCTCGGCCTGAAAAAGCGCGTGGCACTTTGCTGTCCACATTCCCCCAAAAGTAACTACATAAGTTGTCTCGCCCTAGACAGCAAAAGCTTCGCTTTTGCTTTCGTCTAGGCGAGACCTAAAAAAGGAAGCTTGGACAGCTCCTGTCTGCACTGGGCATTATCTATATATAAAAGGAAGCTTGCACAGCTCCTGCTTGGGCTGCCGTTATCTATCTATAAAAGGAAGCTTGCACAGCTCCTGTCTGCTCTGGGCATTATCTATATATAAAAGGAAGCTTGCACAGCTCCTACTTGAGCTGGGCATTATCTATATATAAAAGGAAGCTTGCATGGCTCCTGTCTGCGCTGGGCATTACCTATATATAAAAGGAAGCTTGCACAGCTCCTATCTGCGCTGGGCATTATCTATATATAAAAGGAAGCTTGGACAGCTCCTATCTGTGCTGGACATTATCTATATATAAAAGGAAGCTTGCACAGCTCCTGTCTGTGCTGGGCATTATCCATATATAAAAGGAAGCTTGCACAGCTCCTGTCTGCGCTGGGCATTATCTATATATAAAAGGAAGCTTGGACAGCTCTTATCTGTGCTGGACATTATCTATATATAAAAGGAAGCTTGCACAGTTCCTGTCTGCTCTGGGCATTATCTATATATGACAGGAAGCTTGGACAGCTCCTGTCTGCCCTGGGCATTATCTATATATAAAAGGAAGCTTGCACAGCTCCTGCCTAAGCTTGGCGTTATCTATATATAAAAGGAAGCTTGCACAGCTCCTGCCTGAGCTGGGCGTTATCTTTATATGACAGAAGCTTGTACTGCTGTTGCCTGCATTGCGTCTGTTCTGTGCCTGAATGAAGTTTGCACAGCAGTTGTCTGCATTGCACATGTTCTGTGCCTGAATAAAGTTTGCACAGAAGTTGTCTGCATTGCACATGTTGTGTGCCTGAATGAAGCTTTCACAACAGCTGTCTGCATTGCACATGTTCTGTGCCTGAATGACCTTTGCTCAAAAGCTTTCTGCAGGGCACATGTTCTGTGCATGAATGAAATCTGCACAGTAGCTGTCTGCATTGCACGTTCTGTGCCTGAATGAAGTTTGCACAGCAGTTGTCTGCATTGCACATGTTGTGTGCCTGAATGAAGTTTGCACAACAGCTGTCTGCATTGCACATGTTCTGTGCCTGAATGACCTTTGCTCAACCGCTGTCTGCATTGCACATGTTCTATGCATGAATGAAGTTTGCACAGCAGCTGTCTGCATTGCACGTGTTCTATGCATGAATAAAGTTTGCACAGCAGCTGTCTGTATTGCACATGTTCTGTCCATGAACGAAGTTTGCAAAGCACCTGTCTGCATTGCACATGTTCGGTGCCTGAATGAAGTTTGCACAGCAGTTGTCTGCATTGCACATGTTGTGTGCCTGAATGAAGTTTGCACAACAGCTGTCTGCATTGCACATGTTCTGTGCCTGAATGACCTTTGCTCAACCGCTGTCTGCATTGCACATGTTCTATGCATGAATGAAGTTTGCACAGCAGCTGTCTGCATTGCACGTGTTCTATGCATGAATAAAGTTTGCACAGCAGCTGTCTGTATTGCACATGTTCTGTCCATGAACGAAGTTTGCAAAGCACCTGTCTGCATTGCACATGTTCGGTGCCTGAATGAAGTTTGCACAGCAGTTGTCTGCATTGCACATGTTCTGTGCCTGAATTAAGTTTGCTCAACAGCTGTCTGCGTTGCACATGTTCTGTGCATGAATGACGTATGCTCAACAGCTGTCTGCATTGCACATGTTCTGTGCCTGAATTAAGTTTGCACAACAGCTGTCTGCATTGCACATGTTCTGTGCCTGAATTAAGTTTGCTCAACAGCTGTCTGCATTGCACATATTCTGTGCATGAATGAAGTTTGCACAGCAGCTGTCTGCATTGCTCATGCTCTGTATCTGAATGACGTTTGCTCAACAGGTGTCTGCATTGCACATGTTCTATGCATAAATGAAGTTTGCACAGCTGCTGTCTGCATTGCACATGTTCTATGCGTCAATGAAGTTTGTACAGCAGTTGTATGCATTGCACATGTTCTGTGCGCGAATGAAGTATGCTCAACAGCTGTCTGCATTGCACATGTTCTGTGAATGATTAAAATCTGCACAGCAGCTGTCTGTATTTCACCTGTTCTGTGCGTGAAGAAAGTTTGCACACCTGCTGACTGTATTGCACCCGTTTAGCATGTGAAGGACGTTTGCATAGCAAATGTTTGTATTGCACCTGTCCTGTGCATGAAGGACGTTTCCACAGCAGCTGTCTCTCTTGCGCCTGTCCTGTGCATGTAGGACGTTTGCACAGTAGCTGCCTCTCTTGCGCCTGTCCTGTGCATGAAGAACGTTTGACAAGCAGCTGTCTCTCTTGCGACTGTCTTGTGCATGAAGGACGTTTGCACAGCAGCTGCCTCTCTTGCGCCTGTCCTGTGCATGAACGACGTTTGCACAGCAGCCTCCTCTCTTGTGCCTGTCTTGTGCATGTAGGGGAAGAACGTTTGCACAGAAGCTGCCTTTCTTAAGCCTGTCCTGTGCATGAAGGACGTTTGCACAGCAGCTGCCTCTCTTGCGCCTGTCCTGTGCATAAAGAACGTTTTCACAGCAGCTGCCTCTCTTGCGCCTGTCCTGTGTATGAAGAACGTTTTCACAGCAGCTGCCTCTCTTGCGTCTGTCCTGTGCATGAAGAACATTTGCACAGCAGCTGTCTCTCTTGCGCCTGTCCTGTGTATGAAGAACGTTTGCACAGCAGCTGCCTCTCTTGCGCCTGTCCTGTGCATGAAGAACATTTGCACAGCAGCTGTCTCTCTTGCGCCTGTCCTGTGTATGAAGAACGTTTGCACAGCAGCAGCCTCTCTTGCGCCTGTCCTGTGAATGAAGAACATTTGCACAGCAGCTGCCTCTCTTGCGCCTGTCCGGTGTATGAAGGACGTGAGCCCAGCACCTGCCTTTCTTGCGCCTGTCCTGTGCATGAAGGTGAAGAACGTTTGCACAGCAGCTGCCTCTCTTGCGCCTGTCCTGTGCATGAAGAAATTTTGCACAGCAGCTGCCTTTCTTGCGTCTGTTCTGTGCATGAAGGACGTTTGCACAGCAGCTGCCTCTCTTGCGCCTGTCCTGTGCATGAAGGACGTTTGCACAGCAGCTGCCTCTCTTGCGCCTGTCCTGTGCATGAAGGACATTTGCACAGCAGCCGCCTCTCTTGCGCCTGTCCTGTGCATGAAGGTGAAGAACGTTTGCACAGCAGCTGCCTTTCTTGCGCCTGTCCGGTGCTTGAAGGACCTTTGTACGGCAGCTGCCTCTCTTGCGCCTGTCCTGTGCATGAAGGACGTTTGCACAGCAGCCGCCTCTCTTGCGCCTGTCCTGTGCATGAAGGTGAAGAACGTTTGCACAGCAGCTGCCTTTCTTGCGCCTGTCCTGTGCATGAAGGACGTTTCTACAGCAGCTGCCTCTCTTGCGCCTGTCCTGTGCATGAAGGACGTTTGCACAGCAGCTGTCTCTCTTGCGCCGGTCCTGTGCATGAAGGACGTTTGCACAGCAGCTGCCTCTCTTGCGCCTGTCCTGTGCATGAAGGACGTTTGTACAGCAGCTGCCTCTCTTGCGCCTGTCCTGTGCACGAAGCACGTTTGCACAGCAGCTGCCTCTCTTGCGCCTGTCCTGTGCATGAAGGTGAAGAACGTTTGCTCAGCAACTGCCTTTCTTGCGCCTGTCCTGTGCATGAAGGAAGTTTGCACAGCAGCTGCCTCTCTTGCGCCTGTCCTGTGCATGAAGAACATTTGCACAGCAGCTGCCTCTCTAGCGCCTGTCCTGTGCATGAAGGACGTTTGTACAGCAGCTGCCTCTCTTGGGCCTGTCCTGTGCATGAAGAACGTTTGCACAGCAGCTGCCTCTCTTGCGTGTGTCCTGTGCATGAAGGACGTTTGCACAGCAGCTGCCTCTCTTGCGCCTGTCCTGTGCATGAAGGACGTTTGTACAGCAGCTGCCTCTCTTGCGCGTGTCCTGTGCATGAAGGACGTTTGTCCAGCAGCTGCCTCTCTTGTGCCTGTCCTGTGCATGAAGGACATTTGCACAGCAGCTGCCTCTCTTGCGCCTGTCCTGTGCATGAAGGAAGTTTGTACAGCAGCTGCCTCTCCTGCGCGTGTCCTGTGCATGAAGGACGTTTGCACAGCAGCTGCCTCTCTTGCGTGTGTCCTGTGCATGAAGGACGTTTGCACAGCAGCTGCCTCTCTTGCGCCTGTCCTGTGCATGAAGGACATTTGCACAGAAGCTGCCTCTCTTGTGCCTGTCCTGTGCATGAAGGACATTCGCACAGCAGCTGTCTCTCTTGCGCCTGTCCTGTGCATGAAGGACGTTTGTACAGCAGCTGCCTCTCTTGCGCGTGTCCTGTGCATGAAGGACGTTTGCACAGCAGCTGCCTCTCTTGCGCCTGTCCTGTGCATGAAGGACGTTTGCACAGCAGCTGCCTCTCTTGCGCCTATCCTGTGCATGAAGGACGTTTGTACAGCAGCTGCCTCTCTTGCGCGTGTCCTGTGCATGAAGGACGTTTGCACAGCAACGGCCTCTCTTGCGCATGTCCTGTGCATGAAGGACGTTTGCACAGCATCTGCCTCTCTTGCTCCTATCCTGTGCATGAAGGACGTTTGCACAGCAACTGCCTCTCTTGCACCTATCCTGTGCATGAAGGACGTTTGTACAGCAGCTGCCTCTCCTGCGCCTGTCCTGTGCATGTAGGACGTTTGCACAGCAGCTGCCTCTCTTGCGCCTGTCCTGTGCATGAAGGTGAAGAACGTTTGCACAGCAGCTGCCTTTCTTGCGCCTGTCCTGTGCATGAAGGACGTTTGCACAGCAGCTGCCTTTCTTGCGCCTGTCCTGTGCATGAAGGACCTTTGTACAGCAGCTGCCTCTCTTGCGCCTGTCCTGTACATGAAGGACCTTTGTACAGCAGCTGCCTCTCTTGCGCCTGTCCTGTGCATGAAGGACGTTTGCACAGCAGCTGCCTCTCTTACGCCTGTCCTGTGCATGAAGGACGTTTGTACAGCCGCTGCCTCTCTTGCGCCTGTCCTGTGCATGAAGGACCTTTGTACAGCAGCTGCCTCTCTTGCGCCTGTCCTGTGCGTGAAGGACTTTGCACAGCAGCTGCCTCTCTTATGCCTGTCCTGTGCATGAAGGACGTTTGTACAGCAGCTGCATCTCTTGCGCCTGTCCTGTGCATGAAGGACGTTTGTACAGCAGCTGCCTTTCTTAAGCCTGTCCTGAGCATGAAGGACGTTTGCACAGCAGCTGCCTCTCTTGCGCCTGTCCTGTGCATAAAGAACGTTTTCACAGCAGCTGTCTCTCTTGCGCCTGTCCTGTGTATGAAGAACGTTTGCACAGCAGCTGCCTCTCTTGCGTCTGTCCTGTGCATGAAGAACATTTGCACAGCAGCTGTCTCTCTTGCGCCTGTCCTGTGTATGAAGAACGTTTGCACAGCAGCTGCCTCTCTTGCGCCTGTTATGTTATGTTATGTTATAGTGCATTTTTATAGCGCTCGGCTACTCTAAAAGAGTGTCCCGGCGCTTTCCACAGGCAACTTACAGTGTAAGATCAACATAACAAGTAAAAACAGACCCCGAAAGAGAAGGAAAAAGAAAAACCACCTAAGCAGAGAGATTAAATGCATGTGCATGAAGAACATTTGCACAGCAGCTGTCTCTCTTGCGCCTGTCCTGTGTATGAAGAACGTTTGCACAGCAGCAGCCTCTCTTGCGCCTGTCCTGTGAATGAAGAACATTTGCACAGCAGCTGCCTCTCTTGCGCCTGTCCGGTGTATGAAGGACGTTTGCCCAGCAGCTGCCTTTCTTGCGCATGTCCTGTGCATGAAGATGAAGAACGTTTGCACAGCAGCTGCCTCTCTTGCGCCTGTCCTGTGCATGAAGAACGTTTGCACAGCAGCTGCCTTTCTTGCGCCTGTTCTGTGCATGAAGGACGTTTGTACAGCAGCTGCCTCTCTTGCGCCTGTCCTGTGCATGAAGGACGTTTGCACAGCACCTGCCTCTCTTGCGCCTGTCCTGTGCATGAAGGACGTTTGCACAGCAGCCGCCTCTCTTGCGCCTGTCCTGTGCATGAAGGTGAAGAACGTTTGCACAGCAGCTGCCTTTCTTGCGCCTGTCCGGTGCATGAAGGACCTTTGTACAGCAGCTGCCTCTCTTGCGCCTGTCCTGTGCATGAAGGACGTTTGCACAGCAGCCGCCTCTCTTGCGCCTGTCCTGTGCATGAAGGTGAAGAACGTTTGCACAGCAGCTGCCTTTCTTGCGCCTGTCCTGTGCATGAAGGACGTTTGCACAGCAGCTGCCTCTCTTGCGCCTGTCCTGTGCATGAAGGACGTTTCTACAGCAGCTGCCTCTCTTGCGCCTGTCCTGTGCATGAAGGACGTTTGCACAGCAGCTGTCTCTCTTGCGCCGGTCCTGTGCATGAAGGACGTTTGCACAGCAGCTGCCTCTCTTGCGCCTGTCCTGTGCATGAAGGACGTTTGTACAGCAGCTGCCTCTCTTGCGCCTGTCCTGTGCACGAAGGACGTTTGCACAGCAGCTGCCTCTCTTGCGCCTGTCCTGTGCATGAAGGTGAAGAACGTTTGCTCAGCAACTGCCTTTCTTGCGCCTGTCCTGTGCATGAAGGAAGTTTGCAAAGCAGCTGCCTCTCTTGCGCCTGTCCTGTGCATGAAGAACATTTGCACAGCAGCTGCCTCTCTAGCGCCTGTCCTGTGCATGAAGGACGTTTGCACAGCAGCTGCCTCTCTTACGCCTGTCCTGTGCATGAAGGACGTTTGTACAGCCGCTGCCTCTCTTGCGCCTGTCCTGTGCATGAAGGACCTTTGTACAGCAGCTGCCTCTCTTGCGCCTGTCCTGTGCGTGAAGGACTTTGCACAGCAGCTGCCTCTCTTATGCCTGTCCTGTGCATGAAGGACGTTTGTACAGCAGCTGCATCTCTTGCGCCTGTCCTGTGCATGAAGGACGTTTGTACAGCAGCTGTCTCTCTTGCGCCTGTCCTGTGTATGAAGAACGTTTGCACAGCAGCTGCCTTTCTTAAGCCTGTCCTGAGCATGAAGGACGTTTGCACAGCAGCTGCCTCTCTTGCGCCTGTCCTGTGCATAAAGAACGTTTTCACAGCAGCTGTCTCTCTTGCGCCTGTCCTGTGTATGAAGAACGTTTGCACAGCAGCTGCCTCTCTTGCGTCTGTCCTGTGCATGAAGAACATTTGCACAGCAGCTGTCTCTCTTGCGCCTGTCCTGTGTATGAAGAACGTTTGCACAGCAGCTGCCTCTCTTGCGCCTGTTATGTTATGTTATGTTATAGTGCATTTTTATAGCGCTCGGCTACTCTAAAAGAGTGTCCCGGCGCTTTCCACAGGCAACTTACAGTGTAAGATCAACATAACAAGTAAAAACAGACCCCGAAAGAGAAGGAAAAAGAAAAACCACCTAAGCAGAGAGATTAAATGCATGTGCATGAAGAACATTTGCACAGCAGCTGTCTCTCTTGCGCCTGTCCTGTGTATGAAGAACGTTTGCACAGCAGCAGCCTCTCTTGCGCCTGTCCTGTGAATGAAGAACATTTGCACAGCAGCTGCCTCTCTTGCGCCTGTCCGGTGTATGAAGGACGTTTGCCCAGCAGCTGCCTTTCTTGCGCATGTCCTGTGCATGAAGATGAAGAACGTTTGCACAGCAGCTGCCTCTCTTGCGCCTGTCCTGTGCATGAAGAACGTTTGCACAGCAGCTGCCTTTCTTGCGCCTGTTCTGTGCATGAAGGACGTTTGTACAGCAGCTGCCTCTCTTGCGCCTATCCTGTGCATGAAGAAAGTTTGCACAGCAGCTGCCTTTCTTGCGTCTGTTCTGTGCATGAAAGACGTTTGTACAGCAGCTGCCTCTCTTGCGCCTGTCCTGTGCATGAAGGACGTTTGCACAGCAGCTGCCTCTCTTGCGCCTGTCCTGTGCATGAAGGACGTTTGCACAGCAGCCGCCTCTCTTGCGCCTGTCCTGTGCATGAAGGTGAAGAACGTTTGCACAGCAGCTGCCTTTCTTGCGCCTGTCCGGTGCATGAAGGACCTTTGTACAGCAGCTGCCTCTCTTGCGCCTGTCCTGTGCATGAAGGACGTTTGCACAGCAGCCGCCTCTCTTGCGCCTGTCCTGTGCATGAAGGTGAAGAACGTTTGCACAGCAGCTGCCTTTCTTGCGCCTGTCCTGTGCATGAAGGACGTTTGCACAGCAGCTGCCTCTCTTGCGCCTGTCCTGTGCATGAAGGACGTTTCTACAGCAGCTGCCTCTCTTGCGCCTGTCCTGTGCATGAAGGACGTTTGCACAGCAGCTGTCTCTCTTGCGCCGGTCCTGTGCATGAAGGACGTTTGCACAGCAGCTGCCTCTCTTGCGCCTGTCCTGTGCATGAAGGACGTTTGTACAGCAGCTGCCTCTCTTGCGCCTGTCCTGTGCACGAAGGACGTTTGCACAGCAGCTGCCTCTCTTGCGCCTGTCCTGTGCATGAAGGTGAAGAACGTTTGCTCAGCAACTGCCTTTCTTGCGCCTGTCCTGTGCATGAAGGAAGTTTGCAAAGCAGCTGCCTCTCTTGCGCCTGTCCTGTGCATGAAGAACATTTGCACAGCAGCTGCCTCTCTAGCGCCTGTCCTGTGCATGAAGGACGTTTGTACAGCAGCTGCCTCTCTTGCGCCTGTCCTGTGCATGAAGGACGTTTGCACAGCAGCTGCCTCTCTTGCGCCTGTCCTGTGCATGAAGGACGTTTGCACAGCAGTTGCCTCTCTTGCGCCTGTCCTGTGCATGAAGGACGTTTGCACAGCAGCTGCCTCTCTTGCACGTGTCCTGTGCATGAAGGACGTTTGCACAGCAACTGCCTCTCTTGCGCCTGTCCTGTGCATGAAGGACGTTTGAACAGCAGCTGCCTCTCTTGCGCGTGTCCTGTGCATGAAGGACGTTTGCACAGCAGCTGCCTCTCTTGCGTGTGTCCTGTGCATGAAGGACGTTTGCACAGCAGCTGCCTCTCTTGCGCCTGTCCTGTGCATGAAGGACGTTTGTACAGCAGCTGCCTCTCTTGCGCGTGTCCTGTGCATGAAGGACGTTTGTCCAGCAGCTGCCTCTCTTGTGCCTGTCCTGTGCATGAAGGACATTTGCACAGCAGCTGCCTCTCTTGCGCCTGTCCTGTGCATGAAGGACGTTTGTACAGCAGCTGCCTCTCCTGCGCGTGTCCTGTGCATGAAGGACGTTTGCACAGCAGCTGCCTCTCTTGCGTGTGTCCTGTGCATGAAGGACGTTTGCACAGCAGCTGCCTCTCTTGCGCCTGTCCTGTGCATGAAGGACATTTGCACAGAAGCTGCCTCTCTTGTGCCTGTCCTGTGCATGAAGGGCATTCGCACAGCAGCTGCCTCTCTTGCGCCTGTCCTGTGCATGAAGGACGTTTGTACAGCAGCTGCCTCTCTTGCGCGTGTCCTGTGCATGAAGGACGTTTGCACAGCAGCTGCCTCTCTTGCGCCTGTCCTGTGCATGAAGGACGTTTGCACAGCAGCTGCCTCTCTTGCGCCTATCCTGTGCATGAAGGACGTTTGTACAGCAGCTGCCTCTCTTGCGCGTGTCCTGTGCATGAAGGACGTTTGCACAGCAGCTGCCTCTCTTGCGCATGTCCTGTGCATGAAGGACGTTTGCACAGCATCTGCCTCTCTTGCTCCTATCCTGTGCATGAAGGACGTTTGCACAGCAACTGCCTCTCTTGCACCTATCCTGTGCATGAAGGACGTTTGTACAGCAGCTGCCTCTCCTGCGCCTGTCCTGTGCATGTAGGACGTTTGCACAGCAGCTGCCTCTCTTGCGCCTGTCCTGTGCATGAAGGTGAAGAACGTTTGCACAGCAGCTGCCTTTCTTGCGCCTGTCCTGTGCATGAAGGACGTTTGCACAGCAGCTGCCTTTCTTGCGCCTGTCCTGTGCATGAAGGACCTTTGTACAGCAGCTGCCTCTCTTGCGCCTGTCCTGTACATGAAGGACCTTTGTACAGCAGCTGCCTCTCTTGCGCCTGTCCTGTGCATGAAGGACGTTTGCACAGCAGCTGCCTCTCTTACGCCTGTCCTGTGCATGAAGGACGTTTGTACAGCCGCTGCCTCTCTTGCGCCTGTCCTGTGCATGAAGGACCTTTGTACAGCAGCTGCCTCTCTTGCGCCTGTCCTGTGCGTGAAGGACTTTGCACAGCAGCTGCCTCTCTTATGCCTGTCCTGTGCATGAAGGACGTTTGTACAGCAGCTGCCTCTCTTGCGCCTGTCCGGTGCATGAAGGACGTTTGCACAGTAGCTGCTTCTCTTGCGCCTGTCCTGAGCATGAAGGACGTTTGTACAGCAGCTGCCTCTCTTGTGCCTATCCTGTGCATGAAGGACGTTTGTACAGCAGCTGCCTCTCTTGCGCCTGTCCTGTGCATGAAGGTGAAGAACGTTTGCAAAGCAGCTTCCTCTCTTGCGCGTGTCCAGTGCATGAAGGACGTTTGCACAGCAGCTGCCTTTCTTGCACCTGTCCTGTGCATGAAGGATGTTTGCACAGCAGCCGCCTCTCTTGCGTCTGTCTTGTGCATGAAGAACGTTTGCACAGCAGCTGCCTCTCTTGCGCCTGTCCTGTGCATGAAGGACGTTTGCACAGCAGCTGCCTCTCTTGCGCCTGTCCTGTGCATGAAGGATGTTTGCACAGCAGCTGCCTCTCTTGCGCCTATCCTGTGCATGAAGGACGTTTGTACATCAGCTGCCTCTCTTGCGCGTGTCCTGTGCATGAAGGACGTTTGCACAGCAGCTGCCTCTCTTGCGCCTGTCCTGTGCATGAAGGACGTTTGCACAGCAGCTGCCTCTCTTGCGCCTGTCCTGTGCATGAAGAACCTTTGTACAGCAGCTGCCTCTCTTGCGCCTGTCCTGTGCATGAAGGACGTTTGCACAGCAGCTGCCTCTCTTGCGCCTGTCCTTCATGCACAGGACACGCGCAAGAGAGGCAGCTGCTGTACAAACGTCCTTCATGCACAGGACAGGCGCAAGAGAGGTAGCTACTGCGCCTGTCCTGTGCATGAAGGACGTTTGCACAGCAGCTGCCTCTCTTGCGCGTGTCCTGTGCATGAAGGGCGTTTGCACAGCAGCTGTCTCTCTTGTGCCTGTCCTGTGCATGAAGGGCGTTTGCACAGCAGCTGTCTCTCTTGTGCCTGTCCTGTGCATGAAGGGCGTTTGCACAGCAGTTGTCAGTATGGTATCGGTTCTGTGTGTGAAGGGAGCTTGTACTGCTGCTTCCTGAATGTACTCCCCTATCCTGCCTGTGCGGAACCCACTGCATTAATGGGTGAGGACCAGTTTCCCTTCTGCTTCCAATGCTGGAGGATCTGGCATAAGGGCCTAGTTACAGGGGTTAACTTCTGATACCCATGGTGTGTTGAGGGAAGTCCATGCAGCAGTGGTCTATGTACCAGTCATTCAGTGAGTCACAGAAGCCTCCTGTTCGGTGCATGTGAGTGTGACGGCGTTAATAAAGCGCTGACATGTCACCTAGGCTGCTTCAGGGTGCTGTAATGAAGCTGCGGTTGTATGAGCGGTACCGCACTTTGAGTGGCAAAAGCGTTCACTGCTAATGCATCTGCTGCAGCTGTTCAGTGTGTGTGAGGGAAGCTTGGCACAGTGTTCAATGCGCACTTTCTTCTGTGTATGTGGGAGGGTGCCCTACTGTCCCTGTAATGGTGTGTGGAAATGAAGCATGTACAGCTGGCTTCTCTACATACATCTCTGTGTGGTGGGAGAGAGCACTGCTTCAGGCCATGTTGCAAGGGTGCACTTTAACTGTGCACATGCAATCAATGAGTCTACCACCGTGGTTAAGAAAGAAAATCCATCCATTGTACCTAACCCCACACCCTTCAACCCACCCATCCATCCACCTAGCTGTCATTCTAACAATGATACACCCACCCATACATGCATCTATGCATTCATGCAACCCAGAAACAACCATCTAGCTAATCTGTCCACCCATCCATGTGTTCATCCGCTCACCTATTCATCGATTGTCCTGCAATTTCAAGCTCACCCACTCACCACCATTATTCCAAACTCACGCACCCATCCGCCCATCGTTTCAACACCCAAACATCCACACATGTATCCATCCATCCAGGCAGCCCAGATCCACCCACTGTTTGTTTCAAACACTACCCATGTCCTCGTCCATCCCCCTACACAGCCAGCTATCCATCCATTCATTAATCCATCCATCCATTGTCCCCGAAAAGCAACCTCATCCACCCATCGCCAGCCTCCCAAACTCAGTCACTTATCCATCCATTGTTCAAAAAGTCAACCACCTAAACATGTATCTTCTCATCCATCCCACATGTCTATCCACCCATGAATCATCCATGGTCGCCCACTCCCTTTCCTTCCCTCCTAGATTCCAGAAAAGCAAAGGTGCTCATAAAATAAATGGAACCAGTATATCCCCTGCTTGGCCTCGTCTCTCCTCGCACTTTCTTCTATGTTCATGCTTAGCCACAGCTATTGGCCACTTGAATTATGCCATTTCACAGCTGTGACGCTTTTTTGCATAGTCATGTACTTGCTCCATTTTCCAAAGAATCCATCATCTGATGTATAATCTACAGATTTCAGCACCAAAAAATACTTGTAGCTCAAACGGATCAATAATTACTAAAAACGCAGTAATACTTGTTGCGGTGCCGTGGTAGGCCCTCCACACAGAGGTTGACTGGTCACCTTTCTGTTGTTTATTTCTGTATTTGGGTGTCAAGCTGGTGCTAATGAAGCAAAACCTTTGCTCAGACCTCGTGCATTTATGTAAAAAAGCAAAAATAATGAGGCGATGCGAATTTAAAATGTGGCACATTACGCCGCATAATTTGCCATTTCTCGCCGCATAATTTAGTCACCTTCCTCCATACTTTGGTCCTCCTTTGCCGCATAATTTCAGGTGCCCTGGCTACAGGTAAGAAGGTCAAAGCAGTGTCTACAATAAACGCACCAAAACAAAACGTTTACCACCGAAGCCAAAATACTCTCATAATTTATCTGAAGCCGGCCCAATGTTTATGCCCTATTCCACCGTCTTGTTCGCTTCAAATATGCGCATAAATAAAATATTAATGAAACACAGCTGTATTCCTCAGTCCTCACACATGACATTGTACACTTCCCATACATAACATCCCACGTGACAGGCACTCTACCATCGACGTCACTCGCACGAAGTAGCGTGATACGTGTTCGCAAAAGCATTTAGGCGCCTTGTAAGGAATAAGAAGCGCTATGCAATGCAATAGCATTTTAAGATCACTGTTACTTTAAACCTGATTTGTCACCCAGAGAACAGCAGCTCTCCACTAAATGTACCAATCGCGGTGGCCCACAAAGGATGCTCGCGCGAGACTGACCCCGAGGAAGGAAAGTTCGGAGGCGCGAGGCCGCAGAAACACACTAGCAGCGGAGGTGGACCTGGGCTCTGACAGGAATGTAAATGTAGCCGGGATTCTCATCATTCTAGCATACATTTCCCTTGTGATCTTTTGTAATGGACTTTCCTGGAATGCATGAAGAGTTAAGTGCAAAGCTAAGTAAATAAAATGAAAAGTGCATTAAAAAGTAAACACGTATGTATGTGCAAGACCAGGGCAAGCATAATGCATCTTTTTTCTCTTGTGTATTATTTTCTTTAGTAATAACACGAACTGTGGGCGTCACAGCACATACAATTAACCGTGAGTGTGTGGTGTGGCATACACAGGTCCGTCACCTCTACTTTTATGAGCTTGTAAAAGCATGCAGGGCAGATTTACAAGCCCCTTGAGACACACCTTTGCGCCCCCGTTGTGTCAATTTTGTGATGCGGCGTTGCCATAGAAAAGGCCGCGAATTTACAACGTGACGCATCAAGGAAGATGTGTCAAGTTGTAAAGCCCTGCGTCACATTATACCTGAGGTATAAAGTATGCAGGTGGGCGTTCACACGCAGCAAAGCCTCGTAGAAGTGACTCTACAAGATTTCACTGCGCCGTTTCTAGGATGCCTCTGCGTCAAAACCTTACGCCTGGCGTAAGGAGTGAGGCAGTGTAATGGAAATAGGCCCCAAAATGCATTGCTGGAATTGCGTTGTGCTTGTGACAGAACTCCAGCAATGCGTGACTTTTGTCCCAAAAGATGCGCCAGAATTTCTGATGTATCTGTCAATTCTTGTGCCATAGTGCGCCGTATTGTAAATGCAGCGCATCCATGGTGGCGCAAGGGTTTCTCAGGGTGGCGCAAGGAAAGTGACCCATCGCTACAGATGCCTCACTTTCTTGTAAATCAGCCCGCAGAGTTGTATAGCGCCCACATGCTGCCTGAAGCTAGAAGCGTGGTATCTCACCTGGTCGGTCTTGCACTCCCTTTCGCACGTGCTCTGGGCATCCACCCAGAGGTTGGGGTTCAGCTGGTTGGGGCACACTCCCAAGTGGCTCACTCTGACTGGACGCAGGTTGGCCCCCTCTGCCAGGACAATCAGCAATGCCAGTCCGCATGCTGCCCACATGCCTGCCGACCCAACCGCTGCCCCACGTGAACCCATCGTCGAAAGTCACTGCTTTTTAGACCCCTGTCTTCTCTCTGCCTTCAAATCTTGCGAAAGACACTAAAAACGTGAAAAATGGCTTCCCGCCACCGACACGTCGATCTGTTTCCACCCTGGTTTTCCAATGTTAAAAAAAGAAAGTAGTTCCTCGGAGAAGATTCAAGGCGCTAGGCAGAGTAGATTTGGTCCGGCTCTAGGCATCCTTAGGGGGAACTGGTCTTTCCACACAGTTGGTTTGAGCAAGTTGCTTCTGAGACGGCTGTCCTCGCTTTCACACAATCTGGCGCCCTTCAGGGCGCTATCACGCCGCCATTCAAACGTCCGAGGCCTGGTTCCACCTGGACACCGGCGCGGCCTTCCTGCAGTGGCGGGAGATCACAGCGCGTGCGGCCTAGCTGCGCCCCTCACAGCGGACCGAGGGAAGAGGCGCCACAACAGTCGTCATGCTGCGGGAAAATGATATTCTCTGCGGGAAGGGGACGGGGGCTGTCAGCTCCCAGGATGGGAGGGTTTTGAAGGGGTGGGGGCCGGGAGTGAGCTCGTCTGCTGGTCCTGACCTCAGTCACTAACCCCTGTCTGAGTTAGGCTGACCGGGCAAACAGCGTGGGAAGATCAAAGACCGCACGAGAAAAACACACCCACACAAAGAGACACTGGGGGATTCAGTTACTCTGGCGAGGAGGGGGCCGTCTTGGCCGCTTCCGTTGCAGAGACTGCTTACCTGCGAGGCCTGGCGGGGCGGCACGCCCTCGCGAAGGGTCCCCGGTATCAAGTTCTGAGCGCTTGTAAATACTGCAGACTATTTTGACGCAGATAACAAAACACATTTGCCAACTTTACAAAACTTTGGACACCAGAATGACACCGGATAAGGCTTCTACGTGCTACAGTTTCGGGCAGGTAATCGACGGGCAAGAAAAGTGTTTTGTCGGCAACATGAGTTGATTTATTGAACTGAGAAAGCCCGGGTAAGAATTGGGAATAATTTATCTGTTCGAGCAAGCGTTTGGATGATGCTCCGAAGAAGCCAGGTGATGCACCTTGAGGTGTGTATCTTTGAATGTGATGTGCGCTTTTCTTCCTGCAAATTCTGGTGCAAATTGAGGTTCATTGATGAATCTTTAGGTCCGACTGCCGCTAGACATGACATTTCAATACATTTCAATAATGTGAAGCATATTAGATTCCACAAGGAACAAAGAGAGTGGTTACATTTCATACCACAAAGATTCATTAAAGGATTAGTAAAGTCACTGAAAGTGATGTTCCTGTGGCGATAGAGGCTTGTAAATATGCCCCAAGTGTCAGATAGGAGTTGTAGTGATTGCCTCATTGACCGACCTGCCACCAGCGGACCAAGGATTGTTGTACACCAGCGGGAGCCCTTAGAGCCAGCTGCTGCCGCCACGCCTCGCCGGACCCGCTCCGCGGGTCCCGCTTCGCGGTCAGCAGCGGCCAGACCAGTGCTGCAAGGGGTGTTTGTGTCCCAGGATTTGACCGGCAGGGCTGCGAGCTAGTAGCGTGGGGACTCCAAGGTCCAGGAGCCCACGCGCGCCCGTCTCCATCTGGGCTGCTCTCCCTGCCGGTCCCACCCCCACCTGAACACTTCAAAGAAGCCCCGCGCCTTAGCTCACCGGATTGCCTCATTGACCGACCTGCCACCAGCGGACCAAGGATTGTTGTACACCAGCGGGAGCCCTTAGAGCCAGCTGCTGCCGCCACGCCTCGCCGGACCCGCTCCGCGGGTCCCGCTTCGCGGTCAGCAGTGGCCAGACCAGTGCTGCAAGGGGTGTTTGTGTCCCAGGATTTGACCGGCAGGGCTGCGAGCTAGTAGCGTGGGGACTCCAAGGTCCAGGAGCCCACGCGCGCCCGTCTCCATCTGGGCTGCTCTCCCTGCCGGTCCCACCCCCACCTGAACACTTCAAAGAAGCCCCGCGCCTTAGCTCACCGGATTGCCTCATTGACCGACCTGCCACCAGCGGACCAAGGATTGTTGTACACCAGCGGGAGCCCTTAGAGCCAGCTGCTGCCGCCACGCCTCGCCGGACCCGCTCCGCGGGTCCCGCTTCGCGGTCAGCAGCGGCCAGACCAGTGCTGCAAGGGGTGTTTGTGTCCCAGGATTTGACCGGCAGGGCTGCGAGCTAGTAGCGTGGGGACTCCAAGGTCCAGGAGCCCACGCGCGCCCGTCTCCATCTGGGCTGCTCTCCCTGCCGGCCCCACCTCCTCGGCCTCCAATCCAATAGCTACAAAAGTCAGACAGCCTCCCCGCTGCGCGGGAGCGCGCGGGAGGGCGCCGGGAGAAGCCCGGGACAAGGGCGGGACCGTTTGAGGCCGTTCGAGGCCTAAGAGGACTGGCCTGGCCCACCCCCCTTGGTTCCTGTCACTGTCACCGTGCCTGGACTTCGAGATTAGTGAGTACTCTACAGGAACTATAACTGCCACCCATCATGTGCACTCGGGGTAGTCGCAGTAAGACTGCACTGGGTTTGAGCAAGTCTAAGGGGACCTTGGATGATTTTCTTGTAAAAACAAACTTGGCAATAGACGCCGAAATCACTAAAATGCAGAAGAGGGTTTCAATTGAGCTAGACGCTGCGCGCAGGCTTTCCCAAACTTTTGCTAACTCTAAAAAATCTTCTCTGGGAAACATTGCGTCTGCTGCATCTCCCCAACACGCCTCACGCCCCCTTCCCCTGTTAACCCACGCGGACATTCACCATCCCCCCCCTTCCTCTCCACTCCCATTAGACTCCACTTTTATTTTCACTTCCATGCCCTCTAAACCTACTGAGGGTCACGTGCCTACCGGGCAGGGAACCTCTATCACTCTGCCGGACACCCCTGCCCCTTCCTTTTCCTTTTCTTTAGTAAAAAGTAAAAATCTGGATCGCCCACCCCTGAAAAAGAAAAATAATGCAAAATCTGCTTACGCTCGCAAAAAAGCAAAAATAGCAAGGCAGCAGTTTTTCAATCACAGAAGAACCCTGCCCAATACAGGGGAGCTTACACAAACATCACATTCGTTCATTCAGCCAACAGGGGGTGATAGTGAACTTACCCATTCTAACATCACTCTTGCCCCTGCTCCAGAGAACCTCGCTGTTTCTGACGACAACTTAACAGGGGGAGGAAAAAATGAGCTAGGGAGGGATATGGACAAGGCGGGTGACGATGAAGACTTTCTCAAAACAGTCTGGGTTACTTTAAAACAACTATTGTCACCTTTTGAACTCAGACTGTCACGTATTGAGAATCACCTTCTTGAAATGGATAAGACCTTAGTATCCCTGGCCACGCTTAGCCTAAAACAGCTGGAAGCAACATATCCCCATATCACTGAGGGTGCCCCCCAGGTTAGTAATGATGGTATTCAACCTGCACTAGCCCCTAATGCTGGCTTCCAACCGGCTCTAGGCCTTAACGCCGCCTCCCTTGCTCCTTTAATTCAGCCCTCCCCCTTGCCCCCTCCACCACCTAAACCTACTCCAATTCCCAAACCTCGGACAATCTCAAATGTCTCTGTTCCCCCCACATCCAACTCACTAAAACCCGAGAAAAAACCCCCCCAAAAGCAGGTGCAGCCCAAATCTATTGCTAGAGCTGCCCAGAAGGCGAACAAGACCATCAGCCCTCTTTCACAGTGCACATTCAACCAACACCAAAATCATCAGAACTTTCGCGGGGGCTATATTGATCTCCCTCCTGATGCCGGGCCCTATGTTGTCATCTTGGCTGGGGTTCCTCCGCTTGACCCCGATTCAGTGGAGACCCAGTGGTCCTTAAAGAACAAAGTGATCTACTGGCTAAATATCAACAGGCAGCTCCCTCAAACCACCAGGAGCAGGGTCCTAATGGTCAGGCGAGTCCCATGGGTGGGTCGCACCTATAAATCCATACCTGGAGACAGCATCGTGGTCTCATTTGCAGACCCCCATACAGCCCAACTCATCACCACTTGGGATCCATATGCGTCTGACCAATCCATCGTTACCAAACCCCTTACCTTTTTTTACCCTCCAAAACAGACAGTAGAGCTACCTGGGGCCTGGTCTATAGCCCACAATCATAGATGGAAAGGGCAGGGGCAGGGATGGCAACCCACTAATAACTGGTGGGGAGGAGTACCCACTATGAACAGGTTTGAATGCCTAGATCAGGTGGATTGACTGGGAACCATCGATCCCTCACCCCCGTCGAGTGCCCAAAATGATCCAACGAATGTCAGTATCAGTGATAAATTATCACCCATTAACAAAAATGTAACCCTTCCGGGTGCAGATCTTCCCTGCCCCAAACAGCCTCCCCTTCCTGTGCAGGCCACACAACAGATAGAGATGGCACATTCCCTAGTTCCGCTAGACATACCGGGGAACTTGGGCCAACCTTACCAGAAAAATAGTGACTTAAAGCATTCACTCCTATCCTGGAATGTAGCAGGCCTGGGTAATAAGATCACCCATAAACCTTGGTTGGAGATTGTGCAGAAGCATGGCATTCTTTGCCTGCAAGAAACCTGGCTTGTAGAGGAAAGTCACATTCTGGGGTTTCGAACATTCCATTCACCCGCTGTTCCCTCTCCCCTGGGTCGCAATAAAGGGGGTCTGTGCATATACATTTCTAATGTAGGGGATGTAAAAGTTTATAATTCCCATTCCGATCAATACTTCCAAATCCTTTCATTTAAATGGGGCACCACACAAAAGGTGATACTGGTGAACTTTTACAATAACATGCCAGCCAATGAAATGGAATTGATTCTGAACAAAATGAGCCATCATATCCACAAACTGAGAGATCAAAACACGGGGGACCACACAGTACTGTGGGTGGGAGATTTTAATTGTGCCATCTGTCCATCTTCTGAGTTAGGTTTGTGCGGCCTTTCAGATCATGAGGAGGATGGCCCTTTCCACTTCTCACACACCAATCTGGGGTCTCTCCTTAACAGTATCATATTCTCTTTTGATCTTACCTTCATCAATCAGGCATGCTCCCCCCAGTTCCCTTTGCCCCAACATATAATGGAAGAGGCTGTGAAACTACAATCGATTTTGCACTAATATCACCCACTAATCCCAATTTTATAACTTTTTGGGAGATTGGGGATGATCCAATGAGTGATCATTATCCTATTATTTTTGGAGTAAGGCTGGCAGAGGGGAAAGCAAAGGAATCCAGCGGGGCTCTTTATCCACTTGAGGTCACCCTAACAAAGATCACCGGCTACGTGTTAAAGTGGGAGAAAATGAACCCTACAATTTTCTTCCATAACCTCATATCATCCTGCTCTACAGACATATTTGTCTGTTTAGAAGAAGACACTGATCCTAAGGCCATAATGGCAGCCTTCTCTAATATCCAGCGATATATAAAAGATATGCTAACCAGGAGCCACAAAAAGAATGGGAAACACACACGTGGGTGGTTTGACTCCAGGTGTACAGCTGCCCTGAAGAATTTAAAGAGAGTTTTATCCGCCATTCCCAGAGACAGGGTTCAAATGTCTCAGGCGAGACGAGAGTACAAGAGGGAGATTAACCATCGGAAGGCGACAATGAAGAGGGAGGCCTGGGAAGCTTTGGGGGAAGCTGCTAGGAACAAGGACACTAACCTCTTTTGGAAAGTTATAAGATCTGTATATAACACAAAAGATGGTGATAATTCCATAGATGTAGCAATTACGGCAGAGCTTTGGGTAGAACATTACGGCAAACTTTACACCAATAGCCAGGGGGACAACCGGAACCAACAAAAGGTAACTTCACCTTTGGATAAATCAACTAAGGATTACCCGCTTAGTGACCCCCCAGTATCCCCCTATCCAATTGATTTGGCTTTTACCTCCCTAGAAGTGGAAGATGCCCTCAGGGAAAGCCCGTCAGGGAAAGCCCCCGGCCCTGATTACACCCCAGTGGACGTATACAAAACAAACCTGGATTTTTGGGTTCCCCTGTTAACTAATGTTTTAAATATGGGTAACAAATGTGGCTTAATTAACACATGGTCAGACGCAATTGTAGTGCCCATCTTTAAAAAGGGGAATAGGGACGATCCTGCTTGCTATCGTCCAATTTCGTTATTGGACGGACTTATGAAAATAGCAGGAAGGATCGTCCTCAAGAGGATCCAGCACTGGGAGACAGGAAAAAAGGTCATCTCGGAGCTCCAATATGGGTTCCGAAAGGGACTGGGTACCCAGGAACAATGTTTAAATCTGTCTTTATTGATCTCCAAATACACTGAGGCCAAAAAAGGGGACCTGTTCATTACCTTTGTTGACCTTAGCTCAGCATTTGATTGTGTGGACCATCTGCTGCTCTGGTCAACATTGGAACACATTGGGGTGGATCCTACCATCATCATATTCATAAAAGAATTATACAGAGATGCCGGTGCCAGAGTGAGGTTCGGGTCCCAGGGGCAATGCACACAAAAATTTGCCATAAATAGAGGGGTTAGGCAAGGCTGCATACTTGCGCCCCTCTTATTTAGTTTTTACATAAACTCCATTGTAGAGCATTTAACAAACTGCCCGAGTGATTACCCAGCCGTCAATGGTAGGCCTGTACCCATTCTCTTATATGCCGATGATGCGGCAATTATGTCTAGGACTAAGATAGGGCTGCAGAGAGCCGTAACTGAATTCTCATCCTACATGGGGAAAAGAAACCTGAAAGTGAACATCTCTAAAACTTTCTCCATGTCCTGCACCCAAAAAAACAAAAGACCACAATGCTCAATATATCTGGATGAGCAAAGAATCGAGATCACGGACACCTTTTGCTACCTGGGCGTTGTCTTTGAGAGGAGAGGAGGTTGGAAATATGCAGTATCTGCCAGGAAACTAGCCTTCACCCGTGCTATTGGGGCCCTGCGAACTTTCGCAGCTAAAATTGGGGGCAAACCTATTGCTGAGATGTTACAGATCTATCGGGCCAAGTGTATAGCGACGGCCACCTATGGAGCAGGCCTATGGGGTTCCGAAAATGTGTCCTCACTTCAAACCTGTGAGAACCTTTTTATCCGCTACTTACTAGGCGTGAACAAAACTACCTCGACTTTCATGATCCATATTGAGTCTGGCCTCAAATTCCTCAGCGACATTATAAAGTTGTCACCGTGTTTGCTCTGGCACAAAATCTGGACCACTGTGGAATGCCAATTCAACAGAGAACTCATCACAGACTGCTTGATCTTGGATGGCGCTTCAAGAATCAAATGGCTACGATACGTCCAGATGATGTTCTCTAACATTTGACATCCCGAATTTTATGATGACCCAGAGTCCCTAGCAACCTTGTCCAGGTCAGCTCTCAAAAAACTTTTAATTACACACCTAGAAAGCGTTAGATGGAACACTGAGAAACTCAAAAGTACTACCCTGAGTTACCAACAAATTACCCCTATTGAAGGTTTACAATTGTATCTCAGGATTGAAACTGCACCCTACCCTCGCATGCTTCTTACCAGGCTGCGTTTAGGGACTTTCTTTCGTATGGTCACTTTCCCAAAACAGAATGATTGGACTTCGTCGAATCTAATTTGTCCATGCGATGATCATTCATCACAAAGTAACATTCATATTATGTTCTTCTGTAATCTGTACTCTACCCCGAGGAAATTGTTCCTCTTACCTCTTCTTAAACGCTGGGGCATAAGAACATGTAAAACTGCCTATCTGAAGTTACTCTTGTTAGATGAGGTGCATGTTATTTTTGTTGTTTCTCGCTTTTTAATGTCAGTAATAAAATACAGAAACTCTATGATCTAAGCTTTATAGGTCTAAATCAACTAAACACTCCAATACGAGGCCTTCCCTTATATGTCTATTACTGACTTCTTATATATGTAAAAATGTTTTATAGATTTTTTACAATTTTCTCTATGTGGAAACTATTTTTAGATTTATGGTATAAACTGTACTTGTATGCTTTTATGATTTTTCTGTTAAATCGAATAAAGCTAAATTTGATTTGATTTGATTTGAGTAGTAGTGCGCTTGGCCAAATAGCCTGTATGAGTGGGCATGAAGGCACCCTCCAAGAGGGACATCCTATTAAAGAGACCCATTACCTCCTTTTCGTTTAAGTGAACAACACCAAAAAAAGAGGGGGAGAAAAAAAATCACAAAAATGTCTCAATATTCTCTTACTCTTACAATATTCTCTTTCTGAAAAGAAGCATCAGACCAATACATCTCATTGTCACAAAGTGAAAACAAATCACAGAGAACATTCAGCCCACACTCGTGGCTTCTCAGTATAATAATCCAACGTTGTTCGTTCATAAACAAGAACTGTGTTACATCTCGGGTTCTAATTGGTTTATATGGTTTGTCTTTTACTGTCCAGTCAAATCATGTCATTGTGACCAATTGCCAGGCTGTGTGTACTAGTTGCCCATTTACAACTTATGGTACTCGATGTTCCTATGATACGTATCCTCACCTTCTTCACTGTCATTCCCATATAGTTGAGGCCACAGGGGCAGGTGATCATGAAGATCGATCTGTCACTTGAAATTAGTGTGTTGTCATAACTCCCAAGTGGTAGGTAGACACTCCGTATTTTTGCATATTACCCAGAATCAATAAACCACAATGCCCACCACCAGGATGGCTGATTGTTTCAGGCCTCGAGTCTCTTTTAAAGCCTCTTTCACAATTTGTGGATGTTTTCTTGAGGCCTTTAGTGACTGCTATGCTATCTTATTTCCAAGACTCTAAAGCCACCGTAAACACCTTGGAAGATTTACCTTTTGATATTACAAAAGACCTCTTGTTTTCTTTTGATGTAGAATATATCTGCACCTGAATTCCTCCGGACAAAACCCTACAAACTGTATGGTCCTTACTAGTAAACAGCCACCTGACTACATCACACCAGTCTCCTTCACTATGGAGTGTGCCCAGTTAGCCATGAAAGAGAATTTCTTTCAGTTTGATTACTGCTTTTACCTGCAAGTGTCTGGGACATCTATGGGCAGTACTTTTGCACCAGGCACGGCTAACCTCTATATGCACAAGTGTGAGACCACCCATAATTACCCATATTCCAGCTCATTCAATAAACGTCAGAGACTATGAAGAGGATACATCAAAGATATAGTAGTTATTTGGGGAGGTGAAGTTTCGACCATTCTTGAGTTCAGTACATGGTTGAACTCTAGAAACTCACATTTGAAGTTCACCTGGGATTACAGTAAGGACAGATTGCCATTCATTGACCTCCTGACATACCGCCTGGGTAGGGTGTTAGGGCCAGAACTTTACAGAAACCCCTTTGATCAGAACTCTTAATTGTCTGTGAAAGTGTTAATCCAAAATCATTAAGAGATAATCTTAATTATTTGCCTTTAAGCAGAGTCGGAATTTGAAACACAGACTAGTAACATGCTGGACAACTATCTTCAGGAGTACAGGGCTAGGTGCCCCTTTGGGCACTACCGCCTGTAAAGTGACAATTTCCATGTGGTGGTTGTGGGGTTTGTCATTACACCAAAAATATAGCACGTCGTGAATTGGGGCTAACTACCATTTGGGAGTTGCGACAACACACTTACAGCAATAGTGACAGATTGAGCAACATGATCACTTGTCCTGTGGCCTCTGCTATATAGGAATGACAACAAAGAAGGTGAGCATACGCATCATGGAACATGGAAGTACCATACAATGGAATCGTGCAACTGCTAAACTGACTACACACTGCCTGGCCATTGGCCACAATGAGATAATTTAACTGGACAGTAATGAACAAACAAAATAAATCCGTATTTGTAAAGCGCGGAGGGTATGGTAGTTAGCTCAGAATATGTAGAGGCCCACATGTCTAATGACACACGTCGCCTTAAATGGTCCAGGGTGGCGTGTAAAGTCGAGTGTGTGAACTACATGAATATGCTGGTATCTAGTGCTATAGCAACATTACAGGTAGAGGTAGAGCAGGAAGTACCGAGCAATAGAGCAGTTGATGTTCACAAGCACCTTTTTAATGAACTTAAAATGTTTTTTATTACTAAAGGTAATGAACCAACCAAACCTGCCCGACCAAAATCAGCTGAATGGTACAATTTGTCTTGTCGGATAGCCAACAGAGCACTAGCAGCAGCTATTAGGAGTAAAGATAGGGCACTATTAAGTAAAAGTAGGACTGACTATAAGGCTGCGCAGTTAGCGGCCAAAAGAGAATGCAATGAAGAGCATTGTTTCGCCCTCCTGGAGGCTTCCTCTAGGAGAGACATGCCCACATTTTGGCATCTGGTAAAGTGGGGTAATGGCTTACCAGCAAACGTACCCCCAAACCATGTGGAGCCCCAGCAATGGGTTTCCCACTACAAAGGTCAATTTACTTGTGACACTGCAATAGGTGTTTTTACAGAAATGCCAACAGTAATCTCAATTCTTCATGTAACAAAGCCTGAAGTAGAAAAGGTTCTACTTCGGGTCCCAAAGGGCAGGGCCCCGGGGCTCGACTGCATACCCGCTGATCAGTTCCTCAAAGACACAGGATTGTGGGCTGAATATATCCAGCTCCTAGCTAATGCCATAGCTAAGGGAGCTCGCCTACCCTGTACTTGGGCAGGAGCAGTAATTCGTCCTATCTTCAAAAAAGGGGATTGGTCGATTCCGGCCAACTATAGGCCCATCAGCCTAATAGACTGCCTTCAAAAAGTTATCGCAAGGGTGGTGCTAGGCAGAATTCAGGCCTGGTTGGAGGAACATGCTATTCTTTCGAACCTACAGGTAGGGTTCCGGCAATGCACAAGTACTGTGGATCAGGTTATGAGGTTTATTTTGATATATTGGCGCACTGTAACTATAGGGAGGGGCACCATCTTTGCAGCGTTCGTGGACCTTAAGTCAGCGTTTGACTTGGTTCCGTGTAACAAGCTGTGGTGTACACTGAAAAGGCCTGGCATGCTGGCAGACCTGTTGGCCTTTGTGGCGAAATTATATACTGATAACTTTGCCCTGGTTAGAAGGGACGCAAGGGGTAATGCCACACAAACATTTCCGGTTGAACTGGGGGTGAGACAAGGGTGTGCCCTTGCTCCCACCCTCTTTTCAATATACATAAACGGGGTGGTACAATACTTCAAGGATTTCTCTACTGATGCTCCAACTTTAGCGGGGACTAGGATCCCACTATTAATGTTCGCGGACGACACCCTTATCCTCTCTAATACCAGACAGGGCCTTCAGTGTGCCCTGTCCAGATTTGAGCAGTCTGTCAGGACTATCATCTTGTTGTCAATGTTGACAAGTCCAAGTACATGGTCCTGACCAACTCCTCAAAGGCTATTGGTGTCGTCCGGATGAACGAGGTAATTCTTGAACAAACTGAGACCTTTTCTTATCTGTGCGTTCTAATCGATAGAAGGGTAAGCTGGAAGCCGCAGGTCAACTGTCAAGCCGTTAGGCATGCCCAACTCGTGGGAGCTTTGTTGAAGGAACACAGACAGTCCCATACAAAAAGTTGTAATTTACATTCCTTTACTTTTTTCACTGTGTAGTACAGAGCACTTAGGTCCTGAAGAATTGCCATGACGACAAGAAACATGTTGACCTGACCTGAGGGTAGAAGATATTTTGTTGTGAATCTGTCTCAGCATATATCTCCCCTCCCACCCCTTTTTAATCAAGGGAGTTAGCCACGCCAATAAAGTTCTCTGTGGACTGACCCACCTTTTTTATTCACCACCACTTCACGACTACACTTTCACTTGCCCTCTCACACGCATGCACCATATAGCTGGAACAAAAGATCTCCGATAAAGAGCCCCTTCGTGGGTGCTCGTCAGACATTGCAGCACCAGTCTGACGAGGAGCAGAACCCATATGATGAAGCATGACACCTAGCTCGCTGGGTGTGTGAAGGTTTTAGTTCCAAAAAGGGAATTCCCCCTCCCTTTTTACCATCTTCTACGCTACTCACGCATTTACACTCACTTGTATTTCACACTCTCATCTGGGAACTTTGTACCCTTCTTGTGCTACTAGTCCCATACAAAACCTATGGCACCGGTGCTCCAGCTCTATAATTCTAAAATTGGTGCCTCGTTACTTTATGGGGCTGAGCTGTGGGGTTATGCGAATGTGGACTGCCTAGTTATGGCACAGAACAAATTCCTATGTTCAATAATTGGTCTTCCTCAATCTACCCCTCTAGTCCCCCTGTTTCTGGACCTAGGGTGCCATACCATAAGGGATGTGGCACATTTCAGGTTGGTGGCCTACTGGAGAAGACTATGGGTGACACCAGAACTCACCCACTATGCCCAGTCTTTGATGGAAGTCAGAGATTTGGACGTAAACAGGAAACTTGGGTGGTTCAGGAGTGTCAAAAATATACTTACGGATATGGGGCTGGCCCACTAGCGGACTTCCACAGCTGAAAGTATATTTCCATCCAAACCAGAGTTCAAAGCCGCCTACTGGACTATGGTTAATATGAAATGTATTGTGGCCTCCCCTAGTTCTTCTCTGTCTGGTGTTTTTCTGGACTTCAAGCAGGAGCCAAAATATGAGGGGTACTGGTATATCATTTCATCTACCTGCGATAGGAAGCTATTCCATCAGTTCAGGGTGGGCACGCTCCCCATCAATAACTTTATATCTAAGTGGGGTAACACACAATCCAGCAACTGCCCATTTTGCGTGGACTTGACAGAAACAATAGGTCATATCTTTTTCGTCTGTCCCGCGTAGAGCAAACCAAGATCTAGGCGGCTGAAACCCACCTGTACTAACATGGGTATTAGGTCCAGCCTTGAGGCTCTCCGAATCCTCAAAACATCAGTGGCTTGACCGGTTGTGGTTGCAGTAGCCAAGTATCTAGGCTGTGTATGGGTGCTTTGCTGGAAAGAGAGGAGGTAGAGGCATTGATCCACCCCCAGATGGGCCTTCTTTTATTTTGAAACATCTATTGTGAAATATCCCCCTTAGATAAAATGTAATTACTGCAAATGCAGAGCACCAATTTTAGGACATCCGTCATGGGTTTTTTTACCGACATTTTTAATGTTTTAAAGATTTTATATATATCATAAATAACTTTTAATGAATAGATAAGGTGCTTGATTGGATATATTGTATCCGTTTTCTTAACTATAAAGTGTAGCTCCATTTTCTTTTTAATATATGCTATGTACATGAGTTTTAACTTTTGTGATTTTATGTAAATCGAAATAAAGTTATAAATGAAATGAAATGTAAAGCGCGAGCCACTCACCCTTACAGGTCTCAAGGTGCTGCAGGCCGTCGTGGAAATTAAGTGAGCTATTGCCCAGAGTCACATGGCGCTGAGCTGAGCTGCCGCTGGAGCCGTGGATCGAACCGTGAACCCTGTGCTCTGAAGTCAGCTGCCCTAGCCGCTGCACCACACCTCTCCAAACTATACATACTAATAGACACCGAGATCTGACACAATTCTTTTTTTAAAAAAAAATATTGGATTTTTAGACTGAGAAGCCTTGAGTGTGGGCTGAATGATGACAGCCCTAGGATGAGTTTGTCTGTGATTTGGTTTCACTTTGTGACTACAAGATTTATTGCAATGAATTCTTCCTTTCAATAAGAAAACAATATTGAGACATTTTAAGTGCTTTTTTCTCCCTCCTTTTTTGGTGTTCTACATTTCATGACCTCCAATTAAATGAAAGGAAGGTAATGGGTCTGTTTAATAGGTTATCCCTGTTGTAGGATGCCTTCATGTTCACTCATTTAGGCTATTTGGCCTACAACACTCCAACTCCCAAATGATTCTTGGTGTTATACTCCCTTTCTCATTTACAATGAAGGGAGAGTATTGAATCCATTACACTTCTTAAACAAATTGGTCAGTGATTTTCTTTGTAGGATGCCAATGCCCTCATGCACATATATAAACTGTCATGATTATACATTTCATTTATACATTTCATTATTATCCACTGGTCGGGGTTCCTGTTTTGATGTGACTCAAACTTTTGCCACATAGGGTTTCCACTTTCTAAGATGCAGTGATGTGTTTACACACTGCAACACACTACAAATCCCAATAACCTCTCTCGATGTGCCATTGTGCACATTACCCTCCTTCTGCATCACCGCACCGTTGACTTGGTATTTCATGGTCAGTTGGCTGTCTAGGATGATGCAGAGGTTGTGTGCATGGTCGGGCGGTGGAGGCGTGTGTCTGAGTTCTGCAGGCCAGCAGCAGTGGTCCCATGTGGAAGTGTTCTTCCCGAAGATCAGTACTTCCGTTGTGTCAGAGTTGAGTTGGAGGCAGTTGTCTCGGCCCCCACTCCCCTGTTCTTTACTTTAGACTTTACTTTAGACCATACAGTGTGCTAAAGTCATCCCCCTTGAGCTCAGTGCCGCTTTTGACACTGTCAATCACAATACCTTGATCCTCCGCCTTAACAGCCTAGGATTAACCAGCCTGCACTAACTTGGCTCCAGTCCTTCCTCAGCTACCACGTTTTTCAATTGTTTGAAGGAGATGTTGTCTCTAACTGGTTTACTCTCAGTTTTGGGGTACCCCAGGGCTCCTCCTTAAGCCCCACAGTATTTAACATCTACATGAGTCCCCCGGCGGAGATTGTCCATACATTTAGCATTAAGATCATTACCTATGCAGATGACACACAACTCGTGGTGGCATTGAATCACCCCGAAGGGTTATCTAGCACCCTAGGCCCCTGCCTAGAGGAGGTCGCCAAATGGATGGAACTCTCCTGCCTCAAACTTAACAGGGATAAAACTGAGCTCATGCTTCTTGGCAACTCTCCCTCCTTCAACCCTGCATTACTGTGGCCTCTTTGTCTCGGTCCTGCACCAGACTCAAAAGACCAGATCAAGAGCCTCGGCATGTGGCTTGACCGCTCCCTTAACTTTAACTATCAGTATACCAAGCTCTCAGCAAACTGCTTTGGCCTGTTGAGGATGTTCCAGAAGATCCTCCCTTTCTCACATTCCAGGCGAGAAGGATCCTGATACAAGCCCTTATCCTTTTCCGCCTGGATTATGGAAATGCTCTCTCTCTGGGAGCTCCTTCATCCACCATCCACAAGCTCCAGATCATCCAAAATTGTGCCGCCCATCTACTTCTCCTGATCCCCCGCAGGCATCTGCTAAACCAGCACTTAGAAATCTTCACTTGCTCCCTGTCAGGGTAAGGATCCTGTTCAAAGCCATGTGCCTGACACACAAGGCCTTCTGGAAGTGTAGCCCAGCTATTTCCCATTCCCTGGTCACACCCTATCATCTGGCCAGGAATCTCCGCACCAGTCTCACCATCTCTGCCGTTACACACAGAATACGGAGAGCCAGATGGGGCGGGCGCTGCTTCTCTTTCAACGCTGCCAACTCCTGGAATTCCCTCTCTGTGTACCTGCGGAAGGAGCCCAATCTGGTCGCATTTCGAAGACTCCTCAAAACTCGTCTTTTCAACATCCCTCTCTAATCACTCGGTTCTGGTCCACTTGAGCTGTTCGCAGCGCTGGGAGGCCTCAGGGTAGCCATGTGCTATACAAGTTCTATTTCATTCATTTATTCAAAGTAACACAACTGTAGTTGTGTTAGATGGGCACCGCATATTCCGAGTGGACAATTTTTTCCCTTTCTCCCCTCGTAATAGTTTTTATTGGATTGTTAATGTTGACACATTGGTTTCTGATAAGGCAGACACTACTTTAGGATTCTGCAAAGGCTAGATGAGTGTCTCAGCAGCCAGACCCACCGTGGATCAAGCATTATAACAACTTTGTACTGTGCACATTACTATTACTACATTTATTTCTATGTTTTTGTCTTAGCTGAGCACTAGTACAAGGTTCTTTTGATGTGTGTCAGAGCTGCAATCCTGGGTTAATTGCCAAATTAGCTTCGAGTGGAGGCAGAACACCCGACAACAGAGGATAAGCATGTATTGTTTTTTTCCATTGATGGGTGAATGAGCACTTTTTCACAATTCACTGGATCTATCATAGGAAGCATGACTTTGCACTGTCCTTTATGGTGCATTGAATACCCTCAAGATATTATGTAGTTATGATACATGTATACCTATGAATGTATTATGTTCTGACTTCATACCATTTCTATTTCACAAGTAGTCCAAGAAGGTGTATCTCCCTGGTTCTTTTGGTGACCCCCGGTTGTACTAATTCTTCTTTTTTTACACCACATCTGTTACACATTCATCGCAAAGACATCAGGGGCGAGTAACAAAACTTTTGTGTGCCAGTGGAGAATGTTCCTCGTTGCCCATGATGTATTCCTTCCAGAGTCATTCAGCCATGCAGGAGTTGTATTCTCAGTTAATGAATTGGTGGGAGGAGATGGTCTGAGAGACTAAACTACTATTCACATGATTCCTGATAAACTGGAAGTATAAAAGCAGCTTCCGAGTTCAGCACACTGCAGATTATTCTTGCCGGATCTTTGAAGCAGAGCTGCTGTGCATTTGTATCAGAGTCTTCTTGTGGGTAAGGGTGTAGTGTGTAGGGGAGCAAGACGTGACCGTAACACCTTAGGGCAGAGGTCTTCAAACTTTTGGATGACGAGACCCCCCTGTCAACATTTTGAGGCATAAGGACCCCCCCCCCTGACAAAAAATTCTAATCCTGTAGGCAGGGCTACTAGAATTATGAGGCAATTGAGGACCAAATTACGCGACAAGCTTGACTAAATTGTGCGGGAAGAAAATGTAAGTGATGTTATGTGATGCCGCATATTTTGAGATAACATTACTTTATTATTTTGTCATTTTTTACACACAGTAACACTGAGGAAAGATTTCACCCCATCACTACCCGTTTATAACCAAAATATAGCAATTAACATCAGAAAGATTTCTAGTCAACCTTTGAGAAGGGCCTTCCACTCCGCAGGAATATGTGCTGCCACATTAGAAGCTCACCTGGCCCTGGCCAGGAGAGGCAGGGGTCCCTTAAAAACCTGGCGGTTTTGTGCAGAGTTAAGCAGTTTACCCATGCAGCTTTCCTCTCATCCCCTCCCTTCCATCCATCTCTTCTCTCCTAACCCTGGATCCTTCTCTCACTTTGCAGGCCATTTTCTTTCAGCACTTTTTACAACATCTGAACTCTCCCCATTCAACCTCTCACTTTAATAATGCACCTCATCTCTCGATAGCACCTTTCTGAGAAACATTTCATTATTTATAGCACAACTCATAGTTTATTCAAACTCAGTTCTGTGATCTGCATGGTACACGTTCTTTGTAGCAGGCACAGTAACCCTCTGCACACTGTGTGGGTGACAAGAGTGCCCGTGTGAGTGCACGGTGAGCGATGCAACAGTGCGAGAGTAGGGTAAGAGGAGTGACTGCAGGGTGAGTGAGGTGGCGTATGAATTTAGGAATTTGGGTGCGGATGAAAGTTCAGAATGGGACGAATGAATGTATGATTACTGATGGGCTTTTTTGAGTGACTTGCTTATTGAGCAGTGAGGGGGTCAGGTGAGTGAAGTGTCACATGAGTGCAGGATGAGTAGTGTACTTGTGTGACTGCAGGGTGAGGTATAGGGTGAACAGCGCAAGTGCATTGTGAGTGCAGAGTGATCACTGTGAGTGCAGGGTGAGCGGGTGAATGGTGTGAGTGCATGGAGATCAATGTAAGTGCAGAGAGATCACTTGAGTGCAGGTTGAGCTGGTGAATTCTGTGAGTGCATGGGGATCAATGTGAGGGCATTGTGATTACTGTGAGTGCAGGGTGAATGGTGTGAGTGCAGGGTGATCAGTGTGAGTGCACGGTGAGCGTGAAAGTGAAGGGCGAGAATGAGGAGCGAGTTGTCTGAATGCAGGGTGCATTTCCATACACTTGAAGTAATTCAGCGTGTTCTTGACGGCGGCGTAGGGTTTAAGATCTAAGTTAAACTATTGCGGCATTAATCGGGGATCAAGGGTGGAGGAAATAAATAATGTGCTGATCCTGCAACAAACTTACAGTCCTATGGTTAGGGTTGCCAGCAGATTATTTTGATGGCCCAGTCGGTACAAAAATAAGCAGACACCTAAAGCTGTATTTTAAGCACTTTTCTGTGCATACTTCGAACAACAAATATAAATGGAAAGCACTTTTAATTGTGTTCTAGGGCTGCCTCAATGATCCCTGACTGTCAAAGAGAAAAAATACAGAAAAGTCACATAACTAATGCATAGATACTTTTGTATTTAAAAGTCTATTTAGTGTCAAGAGGAGATCTTTGCAGGCTCTTTAATCAAAACAACAGGCATTTTTCTTTTGGCAAACCCTACTTTATATTCCTTTCCATTAAATACATTTTCACACTACAGCAGTAATTGTAAAATACAAATGTAAGGAACAGGCACAGTGGGGGCCCAGTGGGTACGGAAATCATGAAAAAAGACTAAGCCTCTGTAATCAGTTAACAAAGGCATGTAAATATGCAAATGGTCTTTAAAGACCTGTGAAAAACTCAGGCCGAGATAAGCCTCCAGACACTGCCCAGCCAAGCCCCCAGCTCGAGTTACACTGCAGCAGCAGCCAGGCTGAGAGACACGACGAGGGAGGAGGGGGGCTGAAGCCCTTCGGCCTGGGAAGAAATATGACTGTGAAGGCGCGACCCCCTTTGCATCGCTCCACGGCCCCCCTGGGGGTCGCGCCCCACAGTTTGAAGACCCCTGCCTTAGGGCCACGGGCTAACGGGGCACACACACAAACACAATAAGGGAGACCACACACTGTCAATGGTGATATGGACCGGAAGCCACGAGCGGCGACCGTCCGTTTATTTAAAGCCTTCTGGCCACGCCTGGCCAGAAGGTGCTACATTGTTTGGAGGTGTTTCCGGGTCTCAGCCGAGACCCACGCAACACTAGAACACCACATCCCTTCCCAACTTGGTATTTTGTTTTCTTCAGAAAGAATATTAAACAGTCAACATGCAAAATCGGCCAACCTTGAATTTGGCCTGGGGTTCGGTCGGAGGTTGTGACCGCTTCTTCCTCGGGTTATCGGGAGTTCAGTTTCTGGCATTCTTGGGGACACTGGAGTGCAGACAGCCTCTTCTGTGCGGGTGGTGTTCTCTGAGGGTTCAACAGCGTCGATGTTCTGCCTTTCACCACTTGGGGAATTCTCAGACACAGAAGGGATGCGCTTAAACCATGACACGTTCTGAGTGATTTCTCCCCCATATTTTTGTGCTGTTATGGCTGTGCCCTTAGTTGCTTTGATTACCCACGGCTCAGTCTCATAGGGTGTCCGGAACTTCCCTCCCGGTCGTTGTGCTCTTACCAGCACCGTGTCCCCCGGGATTAGTTCCTTGTCTTGTGCCCTCCTCCTCTGGCTTGCTCGCTCATTGGTTTTCCTCCTTCTCTCTTGGGCAATAGCTGGCACATAGGGTGCAGGCCGCCAGTTTTCTGCCATGGGTAACCAATCTCCCTGGGGTCCGGCGAACATTAACGACCACGGAGATCTCTGGGTGGTGCTGTGGGGAGTACTTCGATATTCCCTCAGGAACAGTTGAAAAGCCATCTCTGGGTCCTTGCCTTCCACCATAGCTATTCTCAGAGTCTTGTTGACAGTCCTCATAAATCGTTCTGCTTCTCCATTGGCCTGGGGCCATTGAGGAGTGACTCGATGATGTTTCACCCCTAGGCTTCGTAGGAAGTCTTTTAAATCATTATCTTGAAACGGAGGCCCATTGTCGGTTTTGATCCGCTGGGGAATGCCAAACATCGCAAATGTCTTACTGAGCAGGGGCTGTATATTTGCAAAGCTGGTGGATGCTGCTAACTCCACCACAGGGTACTTGGTGTAACTATCCACCATCACCACCGTCACTCTTCCGTCAGGAAAACTACCAAAGTCCAGACTGACCCAGCTCCAGGGTGATGGGGAGGGTTCTTCCGTGATAATGGGTGCTGGTGTGTCTGGTGCACTGGTTAACTGGCAAGCTCGGCAGTTCCTTACCACACTGTCAACTTTCTCGTCCATCTGAGGAAACCACACTTTTTCCCTCATTCTTGCCTTCATTCTTCTCATTCCTTGGTGCCCCTCATGGGCTAACAGGGTCGCTTGGTCTTGGAGAGAAGTCGGGATCACTACACGTGACCCTCGCAGTATGAGTCCATTGCTTGCTTTGCTCAGCTCATTGTGTACCCTCCAGAACTGAGACAGGCGAGTGCGGTCTGCGTCGCTCCACTCACTGACATTGCGTAAAAAGTTCTCCCAGGACCCATTGTCTATCGCTGTCTTGACTCTGGTAATGACTGCATCATTGTCATATTGACTTACGATGTCTTCTGCTGACAACGCTTGTGGACACGAGAGTTGGGATACCATGTCTACGAATTCCTCAGTCTGTAGTTCTTGGTCATGAGCTACCTCCTCTTCCACCGGAGGATGTCGTGACAGAAAATCCGCTGGATTCTTGGCCCCAGGTCGGTAGATCAAATCCATTTGGTAGTGTTGAATCTGAATGGCCCATATTTCAATCCGAGGCGGAGGGTATGGTGCCGTCCCTTTAAACAACGGTATCAGCGGTTGATGATCCGTGACCATCCTAAACGGCTGTCCGGCTATATATAGGTGGAACTGATTGCACGCCCACTTCACTGCTAATGTCTCTCTCTCTATCTGCGAGTATCTTGCTTCAGTCGCAGTCAGGGCCTTGCTTGCAAAGGCCAGGGGAACCCACACTCCAGGTTCCGATTCTTGAGTCAGCAGCGCACCCAAACCTACAGGGCTGGCGTCTACGAGAATTTCCGTTGGTCTTGCAGTATCAAAGTACGCCATCGTTGTGCTGTCTAACAGGGCCACTTTAATCTTGTCAAATGCTTCTGCTTCGAGCTGGGACCATCTCCAAGAAGTTTCTTTTTTCGTCAGGTTTCTCAGAGGTTCCGCGATCGTGGCTAGCTGTGGAATAAACCGGGCACAGTATTGTGCCATGCCCATAAAGCTTCTCACTTCGGAAGCAGTTGTTGGAGCCGGAGCACGTTTAATGGCTGATGACTTCCGGGGGGACATATCCAAAAAATTCTATAGATTGTTTATAGAACTGACATTTCTCCTTGTGCAAAGTGACCCCAAACTCTGCTAGCCTCCGGAGCGTGGCTTGCAGTCTCTTGTGGTGTTCTTCACTGGTCTTCGCGTGGATGAGTATGTCATCACTGACATTTAGTACTCCGTTCAATCCAGACAAGATCTCTTTAATAGTATTTTGGAAGATTTCTGCGGCAGAGGTGATGCCGAAATTGAGCCTTTTATACCTTCTCAATCCTAAGTGCGTCGAAAACGTCGTAATGTAACGACTCTCTTCTGCTAGCTTGAGCTGGTGATATCCTGCGTTGAGGTCTAACTTGGAGAACCACTGTGCTCCGTTCAGGTCTGTCAAGATGTCATCGACTGTGGGCGTAAGATGTCTCTCCCTCTTGATTGCCTTGTTCGGCATCCGCATATCAATGCATATCCGGATCTTGCCGGGCTGTCGGGGTTTCTCCGCGATCACCATCGGAGATACCCATGGCGTCGGTCCAGTCACTTTCTCTATTACACCCTGTTCCTCTAGCTTCATCAGTTCTTGTTCCACCGCCGACCTAAGATGGAACGGGATTCTCCTATGTCTCAACGCCACCCGTTGTATCGCTTTATCAATATGTAACTGGACTGGTGGCCTTTTGATGGTACCTAACCCTTGGAATAGCGATGGGAACATTTGAAGGATTTCCTCCGTGTGTAGCGCTTTCACTGCATTTGCGAAAGCTATTAACTTGAGATCTTCAGCAGTGTGACTCCCAATCAGCAAGTCTACCTCCCTATCAATTACGTGAAAGGTGGTCGTCAGCTCTTGACCTTCTGCCTTCACTTGTACAGTCATTTTGCCTTTCAGGGGTAGCGGCGTTTTGCTGCCATACGTTAGAATGCGCGCTCTCGATGGCACCAGTTGTGGTCTTGGTTTGAGCGCTTTATAATGTTGACTGCCCATCACATTAATCGTGGCTTCTGTATCTATGACTCCGGTTACTGTTGATCCGTCGATTTGAATCTGACATGTAGGTTGTGGTCTTTGTTTCCTTTTTAGTTCACTCATGAATGACACGTAGTAGCATTCTTCTTCATCATCTGTTGACGAGTCATCTAACCGCTGAGGATAGTGGGATTGCGGTCTGCTTCCTCTCGACGAACTCGTCTCCCGGGCGTCATCCAGCGTAAGTTGCCTGACTGCTTTGTTCGGGGTTCTCTTTCCCGCCGTCTCTTGACCTCTGATACTCCCTCTTGAATTACCTCGGCAGACACTGGCGAAGTGGTTCAGCCCGCCGCATTTGGCACATGCCTTGCCACGTGCAGGGCAGCCATTTTGGTTGTGTTCTTCATACCCGCATGCGCCACATGGCGTGCGGCGTTGTGTCCTGGTCGGCCATCTTCCTCTTCCTCCGCGGTTACTGTTTCGCAGGGCATCCACTCTTTCTGTTTTTACGGTTACTTCGGTGCTCGCCGACGGGTTTATTGCTGCTTCCATCACCGTGGCTCGTGCATCTGAAAGCTCATGTAACCTGGCCAACATGAGTATTTCATCAAGTGTTATGCGGGGTTGTCTTAAAATCAGTGTCCTCAAATGCTTGTTTTTGCACCCTTGAATCAATTGGGCTGTTACCTCTTTCGTTTGATCATCGTCCGGACATGTGCTTATTAGCTCTCTCAACCTTGCATGAAAAGCGTCCATTGTCTCTCCCTCCCTTTGTCTAGACTGCCTAAATTTGAACCTTTCATAGTGGGGGTTCAACAGTGGATCAAAGTGTGCATTCAGCGCTTGCACCGCCGCATCATAGTCTGTTGCTGACCCTGTATTTGGCAGGTGTATAAACAGTTTATAGAGCTCATCTCCTCCGAAATATAACAGCAGGGGCCTTTTTACCTCATTGTCTTTTTCCCGTGTCGCCGTGAAGTAGTTGTTTAGGCGGCTCAGCCACACTGTCCATCTTGGCGCTACTGTGCTTGGGTCAATCAGCGCGCTGAACGGAGGGATTGGGTTAATCTGGGAGTGCGGCGACTGTTGAATCACTGGTCCCACTGCCTGTTGTCCCGCTGGCCCTGCTACCTGTGCTGGGGTTGCGACCTGTTGTGCTCCTCCTGCGGCTGCTGCATCCTGCACCGACATCCTTGCACTGAGTGGGGGCCTGCTCCAGCACTTGTGATCTTAATTGCACGATTGTGCTCTTTCACTCCTTCAATTCAATTATCTTTATTGTTATTCACACTGTTCCTGCACTTTCCCTTTTTTTCTTTGAATTTGTTTTGCCAATGCTTGTTGATATCCTACTATCACTGCTGCCTTCTTCGCGTGTGCTCCGCTGTCCTGGGTCCATTGCTCCGCGTGTAAACTCACACCGCTCCTTCAACGAGCGGAGGCCCCTTCGTGCGCTCCCAGCGCTGGGGATCACCTTCACACCTACTGCGCATGCGCGCACCACTCGAGGCGTTAGCCGGTCTTCCTTCGCCACACAGCCTGCCGCTGGTCGCGCACTCAACTCCAGCAGGGCTCTCAAGCCGCCGGTCCTTTATGCAGCTCCACTCACGCTGCTTACCGGTTCTTTTTCCAGCGGCGGCCCTTTCTTCACCGACAGCGCGGCGCTTGCCACGCGCAGACCCACGTGGACGCCGACACCGACCAGGTATCGACGACAGCTTGCTCCTTCGTCGTGGTTCCACACACGAGTCTCCACCCTCGTCGCCAGTGTAGGGGAGCAAGACGTGACCATAACACCTTAGGGCCACGGGCTAACGGGGCACACACACAAACACAATAAGGGAGACCACACACTGTCAATGGTGATATGGACCGGAAGCCGCGAGCGGCGACCGTCAGTTTATTTAAAGCCTCCTGGCCACGCCTGGCCAGAAGGTGCTACATTGTTTGGAGGTGTTTCCGGGTCTCAGCCGAGACCCGCGGAACACTAGAACGCCACATCGTGCACCAATCAAAGTTTGGATTGTTGAAGTGGTGGCTGAGTGAAGGCTGCTCTCTAATCACCGCTTAGCTTTGTCTATTTAAACAAAGCGGACATTTCTTTCTGTGTTTGGAACATGTTCTCCAAAAACATTTTTTATGGTGAAGTATTTGCCGGTGTTATTCCTAAGCTAATTCACGGTTCGGTGAGTATTCTTCACCTTGCCCGGATAACTTGTTTGTATCGGAATTCTTTGGTAATTGGGGGAGAGAAACAGCTGTGAATTTTACCAAAGAAAACACCAAACAACTGTGTTAAAGGATCGTGGCTTCCCTGCAATATTTTGATAGACTTTCAGAATATCAATTTTGTTACTGAGATAAAAAAAAGTCTTAAGGAACTTATGAACTATACAAAAGGAAGTTGCGGTTATGAAAAGAAACAATCACTGATTCCTTGATTGCTAGGACACAAATCTGTTACCCATTGGAACATTTATTAGTTCTTTTGTAGTCTCTTTTTGATATCCTAACAGGGCATCATTTGAGTCCTGGTTGGTTCAATCTCTGTGAGGCTTGTCTTCTTGTTCTATTTGGTAGGTAGTCATGATTATGGGAATGGTGACAAAAATTAACCAGTACAAGTTTAGGTAGATAAGTGTATTTTTATATTACAGTATTACTCTGAGGAAAGAGGATAGTGGAGTATTTGGACTCTTGTCCTTGGACACAAGGTTATCCAGGGTTATTTTCTTTTACAGGTAAAAAATTATATATAGAGGGGGCGTGGCAAGATGGCGTCGGAGTAGGACGCTTTCTCGAGCCTCTCCGACGCCGATCCTGCATAGCGACTTACTGCGGGGTCCCAAGGCGTCCGGCCTGTGCTGCTCGATCGGCGGGGGCTGCCGATTGCTGGCGGTGTGCTCCGGTGTCGTCACCTCGGCGGAGGGTGGCCGGCAGGAGCCGATAGCGGGGAGCCGAGCTGCGGCCTGTGAGGCGGCGACCTCGCGTGATCTGGAGGCCGGAGGAGGCGGAGCGGACCCAAGCCCTGGCACAGCACTGGCGCTGGCTATACCGCGCTGAGTGGGTGAGGCGGGGAACTGGACTCGCCGGCGGAGGAGCGCTTGCTGGAAGGCGTTGGGAGGAGCACTCGGTGGGCCGCGCCGGTGGCTGGACGCCGCCGGGGGTTGACAGGAGAGCCGGACACTGAGTCGAGGGGCGGCCCCTAGAACTCGGAGCTGATCCGAGCGCTGCAGCACAGGCCCGACGGGGGAAGAGCAGGTGGCTCCCCCTTCTCAGAGGGCAGCGGACTGGTGTGTCTACCGGCGGGGGAGGAAAGGAAGAACTGCGTGGTAGCGAGGCCAAATATCTGCCCAGGAACGCGCGCCACGTTGGGGCCTTCCGGACTCGGGCCTGGAGAGTGACAGTGGCTGGAGGACCGGCGCGTGGTCTTGCACACGCCTGCGTAACGCAAGGAGGGACATAAAGGCCTGGCGGCCGGATCACGGTAGTGGCGGAGCTTTGGATACCCTCGGGGACAGTTGGCCCTGCTGGTAGATACTGTGGAGTGGCCTGACATTGCGCTGGTGGTGGACTTTTCCGGAGGCGGCTCCGCCGGAGCGGCGGCGCCCTTAAGCTGTGCATTGGCGCCAGGGGGGAGCGGAGGACTTGCAGCTTGCTGGCACAGATCTTGGGGAGCGGAGCACCAGGACTGCCGCCCACCTGGGTGGTGGGTCCTTCTTGCGACTGAGCGCTTGGCGCCAATTTGGAGGGGCCCTGACGGTGGCGGGCCGGACCGGCTTCCCCCGGGTCTTGACCGTTGGCGGGGACACGTGCTGTATTGGGATCCCACAGGCCCGTGCCTGGTCGCCAGCTTTGGGGTGTAAGCCTTCCCGCCCGCTTTCTGCCCCTGGGGCTGGACGGACCCTTGAGCGCTAGAAGCATCGATGAGTAGTGGTGGCCTGGTGGAAGAGAGGCCGCACTATCGACGGAGTGTACCTGAATGACCCCTGGAGAAGGCGAATAGCACCATCAACAGGCCGTACTGACGCGGTGGGTCACCGACCCGAGTCTCGCCCTCCCAGCGGCGGCTCTCTAGAGCCTAAGTGAAAGTGTGTGGGTGCAGCGCACAGCCATGTCCAACTCGCAACGCAGAGGGGGGAAGACGGGGAAGGAGGTAGTCCCCAAATCATCGCAGCAACCGGCGTCGCCAGGAGCCAGCGGCTCCTCCAGACAATCGGATGATGAGGCGCCAGCAACTAAAGCCTTCATGAAGGAACTCTTCGCAACTATCAAGGAAGACATTTCCGAACTCCGTACACAGTTGGCCTCGGACCTCCGAGAGGTACGGAGGGACGTAGATGGGATTGGCGAAAGGGTGGCGACGCTGGAGGACCATGACCTTAGCATGGCGAATGATGTGCACCAACTCCAACAGGACATCATACGCCTTACGGAGCAAAATCTGTATTTGCATACCCACGCAGAGGATTTGGAGAACCGCTCCAGAAGAAATAACATTCGTATTAAAGCAGTGCCATGGGACGGGGAAGCGGGGGACCTGCGTGGGTACGTCCTGGCCTTGTTTCTCCAGATCTTAGAGGATGAAGAGGTGCGTGACATCCAGATGGATAGAGTGCACAGAGTGGGGCTGCCCAGGAGAGGCGGGGGGCCGCCTCCAGATATCCTCGTTTGCGTACATGACTTTCAGATAAAGGAAAAGATATTGAGAAAAGCGAGAACCACTGCCTCGCTGCAATTCAGGGGCCATCACCCCCAGCTTTACCAGGACCTGGCGGCGACGACCTTGCAGAAACGAAGGGACTTCCGACCTGTGACCGCCTTTCTCCGGGGGCGCGGAATATCCTACTCCTGGGGCCATCCTTTCCGGATCATCTTTCGATGGGAGAATCGGCTACGACAGATCAATTCCCTACGGGAGGCAAAGGATCTTCTGGGTATTGAGGAAACGGAACCGTCGCAGGAGGCGCGTGGCTCTCCATTCCGAAGGCGGCGTCGCTCTTCCTCGTGGCACAGGGTGGGCCCATCCCCAGAGCGGCGGCGGCCGGACTCGGCGACTAGTGAGCAGGAGAGAGGGGCCGCAGTGGCTTCGGTGGCCTCCGCCACCATGACGGATTCCCAGATGAGCTCTGGAGCAGCGTGACCCCGAACTTATGGAGTGGCGTCGGAGGGGCTCTTGGCCTGAGGTCCTCGGGGTACAAAGGTACTTTTGGAGAAGACGCCCCGGACTTTGGACCTGGGGGTCCCCAGGTGGACACCCCTGCCCCAACCCCAGTCCAGTGGGGGACTTTTGAACCGTGACCTGCTGGAACTGAAGACTGCGAGGTTCAGGTTCAGTGCCTTGAGTTGCATTTTGTTGTTCTTTGTTCTTGGGGGGGTAGAGGGTGGGTCTGTTGGCGCTCTGAATATGGATGTCATGACAGGGCGATTTGGGTTGGGGATGGGAGTTCGGGGGGTGGCGGCGGCAGTGTGTGATGAGTGTGTGTTGAAAGGGCCTTTGTTGACATTCTCTTCTATATTTCGTATATTGTTTCGGGATGTGCCTTCTTTGACCCTTGCGTACTTTAGGAGCATGGATATCACGCGGGACTTACGGAGTGACCGGGTGGGCCTCCTGGGGTGGTTGTGGCTGGGATCCTTTCCTAGAGTCCCTGTGTTTGTTTCTCTTCCCTGGGCTTGGTTCGTGATGCATGTGCGGGACCGGTGCAGGCACCGTGGCTGTCTGGCTGTGAGCATGGCGTGGAATCTTTGTTGCCCCTTATGCCTGTCAGCATAGGAACTTGGAATGTAAAGGGCCTTAACTCCCCGCAGAAACGGCAGAAACTCTGGAAGTACATCATGGATCACCATCTGGATGTGGTGGCCCTCCAGGAGACCCACCTGGCTAGGAGGGATGAGTTGAGGCTTCGTCATAGGCAGTTCCCCCTTATCTACAGGGCCTCTGCAGCCACGAAGCATAGAGGGGTGGCCCTGCTCTTCCGGGCTTCCCTGCATTTTCAACCCATGGGTGTGAGTGTGGATAGGGAAGGCCGTTGGCTGCTGGTGAAGGGTCTGTTGCGTGGCCGCCTGTGTACTTTTGCTGTATTGTATGCCCCTAATACGGGACAGAATGGCTTTTTGCAGGGTCTACTGGACAGGATGGGGGACTTTGTGGAGGGTCACTTACTCTTACTAGGCGACTTCAATATGATATGGGACAGGGGTCTGGATAGCTCTGGGGGCCGCAGGGCGGACACTGGCGTCTTCTCAGACGAAACTAAACGTCAGTTAGGAGACATGGGGCTGATTGACAGTTGGCGCTTTCTCCACGCGCAGACCAGAGATTACACCTTTTTTTCCAACGTACATCACTCATACTCCCGCATTGATTATATCTTGATTAGTCAGGCCCTTCGGGGGGACATACAATTGGCTAGTATTTTTCCGCTCTCACTATCGGACCATAGCCTTGTGGTTCTGGGACTGCATTGGGCCACCGGGGGGGATGGTTGGCGCAAGTGGTATTTCCCGGCAGCTCTGGTGCGAGATGAGGAATCGTGTAAGGCCCTACGCAAGGCGATTGGTGATTTTTTCCTCCTCAATCCACCCGCAGACACGTCGGTGTATACCACGTGGGACGCGTGCAAGGCCTCTTTACGGGGCACATGCCTCGCCCTCAACGCGAACCTGAATAAGCTAAGGCGCGAGGAAAGGGAGGCTCTGGAATTGGAACTGGCTAATTTGGAACAGGCCCACAAGGCGAACCCCTCCAGGGTGACCCTACGCCCCCTGACGGCGGTGCGAGGGAAACTGAAGGCCCATTATAATAACAGGGCGGAATTTACTCTTCTGCGACTTAGGCGTACCTCCTATTCCCAGGGCAACAAGATCGGGCGCCATCTTGCCCGGCAACTCCGGGACAAACGCGAGAAAGATTATATTGGGGGAATTCGCGATCAGGCGGGCTCTATTCAGCATAGAGATGCGGACAAAGCGACCATATTCGGGCGCTTTTATGCGGCACTCTACTCGAGTGACACCCTTGATCCCGGCGCACAATCCAAATTCCTGGAGGGCCTGTCTCTCCCGAAGGTCTCTAAGGAATGGAACGATTCACTATCCTCCCCCATCACTCGGGAGGAGGTCTTGGATGCCATTAAAGGCCTGAAGCTGCACAAGGCCCCCGGGCCTGACGGCTATATGGCCCTCTTCTACAAAACGTTTGCTTCTGAAGTGTGCGACTACTTGCTCTCCCTCTTCAACGCAATGGCGATTGATGGCAGAACCACGGACTCAATGGCTGAGGCACTGATCAGTATTATTCCCAAGCCGGGGAAGGATCCTACCCTTTGTACATCTTACCGCCCGATCGCGCTTCTTAACTTGGACGCCAAACTGTATTCCTCTATTCTGGCGGGTAGACTGCAGGACCTGATGCCTGCCCTGATCCATCCTGATCAATCGGGGTTTATTAAAGGCAGACAGACCCATGATAACCTGCGCCGCGTCATACACCTCATCGAAAAGGCGGAACGATTTCGCATACCCGCGGTGCTCGTAGGGCTCGACGCAGAGAAGGCTTTCGACCGCGTCGACTGGGGATTTTTGCACCAGACACTAGTAACCTTCGGTTTCTCGCCTTCTCTCGTGAGAATGATTGAGGCTAACTACAGTGGCCCTACATCTCGTGTGTTGGTCAACGGCCATAGATCCACGAGCTTTCGTCATTCCCGAGGGATGCGCCAGGGATGTCCCCTCTTACCCCTTCTCTTTGCTCTTAGTATTGAGCCATTGGCATTGGCGGTGCGAGAAAATGAGAAGATTCTAGGACTTCCCTTTACAGGCGAGCAGCACAAGATCTCGCTCTTTGCGGACGATGTCCTGTTGTCTATCAGGGAGCCGGCGCTGTCGCTACCGCATGTCCACTCGGTGCTCTCTGCCTACGAGGAGGTGGCGGGTTTCAAGGTTAATTTCGATAAATCCTACATCCTAAATCTGACCCTCTCGGCGGGGGAGGTGCAACTGACCAGGCAGCTCACTCCGCTCGCTTGGGCGTCGGAGCCCTTGCTCTACCTGGGCGTGCGGTTGACTTCCACCGTGAATGCCCTGTTCCACGCTAACTTCCCTCCGATGTTATCTTCCATTAAAATTGAGCTGGAACGATGGAAGCCTAAATTCATCTCGTGGCTGGGCAGGATACACGCCCTTAAAATGGTGCTCCTTCCCAAACTGTTGTATTTATTTCAGGCTTTGCCTATTCCGATAGGGCTAGACTACTTCCGCCGATTGAAGACCGTGATGCTGAGATATGTCTGGCAGGGTGGCCGAGCACGGCTTCCATTCTCAATCCTGCGGCGCCCACGCTTGGAGGGGGGGGGTTGGCTTTCCGGACATGCATTTGTACTACAAAGCCGCCCAACTGAGGGTCATCGTGGAGTGGTCCCAACAGATGTCGGAAAAGCACTGGCTCCACATGGATCGGAGCGTTGCGGGCCGCTCCATCTGGGATCTGGCCTGGAAGCCTAAGGCAGACCGACCCAAGAATGCTTACATTAGCACCCCTGTAGGAAGGTACCTCCTGACTATGGTTGCCCCCAACTTTTTGCCCTGTGTTTTAGCTGGTTTTGGACATAGTCGACCTGGGATCCTGCCAATCAGGACCCCAGGCCTACTGCTCTCTCTTTAAAATGGATTCCATGTACCCTAGGTACATTTCCAATTGGTACTGGGCCACCCTATCAGACCCTGTAACTCAGGGCATGGGTGTACCCAGGGCTTCCAGGGGCTGCAGCATGTATTATGCCACCCCTGGCTGGCCTCCTAAATTTGACACAACTGGCTGCATGACAGCTGGGGCAAAGTCGTGTAATCACCCTTTGCTGTAGGTGTAGTATACCTATACCTAACCCTAAAATGGACACACAGATTCCTATCAGTCACTCCTATGGCAGGCCTTGACAATCCTGAAGGCAGAGTGCTTGGAATCGTGTGAGATGGTGCTCTGGCATGAGCTGAGCCTGTCTGCAGCTTGCGGAACCAAGTCCTAATAGCTGTTCCATGATATTGCATACCATATACTCTTAAGTGCATTATAATCCTCGCGGTTAAATGCTAACTTTGGTATTGCTTTATCAAAACATGTCGAGTAAGGTGTCATACGAATTGGAATACTAACCCCTCGCCAATTCTGGTGACGGGGTTAGCATTCCACCCTTCTAGAGGGACACGACATGTATGTAACTGTAAACCCCGGTTAAAGTTAAACAAAGCCTCAGCTCCACAAAATGGATGCTGCCACCACAGACACGAGTCTGACCTCCTGCTGCTGGGAGTCCTTCCAGCGAGGGAGGCCTGGACAAAGGGTTTCCTGTCCGGGGCGGTGCTAGCACCGTCCCAGACATGGTTTTGTGTATCCTGGGTAGGCAGGGCTTTTCAGGAAGGTGACTGCTGAGTGGCACCCCGGTGCTCACTACGCATAGGCCGGTCAGAACCAGTTCCAGGGGCACACCAGCCCCTGGCCTGGGGAAAGTCCGGCATGGCAGAGGGTTGTAACCTAACAACCAGATCTTTTAGATTTTTGTTTTTGCGAAAAGCAAAGATTGGTTTAGGTATCAAGTTTTCCGGTGTCTTGTTTACATTTAGTACATGCCAATTTGAGTAAATGATAACCAAATACGCCAAATCATTTACTCAAATTCGCAAAAACAAAAATCTAAAAGATCTGGTTGTTAGGTCACGTATGCCACCACCCAGACAAAGTATCCAAAGCAATGTTATCACTGGGAACCCAGTAATTGGTAACCACAAGTGTGGAACATGTAAAATCTGTCCACAGGCCTTTGAAACAAAAGAATTTCAGTACAATGGTATTACAATACAATTAAACTACATGACAAATTGCAAGACAAAAAATATTGTATATCTGCTTTTATGTCCTTGCAAATTAGGATATGTAGGGGAATCGTCTCGTACAATATACACAAGAGTTACAGAACATAAGTCAGCGATCCGCACTAAAAAACTTAATGCTCCACTAGTGGCACATTATTTGGAACATGGACATAAACCTGAAGAAATCCAGTGGGTAATTTTAGAAAAAATTATCCCCAAGGAAGGTTTATGCATAGATAAAATTAGGCTAAAACGTGAAGTGTTTTGGATATTCACTTTGGATACTGTAAAAACAGGACTTAATCAAGAAATTCCGTGGGAACAAGCTATAATGTAATTTGTTCATAAATCATCCCACTTATCATTATTCCCTTTAGTACACTTTAGCGCATGCGCCTCCAACTATTGACTGTGGTTTCATATACATAATTCTCTCTTTTTTACCTCCCATTATGTGGTTAATGTATCTATTGTGTAAGCGACCTGCAATATAATCTGGCATAAATAGATCACATAACTGCATGTGAATATACATAATACCGAATATACGAACAACATTATTTTGGCTCCTTATCATTGACCTTAGAGTCCGTCATTTATTTTTATGATCTATCACTAAAAGTAATGCACCATTACTAACATGGCGTCTATGCCTGTGAACATCCCTCTCTTTCTCTCTTAACATCGACCTTAGAGTCCGTCATTTATTTGGACGACCTATCACTAAGAGTAATATACTACTACCAACAAGGCGTCTATGCCTGTGAACATCCCTCTCTTTCTGATTGCCTGGAGATATGGAGAGTCAACGTTTATCTACGTCATTTGTTGGCGCCCTTACCACTAGTTACACACCGGTGGCCGATATTAGAAAAACCGCGGGATGCATACACGCTATAAATAAACAGACTCGACCCCAGGTAGTTGGTGCTTCCTGATCGTTGCGGACTCCCGGCGCTATGCACGGATAGACTATCCCGTTAGAAAGGTAAGAATTTCAGTCAGGAGATTGCCCAATATGTGAGATAGCCATAATTCACTTTGGTATTAAATAAATATTGCCTTGCGTTTATCTCTTTTCAGATAAACTCATACGACTAATAAAGAATATTGGAAGGCTATCTATCGCATTTTGTGAAAAGACAATAGGTATGGCTCTGTACTTTTAGCACATATTACAGTGCTATTATATTTACTCTTGCATCCTGTATCATTAAACAAACGATGTTCGATCTTTTATAGAATCGTGCACGACTAAAAAGATACTAGAGGACCGCAACACAATGATGGCCTCCTTCTGAAGAGAGATATTACCCAGAAAATACTATTCCCTATATAAGGTAATCTAAATGGTTAAAACATAGGATTTTTACCTAGATAGCTCCGTTAAATACAGCCAACTAATCGATACGCATATGTATTTACCCAATAGGAAATGATTGCTGATTTATCTCAGAATCTCCCTCTTTTTATAACAATACAACTGAGACCATCTAATTGGAACGTCAGAAAAATAGAGGACCGACTCGACGGTAATTTCAAGCTATACTTGAGTATGATAAAGTTGTCTACTGTACGAAATAGCCAGACTTACAATATAATTAACTCGCCTTAAATAATATGCTCTGAGGAAAGTATTTCCCTTTAAACCTTTTTATCTATAACACTACGCAGAACAATAAGAGTGTCGTTTCTTTCTCTAACTTTACCATAGTGTCCAAAATACTTCCCGGTTTTGGATTGGACAAAATAAAAGCCACCATATAAGTGCGGAATTCTCTCTCCACCCTATGGAATAGAACAGACCAGATAATAACCTTTCAAGATTTTAAACACAAATACCTTAATAGTAAGTATATATTCATCTTACTTAATCCATAGGTTAGGCCTGCCTATTTAGTGAACCAAAAGGGACTACAATATGTTTCTACCAAACTGCTTTCATCTTCCCTACTGTGTTCTGTTTTTCATCCGCTTTCTCGTTCTTTTTTCAACTCCGAACTGGAGGTCACTTTTGTTAAGTGACCCACATGTCTACACAAGTCAAATACAAAAGATATGCCAATGAATAAGTATGTAACCTAATAGGTGGAAATGTTTCAGGCACAATCTATAGAATCAATGGATGTTCAAACAGTAAATATAAATACAGGATTTAAATAAGATACAAATGTATAATGAAATTTTCACATAGAGATGAATAGAATTATGTTTTCTTTCCCCATTTTTGATAAATACATATAGCTGCTTTTTTGTGATAAGTATGAAGTGATATAAAGAGGTATATTATGTACTGTCAATACTGACCCATTGAGTTCTCTTGTGGATACATATATCACTGTAGATAAATAACAAAATAGAAAGTGACCCAAATAGATAATGCTAAGTTTCTTTTTATATTTCCCTTTTTGTAGATTTACGTTGTATTATGTCAAGTTTTGTCTTTTTGTCAATGACGGTCACCTGACGAAGGCTACTGGCCGAAACGCGCGTAGTTGCTATATTCCACCGCTTTGCCTACTTCACTGCTACATCGACCGGAAAATTTGTGTTTGGTTTTGTATAGTGTATTTTTGTAGTGTTTATTGTATATTAATATATATGTATGAAATGTATGTTGATTAATGTATTATTTAAGAGATGCAATATATTAATAAAAAGAAAACGTGAAATATTTAAAAATAAAAATAATTTAATCAAATAAAAAATCTTCTTTTTTATAATCTCTTTGATATTACAATCAAGAAGGGTCACTTTGAGTGTTACTCAATCTATGGGCAGTTCATAACTACAAGTTATGCTAGTGGGAGTGTTGTGTCGCTCTCTTGTTTTCATAAATGTTCCCTGGCACCTCTGACCTCTACTCACCTCTACAACAAAGCTGAGAACCGTGAGTGCGACGAGACCCCGAGGGACCGACGATCGCCAAGACTGCACGACATCTTTACTGCAAGCCCACCGTGTCCTCCACGGGTGAGTGCTTTGGGGTCCGAGAAGCCCCGACCCTGCGCAGCTCCAGCACCCAAGGTCAGCCTCCCTGCATCTCCACGATCTGCGTGGGGCCCTTCTGCTGTTTGCTGTGCACCGCGTTGTTTGGCTACTAGCCGGCTGGCTTGTGGCCTTCTGAACGACGCCCGACGACATCACTGCTGCTGGTCTGGTTGCTCCAGACTGGCCCTTGCTTCCTTCTTGAAGAGAGGCACCCCGGACCCTCCTGGTCCACTCCAGACGCCATTTTAGGTCCACCGCGTGGGCTTGAATTTGCCAAGGCTTTGTTGCCCAATCCTGGGTCCAGCGACGCCGACAGCTTCTATCTTCGTGGGACAGCTCGATCCTCCTTCCTGGTCGCCGACAACGCCTCCTGGTCCGTGAGATCTCCGAGCACAGCGTCACCCACTCACCTTGTCGAGGTGGCTACCATCCGGTGCCCTCCTGGTGCCCACTGACTACTGGCTAGTAGTCTCGAACTTGGTCCCCTCTGCTTTCAGGTGTCATCTTCCATCGATCCAGGCTTGGATCCACCGAACTTTCTTCACTGGTCGCCTGCCAGCAACTTCTTTCCTCCAGGCTCCTGGTCCGTCAACGAGGATTCCCGACATCCTTTGAGTCCTATGCAGCTGCAGCCCCTGGGCTAGGTAACTTCGGCATTTCGGTGCCCCAGCATAGCCTCACTATCCAAGGGTCAGAATCTACTTTTGTTTTCTCCCTACCAGGTCGGGTTCGCCCGAGAACACTAACTTTGCAATTTCTAGCTACCATAGACTTTGTCCCGCATCTCGCGTGAGAGTGCACACACTGCACCCGAGTCCCCTGGGTCTCCTAGAAGTAATCTAACGATTCTATAGTCAAGTCCTAGCGATTCCAAAGCCTATTAGTACTGTACTTACCTGCTAGTAATTTCGCATTCCACTTTTCAAGTATATGGTTTTCCGTGCCCCTCGGGCATTTGTATATACTGTGCTAACTTAAGTATTTTTTGTAAGAGTTTTGGTTTGTGCTTAGTACCCTGTCCTCATAAAGAGTACAGGGCTGTTGTGATCTTTAATAAATAACTGTTTATTTTCATAACACTTGTGTGGTGTCCTTTCACTTGGTGTTCAAGGGGTATATGTGGTATAACAGCTGGCTTAACACGCCCTCTCGAGTCTTTAGCCTTAGACTGCTCGTATCCACGCTACTAGGATAGCTGGTCTATAAGGTTGACTTACAACCAATCATCAATAGGGTTGCTGGACTGATACATAGTGTTCACTAGAATAGTGACCACTGCATATCAGGCCACCTTCTCACATTGGTGGCAGCGGTTGGGATTTGAGCTTGCTGTAGTTTTACCACACGTATCCTAAGAATATCTTGTTGAAAGATCACATAAGTACTGTTAGTACATATAACTAAAGCTTAGAATACTCTGAGTTCTACTGAACCAGCTGTTGTAGCTCCTCAAGGCTTAGCACACCTTCGCTGCAACTCTTAGCAAGGGATCAGTAGGCAAACACATAGTGTAGGTAGGTGCATCACTTACACCACACTAGAATCAGCATGTCAGACAAAGGAGGAAACTCTGAGTATCCCCTTGTGTCAGTGGACCCTCCACAGGTCCTTACTTCAAAATATGCTGCTCTTAGCTTCCATGAGATGAGACAAGTGTGTACCCTCAGGAAGCTAAAACAGGGGTCTAACCCCACCACCTCCTTTCTGATTGGTCTCTTAGAGGCTTATGATGCCAGTAGGGCTGGTAACCCAGACCCTTCTCATCCAGAGGGGAGTTTGCCCTCCTTACAGGGACCCTTTGATAGCCAGGACCATCCCCTCCAGGAAGCAGATGATGCTGAGGATGAGGATGAGGACCAGTTGTCAGGGGATGAGGCAGATAAGGGACAGGTAGAAGTCAATAGACTAACCAGGTCCAACTTAAGCAGACATGAGCTTGGTACTAGGGGACTCCTGGGCCCACTCTCAGGTCAGCTTAACATTGGGAATGGACGAGTTAGGTCTCTATCAAGAGGCTCTAACAGATCCCTTCGAACCAATGGCTCTCTCAACTCTTCTCACAGAGGGATGTCTTCCCCTAAGAGGAGGGTGTATGAAGCTGAAGAAAGGGCAATCAAACTGAGGATTGAAAGGGAAGAACTTGCCCTGGCCAAAGAGAGACTTGCCCTTGCTAGAGAGCAAGAATTATGTGGGCTACAGCCCACTGGTGGCAGCAATAAACCTAGCAATAGGGAAAGGAGTTTTGATACAAAGCACCTGAATAAGATAGTGCCCCCCTTTAAAGAAGGGGATGACATCCACAAATGGATTACTGCTTTGGAGAGAGCCTGCACTGTGCAGGGTGTTCCCCAAAGTCAGTGGGCAGCTATCTTGTGGCTCTCCTTTGATGGTAAAGGTAGAGATAAGCTCCTCACCACAAGGGTGGAGGATGCTAACAATTACCAAATCTTGAAGAATACACTGGTTGATGGGTTTGGTTTAACCACTGAACAATACAGGATGCTGTTCAGAGACACCCAGAAAACTCAGTCTCAAGATTGGACTGACTTTGTTGATTGTGCCACTAAGGCTTTTGAAGGCTGGTTACTGGGTAGTAAGGTTACTGATTTTAAAGGATTGTATAATCTAATTATGAGGGAGCAAATCTTAAATAATTGTCAGAACCAGTTATTACACCAGCACCTGGTAGACTCTGATCTGACCTCTCCACAGGAATTGGGTAAGAGGGCAGACAAATGGGTCAGAACCAGGGTTAGGCCTAAAAACCAGGGTGGTGACCAGAAAAAGGAATCAACCAAGCCTCAAGAGAAGGGTGGGGATAAATCCACAGAGAAGACTTCCCAAGGGCCCCAAAACTCCAACAAGGGTGGTGGGTCCCAGAACACTCCTTCAGAGCAAAAGAAACCTTATTGCCATACCTGTAAACAGGTGGGTCATTACAAAAGTGATGCCAGTTGCCCTAAAAATGGTAATAAGGGAAATATACCCCCAGGAAATACTCCTAAACCTCCTGTTACCACTAGTGGTAACCCCCCAGGTGGTGGGAGTGCCCCCAAGAATGTGGTGGGCATTACTTTGGGCAATCAGGAGGACTATGGCCTAGCCAGGTTCCCTGACCACACTCTTGTCTGTGAGACTGGCATGGGGTTTTCCAACTTCACTACTGGACCCCACATTTTGGGAAAGTATAGACAAGAAGTTTTATTGAATGGTCAGAAAGTTGAGGCATTCAGAGACACAGGGGCCAGCCTCACCATGGTGAGTGACCATCTGGTCCCCTCTGCTCAACTGACCCCTGGTTTTACTTATCAGGTGACAGACATTCATGGAGTGAAGAGAAGGCATCCCATGGCAGTAGTCAAGCTCAGCTGGGGTAATGTCACAGGGCCCATGAGAGTGGCAGTGACAGATGACCTACCTGTAGATTGCTTACTGGGGAATGACCTGGAACTCTCAGCATGGGCTGAGGTGGAGCAAGAAACTCACTCCAGAATGATAGGCCTATCCAGACAGGTTAGTGGGGCAGTAATAGCTACAGCCCCAGTCCAAGCACCATTCCTCCCTGAAAAGGTTGGAAGGGCAGTGGTAGCCACTGCCCAGGCTCAGACAGACTTTCCAGAACAGGATAGGAGGGCTGTGACAGTCACAGCCCAAACACAAACTGAGTGCCCTCCTGAAAAGGTCGGCAAGGTTGAAATGGTCTCAGCCTCTACTCAAACAGATAGTGAGGTTGTGAAGCCTGAAACAATGGACCACTCCACTCAAACAGAGAGCATTGAGGGGGAAGAAGAGTCTTCCCCCTCCCAGACACTAGGTGAGAGCCAGCCTCCTCAGGGAACTGACTCTACCCCTGTTGAAGGAACTGCCCCAGAGGTAGTCAGGCCTAGCCTGGCAGAGCCCCTGATGGCAGTGGACCCTTCCCAGGTGGGACCCAGTCTGGAGCAGGTAACCTGCACCTCTCTACCCTGTCTCAGTCAGCCCAGGGCTGAAGAGAACAGGGAGGCCAGTGGTGGACCCCAAAGGGCCCCCTGTCCAAAAGAACCCCTTAATCAGCAGATTAGGATCACTGAAGCTGGTAAACCTAGCCAAGTGAAAATAAGTCAGACTCCTGAGGGATCCCCCTTAAAAGTAGTTAGGGAACTCCCACAGCTGGACACTGTTGGGCACAGCCAAACATGGGGCCTAAAAACCCCAGACCTGACCTGTCCCTCCAGTAAGCCAAACAGAGGGACTCAGCCTCCAGCTTTAGGTAGCCAGAGGCTGACCCTGAGAGCTCAGTGCATCGCAGCTAAAGAAAGAAAGGCACACAGGATGAATGGTGATTGGGGGAAGTTGAGCCCAAAGGTAGAGGAGCCTCACTTCAGTATTCCATCCCAGCATCAGCCTTTTACTTTCCCAAGACACACCAGAGACAGAGATTCCCTATGGTGGAGACCCTCAGATACCCTTAGGGTGAGGGGTTGCCTAGTGGACCATGACACAGGGGGAAACCAAGCTAGAGCTGGTACTTCCTTATATGGCCACTTAGGTAATAGAGGCTTACCTGGACAAGGATAGCCTTAGCTCCTTTCGTTTGGGGGGGGGGGGTTGTGTAGGAAGGTACCTCCTGACTATGGTTGCCCCCAACTTTTTGCCCTGTGTTTTAGCTGGTTTTGGACATAGTCGACCTGGGATCCTGCCAATCAGGACCCCAGGCCTACTGCTCTCTCTTTAAAATGGATTCCATGTACCCTAGGTACATTTCCAATTGGTACTGGGCCACCCTATCAGACCCTGTAACTCAGGGCATGGGTGTACCCAGGGCTGCCAGGGGCTGCAGCATGTATTATGCCACCCCTGGCTGGCCTCCTAAATTTGACACAACTGGCTGCATGACAGCTGGGGCAAAGTCGTGTAATCACCCTTTGCTGTAGGTGTAGTATACCTATACCTAACCCTAAAATGGACACACAGATTCCTATCAGTCACTCCTATGGCAGGCCTTGACAATCCTGAAGGCAGAGTGCTTGGAATCGTGTGAGATGGTGCTCTGGCATGAGCTGAGCCTGCCTGCAGCTTGCGGAACCAAGTCCTAAAAGCTGTTCCATGATATTGCATACCATATACTCTTAAGTGCATTATAATCCTCGCGGTTAAATGCTAACTTTGGTATTGCTTTATCAAAACATGTCGAGTAAGGTGTCATACGAATTGGAATACTAACCCCTCGCCAATTCTGGCGACGGGGTTAGCATTCCACCCTTCTAGAGGGACACGACATGTATGTAACTGTGAACCCCGGTTAAAGTTAAACAAAGCCTCAGCTCCACAAAATGGATGCTGCCACCACAGACACGAGTCTGACCTCCTGCTGCTGGGAGTCCTTCCAGCGAGGGAGGCCTGGACAAAGGGTTTCCTGTCCGGGGCGGTGCTAGCACCGTCCCAGACATGGTTTTGTGTATCCTGGGTAGGCAGGGCTTTTCAGGAAGGTGACTGCTGAGTGGCACCCCGGTGCTCACTACGCATAGGCCGGTCAGAACCAGTTCCAGGGGCACACCAGCCCCTGGCCTGGGGAAAGTCCGGCATGGCAGAGGGGTGTAACCACCCCCCTCCTAGTCCCACCCATAGGCAGGACCTAGTCACCGGGTCAGCCCCCTTTTTTAGTATAAAGATGGGAGCGGGCCCCCTGTTCAAATTAGATCATCTTTGGAATCAAGACACAACTTTCTTCGAAAGGACTTCACGATTTCTTCATCAAGATTCTCCCTTGTGGCTAAGGAGTAGTCACCCTGCATCCGCAGGCACCATCCTAAAGAACACTGCGGTCTGCTGCAAGTCCTTCATCACGAATCCGACGACCCAGCTCGACGAGACCCGGCTTCCCTGGCACCTCTGACCTCTACTCACCTCTACAGCAAAGCTGAGAACCGTGAGTGCGACGAGACCCCGAGGGACCGACGATCGGCAAGACTGCACGACATCTTTACTGCAAGCCCACCGTGTCCTCCACGGGTAAGTGCTTTGGGGTCCGAGAAGCCCCGACCCTGCGCAGCTCCAGCACCCAAGGTCAGCCTCCCTGCATCTCCACGATCTGCGTGGGGCCCTTCTGCTGTTTGCTGTGCACCGCGTTGTTTGGCTACTAGCCGGCTGGCTTGTGGCCTTCTGAACGACGCCCGACGACATCACTGCTGCTGGTCTGGTTGCTCCAGACTGGCCCTTGCTTCCTTCTTGAAGAGAGGCACCCCGGACCCTCCTGGTCCACTCCAGACGCCATTTTAGGTCCACCGCGTGGGCTTGAATTTGCTAAGGCTTTGTAGCCCAATCCTGGGTCCAGCGACGCCGACAGCTTCTATCTTCGTGGGACAGCTCGATCCTCCTTCCTGGTCGCCGACAACGCCTCCTGGTCCGTGAGATCTCCGAGCACAGCGTCACCCACTCACCTTGTCGAGGTGGCTACCATCCGGTGCCCTCCTGGTGCCCACTGACTACTGGCTAGTAGTCTCGAACTTGGTCCCCTCTGCTTTCAGGTGTCATCTTCCATCGATCCAGGCTTGGATCCACCGAACTTTCTTCACTGGTCGCCTGCCAGCAACTTCTTTCCTCCAGGCTCCTGGTCCGTCAACGAGGATTCCCGACGTCCTTTGAGTCCTATGCAGCTGCAGCCCCATGGCTAGGTAACTTCGGCATTTCGGTGCCCCAGCATAGCCTCACTATTCAAGGGTCAGAATCTACTTTCGTTTTCTCCCTACCAGGTCGGGTTCGCCCGAGAACACTAACTTTGCAATTTCTAGCTACCATAGACTTTGTCCCGCATCTCGCGTGAGAGTGCACACACTGCACCCGAGTCCCCTGGGTCTCCTAGAAGTAATCTAACGATTCTATAGTCAAGTCCTAGCGATTCCAAAGCCTATTAGTACTGTACTTACCTGCTAGTAATTTCGCATTCCACTTTTCAAGTATATGGTTTTCCGTGCCCCTCGGGCATTTGTATATACTGTGCTAACTTAAGTATTTTTTGTAAGAGTTTTGGTTTGTGCTTAGTACCCTGTCCTCATAAAGAGTACAGGGCTGTTGTGATCTTTAATAAATAACTGTTTATTTTCATAACACTTGTGTGGTGTCCTTTCACTTGGTGTTCAAGGGGTATATGTGGTATAACAGCTGGCTTAACACGCCCTCTCGAGTCTTTAGCCTTAGACTGCTCGTATCCACGCTACTAGGATAGCTGGTCTATAAGGTTGACTTACAACCAATCATCAATAAGGGTTGCTGGACTGATACATAGTGTTCACTAGAATAGTGACCACTGCATATCAGGCCACCTTCTCACAACCCCCACGAGCACGGTGCTGAAGGTTTGGGACACGGTAAGCGGTGACGACCGTTGGACCACATTCCCGTCCCCATTCACCCCGATTCACTTCAACCCGGCTTTTCCCCCGGCCCTGGCGGAAGGTCCCTTCGACGCTTGGAGGGAGGGTGGCTGTAGAGCCCTCACCCACTTGTTCCATGGCGTTGAACCCCTCACTTTCCACAACTGTATGAGGGATTATGGTGTTCTCCCAACGGAACGCTTTAGACATCTCCAGCTCCTGCATTGGGCGACGTCACCTGCCGTAGTGGACGCGGCTACCAGACCCTTGTCGAAATTTGAGTCCTTCCTTCTTCACACTTCTACCATGAGGGGTACGATTTCTTTCCTGTACAAACTGTTATTAGACTCTACCGTGTCACCGCGACCGCGATACCAAGACCATTGGGAATCCACACTGGGGAGGGACATTTCTCCTAACGAATGGCAGGCCTTATGGAGAGATGTGACAGCGCACAATCACTCTACTGACCTCAGAGAGGTACATATGAAACTCATCTTTGATTGGTACCTATATCCCTCCAAATTACACCGCATATTTCCGGCTACTTCAGATAGGTTTTGGCGGGGCTGTGGGATGTTGGGAGACTTTAGCCATATATGGTGGGACTGCCCCACCATCAAGCCGTTCTGGGCTGAGATTCTATCCCACATAAGGGACATCTTGGGTTACCCGATTCGGGACTCCATGGACTTTGTCCTATTAGGGCTTAGGGACCCGCTGCTTGAACACCAGACTAGGGCGGATAAGCGTGTTATGTGGTTGTGTTTGGGTGCGGCCAAGATGACTCTAGCGGCAGCGTGGAAGTCCCCATCTACCCCAGCTATTTCCTTGTGGCATGCCCGACTGTGGCGTCTGTTGAGCATGGAACGCCTCTCTGACATCTTCCTGGGGAACTTTAAGAACTTTATGTACAATTGGGGCTCGCTTGTGAGATTTCTGTCCCGAGGTTTACCTTCGGCTGTATGCCCATCAACGCTGCGATCTCTCCATCTCTTCCAAATTTGATCTCGAGAATGTCTGTACTGCTTTGTATGCTTGCTGGTCGCCGCCACTGGGGGGAGGGTGATGTTGGGGAGGGACGAGGGTGGGGGATAGTTGGGGTAATCATCTTGTGTTCTTCTTTCCTTCTCTCTCTCTCGTTCCGACTAGCTATGCCTAGGGAGGGCTACTGGGCCATGAGCGGAGTTTGGGCGGCTCTTTCGAACTACGGGGTGCCTGTTCTGGACTAGAATCTGCACTGGGTGGAAGCTCCCCCGTTGCCTGTCGAACTATTGTTGACTACCTGTGGACTATGGAGCCCTGTCGCCCTTCTTCTTTGAATGAGCCCCTCCCTATTTTTGCGCCCCCTGTGTGGGGTTTCGTGGCGGTATGTCGCCTGTCTTTCTCTTCCCTTTCTGATTCCCCTCTTACTGTTTCCAACCCCCTTTCTATTTTCAACTGATATACTGCAAAATAAAAATAAAAAAAAATAAAAAAATTATATATACTAGTATAGAAGAATTTTGATGATCATTAATCATTCAAAAAAATAAAAAATATATATATACATATATATATAAGTTCATCTGTTATGTTTTAGAGCTCTCCTTCCCTGCCGTTCCCTTCCCTTCCTTCTCTCGCTTGATCACCTTAATAATCTGTGCTGTTATGGCAATCGGATTTAAGGCTATCAAGAGGTGGACCACTTTGAACAACGAGCCGATCCTAAGGGACTCGATTATTGAGACTCAACAACATCACAGGTTGTTTTAGTGCAAGCAGAGTGACTCTCCTAGGTCTAAAAAATGCCCCCTACATCTCATTAAGGGCATTATTAGGGCAGAAACATGTTGACTTCTTGATGTTAGGGTTGGATTGTTTCCCTGCAGTTTCTCACTGTTTTCAATCCTATCCTTGAGGGATTGATTAAAGTTGCAGTATCCTACCAGGAGATAGGTTTAGGCTCACCATATTCTCTTTAAACGTTTTACACTCTGGTGGTTCACCCACACCATAGAATGTCATAGTATTGTTTTAAAAATCCAAGATCTTCTCCTATTCCAGGAGCTGTAGCCCACACCACAAAAGGCTGCTGTGGTGTGAGATGGGATCTTTTGTCAGAAACATCACTATCTAGTGCAGAGGTCTTCAATTTGTGGGGAGCGATCCCCGGGGGGCGTGGAGCCATGGGAAGGGGGTCGCGCAAAACATTTGCTAAAAGTAAACAAACGTCCCAGTCGTAGTTAAAATGCTTTCCCTGGATTGTTATTCAGGTACTCTCTTGTGCTAGGAAATCAAAGCCAGACAGACAGCTAAACACGCCTTTCTACCAATGTGTTGCTTCCCTACACAATGTCCGGAACACCTATCCGAGGAAAGCACCCACCACACCTTACCCTCACTCGTGTCGACAGTCTGCAGCTCCGGCCCAGGCCACCGCAGCAGTTAGCTCCAGCTACAATCCTATATCATCAGGATCTCGTTGCCAGTCATGGCAATCCCTCATCACTGCCAGCTCTGCACCTGTCATCCGGCAGCTCCAGTAAAGCTAGTAGTCTCTGGCTGCCACAATTGTCACCTCGTTGCGTGTCCAGGCCGGTGAGGCGGCCACCCCACCCATAGGGGCATGTTGCCTGTGACTGATGCCACCCCACCCATATGTGTCATGGTGTCATGTTGCTTATCACTGATGCCACCCCACCCATATGTGTCATGTTGCCTATCACTGATGCCACCCCACCCATATGTGTCATGTTGCCTGTGAATGATGCCACCCCACCCATAGGGGCATGTTGCCTATCACTGATGCCACCCCACCCATATGTGTCGTGTTGCCTATCACTGATGCCACCCAACCCATATGTGCCATGTTGCCTATCACTAATGCCACCCCACCCATATGTGTCATGTTGCCTGTGACTGATGCAACCCCACCCATAGGGGCATGTTGCCTATCACTGATGCCACCCCACCCATATGTATCATGTTGCCTATCACTGATGCCACCCCACCCACAGGGGCATGTTGCCCGTGACAGATGCCACCCCACCCATAGGGGCATGTTGCCTATCACTGATGCCACCCCCCCATAGGGCCATGTTACCTATCAATACTGCCTCACCCACCCATAGGAGTCAGTGTGGAAGACAATATTGACACCCCCACCCATAGGGAGGATGATGTGGCACACATCATCAAACATCAATCAAAGGCATGTCAGCCAAATACATTTCACAACAACATCATGCCAACAGTGTGTAGTGCCTGACAAATACCCCCAACAGTGATTTTGATTCACAACACACAAATTAACTACCATCACATGTGTGAACAATACCAGAGTGTGGGCTACACAAGTCAAGCTTTGAAATAGCACTGGGCCAATGTGTGAAAAACCCCCATCAGTGTGTACATCCAATGTAAAATGTGTGGACACAAACTGCAGCTAAAGTTGACCATTGTGGCAAAGGGTGAACATCACCTATCAGCACAGTGACCACACGGTAGGTGTCATCATGGAAACAGCAGCACATGCCAAACAGTATGTATGATTTCTGGGCATGTCAGCACAGCACCTGTACAGTCAACCTTCATCTAACACCCAAGGTATTGTATTGTATTGTAATTGCATTTATATAGCGCTTACTACCCCTGATGAGGCGTTGAAGCGCTTTTTCGGCGAGTAGCACGCTACTCCGGGACCCATAGAGGATTAGTGTTGAATTAGTATAGCGAAACATGCAAGTACATTTTAAGTGGTGGATAGGTTAGTCAGTTATTTGGATTTGGAATGATAGCAGTGACAGTACTTTTTTGAGACTGGCAGTTCATTCCCGTGCCACTATGAATACAGCGTAAGAACGCTTTTTAGTTATATGCCTGGTATCTGAATTAACCTATATGTGGTTCCCATGTGTTAAAGTGTCCGCTTTTTAAAAGAAAAAAAAAAATGTTAAAACATGAAATATTGGGAGCAAAAAAAGGGGTACCCCTGAAATATGTTCCTAAATCAGGGAAAATTACACTGGTGTGAATAAGAACATTTAGGAACAGGATAAATACAGTGGACCTAAACAAAATAATTAACTAACGAATGTCAAAAATACATGTCATCGGTTATAAATAAAGATAATAGTGTCATTAGAATATCTTTTTTATTTGACTTTTTTTATAGAATTATATATCAAATACAATAAATACATAATAATTCAAAAAATTCATTAACAAAATATTATTACTGAAACATGTCAATAGGCATCAAGTCAGACAATCAATGGTCACAATACAGTTCAAGAAGTCATAATAAATCAGAGCATGGCTAGGGAATATGTTCCTTCGCGCGTTTCGGCTATGTGCCTTCATCAGGAAGCCATGTATTCAACGACAAAGATGTGACCTGAAAAGTGAAATGAGATGTAATCGGATGCATGTATTTAACCATTCTTGTCACACATTGAATCTATGGAGGTCCAACACATTATATACAAAAACTAATATATAGTGTTTGATAACCTGATCCCAGGGTATCTCACTGTTCATACCGTGAAGGTATGTATTGAGAGTAAATATCCAGAATACCTCTCTACATTTCCTTATGTTGGTGCTCTGTGGGTTGATGTTAATTCGGATTTTTTCTATAATGAGCCAACATATCTCATCCGAGGTATGTTGTTGGTCCATACAGTGCTCTACCAGAGTCGCCTGGGTCTTGCCTGTCCGGATCGCTGATCTATGTTCCGATAATCTGGTGGCCATGGTACGAGAAGTTTCTCCCACGTATCCTTGATTACATGGACATAAGAGAAGGTATATGATATTTGTGGTCTTACAATTCGTCAGACTGTTTAATGCAATATTGATGTTATTGAAACAAAGTTCTTGTGTTTTCAGCACTAAAGATCTGTAGCCCCTTTATATCTAATTATCTGACCGTCACTTTAGTTTCCCAGTTGTTTCACTTTTGTATACATCTTGTTACAGGCACCTTAGATCAGCCCCATCATCAACTGAACTTGGACCCTCAACCGTTTTTAATTACCTCCGTAAGATATTCTGGCACACTTGGCAGTAAGCCTTTAAGACTCTATCGTGGAGGGTCTATTGTTGCATTTTCTGCTATGTTTTTAGCATATAGAATGGCATCTTTAGGGTTTCATGTGTAGTTACTTTATTTCCCTACATTTAGAGAGTTCCGGGACCCTCTCGCTGGGCTTTGCACATCTCGCCGGGACGCACTGCCTCTATATATAGGTAATGAGACCTGCTCTTTGTATCTGCTCTTCCCCAGCTGTTATTTTATTCTTATCACAGGGGCCCTGAGAAGCGCTAACCACATACTGAATTAGATACAGCCTGGACATGTTCCCTATCTGGTTAGCATTCTGGTTAGCTTAATATGCCTGTTCATTTTTGTGACATCTTTTTCCTGTTTCCATACTTCTTTAGAACCCTTTTTAACCATCGAACCAGACATCGACCAGATTTACTATTGCTCCATTTTGTGGGACATCACTTTAGGTAGTACAGATGCTCCATATTACCATATGCCTTACGTCTTATTGTGAGTTGGGATTTCCATGCAACCTTTTCTCTTCCCCTTCACTTGTGTTCTTGTTATCAACGATTCTTTTCTTGCCTATCCTTAGGGGTGTGATTGTCACTCTGCTTGGTTTTAGTTAAAGATACTACAAGGTGGTGGCTTCTTATCTACTTCACGGCGATCCCTGCCTTCCCTTCTACATTTTTATCTAATAGGCTTGCGACAAATATTTTTACCATTAGTTAGCATTTTATATATTAGTTTTTGTATATAATGTGTAGGACCTCCATAGATTCAATGTGTGACACGAATGGTTAAATACATGTATCCGATTACATCTCATTTCACTTTTCAGGTCACATCTTTGTCGTTGAATACATGGCTTCCTGATGAAGGCACATAGCCGAAATGCGCGTAGGAACATATTCCCTAGCCATGCTCTGATTTATTATGACTTCTTGAACTGTATTGTGACCATTGATTGTCTGACCTGATACCTATTGACATGTTTCAGTAATAATATTTTGTTAATAAATTTTTTGAATTATTGTGTATTTATTGTATTTGATATATAATTCTATTAAAAAAACATGAAATATTGCCTTTTTATTTTTATTTATTATCATTACCAAATCTTTTAGCTAAATTCTAGGTCTGATTGTCGTAGGATTGTTTTGATGAATTGATTATTGTACCCTGTATATCATTTATTCTGTAGCTATATTAATATGTCCATCGCATTTGCTGACTCACTTTTATAATATCCTATTTATATATGTACTGTCTTGATTTTTATTCTGTACTTTTATGGATATTTCCCTGTATCCGAATAAAGAATTGATTGATTGATTGATAGCAGAAGGATAGAGGAGGACAAAGGTTTTTATTTATGTAGCACTTGTTGACACACGCTACTCAGGAAGCCTACAAAGGATTAGTGGTGAATTAATATGGTGAAATATGAAGTAATTTCAGTGGTGGATATTAGTCAGTTACTTGGAGTGGGAAGGATAGCGGAGGGATAAAAGGGGAAGAAAGATTTGCATTCATATAGCACTTGTTACCCCTGATGGGTGTTGAATCGCTTTTCTGGCGAGTAGCACGCCACTCCAGAACCCATAAAGGATTACTGTTGAAAATTAGTATAGTAAAAAAAATATGAAGTAATTTGAGTAGTGGATATGTTTTCAGTTATTCAGTTATTTGGGTAGTATATTAGTATAGTTTAATATGGAATTTGAGAAGTGAACATGTTAGTCTGTTAATTTCTATTGAAAAGGATAGTGGAGGGATAAAAGAGGGAAACTTTTTTTGTTGATTTTGTTTTTAGGTCTTATCAATAGGAGGAGGCTTTTGGATGAGTAAAAAGGAGTTTTGGAGGGGAGGACTCAGAGGAAAGAGTTTAGAAAGGTTTGTTTTAGGGGATCGGTATAGTAAAAGAGGTGTCAGATGATGCAAGGAGGGGTAGAGTAGGAGAGAGTCTAGAAAGGGTTATTTTGGCAATCATAGTAGTGGTATGGGGTTTGGGATAAATGAGAGAGTGGATGTAGAGGATGAGTCAGAAGGTTGGGCTAGAAGATATATTGAGCGAAGTATAGGCCGAGAAATAGGGTAGTGCACTGGAAGTACTAAATTAGAAGAAAGTGATAAATATATAGATCCATAATTACATTGAACGTATATAGATACATAAAGGAGGTAAGTATATGTAGATTAAAGATATTGATAGAGGCACAGGATGAGAAATAGGGTAGTGCATTGGATATGCATTTTCAGGAGAAAAGTAACGGACACACAGATCCAAGTACATGGAAGGTACATAGATGCACAATGGAAGTATGTCAGGGGAGGTGGTGCAGGTGTTGGTCATGTAGTAATGTTCTAAATTGTCCAGTGGATGAGAGGCGGTTAGAAGAGAGGTGCTGTATTGCTGTATCTGTGTTAGGTGTGGTGGAAGAGTGAAAGCTTGGCATTGGAGTTTGTTCCTTTGTGTGGTTTGAAAGGTGGGTATATGTTTGTATTTTGTGCTGGTAAGTATTATGAGGTATTGCGCTTTGAAGATCTTGTTGTGCTGGTGTGTGTGATATGTTTTGCTTTTGAGGAGTAGTAAAAAAGGGTGCTGATGTATATGTTTCATGCAATGGATTTGGTTGTGTAGTATTGTTTGTGAGAGGAGGATGTGACGTAGAGGGCGTGGTGATGTGTTTATGAGTAGAGTGTATGTTGTGTGTAGGAGGGAATGAAGTAGATGTGAGAGTGTTTATCTTAGACTGCTTTGTTGCAAGAGTTACAAAGTGTGGTGGTGTGCAGTGTGTGTGTTGTGTGTTAGTGTTATTATGGTAGAAGGGAGAGGAGGGTGTTTGTCGGACAACTGATGGAAGGATGAATATACGTTTGTTAGTGATAAAAGGTGGTCTGTTAGGTGTAATTACAGTAGGGAGAGTGTGTCTGAATGGGATATAGTTATGTATGGTGTTGATTGGCAATGTGTTAGTGATGAGTGTATTGGTTAGTGGTATAGGATAGAGTTGTGTACTGTTTGTAGGTGATGGTGGATATGTGTGGTAGTTGGGATAGTAGGGTGTGTAGATTGCCCCTTAAGTCACCTGCACATAGACAATACATATGTCTACCAAGTTGCACAGAGGACACAGTTGACTTTACACCGATGATGCCCACACCTGCATGTACAGTGGAGATGGCACAACCGTCAGGGAAACTGGCAAATTAGACATTGTGAAGCACATCATATGTGCATGGGTGCAAGCCACAGATGTGGCCATGCCAATAAAATGTTACCATCCCTGTGGTAAATTAGTTTATCATGACACACCCACTCAGCTGCAAAGGATGAAATGGATACCAACCTGAACATGAAACACATCTCATGGGCCACATGGAGTGCACCACATCAACACCTCAGCAACAGACATTTGTAAATCTGCATCATCACACCAAGGTCAGGCTAAACAGCATCAACAAAATCTACAGCTCAATCAAATGCACAAGGAGAACAAAAAATGCTTTAATCATCAATCTGCCATCTGGAAGGGAAAATCAACAATGAAATGTAGTCCAATGTCCCTTTGAAAGTCCAAAGTCCAATGATGGTGTGAGTGACACCTGTCACCTATTGCTTGCCTGCACTGATAAGGACTGGGGAAATCCACTCTGAGGAACATACATGGGGCAGGCCAGGCCCCGCAGGGACAGGATCAGGGCTCAGCAGAAGGAGGTTGTGAAGGGGTGCAGGGTGCAGGAGAGTCAGTGGCAACTGCAGTGGAGGGGTCTGACATGGATTGTGCCGTCACAACTGTGGGGCACAAGTCTGATGGGGTGGGTGCTGGAATCACTGCAGTGGGCAGGTCAGGCTTAGTGGACATGGTCCCCACTGCAGTGCCCATGTCAGACTGGGTGGGCGTGGACTCCACTGCAGTACCTAACCCCATGGAAGTGGAAAGGGGTGCAGGTGAGGTTGGTAGGACAGCTGGGGGGGACACGGTCCCCACAGTAGTTGCAGAAACAGACAGAGTGGTGGTGGTGTCAGTGGAAGAGCACGTGGGACTTGGGGAGGGCCTGATCATTTTGAGGATGATGTATCTGTGGGTGGTTGAACCTGGGACAGGGAGTTGCAGGGGAACCTGTGGTGTGCTGACCTGGGGGATGGAGGAAGGAGACTGTGCAGTGGAGCTGGGTGGAGTGAGGGTGGTGTCTTGCTCTTCCGGGTACAGGGTGACTTACGGGTGGGGGCCTCAGTCTGCCTGGGCTTGGGGGAGGGTGTCCGGGTGTGAGGGGCACTCTTCACTGTGTGTGGGGACTTCCCCTTCCCCCTGTAGTCAGGATCTGCTGGATCTGAGGGGAAGAGGCCTAGGTCACACAGGAAGAGCTTCTTAGGAGATGGGGTTGCAGGTGAGGCAAGGGAATGGCTCTTGGAGGGAGAGGGATCTGAGGACTGCAGAGTGGTTGTAGATGTCCGTGTGTGTATGCGACCCATCCCCTGTGTGTGTGGTATCTGTCCCCTGACTTAGCTTGTGTGCATGTTTAGACTTATGTTTGGGTGATTGTGTGCTCTCTGTGTCTGTGTGTTTGGGTGACCGTGCAGGTGTGTGTGTGCTGGGGACAGGTAGGGTGCTAGGAGTAGTTGTTTGGGTTGAGGCTGAAGGGGTCAGGGACTGCTGGAGGAGGGATACTGCTGCCGTCAGTGAGGAGGCCATGGACTGATTGGTCCTCTGTAGGGCAGACATGCCAGAGGAGATGCCCTCCATGAACAACACCAGTTGTGTCAACAGAGCGGTGTGTGCACGGAGGACACTCAGCATTGATGTCTGCCCTACATGGATCTGTTTAAGTAGGTCCACAGACTCCACACTCAGGGCAGCAGGGGACACAGGGGGCACGGTGCCTGTCAGGAAGGAGACATGCTCCCGAACACGGGAGCTGCCACGGACCTCTGGGATGGGAGCCGAGGAGAGGGTGGTGGTGGTGGCAGGGAGAGCCTCACTATCCGTTGTTTCCTGGCTGCTGACACCCACCCCCACAAGGGAGTCATCCTCCGAGCTGCTCTGGTCCTCTGCTGAGGTGGATGGTGCTGAGGACTCCTCGGTGTGGCTCCCCTCACCCTCCGTGCCACTGGGTCCTTCCGACTCCTCAGTTGCTGGCCCAGGCTGGCTCTGCGGCTCCTCCTGTTCCTTGGCGCTGTCTCCTGTGCCCGTGGATGTATCTGCATAGACGACCACATTAGTTGCCGCACGGACTGCACACAACACTGTAAATATACCACATCACAGGCCATGCACTGGCATCCTTAGCTGATATGTGCTCAAAATGCCCACACTGGTGTACCTATGGCAATAGCCAGTCTGAACATCAAACATGGCACACAAATCCCTCCTGGACCTGTACCCATATGTCTGTTGCATGCTGGCTGATAATACCTGAAGATGCACATATGCACCACATACACAGTTGTTGAGCATGCAAATGACCATGTAGAAGTACAGTACTATTGACATACACCACATCCCATGCCAATCACTCAGTACAGGGGTCTGGATGAATGTATACCCAGACTCACATTTCACAATCTTGTGATGCCTAGCAGCACAACACACAATGATGTCCTTAGGTCATGAAAGTTAATGACACAATGGGGTGCATAGAGCACCTCTGTCTCCAATGGAGGATCCCTCTTCTCAAGTCAATGCCCTGGCACAGACATGCATGGTAAGTCAGTCTTCACTGTCACATGTCATGGGGCAAAGCATCCGGACAACATCAGTCTGCACTGCGTCACATTCATAGGTCGTGGCCATTCCAAACTCTGCAGCTGACAAGTGCACCACTCTTTCCCCTGCCACACACTGGTCTTGGACTATGATGAACCTACAGCACTCAAATCTGACATATGAGTGACTGCAAACACAACTACATGAATATGAGCACCTCACAGTCTACTGACAATGACACACAGCTGCGTGAAAGTCACTGTTGCATACAGCGTTGTGCGCATTCAACTGACCACACCCCTATATGTTGCACAGGTATGATCACCATTGTCACAACTCAGATGTCCTGCTGACACTAAAATCCTCAACACACCAGTTGTCACAAAAAGAAAGCAACAACACAATGACATTGTGTCAGACACCTGATGGCACATTTCAGGAAGCACAATCAGTAGGTCCATACACGTGAGTGTGAGTACAGACTCTACCAATGCTGTGGAGTGGGCATGACTGACCAGGTAAACCTAAAACAGTGTATTGGCCTGGACAGTAGGGAGGTGTCTGGGCAAATGTGACATACTTCCTAAACATACTCCTGAGGACATTACATGGACTCACCTGATGCATGTGCATGCTTTGAGAACCCCATCACACATGTTGTGACCCAGACCAGCAATTTGAACACATATGAAAGGCACACACAGAGCACATGTCAGAGACCAGGCATAGTGCAAAGAATAGACCCACCCACAATGCACACTTCAGAGTCCCAGTAACATATGCTGTGCAGGACCCTCAGCATAGCTGAATGAAGGAACACAGTCCCCAAGTCAAAAAAGGCTCAGACTGTAGGGGTCCACAACTGTAGATCAGATGAGGAGTGTGACTGACACAATTGAGGGACATGAGTCCTGGACTCCAAGACCAATGTAATGTGGGAGTATGACCAGGCCAAAAGATTGCAAATGGCATGTCAGACATGTTCATCGATCAGGCATGGACTTACCCCCCTCCTTGCTGCTGTCTGGCCTTCAGTTGCCCGTCCATGTCCAGGAAGACAACTGCCAGAATCCTGAGCATGTGGGGGGTCAGGGTCCGGTGTCCGCCCCTACGGAGAGGAGGCGACAGCTTCAGCTGGACCCTCACGAACCTTCCGGGTCCAGCCACGTAGGTCTGCCTCCTGTTCTGGCAGTTGCGGATCCGGCACTTGTAGACCCCCACTGATCGCATTGCCCTGACAATGGTCAGCCAGATTTCTTGCTTCTGGTGGGCATCAACCTGTGAGGATGACAAAGTGAAGAGGACATTACCACACATGCCACATAATTGTGCTACATACAGCTGAGAATAAATGTAGTCATCACAAAGCTAAAAGAGGTACACAGGTAGCGGGCCCATATGAATGTGCATTTGTGCTGTAGGTCTGACATGGCAACACTTGCTAGGAATTTAAGGCTAGCACTCCTGCGCTTGTGCAGCAGAACACCTGTTCATCACATGCACCCACTGAAATAGGTAGCTGAAAGTACTCAGTGCATATGCCTCACACTACTGTGCACACTTCTATTACTTTTGGTCAGACAACTTGCATACAATGATAGGCAGTGGACTGCACACTCACCTGCTCCCCTGATTTCCCATACACCTTGCTGTACTCTGGGAGGACCCCATCCAGCAGGGCCTGGTTCTCCTCCTCAGGGAATGCTGGGGCCCTCTCCAAAGTGCTTGCCATTGCAGGATCCAGAGGAAGCATAGACAGCAGCAGCAGTGGATTTGGGAAAGTTATCCTGTAGCATGTAGTGCAGGCAAGTGAGCTCCCTGGGGGCCTGCCAGCCTTAAATCAGTGCTGCAGAGGCAGATTCTGTGATATTGCCCCTCACTGATAGGCCAGACACAGTTGCATTCTATGAATCTGTCCAATCCATGGAAATGTAAGACTCCTACATATCTTCCGCATCATTCAAATCACTCACCTTCAGGACGCCCTAGGATTGCAACATTGTTGTATGCATCCAACTGTATTTCCAGCGCACAATTCGAACGTTCTTTGAATTTGCGTCCGTCTCCATGACAGCCCATTGCCAGTGAGTGCACACGGCTCGGTAAACTGACTATCCGACGCATATTTTTTTAACAAGACGCATCCGTCTGGATACGATTCTATGGGCTAAGCGTGCGCACAGCTTGGTCCATGCCTGTACGACGTGGCTGCTTACAAGTCACCCGCGTCGGGTCAGATTGCATACGCGTCCAACATGCATGAACCGAGATGTGCACACGCATTGCCCATTGGCATCAATGTGATCAGATGCGGGTGACTGTAATGCATACGCATCGTGCAGTCAATGGACAAGGTGTGAGCACTACTCAGTCCATGCATGTATGGTGCATCTGCATACAAGTCAGCCGCATCGGATCACATTGGTGTGACTTGCAGACGATTTAAACACAGATTTAAGTGCCATGGCCACACCTTCAACAACACAGCATGTCCCACACTGCATCTCATGGCATGTAAGGCTGTATCACCTGTGGGTGTATGGGGGGCAACATTTCTATTTTTGAATGGCACTTAGGTCAAGCCACTCCCAGGCTGGGCAGGAGTTCATGGGGCCAGATTAGTGTTTGTGGTGCACCTCACAAATGTAATTTCAAAGTGTTGGCTTATGGGCATGAGTAATGGACACAGGCCCAGTTTGGAGATGTGTATGACCTGTCACTTACACCATGAGTACAGGGTTGCATGTCCTGTACGTCACAGCCAGGCCTATGGCTGCAATCATAATCTATCCACACAGTCTGTGTGCATGTTGTGTCTCTGATGTTTGTGATTCCATGTGCCCAATGTGAGACAGGGTCCACCATGCGCCTTGTGCAAGCAATTTCATGCTGTGTGTGTAAGAGGCATCCATGTATGGTCTGCAGGGACCTCAGGGGCCACTAACTGTGAGACTCTTTATTGGTTGTGTGATGTCCATGATACAACATGTCATTCCAGTGCACATGTGGCAATACAGGGACCATGGCTATTTCCCTGACATGGAGTTGTGATGCCTGTGAAACATCAGTACTCCCTTGTCACTGTGTTGTGTGTTTTGAACATGACAGCAGTCCATGAGTACTGTGCCACAGACCAATGATTTGTCATTGCACCCCTAGGAACTCATATACACATGTGTAATTTATATGTGAGATGATGGGCATGAAGGTGACATATGTGTCCATGACCAACCCCACACACCCTAGTTAATTGTGAATAGCTATGATATAAAATGTGATTGTTTGCAAGATGAGTGCCACATGGATAGCTGAATATATGATGTTACTTTGCTCAAATCTGTACTGCAGGGCCCCAGCAGTGCATAGACCGTTCCCTGACCTCCAGACCATGGAGGAAAGCGACAGCATCCGACGGTACCTCTTCACTAGGAGCATGATCGATGAGTTGGCGGAGAAGTTGGTACCAAATCTGCTACCTGGCCACACATACCAGAACAGCACTGACACCAAAGGTGAAGGTGATGGCAGCCCTGCACTTCTTTGCCACTGGTACCTTCCAACACACAGTGGGTAGTGTTGGTGGTATGTCACAAACTATGTTCAGCCGTGTGCTACGAGATTTCTTGGTGGGGATGTTGACTCACCTGGACTCCAACATCAGGTTTCCTACACCGAGTCAACTCGCAGAGATCAAGGATACCTTCTATCTACTGGGGAGAATGCCAAACATGATTGATTCAATCGATGGAACACATGTGGCCCTGATACCACCACGGGCACAGGAACAGACATACCGCAACCGCAAACATTACCACTCAATCAATGCTCTTGTGGTATGCCTGGCAGACATGGTGATTACACATGTGTGTGTATGTTTTCCTGGTTTGACCCACGATGCCTACATCTTGAGGGGGAGTTGCATACCGTTGATGATGTCACAGATGCCAAACTAGCGTGCCTGGCTTGTTGGTTTATACTGTTTACCATTGTGTGTGTTTTGCAATGTTGTCTCCCACCGCCTGACAATACTCAACTAATGTGTGATTCTTTGTATGTAGGTGACTCTGGATACCCCAACATGCCATGGTTGCTGACACCCCTGAGGAACCCTGTGACAGCATCCGAGATGTGCTACAATCAGGCACATTGCAGAACCAGACGCGTCATCAAGCGTACCTTTGGTTTCCTGAAAAGCTGCTTCCCCTGCCTGGACAAGACCGTAGGGGCCCTCCCATATCAGCCTGCAAAGGTGTGTAAAATCGTTTGCTGCATGCTCCACAACATGGCAGTACTGAAGGAGGTGCCTCTCAACCAGGATGACGATGACCAACATCCACCACCTGTGGAGGATCCTGGCCTGGGCCACAAGGCCAGTGATGATGATATGGGTGACGTCCGCACACAGCTCATCAACAACTTCTTCAGCTGAAGGTGAGTTCACAGGGTTGTCATGTCAATGTCCTGAGCGAGCCTGTAATGCGTTTGTGCAGCTCAGTTGCTGTTAGAGTTTGTCCGTGTGGTACTTGACTTGAAGCGTGCAGTGATGTGTCCTGTCAGATTGTCTGTAGTCCACAATGGTGTTGACATGCTAAGTTGTTAGTGTGTAGGTTTCTTGTGACATACTTATTGCATTTCCATCCTGTTCTGGTGTGCTTCTGACTGTGTCTCATTTCTGTAAAGGTACTTTGCCTGGTGCTGGGGCAAGTCTGACACCGACAACCAGAATCCACCCTTAAAGCGCCATTTCACAGTACTTGGTGACCATGTGCCCACTGTCATGTGGATTCACCTTCATATTGTTGTGTAATAAATGTGTTTCTGATTTGTACTGTACCTGTGCTTCACTTAGTTATGTGTGTTGTCTGTCTTCACACATCTGACTGACATCTGGTTACCTCACCTGTGGGCTTGTTGGCAGTGACTGTGGGAAGGTGTCGTGTCTGTGCATTCCACTGTATATCTGGCAACCATCTTTGTAGGCAATGTGTCACATGTCCATGGTGAGTATGTGTTGTGGTGTCCTATGGGTGTGTCTCCCTCATAGGTGTCACATCAACATGAGTCACATAACGGTAATGACATTGCGGTAGTAGTAGGCATGCACTGTGTACTTCGGCATTTCATCATCTCTATGACACATACCAAGGTTGAATCACAACATAGGCAAGTATAGTTTAATAGTGAGTTTATTTACATACATGTGTGGAAGTAGTGCTGTACATGAGGTTTAGATTCCAAAGTTCACAGATGAGTTTTAAGTATTGGTAGATTAAATGTCCAGAGTGAAGTCCCCATTCATCTTCTACATTAGTACAACATGGACCCTCCATGTCATGTTGGGGAGTTGTGTCATGTGCAACAACGTGAACGCTTTGCACACAAAGACCAATATCCAAAACAGGTGCTGGGTTCCTGGGGGAGGTGCAGGGACAACTGTGGCTCACTTGTCCTTCTTCAGATGACCCCTCCTCTTCTTCGGGGGAGATCCCCAGGAGCAGGCACCGATGTTGCATCGGACTCTCCACCAGATACATCCTCCCTCCCTGTGGCATTTGCAGATGTTGTTGCAAGAGATGTTGTGGGCACAGAGGGAGGTGTGGACATGTTTGTGCTGATCTGGCGGAGACAGGTCAATATGTCCATATGCACCGCCGTAAGTTTTACCCACTTGGCCTTCATGCGTGCATGATGGCCAGACTGCTCCTGTTGCATGTCCTTGAGGACCCCCACTACCTGGCTGAATCCTCCGGAGCTATCCTGGTACCCATCTATGATACGTACAATTTGGGGGTCATCAGGCAGTCCAGGCCCCTCTGCAGACCATGACCTCTGCCTAACACCCCTCCCACCACCCCTAGACACACGGCCTGTACCTGTGGTGGCAGGCATAGTTGACCCAGGGGCCCCTTGGGTGTTGCTACTGGTGTCATTGTTGGTAGCATCCTGGGTAGCCGGGGCCCCTGTGCTGCTTGAACTTAGTCTTCTAGGTCTGTCTGTGTTGGCGGGGGTGTTAGGTCTGTGGTCAGATGTTATTGGCATGGCTGCAGGGGGTGCAGGTGTCTGTGATGGTGGGGCTGCCTGATGACTCACAACGGAGGTGCCAGGTTGATCTTCGTCATCCGAAGAGGACAGAGCGAGATCCACGCCAGAGAGCTCATCCTCCACCAGAGTCTGGGCCAGTGACTCATCCTCACTTGCTGCTGTTTCCCCAGTGGCTCCTGTGTTTGGAAGAGACAGACATTGTCAGTTAGGTTACTACAGACATCAATGGTTGAACTATGTATGTTACAACAGGGAGGGAGGAAGAGGTACTGATACAGCCATCTTGCAATGGGTAGTACTAACAATGAAGGATGGGGCAAGGGATCACTCATCCTGTGCAGCCATGGTATGTACATGATTTAATCCCTGAGTAAATTTCCTCCTATACGTATACAGGAATGGGGCCTTGCTTCTTGGATTGCTGCCTCAGTGTACTGTAGCTGCATTTACTTTGGTTCACCTTTAATGCAAATATGATGTGGCTCCACCTGGAGGTAGACTGGCTGCTTTCCCAGTAGTGTCCAGAGGTGATATTAGCTCTAGGATCACATGGGACTGCTACATGTTGACCAACAGTGACCAACACTGGGGTGGTGTATCAGTAGCTGGATCCACACACACAACACCTTTGTTTGTAACTTCATACATCACAATGTTCAACATTTTACATTTGCCTTTGGGTGGTGTGTGTGTTTTTGACTCACAGCACTTGAGCACAAACACACACTCTCAGTTTTCTCTTCTGGGCACTACTGGGGAACCAGGCAGGTTACCTCCATGTGGAGGCACAGCATATTTGCAACAAGGGAGAGGCAATGATGCTGCTGCTACAGTACACTGATGTGGAAAAGCATGATATCACGCACTACGCATGTGTACATATGTGAGGCTTTCAATGGAGGCAACACAATCAGTTATGAACACGGTTGCACAGGAGGAGTAGACCATTCACCCCTCCTTGATCTTTGTAACAATGTTTGATATACGTGACATTTGCAACGTGACGTCAGGGTGAATGCTTGAACACTGCATCATCTTCAGTCGTCACAGGCAGAGATTGATGTTGTGGTAGCACATTGTCCTGCCAACATGAAGCCTTTGAATGCGCATGTTTATGTGTGCACATACCCAGGTCATGTCTGGATTCCCATGTACATGGTAATTGTTACTCAATGGCCATCAGGTTGCTGACAAAGGAGTATGATCCCTGTCAACATTTGACTCTGCTTGCCTATGAGGGTGTGTGCGTGCCTTTGCTGACAAGATGGCTGACAGTGTAGTCCTGGTGTTTGTTGTTGACCAATTCCCAATGGAGCTTTGTACTCCCTACAACAGTACCCAGTCACAGAGTTCTTGTCAGTCCCCCCCCCCCCCCCCAATTGAGGTAAGCATGGTTCAGTGTAAGCTTGCAGGGCCATTTGGGTGGGTCAGTATTGTGAGTGACTGCAAGTCCCAGCATGCTCCCGGCTACACTCCCTTCCCAGTATGCCTTCACTTCCCTCCTTCTTACTCTGCTTGCCTGTGAGGGGGTGTGTCTGTGCTGACCAGATGGCTGACAGTGGAGTCCTGGTGTTTGTTGGTGGCCAATTCCCAGTGGAGCTTTGTACTCCCCACAACAGTGCCCAGTCACAGAGTTCTTGTCAGTCCCCCCTCCCCAATTGAGGTGAGCATGGTTCAGTGCAAGCTTGCTGGGCCATTTGGGTGGGTCGGTATTGTGAGTAACTGCAAGTCCCAGCATGCTCCTGGCTACACCCCCTTCCCAGCATGCCCTCACTTCCCTCCTTCTGACTCTGCTTACATGTGAGGGGGTGTGCCTGTACTGACAAGATGGCTGACAGTGGAGTCCTGTTGTTTGTTGGTGGCAATTCCCAGTGGAGCTTTGTACTCCCCACAACAGTGCCCAGTCACAGAGTTCTTGTCAGTCCCCCCCCCCCCCCGAATTGAGGTGAGCATGGTTCAGTGTGAGCTTGCTGGGCCATTTGGGTGGGAAGATGGCTGACAGTGGAGTTCTTGTGTTGGTTGGTGGCCAATTCCCAGCAGGGCCTTGTGCTGCCCACAACAGAGCCCACTCCCAGAGTACCTGCCAGCCCATTTCCAGCCCCTCTGAGGTGAGCATTGTTCAGAGAGGTGTTGATGGTGCAATTGTGAGGGTGTGCATTATCTGTGACAACACCACCATCATCATGCTTTGGTATACACTCACTTCACAAGCATACCCAATATTCCTTCCTGGCGGTCAGCTTCACTGTGAGATATTGGTTGTGGTGGCAGGGATGTCTGACAGTGTTGAGTCAGATTAGTGCCACTACCTTGCCCTATTTGTTGGTAGGTTTGTACATGTCATGACACAGTTGCAAATCACTATGATGTGGCCATTATTGTGTTTGTATGACTAGCATACACTTCTTGGGCTGATATACTTTTGTTTACTGGGCCTTTGCAATCAGTGCATGGTTTCACTGTCCCCCTAACGGTGATGTGTGTGTACTGAGACACAATATTAGGTATATTGGTTGTGTACTCACCAGGCTCTGGTATGTCAGGTAAGCCTTGGATGCCCTCTGGTGGTAGGATGTCCCGCGCCTTCTCCTCCCAGGACCTGAAGTAGACTAGTTTGGCAGGAGGGCTACTGCCAGTGACCTGGCTCAATTGCAAAAACAACAAGTGATGGACCGAATGTGGATCAATGTCACACATTCCCCCAGTCAAAAGATCTGGGCCCAAATCCATGGTTTTTTTGCACTCCACACCACCCTGGGTTAGACAATGGCGATATGCAAATCAGCTCTGACCCTGTTGCCCCATGGGAACAGTCCAGTCCGAACTACAAAAGCTATGTCCTTCCCAGAACGGAATCAAGCATCCGAGGACCGGACCGGTTTCGAGGTAACACCTCTCATCAGCCCGGCTAGCTTGACTCCAAGTGGTGTGGAGTGCCTGGGACCCACGTCTGGGCATCCCCAGCGCACTTAGGGTGGCAATTGCAAAAACAACAAGTGATGGACCGAATGTGGATCAATGTCACACATTCCCCCAGTCAAAAGATCTGGGCCCAAATCCATCGTTTTTTTGCACTCCACACCACCCTGGGTTAGACAATGGCGATATGCAATTCAGCTCTGACCCTGTTGCCCCATGGGAACAGTCCAGTCCGAACTACAAAAGCCATGTCCTTCCCAGAACGGAATCAAGCATCCGAGGACCGGACCGGTTTCGAGGTAACACCTCTCATCAGCCCGGCTAGCTTGACTCCAAGTGGTGTGGAGTGCCTGGGACCCACGTCTGGGCATCCCCAGCGCACTTAGGGCGGCAATTGCAAAAACAACAAGTGATGGACCGAATGTGGATCAATGTCACACATTCTCCCAGTCAAAAGATCTGGGCCCAAATCCATCGTTTTTTTGCACTCCACACCACCCTGGGTTAGACAATGGCGATATGCAATTCAGCTCTGACCCTGTTGCCCCATGGGAACAGTCCAGTCCGAACTACAAAAGCCATGTCCTTCCCAGAACGGAATCAAGCATCCGAGGACCGGACCGGTTTCGAGGTAACACCTCTCATCAGCCCGGCTAGCTTGACTCCAAGTGGTGTGGAGTGCCTGGGACCCACGTCTGGGCATCCCCAGCGCACTTAGGGCGGCAATTGCAAAAACAACAAGTGATGGACCGAATGTGGATCAATGTCACACATTCCCCCAGTCAAAAGATCTGGGCCCAAATCCATCGTTTTTTTGCACTCCACACCACCCTGGGTTAGACAATGGCGATATGCAAATCAGCTCTGACCCTGTTGCCCCATGGGAACAGTCCAGTCCGAACTACAAAAGCCATGTCCTTCCCAGAACGGAATCAAGCATCCGAGGACCGGACCGGTTTCGAGGTAACACCTCTCATCAGCCCGGCTAGCTTGACTCCAAGTGGTGTGGAGTGCCTGGGACCCACGTCTGGGCATCCCCAGCGCACTTAGGGCGGCAATTGCAAAAACAACAAGTGATGGACCGAATGTGGATCAATGTCACACATTCCCCCAGTCAAAAGATCTGGGCCCAATGTCCAGTCCAGTCCGAACTACTTGATTCCGTTCTGGGAAGGACATGGCTTTTGTAGTTCGGACTGGACTGTTCCCATGGGGCACAGGGTCAGAGCTGATTTGCATATCGCCATTGTCTAACCCAGGGTGGTGTGGAGTGCAAAAAAACGATGCATTTGGGCCCAGATCTTTGGACTGGGATGAATGTGTGACATTGATCCACATTCGGTCCATCACCTGTTTTGTTTGCAATTGCCGCCCTAAGTGCGCTGGGGATGCCCAGACGTGGGTCCCAGGCACTCCACACCACTGGAGTCAAGCTAGCCGGGCTGATGAGAGGTGTTACCTCGAAACCGGTCCGGTCCTCGGATGCTTGATTCCGTTCTGGGAAGGACATGGCTTTTGTAGTTCGGACTGGACTGTTCCCATGGGGCACAGGGTCAGAGCTGATTTGCATATCGCCATTGTCTAACCCAGGGTGGTGTGGAGTGCAAAAAAACGATGGATTTGGGCCCAGATCTTTGGACTGGGATGAATGTGTGACATTGATCCACATTCGGTCCATCACCTGTTTTGTTTGCAATTGCCGCCCTAAGTGCGCTGGGGATGCCCAGACGTGGGTCCCAGGCACTCCACACCACTGGAGTCAAGCTAGCCGGGCTGATGAGAGGTGTTACCTCGAAACCGGTCCGGTCCTCGGATGCTTGATTCCGTTCTGGGAAGGACATGGCTTTTGTAGTTCGGACTGGACTGTTCCCATGGGGCACAGGGTCAGAGCTGATTTGCATATCGCCATTGTCTAACCCAGGGTGGTGTGGAGTGCAAAAAAACGATGGATTTGGGCCCAGATCTTTGGACTGGGATGAATGTGTGACATTGATCCACATTCGGTCCATCACCTGTTTTGTTTGCAATTGCCGCCCTAAGTGCGCTGGGGATGCCCAGACGTGGGTCCCAGGCACTCCACACCACTGGAGTCAAGCTAGCCGGGCTGATGAGAGGTGTTACCTCGAAACCGGTCCGGTCCTCGGATGCTTGATTCCGTTCTGGGAAGGACATGGCTTTTGTAGTTCGGACTGGACTGTTCCCATGGGGCACAGGGTCAGAGCTGATTTGCATATCGCCATTGTCTAACCCAGGGTGGTGTGGAGTGCAAAAAAACGATGGATTTGGGCCCAGATCTTTGGACTGGGATGAATGTGTGACATTGATCCACATTCGGTCCATCACCTGTTTTGTTTGCAATTGCCGCCCTAAGTGCGCTGGGGATGCCCAGACGTGGGTCCCAGGCACTCCACACCACTGGAGTCAAGCTAGCCGGGCTGATGAGAGGTGTTACCTCGAAACCGGTCCGGTCCTCGGATGCTTGATTCCGTTCTGGGAAGGACATGGCTTTTGTAGTTCGGACTGGACTGTTCCCATGGGGCACAGGGTCAGAGCTGATTTGCATATCGCCATTGTCTAACCCAGGGTGGTGTGGAGTGCAAAAAAACGATGGATTTGGGCCCAGATCTTTGGACTGGGATGAATGTGTGACATTGATCCACATTCGGTCCATCACCTGTTTTGTTTGCAATTGCCGCCCTAAGTGCGCTGGGGATGCCCAGACGTGGGTCCCAGGCACTCCACACCACTGGAGTCAAGCTAGCCGGGCTGATGAGAGGTGTTACCTCGAAACCGGTCCGGTCCTCGGATGCTTGATTCCGTTCTGGGAAGGACATGGCTTTTGTAGTTCGGACTGGACTGTTCCCATGGGGCACAGGGTCAGAGCTGATTTGCATATCGCCATTGTCTAACCCAGGGTGGTGTGGAGTGCAAAAAAACGATGGATTTGGGCCCAGATCTTTGGACTGGGATGAATGTGTGACATTGATCCACATTCGGTCCATCACCTGTTTTGTTTGCAGTGACCTGGCTCAAGGCGTGTTCCTTCTGGAGGAGCTTCTTGACCCTCCTGCACACGTTATACCACCTGTTCTGGATGTCGGTCTTTGTGCGATACGCTGGTGCTTGTGCGTTCACCTTGTCCACGATCCTGTCCCACATCTTGGTTTTCTGTGACATGGGGGTCCTTTGTACCAATGTGCTAAACAAATGTGGCTCCACTCTGAGGATCTCATCTACCAATATTTCTAACTCTGTCTCTGTGAACAGTGGATTCTTCTTAGGGGGCATGGTGATGGGTGGGGGTGAGGAGTGATGTGGGTGGGTGGGTGCAAGTGAGGGTGGGTGGGTCACTGTCTGTTTTTGTAGGTGTATGTGTGTGAGCTTTTGGAGGGGTGCTGATGGTGTACAGGTTGTGTGATGGGTGAGTTGTGTGTGTATCTGTGGTTGGTGTCTCAAGTTGTTCTATGCTGGCTGCTCTGTTGTATTTGTAAAGGATCATGGTAGTGTAGTTTTGCCTTTTTATAGGTGGAGTTGTGGGTGTGTCTTTGTGGTTTTTTGTGTGTATTTATTGACTTTGTCATGGCTTGACTGGTCCTTTTTTTGTGATTTTGCCATTGTTTTTGGTGGGCATGTAGGAGACGTTCTTCTGACCAAGGCGGACTCTCATGTTGGCTTGTGCGGGCTGCTCCGTGTCTTTCACGCTGATTGTGTTCTGTGTTGCATGCAAGTCTTTCGCGGTGGTCTCTCTCTCTTCAGGTAAGTTTTCGGCCCGGGTCGGTCATGCGGCTTGGGCTCCATGCGATTCGGTTAGATTTCATGCATTTGGCATCGTACTGTGCGGCTCGGACGTCGCGGGTACATATCGGTCGGGTTCATTCTGGGATCGGTTCGGTCGGTGCGGCTCGTGTTTATTTTCCGGCCGGATGGCTGAAGTTTGTATGGCTTGGTCGTACGGCTTGGTTTCCGACTGGCTCGGTTGTAAATCATGGGCTTTACATCGTTCTGCAAGGCTCGTACTGTGCATGTAGGTGTCAGTCGGGCTCCGGTCCTGGAACGAGTCGGTCGGGCCGATTTCCAACCCGAATCAGAATCGACCCCTAAATGGTGCGACAGCAACACAAATACTTATGTTTTGCTTATGGCTGCAGGGCTCCAAGAGTTGTCATATGCAAATTCTCAGTGGTTTGCTGCAGTATTAAAACACACATTTTAAAGTCCATCCCACCCACCACGAGTAGTGTAGTAAGGTCAGGGTGGCCCCCAATACAAGAAAGTAGCAAAGTAACTCCAACATTGGTTTGCAGTGGGCCAGTCAACTTAATGGGCCCTGGTGCCACTGCATCTGCTGCACAAATGATAGCAATGACCTGACCCTCATTATCGTGAAGGGTTTTTGTTACACATGTGTTGTACCTGCCACACACTTACCCCCAACCATGTCATAATGTGAAAATTTAGTTTTCTGTCACCTCTCAGCATTGATTACTTCTGCTCCCATTGCTAGAGTTGCACATCTTCCCTGTTCCAGTGATAACTATTTTCTGTGTTCCCTCTTTCCCTTTCACTTGCTTATTTGATGGTAATCTCTTTATGAGGGTGTCCAGTCCTCTCTCTGTAAACCTTCTCCCAAACACACAGCCAGGCTCTGCTTGAAAGAGATAGTAAAGGTTATTTTGTCTCTCTTCTGGCATGTGTCAGCGCGGCAGCAGCTTCAAGCATGCTGCACAGCCATTTACATGAAACGGGTCCATTAATACTTTCATTCACATCACAGCCAATCCGGGGTCAGTGCGCGGGGAGAAGGTGGGGGGTTATGCTCCTGCTACCTTGAACTGACTAAGTTTCTTCCATCTCCCTCATCCATAATTGACTCTGTCATAAACTTTATTCGGATTTACACATGAATCTATAAAAGCACAAGAAAAAAAAGACAGCTCACTTTACAGCCTACAACATGCAATTACATAACACCATTAATAATAGAAGGGATTAAAAATGTACAGTTGCGGATAAAAACACATAAAAAGCTCAAGTCCATTTTGTAAAAACAGAAATGCAAAATACAAGCAGAAATTCATTCAAATGAATAGGCCAAGAATAGGAAATAATGAAACCTCAACCTTTTGTCAAAGCCTCATTTATCCCTGAAACACACCCTCCAGAATCTGGTCTTATCAGCGTTGATAAACAGACAGTAATATGTTGTCGCTCAGCCGATATATCCTTAAGTAGGTCAGAGTGTATCTGTTGATTCTTGTCACTATGAGAGCTTCTAGAATACCATGAAGTGTTGCCAACATCAAGAGTATTATGTCTAACAGTGAAGCTGCAGAGGCGAGACCTATGTCACCTTTGCTTGCAGTTATTGAGCACTGCAGCTCCATCAATCCTTCTACAGCAAGATCTTCATGACCTCCAGGTTAAGCCAGCTCATTACTTAGATTTAAGCTTTTGTTTAATTAGATGATCTCATGTCCTTTCCTGGATGCTGGTATACTTGTTAGGCTGTCAGCTACAGGAATCTTGTGAGGTCTCACAAGCCTCCAGGTAACCTCTACATGGGGTCCTCACCCTCTTGGAACAAGCACGCTCCTTTCAAACTCACTTCATTAAGTTTAAGAGTGACACCATGGGGTTGACCTTTTCAAGGTCATCCCTAAGTTCTAGTGCTGCCTCATAGTGCAGGCCCTGGGGATAGTCACATTCCTACTGTGCCATGTATATATCTTCCTAGGGTAGATCGCCAAGCACCTAACAGTCATCCAGTATAATAGTCTCTCTCCACGTCTCAAGTTGTAGCTACAGTGTTCAACGCATTCCCCTCGCCTGTAGAAGCAGGCAACGCCTGATATAGTGCCTCCACCACTAAACATCTAACCTGACAGCTATCCCTGCTATTGTTATCCTGGGGTCTGAACCTTTGCAGTTCCTCTGAGAGAAAACTGGGCAATAACAGCCACACGACCCAGCACTGAGATAGACAAAATATTGTATAGGGTACATTTCACTGGCAGACTAGGACATGTTTACAATTCCATATGAGCAACACTACACCTTTCTCTTATTCCTGGTTGAACAACCCCACTGGTTGCACAAGCACAGAGCTGAGAACCCCACAATTCTAGTACATTTCCCATGAACCTAATAATTATTGAGCACATGCTTACCCTTCTACAGGATCTGACTATCCTCTGGCTCTCCCAGGGCACTCAGCAGGATCCTTTTCAGTGAGGCATTTAGGTGGTATCTGGTGCTGTCAGCAGCCATCTCTTCCTGACCATCAAAGTATGCCTCCAAATGATCTACAGTGACTCTACCACTCCTTTCCCCTTTAAATCATGGTATATACTAAAACCCACAAGAAATTTTCTTTGCGACCCACACACACTGTGGTGATTCCCAGAACAGCTCTTGTATACCCTTTTATTGGGGACTTCTCCACAGGCCCAACCCCCTAAACTCCTCTGGCTCCCAGATCTCTGATCATTGGGTCTCTTCTTTAATTTGCATACCCATTCTTCCTTTCTGGACTCTTCTAGAACCTGTCCCTAAGCAGAATGAATTGTGGGGGCCTCAAGGAAGTACTTTTTGATGTCTAATCCAACCTGATAAAACCATAGGAAAATAAGACGCATCCTTCTGGTGGCAACTCCCATTGGCTTTCTATGTAGTCTGGCATTCGCCTAGTGAACAGTGGCATTGGGCATTGGGGTTCCTCTTACGGTAAGCTTGGTATCCACCAAGTGCTGGTGTAACAGATCTCAGTCTGCTATCTGTTGCAACCAGATTATATACGCTCCAGCATCATATCTGCTTAGTCTGCCCTCAGTGATTCGAATGCTATGCTCACACATGCCCACCAACCTGCATATGTTTCTAAATTGTAACCCATAATCCAGCCACTTAGTAATTTTAGCATCATTCTTTGTTTTGAAAGATGATGGGCCATGTGGCATTTTGTACCCTGGTATGTTACCTGTCTCTAATACATGGAGATCATTACCAGTTTGTAGGGAAATTGTGCTAAAAAACGTACTATGTTGCCTCTTTTATTTAAGTTTTGTTGGGGAGGGTGAGCCCTAATTACCCTTGGGTAGACAATGCTTCCATATCACTCTACAAGAGAATTGGAGTTTCTTAATCAGATCTCTATAGACAATTTGTATGAAAATATTCCTTTAAAATGTGTGAAATAGCTAATTTGTATAAAAATATCACCCTAAAATTTGTGAAATAGCCATGGTGATTTTTAAAATTGTCTTGAGTGTGGTAAAACTCCAAGAAGTACGAGCTGGGTTAAATTACTTTGCTCACTCACTCAATCCCTTTTGAGGCAGGTCTTCACTCCCCCCAGCTCTCAAAGTCCACCAGCGGCCACTGACGGCCATTGACAGCCACTTTCCTTTACTTGTAAAAAGGTGCTGCAGAAGTAATTATTCTATAGTCCTGATTCTGAGTTTGTCAGAGCAGTAGGCACTATGTATTGCAATCAGTAAAATCAGACACAGTGGGCCTGATTCACGAAGGGCCTCCGCTGTTGTGGCATTGGCCCCGCAGTGGTGTGGGGAGTCTCCACAATGAGAATTCTCATTACCGAGATTCCGCCCGAGTGCGGATACTCTCCCACGACTGCGGGGCCTCCACCACACGTGCAAAGGCCCTTTGTGCATCGGGCCCCATGGGGTTCAGATTTATCAGGTACAATAAATAGCCCAATTCTGAGTTTTGGGGGAATAACACATGGGTTTTGTTGCTTAACCCCTTCCATGCTGCCGCGATTTCGCGGCAGTGCGGCACTTCCGCAAAATGGGCGGGGCCGCGTCGGCCATTGGCCGACGGCAGCACTGGGGAGGTAGTGCTGCCGTCGGCCAATAGCCGACGGCAGCACGGAAGGGGTAAATGCATCCAAATCAACATGTTCCAGTAAATATTTAAAAATGGGGTGTGGTAAATACCACTCTACTCGGAGTCCTGACACACCAACCCACTCATAATCAGGGCCTTTGATGTAGGTAAAGTTCAATTTCATTTGTTTGATCTAGGTGACCCTATTTAACCTGTCTCCCACCAGGTCATGTGACAGAAAAAAAGGAAGTATAATCCAGTGTCTCTGCATCTGGCCAGCGTGTCCTGGAAAAGCGTGGAGTAGGACTCATTGATGTCGTCACAGCACTGTCTGTGCCAAGTGAACGCGCCACTCTGTGTCAATATCAACACTGGCAGGCTGCACCACCAGGTCAGGGCAGGTCACACAACAACGTGCAGGGCATCAGTGTTAGGCAAACAGGGGCTAGGTGAACGGTCATGCAGACCACGTGGGAGGTCAGCAGGGGATTTTCCAACATAGGTCACATCAACCCTGCAGTCCACACACCATGAGATTAGCACAGTGTGGTGTGTGTGTTGCAAGATGAATTCCACACAAAATTCAGGTAGGTATTCCACTGTATGTTTATTGCAGTAAAAAAGTAGTAATATAGATGGAACCCACAGTCAGCGCACCCTGCGCATCGGCTGCTCAGCAGTAACTGCTCTGACTATCACCAAGGGTAGCACAGGCCGTGACATCCACATCTAAGCATAAGCACAATATAATGGGGCGTAGGAGACTCTAAAATTCTGGGGGGACAGGGACAACCTTGTGGACTTTCCAGTGGCCCTATACAAATCGCCCGTTCTGTGAGACCGTAAACCCGTTAAACAAATTCAATTGCACAGTTTTTAAGAGAAATATTGAGAAAAGCAGGCATGTAGTCACAGTTTGCAAGTATGTTTTATTGTTATTTACATTCATAGTAATTAAACCAAATGTGAAAAAAATGCACATGAATCTTGCTACTTCATGTACCAAGCAAACAAAGGTCACTGACTTTGGTTGGGGGTGTGGTGTTTGCAACTGCGTTATGGTTTGAAAAGTACCTGCTTCTGCATTCCTGCTGTCCAGCAATTTTCAGGGACCAATAAAAATGTCAAGATAACTCCAGTGAATAATGTTCTTCATTGAGAGAGATTGGAGATTTGTGTAGTGGAAGTTTTGACTCATAGTAAGGTAGACACAGTGGGTTAATATGCCTGCTGCAGAGAACGTGTACCATCCAGGTCACAAAGTACATATAATGTAAATAGGTCAGTGAGTCACTGCTTTTGTCTGGAGATTCTTTTGTTACTTGCAGTTAATAAGTTAAAATCCTAACATATAACAATGTCATCTGGTTTCTTTACTAGGCTTCATTAGTGAAGTAAGAAGGCACAGGGAAAGTGCCCTATGCAGTCCGTGATTCCTAATTTCAAGCCAACTGTGATCTGCAACTGCTGTGACTGTGCGGTTAGTCAGGCTACGATAATAGTTCAATTCATGAGGCCTCGACATTCAAAACACAATAAACAGGAAGCAGTGGTTGAAGTGGGGATAAAAAGTAGGAAAACTGTGGGCTGAGAATCGGAGTGTGAGAATAACCTGAGGTTTGGGTCTGTGGGAGCAGTCAGAGGTGTGGCCAGAAAGAGCAAAACTTTCCTATTTTTAGTATTTGTTTGGAACTTCACTGACCAGTTACAGCGTATCACGGTATTTATTTCAACCAATACATGTTTATTTAAGGTTTAATATGAGTTATTGAAATTAAAATACATTAACAAAGTGGGATATGCTTCCGATCACAGAATATGCCAAATATGCGTAAAAGTGGAATCACAAGCCATCTGTCTCCGAACTATGGAGTTTCTGTCATCTGCACGTCTCCCTTTTTCCACAAGAGCAGCTGAAACATAAATGGCAAAATATCCTAGTTTACAAATGTTTTCCACTTAATTATGGATGTACAATATTTGCTGCATAATACATCATCTGCTGCATAATATAACGATTTCAACAAAATAATTGTTTGTAGCTCAAACTGATCAAAAATTACAAAAGAAATTGTGACTTATGTTGCTGCGAAGTGGAGGGCCCTTAGCAAATGTTGACTGGTCACCTTTGTCACTGCTGCATTTGTATATTACACAGGTACCAATGAGGCAAAATCTTTGCAGAGTCTGTTAGTGTATATATAAGAATGTCAAAATAATAAAGTATCATAAAATGTACAGCATTACGCTGCAGTCTTTTTTTCTGCATATTTTAGTTAACACTGTGACAGAATTTTGTCCTCCTTTGCTGCATAATTCCAGAGGCCTCAGAGCAGGCAGCAGATGTTTAAAGTGCTAATGCATGAAGCAGAGAAACAGTGAAGTTTGCAAACTTCGTTTGGTGTGTGTGCAAATCCTGGATTCCCGATCCCCAGTGAATAGCTCTACTACTGCTGGAAAAGGCAAATAGAGATACCAATGGGCGAGGTGGACTGTCCTTAAGCGTCTTGTAACCGCAGTGACAGAGTCACTATCGCTCTAGGGTGTGCTGCTTCAAATGCCTGCCCACAAGACTGGAGGTGAACTTCAGTATTGATTGTGGTGGACAGGCCTTCAAGGTTAACCCACATTTGCCACCGCAAGGGTCCACCTACTGGTGCTAAGACACCAGGGATTCTAAGGTCTAGCTGGGCCTTCTAAGGTGTAGCATGGGAATGTGTTCCGCCAGGAGAGTGTTCTGATGGACTGGTCATGAAGGGTGAACCTGGTTCTCTAGTTCCAAATTTGGCAGATCTGGCCAGAGTGCTAAATCCTCTCCCCCACTGAACATCATACTGTCCCACTAAGAGAAACTTGCACTCCCTTCAGCTACATCCCAATTGAGCTGTGACTCAATTCAAATTATGTACTAGACAAGAGTAATATCCTGCCTGAAGAAAAAAAGTAATAACATCTTGGAAAAAGCACTTATAGGGAATGCAAAAATAAATAAAGCATGTGAAATCTAAGCACGAACAACATGGTTACCTTAACACTTTTACACTCATTATTCAGAAATCAGTGAGTGCTTTTGCCTCAAAAGTTCAGGACATAACTACAGGGCCCGGACAGGACCTGTTCCAATGTCCATTGCATATATCCTTACAAAACGTAAGGAGTTTGGTTTAAAAAGACCACATCCCTGAACACAGAGCCATGTACACATTTTATAAGCTAAAACAATTAAAACAGTTGAAAAGGATCACCTTAAATGTTTCCCACTCACCCATCAACCAGGTATTGCAGTCCCTCTAGGAATGGTGCACTTCCCCACCCTGGGAAAGCAATCTTATTCAAAGAAAGGAGATAAAAAGAAAGTAGCGCTTCACTGGCAAACTATGTAAAGTGGCGTTAATGTGTGGGTGCGAACAACACCAATCTGGCCTGTCTGCGAGCACTCTGTATTGCTTTATTTAGTTTATTTTTAGTCTTTTGATCCTTTTTTTTCTCTTGCTCTGGAGGTTGCACTTTGTAATAGAATAAGGTCAGAAAATGACAACATTTCCAGCCAAAGTGTTACTTTCTTTTTTTTGATCCATTTCACAGTGTCTTTTTTCCTTCTCTGCCCATCTCAGAGCGCCAATCCATATCCATAGGCATTGGCTATTTCTATGGAGGGTGCAGCATAACAAGGGGCAGGTGGACTCTGTGACTGGAGGAAGATCACAGGGCAAATGCAGGGCCATTATAGGAAGCGCTTTCGAGAGCTAATGGCCATGCTAATCTCGGAAGGGAGAAGGGAAATATTTTGTTTTCTCGTCCCCAAAACCCTTGTCCCCCCCACTCCAAAATCTGGGGGGGATATATCCCCCACGTCCCCAACACTTCCTACGCCCATGAAAATATATATAACACATTGAGTACATGAGGAGGCTCACACCATAACAAAAGATGCACAACACATTTAAGGAATAACACTCCATAAAAAAGCACACAGAGAGTCATTCCTACAACACCTTCCCGTTTTTGAAAAATAAAGATAAATATTGCAGCAAAGTGTACCAAAAATCCTAAACCAAATTCACATCAATTAAAACAGTTCATGCAAAACAGTAAGGTTTGGATTTTGCGGGCATGCCAACATTGCTTGTAACTCTTTGAATGTGGACACAAACCCTTTGACCCACCTGTGAATCTACACTAGACCCAACATCATCATCATAAACATTGACAGGGTCACATGGTGTAGCAACAAAGTCAGGATCACAGGATACAGAGACCATGGTATCAGATCCACCACTAGAATGCACTTCAGAATTCACCCCCACAAAATCATTAAGGGGTGCTTCATCACAACCCCTAACAGATTGGATTTTCTGAGGTTGATCAGATATATATATATATATATATATATTTGACGACATCTCTTCTGCTCCACCAACCTTTGTAAGGCAACAGAAAAGATCGTTTTGAAACTTTCTCCACTCTTACAGATGTTGAAAATTCATATTCATTTTTCTTCACCCTTGGGGAAACCCTGTCCAAAACCCAATTACCATAATCTCTATGCTCTTGACATTATATTTCTTAACAAAAAGTTTTTGGTGTGGGTTTGACTAATTTTCACTGTATCAGGTACAGCTCCATTGTCAAAGCTGTCTGCACACCTTCTTTCAGAAATTTGTTCAAGCGTTCCACAAGGCAATTTGATGAAGTAGAGTGAAGGTCCACTTTAATGTGAGAAATATGAAAATCAGCAACAAAGTTTCTCATACAACTGGGTATAAAATTAATCCCATTGTCAGTCTCTATCTCCCTGGGTGCCCCTTCAATGGCAAAAACTCTTTACAAAAATGTAATGTTGGAATCAGTGTTGGGAATTGGCGTGAAATTAAAATACACCCACTTCGAAAAATAATCTACAAGGACCATCATGTATCTTTGAGATTTTGGTAGTAACTCGAAGAGCCCTGCAAGATCTAGAGCAACCTTGTGCCATGCTTCTACAGGAAACAGTATTATGTGAAGCGAAGATTCATGCACCTGCCAATGTTAGTCTGAAACGAAGCATGCAGTACATTCACCAACGAACTTCGCAACATGAGACTCCATAGCTGGCCACCAGTAAGATTGTCTAAGCGCCTTATTGGTGCTGCAAACAGTAAACACCCACATGACCTTAATGGGCCTCCTTGATTAGAGTGTTTCTGAGTGACACTGGTGGAACATGAACACCAGCTTGCAATAAATAATACACCATCTGCCAGAGAAATGTCCTCAGACACTTGAACATATGGTCTCAGAGAGGCTCCTACATTCCTCTTGGACTTTGGGAAGTGGGAGGAAATCCACCTCAATGTTTTTGTTCAAACTGCGCAGGTCAGCACACAGTCTGATGTCACTATCCTTTTTGCGGACCATAACTATTTGACTGACCCATGCAGAGGAATGAACATTCTTAATATTACCATCTTTGACCGTTTTTTCAAGGAGATTCTTCAATTCAGGTATCACACTAAATGGCAGAGGTCAGACCTTATTAGTGACCGGCGCTGCATTTTTTTTTACTTGATAGAATGTACAAAGTTTTTAATGCACCTAATTTTGTCATTAAAAAGTCACTGTTTCTGACGTTCCTGTGGCGATAGGGCAGGGGTCTTCAAACTGTGGGGCGCGACCCTCAGGGGGGCCGTGGAGTGATGTGAAGGGGGTCGCGCATTCACAGTCAGCCCCCCTCCTCCCCCTTCCTGTGTCTCAGCCCGGGCTGCTGCAGTGCAGCTCGCGCTGCTGGGGGCTCGGCTGGGCAGTGTCTGGAGTCTTATCTCCACACGGCCAAGTTTTTCACAGGTCTTTAAAGACCATTTGCATATTTACATGCCTTTGTTAAAAGGTTACCGAGGCTTCGTTTTTTTATGATTCCAGTACCCCCTGGGCCCCCACTCTGCCTATTCCTTACATTTGAATTTTTACACTTACTGCTGTAGTGTGAGAATGTATTTAATGAAAATAAATATAAAGTTGGGTTGCCAAAAGAAAAATGCCTGCCGTGTGTTGTTTAAAGAGCCTGCAGAGACCTGCTCTTGACACTAAATAGAGTTATAAATAAGAAGTATGTATTAATTAGTTATGTGACTTTTCTGTCGTTGTTCTCTTTAATTTTCAGTCATGGATCATTGAGGCAGCCCTAGAACACAATTAAAAGTGACACAATTAAAAGTGTTTTCTATTTATATTTGCTGTTCTAAGTATTCACAGATAAGTGCTAAAAGTACAGCTTTAGGTGACTGCTTATTTCTGGGCCATCAAAATAATGAGTTGGTAACCCTAATCATAAGACTGGTAGTTTGTTGCAGGATCAGTGCATTATTTATTTCCTCCACCCTCGATCCCTGATTAATGCCATTATAGCAACAGTTTAATTTATATCTGAAACCCTACGCTTCAAGTTTCTGGTAATGCACCCTGCATTCGGACAACTCACTCCTCATTCTCGCCTTCACTTTCACGCTCACCCTGCGCTCACAGCGATCACCATGCACTCACACTGATCACCATGCACTCACACCATTCACCGGCTCACCCTGCACTCACAGAGATCAGAATGCACTCACACTGATCAACATGCACTCACATTGATCAGAATGCACTCACACTGATCACCATGCACTCACACTAATCACCGTGCACTCACACTGATCACCATGCACTCACAACATTCACCCGCTCACACTGCACTCACAGTGATCACAATGCACTCACACTGATCACAATGTACTCACATCATTCACCTGCTCTCCCTGCACTCACACTGACCACCATGCACTCACACTGATCTCCATGCACTCACACCATTCACCCGCTCACCCTGCACTCACACTGATCACCATGCACTCACACTGATCACCATGTACTCACAATTCACCCGCTCACTCTGCACTCACAGTGATCACGTGCACTCACACTGATCACCATGCACTCACAACATTTACCCACTCACAGTGATCACTCTGCACTAACAATGTGCTGGCATTGTTCACCCTGTACCTCACTCTGCAGTCACACAAGCACACTGCTCACCCTGCACTCATGTGACACTTCACTCACCTGTCCCCCCCCCAAACTGCTCAATCTGTAGCTCACTCAAACAAGGCCATCACTAACCATGCATTATTTCGTCCCACTCTGCACTTGCAGGCGAACCCAAATTCATATGGTCACTTCACTCACCCTGCAGTCACTCCTTTTACCGAACTCTCACACTGTTGCATCGCTCACCGTGCAGTCACATGGGCACTCACCTTCTGCACTGTGTCACCCACACAGTGCAGAAGGTTAAAGTGCCTGGTACAAAGAACATGTACCATGCACATCACAGAACTGAGTGTGAGTAAACTATGAGTAGCGCTATAAAAAAATAAAATGTTTGTCAGAAAGGTGCTATAGAGAGATGAGGTGTATTGTTGGTGAGTGGTAGTGAGGGAATTCATGGAGAAGGTGGAAAGACTGTTGTACCGTGTGCGACCAGTGCTAGGGCCAGCCCTGGCTGGGAGTGTTAGCCCCCCCCCCCCGAAGTTCGGGTCTAGTGGACCCCCTGCTTCTGCCTATTATTATTTACATTTGTAGTGTGCTACTGTTACCAAAAGGTGTCCTGGGGCTAATAACCATCTGCTGCCTGAAGGCAAACGAGAAACAAACAGAAGGGGAAAGAGAACCAGCCAAATGGGGTGACCTACAGAGCATAGAGCCAGGTTTTTACATCTTCCTAAAGGATAATAGATTCTTGGTGGGCGAAGCAAAGGAGGGTGCAAGTTCCATAACTGCACGGCCTGCACCAAAACAACGAGACAGACAATTCATGCCTTCCTGAATTAGGGAAGAATAAGCAGAGTGGCACAGGGCGAGAGCAGCATAGGTGTCCGACCCGTATGCTCCATGAGGAGAGATGAAAGAACAGCAAAGGAGTGGGAGAATTCGATTGAAGAAAAACTCCTGCAGGGTTACAGAAGCTGTTGGATCGCTTCTGCTTGTTTTGTAAGATGAGGGGTCTTGTCATTAACACCTCTAAAACAAAGCTTCTTTATTTTAACCCAAGCAGATCGTCTAGATCTACTTTGGCTCTCGATGGGGTGCCACTGGAGCGCATAAAAGAGTTTGATTATTTGGGGATCAGAATTTCTGATAAATTTAAATGGCAGTTACATATTGATAAAATGGCCCTAAATCATAAATGGGTAGTAGGAGTATTAGGGAGGGAACATCGCGCGTCTACCTCTAAGCCCATTGCTCCTGCTCTGGGAATCTATGCTGCAAAAGCTGTAGGCTGTGCCCTATATGGAACAGAACTCTGGGGCTTTGGATGTGTAGACGTGCTAGTCACTACAGAAAACAAGTTCTTTAGTGAGCTTGTTTCACTCCCGAGGGGCACCCCAACTAAGCCACTTTTGAGTGATTTGGGTCACCGTTCAATTAAGGACCTAGTCACCCTGCGATCTCTCTTATACTGGGTCCGGTTATGGTGCACTCCAGAGCTTTCCAGGTATGCTGAGGGCCTAAGAGAGGTCATGAATCTCCAACGATCCCACAAGATCGGATGGTTAGCCAATATAAGAAAGCTCTTTTTGGTCACTGGCCTTTTAACTGCCTGGGAGTCTGGGGCAGTGTTATCAAAGGTAGAAACCAAGAGAGCCTTTTGGCCATGGGTTGATAATCAAGAGCAGAGCGACCCAAACCAAGGCAGGCTGACTGAGGTATTTCGTCAACACAAGCATATACCTCGCCTGGAGCCCTATTTGGACTTTATCACAAAGCCGAGAGATAGGACTCTCTTTATCCAGTTTAGGATGAGCACCCTTCCTCTTCGTGATCATACCAGCAAATGGAAGCCCCCGCACCAAACGCCCGTGGATTGTCCAAACTGTGCAGGTGTCGTTGAAAATATCCCTCACCTTTTCTTCGTATGCCCAGCCTATACAAAACCTAGATTGAAATGGCTTAAACCTGTGTGCCTGCAGCTTGAAACTAGTGACCACTCTGTTGCACTTAGAATACTTAAGGTTGATGCCAGTACAACCCTAGCCTGTGGGGTGGCTAAATTTTTTAAGCTGGACATGGCTGATTAGACTAACGCTTTATGAAGAATCTGTATAATTAATTGTTTTTAAACATTCACAAAGCTGTTAAAGTTTAATTCATTTTTTATCTATTCATTTTAGATGAAATTCTCTTTTTAATGTATTTATTATGAATTGTGTTTTAAATTTGTAAATGTGCTTTTATGATATCAAATATCGAAATAAAGCTTTGTTGATTGATTGAAGAGGTCAGGGATGAGGTGAAATGTGAAGTTCTGAAGCGAAGCGCAGACACGCAAAAAGTGAGTATGAGCAAAAGATGAGGGCTACTGTTAAATTGTGAGATAAGATAGCTGAGAGATGATCTGTGACCTAAAAAGATAATTTGATGCGACATAGGTGAGGGACAGCAGCGATAGGGCAAGAGAGGGAGTATTGGGGTGTGTGCTGAGCAGTGATTAATTTGCAATACAACATATGCCAGGGCCCTCACCAGTAGTCCATTGCAACTTTAACCACCCACCATTGCCTGGCATGTGCGGCCAATGACAATACCAATGCAACAACCAACCATAACACTCATACAAGTGTGACTATTCAGACTATTCCAAGCCCCCAAAGCTATAAAGAATGGCATAGGTGTCAGGAGGTTATCATTTTTAGTGTATATTGAATTAATAAACAGCTGTTCTGCTCATCTCTAAATTACACAGACAGAGCCACCATCTGGAAGTCTGTCATAGTGCCAGTGTGCATAATTAGGTGCCAGTGCGGAGCACCGAAAACCACCTGCTCAAATTAGGTACTGGTGCTGAGGTAACAGGGGAGAAGGACGTTAGTTCAAGAAGGTGTGGAAGACAAAGGGGAGATGTGAAAGATGAATGGGTGGGCTGGAGAGGTGTAAGATACAAATAGACAAAAATTTGAATGGAGAGACTTGAGGTGAATGAGAAGTGATGATGTGCACGGGAGGTGACGGGGCCAGAGAGGCCATGAGATAAATGCAAAAGACTGTTAGAGATGAAGGCATGAAAAGACAGAATGGCAAGAGGTGATTAAAGGTGAAGTGAGAGGTTGAAGTTGTAAACAGGGGTGAAAGAAAATGGCCTGCAATGTGAGAGAGGGATCAGGGGTTGGGAGAGGAGAGAAGAGAGGTATGGAAGGAACTGGGTGAGAGGAAAGGGGCATGGGTAAACTGCTTAACTCTACATAAGACCGCTAGAGTTTGAAGGGACCCTTGCTGCTCCCGGCCAGGGCCAGGTGAGCTTCTAGTGTGGCAGCGCGTATTCGTGCGGAATGGGAGGCCATTCACAAAGGTTGACTAGACATCTTTCTGATGTTAATTGCTGTATTTTGGTTATAAACTGGTAATGATGGGGTGAAATCTTTCCTCAGTGTTACTGTGTTTGAAAATTTTCTAAATAATAAAGCAATGCTATCCCAAAATACGCGGCATCACAGAACATTATTTACATTTTCTACTCACACAATTTAGTCAAGTCTGTCGCATAATTTGGTCCTCACCTGCCTCATAATTACAGTAGCCCTGCCGACAAGTTTAGACATTTTTGTCAGGAGGGGGTCCTTACGTCTGAAAATGTTGACAGGGGGGTCTCGGCATCCAAAAGTTTGAAGACCTCTGCGATAGGGGCTTCACCTTATTTACAAGCTAGCGTTAAGCCCCTTAACGTGGCTTAACGCTGCCTTGTAAATAAGGCCCCTTTCACTCTACACTTAGCAAGAAAGGGGAGAACAATGGGTGTTGCTGTGGGCATTCCACTGCAACACCCATTGATTCTGATGCTGCCCCCTATTCACAAGGGAGGCGAAAATAGGTAGAAGCACCATAATTAAGACCAGGGAAAACTTGGTCTTACCCTTGCGCAACAACGAGAGATGTTTCATTGTCTCTAGTTTTTGCTGTTTTCATGTCTGCTGCATTGTGCAGCACACATAAAAACAGCAAAAGGGCAATGATTGTTTATGTACCTGAAGGTCTCCCTTCCTGCACATAAACAATAATTTTTTTAAAAATGCCATCTTGAAACTTCTATGTGTGCTGCATTAAACAGCAGACATAGAAGTTAAAAAAACTGCATATTAAGATTATTTATGTGCAGAAAGGGGGACCTTACTGCACATAAACAATCTTCCCCTGCGCGCAGACATTCTTGCACTATGGTGCAAGGGTGCCTTCGTTGATGCTAGGCTGCTAAGTGTAGCACCAGCGCAGGGGGAAACGCAGGGCCGCACCATATTCTTGTAAATATGGTGCAGCCCTGGGTTTGCAACATATTCTTGCAAATATGGTGCAGCCCTGCGTTTCTGAAGTGGCGGAGGGAGGTGCTAAGCCAGGAAGGCTAACGCTCACTCCGCCACCTCCGTTGTAAATATGCCCTACTGGGAGAAAAGAACTCTCTGAGTAGTATGCTAAGCCCGAAGGAGAGTTCACTCTGCACAGAGATCTATTTCTACAACAGTGTGTTTGAAGTAAATATGTTTATTACATTTGGGGTAGGGTAGTAGCATGCTCTCTGACTCTATGGCTGAGTTAACTGACCCACTCCTGGTTATCTGTTTGTGGTGTAGCACTTTTAGTCCTGAATTTAAAATAGCATGAACAGGATTACAAGAGCCAGAATATAAAAGCTGGAGATGCTACTTATGCAAGAAATGGGGACACTGGTGAACTCGTCAGTTGGTATCTTTCAGCAGCTTAGCAACGGGGCCTTGGACTCTAATGCAAGCACAGAACATGGACCCATCACCCAAAGGCTCAGTATTATAGGGCGTTCATGATACTGCTAGTTGGCCCCTCGCACCCTTGGCAACTAATGCCACTGTACCTGCAGCGCTAAATATATCTACATCTGTACTTATATATCTCTGAGTGCATCATTCTACTTGTCTACCCACTCTTTTTCCTATTCCCATTCCTCTCTCTTCTCTACCTCTCCTCCCTTCCACTGGCTGACCTTCCTTTGAACTTCCACTTTTTCTCACTCCTCTTTTTATACTTCTTGTTTCACGTTTTCTTCTCTTCTCAATGCTCCCCTTTAACCTCTCCTCTTTTTCTTTTCGTTTTGCTCTCCGACTTATCCCCTGTCGTCTGTTATATATCTCTGTCCTACCATTCCCTCTACACAGCTTTTCTTTATCCACTGACATTTATATCTTGTCTTCACTTCTTTACTATCCATCTCATCTCCTTTCTACTGTTCTCTCCAAAATCCTTATTTCTGGTGCTTTCTTCTTCTACTTATGCCACTTTGCTTGATATTCTCAGTCCTTCAAATCTATATCTTCTTCAACTCTTCTTCTGCTATTTCTGCTCGTCTACATTTTGCCCATATCTGCTCAATTCATTTTTCCCATTTTAGCTTACCTCCATATTTCATCTTTTCTCTTGCTCTCTCTGTGCCCCCCTCTTGCCTGGTCCCTCTTTCTCGCTCTACACCAAACCTCCGCTTTCCTTTATACTTTCTATTCGTATTCTCCTCCTCCCTCTTGTTTTTGACAATTTTTTGAGTGCTTCTTGTCGTTTTCTCCTATCCGTCCTATCGCTTCTTTCTTTTCATTCAGTCTTTCCCATGTATTTGCTTTTTTTTTTCTCTGCCCCTCTTGCTGTTTTATTCAGTTTTCTCCTTCGCATTCCAATGCGGTGGCTGGCATCTACGGGGATGGAGGGCGGGCTGGCAAACGCATGCAAATATTCTAATTTGAAACCTGAACGACGTCCTCCAGACCGGACCTCTTCTCAACCGGATACTGCAGTGCGGGGACCAATCCTGGTCCATGGGCGTCCGCAGAAATGTTTCCAGGGGGGGGCAACATTTTAACTTCATCACCATCCACCGACATGATTGAGCACAAGTATTAAATACATTTTAAAAAAATCTAATAAGATGAAGAGCTTAAATAAACAAAGAAACCTATAGGGGAAGAGAAAAATCTTGTGAGGCTCCACAGCAGACGACCTGGAAACTACAATAAAACAGGGAAAACCAAAAAAATTCTAAATCAGGTTGATGTGGTTCTAGAGCATGGGTACTCACAAACTTTCTCTCGGGGCCAAATTTACAGTGTGGTTTGTGGTTGTGCGCAGCACTGGTGGGGGTGGGGTCAGCGGGGGAGGGGGTGGGGCTAGAGCAACAAAAAAAACTATGAGCATGAGGTTGAACACATGCCCCTGCAACGGACGCCTTTGTCCACTGAGCTACCAGACCTAGGATGCACGCATCTTTATTTCTCTCTCCCTCTCTCTATCTCTGACTCCCTCCCTCTCTCTATCTCTCTCTCTCTCCATCTCTCCCCCCTCTCTCTCTCTTCCTCTGTCTCACTCACTCTGTCTGATTCTTTCCCTCTCCCTCCCTCTCTCTTTGTCTCCCTCCCTCTCTCTCCCTGCCTCCCTCCCTCTCCCTCCCGCTCCCTCTCCCTCCCTCTACCTCCCTCTCCCTCTGTCTCTTTCCCTCTGTCTGTCTACCTCCCTCTGTTGCCCTCTTCTCTCTGTCTGTCTCCCTCTGTCTGTCTCTCTCCCTCCCTCTGTCTGTCTCCCTCCCTCTGTCTGTCTCCTTCTGTCTGTCTCTCTCCCTCTCTCTGTCTCCCTCCCTCTGTCTCCCTCTCTCTCTGTCTCCCTCCCTCTGTCTCCCTCTCTCTCTCTGTCTCCCTCTCTGTCTCCCTCTGGCTCCCTCCCTCTGGCTCCCTCCCTCTGGCTCCCTCCCTCTGTCTGTTGCCCTCTGTCTGTCGCCCTCTGTCTGTCTCCCTTTGTCTGTCACCCTCTGTCTCCCTCCCTCTGTCTCCTTTCGTCTGTCTCCCTCCCTCTCTCTCCCTCTCTCTCCCTCTGTCTCCCTCTGTCTCTCTGTCTGTCTTAGTCTCTGCCTCTATCTGTCTGTCTGTCCCTGTCTGAATCTGTCCCTGCCTGTCCCTGTTTCCCTCCCTCTGTCTCCCTCTCCATCTCTCTGTCTGTCTCTGCCTATCTGCCCCTGTCCATGTCTCTGCCTCCATCTGTCTCTGTCTGTCTCTATGTCTGTCTGTCTCTGTCTCCCTCCCTCCCTCTCTCTCTCTGTCTCCCTCCCTCTCTGTCTCCCTCTCTCTCTCTCCCTCTCTCTCCCTCTGTCTCACTCACTCTGCCCGTCTCCCTCTCTCTCTCGGTCTCCCTCTCTCTGTCTCCCTCCCTCTGTCTGCCTCCGTCTGTCTGCCTCTGTCTGTCTCCCTGTTTCTCTGTCTGTCGTAGTCTCTGCCTCTATCTGTCTGTCGCTGCCTCTATCTGTCTGAATGTCTGTCCCTGTATCTATCTGTCCCGTTCTGTCCATGTTTCACTCCCTCTGTCTCCCTCTCTGTCTCTCTGTCTGTCTCTGCCTGTCTGCCCCTGTCACAGTCTCTGCCTCCACCTGTCTCTGCTTCTATCTCTGTCTGTCTCTGTCTCCCTCCCTCCCTCTCTCTCTCTCTGTCTCCCTCCCTCTAAGTCTCACTCATTTTCTCTCTCTGTCTCCCCCTGACTCACTCACTCTGCCTGTCCCACTCTCTCTCTCTCTCTGTCTCCCTCCCTCTCTCTCCCTCTGTCTTCCTCCCTCTGTCTCCCTCTGTCTGACTCCCTCCCTCTGTCTCCATCCCTCTGTCTGTCTCCCTCCCTCTGTCTCAGACCCTCTGTCTCCCTCCCTCTGCCTCCCTCCCTCTGTCTCCCTCCCTCTGTCTCCCCCCTCTCTGTCTCCCTCTGTCTCTGTCTCCCTCTCTCTCTGTCTCCCTCTCTCTCTATCTCCCTCTGCCTCCCTCTGTCTCCCTCCCTCTGTCTCGGTGTCGACCTCTCTGTCTCCCTCTCTCTCTGTCTCCCTCCCTCTCTTTCTCTCTCTGTCTGTCTCCCTCCCTCTGTCTGTCTCTGTCTGTCTCCCGCCCTCTGTCTCCCTCTATCCGTCTCCCTGTCTGTCTCTCTCCCTCCCTCCCTCTTTCTCCCTCTCTCTCTGTCTCCCTCTGCCTCCCCCTGTCTCCCTCCCTCTGTCTCCCTCTCTCTCTGTGTCCCTCTCTCTGTCTCCCTCTCTCTGTCTTCCTCTCTCTCTCTTCCTCCCTCTCTTTCCCTCTCTCTCTGTCTACCTCCCTCTGTCTGTCTCTGTCTATCTCCCTCCCTCTGTCTCCCTCTATCCGTCTCCCTGTCTGTCTCCCTCCCTCTGTAGCCCCCTCCCTCTGTCTGTCACCCCCCTCCCTTTGTCTGTCGCACTCTGTCTCCCTCTGTCTCCCTCCCTCCCTCTCTCTACCTCTGTCTCCCGCCCTATCTGTCTCCCTCTCTGCCTCCCACTGTCTGTCTCTATCTCCCTCCCTCTGTATCCCTCCCTGTCTCCCTCCCTGTCTCCCTCCTTGTCTCCCTCCCTCTGTCTCCATCTCTCTCTGTCTCCCTCTCTCTCTGTGTCCCTCTCCCTTCCTCTGTCTCCCTCCCTCCATCCCTCTGTCTCCCTCTCTCTCGGTCTCCCTCTCTCTGTCTCCTTCTGTCTCCTTCTCTCTCCCTCTATCTGTCTACCTGTCTGTCTGTCTCCCTCCCTCTGTCGCCCCCTCCCTCTGTCTGTCGCCCTCTGTCTCCCTCCCTCCCTGACCAGTGCCCCACCCCTTGCCACCCCCCTGCGGACGCCCATGTCCTGGTGTGCTCTTATGCTGTGAGAGCAGCGCCCTGGTTGGAGGGAGTAGCCTTACTTGCCGCTCCCAAGGGCAGTGGTGCGCTGCACTTACTCTGGCCCAGCTGTCTTAATACAGCTGGGTTAAAGATTTCAAAGTGCGCATGTCTGGCTGGCCGGCGCAAGCCAGCCGGCCAAAAAGACATGCACACTTTGAAAAGTGAAAACACAGCCCAATCTCCTCCCTGCTGCAGTCATTCAGCAGTGGACCTCCCCCATCCTGACGTGAGGGTCAGGAAGGCAGGATGAAAAATACAATGGTAATGTAATACCATATTATTTTTCATCCTTAAGAGTTAACTTAAGTGGGGCCACGCTCCTCCGCTCCAAAGGAGGAGCCATACTGCCGTTATCTCACCCTGTCTTCTACTTCCAGAAGTTGAATGCGTGATACTGCCCAACACCCACAGTATTCCACCTATGCACTGTCTTGTGCGGCTTTGTAAATGGATGACTGACTCTGGTCATCAAATTAACAAAGAAGATCAGGTAATGACAAGTCCACATATAGAGCATCTGATCTTGTCTCACTCGATGTTGTGTGTGCTACTGCCTTCCTGGGGCCTACTGCACTCTCTATGAGAGCCATGCCAACAGAAGAACGTCCAAAAGAATTTCTTAGCATGTGCCCTGTTTTTTTAATTGCAACTGGTTCAGGGCTGGCGGGCCCCCTCGCTGTTTGGGTCCTCGTGCCACTGCACCACATCTTCAACACTGATAGCTACACTCCTGTACTCTCCAGGTCACATTTACTAACACGCATTGGGAAAGCCAATAGATCTCACCTATACGATAGCTAATGGCTATGGCAATGTGTTTCAGCCTTGTTGTACAGCTGTGTGGCTGTTGTTCAGGATGACTAAAAGTTAGTGGTGTGGGGTGGGGTAGATTGGAGAGGGGTAGATTGAATAGAGTGGCGTGGGGTAGATTGAAGGTGAGTGGGGTAGATTGGAGAGTGGAGTGGGGAAGATTAACGTGATATATTGGAGTTGGGTACATTGAACTGAGGTGGATTGAGGTGGAACAGGACAGATTTGAGTGGAGCAGGGTAGATGGGGTAAACTGGAGTGGAGTGGAGTAGGGTAGATTGGGGTAGACTGCAGGGAGGGTAGGGAGGGGTAGATTGGAGAGGAGTGGGGTAGATTGGGGTAGAATAGGATATATTTAGATTAGAATGGGATAGATAGGAGTGGGGTAGATTGGGATAGAGTGTAATAGGGAATATAGTGGTAGCTTGGAGTGGGGTGGATTGGGGAAGAGTGGAGTGGATTGGGGTAGATTGTAGTTGGATAGATTGAATGAGGTAGAGTGGAGTGGGGCAAGATTAGGGTGGAGTGGAGTCTGGTAAATTGGGTGGAGTAGGGTACAGTGGAATTGAGTGGGTAGATTGGAGTAGGGTAGATTGGGGTGAGCTGAATTGGAGTGGGGTGGAGTGGGGTGGATTGTGGTGGAATAAGCTAGATTGGACTGAAGTGATGTAGATATGAGTGGAGTGGTTAATTGGAATAGAGTGGAGTGGGGTAGATCGGGGGAATGGAGTGGAGTGTGGTAGATTAGGGTGGAGTGCGGTACATTGGAGTGAAATGAGGTAGATTGGATGGATTGGAGTGGGGAAGATTGGAGTGAGTTGGGGTAGATAGGTGTGGAGTGTGGTAGATTGTGGTAAAATGGAGTGGGGTAGATTGGACTGGAATGGGAAAGATTGGAGTGGAGCCAGGAATGGAATGTGGTAGACTGGGGAAGAGTGGAGTGGAGTAGATTGGAGTTGAGCAGGTAGATTGGAGTGGAGTGGGGTAGATTGGAGCGGTGTGGGAGTAGAATTTACTTGGGTATATTGTATAGGGGTAGTTTGGAGTGGGGTAAATTAGAGTGGAGTAGATTGGAGTGGAGTCGAGCAGACTGGGGTGGAGTGGGGTAGAGTGGGGCGGGGTAGATTGAGGTGGGGTGGGGTAGATTGAAGTGAGTAGATTGGGGTAGAGTAGAGTACATTGGAGTGGAATATATTGGGATACACTGGATAGATTGCAGTGGGGTAGATTGAAGTAGGGTAGATTGGGGTGGAGTGGGGTTTGGGTAGACTGGAGTGGGGTGGAGTGGAGTAGAGTGAGATAGACTGGAGTGGGGTAGGTTGGTGGTAGATGATAGTCGAGTAGAGTGGGGTAGATTGTTGTGGAGTAGATAAGGATACATTGAAGTTGGGTGGGGTACACTGGAATGGAGTTGGGGTGGTGTAGAGTGGGGTAGATTGGTGTGGATTCTATTGGAATGGAATGGAGTAGAGTAGATTGGGGCAGATTGGAGTGGGTTAGACTGGAGTGGAGTGGGGTAAATTGGAATAGGGTGGATTGGAGTAGGGTAGATTAGACTGGAGCAGTGGGAGTTGATTGGTGTGGTAGGTTGGGGTGGGGTAGAGTGGGGTGAAGTAGGGTAGAGTGGGGTAGATTTGACTGGAGTGGATTGGATTGGGGTAAATCTCAATGGATTGAGGTGGTGTTGGGTGGATTGGAGTGGGTTGGGGTAGATAGAAGTGGGGTAGATTGGAATGGAGTGTAGGGGTTAGATTGCATTGGAGTTAGGTAGATTGGGGAAGAGTGTGGTAGATTGGAGTGGGGTAGGTTGGAGTGGGGCAGAGTAAGATGGAGTGAAGTACAGTGGGGTAGATTGGAGTGAAGTGGAATAGATTGGTGTATGATAGACTGGGATGAAGTTGGGCAGATTGGAGGGGGTAGATTGGGGTAGAGTAGATTGGGGTGGAGTTGGGTTTGGGTAGACTACAGTGGGGTGGAGTGGGGAGAGTGAGATAGACTGGAGTGGGGTAGATTGGGGTAGTTTGTAGTGGAGTAGATTGTTGTGGAGCAGAGAAGAATACATTGAAGTTGAGTGGGGTAGACTGGAATGGAGTTGAGGTGGGGTGGAGTGGAGTGGGGTAGATTAGAGTGGAGTCGATTGGAATGGAATGGAGTAAAGTAGATTGGGGCAGATTGGAGTGGGTTAGACTGGAGTGGGGTAGATTGAGTAGGGTGGATTGGAGTAGGGTAGATTAGACTGGAACAGTGGGGGTTGATTGGCATGGTAGGTTGGCGTGGGGTAGAGTGGAGTGAATTGGGGTGGAGTGGGGTAGATTTGACTGGAGTGGAGTAGATTGGGGTACATTTCAGTGGATTGAGGTGGTGTTGGGTGGATTGGAGTGGGTGGGGTAGATAGATAGGAGTGGTGTAGATATGGGTAGATTGGAATGGAGTGTAGGGGGTAGATTATATTGGAGTGAGGTAGATTGGGGAAGAGTGAAGTAGATTGGAGTGGGGTAGATTAGTGTGGAGTGGAGTAGAGTAAGGTGGATTGGAGTGAGGTAGATTAGGGTGGATTGGAGTAGGGTAGATTAAAATGGAGTGTGCATATTGGAGTGGATTGAGGTAGTTTGGAGTAGAGTGGGTTAGATTGGAGTGGGGTAGATTGGAGTACAGTGGGGTAGATTGGAGTGAAGTGGAATAGATTGGTGTATGATAGACTGGGGTGAAGTTGGGCAGATTGGAGTGGGTAGATTGGGGTAGAGTGGGTTGGATTGGATTGGTGTGAAATAGATTAGAGAAGATTGGAGTGGGGTACATTGGAGTGGGGTAGATTGAGTTGTGGCATTTGGGGAGGAGTGTGCTGGTGGAGATTTGAGTGGAGTGGATTGAGCTGGAGTAGGTTAGATTGGACTGGATTAGAGTAGATGTGAGTGGAGTGTGGTAGATTGGAGTGAAGTGGAGTGTTGTAGATTGGGGTAGATTAGAGTGGGGTGGATTGGAATGGAGTGGGGTAGACTGGAGTGGAGTTGGGTAGATAAGGGTGGAATGGAGTGATGTAGATTGTGTAAGATTGGAGGGGATAGAGTGTGATAAGTTTTTATGCCCCCAGCTATGCGTATTCCTTTCAAAAGCAAACCTGGCTTGGTGTCCGCCCTTAGTATGTCTGTTTCAGTAGGTTTCAGTGAGTTAGTCTTGGATTGCCTGAGTTCAAAATGGTCGCCACTCAATTGCAGGTGATTTGTGCTTCCTCAGCACTGGTACTTGGCGATGTTGACATCTTGCTCTTTTTCTCAAGGCTTATGTGAGTTATCAGCCACTTTGGTTGACGAGAGAAAGCTTCCCTGACACTTGTTTACTTGTGTTTCTAGATCATTTATTTTCTTGCTTCCTATAATTTCAGTTACTTATCTTCACGTGGTGCTCAAAATTTACTTCGGGACTTGCACTTGCTCGTTACACTCGGGATTTGCATTTGCTTGTGCTTGTTGCATTCAAGACTTGTATTTGCTTGTGCTTGTTGCATTCAGGACTTGCATCTGCTTGTGCTTATTGCACTCGACACTTGCATTTGCTTGTGCTTGTTGCATTCGGGACTTGTATTTACTCGTGCTTGTTGCATTCAGGACTTGCATTTGCTTGTGCTTGTTGCATTTGTTTGTGTTTGTTGCATTCACGACTTGCATTTATTTGTGCTTGTTGTATTTAGGGCTTGGACTTGCTTGGGCTTGTTGCAAAACTCCAGTCGCCTGACTTTAAAATGGCCGCTCAATATCCTTGACAGGGGACTGGAGGTGGCGCCTGACTCTAAGATGGCTACCGTCCTCGAAATCTCTTTTTTGGCGAGATTTGGCTCCACAATGTTCCCAACTTCTTAGCATGCAGGCGGGCACTCACTACGCTGAATTCCTACGTCGCTGCGCTGGTGAAGGCCAGGATTACTGCACCTCCTCACCAGTAGACTTCTCAGGCACAGGTAGGAGCGGGGCGGGCTCCCGATGTCAGCGCCATCGTGCATTCGTTCTCCACAGCTGGGGTGAGCACCCAGTTTACAGCGCACAACCGCGCTTGCAGGGCCACGCTCCACACGACCTCCAGGTCATGGAGCTCCAGTTCTAGGGACACGCTGCCGATGGTCTCACCTCAGCCACGACACGCACTTAACAGGGGGAACACTCGTCGCGACGGCGACCTTCAATATGCACCACACAGGAACGGGTAGATTACTTCAGGGATCAGCGCATTTGCATAGCGCAATCATCCCACCCTCGTCGCCAGTTGTCACGTCGTCCCCACGATGATGAGGCAGACGACATGCTTTATTCAAAGAGCTTTATTTAGCATGACCCTTCCTCTTCTATCCTTACTCTATTCTGCCTCTTTCCTTTCGCCTCCGCTCCTCCCTTTCAGGTCCCTCCCACATCTCATCCCACCAACTACTAGAATGCTAAGTCACGTTCTTACAAGCATGTTGTATACTTGAATTTGTAGTTTCACTTTCAGTGTGCAGTACTTTGGAGAGACAGATTTACTTAGACTTGAGCAAAGCCACGCCAAGTGACATATTGTCTCGGTAGGATATTTACTTTCGAGCGCAAAAGGTATTTTTCATTGCAAAGGTGCCTTTTTCTCAGTGCACATAGCAGTTTGCTCTATTTTGCTTCAGGAAGGCATCACATGGATGTGAAATGGGTTGATCATCACAAACACTTATAGGGTTTGTTACAAAGCTCGATATACTAAGATAGTCACACCGAACTTTGGAATAAAACATTATGACTCCTAGTAGTAGGTGCTAACTTGGATAATGTTTTTATTTCTCCAAACATTTAACACACTGCATGTGTGCTGCACTTTACAGCACACATCCAATGGGTAGAATACACACACGCACACACACGCACACACACACACTTGCACGTGGCGCACTAGCTCAGGGATGACCACAAAATATGGCTCTACACTGCTTTCTTCCCCTTTCACGATGCAGTGCAGCCACCTTGGTTGTTGCCCTGTGCCCGCTAAAAATGTATAAACCAGGGTACAGATTTACAAGTCCCGTACACCACATTTGAGCCGCCGTTGATTCACTTTTGTGACGCAGCGGCTGCGCAGAGCCAGCGCCATGCTGCGGGGTATTTACAACGTGACACATCTAGGGAGATGCGTCACGTTGTAAAGCCCTGCACCACATGTGGGCGTTCCGGCACAAAAGGGGGGGGGGGGGCGTTCCGGCACAGGAACGCCTTCTAAAAGTGGCTAAGTGAAATCTACAAGATTCCACTCAGTCACTTTTACGGCCATGCTGCGTCAAAACCCTGCGCCGGTTTGAAGCAGGCGTAAGGATTGACGCAGCATGTTAGGCATAGGGGCACCCCGAGCCTTGCTGGAGCTGCGTCGCGCTTGTGACGCAACTCTAGCAATGCGTCACCTTTCCACCATCAGATGCGTCACGCATCGTCTATTCTTGCCCCATGGTGCGCCGCATTGTAAAGGCGGCGCATCCATGGTGGCGCAAGAGGTGTCTGCCGTGACGCACAATAACTGGTGCATCCCTGCTGATATGCAGGGATACACCAGTTATTGTAAATCTGCTCTCTGCCCTTTTGTCTCCCTGCGTGTGGCTTTCGGTTTATGCATGCCTCAATATCACTTTTTTTCAGCATAGCACCTGCCTACTGATAAGGTCTACCTTAGCCTGCACAACACTACTCTGGTGAGCAGAGGAGCCAACTTCACAATATCCCCAGTCTGTGGAGGCGTTGAGCTGTAACACAAACCTTTGCAAACATGTAGCTTCACCTGAAGTGGCATCACTAGAAGTACTGTAATAAGTAGCAGCGTGGAAGGCACTAGACATACAGAAAATGTGCTAAAGATCTTGTGCATTGTACCAGAGTGTCTGAAGTACCTACTGCCTGGTTACAGTAGCCCCAAATAATTCAGATATGTGCTGTAACTTCTGCTACTGCACATATCGCAATTACAATTTCTATGATAAGTGCCACAACCCCCACATTTTCACACAATAAATTTCAGCAGATTAAATCTTCTGAAATTGACAGTAGGAAAAATACCAAGTAAATGACAGGATACACCGATTTTGCAAAAGGGTTAATATAAAACATAATTCTTCAGCTTTGTAGGCAAATTTCTGCACCTTATCGCAGAAGAACTGCCCACATCACTATCACGGAAATCTTCATACATGGGACCACAGCCATCAGAAGAAGCAGGAACATGGACACCAAGAGATTTGCCAGTGTACCTCACCAGCCTGGACATACTCTACTTTTTGCCAGGGTCACCCTTCACAACATTCTTTCTGATAACAATGATGGTATAGGGACCCATAAAACCTGAGATCCCTTTACAGATGTGTCTTGGTTTTTTCACCAAAACTTGATCCCCAAGACACCACTTCCTCCTTTTCACATACATTTTTGCATCATACCTCAACTTGTATTTCTGCTGGTAATCCAAAAGTCTGGTCTGTCTCACATCACTTGAAATACCCACACTGCTACACTCAGGCAACCACGCAGGATTCAACTAAGAAGTGGCTTTTCTTCCCTTCAATGCTTCAAAAGGAGACCCCTGTGTGACCAAATTGGGAAAGCAAGCGATGAGCCCACCATGTTTCTCTCAAAACACTACTGAATGACAACCTTGATTCAAGTGCACGTTGAGCACAACCTTTAACCACTCTGTTCATCCTTTCAGGTAAACTGTTGGCCTGTGGTGCATACAAGGGTGTATTTTGATGAACTATGTCAAAATCTTTAAGTAACGCTCGCATTTCGTGGGACGCCAATTGCACCCCATTGTCAGTGACCAAAAACTTTGGAACACCTTCAGACACAAACACATCTTTGAGGAAATCAATTACAGTTTTGGTATTGACCACAGCCCCACTTTTCGTCACCACCCACTTGGAAGTATAGTCTACTAATAGGAGAACAAACCTTTCGTAAGAGGGCATAAGCTCGAAAGGACCAACTATGTCCAAACCTAACTTAGACTACACAGTATCAGGGGCCTCCACAGGAGACAGAGGCACATGACTGGTGACATTAGATTTGTCATTGGTGGCACACAACAAACAATCTTTGACCACATTTTCAATCATACGGTCCATCCCTGGACAACAGTACCTCTCTCTTACACAAGCTTTAGTGAGGCTCCTTCCCAAATGTCCTTCGTAAGCAAGATTAATTATCTTGTCCCTGAAATCCGTAGGAGGGACTACTCTATCACCCCTCATAAGATTGCCATGGTAGAAGGACAAGTCATCCCTCACAGACCAAAAGGGTCTCAGGTCCAGATCAAAGGTCTTATAGTCAGTCCAACCTTTGGTTATGCTCATCTCGAGGGAAGATAACACCTTGTCCTTGTTAACACTGTCCTACCGCTCCTTAATGGACAGAGCCGGTTCTTCTACCCAGCTCACACATTCAATCTAAGTATTGCCCTACACATGCTCCACGGGCAGGTGAGAAAGACAGTAGGCTGACCTGTTGCTCAAACCAGGTACATACTGTACACAGAAATTGTATTCTTGGAGTCTTTCATTCCAGTGTTTAAGTCTGGGAGTCATGTGTTCATTATGATGAGAGGAGGAAACTTGCACCAGGGGGCGATGATCAGTCCTGACCAAAAGCGGAATACTCCAAAGATAAAATTAAAAATGTCTCACAGCCCAAAACACAATAAAAGCCTCCCTCTCTATACAGGAGTAATTCACTTCAGCATGACTGAGCGCTCTGGAAGCAAAAGCAACCACTCACTCCTCACCTCCCAGCTCCTGGGAAAACACAGCTCCCAGACCCTTGAGGCTGTCGTCAGTAGTAAAAATGTTTTTTTGTTTGACATCAAAATACTCTAAGTTGGACATTTTCCCAATTTCATTCTTAATGGTGACAAAGGCTTTGTGACATTCACGAAACCACTCAAAATGCACACCTTTCTTAAGTAAAGCCCTGATGGGTTCAATCACACTTGCAAACCCCGGAACAAACTTAAAGTAGAACTCCGCAAGTCCTAAGAACGACCTCACTTGCCCCTTATCTACGGGAGTGGGAGCATTCACAATACTCGCAGCAAGCTCCATTTTGGGTTGTATTCCCTCTCCTGGGATAACATGCTCAAGATACGTGACTGACTTCAAACCAATGCAACATTTGTGTTTCTTCACAGTAAGCCTTCTCTCCTTCAGCCTCTTTAACACACCTTCCAAAGTCGCACCATGTTCCACTTCGTTCCTCCCATAAATCAGGATATCGTCCTGAAAAAACAAGACGTTATCCATGTTACCAAGGACCACCTTCATAACCCTTTGGAAACAAGCCGCCGCCGGGGCCAGGCCAAAGGGCATCCTCAGAAAACGATAAGCCCCCAAAGGTGTTACAAAGGATGTCAGGTGTCTGGCATCTTTGTGTAAAATGATCAGATGGTAGGCAGACAAGAGATCCAACACACTAAAAATCTTCGCCCCCTTCAACATGGTAATAGACTCTGAAATATTAGGAAGAGGCTGACGTTCAACCCAAATCCACTCATTCAACCCACGCAAGTGCACACACATTCTGACATGACAGAGCGCCATGAAACCGTTTTGGTGACCGAGCGCGGTATAAAATTTTTTAACATAACATAACATTGGCACCACTATCTTCGAGGCCAAAACAATCGGAGCCAACCATTCTGAGGCTTCTATTTCCTCAATGACCCCCAAATTCGACAATCTTTTGAGTTCAACCTTTACGGGTTCCATCATCATATTAGGTACCCTTCTCACTGTGTGTATACAGGGTATAGCCTTTTTTTTAAGATGATACAACGCTTAAAACCTTTGAGACATCAAGTGTGTCAGTAAAGACTTCCGGAAATTTGTTAAAGTATACTTCTCCACAACTCGAATAATCAACCAGCATGACCAGATCTCTAAGATCACTAGCGCTTGGGTTCAGTATGATCCCCAAAGCACATTGGTGCCTCCACCCAAACAGGTTATCACCCCTTTCTGCCACATACACTTTACCATTGGTGTGTCTGCCTTTAATAGGATCTTGGCTTCAACATAACCCAGAACATTAATCTGTGAACCTCCAATACTGACAGGGTTGATATCAGGAAGTATAAGGGTCATATTGTTCAGCCCTACACTCTCATCCCTTTGTTTATTACCAATCATGGTGAAAGGTGAAACAGAATCACCCAGCACAACAAAGCCAGGTCCATCTACAGCAATATCACATTCTGGCATTATCACCTTTCCCACATCCCACCACCATCACCCTCCTTGACATTCAAAATAATGGTGCGCACTGTTTCAGCTGAGTTCTCGGGGTACGGCTTTTCCCAGAGGATCTACAAACTCGAGCATAATGCCCCTTGATACCACACTTCTTGCACACCGACCCTCTGGCATAACAGTTGGGAAAATTAGAAAGATGTGAGAAACTTCTGCCTTTTAAAGCACTTAATCTTCTGAGAGTCATTGACATTCTTATCATTAAAATTACGATCTGCACTAGATTGACGAGTGTCACGCTCTGGCCGTGTTGGAAGATCCCTGCTAGAGCTACGCACGGTACGTGCATCCCTTTCAGCCCCTTTACCCTTATCATTGGAAGAGACCATTAGCAATACTGTCGTAAGATACCAGACAGTGGGGGTCCAATAAGGCATGGACATCACCCTGACCATCCTTCTTTTCCTCACAGTTCTTCCTCATTTTCTTTACCGACGTAGACTTGTTTTCCATTCTTTCAACGATAGTAAAGGCTTCAGACAAAGACGGATTCCAAGACAACAACTTTTCTTGTACTCTGGTGCTGAGGGTGCACCTCACCAACTGATCCCTGACCAAGGAATCAGATAACTCACCAAACTCACAAGTCAGTGCGAGAGTTTTTAGAGAGGCAATATAGCTCAACTGGCCCTTGAACTCTAGTGAAAAATCTGTGCTGTTCAAGAATCACATTGATACGGGGACAGAAATACCTCTCCAACTTAGTCATTGACATCTCATAAACATCTGCAGGCCCCCCCTCACCATTGCCAACTGGGATAAAATCCATGCTGTTATACATGTTTCTCCCTTCTACACCTAAATTATGCAAGAGAATAGCCTGTTTCCTAAAAGCAGAACATTTTTCTCCTCCAATTGCCACTATATATGAGTCAAAAAGATTCCTCCATCTCTTCCATGGGAGGACAGGATCTCCCTTTTCTGATAAAAACGCAGGAGGTTGCGACATGCTAGTAGAAGTTGCCATGGTGATATAAGTGGAACAGAATGCGAAATAAACCCACTTGAGATGTTTTGTTATTGTGATAAAAATACAAGAAAATGTGCCTTAAAACGTTTGCAGGTAGAAATGTTTGTTGTAAGATGCAGAATCTAGCCTCAGCGCAAGGAAAAGGTTTAGGCAGAACTTTGACTGAAATGTCAAAACATAAAGGTAAAGTTGCGTGCCTTACAACTGTATATTGGAAGACTTAGGCACTAGTAACAGTCACGATACAATACTCAGTCTCAAATGTCACCAAAGGTTTGGGTGATCAAAGGATGAAATCAAAATAACACAAAGGAAATATACTAAATGTCCCTTCCTACTCTCACCGTAAAGTAGACAAAGTGAAACAGAGTCCACCTTTTGAAGAATCTGAGTCCATCTGCGCAAAGCTCCAATGTTGGTAAAGCAGCGAAGATGTGATGTGGGCTCGGTGATGGAAGATACTACTTCCAAGACGGCCACCCGCCACGTAGGCAACAATGTGATTACATGCAAGTCGGCGTGCGGCTTGCGCCACAGTGAGCCAAGGAGAAATCCCAAAGTGAGGCGTCAAGTCAAGTCAAGTCAAAGAATTTATATAGCGCACTACGTACCCAGAGGGTTTCAAGGCGCTTAGGGAGGGGAGGAGGATTACTTGTCAAATATCCACGTTTTAAGTTGCTTTCTGAATGCTAGGTGGTTCTGGGTAAGGCGAAGGTGAGTGGGGAGTGAGTTCCATGTTTTAGCGGCCAGGTATGAGAAGGATCTGCCTCCCATGGTGGTCTTGTTGATGCGAGGTACAGTGGCGAAGGCTTGGCTAGAAGAACGTAGTTGGCGGGAGGGGGTGTAGAAGGATAGTCGTGAGTTGAGGCATTCTGGTCCGATGTCGTAGAGTGATTTGTGTGCGTGGGTTAGCAGTCGGAAAGTGATCCTCTTATTGACGGGTAGCCAGTGGAGGTCTTTCAGGTGGCCAGAGATGTGTTCGTTGCGCGGGATGTCTAATATGATCCTGGCTGAGGCGTTTTGGCTTGGTTGGACTTTCTTCTGGAGTTTAGCGGTAGTACCTGCGTAGAGGGTGTTTCCGTAGTCCAGTCGGCTCGTGACAAGAGCATGGGTGACTGTTTTTCTGGTTTCGGTGGGGATCCAGCGAAATGTTTTTTTGAGCATGCGGAGAATGTTGAAGCAGGATGAGGATACGGCGTTGACTTGTCTGTTCATTGAGAGTGAAGAATCCAGGATAACGCCTAGGTTCCGTGCGTGGTCTGTCAGGATGGGTGCTTTTCCAAGGGCTTCCGGCCACCAAGAGTCGTCCCATGCAGAGGGGGATGTACCTAAGATGAGGACTTCTGTTTTATCTGAGTTCAGTTTCAGACGGCTGTGTTTCATCCATTCGGCAACTTCTTTCATTCCTTCGTGAAGGTTAGTTTTGGCGGTGCTGGGGTCATTGGTGAGAGAAAGGATCAGTTGAGTGTCATCCGCGTAGGAGATGATGTTGAGGTTGTGTTGGCGGGCGATGGCCGCGAGGGGGCTCATGTATACGTTGAAGAGGGTGGGACTGAGTGAGGATCCTTGTGGTACGCCACAGATGACTTCAGTGGCCTCGGACTTGAATGGTGAAAGGCGGACTCTCTGGGTTCTTCCGGAGAGGAACGAGGTGATCCATTCAAGTGCTTTTCCTTGTATTCCGATGTTTCTGAGGCGTTGTAAAAGGGTGCTGTGGCAGACTGTGTCGAAGGCTGCAGAGAGGTCAGGAGGATGAGGGCGACTGTGTCTCCATTGTCCAGTAGAGTTCGAATGTCGTCTGTTGCTGCGATGAGGGCGGTCTCAGTGCTGTGTTTTGCTCGGAAGCCAGATTGTGAGGAGTCGAGGGATTTGTTGGCTTCGAGGAAAGCGGCGAGCTGGTTGTTGACGGCTTTCTCGATTACTTTGGCCGGGAATGGAAGGAGCGAGATGGGGCGGTAATTTTTGAGTTCGGTGGGATCCGCTGTGGGTTTTTTCAGAAGGGCGGTGAGTTCAGCGTGTTTCCAGCTTTCCGGGAAGGTGGCGGAGTTGAAGGAGCAGTTGATGACATCTCGGAGGTGCGGTGCTATGACGGAGTCTGCTTTGTTGAAGATGTGGTGAGGACATGGGTCTGTGGGGGATCCTGAGTGGATGGAGTTCATCAGGCGGATGGTGTCCTCAGTGGAGATTGGGTTCCAGTCGTTGAGGGTGTTCAGGGGGGGAGAATGTTCAGCATATGGTAGGGTGGGTTGGTCTCCGGGTTGGTTGTCGAAGCTGTTGTGGATGTCTGCAATTTTGTTGTGAAAGAATGAGGCTAGGGAGTCGCAGAGGGCTTGAGAGGGGGTGATGTCGTTGGAGTTGGCCGAGGGATTGGTAAATTCCTTGACGATGTTGAAAAGTTCCTTGCTGTTGTGGGCGTTGTTGTCAAGTCAATCCTTGAATGCTGTTTTCTTGGCCTTTCGGATTAGTTGGTGGTGTGTGCGGGTGGCGTTTTTGAAGGCGTCCTTGGTGCTAGTGGTTGGGTCTTTTTTCCAGGCCTTTTCAAGGGAGCGGCAGAGTTTCTTGGACTTTTTAAGATCATCGTTGAACCATGAGGCCTTCTTGCTGCCAGGTTTGCTTTGACGTTTTTTCAGTGGTGCTAGGGTGTCGGCGGTGTTGGATAACCATAGAGTGAAGTTGGCGGCGGCTTGGTCTGGGTTAGAAGAGTGGGTTGGGGTGTTTAGAAGGAGCGATGAGGAGATCTGGTCGATGGTGGTTTTGTTCCAGTTTCTTTGCAGAGTTGGTTGGAGGTGGTTGATGGGTTTTGGTTTGTTGTAGGTGAAGTGAACGCAGCTGTGGTCAGTCCAGAGGAGATCCGTAGTGTGGCTGAAGGAGACATGATTGCTGGAGGTGAAGATGGGGTCGAGTGTGTGACCTGCGATGTGGGTGGGGGAAGTGACCAGTTGTTTAAGTCCTAGGTTGGCGAGGTTGTCCAAGAGGGTGGTGGTGTTGCGGTCGTTGATCTTTTCAAGGTGAAAGTTGAGGTCTCCCAGAAGGATGTAGTCTTTGGAGGGGAGCGCGTGTGGAGTGATGAAGTCCGTGATGTCTTCACTGAATTTTGCGCGGGGTCCTGGTGGTCTGTAGAGGAGGGTGCCTCTGAGTGTGGTCTTGGGGTCGATGTGGATCTGGAAGTGAAGGTGTTCGGAGTTGGCGAGGTTGGAGTCAGAGCTGGTTGAGATGCGGATTGATTTTTTATGGACGATAGCGATTCCTCCTCCTATGTGGCCGGTACGATCCTTGCGTGTGATCTTATAGTCTTCAGGGATGGCGATGGTGATGTCTGGGGCGGAGGAGGCGTGCATCCATGTTTCTGTTAGGAAGGCGACGTCTGGAGAGATGGTGTCTAGTAGGTTCCATAGGTCAATGGCGTGTCTGTGGACCGAACGGGTGTTGAGCAGGATGCATTGTAGGTGGTTGGGGTTGGGAGTCTGAGGTGTGATAGTAGCGGAGTTGTAGACGGTGCCGATGAATTTGCAGGAGTAGCAGGAGAAAGGTCCATGGGTGTGTCCAGGGGCGGCTTGGACGCAGTTGGGGGCGCGACCGGGGTTAAGGGCTAGGAGGGTGGAGGCATCGTAGGTAATGCGGGAGGGCTGGGCAGCGCGAGGGGCAGGGGGTCTGGCGCTGGGCGCGGTCCAGGCGCGGACGGGCGTAGACGGGCTTACCTTTGGCGCACCTTCGGCGCGGCCGTAGCGCGTGGACGCTGCGCGTGGGGGCATTGGCCATAAATGGATGAAGGAGGGGGCGGAGCGTGGGAGGGTCAGCTGGGAGGCGGTCTCGGGGAGGCGTGTCAGGGGAAAGGACAACACACAAGATGGTGGTGGAGCCAAAAACGAAACTTATCTAACTATACCAGCAAGCACAGCCAGATTAGCGCTAACCCTTTAAACAAGCTGTGGTTACAGAGCGTTCACAACACTGCACAGTTACAACTCGCTGCAAGCTCAATGGAAAGAAAATGCTCAGCGTGCAATTCCTGAAGCTACGATACCACTCTCGAGTTGACAATGCCGAGGAGTCACGCTTCAAAATCAGTTTCAGCTGAGGGCTCTGGGCGCTGCAATTAGCTGGAGTCAGGGAGCGTGAGGGGGGAGCGGCCGTTCAGGACGAGGTCCAGGAGGTCACAATCTGCCTTGGGAGGACGGGAACCCTCTGTTCGTGTGTGGGAGGGTCAGCTGGGAGGCGGTCTCGGGGAGGCGTGTCAGGGGAAAGGACAACACACAAGATGGTGGTGGAGCCAAAAACGAAACTTATCTAACTATACCAGCAAGCACAGCCAGATTAGCGCTAACCCTTTAAAGAAGCTGTGGTTCCAGAGCGTTCACAACACTGCACAGTTACAACTCGCTGCAAGCTCAATGGAAAGAAAATGCTCAGCGTGCAATTCCTGAAGCTACGATACCACTCTCGAGTTGACAATGCCGAGGAGTCACGCTTCAAAATCAGTTTCAGCTGAGGGCTCTGGGCGCTGCAATTAGCTGGAGTCAGGGAGCGTGAGGGGGGAGCGGCCGTTCAGGACGAGGTCCAGGCGGTCACAACCTGCCTTGGGAGGACGGGAACCCTCTGTTCGTGTGTGGGAGGGGCAGCTGGGAGGCGGTCTCGGGGAGGCGTGTCAGGGGAAAGGACAACACACAAGATGGTGGTGGAGCCAAAAACGAAACTTATCTAACTATACCAGCAAGCACAGCCAGATTAGCGCTAACCCTTTAAACAAGCTGTGGTTACAGAGCGTTCACAACACTGCACAGTTACAACTCGCTGCAAGCTCAATGGAAAGAAAATGCTCAGCGTGCAATTCCTGAAGCTACGATACCACTCTCGAGTTGACAATGCTGAGGAGTCACGCTTCAAAATCAGTTTCAGCTGAGGGCTCTGGGCGCTGCAATTAGCTGGAGTCAGGGAGCGTGAGGGGGGAGCGGCCGTTCAGGACGAGGTCCAGGCGGTCACAATCTGCCTTGGGAGGACGGGAACCCTCTGTTCGTGTGTGGGAGGGTCAGCTGGGAGGCGGTCTCGGGGAGGCGTGTCAGGGGAAAGGACAACACACAAGATGGTGGTGGAGCCAAAAACGAAACTTATCTAACTATACCAGCAAGCACAGCCAGATTAGCGCTAACCCTTTAAACAAGCTGTGGTTACAGAGCGTTCACAACACTGCACAGTTACAACTCGCTGCAAGCTCAATGGAAAGAAAATGCTCAGCGTGCAATTCCTGAAGCTACGATACCACTCTCGAGTTGACAATGCCGAGGAGTCACGCTTCAAAATCAGTTTCAGCTGAGGGCTCTGGGCGCTGCAATTAGTGAGTATCTGAGGAATCCGAAGAGAGAGTGAGGAGGCTTGTGGTGCTGCGGTTAACAAGGTGAGCCTCGCGCCAGTCTAGCGGTTCCTCACAACCCCAAAACTCACGGTTTGGGCCTCAAGTCCAGCTCCAAATCCAAGGAAACACAAACTGGAACATCCCAAGTTCGGCCTCCAAACCACCCAGAGCAGTCCAAATCTGTAAACTGTGTGGTGAAATCTCCATCAAATACGGTAGACACAAGTAGGCAGGCAGGGGAGTCGGTGATAGCATCCCATCCTCGTCGCCAGTATTAAATCCACGAAAGCCTTCTTGGATGAATTAATGATGTTTATTCCAGTATACAAGAACACCAACTTGACAGTAGGTCGCCAAAGCACAGAATGACTTATCCATGACATTCTCATGGATCACTGCATTCTATGGCATGAGCCAGAGTTCTACAAATGCTAGAGGGGATAATTACCTACAATGTTGGAGAAGGTGTCAAAACTATCCCTGCTACCCATTCTGACCCGTGCAGAACTTTCGCCCATGTGCAGATTGACTTCATCGAAATGCTCCGGTGTTGCTGTTACACTTATGATTTGTTTCTAGTATGCATGTTTTCTAGATATGTTGAATATTATCTCTGTTCCCAGACCCACACCATCATTGTATCTAAGAGACTACGAGATTAGTGTGAGATTGTATTCCCCATTTTAGGATCCCTATTAAATTCAGTGATGGTATATTACCTCGTTTATGCCCTATGCTGCCCAGGAACTATGCAAAGCTCTAGAGAAGTGACAAACATTTTAACTGTGTCTTTTCTGAGTCCTCAGGAAAGTTGAACGTTCTACTGGAACTCCAAAACAGTACAGTTTCTAAGATATGTGAGGAAACTGGATGCAAGTGGCCAGATAACTTACCTTTTACCAATTAGGGAGACACCCACCCAAAAGACATATTGAGCCAATATGAGATTGTTATGGGCACACCCATGATTCTTCCTTTTACCAACTCCAGTCTCCAGCTTTACTCATTTTGCATTTATCTGATGAGCTGATGCTAGTTTATTTCAAATAACTGATTTGCTTTCTCAACAGCTCCCATTCTCAGGTTGAAGTTGCACTTGCCACCATCCTCACTGAAGCCTGCCACTATCTACAACACTGCAACTGGGCACATGTGAAAGTTCATTACCAAAAGTAATGACTTAAAGCCCATTGGCGAGGTCCTTCTCACCATCTACACAGGAGTATGCTGTCAAAGACTGCCAGCCTGGATCCACGTTTGTCATTGCAAGTCAATCTCGGAGCCAAAAGATATCAGACCAGTTGATAGAAAGAGTCCTATCCCTACCAAAACATCTCCAGATCATCATCAGGATCTAGACACTCCTCCTGCCTACAGCTATGTTCTGCACCCACCTTGTGAGAAGCCAACCAGCTCCCTGGTCTCTCTGTGGGCCTGGGTGGCCCTCTTCTCTGCAAGCCGATTTGGTTGGATCATCATGTGGCTGTGCAAGAAGGGGGCATAAGGGAGGTTTGAAAAATCAAACATGGAGCTTACTCCCATATCTGAAGCAAATGCTCAATTTACAAAGACAATAATTTTCTGCAATATTTGGATCAGTACAAACAGGATCTGAAACTCTCTTCATGTCTTCTGTGCTCCCATGTACTCACTGATTCCAATGTGGGAGTGCCAATGAGTATGGTCCTATTGAGTGGAGTAATGTGATGATCTACACCTTCATTACTGAACGTGACAAATAAACTATCTGTTTTACCCGTGCCAAGCTAACTGCACACTGGCCTGAGCAACAGATCCTACCCCCGCTGTCCATCTTGCCTGTTTCGCTTGCAGACTGATCGGTGAAGTTGGAAGTGGCAGCATCTTAATTGAAGAAAGTGAGTGCAACAAGCCACTGAGTGTGGTTGCATTTTTTTCTATGGAGCCAAACCATCATAGGCTCATTGGCTTTTCTTCAGAAAACCACTTAATGCGATTTGCGATTTTCCTGATTACCAAGCCATCATGGGCGTTTATGCTTCTATGCATGCTTCACGAGCCCTAGGGTTTTGAGACTTCTATGCACGGTTTGGTGGTACTGATGCATTTCTGGGCTGCTGTGCTCTGTTTCTGTTTATTCTACCAAACTGCTTCACTACCCTCCTTTTTAAGCACCCTTTTATTTATGCAAGAGTACCTCTAACGCCTCTCTTCAGTAATGAGTTAATTCCCTTAAGGTTGTCTCAAAACAGCTGTTCCTGTTAAGGTGAGAACTCCAAGGTTCCTGTTCTCAAACCTGGCAAACCTCTCCGCAACCCTGGAGCACAGAAGAGTTTCTGGGTCTCAGATGGAGTGGGAGCTCACACACCATATGATGAGGAATCTTGGCACCTCAACTTGTAGTTTCTGCCGCATACATATGTCAGTTTTGCAGACAGATTGGCTATTTCACAAGTCAACCTCAGGGACTTCCTGACCTTTGAATATTCCTTCCAGAGCCTGAGCCACAGTCCTTGTTCTTTAATGTCAAACGGAAATAGGATGGGATTCAGTGCTTCTTGCCATTGGAACTGAAAGGAAAGGCACAAAAGAGGGTCAGGACTCCTCACTTAACCACTTCTGAACCTGTTGGGGGTTACACCGGATCAGGAAAGAGGCAAGGGTGTTGTTTGCACCACAAAGGGGGAATGTCTCCTGCCTGTCATATCCTAGAGACTGGTCCACAAGAAACTACGTGAGAAATGATTTGGGAAAGTCCTGCAAATCACATTGTTGTCTGGCAGGCTCTCACCAACCACAATCTCAGGTACCACTCATGTGAAGGAAATCAAATGGATTCCTAGGAAGCCACAGTAGTACACAGCACACACACCATGCACATGCTACTGCACGCACACACAGAAAGCACATGCAACTGCACATACAGACAGTAAACACACCTACACCTTCTGTATTCCACACAGATGGTCCAAAGAACATACTTGTGGCAAGAGTCCATGCATGTGACAGGTTTAAAGGCCTGTCCTCCTACTTTAATCCATTGCTGTCACCACTCTCAGTCCTCCACAGCACAGTGAGCTGACAGCAGTTCCGATCATTAAAGGAGGGTGCACACAAGGTGCCCCTCCTGATAACAGAGCCCTTATCTGGGTCGCTTTCTGCGTCTACTGGGCCTTCTATGCACAAGCAAGGTTGTTGTGTATGCGGAGGCCAAAAAATCAAACCCATCTGAAACCTGCATAGGGAAAGGAAGAGCATGGGGACCTTTCCCATCCCAACAACATCATTTCACCGTTTGGAAAGACACATTTGCACACTGCAACCATGAAAAGAGCAGGGCTCTAAGTGGGACAGGTCCTTTGAAATGAGAGCCGATTGGGCCCTATATGAATGTCCTTATTACCCCCAGGTCCCTTATGTCCTCGGCCCATTCATTACTAATGGAGATTACTATCTCCTGACAGAAAATAAAAACAAGAGGAATGCTGGGATATACCTACTGCCCCTCCCCCCGGGAGTATAAAGGTAGAACCTACCCAGCAGACCTCCTGTTCTTTTTTTCTGTCTTCGACAGAATGACTGATGGATGCTGTGATTGCTGATCGAGGCTGCACCGGCTCCTGCTGGGCTTGAGTGGCGTGCTGTGCTCGTCTGGATCCTCCTGCCCGGCTGCCTGGCTTCTCGGGCAGGGGTGTGGTTCCTGTTGTGTCTCCCCCCCGGCCTGCCGGGCTTGCTGGGGGGGATTGACTTCCTTGCAGCCGTTCTTCCGGGTTTCCGGCCCTTTGCGGCTGGTGCGCCGCCTCCCGGTTCCTTCCGGGTCGCTGAGCGCGTCTCCCCGTGCCTGGCCGGGTGGGAGACGCGCTGCGCTGGTGTTTCTTTCCCGGATCCGGCTGTTGGGGTGGGGGCCTTTTTGGAGCTGCTCGGGCCCCCGCTCCGGGTGAGTCCCGCTTTGCGGTGTTCTTTTGCTCCCCCTGTCCGAGTGTGGTTTCCTGTTCACCGCTGCAGCCGGGGCTTGTCAGACGGCTGCTGCGTGTCTAGCCGGTTGCTCTGTTTTCTGATGTGCTGCGCTGCTGGCTTTGTGTCTCTCTCCCTGCAGGTTTTGCTCTCCTGCCTCGGATGTCTCGTGGCGGCCGCTGCGGAGTCCAGCCTGTGGTGGAGGCGTTTCTCAGGAGTTAAAAGGGGTGCCTATGCAGGATGCCTCGGGTGCCTCATGCCTGCCAATGCTGTGTCCTGCCTGGTGATGCGGCGTTTTTCGGGCGTTTTTCTTGGGGTGCCTGTGCAACTTGCCTCGGATGTCTCCTGCCTGCCGATGCTGTCTCCTGCCTGGTGATGCGGCGTTTTTCTCGGCTGTTTGCTTGTGGTGCCTGTGCCTGTGACGTTCCTGCACAGGCTGCCGGCTTTTCCACTTTTCCTTCCACTGGATTTGCCCATCCTCTTGAGTTTGTCGTGTTGGCGGGGTTTCCTGTGTGTTGCCACTCTCTGCTCCCGACGTCGGTGTGCTGTTGGCCTGTGGCTTTCTGTCCAGGGTGCACACTGTACAGTTGTTTGCTTTGTACTGCCTCCCTTTTGTGGTTATGCACTGTTGGGAGCGCGTTTGCTGCGTCGGTTGCGTGGCTGCTGGGCCGGTGCTGTCCCTTGCTCTCATCTTGGGGGGGGGGGGCTCCTCTGTGGTGGGGCTGCTCTGTCCCTGCCGCTCTGCCCTTCGACTCGCCGCGCTTCTTGGTGGGGCGCTGGGCTTTGGGTCTCGGTTTCTGGGGTGTGTGCGCTGCTGCCTGCCGTGGCCTGTTCTTTGGCCCCTGTTTTGTTATGGGTCTGGTGGCTCTGTGATCCTCTTCCCTTCTGGGTGTGGGGTTTCCTTGACCTTCCTGTGCACTTGTTGTGCGGGGGTCTGTGTGAGTGGCTGTGCGGGGTGCTTTCCTTGTAGTCCCTGCGGCCTGTTCCGCTGCGGCTGGGTGTGGGTGCCTTTCTCCTTGTCGTGGGCTCCTCGCTGCCGTGTTGCTGCTCGTCCGCCTCCTGGGTTGCCTTGGCTGGCGCTTCCTTTCGCTGTGTTGGTTGGCGCTTTGCCCTCTGTTGGTCCTCCGGTCCCCTGTGCGGCGTTTGGTTGGCCTCCGCTCTGGCGGTTTGAGCCTCTGTTTGGTATCGGGGCTTGATTGTGGGCTCTGTGCTTCCTTCCCTTTTGGGATTTCCTGCTGCTGCTGTTTCGGGGGTCCGCGCTCCCTTCGGCTGCCCCGGTTCTCCGGTGGTGGACGTTCCGTGGGTCTGTTCCCTTGGTTCTCTTCTTCGAGGGTTCCCCTGCTCTTGGCGCTCTGGGGGTGTTTGCCCTTTCTGTTTCTGGCTTGGGTTCCGGTCGCCTCTGTGGTGGCTGGTTCTTTTTACTGCTCCTGCCTTTGCTTGCTCGTGGGTTCCCTGTGTGGTTGGGGTTTCCCTGCCTGCTGGTTTGAGCCTTGCCCTCTGGTGCTCTGGTGCCGGTGTCTCTTCTTTTCGGCGGCCTGTTTGGGTTGCCTTCTGATCCGGCTCTCTGCCCCGTCTGGTGCTGGGTCGTTGTTCCTGCTTCTTGGGCCGCTGCACGGTGGGTCCTGTGGGCTCCCCTCGTTCAGGTTGGCCTGCCATCCTGTTCTTCCTCGGTGGTCTTGCCTCCTCTGCTGGCTGGCTGTTGTGGCCTCTGCCCTGCTTGGGGATCCTGCCCTTCCGGGTTCCTGGTCCTGTCCCTCCTTTGCCTTGGCTGCGCCTGGTTCCTCTCGTGGGTGCCGTTGGTTCTTTGGGGTGCTCTCTCCCCTCTGCCTCTGCTTGGGTGGCTTTTTGGCTGCCTTGGGTGCGGCGGTTCTGCTCCTCCCGGCCTGCTCCTGTTGTCGGGCGTGGTGCGTTGTGGGGGCCTGCTTGGTCCTTCTGGTGCTGTGGCCTTCCCTTTGCTGGCTGTTTCCTGGCATCCCCTCCTGTATCGGCTGTATTGGCTGCCTGGGGTCTCCTGGCGGCTGCGGGGTCCTGTCCTGCCTCCTTGTCTCGGGGTTGGTGTGTGGTCCGCTGTCTGCTCGGTCGCTTGGTCTGGCCTGGTGGTTTTCTGCCTGGCCGCCTGGAGCGGTGGGGTGCGATTGGCTTCTTCCTGTGGGTTTCTCCACTGCCTCTTCTGGTTTTGGTGGTGTTGCGGGGTGGCCGTTGTTGTTGCCTCTCCTGGGCCTGTGGATTCTTATCTCATTGGATGTCTGCTGGGTCTGCCTCCCGGCCTGCCGGGCTTGCTGGGTGGCATGGCTTCCTCCTGGCCGGTGTTCCGGGTTCTCGGCCCTTTGCGCGTCTCCCCGTTGCTTGGCCGTGTGGGTGGCGCGCTGCGCTGGTTGCTGTGGCCTGCGTTTGCTTCTGCTTGGCTTTCGGCCATGGCTTTCTGTGGTGGCCTGTTGCCTTGGGCTTCCTCCCTGTTGGCTCCTGTTCTGGGCTGGTCTGCCTTCTGTTTGTGCGTCCTGCTCTGGGTTGCCTGGTTGTGCTCTTTCTGCGGTCCTGGACTGCCGGGTGGAGTGTCTTCTGGGAGTTTCGTGGGTGGCTTGGCGCTTCTTTGCGGGTGCCCTGTTTGACTGTGGGGTGTCTGGTCCCTGCGTCGTGGGGTTCCGGTTGCTTCTGGTTGTGGTGTGTTCCGGTCTGGTTCTTGTTTCTGGCCGTCACACTGTTGCCTTCTTGTTTGCCCTTCTTGCCTCTTCTGGGGTTCGTTGGGGCTTCGGCGGGGCTGTTGGCTCTCGGGCCTGTGCTCTGTTGGGGTCTTGCCCTCTTTGTCCTTCCCTTGTTTTGGGTTGGTTCTGCGGGTTGCTTTGGCTTCGGCTTGGGCTTCCTGCCTGTATCCCTGGTTGCGGCTTTCGCCGTGCGGGGTTCGTCCCCTGTGCTGGCCCTGCCTTGGGTCTTGCCGGGCTGTGGGTTGTGGTTTGCTTGTGCTTTCCTCCCTGGCTGCGGTTGATTCTGTGAGGTCCTCTGGGGTGGTTTTGCCTCTGTCTCTCTGGCCTCTGGGTTGTGGTTGTTGTGTCCTTCGTGGTTCCCTTGCTGTTGTCTTGGGTCCTCCGGGTCCTTGGCCCGTCCGGTTGCTCTCCTGCTTTGGTGTTCAGGTTTGCCTTCTTCGGCCTGTTGTTTCCTGCTCCCGTTTCCTCCGCTTTGGCTGGAGTTCTGTTTTGGGGCTCCTGGGGTTCCTTCGGTTCCCTTTCCTCTTTTTCCGGGTCTCTTGTCCCGGTTGGTTGCCCTTGTTGGTTGTTCCTGCTCGGGTTTCCTGGAGGTGCGGGTTCCCTTTGCCTTGTGTCCTCGTCTTGCGGGACCTGGTGGCTTGGCTTCCTCGGGTTTGCTCTTCGTTCCCTGGGGTCTGGGGTTTCTCTCTTTCCCTGGCCTTGGGCTCGGTCTTGCCTTTCGGGTCGGGTTCTGGTGGGCTTCCGCTGTTATTCTTGGTTGGGCCTTTGGTTCCTCTGGTCCACTTGTCTCCTGCCGGTTCTGGCGTGGGTTGTCTTCTCCTGCCCGTTTCTGGCTTTTTGGCCTGGTGGTTCATGGCCTTTCTCTTCTTTTGGCCTCTCTTCTGCCGTTGTCCCCTTGCCTGTGGTGTCTTGGGTGTCTGTGTTCGCCCTGTCGCTGGTTGGCTGTCGGGTGTTCCTGCGGTGGGCTGGTTGGCCTCTGTGGTGGCCGGTCTGGTCGTCTGGCTGTGCGCCCTTGCTCTTGTTGGGTGTCTGCTGGTCTGGTAGGGGTCCCTCTTGTCGGGGGCTCTGCCTGGGGTTTCCCCGGTTCTTCCTTTTTCCTTCTGTGGTTGCTGCCTTGGTGTGGTTTCCTGGGTTGGCTTCTGTTGGGTTGGGAAGGCCGGCTTTTTACTGCTTTGGTATTTCTCCATTAGTAATGAATGGGCCGAGGACATAAGGGACCTGGGGGTAATGCTTCATTACTTACCGGTAATCCTCATTACTCCTGGTCCCGTTGTCCTCGGCCCATTCATACGCCCCTCCCTCCCTCCCGGGCGGCCGGCTTTCCTGTCTGGGCTTGTTAGTACAGGAGGTCTGCTGGGTAGGTTCTACCTTTATACTCCCGGGGGGAGGGGCAGCATTCCTCTTGTTTTTATTTTCTGTCAGGAGATAGTAATCTCCATTAGTAATGAATGGGCCGAGGACAACGGGACCAGGAGTAATGAGGATTACCGGTAAGTAATGAAGCATTCTTGCTAGCACAATCACTGATCAATTTCACAAAAATGACAACATAAAAACTCATGCAGCAGTGCAATGCATGTTTACATTTCACATGTTTTACTGCATATTACATTCCCTAAGACTATTTGCTTTTCTCAAGAAGTCTGTAGTTTTGTATTACAACATATGACTCTTGTACACAGCCTGGTTTGAACTCAGTCGCCTGTAGGTGCCTGGGTGGGCTCGGGTTGTGGTGCCCATTTGGGAGCACAGTTGAGAGCTTTGAGGTTGAGAGAGAAGGCAGTACATTTTCTCTGAGTACATCAGTGGGTCATAGAGGTGTTCAGACTAAGGGCCTTATTTATGAGGCCTTGCATCACTTTTTTACGCTGCTGGTGCCTAACTTGTTGTGACGCACCAGCGGCGTAACAAATGCGCCATGTTGCGCCCTATTTACAAAGTGCTAGGCAGATGCGCCACTTTGTAAACTCCTGTCTCTGATTATACCTGTGCCAGGTATAATGTATGCAGGGTGGGCGATCCCCCGCAAAAAGCCTCGTAGAAGTGGCACATTGAAATCTATGAGATTTCAGTGCACCACTTTTAGGACGCCACTGCATCAATATCTTACTTCTGCCTCACAACAGGCGTTAGACTGACGCAGGCCCTTTCACATGGGGCTTGCCCCATGTGAAAGGACACATTGCTGGAGTTGCATCTGTTTTGAGACAAACCCCAGCAAAGCGTCACTTTTGTGCCTACAGATACATCAGAAATACTGATGTATCTGTAACTCCTTGCGGCATGATGCCGGCATACAGTAAATATGATGCATCCATCATGTCGCAAGGAGGGCGGACTGAGAAGTGACGCATCGCTGTTTTCATGCAGCGTTGCAACACTTCTCATAAATTAGGCCCTAAATGATCACCCAATCTTGGGCCTCTCTGCAGAGCGCACACCTCTATATTTGCATATGTGATTATTGTGGTGTAGAGTGAGATAAAGAGATGGAAGATTTGAGAAAGATGTAGGAAGAAAAGGGTGAAAAAGTTGAACTGAGTGAGAGCCTCAGGGTAAAGTGGAATGAAGGAGAGAACTGGAATGACTGAAACACTACGAAAAGCAGTACTCCTTTCTGAGGTCATAGTAATGTTTAATTCACAAACTCACGTTTTCAGAATTTAAATATTTTCACTTCTAAGTATACACAAGGAAATCATTGTTACTCGTTTATTTGATACAGTGAACAAGCCAGTTGGTCTTTTTTTAAAGAGTTTTATATAGCACAAACTAGACCTGAGACATGGGGTATCTGAGCGCTTTAGATGAGCAGCAGTTTCATTACAAATAAACACATTCATTTTCTTTTTTTTGTTATGCACAGGGAGATTAAGCGATTTGCCCAGAATCACCGGATGTTGAGTGTCATTGCCAAGACTCGAACCCGTTTCCCCAGCTTCGAGGTCGACCGCTCTAGTCATCAGGTCACCTCCCCTTACTCCTCTTACTTGTTTTAACCTTATATTAGTTGTTGGTGATATGTCTGGATGCAATAACAGAAAACTCACAAAGAGGCATGCGTGCAACGGCCATGGGGCTAAAAGGGCTTCACCCCCCCCCCCCCCCTCCCCCCTTGATGTGTTTCAGCCCGGGCTGCTGCAGCTAGAGCTGCAGTGGGCTCGGCTAGGCACTATCTGCAGTCTATTCTCGGACACGCTCTAGTTTTTCTGACGTCTTTAAAGACAATTTGCATATTTACATACCTCTGTAAGCTGGTTCCCGAGCCTTCGGTTTTTTTTCTGGTTCCAGTACACTCTGGGCCCCAACTCTGGCTTTTACATTTTCTGCCCTAGTGTTAGAATGCATTTCAATGAAAGGAATATATATAATATAGTGTTGCCAAAAGACAAATACCAGCCATGTCTTGTTTAAAGAGCCTGCAAAGACCTCATCTTGACACTAAATAGGGTTATAAATGAAAAAGTATGCATTCAATTGTAATGTGACTTCTCTGTGTTTGTTCCCTTCATCAGTCATGGATGATTCAGGCAGCCCTAGAACACAATTAAAAGTGCTTTTATATTTATATTTGCTGTTCGAGGTGTGCACAGACAAGTGCTGAAAATACAGCTTTAGGTGACTGCTTATATTTGTACCGTCTGGGACAGGAAAATAATGACCTGGTAACCCTAATCATAAGACTAGAAGTTTGTTGCAGGATCAGCACATTATTTATTTGCTCCATCCTCAATCCCGGATTAATGCCATAATAGCAGGGCTTTAAGTGGGTGCGGGTGCTGGTGCCGATGCTTAGCACCAAAATGGGTCTCTATCGGGCTCTCCATTTTCACCCTCACGCTCTGAATGGAAAAAAAATCTTAACTCTGCAGCAGTTTACTGTTTTGATGTTACTTATATTTTTTTGCAGTTCTGTATTGCTAAACTCTAAGGGGCATGTTCAAGGAAGTGGCGGAGCGAGGTGTTAGCTGTCATGGCTTAATGCCTCACTCTGCTGAGAATAACAAGGACCCCCTGGGTAGTGAAAATCTATAGACTCCTAGGGCAGGGTAGCAACAGATGCGAAAAAATTCCTAGGACGTCTAGGTATGTCAATGTACATGTAAGGTGGGCCAGCTATCAAGAAGGAACAATGGAAATAAATGGCAAAGGTATATAAAAAGTATATTTTTATTTTTTATGTATTAAAAACCATATTAAAACTGACCAACGGTCATGTAATATGATGAATAGGTAAAAATATCTTATAACAACATTACATGCAAAAATCATGAAAGGTTCACATAAATTGCATAATACACAAAGTAAAACAATATATTAACAAAAATATACAAATAATCACAGAAATAAAACAAGTATAAGAACTCGACGCGCGTTTCGGCAGGGGACCGCCTTCTTCAGGAGACACAATTTACTTCCTGAAACACAGTTATGAAAAGAATATTTCTATTATCTCAACGTGCATAGAATTTATAAAGCCAACATTATTACTAACATGTTAAAAAACCTTATTCCTAACTCTAAAGCTGACCATGACTATTGTTATGTACACTGATGGCCTCTGATAAGCCACATAGTGTCTGACAATTGTACAATAGCTGACTTCACTACGATCGGGATCACCTACTCAGGACGAAACCGCCAGCAACCAATGACCAACTAGTATGCATAACAAAGCATTCGACCCTAGACAAAACAATAAGACATATTGTGACCAAAAATTGGCACATTTTGAACTCGAACCCCTCCTACGATAAACTAGAGAAACCCATCTTTGCACATAGGAGGAATAAAAATCTTAAAGATTTGGTTGTTCATTCACGATTTACAACTAATAATCGTCAGTCAGAATTTGTACAGAGGTCAATTAGCAATAACTTTCCTGTTAAAGGTACGGTCAAATGCTCAGCCTGTAAATCCTGCAGCAACATCATTGAAGGTGAGTCTTTTGAACATAATGGCTGCCATACCTCTGCTACTGACATGTGGAACTGCAAAACTGCTAACTGTATATACTTTATCCTGTGCCCATGTCAGCTAGGCTACGTGGGTGAGACTTCTAGGCCCGTACAAACAAGGATGACAGAACACCGGTCAGCCATCCGGACCAACAAACAGCTAGCGCCATTAGTGAAACAATTCACTAAAAATAATCATGCCCCAGACAACTTTAAATGGCGTATTTTAGAAAAAATTAGACTCCCCAGCAGCAAGGGAGGTGACCAAGTCAGGAAAAAGAGGGAAGTGTTCTGGATCTTTTCCCTGGGAACCTTCAAACGGGGCCTCAATGCTGAGATTCCCTGGGAGAACGCTATCTTATAGGTTCTTCACATGCTGAGATTTCTTCATTCATTAATTTAAGCCTACATTAGCTCTATATTCCATCAGGGTATTATTAACTATGGATGGAATATAAGTTGCCTGTGTAGTCACCTTTCCATCAGCATACCCTATAGCTCTAATCATGTTTTTTTTAACTATATTATGCGACAAGTGGTGGCAAGTTCAACTTGGCTGTTTACCACTCTCAAAATAATCGGTATATTACATCCTACCTCTTTATCAGTGTACTTACATGCCCCCTTGTTGAGAGTTAATATACATCGGGGTGACATTAGTTATGTATACACTATAGGTAACTCATGCAGTTGCCTTCTATTCATCTCTATATACAACAACTTAAATTAAGGCTATATTAGTTGTATCTATATTCTTTTAACAATTGATATTAGGTTTGATTACGCTACTTTTTCACCTTTCAGGTCATAAGTATATTGCTTCTCGCCAGCTCTGCCATATATTCTCGAGCCCTCGTATTTGGGGGTTTGCTGTATTTTTTGATATGGTTCTCATTGTGCAGTACAAGCCTTAGATATTGTTTAGGTTAAATATTCTGACGAATCAGCGCTAGATTCGAATCAGAATGGGATTTATATATACGTTATAACGTATAAATCACTCACGACAATGTCATCATAAAACGCGGTGAGCCCCCTGTTATTTACCATTGTTACGCGCTTATGAGCGCCATTTTGAAACAGGATCGGCCTGTATATCGCTAGTCCTTCTTTGATTATTAACGCCGTCATCAACCTGCCTCGTTCCCGCGTAAAACAGTCCCTTTAAATACGGAAGGCGTTCAACCGTTGGATACTTTGTATCCTGGAGGAGGACGAGTCCCCACACGCCGGAACACGGAGCAGCTACATCTTGCTGTCCGCGAGTAACCTCACGTTTCTCGGTAAGAACCGCGTTTAGGCACATAATGGGAGAGCGCTCAGTTCTCAGCAGTCTGTGTAATATGTTGCAACTTTGCAACTTTGTAACCATAATTAACGTAACTGACCGCGTACTCTGATCCCATTCTTTCAGATCTTACCTTTTAACTGAACACCGCAAGGCGCCTTTTCAAGTCGACCTTTTCGAAGTGTGTTTAATATAAGCACTGCTTCATCTTAAACTAAGGTAATCTCTAATATGGATTGTTTGGGGCACAGTACTAGTCTTTAACAGCTCGGTTCTGTTATAATGTCTCAATTTGTAACTAACAGAGAGACCTCTTAAAGGTTAATTGCCATTTCGACTTCCTTATTTCAGAACCCATTTTTTATCAGTTCGTGATTGACGAGCAAGAGCGCCATTAAAAGCCACTCTGCCTCAAGTATTAACTTTATCAGCCTATGTAGCGTTTTGCTGAAGGTAATGACTTCATTTACCATACTTCAAGAATTATTTTATCTTAAGACCTATGCTGTTAAAATGGGTATAATTCATGATGAATAAGTTTACTCTTCTTTCAATTTTTCCCATAGTGTATTTTCTGTACCCATTGATATGGGACATTCTCAATATGGTCACCGTATGCTATATAAAGAATAAACCTCATCTAGAACACTCAAACATCGCATGTGGAAATATAAGGTACTAGATTGGCATTTTTATATTCTAGTCTTTTGGGATACCGTATCCATTCTTGTGCGGGTCCCCTCTCGCGGTCATCTATGTAATTGTCAGCGGCCTACATCAGGTAGTCTCCAGTAATCACTTGAGAACCCTGAGGGCCTTAACGTGACCATACATAGGGAATAGGATCGGTATTTTAAGGCATAATCATCCAAAGGATACTTCCTACATGAACATGCATATCTTATGTCCCATCCTTTTATAATTATAATACTCTGCAGGGCTATCCACATGTTAAGAGCAAGACGTTGAGCCAATGTGTTCGTATATAGATTATCAATTCGGTATGTCCACCCATTACTAATATTGAACTCTATTAATAGGAATTCTTCCACTACAAAATATTGAGTAATCGTATCTGTATTACATGAAGATTCCCCTTCGATGTTTCTTGCTGCATGGATAGAGTCCTACTGTTGTGAGTATATCTGTGTTACTTGAACACTTATGCTGAAAGCCTGGTAGGGTACTCTTTTGATAAACAGTTTTCTCAAAATGTAATCTGCAACTGATATATAATCTTTGTATGATTATTGTGTGCTAACAGTACTAAGATATTTTTACCTATTCATCATATTACATGACCGTTGGTCAGTTTTAATATGGTTTTTAATACATAAAAAATAAAAATATACTTTTTATATACCTTTGCCATTTATTTCCATTGTTCCTTCTTGATAGCTGGCCCAACTTACATGTACATTGACATACCTAGACGATTTAATGCCTCACTCTGCCACTTCAGAAATGCTGAGCTGCACCATATTTACAACGATATGGTGCAGCCTTGCGTTTCCCCCTGCGCTGGCGCTACACTTAGCAGTGTAGCGCCAACGCAGACACCCTTACACCACAGTGCAAGGGTGTCTGTGTGCAGGAGAATATTGTTTATGTACAGGAAGGTCTCCCTTTCTGCACATAAACAATCTTTAAATGCCATTTTGCCACTTCTATGTGTGCTGCTCAATGCAGCACACACGAAAATCACAAAATGGCATTTTTAAAAAAGATTGTTTATGTACAGGAAGGGGGACCTTCCTGTACATAAACAATCCTAGGCATTTTGCTTTTTCTATGTGTGCTGCACATGGTAGCACACATGGAAAAAGCAACAAGCATTGGAAATGCAATAGGTCTCGCATTAGGAAAGTTTGAGCTATTGGTATTGTAAATGACATTTTTTTTATTTATGTGTTGGTTTTGAAAGTAGCAAAATTAATAGGTTTGTCAGTTACAATGTCAATAGTGTTAACTTTTGCAAATGTGACACCTATAGCATTTGTAATGCAATGTGTGTTGTATTTAAGTGACTTAGATGTCTTGATATTACAAATAACAATGGCTTTTAATTTTGTAAATAATTAATACTTAAATAAAAGTTATTGTAATTTATAATGGCAATAGCTTAAACGCTTGTAAATAACTTTTGTGAAGATTATGTTCAGTGTATTTTATTGTGACAAAAATCCAAGAACATTGCATTTGCACCTACACACACACACAAAGCCACACACACACACACACATATAGATGTGGTAGTGGTGGATCTGGGGGATATGGTGATGGTGGATGTGGTGGTGATGGTGGTGGATGAGGGGGTGGATGTGGTGGTGGTGGTGGAGGTGGTGGATGTGGTGGTGATGTGGTGGATGTGGTGGTTGTGGATGTGGTGGTTGTGGATGTGGTGAAAGTGGTGGTGGAAGTGATGGTGGTGGGTGTGGTGGATGTGGTGGTGGTGGATGCGGTGGTGGATGAGGTGGTGGATGTGGTGGTGGATGTGGTGGTGGTGGATGCGGTGGTGGATGAGGTTGTGGATGTGGTGGTGGTGAATGCGGTGGCGGATGTGGTGGTGGTTGTGGATGTGGTGGTGCATGAGGTGGTGGAGGTGGTGGTGGAAGTGGTGGATGTGGTGGTGGATGTGGTGGTGGATGCGGTGGTGGAAGTGGTGGATGTGGTGGTGGATGTGGTGGTGGATGTGGTGGTGGATGCGGTGGTGGTGGAAGTGGTGGATGTGGTGGTGGATGTGGTGGTGGTGGAAGTGGTGGATGTGGTGGTGGTGGTGGTGGATGTGGTGGTGGTGGTGGATGTGGCGGTGGTGGATGTGGTGGTGGTGGATGTGGAGGTCATGGTGGATGTGGTGGTGATGTGGTGGTGATGGTGGATGTGGTGGTGATGGTGGATGTGGTGGTGATGGTGTATGTGGTGGTGGATGCGGTGGATGTGGTGATGGTGGATGCCGTGGTGGTGGTGGATGTGGTGGTGGTTGTAGTGGTGGATGGGGTGGTGGTTGTAGTGGATGTGGTGGTGGATGTAGTGGTGGTGGATGCGGTGGTGGTGGATGCGGTGGTGGTGGATGTGGTGGTGGTGGATGTGGCGGTGGATGTCATGGTGGATGTGGAGGTGATGGTGGATGTGATGGTGGATGTGGTGGTGGATGTGATGGTGGATGTGGTGGTGATGGCGGATGTGGTGGATGCGGTGGTGGTGGATGCGGTGGATGTGGTGGTGGTGGATGCTGTGGTGGTGGTGGTGGTGGATGCGGTGGTGGTGGTGGATGGGGTGGTGGTTGTGGTGGATGTCATGGTGGATGTGGAGGTGATGGTGGATGTGGTGGTGGATGTGGTGGTGGTGGGTGCACCTACACACACACAGAGCCACACACACATATAGATGTGGTAGTGGTGGATCTGGGGAATATGGTGGTGGTGGATGTGGTAGTGGTGTTGATGGTGGATGGGGTGGTGATGGTGGTGGATGAGGGGGTGGTGATGGTGGTGGATGAGGGGGTGGATGTGGTGGTGGATGTGGAGGTGGTGGATTTGGTGGTGATGTGGTGGATGTGGGGGTGGTGGATGTGGGGGTTGTGGTTGTGGTGAAAGTGGTGGTGGATGTGGTGGTGGAAGTGATGGTGGTGGGTGTGGTGGATGTGGTGGTGGATGTGGGGGTGGTGGATGTGGTGGTGGTGGATGCGGTGGTGGATGAGGTGGTGGATGTGGTGGTGGATGTGGTGGTGGTGGTGGATGCGTTGGTGGATGCGGTGATGGATACGGTGGTGGATGTGGTGGTGGTGGTGGATGTGGTGGTGGTGGTGGTGGATGTGGATGTGGTGGTGGTGGATGTGGTGGTGGTGGATGCGGTGAATGTGGTGGTGGGGTGGTGGTGGATGCTGTGAATGTGGTGGTGGATGTGGTGGTGGTGGAAGTGGTGGTGGATGTGGCAGTGGTGGTGGATGTGGTGGTGGTGGTGGCGGTGGTGGATGTGGTGAATGTGGTGGTGGATGTGGCGGTGGATGTCATGGTGGAGGTGGTGGTGGTGGTGGATGTGGTGGTGGATGTGGTGGTGGTGGATGCAGTGGATGTGGTGATGGTGGATGCGGTGGTGGTGGTGGATGCGGTGGTGGTGGTAGTGGTGGATGGGTTGGTGGTTGTAGTGGATGTGGTGGTGGATGTAGTGGTGGTGGGTGTGGTGGTGGATGCGGTGGTGGTGGATGTGGTGTTGGTGGATGTGGTGGATGTGGTGGTGGTGGATGTGGTGGTGGATGTGGCGGTGGATATAGAGGTGATGGTGGATGTGATGATGGATGTGATGGTGGTGGATGTGATGGTGGATGTGGTGGTGATGGTGAATGTGGTGGTGGATGCGGTGGATGTGGTGGTGGATGCGGTGGTGGATGTGGCGGTAGATGTCATGGTGGATGTGTGCCTAGAAGCGCTATACCTCCCATCATATAGGTCAACATGTTGCTGCGAATGGTGATAAATAGTACGTTCTAGTCTGCTCTACCTGCATGTATGGTTCATCCCATTGAATTTTTCATTAATATGTTTTATTTTTTTTTAAAACGATTAAACCAAGACCAGGGTGCAATGTGTTAAATGTGCATAACGGCACAATCACATTACAGAGGCCATGTGACTTTTAGAGACACGTTTCCCTGTGTAACAGTCCTTGCAATGTGCAATCTGAGACAGAAAACTATTTTCCCCATGTCAATTCTGCTGTACCGTTGTTAAAAAATGGACTTTGACACTGTAGTCATAAATGTGTGAAGGTAGTGCGTTTTAAGTTCCGCTGTTTCTAAAAATGTGTATTATGGAACGAAATTTATTTCACTGCAACGACAGACAACGGGTCGATCATTTTATTGAGTTTTAATTTTAATTCCATAACAATAATAAAAACTGCACAGCTTTAAGGTCACCACTTCAGTACGGTCTTTAGATAAACAAGAGCCTTGCCTCCACTGGTGCACCTCAACCACAGCAGCCCCACTCCACCTTATAGAAGGCTTATCTGTGGTCAACGGAGGGCCAGTCAGCAGTCTTAAGACCTGTGCTCTGTGACGCTGAAAGCGTAAAGCTAGGAGACTGTCAAGTATGGGGCATTCTTTCTGGAAACTTCTGTAGGTAAAATGTACACGTTGCTGCGCACTTACCAGCCAGCGCACAGACCGAACAATGCGCCTGCTATACGTATGTCAAGGGTGGAAGCAGATATTATTAGGTATTCATGCAGGGCCCGCAATGATTTAGAAGTGATGAGAGGAAGGTGGTCTGCAAAAAAACACCACAACGCCTGCTCATTTCACACACTCGTTTCCGCTGTCCATTACAGAAACTGGATACCCAAAGAATATATAGGACTGCCTTTGGCCGACATAAAAAGAACACATAGCTTTTGTGTAATACCATTTGTGGACTAGATGTGCGTGAAGTACTGCTGACCTCTTACTTAATAAACTGCACTTAAAGGAAGCACATTCGGACTTCAAGCCTCTGAACTTTTTTGCAGAAATTCCTGAGGTGGAAATGCACGAAACATCACTTAGATCAATTTATTAAATAAGTTGTATGAAATCAACGTCTTCGGGCTCTGTGCCAACCTCTGAACAGCATATCGACTTAACAAGGAAACATTCTTATGAATGAATTGATGTTCTGTTAATACATGACTAAGCACCCAGATCAGCTAGACAAGATGGTAGTCGTCCGCTGCAGTTTAACTGCACTAGTGAGTTATCCGCATAGAGACCTACAATCCTGCTGATATGCGGGCTGGAATTTTGTCGAATCGTAGGGGGTGTTTTTTACTAAAACCCATAAAACCAGACGGAGGGCATTGCTGTGGGGAGGGGGGCGGAGAAATGCGACATGGCAGGCAGGGGAGGGGGCGGAGCAGGGAGAGGGTGTTAAGCAGCAGGGGCCTTTGAAGTGACTTCAAAGGTGTGGGAGGAGTGCGGCTGAGGGAACAGACAGCGATTTGGTGATGTGCACGCGCATTTTAGGTCAATGCGCAAGCGCATTGACCTAAAAGCCAGGGGCACAGCACCAAATCGCTAAGTTGGGTAAAGTCTGTTTAAGCCCCTATAGAGCTTCGCCAGCTATGCGCATGCGCACAGCAGGCGAGCCCTAAAAACGAGGATAAATAATGCAATTCTCCTCGTTTTACCAACTTAAGACCAGGTTTTCCCTGGTCTTAATTTAGCGCTGCCTCCTATTTACGCAGCCCTTGTAAATAGGGGGCAGCATCAAATTCAATGGGTGTTGTGGTGGAACGCCCGCCGCAACACCACTGCCCACCACTTTAATGTTAAGCATAGCGTGAAAAGGGGCTTAATTTACAGGGCAGTGTTAAGCCACATTAAGTGGCTTAAGGCTGCCTTGTAAATAAGGCAATGCCCCTATCGCCACCACAACGTCATAAAAATTGACGTTGTGGTGGCGATAGCGGCTTGTACATATGCCCCCAAGTGCTTTACGTGAGCACCAACAAGGACATCTTCATTCTTTTTTTTGGTAGGCACGGACAATTAAGTGATTTGTCCAAAAACAAAGGATGTTGAGCCAACGCTCAGACTCAAACCTGCTTCCTCAGCTCCAAATTTGGCTGCTCTAGCCATTACACCACAACCTCTCCCGCAAGAACTAAAGCATTTGTAATATTATATACAACAAAGCCATAGTTGCATGTATGCATGTAGTATATTTCACTTATGCAACTAGAGGATGTGGTCTCCCCCCAGTTTTTCCATCTCACTTAAAGCCATGCCCAATAGCAATGGTTTAACTTATAACTGAAACCCTACGCCACCGTCAATAAAATTCTGAGTTAGTTCAAGTGTCTGGGAATGCACTCTGCATTCAGACAACTCACTCCTCATTCTCGACCTTCACTTTCAAGCTCACCGTGCCCTCACTGTAATCACAATGCAGTCATACTGATCACCATGCGATCACACCATTCACCTGCACACCCTGCACTCACACTGATCACTCTGCACTCACAATGCACTTACGCTGTTCACCATGTACCTCTACCCTTCCTGCAGTCACACAAGCAAACTACTCACCCCGCACTCATGGGACACTTTACTCACCTGTCCCCCTCACAGCTCAATCTGCAATCTCACTCAAACAAGCCCATCACTAACCATGCATTAATTTGTCCCACTCTGCACTTACATCTGCACGCAAATTCATATGGTTACCTCACACACCCTGCAGTGACTCCTCTTACCCTACTCTCACACTGTTGCATGGCTCACCGTGCACTCACATGTGCACACCTGCCACCCACACAATGCAGAGGATTAATGTGCCTGCTAAAAAGAACGTGGACCATGCAGATCACAGAAATGAGTGTGAGTAAACTATGAGTAGCGCTATAAAAAAATTAAATGTTTGTCAGAAAGGTGCTATAGATAGATGAGGTGCATTGTTGGTGAGTGGTAATGAGGGAGTTCGTGGAGAAGAAGGAAATTGGGGAGGGGCGCCAAAAAAGAGTGTTGCCATGCACCCCCCTAGGTGTTATGCATTCTACACTGTGTATTGAACTTCCGTGAACTGGTACAGATGCTTGATATGTATACTGTCTCCGAATTATGTTTAAAAATCGCTTGAAATGTCGATATTGTTTAATAAAATGATTTATAAAAGAAAAAATTGCACAATGTGCGACCAGTGCTAGGGCCAGCACTGGCTGGGAGTGATAGCACCCCCCTCTCCTCAAAGTTCGGGTCCAGTTGCGCCCAAAAAGGCACCCAAATACTAGTCGGGCGGCACGTGTGATGCACAAGGTTTTAGTTTACACGTTTTAAGCCACACCCTTACTTACAAAGGCCACATCTTTTGGAAAGGAATCCTAGTTTAGTATTTTTGGGCATGAACCGTTTAAAAAAGCCCCCAACCCACTCCCACATATTTCAAAACACCATGTTCTGGAAAAGGCTATCTGTACTGAAAGCAACTCGCAACACGAATCAAACTCCTCAATTTCAATTTCTGGGTAAAGTGCACTAGACCCTCACATACCGGAGTGCGCAGTTCAAAGCTGTGGAGGCCCGAAGAGCCGTCTGCCTCCGAGTGAGATTGATAGAGGCGACAGGGGCCTGTGCTCGCCATAACTCACCCAACGAGACACCTCACACATCCACCATCCCAAGCTGGGCCGCTTCCCGCCACGGCTGCACCGAGCTTCACGAGAAGGCCTCACATGCCTCATTGCCATGCCACGCAGATCAAAAGGGAAGGCAGGGGCGTCTGGAGAGAGCATCCTATAACCCGCCCTTTGTTTCCAAGGTCCAAGCTGGGGGGAGGAGGTGGCCATCCGCCATTCCCCTTTTCATTACAGTCGAGCTCGCGTGACCCTTGCCCGTGACCCGCTGTTCCAAGAGGAACAGGGCCTGCCCTCCCGTGACCTTGGTGTAGGGTAGAGATCAAACCCAGTGAGAATCCGCTCAACGCAGCCTGGGAGGTAGGCCCGGCCCTGCATGGTTGATTGGAATTTCAAATGGCTCCAAACAAATTCTCGAAAAAGAAAAGAAGTTATTTGCACAATTAACACAGAGGTTGCTCTGAAAGACAACTGATTGCAGGGCCAGCTTTGGGCCAGTGCGACCGGTGGAGCCGCACTGGGCACCGACCTGTTGAGGGGGCCCTGACCCCGTGATTCCGGGTGGCGGGGGTGGGGATGCAGGCGCTACTTTTAGCAATAACTTATGATTGAGGTGAAGGGCACTTTTCCCTGGTGGTAGTGAGAGAATCTGAGGAGGCTTCATTGGGGGTGGGGCCGCCAATAATGATTGGCGCACCAGTCGCCACCAGCCCTAAAGCTGGCCCTGACTGATTGTATCGAACAAAAGCTGTTCATGGCGAACATGCGTGGAAACTGAAGTACGTGGACAAGTTCGTGAGGGAAACCAGGGAGGGAGACACACACACTAGTGTGGGCCCTTTCATCTGTTTCTAAGGTGAGAGAGGGGTGATGGGCAAACAATTGGGTTCCCGGGCAAGACACTTTCACTCCCCGCGCACCCCCCACTGGGAAAACCCATAACGATAAACTTCGCACACGGCCACTTCTTGTTGAAATGCTGGATGCTTGAAGATGTTTTGATTTTTTTTTTATATAGCGCGAACTAGACCCGAACCGAATCTGGTATCAGGACGCTTTACATAGCACCAATTACGTTACACGAGGACACATTCATTTTAGGCACGGGGAGATTAAGTGATTTGCCCAGAATCGCAGGAGGTTTTGGCGTCGTTGCCAGTGGCGTAACAAAACTTGAGGGGGCCCCCCTGCAAACTACATGGAAGGGGCCCCCCTCCCATTCTCCGTGCCAGTCTAGAGCTCTCAGGCCAGCGACCGCCATTCTGCAGGGGATGCGGGCTATTGTTTCGCCACTGTCATCAATCCAGCCGTTGTAACTAGTAACACTGGATGGTGGAGTTAAAGCTAGGGCTTCGTCTGCCAGCAGACTATCATAGGTGGCGGTCCATGCATTACAGGGTCCCTGCCATCAGTACGACGGGGAAGCTTGCCCAATTTTAGGTGGGTTTCCTGATGCAGACTCCTGTCATGATATACAACATCGGGCCCACTCAACGTTCAGTTTTTTTTTTTTTTAAATTTTTATTTTTGGTGCAAAACAAAGATAGTAAGTACAGTGTCATCCATCGCATTCTCATACATAAGTTGCTAGGTGGATGAAGTGATACAGTATTCACAATGGCAAAACTTATAACATCCACAGTAGTATAGAGCATTGCAGGTCTCATCGACGATGTGATGAATAGGAATATACTTGTGTCGTAAAAATACAGTTTGCGATTTTGTGTTTTGTTGGCTACTATTCGTCTGAGTCTTGCCTTTCTCACCTTGCAATAAACATAAAACAGTAAAAACAGCACACTTAGTCCGGCACGTACTTGAAGTAGTAGCTTTCGGCACTCGTAGCACAGTCCATCTGTAAAGAGAGCAGTGTATTGTTGCATAGCCCCCTAGTTCCCCCTCCCTCCCATGCCACCTCCCACGGCTGTACCCATCCACTTCTGTTGCGCTCGCCCTATTTACCTAATTACAACCCAATCAACGCTCCTCGTCACTCTCTGACCCTTCGTCGTCAGCTTCCTCCAGTGGTTCGCAGATATCCCCTCTGTAGGTGTTCCAGGATTGCCACACCCCGTTCCATTTACGTGGGTTACCCCTCAATTTGTACACCGCCCTTTCAGTCAACATGAGCATGTCCATGTTGCGGAGCCATTGGGGCAGCGTGGGGAGGTCAGCCGACCCCCACTTCTGTGCTATGTCCCGTTTCGCTGTTACCATCCCCGCTGTGACCCAGGTTCTTGCATAAAAGGTGAGGTCAGTCGGCTCCCAGATGTTTAGCAGACAGAGCCGTGAGTCTAGGGTGAGGGTGGTGTGAAGTGCTTGGGCCATCGTGCGTACTACCCGTTGCCAGTAGCCGACTAACAATGGACATTCCCACACCGTGTGTATGAAGGTCCCTTCTGCCCCGCAGCCCCTAAGGCAATATGGATGATCCGCCCTGTGCAGTTTGTGAAGTAACGTACGGGTGTAATAGATTCTGTGAAGAAATTTTAGCTGCACTAGGCGAAATTTAGACGATATGCCTGCTTCACGAGGGGATGCCATGGCTGTGTTCCAGTCATTTTCATCCAGGTCACCCACTTCCGCCATCCATTTGTCCTTCAGCTTCCCCAGTGGATCAGGCATATTGTTAATCAGCTTGCGGTATGTCAGCGATGTCGCCCCTTCTTGCAAGAAGTCGGTAAGTAGACGATCCTCCAGAGGGGAGGATTCGGGCAGGGGTGTGTCTGGTGAGATCGCTGCTTGCAGTGCGTGTCGGACCTGGATGTATCTGTAGAGCTCTGTGTTCCCCAACTCATATTGGTCCTGCAAAGTGGCAAATGAGATCACTCCTTCCCTCGTCCACATGTCCCCCACCGTGGAGATGCCGATGCTGTCCCATTGTGTAAAACCCTTAGAGCGCCGCAAATGGCCCAACGCCTTTGTGTCCCAAAGGGGCGTAAGTTTCGTAATGACGCCATCCCACTTCAATTTTGCCTGTGCCTTGTACCATATGCGGACCGTGTGTTTCGTAGGCCCAGTGAGTTTTGCCGCCACTCCACGGTGGTACAGTGGGGCCAGTAAGGTGTTCGCACCCAGTTGCGCCCTGTCGGCCTTGTACGCTGGGTCTTCCTGCGGGGCATGTATCCATTGGTTAAGGATTTTGAGTTGGGCCGCCCAGTAGTACAACTGTACATTCGGGAGGGCGATGCCCCGTCGTACCACCCCCTGTTCAGTTTAGTGTGAGAAATGCGGGCTGGCTGGTTGCCCCATAACAGGCCCGAGATCTGCGCCGTTATTTTCTGGAGGTAGCCATCCGGCACCAAATACGGGGCGTTCTCCAGCACATATAGGAAGCGTGGCAGAGCCATCATTTTAAATAGTGCTGCACGGCCAAGGAGCGTTAGGGGGAGATCCTTCCAATGGCGCACGTCCCCTCGGAGACGGGCCAAGGGGGGTTGTAGGTTGAGGCGTGAGAAATCTGCCTCGTTCCGGGTGATATGAATCCCCAGGTATTTAAATGACGTGTGCGCCAGTTCCAGTGGGCAGGAGTCCGGGAGAGGCGGGAGTGGCCCCCGCAGTTCAAAAATGATGGATTTGGCCCAGTTAATGGTGTAACCCGAGATTCGCCCATGAGCCGTACAGAGAGCCAGGAGGTTAGGGAGACTCTCTTCCAGATCTGTGAGATAGATCAGCATGTCGTCTGCGTAGAGGGACACTCTGTCCTCCCATAACGGGGTCCATTGTATCCCTTTCAGGAGTTGGGTGGTACGTATCGTGACCGCCAGCGGTTCTAAGACTAAGGCGAAGAGCAGGGGTGAAAGCGGGCAGCCCTGACGTGTGCCCCTGCCTATGGAGAAGGTGCTTGAAATATGGCCGTTGGCCGTCACCTGCGCCACCGGGTCCCTGTACAGCATTCGTATCCAGGAAAGGAACACCGGGCCAAAACCCATACGTGTGAGCACTGCAAAGAGGTAGCTCCATTCCACCATGTCAAACGCCATCTTGGCGTCTAAGGAGAGGATGGCAGCCGGTTCTTGCAGTAGTGGAACTCGCGCCAGCACACCATGCACCCTGCGGAGATTCAAAGCAGTGCTGCGGTGTGGCATGAATCCGGACTGGTCCGGGTGGATCAGGTGTGACAGAGTCGGCATGATCCTGTTCGCCAACACTTTGGCAATAATTTTGGCCTCCGGGTTCAAAAGGAGATCGGTCTATATGAGGAGCATTCGTTGGGGGGCTTACCTGGCTTCGGTAGTGCCACAATAGTAGCCATCCGCTGATCTAGCGGCAGCGTACCCTGTGTTCTAGATTCCTCATACATATTGAGTAGGGGTGTGCTTAAGGATTCAGCCATGACTTTCAACCATTCAATGGGAATCCCGCTGGGGCCCATCGCTTTGCCTGGATGAAGGGCGCCTATAGCCAGCTGGATCTCCTCCACCGTGAGAGGCGCGTCTATGCCCTCGGACATCTCTGGGGTCAGCTCTGGCAAGGGAACATGTTCAAGGGCAGTCCGCACCTCCCCCTCCTCCACCACTATCTCTGGGGTGTAGACTGAGGTGAAATAATCGGCGAGGACGTTCACTATCTCATCGGGGCGGTGTGGTTGTTGCCCTGTGGGTCCGTAAGTTGCAAGATATTCTTCCCCCCCCCTGACTCTTGTCCAACCATGCCAGCAATTTACTGGCCTTGTCTCCAATATCGTATACCCTGTGCTGTGTAGCCGCAATGTCCGACATCGTGACCTTGCGCATGTGATCAGTAAGGCGGTGCTGGTGAATCTGGAGTTCGTGAAGCGTGTCGTCTGAGGGGTTCGCCATATGGGCCGTGTTGGCCCGCTCTAGGCCTAGCTCTATCTCGAGGGCCTCCCGCCTGTGCGTCTTTTTGTGATTCGCGATCACTGCTATGGCTTGACCCCTGAACACTGTCTTATACGCCTCCCACAGTATGGAGGGGGAGGCCACCGAGGATTGGTTTTCTTCGAAGTACTGTCGGGTTGCCCTCTTCAAATCCTTGTGAATCCGGGGCACTTTGAGGTAGCCTGGGAAAATCGGGAATAATCTGCGCCGTGCCATGGTTGAAGTGGTGAGTGTCAAAGTGAGTGGCGAGTGATCGGAGACCCCCCGTGGTAGTATCTCGGCTTCGGCTATCGTAAGGTGACCATTAATCAAAGTAAAGAGGTAGTCTATCCTGGACAGGCTATTGTGTGTGGCCGAGTAGTATGTGTATTGATGCTGAGTAGGGTGCAGAGCGCGCCAAACATCCACCAACCCCTGTGCAGTCAAGAATGTCCGGAGCCTGTTGGGCCCACCTGCGTGAGTACGTGGGGGAAAGCGGTCCTCAGAGTTTGTGAGTGTCATGTGGAAGTCCCCACCTATGAGTAGTTCCCCATCAGGGAGTGTTAGCAGGAATTTGCCCAGATCCGGCAGGGCCTCAGAGTGCAGTGCTGGTGGTATGTAGACCGAGACTACATTAAAGAGCTTCCCCTCCCACTGGCCATGAACTGCCGCGAATCTGCCATGGTCATCCGTTGCAGTAGACTTGACAATGAATTTGGAAGATTTTTTCTGCAGGATGCCGGTGCCACGGGACCCCGAAGTGAACTCCGCATGCACTATCATATGATAGCCTCTCCTATCTAGGGCCTTCGTGGCCGCTCCCGACAAGTGTGTCTCCTGCAGGAGAATGAGAGCCGGGCCCCGTCTCCTTATCCCCTGTAACACTAGCCCTCGCTTTATCTTATCCCCCAGGCCCCTCACGTTCCAGGACATGACAATCAGTGAGTTCTTCGTGGTTGGGCTATCCGCTGCAGCCATTGCTAGACTCCCAATCAGACCTCCCTGCGCCCCGAGTGTGCCAGAAGTTCTTGGTTACATAAGACATGCCTAGATACTTAAGTGTGCATAGAACGTAAACTTGTAGGACCAAGAAGTCCCATAGAAAAAACTTATTCAACTCTTCCCCCCTCCCTGCCCCCCTGCTATACGGACTCAAAACTGCCCGCCCCCCCAACTTAGCAGAGTGCATACCCCATCCCCAAACCAGTGTACTTGCGCGTTGGGGTGAGGGACTCTCTGCAGCCGGCAGTCTCTCATTCACACCCCCGGAGGCCCTTCACCCAGTGTCCAATGGCGGGAAGCGCTTCACAGCTTAACAGTCTCAATACTGAAGTGAAAATGAATTGTCCCCAAGCGTTCATTGTTCCTCAGTCTCGTCCCCGCCGCCTTCAGCTCCCAAAGAGTCACTGTTGTCCGGTCTCCCGCCGGAGGCCTGCGAGTCGCTGCGATAGGCGTCAGCCCGATCTTTTCTGGAGCGATTCGTCCGTCTGTGGTTTTGACCCGGTCTCCATCCTTCGAGCCATTCTTGCACGTTTTCCGGGCTGTCGAAGAACCAGGTTTTGTTCTCCGCTACCACCCGTAGTCTTGCGGGGAATAACATGGAGTACGGCAGTTCCCTGGACCTCAGTTCCTTTTTCACGTCAAAAAATGTGCGTCGCCGACGGGCGACTTCTGCGGTGTAGTCGGGGAAGATGGCAACGGTGGCGTTCTGGATCTTGAGGGGAGGGGAGGACCTGGCCGCCTGTAGGATTGTGTCCCGGTCACGGAAGTTAAACAGACGTGCCACTATGGGTCGCGGGTTAGCCCCTGGCTTCGGTTGGCCACCCGGGACTCGATGGGCCCTCTCCACCGAAAAGAAGCTGGACAGTCCCTTTGGCTTCAGTTCGTTAGTGATCAGGTTCTCTACGAAGAGATCCATCGCCTTCACGCCTTCTGATTCCGGTACCCCTATAATGCGGATATTGTTGCGCCTGGAACGCCCTTCCTGCTCATCCAGCTTTTCCCGAAGCATTCTATTGTCCTGCGCCATCTTCCCCATTTCACGCTGGAGTTCCGCGACGTCTTCCACCAGCGATTTCGTGATCACCTCCATACTCTTGACCTTTTCCGACATTTTGTGGAGGTCTGCTCGAAGTAGGGTGACGTCCGTGGAGATTCCGCCGACAGTGGTTTGCAGTTGTGCCAATGCATCCATGACGTCGTCCAGCGTGGCCTTTTTTCCCCCAGGGGAGTCGGCCGTCTTACCGGTCTGTTCCTTCCCTGCCGGGGATCCGGTGGGCTTATCGGAGGTAAAGCGATCTATACGAGTCTGTGTGACGCCGCCCTTAGGGCCTTTCCCCGCCATGCCGCCGAGTGTTGTGCTCCTCGTGCCCCTACGCGCCAGGAGGTGAGGATCGGTGCAGGCCCCCAGACCAGTCCGATTCAGCAACGAACAGGTCGGGCGTGCTTCTTCGGGGCGCGAGGTGCTTCGTTAGTCGCCAAGTGCGTGGCGACCGTCAGGTCACAAGATGGCGGGTACTCACTCCGTCGTCGATGCCCAGGCTCTCGGCACATTAGGTGATAACCTTCGAGGCTGTCAGGATTCCAGCGGTCCCTTCCATGGGCACTGCTTCCTTGATTCGCCTGAATCTCCGACCTCCCGAGGTGCAGTCGATTTGTTGAGACCACCGCCGCACGGGCACTTCCGGTCCAAGTTCTCCGGTCAGGATGCACTTCCGGCGGGGTGAAAAGCCAGGGAAGGTCCCGGCTCTGGAGGTGTTGGCAGGCCGGTCGGAGGCTTCGACGTATCTTTGGCTACGGACGTCGGATTTTCTCGCTGCTTGTCGCTGCTCACTCCGCCCGGTCCTGGGATCCGGCGCCTGCCTTTGGGGCTTAAAGTTGTAACGGATTTTGTGTCGGATCGACAAAGAGGCCGCTTCAGCCGCGGAGCTCGTCCCTTATGCTGCCGCCATGATCGGCTGCTAGCCACGCCCCTCCTCAACGTTCAGTTTTGACAAAAGTGCATCCACTGCTCGTTCTTGTTTTAAAACATTAGACAATGCGGCAATGCAGTATTTCAAAAGCAGATGTAACTACAAAGAGCAAATTTTGATAATACATTTTTATTAGTAGACAATAGCAATCTTAAGAGGCATTGCATAGCTTCATACACACTGTGACCCCAATTCCATCACATTCTTTCTCTCTCTCTCTCTCTCTCTCTCTCTCTCTCTCTCTCTCTCTCTCTCTCTCTCTCTCTCTCTCTCTTCTCTCTCTCAGTGAGTCAGTCTCTCTCTCTCTCTCTGTCACTGTCATTCAGTCTCTCTCAGTCAATCAATCTGTCAGTCAGTCAGTCTGTCAGTCTCTCTCTCTCTCTCTGTCAGTCTGTTAGTCAGTCGGTCTCACTCTCTGTCAGTCTCTCTAACTCTCTCTTTCTGTCAGTCAGTCAGTCTCTCTCTCTCAATCAGTCAGTCTCTCTCAGTCAGTTTCTCAGCCAGTCAGTCTCTTGGTCAGTCAGTATTCAGTCTGTGAGTCAGTCAGTCTCTACTCTCTCCCCACTCGTATCTCTCTCTCTCCATTCTCTCTCTCAACTCTGCCCACTCTATCTCCACTGTCTCTGTCTTCACTCTCTCTTCACAGTCTCTCTATCCACTGTCTCTCTCTCTCTACTTTCTCTCTCTCTCCTCTCTCTCCTCTCTCTCCTCTCTCTCTCTCTTCCCCACTGTCTCCATCCACTGTCTCCCTTCACCCTCTCTATTCTCCCTTTCACATTTCTCTCTCTACTCTCTCTCCACTCTCTCTCTCTCTCCACTCTCTCTCCACTCCCTCTTCTCTCTCTCTCCACTCTCTCTCCACTCTCTCTCCACTCTCTCCACTCTCTCTCTCTCCAATCTCTCTCTCTCCTCTCTCTCTCTCTCTCTCTCTCCACTCTCCACTCTCTCTCCACTCCCTCTCTCCACTCTCTCTCTCCACTCTCTCTCTCTTCTCTCTTCTCTCTCTTCTCTCTCTCTCTCTACTCTCTCTCCACTCCCTCTCTCTCCAATCTCTCCACTCTCTCTCCACTCTCGCCACTCTCTCTCTCTCCACTGTCTCTCTCCACTCTCTCTCTCTCCACACTCTCTCCACTGTCCCTCCACGCTCTCTCCACTCTCTCTCTCTCTCTCTCTCCACTGTCTATCTCCACTCTCTCTCCACTCTATCTCTCTACTCTCTCTCCACTGTCTCTCTCTCCACTGTCTCTCTCCACTCTCTCCACTCTCTCTCCACTGTCCCTCTCCACTCTCTCGCTCGCTCCACTCTCTCTCCACTCTCTCTCCACTGTCCCTCTCCACTCTCTCTCCACTCTCCCTCAACTCTCTCTCCACTCTCTCTCCACTCTCTCTCCTCTCTCTCTCCTCTCTCTCTCCACTCTCTCTCCTCTCTCTCTCCACTCTCTCTACACTCTCTCTACACTCCACTCTCTCTCTCTCCACTCTCTCTCCACTGTCTCTGTCTCCACTCTCTATCTCCACCCTCTCTCTCTCTCTCTACTCTCTCTCTCTCCACTGGCTCTCCCCACTCTCTCTCTCCACTCTCTCTCTCACTCCACTCTCTGTCCACTCTCTCCCACTCTCTCTCACAAAGTAGTGTGCGTTGCCATGGGAGTCCGCAGAAATGTTTCCAGGGGCGTCACATTTTTAACTTCATCACCATCCTCCTTGCACCCTTCTTCCCTCTGCCTTGCACCCTTCTCGCCCTCCCCCTTGCACCCTTCTTCCATCCCCCTTGCACCCTTCTCCCCTCCGCCTTGCACCCTTTTCTACCTTGCACCATTCTCTCCTCTGCCTTGCACCATTCTCCCCTCTACCTTGCACCCTTCTACCCTCTGCCTTGCACCCTTCTCCCCTCTGCCTTGCACCCTTCTCCCCTCTGCCTTGCACCCTTCTCCCCTCTGCCCTGCACCCTTCTCGTCTCTGCCTTGCACCCTTCTCTCCTCTGCCTTCCACCCTTCTCCTCTCTACCTTGCACCCTTCTCCCCTCTGCCTTGCACCCTTCTCCTCTCTGCCTTGCACCCTACTCCACCCCTGCCTTGCACCCTTTTCTACCTTGCACCATTCTCCCGACATGTTTATTGCTGCCTGAAATCTGGTCGCACAAGGAACTCTGCATCAAATGCTTTTACATCCTACGTTATTGCTAAACACAGCGCCCCACCTTCCAGGTTGGCGCCCAGGGCGGCCGCACTGGTCGCACTGACCTAAAACCAGTCCTGACCTTTAAAAGAGAGTTGAAATCTTTTCTGTTCCAACGTCACTTCCTCTGGGGACCCGTTTCAAAATTATGGGTTCTTTCCACAATGTACTTATTCTACAGGTACTCCTACATCTGTTGGGAGGAACACTCTGCATTTCTGTATATAAATAGCTTTTCTTGCCAGTTATATATATATACTTTTTGTACAATTCATACAATTAATTCGCATTGTAATGTCTTTGTATATTCAGCATACATTTTCCTCTCTTATAAAAGCGCTCCGCCACTCACTGCGTTTAGCCCACGGTATAAAACAGCAAATAAATGAATATATCTGACTGAGAATGCAGTCAAAGTAGTTGCCTGCCAGTGGCGGTGGAATTGAATCAAGTTCCTGAGGGAGGTGTGTGTGTGTGGGGGGGGGGGGGGGGGTCCATTGCACTGAAGAGCTGGCGATAAAGCCTGCATTACTCTCTGATTGGAGTGAGTACCTTAGGTGAATGTACAAGCAGGCCCTCCGGAGCGAGGAATGTGCCAGTGACAGTCCAAGGGGCGGGGGAAGGGGGCATGACCCCAGTGTGTTCCAGGCAGAAATGACAGCAAAAGGAGGTGTTTTAATACTGTTTGCATGACCTCACCCTCCGCAGGGAGTGGAACTGACTCCTCCCTCTGGGGAGAGAGGGCCAGAGAAGAAAGTCATCCCCTCCTGGACGGGTACAACTACCATCTACATACCAAATAGAGCGCATATTGAATTATCTGCGGGTGCCTCACTGATATGTGATGATTCTGCAAGTCAGTGGTGCTCCTTTTACCTACTTCACTCGAAACTGTCACTTACAAGGGCTATGCATGGAACTCTGCAGCAGGCACTTTAGCAGCTGAGCTATCTTTCTTTAATCTCCTAGCTGCTATTTTGAATACTGATTCATAATAGATCTGGGAGAGGGAGTGCTCTTGTCCGTTTCCTGTGTGTGCTTTGTCATTTCCAGTGCCTCCTGCTCTCCGTGCCCCTACCCCATCATCTGGCCTCAGCGCTCTGACTGAAGAGAAACAATTTAACCTGATACATTGTTTCTCTTCAGTCAGAGGGAGGGGGCTCAGAGCAGGCTGCAGACAGCCTGCACCTGCTTTGGAGGGAGAGAGGCTTGCTTCAGCGCAAGCATCTCTCACTGAAGAGCTGAGGGGGGCCCAGGGGCCCCCTTAATTATCAGTAGAGAGTGGGGCCCCCCCGCACTGCGGGGGCTGCGGGGGCATTTGTTACGCCCCTGGTCGTTGCCGAGACTCGAACCCAGATCCCCAGGTCGCGCCATAGCCGTTAGGCCGCCAACTCCTTTTGGAAGTTATCAGCTGCAGCTTTATTTAACATTGCACAAAGCCACCCTGCTTTGATTTAATTGGGGGGTCATAAATCATCCTGCGCCTCCATGACAATATCATGAACCATGATCACTGTAGATCATTCCATAAATCACACTGCCTGGCTGGCACCAGGTCATAAATCAAATCGTAAATCATTCATCATGTCATAAATCAAGGTCATAATTCAAGTCGTAAAGCAAAATGGTGACGGGAAATAGAGTCATAAATCAAAGGCAATGACACATTTAAAGCATATCATGTGGATGAGGGGCATTGCACCATCTCTTTTTAAGGCCCAACTCACTGCCATACTTATTTGGTGTGGTCTGCCGCAGGTGGGTCAGGGCTGCGAGTGCTGTGTTCTAGGACCCCTCCTCTCTCTAGTAAGCCTCACCCAGATCTGCCACTCTGTTGGTGGCCTTTCAAACTCTTGCGCTCCATTTAACAGACTCTTTACAGCCATGCTGCATGCAGGCTTCCGTCCTCGGGCAGCTTGCCTTGTTTCAGTGTTCGATCTACTGACAGCCCGCTAGCATCATGGCTGACCATAAGTTGAACCAAAAAACCTCCAGCCCTGTGTCTGAAAAATGCACTCTGACAAGTATTCTGGGCATCTTAAATTGATTAGGCCATGCTGAATAGCTTCCCAGCCGTTGGCCCTACAACATTTTTCCACTGCCACATTAAGCTTCTTCCTGGACTTCTCTAGGGTGCTGGTGGACCAAGCACCTTTCTTCTTCTGCCTAGGTACTATTTCGGACCACAACAAGCTGGTGCTGCCTAGCCACCTGGAGGCTCTAATTAGACCTTGTCTGATGTAGTCTAGTAGTACTTTTCTAAACGCGCCAGGTCATTCCACCTTAGGCGCACAACCAGCACTTCTGGTTTGTTTGGGTACCCCTTGTGTAATCTTGCCAGTGTTGCCTCCAGTTGCTCCCAGCACATACCGGGTGTTCCCAACCACCTTAGTCTCGTGTTAATTGATGTGGGGAGCCTTTGGCCTTCCTTTGTGACCGTGCACAAAAACTGGAGTCTAGAGGGAAAGACAGAGCTAGGACGCCCCCCACTCAATAAGTCATCAAACAAAACAAGTCCTAGTTCTCACTGCAATATTTTTTAAAGATATATAGAAATCGCTGGTTGCTTGTAGATCACACCAGGGAGTTCCTTAATCTAGGGATACTCATGATCTCTTAATCTATTAACAAAAACTAACAACATTAAACATTTAAACATATAAGATACTGTGCAACTAGGACTTCAAACTTTACTTCTGTTCCTTTCTCTGTTGCAAACAGTAAAACACTTAAATTAAAAAAGGAGAGTCCTAGTTGCACAGTATCTTATATGTTTAAATGTTTAATGTTGTTAGTTTTTGTTACATATAAGTTGTGTTCACTGCACCACGCACTGTCTTTACACTTTGGGTTTGAGACACGTTTCCGTTAAAGCTTGATGGCACCAATGATGATAACAGGGCCATCCTGGTGAGTAACAACCAGGGGTCCCATTGGTGGTGCGCCCGTGAGGTGCCATCTCGCTATTCACACATTTTTTGTCCGTTCAAAGTGTATGTGAGTCTTGTGCTGTCTTGTACTGTCGAGATCAGAGCGAGGCTGCTTTTTATTCAAGCAATAGATTAAGAGATCATGAGTATCCCTAGATTAAGGAGCTTCCTTTGTGACCACCACTCTTGAGTTCTCTGGATCAAAGAGTGGTCTACCACCCAAACCGTCTTCCTCTTCACACCTGCTATGACAAATGGTGAGAGCTTGGCACGAGTTCGATTGCAAGCATTTGTTGGTGGGGTGGAGAGGGTGGTCTGGTGCTTGTATGTTATGGGCTTCCTCCTTGCAGCAACCTCACAAAAATGCCTGTGGGCTGGTGAATGCCACTTTCCTACCTTCTTTGTAGCATCTGATACACCTCCCACCTGGCTTCTGTTGTCGGTGCACCAATGCGGAATGAATGGGTGCCAAAGTCCACAGCAGGTAAGCCTGACATTTTGAGGTGCCAATTTTAGTACTGCCCAAAATTGGAACCTACTCAGACAGTCCCCATGTTTGTGCTTCTACAGTGGACGACCTCCTGCTGGGCGGATTGTCCAATATTCATGCACACAGTGTACAGGATACAGTTTGCTGCTTGACAGATCTTGCAATTTTACCAGTGTGCACTTTGCCTCCTGATCCGCCTTGGACCTTCTCAGAGTCACTTTTATTTGCACGGGGCTCAGAAGCACATCCTGTGCTTGGAGACAAGCCCCTGCGTTTCCACACTTAGCTGGAGCCACCAGCTCACTCAACCTAAAGGCGCAGAAGAAAACTAGCATAAAGGCTGCCTTGAATAACGTGACTTCTGATGCATCTGCATAAATTTCAGGCAACACCCTTAGGACTCGCACCAGTGTGCTGAACTCTATGTGCTTCCTTTTGTCCTCCTTCATGCCTTCTAGGCACTACCCAACCTTCTTTGCTGCTTTGAGGTAAGTAGTTGTGGTGGAATGTTCCCCGGTGGCCAAATGAGCTATCGCTGATAAGTGTGCCTGTGGCCAAGATCAGATTTTACTGTGATTAAAAGTCCACTTCACAAACTGATGCACTGCAAGAGCTGAGCTGCCTGTGTCCTCGAAAGATTGCAACCCTGTCAGCCTCAAAACTGATTGCTCATAGGTAGAATGCCTCTGCACTGTCTTGGGTGCTATTGCATGCTCTACCAACTGGGACAGGTCGAGTCCCCTAGGGACCACAGCTCCTCTGGGAAGGGGTCATGGCACTCTCTGCTGTGGGAGCCAGCTCCCTGAATTTCTCCATCTGAAAACAAGAGAGTGCATACCCTTTAGCATTATTTATCCCATGGACATGTCTCGCCCTCACCTCCAGGATTGCTTGTCAACCGTAGCCTGACCAGTCTTCTTAGTAACCTTAGAACTAATGGGCGGGGGCGTGGTTTCGGCGCCGCACAAGATGACGGCTTAAAGCTGATTCTCCGCCGCGCCAGACCTAATTAACAAGCTTTGTGGCGTCTATTCAGGACTTCCACGGCTGCAACCGGCATCTACATTTGTGGGAACATGTGCACTGTCGGGTGAGCAGTTTGTATTCACCCGCCGCACGGCGTTTCTTAATTACCGGAGCCGCTGAGTCCACATCTCCATGATGCGCGCCATTTTGCCAAAATGCGCTGCTCGGCACAGGAACAATTTCTGCCTTCAGCGGGGTGTTTTATGAAAAGACCTCTTCTGTGGCCATGGTATATTTTTTCTCTCCTTATTAACTACCGCTTGCCACATATTTTGGTTGCTTCAGTCTATTTTCAGTTTTTCTCGTCAGTTGGAGGGTTTACCTGGTCTGTGCTCTATTAACAGGTCACTCATGCATGTCATTATTTGCAGCTCGCTTGTCACTTATTAATGCTGCCTAATTGCTCCTCTATATGATACCGAGCTTCATTTTTGTCGAGTGAGCTGTTTGTTCTCCCTCACTGGCTACCGCTTCACCAGAATTATGGCGCCAATACAGTTATGACCCTGCTATATCCGCCATTTTAACTCAACGCATCCCTTTTTTGCTGAACTGCATGTCCCTACTTACTTCGTTTTTTGGACTTATGGTTTTCCTGTAATGTGTGTGGCCACTGTTTTTCGCTTGCACCAACTACCACATATTTGAGGATGTGTTTTTCGCTTGCACCATTTAACACATATTTGAGGATGTATCTACGTATTCCAGTTTCTTTATAAGATTTCTGTATGGTTTTTCCTGATTTCCCATCCTCAGTTGCTTCATGTGCTGAATACATACATGTTTTGCTGACTGTCTGCTCTGTTGAGTACGAAATACATTTTTTCGACTACGCAGCTTATAGTAATTTTCTTTATATTGGCAAACTGCGCAAACCAAAGTTCGTCTTCATTTCTTCTAAGTCTCCTCAAGAGACGTCCACCTCAGTCTCTTCCAACATTTCTAGAACTGTGGACCAAATGGCTGGTCTGGCTCCACATCGTTCTTCTTCAACACAGTCAACATCAACTAAATCTTCTCCTCCCGAAGCTTCTTCTAAACGTCTGAAGAAGATCCTCCATCACCAGACAAACTATCCTCTCTAATCTCTATGGAGCTACTTCTAGAGGAGATACGCGCTTTGCCCCCTTTTGTTGAGGACACTAGCAAAGACATGCAACTTCTGAAAGAAAAACGGGCGTCTATGGATGCTAGGATCTCATCTGTAGAACAACAAGTTACGGAGTTACAATCCAACTCCCAGCGCATCTCTTCCCTGGAGTAATCGGTCCTCTCCCTCCACCAACATACCGAGGATTTAGAAAATAGGAATAGAAGGAATAATCTTCGTATTTATGGTCTACCAGAGTCTCTGGAAGGGGACGACCCTGTAACATTTTTCACCTCCTTCATTCTGAAACTGCTGGACATGCCTCCCACCACTTCTCTCAGCATCCAGAGAGCTCATAGACTTGGTCCACGTACATCTGATTCGCCAAAACCACGAGGAGTCATTCTTTTTCTGAAATTTACAGATCTCCTCTCAGTTCTTTCTGCAGCTAGATCCAAATGTCAAGTCGTCTGGATGGGACAGAGAGTGTTCCTCTCCCAAGATGTCTCTAATGCCACAGCATCCAGGAGAAAGGAGTTTCTGAGTCTTTGTGCACCTCCACGCTCTCTTGGTGCTTGTTTCATCCCTGTATTTTCAAGGTTACTCATCAAAATAAAACATGGACCTTTCAAAATCCTGGAGAACTTAAAAACTTTATTCATCTGCAATCTGGTGGTGCCATGGATACTTCCACCTCTTCTTGTGGCTGATCGTATAATCTTCTATATTTGCTTATGTTGGTTTTTCTTCTTACGGAATTTCTTTTGTTGCTCTATATTCAAGTTTATCTTTAGATGTTTTGGATGCATTCTCATAATCTTACATAACCTAGGGTTCCCATAGATACTAACATATGTTTGTTTTTCATCTTATAGCACTTCTATTGTTATTATACATTTAGATTTGCCCTTCGGTCAATTCGTGTACTGTAGTGATCTCCTCACCACAGTTATATTGTCTTTTGGTATCATGTTTGTTTACTGAGTATCTTATAATGTGCGTCCCTATTGTTATTTTCCTATTGTCATTTACCATTTTTATATCCTTCATAGGTTTGTGCGGCTCTTTCTTTTGTCCCATGTGGCTCCTTTCCTGAAATATTTTGTCCCGGTGCGGTTTGGAGTCTCGCCCTTCAAGCGGTTCGTCTTGTTGAGTGTCGTCACTGCCCCATCTCCCTCTTGTATTTTCCTTTCAGGTATGTTATTATCAGTCATCGGTTTGGATATGTACTGTCTCTTCTTTTCTCTTCTTTTTCTCCTCCCCTCTATTCCTCTCCTTTCCCTTCTTCCTCTTCACTGGCTTCTTCCCTTTAATCTCTGGTTCTCTATAGCTATCATCCAGTGCTATTTTCTTACCATCACTTTCTGTATCTGTACAGCTTGCTTTTTCTCTTCCATACCTTACCCTATTCCTCTTTTTATTGTAGTTCTTTCTCCTTATTTCTCTTTACTCTTTCATCCATTTTTCGACTGTTTGTTTTGTATAATCTTTATTGCAATTTTTGCCTCTATTAAATTTATGCTCTATTCACATTCAGAGTTATTTCCTGGAATGTAAAAGGTTTTAATAATCCCATTGAATGGCAGAGAGTCCTTTCCTATTCAGCATCTTATAATCCTGATCTTGTCCTTTTACAAGAAACCCACCTTACTGAAATTGAATCCCTTAAATTAAAAAGACAGTGGGTTGGAACAGTTTTATTTTACCCTTCTACTAACAAAAAGAGCGGTGATGCTATTTTATGTCATAAAAAATTGAAATGTAAAGTTTTATTACAGGAACATGATGAAGACGGTAGATGAGTACTGGTTAAGTTGCTTATTAATTCTATTCCTTTAACTGTTTTTAATGTTATTGGTCCTATTCAGCCTGACTGTTCTTTTGGCCTCTAATTACAAACAATTGTATTCAACATAAAGATGATTTATTCATTTTAGGTGGAGATTGTAACCAGGTTGTGGATCCATTCCTTGATCGTAAATCCTCAGTACGCTTCTTTCCACATAAAAAACATAAACAATTTCTTGACACTATCTTGCAATCACTTCTTACTGACTCTTGGAGACTTTCTCATCCTGACACGTTGGATTATTCTTTTCTCTCTCCTCCTCATACATCTTTCTCTCATATGGATTACATTTTTCTCTCTCAAACTCTATCTCAAAACTTACTATCTTCTTCTATTGAACCAATTGTTATTTCGGACCATGCTCTTATTGTAACAGATCTTGATTTACTTCCACCGCATCCTAAGCCTTCTCGCTGGCGTTTTAATAGAGCTTCTCACTGATTCTAATTTCTCTTCTGCATTCCGTTCCTTTACTAAATACTTTTTTCTATTTAATTCTGATCCTAGTACCCCTCCTTATATCCTCTTGGATTCTTTCAAGGCTTCAGCAAAGGGATTCATTATTGACTTTGTATCCAGGAAAAAGAAACAATTTCTTCAGAAGCGTAAAACTTCTCTAGCACATATAAAATCTCTGGAACATAAATTCTATACTTCACCATATAAACATTTGTCACCAGATCTTCTGCGAGCAAAATTAGAATGTAACAAATTTTCTAATGATAATGCATCCTCAATTCTTCTTCGTAGTAGTGCTCATTATTATGGTGGTCGTAACAAATCTGGGAAGCTCCTGCTAACTATCTTAAATCTCGTAAAGAACGTACTTTTATAGAATCCATTCACTCTCCTAATAATTCTCTTTTACATAAAGATAAAGAAATATTGGATCAATTCCAACAGTTTTATCAACAGCTTTACACCCCAGAATTGCCTCCCTCTCCTACTCTTACTCAGAATTACTTTGACAAACTTCCTACACCTTCCAATTCTCATCTTAACTTTCCAGCCCTTGACCTTGATCTTTCATTACATGAGCTCTCCGTGGCTTTGTCATCTCTTACTAAGGGTATAACACCTGGATCTGATGGTTTTCCTGTTGAATTTTATTTACATTTCTCTGATCTTTTATTACCCAAACTTTTATCGCTCTTTCGTTCCTTTTATTCTTCTGGTAAAGCTGAGGGTACATTTCAAGATCCCACCATTTGTCTTATCCCAAAGGATGGTCGTGATCCTAAATTTTGTAAAAATTATCGGCTGATCTCTTTAGTTAATGTGGATTATAAATTGTTTGACAAATTACTCGCATTACGCTTAGATCCTCTTATTCCGTATCTTATTGGTAAGGAAAAATGTGGCTTTGTAAAGGGTAGACTCACTTCCGATAACTCTCGTCTTTTTCTTAATGTTTAAAATAAAGCCCCATTTCTTTCAGCTGAAACTTGACATCCTCCTGTTCATATCTAATCCAAAAGTATCTATTCCCCCTTTACTTTCTGAATTTGAATCCTTCTCTTTAGTTTCAGGCTACAAGATAAATTCTGATAAAACTGATATTCTTTCCTTAACCAAAACTTGACGTCCCCATTTTTTCTCCTCAACTGGTTTCGCTTGGAATAACACAAAGATTAAATATCTGGGCATATGGTTTTCCAATTCCATTTCTTCTTCAATTAAATTAAACATGTCCGCAGTTTGTCCCGTATTGATCAATTGTTTTCCTCTTGGAATGCTCTTTTCCTTTCCTGGTGGGGAAGATTGGACTCTATTAAAATGATGATAGCTCCTATTCTAATTTACACTTTTTCCATGTTACCTGTTCATATCCCTGCCCTTTATTTTAAACGTATCGATTACTCCCTCTCAAAGTTCCTTTGGAAAAATAAAAAATCTAGAATTTCTCTTGTGGCTCTTTGCAAACCTAAACTTAATGGAGGGGTTAAATTTCCAGACTTTCGCCTTTATCATAAATCTTTTTCTCTATGACAGGCAGCACAATGGCTTTCTTCTGAACCTTCTACCTTTACTCCTCTTTGGCTCATTATTGAACAAACTCTCTTACTACCTTTCTCTTTCAGTGAAGTAATACGTTTCTCTTCTAGATCTCCCTTTACATTATCTCTCTTATTTAAACACGCCTCCTCTCTCTTAAAACCTTTGGTTCTCCCACACGATATGACACGGGAATCATTTTTAAATACCCTCATCTGGTATAATTCTCTTATCCTTTTAAACGACAGGCCCATATCTTGGACCTCTTGGAGATCAAAAGGCATCATATGGGTTAATCATCTATTTGATGGATTGCTCCTTGCTCCTTTCCCCAATTTCAACTTTTATTCAAATGTCTGCGTTCTTTCTTGCACAAATTTACTACTCTTATGGCAATAATTCTTGATCGTTATTATTCTCTTCCCTCTTCAACATTATCATCTCCTCAATCCCCTCTTCTTACTATCCTTGCCACTCTTCCCAAGGCATCCCTTATTTATAGATTCTTCTCTTCTCCTAATCCAGATAGTGCTAGGACTAAAGTGGAGCTTGCTTGGGAAGCGGATTTAGACTGTGCTTGGCCCGTTGCACTTTGGGATAAAATCTGGTCCAGGTCTCTAAAAATCTCTCGCTCTCCTTCTCTTACTCAATCTTTATTCTATTTATATCATCGTCTCTATCTTTCTCCTCTTGCTTTGTCTCGCTTCATATCTTCCTTTGATCCTACGTGCTTGACCTGTGGTGCTTTGCATGCAGACCTTTGACATCTGTTCTTTTTCTGCCCTGTTGTTTCCATCTTTTGAGACAAGGTTTGGTCATACCTCTCTCACATTTTTTCGCTTTCTATTCCATACACCACCAACATTCTCTTTCTGGGCAGCCTTTCTGACTCTTTGGAACTTCCTCCACATTTCCATGGTCTCTTTGATCTCATGCTTGCTCTTGCATTCCAACATATCTCTTCCAATTGGAAATCCCTTACCAACATTTCCATACAAGGCTGGTGGAACACTCTATATCATTTTCACAGACTTGATGTTGCCTTCGCCTCTTCATGCAAACCAATGTGCAACACTGATCTTTACTGGTTACCCCTCACCTTATACCTAGATCGATTGACTTTGAAACTGCCTATTTCTATCCACTCAGAGAATTTTAAACCACCCTGAAGGATTCTCAATCTCTCCTTCTATTTTGTTATCTTTTTTATGCTGTTTTATTTCGTCTTAGAATTGTACCATTTGCTCAAACGCCGTAATTATCCTTCGCATTATATATTCTGTACTGCTATTGTCTTCTCTCCCTCCCCCTTTCTTTCCCTTACCTTCTCTCTTTAAAAAAACCCATAAAATGCTTTTTCATTTCCATTCACTGACATTAGCATTCACTATTTTATGCCATGTGTAATTTTTGATCTTGTTGTTTTTTCTGCTTATGTCTTTGTTTGCTTATAATCTTCTTCAATAAAGCTTTTCAAACAGAAAAAAAGAACTAATGGGCATCTTGCCACCCCTTTATTGATACCTAAACTACAGCTTGATTATCTGACCATAGCGTCAGCTTCATGTTGGTTAGCCTTGCTTTCCATATTGTCAGCACCACAATGCTTGGGAAGAACTCTAGGACTGAGATGTTCTTAGTTATCCCTGCAGCTGCCCAGCTAGGGGTCCACCTTTGAGCACAGTACATGTCCATAACACTGCGCAAAAGCCTATGCTTCCTGCTGCATCTCTGTAAAGGGATAGCTCTCTGTCCGAGACCCATCCTTCCCTCCAAATGAGCACCCCGTTGAAGTCTTGTAGGAACGAAAGTCAGTTCTCCAGATCATGTTTTGCCCCTGAGCTTAATCTGATGTGGTGATGTTTGTTTCTCAGACCTTTTGTCAGTTGGGTCAGCATTTCTGTGAATACCCTCCCCACTGGGATAACCATTGCTGCAAAATTCAGTTTACCTATTGGCTCCTGTAGCTCGCTCAGTGTGGCTTTCAACTTCCTTATTAGTGCCATGACGTTTTATTTGATGTCTTGGACCATATCTAAAGGAATTTTTGGTGTCCACCTTGGAGTCCAGCCTTATCCCCAAGAAAACGATTTTGGTAGGTGGCCCTACAGTTTTGCCCGAAGCCAGTGGCATGCCTAACTCTGCCACTCGTTGCCAGAATGCGTTAAGTAGGTCCCCACACTCTCCACCACCTCCAGTTTACCCACAAACAGGAATTCATCCAGGTAGTAACGCTTGCCTCCCTCAGGGTGTCTTTTATGCTGTGTCCATTCAAGGAACGTATTGCATTTCTCAAAATATGTGTAAGATATTGAACAGGCATGGGAAACGCTTTTTCAAAGTACAGCTCCCCATCAAATTAAAAACCCAGGAGATGAAAGATTTCAGGGTGGACTGGCAATAGCCAAAAGGCGGACCCTATGTCTGTTGTCACCATCAAAGCCCCCCGCCCAACTGCGCACACCAAATCAACCCCATCTTCCACTGAAACATACCCTACGGTGAAGTCCTGAGGGTTGATCTTATCATTAAACAATTCTCTTTAGGGAAACAACAAATGATGAATGAGCCTGTATTGTCCCTGCTCCTTCTTGGGTACTACTCCAAGTGGGGAGACCACCAAACCAGCTGGCCTCCCAAAGCCTAGGGGACCTTCTATTCTGTCCAAATCTTTTTCCTTCAATATTTTCTTGCGCACTATTTCTGGGTGGAGAAGTGCTCAGCACAGGTTCTTGGATCTGCCTGACTTGACTAGCTCCATTACTGGAATTCTGAAACCTCTTTTAAATCCTTCACATAATAATTATGCGTCTGCCTTGTTGTCATATTGATTAACTAGCAGCCTTAATCTGTGAGTAATGATAGGGGAACATGGTAGCTGAAAGACCACCCAATCCCGCTCCAGCCTTCTTAACTCCTGAGCTACTTTTTCTTGTCTTCTCTTTCTTTTCTTTTCTCTTCTGCTTCTGCCTTTCTGGCAGTCAACTGCTGGGTATCGCCCAGCAGGTTGAGCACACATGCCTAATCTTACAGGACAGGCCCCAGGTGCACTCGTCCCTGTCGTATTAGTATCATACCACTGTGGATCTCTTGCTTTCTTTCCTTTCCCCCAGCAGCCAAATGGATCCACTGAAGCTGGTGCCACCTTGCCACTGATGGAAAAAGAAGCCTGTTGACTTGAGGCAGCTTTCTGACTGCTCACAGGGGCCCAATACTGCATACCCAGAAGAAATCCACTAAGCCACAGGCATATGCCCGCAATGTACCCAGGTGCCCAGAGTCGTGTTGCCGCACCCAGCAGTGATCCTCTGCCAGCACTGTGCATGCCCGTTGAGTTGCAAACTCTGGTCCTACCATGGTGGTGAAGCAGGCTGACTTACAAATGGGTCGTGTATCCTCCAGCAAACGGGAGGACCTGCAGAATGAAACCGGCCCAGCTGGGTTGGGAACGAGTGGTAGTCTTCCCGCAATCGAGTACCGCTGCCTCCGATGAGTCACAGTGTTCCTCCTCTCTTTTGATGATCCTGTGGCACCGTCCCAGCATAAACAGTGTTTGGGTACAGGCGATTCTCCTTTAATAGGGCCCTGATGCCCAACAGGCACATTCCAAATGCTGCAAGACCACCCCTCACCCATCCACCAATTGGCCAGCAAGTTGTTCGCCACTCCTTGCACTTTTGGCAGTCTTTCCACCCACACACCACAGTTCCTGGGCCTTGGCACCGTTTACCATGGCAGCCCCTCTAATCCCTTCTGGATGCGGGCCTCTAGTAATACAAGCTGATCGCTCACTCTCACAGGGGCAAATAACTCTTAATTTGTCAAACCATGTCTAAAGGGACATTAAATGGAACCAGCATGTCCAAGCTTAATGATTCAGGCTTATGCATGGGGTGCATGCCCAACCTCCTCTAGCCTGATCTTAGTACTCCTTGAGTAATGATCTAACTATAATAACATTTATATTAGGGACACTATTCAGCCGGGAGGGCGATGTTGGCACGGTCAGACAGGGACTGAAAACTGCTGCAAGCACCAAGATAAAAGTGGCTCTCATTTGTGAATTAGATAGCTAAAAAAGTGGCCCATGTTTGCATATTGGGGCAGCTTTAAATTTATAAAGACATGCTGTTTAAGGGTTTTGCAAGGTATGGAAAACTGCATGGATTTGAGCTTGCTACATGCAATGTTTGTTTTAATATCAGAAAAATTAACAGTATAAACTGGCCCAGAAGTCGATAAAATAGGATTAGAAACAGCTGGAAAAGTGACCCACACAATGACCTTTCGGACTAGCCCGTCAGGCACTGCCTGACTGTCCTATAGGTCAGCCCAACCCTGATTGCTGGTGTCAGCCATTCAGGTTACCTTAAAAAGTGGGATTTTAGTGTTTTCCATAATTTGGAATAGAGAGTCTAAGATGAGCAGGAATGGCGTTCCAAACAGATGGTCCACATACTAAAAACGTCTGCATCCTGTACACTGGAGTTTGACATGGGGAATGTAGAGTTTTTGGATTTGCCTACTAGACAGCGCATGTGCTGTCTATTGCAAGAAGGATTATTAACTGGTGATGAGTTTAGAGCATGCCGATTGCTGACCATCGGTTGGTTTCATTATCACTCTCATTGCTTGCTTCCTATTTGTTAGCCTGTGTTTGTCCCTTCCTTGGAGCATAAACACATTATTTTGTATACTTCCTCTGCTCATTTCTCAGGTGCTACTTTTTTCTTTTTGTTTAAACACTCTATAAGAGTACATGTGTTTTCCATCTGACTTCGCACGTTTTAGTTCTTGGCTACGAGACAGCTTTAAGCCGCCCTTAAGGGAACGCCTATTATGGGCCATAGTGCTAAGTGGGATGAAAAAAGTGACGGGGGCCTATATAACTGAGGGCATGGCTTTAAAAATGAACTACAATTCGATGTTGTACAAAGCATGTTGCCTGACCAATGTTTTGGTGTCCTTTGTAGGTCTCGACCTGCCAAAGCGCTTGGGTATTGCAGCTCGAGACACATAGAGGTGTATCAGGAAAGCTTACCAAGAGGGCTTTGGCAGGCGGATTACGCACAGTGCATGTTCTCCGTGCATGCGCTTGCCATTTGCTCCCCGAGCCTCGGCATGTGCCTCGCATCATCGCATCAGACCCGCCACAGCAATGCAGAGAGCTTCAGATTTCAAAGGAATGCTCTCTCCCGCCCCCCTCTGCGTAATGCCAGAGCTTGCTACTTCACGCGCTCCGCAGAATCAGCCCTCCTCCGAAGACTTGTTTTACATTTACAGTCGCACTGCTAATTACTTCATTCATGAACAAACTTTCAGAATCTGTTTGGTTGCTGGCAGCCCCTGTGGTTCGGAATTGCCTCGGAGCACGCCCTGGGTCTTGCCAAGCTGGTTACTTCCCGTTTGGAGGTCCTTCAGTACAATGCTTTTTCCCCAAAAAATGTTTTTGGGGTCAAAATGTCGACATTTCAACCCTTGTGGCCGTGACCGAAAACTTCTCCACATTCAGATAAACACAGCATTCATAAAGTGTATCTAATGACTTGTGGCCGTATTAGAAAGAATATTGTCAGACGGTCGTAATCTGAAATCATTTTATACACTATATATGATTTCACTCGTAATTCTTATTCTTCTCTGATCTATCCAGGAGTGCCCCTATCTACACCTACTTTCCACTCACTGTGGAGCTTCTGTGTTACATGAATAATGTGTCTAAGAAAGTGATTTATCTTGTATAAACAACCTTGATATTCATATCCGAGTGTTTTTTTTAGATTTGTGATATCGGGCACTAAGTTATACCAAACTTGAAGAATTCCTTGGGACCTACTGTTTTGTTGTATCTTTGTTTTATGGCCCTTCGATACTTTAAAAAAAAATCTCTTTATTGGAAAGAAAAAGCTTGTCCTTACAAAAGTGAGCACAATAGATCTCAAATTCATTAGGTCCTGGGTTACAAATGATCTTGCTTGTGCACTCTCTCTCTCACACACTCTCTCTCTCACACACTCTCTCTCTTACACACTCTCTCTCTTACACACTCTCTCTCTTACAAACTCTCTCTCTTACTCTCTCTCTTACACACTCTCACTCTCTCTCTTACACACTCTCTTACACGCTCTCTCTCTTACACACTCTCTCACTACCTCTCTCTCTCTCCCTCACTACCTCACACTCTCTCCCTCACTACCTCACTCTCTCTCCCTACCTCACTCTCTCTCTCTACCTCACTCACACACTCTCTCTCTCTCTCTCACACTCTCTCTCTCACACACTCTCTCTCCCATCCAACTCAACCCTCCAACTCCAACATCCAAATACACCCTACAAATCCACCCTCCAACTACAACACCAGCCTCCAAATCCACCCTCCTAATCCAAATCCACCCTCCAAATCCACCCGCAAACTACAACTATAGACTCCAACTCCACCCTCAAAATCCAACTCCACCATCCAACTCCAACCTCCAAATCCACCCTCCAAATCCACCCTCCAACACAACCCTCCAAATACACACTACAACTCCACCCTCCAACTCCACCCTCCAACACAACCCTCCAAATGCACTCTCCAACTCCACCCTCCAACTCCACCATCAAACTCCACCATCAAACTCCACCATCAAACTACACCATCAAACTCCATCAAACTACACCATCAAACCACATCATCAAACTACACCATCAAACTCCACCATCCAAATCAAAATCCTACATACAATTCCAAATCCACCTCCAAATCCAACTCCACCATCCAACTCCACCCTCAAACTACACCCTCCATCTCCACCCTCCAAATCCACCCTCCAAATCATCCCTCCAACTCCACCCTCCAAATCCACCCTCCAACTCCACCCTCCATCTCCACCCTCCAACTCCACCGTCCAACTCCACCCTCCAACTTCACCCTCCAACCCCAACCTCCAACTCCAACCTCCAACTCCACCCTCAAAATCCACCCTCGAAATCAAAAGCCAACTCCACCCTCCAACTCAAAAGCCAACTCCACCCTCCAACTCCACCCTCCAACTTCAAACCATTGTTGTTTGTAATATCAATACATGTAAGTCACATAAATACAACCCATATTGCATTACAAATGCTATAGGTGTCACATTTGCAAAAGTTAAAAAAAAAATAAAAAAAAAGTTATAACTATTAGCGTTGTAAATGACAAAGCAATTAATTTCACTATTTTTCACAACAAAACATTAAAATAAAACTGGTCATTTACAATAGCAATAGCTCAAACTTTCTGAATGAGAAACATATTGCATTGCATTTTAACTCCTGTTAACTTCTGCTGATCTGATGCTCACTTTCACCACACCTCCTTCTCTAACTCCCTATTCTATTCTCTTCTCCTGTGCTGATCTACTGCTCTCTTCCACCCCTCCTCCTTCTTTAACTCCCTGTTCTCTTCTGCTGTGCTGATCTGTTCCTCTCTTCCAACAAACTCCTTCTCTAACTCCCTGTTCTCTTCTCTTCTCCCGCGCAGAACTGCTGATCTCTTCTACCCTGCCTCCTTCTCTAACTCCATGTTCTCTTCTCATGTGCTGATCTGCTGCTCTCTTCCAACCTGCCTCCTTCTTTAACTCCCTATTTTCTTCTCCTACGCTAATCTGCTGTTCTCCAGAGCTGATCCAGCTCTCTTAAACCCGCCTCCTTCTCTACCTCCCTGTTCTCTTCTCCCGTCCTGTTCTGCTGCTCTCTTCAACAACACCTCCTTCTTTAACTCCATGTTCTCTTCGCCTGTGCTAATCTGCTGCTCTCTTCCACCCACCTCTTTCTGTAACTCCCTGTTCTCTTCTGCTGTGCCGATCTGCTGCTCTCTTCCACCCACCTCCTTCTCTAACTCCCTGTTCTCTTCTGCTGTGCTGATCTGCTGCTCTCTTCCACCCACCTCCTTCTCTAACTCCCTGTTCTCTTATTTTAGCCCTCTGCTGACCTGCTGCTCTCTTCGACCCCGCCTCCTTCTTTAACTCCCTGTTCTCTTATGCTGATCTGCTGCTCTCTTCCACATCGCATCCTTCTCTAACTCACTGTTCTCTTCTCCTGTGCTAATCTGCTGCTCTCTTCCACCCCACCTCCTTCTTTACCTCCCTGTTCTCGTCTGCTTTGCTGATGTGCTCCTCTCTTCCACCCACCTCCTTCTCTAACTCCCTGTTCTCTTCTCTTATCCTGTGCTGATCTGCTGCTCTCTTCCACTCTGCCTCCTTCTCTAACTCACTGTTCTCTTCTACTGTGCTAATCTGCTGCTCTTTTCCACCGCCTCCTTCTTTAACTCACGGTTTTCTTCTCCTGTGCCGATCTGCTGTTCTCTTCCACCCCTCATCCTTTTTAACTCCCTGTTCTTATCCTGTGCTGATCTGCTGCTCGCTTCCACCCCAACTCCTTCTTTAACTCTCTGTTCTCTTCTCTTCTCTCGTGCTGATCTGCTGCTCTCTTCCACTCTGCCTCCTTCTCTAACTCACTGTTCTCTTCTCCTGTACTAATCTGCTGCTCTCTTCCACCCGCCTCCTTCTTTAACTCACTGTGTTCTTCTCCTGTGCTAAACTGCGGTTCTCTTCCACCCGCCTCTTTCTCTAACTCCCTGTTCTCTTCTCCTGTGCCGATCTACTGTTCTCTTCCACCCCGCATCCGTTTTAACTCCCTGTTCTCTTATACTGTGCTGATCTGCTGCTCTCTTCCACCCGCCTCCTTCTTTAACTCCAGGTTCTCTTCTGCTGTGCTGTTATGTTGCTCTGTTCCACCCACCTCCTTCTCCAACTCCCTAGTCTCTTCTCTTCTCCCGAGCTGAACTGATGCTCTCTTCCAACTGCCTTCTTCTCTAGCTCCCTGTTCTCTTCTCTTCTCCTGTGCTGATCTGCCGCTATCTTATACCCGCCTTCCTCTTTAACTCCCTGTTCTCTTCTCCTGTACTAATCTGCTGCTTTCTCCCAACCTCCTCAGTCTTTAACTCCCTGGTCTCTTCTCCTGTGCTGATCTGCTGCTCTCTTCCACCCCACCTCCTTTTTTAACTCCCTGGTCTCTTCTCTTCTGCTGTGCTGATCTGCTGCTCTCGTCCACCCCAAATCCTTCTTAAAATCCCGGTTTGCTTCTCTTCTCCTGTGCTGATCTGCTCCTCTCTTCCACCCCACCTCCTCCTTTAACTCCTTGTTTTTTTCTCCTGTGCTGATCTGCTGTTCCTTTCCACAACCTCCTTCTCTAAGGCCCTGTTCTCTTCTCACATACAGATCTGCTGCTCTTTTCCTCCAGCATCATTCACTAACTCCCTGTTCTCTTCTCCTGTGATAATCTTTAAGCTATCTTCCATCCGCCTACTTCTCTAACTTCCTGTTCTTTTCTCCCGTGCTGATCTGCTGTTCTCTTTCACTCGCCTCCTTCTCTAACTCCCTTTTCTCTTCTCCTGTGCTTATCTGCAGTTCTTTCACCCGCCTCCTTCTCTAACTCCCTTTTCTCTTCTCCTGTGCTAAACTGCTGTTCTCTTTCACCCGCCCCCTTCTCTAACTCACTGTTCTCTTCTCCTGTGCTAAACTGCTGTTCTCTTTCACTCGCCCCCTTCTCTAACTCACTGTTCTCTTCTCCTGTGCTAATGTTGTTCTCTTCCACCCGCTTCCTTACTTAACTCCCTGTTCTCTTCTCATGTGCTAATCTGCTGTTCTCTTCCACCCCGCCTCCTTCTTTAACTCTGTTTTTTTCTCCTGTGCTGATCTGCTGTTCTTTCACCCGCCTCCTTCTCTAACTCCCTTTTCTCTTCTCTCGTGCTGATCTGCTGTTCTCTTTCACCCGCCTCCTTCTCTAACTCCCTTTTTTCTTCTCTCGTGCTAATCTGCTGTTCTCTTCCACCCCACCTCCTTCTTTAAATCCCTGTTCTCTTCTCCTGTGCCGATCTGCTGTTCTCTTCCACTCCACATCCTTCTTTAACTCCATGTTCTCTTCACCTGTGCTGACCTGCTGCTCTCAAACACCCCGCCTCCTTCTTTAACTCTGTTCTTTTCTCCTGTGCTAATCTGCTGTTCTCTTCCAACCGCCTCCTTCTTTAACTCCCTGTTCTCTTCTCCTGTGCTGATCTGATGCACTCTTCCACCCCAACTCCTTCTTTAACTCCCTGTTCTCTTCTCTTCTTCTGTGCTGATCTGCTACTCTCTTCCACCCGCCTCCTTCTTTAACTCCATGTTCTATTCTCACGTGCTGATCTGCTGCTCTCTCCCAACCGCCTCATTCTCTAACTCCTTGTTGCCTTCTCCTGTGATAATCTTGTTGCTCTCTTCCATCCGCTTCCTTCTCTAACTCCCTTTTCTCTTCTCCGGTACTGATCTGCTGTTCTCTTTCACCCCGCCTCCTTCTGTAACTCCCTGCTCTCTTCTCCTGTGCTGATCTGCTATTCTATTCCACCCGCCTCCTTCTTTAACTCACTGTTCTCTTCTGCTGTGCTAATCTGCTGCTCTCTTCCACCTCACCTCCTTCTCTAACTCCCTGTTCTCTTCTCTTCTCCTGTGCTGATCTGCTGCTCTCTTCCACCCGACCTCCTTCTTTAACTCCCTGTTCTCTTTTGCTGTGCTGATCTGATGCTCTCTTCCACCCACCTCCTTCTCTAATTCCCTGTTCTCTTCTATTCTCCCGTACTAATCTACTGCTCTATTACACCGCCTCATTCTCTAACTCCCTGTTCTCTTCTCTTCTCCTGTGCCGATCTGCTGTTCTCTTCCACCCGCCTCCTTCTTTAACTCCCTGTTCTCTTCTCCTGTGCTGATCTGCTGCTCTCTTCCACCCCACCTCCTTCTTTAACTCCCTGTTCTCTTCACCTGTGCTGATCTGCTGCTCTCTAAAACCTGCCTCCTTCTCTAATTCCCTGTTCATTTCTCCTCCTTATAATATGCTGATCTGCTGCTCTCTTCCACATACATCCTTCTGTAACCGCACACACACATACATACAGCAACACACATACAACCACACACACACAACCACACACATCTATCCCCCTCACTCTATCTATCTCCCTCACTCTATCTATCGCCCTCACTCTATCGCCCTCACTCTATCTATCGCTCTCACTCTATCGCCCTCACTCTATCTATCGCCTTCACTCTATCTATCGCCCTCACTCTATCGCCCTCACTCTATAGATTTATCGCCCACACTCTATAGATCTATCGCCCTCACTCTATCTATCTATCACCCTCACTCTATCTATCTTTCCCCCTCCCTCTAGATATCTATCGTCCTCACTCTATCTATCTATCGCACAACAACAGCATCACTCAGGGGCACCACAGCATCACTCAGGGGCACCACAACATCACTCAGGGGCACCACCACATCACTATGCGCTACCACAGCATCACTGAACGCCACAGCATCCCTTGTCGCCACCACAACATCACTCAGCGTCACCACAGTATCAATCTGTGCAAACATTCAACAACTGGTTCAAATATGTTCTCTCAATGTTTCAAGCTTTATTACAAATGTCACAAAAAATGTTGATATTTCCCTTCTGTTCTTATATTTTAGTCACAATAAAATACACTGAACATAATCTTCACAAAAGTTAATTACAAAAGTTTAAGCTATTGCCATTATAAATTACAATAACTTTTATTTAAGTATTCATTGTTTTTTTTTAAAAACTTTGTTATTTGTAAAATCAATACTTCTAAGTCACGTAAATACAAAACATGTTGCATTAAAAATGCTATAGGTGTAACATTGAATACATCAAATAGAGGGACGAGGAAAGGTTGTCCTATCTGTTCCCCGGAACTCAGTAGAGATTATCAAAATTGGATAGGACACTTGTTACCACTTATACCAAGAGAAATATATTGTGAAACCCTCATAAACGTTGTGTATAACGAGAAGCGGTATATCTTGTTCTCCGCCCCACACAAACGTTTTGGCAGCAATCATCGGGTTTGACAAAATTGTGTATTGCCTAGCCTCGCCCGAGGCTTTCTCTGGTTTTTTTCGTGGCAGTCTCCAGAGATAAAAAATTCGAATAACCCCAACAGAAAAGGGCACAAAAAGGATAAAATAGTTTCCAGCCGATTAAGATACTCTTTTTTATTAGTATCGGTGGACAACTAGTTTAAAAGAAGTTGGTATGCTCGCTGGAAAATTAGGAATCCATAGCATATATTAGTAGTATTGACAAAACGTCGACATGTTTCTGCTCTGTTGGCCCGTGGGTCTAAGAGCATTCATCAGGACAAAGACAACAATAAACAGAGATCTACCTATCACTATTTGTGATGTAGGGGGGTAGAGGTGTAATTTACAATCTTACCCTTGTGAGGTTCTATGTAGTCACCTGTAAATTTGAAGAAAAAGGTTGGGGTCACTAGTGGCATTTTACCAAAGTGCGGTTTAAAATTGGAAAGAAATGGAAAAACATTGTACCATTTTCATGCAAGCTCAATTGTGGCATACTGTTTTAGGAAATTGAGAACAATAAGGACATATTGGCGAGTAAATGGTGGCGACTTGTTGCGACATGTAAATTGCAAGGAGTGTGACATACCTCTAAATCAGGTGAACTTGAGTATGCGAACCTGATAGAAAAACGGGAATGGTAAGTGTTCGGCACATTTACGTAATGGTAAGGAAGTCCGTCATACCCCATGTGAGGTCTTACCTTAATTGTGTTTAAAAAAGGTTCCCTCAGGAGGTCCCAGGCTATAACAGTATCAGAGAAACAAGGTATTAGTCACTCTGGTACTATAAGGTGTGGATGAGCGAGGGCGGTGGAGGGACGACTTACCCGCAGCGGAAATGTGTTCCGCGTCTTGTGCTGGCTCTGCCTCCTGGACGCCAAGAGCACGTTTCCAATGGCGTTTTAGCTACGCTGATCATAGAGATAGAAATGAGACTTTTGTATACAAACGAAGAACAACTTCAAAGGTAATTATTGAAAATTTTGTATGCCTAATAAGTAATTATAGGTTATCTACATCATGGTCTCATGATTATTAAGGCACTAAATCAAAGAAAATTATATTTAAAATCTTTTGTAAAAGATACGGACTGTACCTGTTCCTTGGGGAGTACATTTGTAGACAGGATGAACTTAGAATCTCATAGGCTTATGAGTGTCAGAGCACTAAGTGGACTCTAAATTTTCAGATTAACAAACAGCTAGTATCAGCGTGCGAAGTGGTGCCAGCAAATATCATCATTTAGACCATATTTATTAGTCTTAAGGCGGTCCACCCAGCGTTGTTCTTTTTCGTACAACACCTTTTCAACGTTGGGTGTATTGTCTTGAACTTTTTCTATAACTGTCCACTTCAGGTCTTCAATACTATGTTTTTGTTCGATGAAATGTGCACATAGTTTGGTTGTGTTCTTTTTTAAGCGTATATTGCTTTTGTGCTCACCTATGCGCAGTTTAACCTTTCTGCAGGTCATACCGATGTATTTTTTGTCACATGGACATGTCACCATGTAGATCACATGGGAAGAGTTGCAGTTGCTGTGTTGTCGCTGGGTCCATGTGAATGTTGGTGACAATTGCAATGTTTTAGAAATGGATGTAGAAGTACAAGCTGTGCACGAACCGCATGGGTAGTGGCCTGACACTGGAGCCATATTTATGTTTCTGATCTGATTCGTTGGATTTCTCTGTTTTGGACGGGTATGAACCAGCATGTCACGTAGGTTTTTTGTACGTCTATTCGCAAAACAGGGTTTTGGCCAGTTGAATTTGCCAGTATTTACAATATGCCAATTCTTACTGATCAGTTTGTTGACCTGGTATGTTGCAGGGCCAAATGTGGTCACACAGGTTACGAGGTCCTTATTTTCAGTTTTTTCAAAAGATGTTAGAAGGTTTTCCCTCGGCTGGTTCTGGGCTCTTTTTTGGCATTTTGATATTGTGCTATTTTTGTAGTGTCTTTGTTGTAATCTGATACTCAGGGCTCGTGATTGTGTTTGATAATCCTTTTTTTGACTGCAGTTCCTTTTTAAGCGCAAAAATTGGCTGTAAGGTAGGTTGTCTCTGAGCGGTTGAGGATGATAACTTTTGTAGGACAACAAGCTATTTTTGGCAGTCGGTTTTCTGAAGGTTTTTGTCTCGATTTTGTTGTTCTCTGAAAAGATCGTTAGATCTAGGAAGTCAATACTTTCCTTATCAGCTGTGTATGTGAATCTCAACCAGGGATCACGTGTGTTAAGCCAGTCGACAAAAGTTTTCAGATCTTGATTATTGAGCCAAATCAAGAAGACGTCGTCTATATAACGTTTCCAGTAAATGATACTGGAAACGTATGGGTTGGCAGTTGTGAGTACATGATGAGTTTCAAAGTTACTGACGTAGAGTCCGGCCACCGATGGCGCAAAGGCACTGCCCATGGAGTTCCCATGGCTCTGTAAAAACAATTGGTTTTCGAATTCGAAATAGGTGTAACATTGTCAAAAATAAAAGTATTAGCATTGTAAATGACAAAGCTATTAAATTCACAATTTTCAAAAATAACACATAAATAACAAATGTGTCATGTACAAGACAAATAACTCAAACTTTCCTAATGCGATACCTATTGCATTGCAAATGCTTGTTTCACTTTTCTGCTATTGCAAACAAAGATATGCCTAAAACAAGTCAGACCTAATGGCTTTGTAAGTGTGTGTTAGCAGTTTGATATAAATGAGTAACAACAGTGATGTTGTTGTAAATAATTAGAACTAATAATTAAAGATGGTACATGTGTGACAATTAATATACATGCACTTGCGACAGGACAGAATTGGATGAGTATGCAATCTCAAACCTTTTATGGTCCACTGACTCACATTACCTGTAGCCTCTATTCCAGGTATCTTAATGTACCACATTATGAGCACCCTCTCTCAATCAGAACTCGCCCGGAGATCTAACTTCGACTCAGCTCTGATGTAGTATACAAGCATTGGAAACCCCGATAGCTCAGCTCTTTAGAGCAGAGACCTCCTGGCTTTGTCAATATTCAATAAAGTCAATTACAATGCAAAATTGCACTAAAGCAAAGAGAGGTTCAAATTCAAAGTCTTTACTTACATCAAATATGCACTGTAGCCACACTGACATGTTGCTAAAACCTTTAGGGTTTGTCAATTCTTGTTTCGTGTGACTCTAAAGTAAATGGGGAGATGGTAGGGAGCAATGAGGAAAACTAGGTAATGAAGGCCCTGATTGTTTTGGGAAGGTGGGGTACAGGTGCATCTGCAGTCGCGGCCGGCATGGCTCACGGGTTGGGGGGAGGCGTCAGGGGCTTGGGGCCGTCCTGGGGGCAGGGAGTCGCTGGTCGTGCGGAGTTAATGTAATAATAATAAAATGAAACTTTCCTTTCCGCCAGCGGGGTCCTGTGTCTTCTCTGCTCCAGTGATCCTGTCTCTGGCAGGAACAGAAAGCAGAAAGCCAGGCTCCCTCCCCTAAGCTAATCACAACGCTGCAAGCAGCGTTGTGATTGGTTGGCTCGCCGCCCAGCCAAGGACGTATGGGGAGGCCATGTTCTCCATGCAGGCTGCAAGAAGGGCAGAGTGCGCATTACTGGTTTGAGCAGCTCCTGGGGCAGACCAAACAGTCTTTGCGCACTCAGGAGTGGACAGGCACACCACTCCTTCACTGCTCGCACCGCAGTCCCGCCCACCCGCAACCAAACATAAAATGGTAATAACTGAACGTTAGCAGTGGGACTACGCTCCTCCGCCCTAATGGAGGAGCTGCCTTTGTGCATCTGTTTCCCAAACTTAATTTGATTCATCGGCCTGATAGATTTGGGGGCACTCTCCCTTTTAAGCAATAAGAAAAGGACAATTTGCAATTCCTCTTTTATGAGAGCAATCACTAACATCTCCATATTACCGCTGTTATTCAGAGCGTGTGACTCCTGGGAGCAGTGCCTCTCCCCCATTCCTGGGAGTTAAGAGTTCTAAATATTAGGGCAAGCATGACTTCAATGTGCTATGTGACACCAGTGGCCACAATATTCACAAGTGCTTTATGTTGGGCATGTTTGATGTATATAACTGAGGGGCCATCAAATAGTGATTGCTTCTAGTATGGTGTGTAAATTTCGGTATACAGTCAAAATATCGAGTTTTTAATATCGAGTTACATTAATATCAAGTTAAAAATATAGAATGGACACAATATTGAATGGACAGAATATAGACTACAAAAATATCGAATAGAATAGCATAAACATCGAATCAAAAAATATAGAATGGGCAAAATATCGAATGGACAGAATATAGACAACAAAAATATAGAATGACAGAACATAGACAGCAAAAATATCCAATTTGAGGTAAGTTAATATTATTTTTTAAAGTATTTTTTATGTTAGTATATGTGTGAAAAGTGAATATTTATTTTATAATTTATTTTAATTATTTAATTTTATGGTATTTAATTTTTGCGTAATATAATTCTGTAGCGGGTTGTGGGTTTATAGGGGAATAGGGTGGGAAGTAATTTAATTATAATTAATTAAATATGTTCATTTATTTATTGGTATTTATTTAGAATTAATTGTTAATTGATAATTAATTGGTAATTAAATAAAATATAATTGTTAATTATTTTAATTAATTGATTAATTGATAATTATGTTAATTTTATTAATGTATTTTCTGTAGCGGGTTGTGGGTTTATAGGGGAATAGGGCGGGAAGTGATTTAATTATAATTAATTAAATATGTTAATTTATTTATTGGTATTTATTTAGAATTAATTGTTAATTGATAATTAATTGGTAATTAATTAAAATATAATTGTTAAATATTTTAATTAATTGATTATTGATAATTATGTTAATTTTATTAATGTATTTTCTGTAGCGGGTTGTGGGTTTATAGGGGAATAGGGTGGGAAGTAATGTAAATTTAATTATTTAAATGTTTAAATGTATTTATTGGTATTTATTTTGAATTAATTGATATTTAAATGTTTAATTGGTAATTAATATAAATATAATTGGTAATTCATTTTAATTAATTGATTAATTGATAATTATGTAAATTGTATTAATGTTTTTTCTGTAGTGAGTTGTGGGTTTATAGGGGAATAGGGTGGGAAGTAAATTAATTATAATTAATTACATTTTTAAATTTATTTTTTGGTATTTATTTGGAATTAATTGATATATAAATTGTTAATTGGTAATTAATTAAAATATGATTGCTATTTAATTTTAATTAATAGTTTAATTGTTAATTATATTAATTTATTTTCTGTAGTGGTTTGTGGGTTTATAGGGGAATAGGGTGGGAAGTAATTTAATTGTGAATGAATAAATATTGTTATTTCTTTATTGGTTTTGTTTTGTTGTAATTTTTAATACATTTTAAATTGTTAATTAATTAATTGTTAATTGGTAAATAATTTGTATTAATAGGTAATTATTTGTAATAACTATGTTTTTTGTATTTTTAATTGATTAATGATTGTATTATAAAAAATTGTTAATTATTGTTAATTATTTTGTATTTGCTATTAATATTTAATTTATTTTTATTCATATATGAAGTATTTACTTTCTCTACTGTTGCACTTTCTGGAGTGTGAATAGTAATTTTTACCCCTACGCTGTCCAACGCTTTCCCTACTGTTGCACTCTCTGGAGTGGGAATAGTAATTTTAACCCTCCCTATCCAACGCTTTCCCTACTGTTGCACTTTCTGGAGTCGGAATAATAATGTTTACCCCTACGCTATCCAATGCTTTCCCTACTGTTGCACTCTTTAGAGTGGGAATAGTAATTTTCACCCCTACGCTATCCAACTCTTTGCCTACTGTTGCACTCTGTGGAGTGGGAATAGTAATTTTTACACCTACGCTATCCAACGCTTTCCCTACTGTTGCACTTTCTGGACTGGGAATAGTAATTTTTACCCCTAGGCTATCCAACACTTTCCCTACTGTTGTACTCTCTGGAGTGGGAATAGTAATTGTTACCCCTACGCTATCCAACACTTTCTATACATTTGCACTCTGTGGAGTGAGAATAGTAATTTTTACCCCTACGCTATCCAACGCTTTCCCTACTGTTGCACTCTCTGGAGTGGGAATAGTAATTTTAACCCTCCCGCTATCCAACGCTTTCCCTACTGTTGCACTCTTTGGAGTGGGAATAGTAATATTTACCCCTACGCTATCCAACACTTTCCCTACTGTTGCACTCACTGGAGTGGGAATAGTAATTTTTTACTCCTACGCTATCCAACGCTTTCCCTACTGTTGCACTCTCTGGAGTGGGAATAGTTATTTTAAACCTGCCGCTTTGCAAAGCTTTTCCTACTGTTGCACTTTCTGGAGTGGGAATAGTAATTTTTACCCCTACGCTATCCAATGCTTTCCCTACTGTTGTACTCTTTGGCGTGGGAATAGTAATTTTTACCCCTACGCTATCCAACGCTTTGCCTACTGTTGCACTCTGTGGAGTGGGAATAGTAATTTTTACCCCTACGCTATTCAACGCTTTTCCTACTGTTGCACTCTCTGGAGTAGGAATAGTAATTTTAACCCCTATGCTATCCAATACTTTCTATACTGTTGCACTCTCTGGAGTGGGAATAGTAATTTTTATCCCTACGCTATCCAACGCTTTTCCTACTGTTGCACTCTCTGAAGTGGGAATAGTAATTTTAACCCTCCCGCTATCCAACGCTTTGCCTACTGTCAAGTCAAGTCAAGTCAAGTCAAGTCAGAAAATGTATATAGCGCACTACATACCCAGAGGGTCTCAAGGCGCTTAGGAAGGGGAGGAGGATTACTTGTCAAATATCCACGTTTTAAGTTGCTTTCTGAATGCTAGGTGGTTCTGGGTAAGGCGAAGGTAAGTGGGGAGTGAGTTCCATGTTTTAGCAGCCAGGTATGAGAAGGATCTGCCTCCCATGGTGGTCTTGTTGATGCGAGGTACAGTGGCGAGGGCTTGGCTGGAAGAACGTAGTTGGCGGGAGGGGGTGTAGAAGGACAGTCTTGAGTTGAGGCATTCTGGTCCGATGTCGTAGAGTGATTTGTGTGCGTGGGTTAGCAGACGGAAAGTGATTCTCTTATTGACGGGTAGCCAGTGGAGGTCTTTCAGGTGACCAGAGATGTGTTCGTTGCGTGGGATGTCTAATATGATCCTGGCTGAGGCGTTTTGGATTCGTTGGAGTTTCTTCTGAAGTTTAGCGGTAGTACCTGCGTAGAGGGTGTTTCCGTAGTCCAGTCGGCTCGTGACCAGGGCATGGGTGACTGTTTTCCTGGTTTCGGTGGGGATCCAGCGAAATGTTTTTTTGAGCATGCGAAGAATGTTGAAGCAGGATGAGGATACGGCGCTGACTTGTCTGTTCATTGAAAGTGAGGAATCCAGGATAACGCCTAGGTTCCGTGCGTGGTCTGTCGGGATGGGTGCTTTTCTAAGGGCTTCCGGCCACCAAGAGTCGTCCCATGCAGAGGGGGATGTACCTAGGATGAGGACTTCTGTTTTATCTGAGTTCAGTTTCAGACGGCTGTGTTTCATCCATTCAGCAACTTCTTTCATTCCTTCGTGTAGGTTAGTTTTGGCGGTGTTGGGGTCCTTGGTGAGAGAAAGGATTAGTTGAGTGTCATCCGCGTAAGAGATAATGTTGAGGTTGTGTTGGCGGGCGATGGCCGCGAGGGGGCTCATGTATACGTTGAAGAGGGTGGGGCTGAGTGAAGATCCTTGTGGTACGCCGCAGATGACTTCAGTGGCCTCGGACTTGAATGGTGGGAGGCGGACTCTCTGGGTTCTTCCGGTGAGGAACGAGGTTATCCATTCAAGTGCTTTTCCTTGTATTCCGATGTTACTGAGGCGTTGTAAAAGGGTGCTGTGGCAGACTGTGTCGAATGCTGCAGAGAGGTCGAGGAGGATGAGGGCGACTGTGTCTCCATTGTCCAGTAGAGTTCGAATGTCGTCTGTTGCTGCGATGAGGGCGGTTTCGGTGCTGTGTTTTGCTCAGAAGCCAGATTGTGAGGAGTCGAGGGATTTGTTGGCTTCGAGGAAAGCGGCGAGCTGGTTGTTGACAGCTTTCTCGATTACTTTGGCCGGGAATGGAAGGAGTGAAATGGGGCGGTAATTTTTGAGTTCGGTGGGGTCCGCTGTGGGTTTTTTCAGAAGGGCGGTGAGTTCAGCGTGTTTCCAGTTTTCCGGGAAGGTGGCGGAGTTGAAGGAGCAGTTGATGACGTCTCGGAGGTGCGGTGCTATGACGGAGTCTGCTTTGTTGAAGATGTGGTGAGGACATGGGTCTGTGGGGGATCCTGAGTGGATGGAGTTCATCAGGCGGATGGTGTCCTCAGTGGAGATTGGCTTCCAGTCGTTAAGGGTGTTCGCGGGGGGGGAGTGTTCAGCATATGGTTGGGAGGGTTGGTCTCCGGGTTGGTTGTTGAAGCTGTTGTGGATGTCTGCAATCTTGTTGTGGAAGAATGAGGCTAGGGAGTCGCAGAGGGCTTGAGAGGGGGTGATGTCGTTGGAGTTGGCCGAGGGATTGGAAAATTCCTTGACGATGTTGAAAAGTTCCTTGCTGTTGTGGGCGTTGTTGTCAAGTCGATCCTTGAATGCTGTTTTCTTGGCCTTTCGGATTAGTTGGTGGTGAGTGCGAGTGGCGTTTTTGAAGGCGTCCTTGGTGCTGGTGGTTGGGTCTTTTTTCCAGGCCTTTTCAAGGGAGCGGCAGAGTTTCTTGGACTTCTTAAGATCATCGTTGAACCATGAGGCCTTCTTGTTGCCAGGTTTGCTTTGGCGTTTTTTCAGTGGTGCTAAGGTGTCGGCGGTGTTGGATAACCATAGGGTGAAGTTAGCGGCGGCTTGGTCTGGGTTAGAGGAGTGGGCTGGGGTGTTAAGAAGGAGCGATGAGGAGATCTGGTCGATGGTGATTTTGTTCCAGTTTCTTTGCAGAGTTGGTTGGGGGTGGTTGTTGGGTTTTGGCTTGTTGTAGGTGAAGTGAACGCAGCTGTGGTCAGTCCAGAGGAGATCCGTAGTGTGGTTGAAGGAGACATGATTGCTGGAGGTGAAGATGGGGTCGAGTGTGTGACCTGCGATGTGGGTGGGGGAAGTGACCAGTTGTTTAAGTCCGAGGTTGGCGAGGTTGTCCAAGAGGGTGGTGGTGTTGCGGTCGTTGATCTTTTCAAGGTGAAAGTTGAGGTCTCCCAGAAGGATGTATTCTTTGGAGGGGAGCGCGTGTGGAGTGATGAAGTCCGTGATGTCTTCACTGAATTTTGCGCGGGGTCCTGGTGGTCTGTAGAGGAGGGTGCCTCTGAGTGTGGTCTTGGGGTCGATGTGTATCTGGAAGTGAAGGTGTTCGGAGTTGGCGAGGTTGGCGTCAGAGCTGGTTGAGATGCGGATTGATTTCTTATGGACGATAGCGATTCCTCCTCCTGTGTGTCCGGTACGGTCCTTGCGTGTGATCTTATAATCTTCAGGGATGGCAATGGTGATGTCTGGGGCGGAGGAAGCGTTCATCCATGTTTCTGTTAGGAAGGCGACGTCTGGAGAGATGGTGTCTAGTAGATTCCATAGGTCAATGGCGTGTCTGTGGACCGATAGGGTGTTGAGAAGGATGCATTGTAGGTGATTGGGGTCGGGAGTCTGTGGTGTGGTCGTAGCGGGGATGTTGTCAGTGCCGATGAATTTGCAGGAGTAGCAAGAGAAAGGTCCATGGGTGTGTCCAGGAGCGGCTTGGACGCAGTTGGGGGCGCGACCGGGGTTGAGGGCTAGGAGGGTGGTGGCATCGTAGGTAATGCGGGGGGCTGGGCAGCGCGAGGGGCAGGGGGTCTGGCGCTGGGCGCGGTCCAGGCGCGGACGGGCGTAGACGGGCTTACCTTTGGCGCACCTTCGGCGCGGTCGCTGCACGTGAACGCTGCACGCGGGAGAAGCTGTCATATATGGATAGTGGAGGGGAGGGGCGAGGGCGTCTCAGCTGGGAGGCGGGGCGGGCTAAAGATGAGCACAACAACAAACAAAATGGAGGCGGAGGGGGGAGCACAGCCAACGCGCAAACCGAGTGAAAATAAACTTCAAATAGTTAAATGAAATGCAGGTAAGCTCAGCGGCGATCAGGCAGGCAGCAGGCACCAATATTATGCAGTTGTGGGAGCAAAGCGGCACAACGCGCAAACAGGCTCGAGTCAGTCAAATAAATAAATAATTAATTAAATGAAAGTTAGCTCAGTGGCGATCACGCAGGCAGCAGGCACAAATAAAGTTGCAGTTATGTGAAATAAAGCGCCAGAACGATACCAGATATCTCAGAGGGACACTGGGGAGCGACCACTCAGCTCTAGGGAGAGGAGCGAGTCACGGCGACTTCAGGTGGAGAAGCGCTGTTCTAGTAAGTGGGAGGGCGTCTCAGCTGGGAGGTGGGGCGGGCTAAAGATGAGCACAACAACAAACAAAATGGAGGCGGAGGGGGGAGCACAGCCAACGCGCAAACCGAGTGAAAATAAACTTCAAATAGTTAAATGAAATGCAGGTAAGCTCAGCGGCGATCAGAACGCTTTCCCTACTGTTGCAATTTCTGGAGTGGGAATAGTAATTTTTACCCCTACGCTATCCAACTCTTTGCCTACTGTTGCACTCTCTGGAGTGGGAATAGTAATTTTTACACCTACGCTATCCAACGCTTTCCCTACTGTTGCACTCTCTGGAGTGGGAATAGTATTTTTTACCCCTACGCTATCCAACACTTTCCCTACTGTTGCACTCTCTGGAGTGGGAATAGTATTTTTTACCCCTACGCTATCCAACACTTTCCCTACTGTTGCACTCTCTGGAGTTGGAATAGTAATTTTCACCCCTACGCTATCCAACGCTTTCCCTACTGTTGCACTCTCTGGAGTGGGAATAGTAATTTTAACCCTCCCGCTATCCAACGCTTTCCCTACTGTTGCACTCTTTGGAGTGGGAATAGTAATTTTTAAACCCTACGCTATCCAACACTTTCCCTACTGTTGCACTCACTGGAGTGGGAATAGTAATTTTTTACTCCTACGCTATCCAACGCTTTCCCTACTGCTGCACTCTCTGGATTGGGAATAGTTATTTTAACCCTCCCGCTATGCAAAGCTTTCCCTACTGTTGCACTTTCTGGAGTGGGAATAGTAATTTTTACCCCTACGCTATCCAATGCTTTCCCTGCTGTTGTACTCTTTGGAGTGGGAATAGTAATTGTTACCCCTACGCTATCCAACGCTTTCCCTACTGTTGCACTCTCTGGAGTGGGAATAGTAATTTTAACCCCTAATCTATCCAACACTTTCTATACTCAGACCCCCCAGGATATAGCGGCATGGATTCGCAAATTTAGCGGCCCAAAAATGGAAATTTAGCGGCACAAATATGGAAATTTAGCGGCAATTTTGCGGCATTTTATCTGGCCATTTTTCCTACAACAAACACAGATATCTTAGCTTTTTTAGTTGTTTAACAACATGAAGCTATGTATATTTGGTTCAATTACAATGTAGACACTTTGTTTCCCTCGAAAAGCATTCTCTCCCTTCTTGCTGTGAGTTGTGCCGTGTTCCTTGCAGGCGTTTGCACGGCATTTGCACGGATCGGCCGATTTCGCGATTTTTTTGCAAATCGCAAAATCGCGATAAGCTGGAGGGTCTGGCTAACAAACGTACTCGCGGCTGGGAGCAGCCCACGCCCCCCCCCCCCGGAACTGCAGACAAGGGATCATAAATAGTCTCGAGCCGCTGGTCCATTTTTGGTAGCAAGCAAGGACAGTGCTCCTCCCTGGTGTAGCTTGGGAAAGACACTGATAACGTTAAAGAAAGATTCGACTTCTATGACACTTTACACTGCAGTTGGAGAAAACGGCATGGGTAACCGGCAAAAAAAACTGACACTATCTTACACTATCAGTGGTCACAAGTCTAGGTGCCTGTGTAGGAGTAGACCTCTCAAAGCCTGGGTATCAAAGCTGTAACGTGCATGAAAAAGCAATGGTTAGTGGACTTAAGAAATACCAGCATGAAGCTGCGCAATCTCTCAGGTGTAAGGTGTGGCAAGTGACCGAGTGCTGCTGTAGAGTGAAGTAGGTCTAAAGTGACAACTCACAGGGCAGAAGAGACAGCTGGCAGCTTAGCATTCGAAAATGAAAGCTGAAGAAGAATTTGTAGAGCTGTTTGCAGAGAAAACAATATCTTAATGGTTTCTAATATCGATTAACTTGATCTGAAAAAATTATTGTGGTGTTAACGTGCACTCGGTTATTCCTCCAGCTCCTCTCCCTTTCTTTCCTCCTGCAGACCCCCCTCCCCCTTTCGCTCTCTCACTCTCCCTCTCTCTTCCTCCCTCCTCCCTCTCTCTCTCTCTCTCTCTCTCTCTCTCTCTCTCTCTCTCTCTCTCTCTCTCTCTCTCTCCTCTCCCTGTCTCTCTTCCTCCCTCCCTGTCTCTCTTTCTTTCTCTTCTCTCTCTCTCCGTTCCCCATTCCGATGTTCCTTCCTCTAGTTTCTATTCTCTCTCTCCCCCCCTCCTCCCTCTCTCTCTCTCTCTCCCTGTCTCTTCCTCGCTCCCTGTCTGTCTTTCTTTCTCTTCTCTCTCTCTCCGTTCCCCCCTTCAGATGTTCCTTCCTCTATTTTCTATTCTCTCTGTTACTCCTCGAGCTCCTCTCCACACTCCCTTTCTGTCCTCCTGCAGCCCTCCCTCCCCCTGTTCTCCCTCTCTCTCTCTCTTCCTCCCTCTCGCCCTCTCCCTGTCTCTCTTCCTCCCTCTCTTTCTTTCTTTTCTCTCTCTCCGTCCCCCCCTTCAGACGCTCCTTCCTCCATCTTCCAGCAGTCACCGGGCTGGAGCAGTCTCTAATCCGCGAGGACAGATTCCTGCCAGGGCGAGGTGCGCCTCCTGCCGAGAGAGCCCCGTTGCCCCTCTCGGAGAAGGGCCATCAACATTTCATTGTCACGGTGGATTACGGGAGCCGTAATGAGGGGATTAGCGGGGCCCTCGAGTTTTCAGGCCGAGGGCCTCTCCTCCTGTGACCTCACCCTGATGATAGCCGTAGAGTGCGCGGGGCCTAAACTGGAAAAAAAACCTCACCGGATCCAACACATCAAACCCCCATTTCATGCATCTGGTTTGTATGGAGTGCCCAAGGATGCGTTAAACAATCAAAGGCTACATGTTCTAAAGATAACTGCACTCTGGACAACCGCCAAACCGGGGTTGGACCAGGTAACTGTAGCCCGAGGTCTTCAGATGCGAGATGGAAAGGAGACGTTGTAAATATCGCGGCATTTGCACGGATCTGCCGATTTCGCGATGTTTTTACAAATCGCGAAATCGCGATAAGCTGGAGGGTCTGTATACTTTTGCACTCTCTGGAGTGGGAATAGTAATTTTTATCCCTACGCTATCCAACGCTTTCCCTACTGTTGCACTCTCTGGAGTGGGAATAGTAATTTTAACCCTCCCGCTATCCAACGCTTTGCCTACTGTTGCACTCTTTGGTGTGGGAATAGTAATTTTTACCCCTACACTATTCAAAGCTTTCCCTACTGTTGCACTCACTGGAGTGGGACTAGTAATTTTTACCCCTACACTATCCAACACTTTCTCTACTGTTGCACTCTCTGGAGTGGGAATAGTAATTTTTACCCCTACGCTATCCAACGCTTTCTATAGTGTTGCACTCTCTGGAGTGGGAATAGTAATTTTTACCCCTACGCTATCCAACGCTTTCCCTACTGTTGCACTCTCTGGAGTGGGAATAGTAATTTTAACCCTCCCGCTATCCAACACTTTCCCTACTGTTGCACTTTCTGGAGTGGGAATAGTAATTATCACCCCTACGCTATCCAACGCTTTCCCTACTGTTGCACTCTGTCGAGTGGGAATAGTAATTTTCACACCTACGCTATCCAACGCTTTACCTACTGTTGCACTTTCTGGAGTGGGAATAGTAATTTTTACCCCTACGCTATCCAACGCTTTCTCTACTGTTGCACTTAATGGAGTGGTTATAGTAAATGTTAGACTTTCCGCTATCCCACGGTAAAAATATTGTAAATATTTTATTAATATTATGTTTATATATATATATATATATATATATATATATATATATATATATATATATATATATATATATATATATATATATATATATATATATATATATATATATATATATATATATATATATATATATATGTATTAACCAATTAATTTGTACAATTTATTTAAAATTACATTCATTAATTATTAATTTTAAGGTTATTTAAGTAGTTTAAGTATGTTTAAGTTAATTATATTTATTATTTAATTAATTTTTAATTAATTTAAAGCCTTTTTAAAAGTTCGATATTTTGACTAACTATATTTTTTACATCGATATTTTAGATTCAATATTTTTGTACTTACCTGTTTGGAGATAGGAGGTTGATATTATGGTATTCTATATTTTTATCTCGATAGTTTTGTAACTCGATATTTTTGACCTTGATATTGTTTCAGTGATCCGTAAATTTAATCTCCTATATTGTTGGAAAATATGTTCATTTTGGGATTACCAGTAGAATAATAGGAATACAAGTCAGTATGCTTGACATGAGTTGACTGTTTTATTGGCCACTTCAACATTTCAAATAGCATAACATTTACACTGCAGTCACTGAGTGAATAGTAGAGAATTACGTACCGACAAAATCCATCGACCTACAAGGCAAGGTAGTTGGCTGAAATATTCGATAGTAAGACCCGATACGTGACGTCCACCCAAATCTATTTTATTTTTGTTTGAGGAGTCCCATATTAACAATGATAGGACTATTCCTCGGGCAATTTTACGCTCTGTTTTTTTTCCCCTATGTACAATATCAAGAGCCTCCTTCCTAGAGGCCGATCCCAGTCTGAGTGAGAGTGTGACCTGTCGATGAAACATGCAACTTTTGTTGGTGAGTTGTCACCTAAGGAGATCAAATGACTTTTGCTCCCTCTCTTTTTTTTATACAAAATACTAAGATTTTATTGTGTGCTTAAGCTACCAATACACTGTCACCCTATCACAGGTCTCCACTCCCAAATTAAGGACCGTAATAGCTTCAATGAACCTGGCAGCCATAAACAAGAAGAATATATTTTAGTTTCTTCTTTTCCCATTCCTGTTCATAGTAATACTCGTTTTGTGAAGGGCAGGTTAATTAATACTAAATCCATGCCCAAGCACTAGGACATATTACCCTTTTAAATAGAAGCTATCTTAGAATTTTGGTGTTTCATGTAGTTGGTTTAATGAGTACAGTAGTCCAATTCCTGCAGTAGTAATCCATGAGAGTTAAAGCATTACTTAATGTTTCACAGCTGGAGAGCGCAGAAGAAAGTTTGAAAGAATTTCTAAAGATACCATTATCCACATGGTCCGCCAACAAAATGTTCCCTCTTGAGGAAATTGCGATCTACTGTATTACCGCTCCCATTGATTTAATGGTCACAGAGAGCTGCTCTGGCCATAACGAATAGTTACTTACCTTCAGTAATGCCTTATCCTGTGGAGGCTCTCTAGGCGCAGATTCCTTACCTTAGAATTATCCCCAGACTGGATCTGGAATTTTTCCGTGAGCAGTACCTTCATGTGCCAGTATGTGACGTTGTTCGCACCGGACCTGACGCACGTGGTGCCTTATAGGCATCACCAAAGCACACTGACATCAATTTCCTTTAGCGACTTTCCACGACAGGTGTGCAGAGCCACAAAGAAGTCTGAGTGCCCATGTTTGCCACACCAGTGGTCAAAGGGTAACAGCCCTGTCCCTAGAAATCCGTTTGCAGAGCGGGCTGGATGGGTGTGTCGATAAGGAATCTGCAGCTAGATAGAGTCCCTACTAGATAAGGCGTTACCGAAGGTAAATAACTTGTTCATCTGGTAGACTTCTAGCTAGAGATTCCTTACCTTAGAATAGATACTAAAGCAATACTTCCTTAGAGGTGGGGGGTCTGCAAAACTGTTTCATACTGGAAAGTCCTGAGGACCGAACGAGCAAAGTGCCCGGACCGACAGACCTGACTGTCCAGGCATTAATGCTTCATGAATGTGTGTAAAGAAACCCATGTTGCTGCCAAGCAGATATCCAGGAACGGAACTCCACGTGCTAATGCAGTGGTTGCAGCCTTAGCTCTGGTGGAATGATCTTGCAAACTCTCAAGAGTGTTGCTTCCTGGCAAAAACGTAGCAGATCTTAATGCAGAACACTATTCATCGGGAGATGGTCCATTTCTGCACGTCTTTCCCTTATTTGCTCCGACATACCCCACAAAGAGTTGGTCATCCACCCGGAACTCTTTTGTGTGGCCAAGGTAGAATGACAACTTTCTTTTTTAGGTCCTCTTCCTTAGAGGGATGTGGCAGATCATAAAAAGTAGGTAGGGTGATGGACTGACCTACACTAAAAGGAGTGACGACTTTAGGCAGAAAGGAAGCTCTAGTGCAAAGAACCAGCTTACCAGGGAAGATGTTCAGGTACAGAGGCTTGGATGTCAAAGCCTGAAGCTCCTTGACCCTCTGGGCGGGTGTTATTGCCATTAGGAAGGCTGTCATGATGGTAAGGAGCCTGAGCGGACAGTGGAGCAGTGGCTCAAAGAGAGCGCACATCAGAAATTTAAGGACGAGATGGAGGTCCCACAGAGGAACCTATTTACATCAGGGAATTTGAACAGGGATGGCTGATCTGACAACCGCAGAAAGGCTGAGATGGCAGAAAGATAGCCCCTTTAAGGTGCCGAAAGCAGAACCCTGCTGGGCAAGAGAAAGGATAAAGAGAAGGGCCTGAGAGAGGGGAGCGAAAGAGGGTCTCTACACATCATGCCACAAACTTGTCCCAACAGCAGGTTTATACAGTCTTGGTAGAGGGACACCTGGTTGGCAAGATAACATTGCAGACTTCGGGTGGAAGGTTGAAAGCTGTTAACTGTCGCTGCTGAACCTCCACGCATTAAGGTGGAATGTTGACAGGTTCCGGTGGAGAACTCTCCCCTGCTGCTGCAACAGAAGATCCTCCCAAAGGAGCGGTCTGATCGGGTGACGATGGTCATGCTCATAGCTCGGGATACCAAACTCCCCTAGCCTAGTCCGGAGCCACAAGGATGACTTGGGTCCAGTTGTTCCTGATATTCTTGAAAGCGTTGGGCAGGACTGGTATGGATGGAAAGGCATACAGAAGGCCTGAGCTCCACTCAAGATGAAAAGCATCTTCAAGCGAGAGCCACCTTGGAATCTCTAGCCCACAAAACTGATGACATTGCGTGTTCTCTGCAGTGGTGAACAGATCCAACCATGTCTCTCCCTGATGAAAGAGACCTTGCACCTCCTGCGGATGGAAATGGCACTCATGATTCGCTAGGCAGGTGTTAGGCCACCAGGGATATTCCCTGACATTCAAGCCATATCCAGACACAGAGCCCCTTGACAAAGGGTCCAAGACTCCACCCACCCTGTTGTAGAACCACAAGGGGTGGTGTTGTCCTTGAACAACAGCACTAACTTTCCCTTTATAGAGGGTAGAAAGGCTTCCAATGCCAGCTCGATCGCCCAGAGCTCCAGTAGGTTGAGTAGGTTGATGTGGAGCCCAGATTCCGCCGGAGACCAGAGGCCATCGATCTCCACTCCTCACAGGTGGCAGACCCAGACCAAGGAGTCACACATCTGTCATCATTGTCAGATATAGTTGGAGAAAGGCAAGGCATCTTCCATGACCCAATCTCGGTATGTTTACCACCACTGCAGATCTTTTGCAGTACCATCCTGGCAACCATGATCTCAGTAGATGAGCTGCAATCACCACATTCACCTTGGTGAACACCCGAGGGGCGCTGGTAAGACCAAAAGGGAGTACAGGAAACTGACATTTTTTGTGGCATACAGTGACCAACAGGTAATGCCTGTGGGCAGGCAGGACGGGAAAAGGGAAGTATGCTTCCTGCAAGTCCAACACTACCATCCTGTCTCTCGGGTCCAGGGAAGACAAGGCTCGACCAAGCATGACCATCTTGAACTTCTCCTTTTTGAGGAAGAAATTGAAAGGGTGCAGGTCTAGGATAGGATGATGGACTCCAAGCTTCTTGGGCACCAGAAAGTAGCAGAAGTAACAACTACGACCTACTTCTGGCACTGGAACCCTCTCTATGGCTCCCTTAGCTGAGAGAGCTGTTCCTTCCTGGTGGAGCAAGGAGAGATGGTCCTCTGTCAGCCTGTCACAAGTGGGTGGCAAAGGGAGCGAGTAGCCCCTTTGAACAATCTGAAGAACCCAGAGGTCTCACATTATAGTCCTCCAGTGGGGCAGGGGAAGGCATATCTTACCTCCCACTAGGTGTCCATGATGGTGAGAGGACAAACTAAAGGGATTTGGAGGCTATAGATTCCGGGGAAGTTACAGACTGGCTTGACCTCTAGCTACCCAACCCAAGAGGTAAATGTAAATGTAAATGTATTTGAGCTTATATAGCGCACAGCTACCCACAAAGGGTTTCCCGGCGCTTGCTTAGGGAACCCGTCCTGGTATTCCCCTGTGGGATAACCCCTGCAGGGTATCCACAAGGTGAAAGCCAGGCATCCCGCCGCGAGGGGCCGTTGTGGAGATTAAGCAAGCTATTGCCCAGAGTCGCAGAGTGTGAACCCGTGAGTTGAGAAGGCACCGGAGCGAGAATTATCAAGTCCGTGGAATTTTTTGAGCCCAAGACCCGCCGAAGCGGGGAATTGAACCCTGGTCCAGGGCCGATCTCAGCTTCCGGGTCTGCCGCCTCTAACACCTGAGCCACACTTCTCCACATAGAGGCTGGGAAGCTTGCACGCTGTGGTGGCTGGAGAGGTAAAGAGGCATCCAGAAACCTCTTCTGTGGTCATGAAAGAAGCAGAAGATGGACTGGGGTTCAGGAGGGGCAATGCAAAGGCCCAAGGACCTGGCCATAGCTTTGCTATCCTCGAATTGCTCCAGCACTGAGTCCGCCTTGTCTCAAGAGATGGGAGCTATGAAAGGGCATGTCCATATGCGATGCTGGACATCCCTGAAAAAGCCAGTTGTTCTCAGCCAGATTTAGAGTCGTAAAGCCACCGATGATAAAACCTATCGGTCCAGCGAGTCGGTCATGTCCAGTCCACATCAAATTGTGAACTTCACTGCATCTCTCCTGTCAGACATATCGCGGGACAGTACGGCTGGGGCCTCCGCCGGGATCATGAGCAGCACCTGCGCAACCGAATCCCACAGGGCATGAGAATAACGGAACGTGATGTTTATGGAGCGCAGTGCCAGGCTGTTGGAAGAAAACATTTTCTTTCGTAAGGTATCTAGCCTCTTGGATTCCCTATCTGGTGGAGTGGTGGGGAATGTTCAAGGATTTACACAGGAGGTGGAGGCTTGGACCAGCAAGCTCTCCGGGATAGGATGCTGCATGAGGAAGTTGGGATCCCATGGGGTTGGGCATTGGCAGCGGGCAATAATCCTGTTCAGAGGAGATCCTGTGCAGTGTTTGGACCAAGTCCCAAGCAAGACGTCCATGAGGGCTTCGTTAAATGGGAGAAGCAGTTCTGAGTGGTCACTCAAGGCTGAAGCACCTCAGTCTTGACTGCCACTGAGAGTAGGCTACCGTCCAGAACCTCAGCCATCATTATCATCACCATAGCAAAAGAAAGGACCCTCCTCCATAGCCATGGTAGGAGGAGAGAGCATGCCAGTATCTGGAGAGGTGCCCAATCCATTGGCATGCACCAATTCCTCACGCCAGTCCATGTTAGGTCCAAGAAGCAGGTAGCCAGTGACCCCTCCGAATCTTCCCAGAATCCCAGCCCATATAGGGCTCAGGCTCTGGCCTGGAAGGAATGCTTCCAGTTGGCTCTGGAGTCGTAATCAGCCGACGCTTCTCAGGCTACATGTCGGGGATGAGAATGAGAATGATGACGGCACCGCTGGTGGCACAAAGAGCATCAGCCTCGCACAGATCCATCCGTGGTTCCAAAGGGCCTGACTGGAATTGGGGATGGTCCTGCCGTGGTGAACCAGTCGGGCCCCCACCCCCAACTGGAGGGGCCCAAAAGCATGCCAGTGAGGATGGGCTGCCCAAATATGAGGTAAATTACCTCACAGAACATGTGAAGTTGGGCGGGAGTTGCTACATCTCCCAGAAAAGTTGGGGAGGCGTGGAGCCTGTAAAACCCAGAACAGGTAAAACCTGCTCAAGTGTGCACTGTTCCTAATGACTGTTCACAATTTTTAACGTACAGTAAATTCCAGTAACAATTTTAGACTTGAACTAAATATACCACAAACGGTACACAGACAAAATATCGATTTTTTAATATCGATAAGCAAAAATATCGAAGTTTAAATATCGATATACAGAAATATCGAAGGTAAGTAATATCGACAGTCTAAATATCGATATTGGTATGATATCAGTAATATCGAAGTTGTAAATATCGATGTTAATAATATCGAAATTAATAACTTTGATGTTACTAATATCTATTTTTAAATAAATTTAGTGTATATTATATTGTATTAATTATGTTTTATAATTTTTTTTAATGTTATTTTATTAAATATTGTGTTTTACTACTGTAGCGGGTTGTGGGTTTATAGGGGAATAGGGTGGGAAGTAATTTAATTATGTTAAATTAATTATTCATTATTAGGAATTATTAATTAATTAATTGAGAATTAATTTTAAATTATTTTAATTAATTTATTAATTGATAAATATGTTCTGTAGCGGGTTATGGGTTTATAGGGGAATAGGGTGGGAAGTAATTTAATAATAATTAATTAATTGATATATGTTTGTACATATTTTAAATAATTAATTGGTAATTAATTTCTATTAATTAGTTAATTAATTATTATAATTTTTTTCATATTTATAATTATTAATTAGTTGGTAATTAATTAATATTAATTATTTTATTAAATTAATTAAAGTAATTTTTATATATATTATTTATTGTTATTAATTAATTAATTGTGCAAAATAATATTAATTATTAAATTAAATTAATTACAGCAAATGTGCTAATATATTTATTTTATTGTTATTGTTAATTAATAATTAATTGGTAATTAAATAATATTAATTAATTGTGGGTACAGGGGTATTTTTAGGGTTCAGGGTCAGTTTTCAGTTCATGGGTACAGGGGTATTTTTAGGGTTCAGGGTCAGTTTTCAGTTCATGGGTAAAGGGGTATTTTTAGGGTTCAGGGTCAGTTTTCAGTTCATGGGTACAGGGGTATTTTTAGGGTTCAGGGTCAGTTTTCAGTTCATGGGTAAAGGAGTATTTTTAGGGTTCAGGGTCAGTTTTCAGTTCATGGGTAAAGGGGTATTTTTAGGGTTCAGGGTCAGTTTTCAGTTCATGGGTACAGGGGTATTTTTAGGGTTCAGGGTCAGTTTTCAGTTCATGGGTAAAGGAGTATTTTTAGGGTTCAGGGTCAGTTTTCAGTTCATGGGTAAAGGGGTATTTTTAGGGTTCTGGGTCAGTTTTCAGTTCATGGGTAAAGGGGTATTTTTAGGGTTCAGGGTCAGTTTTCAGTTTGTGGGTAAAGGGTATTTTTAGGGTTCAGGGTCAGTTTTCAGTTTGTGGGTAAAGGGGTATTTTTAGGGTTCAGGGTCAGTTTTCAGTTCATGGGTAAAGGGGTATTTTTAGGGTTCTGGGTCAGTTTTCAGTTCATGGGTAAAGGGGTATTTTTAGGGTTCAGTGTCAGTTTTCAGTATTTGGGTTAAGGGGTATTTTTAGGGTTCTGGGTCAGTTTTGGGTTTTTGGGGTACAGTCGTACAGGGTAAAAATTAAAAAAAATTAAATTAAATCAATTAAATGAAATTATAAAATATAAAATTACATTAAATTATTACGTTTTTAATTTATTTTAAATGTATATGTATTAGTTTAAATTTTTTTATTATGTTTTAATATTTTTATTTAATATTTGTAACATTATATGTATTTTATAATTATTTTAACATTATTATTAATACATTTAAAAAAACGATATTTTTAATTCCGATATTTTTGTACTACGATATTATTTTTTCGATATTTTTGTACTTACCTTGTTAGGGATAGGATTCCGATATTTTTGACTTCGATATTTTTGTCCCGATATTTTTGTATGTCGATATTTTTGATTTCGATATTTAGTCAGACATTCACCACAAACATCACTTTAGTTTATACTGTTATTTACTTCATTCTCTTTTTTCATTATTACAACATATAACTAGTATTCATACTGATCCTCAGTAGTTCAACATACAGTTACAATCTGTTTCAAATTTGCATATTGTTAACACTCAAATGCATTTTCTCCCCAAATTTTTTTTTAACATCAACTGTTACACCACACTTAATTGCTGCCCCAATGCATTTCGGAACCAAGGTTCGTTCCTCAGGGGCTGTGTTCTGTAAATAAAGAGTTACAATTACTAAACGCATGTCCAAGACATTGATATCTACAATTGATAAATTATAAACCTTTTTGGGATCTAAAAATGCATATATGCAGACTTCACTGGCACTGTTATTCTTATACATGAGTGTCTCCATTTGCAGTCAGTCAATTCATAACACCAAGAGAACATAGACATATGCATTATGTGTCTAATTAAACTGTCCTTCAACCCACTTGCGAGAATCTATAAAGCATTACCATACCCAAGTCTATCTAAACCATAGAATAGTCAACAAATAAATTTACTGCCATGTAAAAAATGTTCCCAATCAGTATTGTACTTTATACTCATATCACATTGGTTCTCTCCCTAATATACCCATTAATATACGCAACATGAGACATTTGATGGAAAATCCTTCGTGATTGTATTACCGCAAACTAACATAGAGACTAAGTTAGTTGAACACCATTGAAGTTGTGTTACTGCATGCTGGCTAAAGTGTAAAATTTCAGTGAAAAGGTAACTTTCTTTAATGGAGACGATTCCGCTCGTATGGCGACCTAATAGCTAGTAAAGTAGACCAACACGGTAGTCTGTTCCTCTTCCTAACGTGATATGAAAGTGAATAAGAAACTATTGTCACTCACTTAAACCAATAACTTTGTAAAACATTAGATAACTAATAGTGTGCATCGTGCACTTACTTGTGTGCTGTCGTGTGGTACTAATATTTCACCGCTCGAGAACATAAAAGGAGACGTGGATATCGGGTCCTTATTGCAACACGTGCTGAATGGGGCAAATGGATAATCGTGTTACTCGCCGACTGTACTATTTAATACTTAATGTGTGTGCCATACTAAAGCGCTACAGGTACTTACACGAATACACGCTGCAAAAAGACTCAGCCGTGTGTTGGCGACGTACTTCAGAGAACTGACTCCATGATTTATTGTCAGCTGGAAAAACATGTAACGAGTTTGTGTTTCTACACGTGGTAAACAAAAAAATAAACAAAAGCCGCTGTTACTGGCTCGTGTTGCTGTGCGACGGCTAGATTTAATAACCTATTTAAGGATATTTCTACTTACTTAAGCTGTATTGTAAGCGGCCGCTCTGTGCGAAGTTCACGGAGTTTGTCTCGTCCTAATGGTTTTCGCGCCAGATTAGTGAGCCCTATATACCCGATGGGTTGGTCATGTGGCTAATGGGATTATGGGATATGTAGTTTCCACATTTGTAAGTGAAGTAGACCCTATGCTGTTGTTCTATAGGAATAGGAAACTAATATATAAACGTTTTTAAAGCATGTTGGAAATGCGGTCTATCGCAAATTAGCTGAAATATGTGGATCTTGGAACAAAAGGCTCTGACTTCATATAAGAAATTATAATGACTTCGGTGGACATGCTCTCATTATAGATTGCACATGTATCATATTACCCAATATACTGATTTTTCAGTGAATCTTGCATCTATGGCTTATTTACACATGTAAACAAATTGTATATAACCAATAAATGTTATTCTCTCACATTGAAAGGGGTCTCTAAAAAAATTCAATAGCCAGTATACATTTTGCATAATATACCAGGTTGTCTGTTTCTCGCATATTGAATTATTCCTAACACATTATAATCTGAATACATCTAATGCACAATATACTATTGTGAAACGTTTCACTTTTTTATCTTACTAACATGTAAAATTGTGCCTAAATAACAATGCAATTAAATCACGTTCTTGCTATCCTAGTGATATGGCACATTCTTCTTTTCATTTATGATGCCACTACCATACTCACTTCTTTCTGGTGATTCACAAAAAGCAACTCATATCAATCTTATCATTGAGACCTCTAGGCTGCATGGTTTGTAGAAACTCTATCCAAAACACTTCTCGCTGCAGGAGTTTTTGAGTATTATCAATACCATCTGCTTTGGAAACCACCTCTACTATTTGTGCCCGTAGTTGTGCTATGGTATGGTTCTCTTCTGCCCAATGACTAGCTACACTTGATGTTGTATTCTTTAATCTAATGGTGCTTTTGTGCTCTGTTAGTCTTAGTTTAAATTTCCTCTCCGTTTTGCCTACATAGGCTTTGCCACATGGGCATTTTAAACTATAGACTATGTTGGTTGTATTACAGTCAGATGTATGACGCAATTTAATCTTCGCCCCTGTAATGGGATGTGTAAGAATTTTACCGGTGATTATATTATTACAATGTATGCAATTATGGCATTTTTGAGTCCCTTTGTATTCAGTATTTTTAATCTTACTTGATCCAGTCTGTATAAGTTCTTGCAAGTTTTTGGCCCTGGTGTATGCAAAAGTTGGTAAGTCTTGAAAAATGCCATTAAACTCAGGTTCGTTCACCAATTTTCTTGATTTGATTGGATTTATTGGAAAATTTTGAGACAAAAGTCGGGGTGTTGGAGGGTTGCTTTGGTCTCTTCTCAAAAAGTTGATTCCTCTCTTTCATTTGTATTCTGGCCATGTTTTTCTCTAATAAGGTGTCTGGGTAGCCCCTATTAGCAAATTTCTCTTTAAATTCTTCAATCTTTTTTTCTGCAACTCTCGGATCCGAACATATTCTTTTGATTCTGGTGAATTGCGAATATGGAAGATTTTCCACCAAACTCCTCGGGTGAAAACTTGAATGCATCAGTGTGCTGTTACGATCAGTAGGTTTAGTGAAAATTTCAGTACTCAATTGATTATTACCTTTCTTAATAAGTACATCCAGGTAATGAATTTCATCTTGATGAATAGAGAAGGTGAATTTTATTCTTGGGTCTCGGTTATTAAGTTCAGCAATAAGTTGGATTAATGTGTCCTTGGGACGAGTCCATATCAAAAAGATATCGTCGATATATCGACAGTATTGTGCTAAACCTTGCGTCCAGTCCTTTTGTGTAAGAATGTAATCATTCTCGAATTTCGCCATATAGATGTTAGCGTAGGCAGGTGCCCCAGAAAAACCCATAGAGGTTCCTGTAAGTTGTCCAAAGAAATCATCCTTCCACTGGAAGTAACTGTTGTGTAAACAGAAAAACAAAAGCTGTAACAGAAAAATGTTTTGTTCCTGCGAGCCTTCCATTTTCAAAAGTGCCCATTCTACGGCATCCATTCCTTGTGTATGCGCTATAGACGTGTATAAAGCTGTTACATCGATAGTGCATAGTAACCACTCTTCTCTGACCAGATATTCAATGGTGCGTAGTTTTGTGAGGAAGTCTGTAGTGTCTTTAACATATGTACACCAATTTTGAACGAATTGTTGCAGAAAGTAGTCTAAATATTTCCCCAGTGGTTCAAAAATGGAATTACAAGCCGATACTATAGGTCTGAAGGGCGGATCGACAGGGTCCTTATGTATTTTGGGGGTCATGTAAATCCTTGGTCTCCTAGGATTTTGTGATGTTAACATAATTTTTAGATTGGTGTCTATTGTTCCTTGCTCTTCTGCTTGTGTTAGGATGTCTTGCAGCATCCTTTGCAGTTTCTGAGTTGGATCTCCATCAAGTACTATGTATGTGTTACTGTCAAACACATGCTCGTTGACCTTATTCTCATAATACTGCGTGTCCATGGCTACCCAAGCTCCCCCCTTATCAGCAGGCTTCAGGGTTAACTCTTTGTTGTTAGAGATACCATGTATCAATTGTAATTCATACTTCGTCACATTAGATGCAGGTCTATCTTTGTAGTTAAGTTTTGCACAATCATGCTTCACAAGATTTTCAAACATATCCAATGTTTTGTGCGAGCTTGGTGGTAAAAACTTGCTTGCTGGTTTTAATCTCTCACTGAGTTCTGATCGTTCTTTTACAGGGTCTTGAACTACGTTCGTAAAGTAGTGTTTAAGTCTTAATTTCCGCATAAATTTGAACAATGCGGTATCTGTGTCAAGTTTAGTGGTAGTTGCCGTTGGCACAAATGTTCTTCCTTTATTCAAGATCCCTAGTCCTTCAGGAGTTAGCGGATGTGATGAAATGTTTATGATTAGACAAGATTCTTCCCGCTTCTTAGTTGTTTTCCTACCTTGTCCTCTCCTAGTCTTGAAGTTTCTGGGCCTGTGGTTCGCTGTGGACTTTTGTGTACTCGTGGTGGACTCATAGGTGTTTGTTGTAGATCTGTTGCCTGTAACAAAAAAGACGATGTAGCTGACGATATAGTTGTTATCGTATCCCAGGTATTTATTGCTGGTTGGGCCGATCCTGGCTGAGTTGACGGTACTGTGCTTTTAGTGGCTGGTGGCCTTGTCATCGATGTGTCTAACTCCGTCGCTGCGTGTAGCCAACACATGTGTTAAGTGTAGCACCCTTGTCAAACTAATTTAAGCAGGGATTACTATTAGAGTGCGCCTCTTAACCCCTTGTGGGTAAACTTGTGAGGCGTGGAGCCTGCCCAGGCGCAGGCTCAACCGCGGAGCCAGGCCTTAAATGATGATGCTTTTTCGTCTTGTCGGATCACTTCGACGGACAGGTAAAAGTCGGAAACCTCTTCAACTTCTTACTCTTCCTACAATTGTGGGACTTACCTGAAGTCATCTTGGGTTGCAACGAGGATTTGGGCTCTGCAACTGATTCCGGAACCTTCCTCTTGACCAGAATCGAGACTGTCATGGCGTTGCACATTGGGAGGCAAGGAGTATGAGACCCTCAAGGCCTGGTGTGCATGGCGCAGCAGTCGACGCAGGTCTTCATGTGGTGGTAGCGCTCAAGGCACCAAAGGCAAACAAAGTACATGTCAGTCACCAGCATCTGCCAGTGACAGGCACCGCAGGGTTTCAAGCTGGCCTTCGTAGTTGACATCCTGCTGCACCAGGACAAAAATCCCCAAAAGACTGTGACAACATGTTGAAAAAGTCAGTCATAAATTGACTGAGGGTAGCTCTCGTTGTTTCTCCGCTGACTGGTGAAGAAAGAAAATAATTTATTTCTTGTGGTGGCACTTATATAGACACAATGCAAGTCACTGCCGCTTGCGCCACGCAGAACCACGCCACCTACCGGCTCACAGGGCTACTGCTCACAAAAGATTTGCACATCCAGTCGGACGCCTGAGGATAATGCTAAGGTAAGGAATATGCAGCTAGAAGTCTATCAGATGATACACTTATTAATGAGTCAGCGTCCTGCTCATTTTGCAGACCCTATAAAACAATGGGCTGGCCCAGTACAGTGCAGAACCTGGGGGTTAATACTATACGTGAACAGTGGTTCTGCTACTCTTGGAAATCAAAATATCTTTATACAGTTATGTCTCTCCAAATGATTGAGAACAATCAACAAATGAGATAGCGAATTACACCTTCTGTCCAAACCAAGAACTGCAAAACACTTGTATTATTTTTCAAGATATATTTTTTGTATCAGTATTTTGAAAGGTGAGTGTAAACTTATTTAAATACATATCTTTACATACACACAGAATGATTCTTCTGTACTAACATATAAGACTCGTGAACTTCAGTGAACACAAACATTTAAATATTTACATATCACAACACATTACACAAAATACATGGACATATACTACAAAGAAAAATTATATCTAAACACAGTGCAAAGTTTTTGAAAATAGAAATATCAGCCCAGTGAGCGATTAATCAAATTATTTGGGCGATCATCAACACTTGGCAATAAAGTGTCGACGTTTCGGTGAGATTTTATCCCCAGACACATGGAGAGATCCAAACCAGGAGGCAAATCAAGACAATTATAAATCGGAATTGGCTCCTAGTATCAGATGAAATAGGTAGCACAGAACACCCGCTGTTTGCATTCAAAAGAGGCAAGAATATCAAAGATCATTTTGTTAGCTCTTATCTCAAAGAAGAGCCAGTGCCTGGCGCACGTTCACTCCTAATGTTGCCACCATTGCAAGGACATTATCAATGTGGACATTGTAGGGTGTGTGAACTCACTGTGGAACAAAAGGAATTTACCCATAATGGGAAACAATATCATCTACACCATCACACAAACTGTAACACACAAGATGTAATCCCCCTAATCAGATGTCCATGCCAAAGAGTATATGTAGGACAGACGAAGCAAAAGGCACACAAGTAACAACATTGAGTGGTGGGTGTTAGAGAAGATAACGTCAAATCCCAGAGGGGGTTCTATATCTGCCATCATGAACCTGCGTGAATGTAAGTTGATTCATTTTCTTGATTCGGTCAATGGAGGTTTGAATGAACAGGAGGAGATTTCTAGACAGATATCTCTGCTCAGCATTACTAGCTGAGAGGATTTATATGACTGTGTAGACATTCGTACATCAGCTGTCATGTGTTTCCAGAGCAGGAAGATTTCATTTATGAAGCCTGCACCGAACAGGGACCTGTTGGGCGGGGCTTACATTTGTTGACACATAGGAACTTCAATAACCACAGTAAGAACAGATATACAGATATGAGGTTGAATCAACATCACACAAGGTGCATGTAACAGGGACCTGTTACTCATTCAAATAGGGTAATGGCAATAGGCATGTTGTTCAATCTAATTACTGCTAACACAAACACGCAGAGATTTAGGCATATATTATGTAGAAGAATGCAAAATGATTCACCAAGTTGATGTACAATAATTATCTTACACTGTGTAATGACCAATGTATAAGTACCCGTTGTCACTGAAGACTAAATAAATTCAAATTCCATGAATGAGTAATTAATGGCTAATAAGGGGTCACTTGGAAGAAAAAAACAGATTTTTGCTTGCCATTCTATTACGAATTCTAGGTTTTTAGGGCTTGGGTTTAATGAAAAGTGTAGGTATCCTATTGGATGATGGCCTATCCATGTATGAACATGTTAAGAGCATATAGTGCATTAGTTTCGGCCTGATGCGCATGCTTAGGAAGGTGTTTCCTTGGATCCCTCTTTCTGCCAGGAAACCCTGACCAAGGCTCTGATAGTGATCCGCCTGGATTTTGGTAATTACCTAATGGTCGCTATGAATGAAGGCCTTTTCTCTAGGCTTCAGGTGGTGCAGAATACAGCAGCATGCCTTGCCCTCAATCTTCCTCCACGCTCACCATCTGAACCTCTATTGCGCCTACTTCACTGGTTGCCCGTAAAAATGCGGGCTCTATTTAACCTCCTACATCTGGTCTTTAAAACCCTGCATGGAAGGGGACCATCCAACTGAAAAATTAACTACTGCCATATACTCCCACTCGGCTACTTAGATCTAGTGACCAGTTATTACTGTGCACCAAACGGATTCATAAAACCAGACTGGAAGGTCGCTCCTTCTCTTTCTTGTCCTCCCACCACTGGAACCAGCTGCTGTTATACATTCGCTCCTGCACTATCTTAATTCAGTTAGAAAACTCCTCAAAACCTGGTTGTTCGATCCCTAACCTTGACATTGCTCTGCTAATTGTTGTCTGATGCTGTGGCGTTGAGAGATCCCCTCAGGGATGATTTGTTGCGCTTAAAAAATGATAATAATACAAAAAAAATAATGGCCTCCCCTCTGGTGCACCTAGTTAAAAAAGAAATCTAATTCCAAACAAAACACTGGTGACATTCTACTATTTTAATGTAGGGGCAGAGTCTCAATTCCCTGACACAAAGGGAAGTATAGTGATTAAATTTCTGTAAATCCATAGAACCCAGTAAGCTCTGCTCATTTCCAAACAACCCTACTTCTCTAAGCTGTTGGAAGCTTAGAGATCCCTTTCAATCCGAGTTTGGCCCAGGAATTCTGTGCTTTTAGAGTTGACTGAAAAACTCAGGCTGACAATTAACAATAACAGGGTTAGCATTGTCACTAAGCGTTATCTCTTAGCGGCATTTGAGATGGTGGTGTATCAGATTCGGCTTGAACATCCAAAGGAGCTGCAGGTTCTGATCTACAGTAGATATTGTCCTCTTCATCTGGGCAGTCTCAGCAAGTGTATATTAAACCATTTACTTCTTAGGTTTAGCAGTTTTACTAAGAGGTGGGTAAGAAATCCTAACGTTATCTCTAGCCAAGTTTGTTTCTAACCAATAAAGGTGATTGTTTTGTTTTTCTCTTATTAACATGGATAATACCAACATTTCCTGTGTTAAATGTCTTAGATAGGTTATTTCACTGCTACCACACTTAAACATCTGCCATAACTCCTCCTTCACATCAATCTCTGCATCATACAGAACACTCCCCACCTACATCACACAAATACTGACCATTGTACGACACACACATTTCTGTGCTCAGTCTCTATACCTGTCAAAGGTATTAATATTTGCAATAGTTGACAAAATTATCACCCTAAAGGTGTGCGACTTTTACATTGCTAGCAATACATCAGTAGTCATTACATCATAGGTAATTTTAACTACACTTACATCGGGTGTTACTACTTTACAGATTAGTATTAGTAAATATTTGAAAGTAAATAAATGTACTTAATTTTTACCAATATATACAGGAATATATATAAAGCTTAATGCATATTTTATAGCAATTGGTTTCTGCATGCAGCAATAATTCTTGGTGACAACAGGTAAAGTCATCATTTGTGGCGACGAGCAACATTGGACCAATGAATTCAGCCAAAACAAGGGTAGCAATCTAATCTGCATCAGTAGAGGCAGGGACACAAGCGAGCATGTTCCTGACTATGTCAAGTTTCTTCAAGCACTACTGACTCAGGGGGGGTTTAATTGAGTTTTATCTAGAAAAGGAGTAAAAAGAAATCCAATCTGACACATGGGTGCTTCAAGTAATTAATTTTGGCTAAGTTTGGCTACAAAAAAGAGTTGCCATCTACCTCTTCGGAGTCACGGCTCAAGATCACTCCTTGGCCAGAGACTCAGAAGAGATTGTAGTTTCTCAAAGTCATACTGGACTTACACAGTCAGTCTATGTCTTAAGAAGGTAGAAGGAACAGGCAGTCATTCTGTCATCTGTCTAGCCACCAAATTGTCTGGGAGGCTTAGGATGGTGACAGATCGATCATTTTGGAATCTATGAGTGACAATTCTGCCATTCACAATAGAGGAACTCCAAAAGATCAATCTATTTAGTCAAACAGGCAATTTCAGGGTAGATGACAGGAGACTTGATGGGCGCATATTATCACATTCCCGTAGGGCAGTTCATTCAAATGTACTCAAGATTTTGTCTTTATAAACGTTCTTGTCTAATTTTAAGTACTACCGTTTGGCCTCAAGACTGCTCCTCGAGTCTTCACAAAGATGGGGCGGGTCCCTTAGTGGCTCCTCTATGTCTACAGGGTTGGAGAGTGAATCCACATCTGGATCGCTGGCTTTTTCATGTTCAATCAGAATCTCAAGCTAGACAAGGTCTGAACGCAATTCTAAACTGACTATCTTCATGAGTGACTGATCAACTGGAAGAAAAGTCAGCTCAGTGGGGCACAGGTTGAGGATCTCCCAACAATTTATGAGCTAGTGCTTGGGGAAAGGGCAGATGCATTGTTTTCACACGAGTTGGAACCCAGCTACTTTTAGAAGGTTCGATTTAAGTTTATTCTGAATGCTTAGAAAATCTGGGGTAGAATACAAAAACATATGAATATCGAGAAGATAAAGTATACACCCATTTGGAGATCATCCCTATTTCCCCGTGTTTTATGATGTTATAGCCAAACAATGGGAGCAACTTGGGCTACAGCTAGTGGGAGATAATCAGCCAAATGGCCAATTATATCTGTTCAGTGAGCTACAAAGAGCATTTGGAATTCAGGATTGGCAATATCTTAAATATCTACACATAAAGGGGGGGGGGTTGGTAAAAGGAGACAGGCAATTTCTAGTGCTAAAATTGCATTGTTTGAAACCATGGTGAGATCCGCCCGTAAATTTAAACACATATAGTATGATGATGGAGCAAGCTCTGGATGATATTGAAAAAACTATAACTAAATGGTCCAGTAGATTAGAAGACGAAGATGTCGATATTGATATGTCACTACGGTTAGTAAAGAAAATGCTGCTATCCGGCAATTTAAAATCAAAACATTATAAAACGATTTATAATCTGTATTTTACTCCGGCCAAATAATTTAAATGGGGAAAAAGGGAGGATGATAAATGCCCTAGATGTGGGGTAGGACCAGCAGAAGAGATTCATATGTTTTACATCTTGACTCGATAAAAATCAAACTGGTGAAGTTCTGGGAGAGGATCCTTGGTAAAATGGTGGTACTAACCTCTTCGCTTATGATGATTGGATATGACAGCAGTGCTGAGCTAGATCAAGCTCAGATCACTATCATATTTATCTCAGTTACTATAATTAGGCTCCTCATTGCAACTAGATGGAAGGATCCAATGCCCCATGCTTTCATAAATTCTTGGCCTGTCTTATAGCCGTATATAAACTTGAACACGCTTTGTATACTTGCAAGGGGTACCAGGCAAAAAAATGGGGTATAAAATTATGGGCTCCAGTTTCAAAGGGTTAGGTTAATGTATATAGATTAAATTTGTGCTAATATAAATGTGTTTTATGTATTGTCTCGCCTCTGCTTTTTTTTTCTCCTTTTGTAACAGTATTAATTTGGATTAATAGATAATTATCGTGATAATTCACCTGTCCTGGCCCTTAGTCCCCACCCTGTCTATCTGCGAATTTTCCCTTGTCATTTGAGATCTAGCTATTTTGTCTGATGCCCGATGGAGCTACCTGGTTTAGCTATAGGGTAGACATGTCGGGGATTCCCTCCTTGGACGTCACCTACCCAGTCGGTTTTCAGCCAGACTTCCTTTCGTCTCTCCTGTCATCTCTTCCCGCATTCTCCCTCTATTTTTGTCTCTCCTTCTCTCCTCTCTCAATGTATTGAGACTGAACTATTTTGTCGAATGCCCGATGGAGCTACCTGGTTTAGCTATAGGGGAGATGGGCCGTGGACTCCCTCCTTGGTCGTCACCTACCCAGTCGGCCGTTAGAAAGACTTCATTTTGTCTCTCCCTGTTGTCTCTTCCCCCATCCCCCCCTTTCTCTCTTTCCATGCCCCCTCCCCTCTACGCTACATTTATTTTGCCCTCCATGCTTCTTTAATTATTTTTCCCATTGAGACCGAGCTATTTGGACAATGCCCGGTGGAGCTACCTGATAGCTATAGAGGAGATGGGTTTTGGGACTTCCCCTCGACCGTCACCTACCCAGCCAGACTTTGGACAGACTTTCCTTTCGTCTCTCTGCCGTATCTCCCTACTACCCCTTTACCCTTACCCCCTTCCCCTCTACACTTCAATCATCTCGTCTTCTATGCTCTTGCATTTGTTTGTCTAGCATCTGATGTAAATTGGAACTGATGTAATCTTGTAATGTAATTTTGTGAAACCTCATGTAAAGCGCTCTGATACCTCCGGGTCTAGCTAGCGCTATATAAAACTCTTGAATAAATCAATCAATAAATAATAAATTATATGTACAATGTCTCTATAAATATCAATTAAAAAAAGGAATAAATGTCAGCTCAATCATTCTAAATACTAATTTCCTTTTTTTGTTTATCAGAGCGATGTTCATGATGAACTTGGTCATGGCCTTCCTTCTGGAAAACATCGTTTTAACCATTTATAACATGGTGTCATTATTGATAAAAATGTTTCAGGCACCAGTGTGATCAGGGTCGAGACATGAAAGATATATGTGCCATGCATTTAATGGTCCCATGGGCTGCATGAATCTGTATAGACCTCTGCTTCATCTTCACAAATTCTTTCCACCAGTCTAGTTGCAGACCAGATCAAACAAGTTCTGGAATGGTGGCAAAACCTAGACAATGCAAAGAAGGGGCTCAATTGCATCCAGGAGGTCTTTGCACAATAGCAACAGATGCAAGTTCTTTGGATTGGGAGACACATGTCTGAGTCATGACCCACATGTATGAACCAATTCAAGGCTGCTTGGCCTTGACAGATAACTTCAATTTTTCCAATTGGACAGAGTTGTCAGCAGTTTTCCGAGAGCTTATACAATTCCAAAATCAGATTTAAAAGAAACATATTTGTGAGTTCAGACAATTTTGTGGAAGTCAGATATATGAACTATCAAGGTGGGGGAATCATGCAAAATCTCTAGATTCAGTAGCATTTCAGCTGAGTTCCTGGGAGGAGATTCACCTGATGTTCTTGAAAATGACATACATCAAGGAAGTGGACAACATTGCTATGAATCATCTCAGTAGGATATTTTCTCACTCTCAGGAAATGGCAGTGTCTCTGATCGTTTTTCAAAAGATATACAAAAGCCTTGGGCCCCTATTCTCTGATCTGTTTGCATCCCAGAGGAATGCACAGCTTCTGAGGTTTTGTTCCCAGTGTCTTCAGATGTGAGACTGGGGTGTGTGATGTGATATGTGATGTGATATGGCATTTTTATAGCGCACTACCACTCCAGGGAGCATCTTGGCGCTGCGACTCTTGAAATACCAGCAGATAACCACAGCTGGACTGCCCATGTAGCAAAGGAGGGATCATAATAAGGCTTTACAGCCTGTGTCTGACAGTGTGTAAATCCATGTTTTTAGTATTTTTCTGAACCTAAGCTCCGAGGTGGCTTCCCGAAGGCAGGGGGGTAATTTGTTCCAAGCCTTAGCGCCGATAACTGCTAGAGATGTTCCTCCTTTGGTTGTCAGCCTAAATCTGGGAATGGAGAGGAGATTTGCTGTAGAAGATCTCAGTTCTCTCGTCGGATGGTATTGTTCAAAAAGCCTACGCAGGTACAATGGGCCCTGATAGTGAAAGGCTCTGTAGGTGATAATGAGGACCTTGAACAGGATACGCTTTTGTACTGGGAGCCAGTGAAGGGCATCTAATGCCGCAGAGGCCGAGGATTTTCTGGGCCATCTGAGGACCAGCCTGGCGGCTGCATGTTGGACCATCTGAAGTCTGTGCAGGACAGATTTATTTAACCCTGCATACAGACTATTACAGTAATCTAGCCTGGATGTTATCAGCGCCACTGCAACCGTCCGCCTGGCACTCAGGGGGAGCAAGTCGAAAACATTTCTAAGGCCCCTAATGATGTTAAAACAAACACCTGCTACTTCTTTTGCTTGTTGTGTGAAGGACAGGGTATTATTAAACTTGATGCCCAGATTTCGAACTGCCTTGATGGTCTTTGGAGGAGCCTCTGTCTCATGAGGCCATCAATCCTGAGGAGAGAAGCAGTTGTTAGGTCCAAAGGGCAGAATTTCTGTTTTCGCAGAGTTACACTTTAGGTGATTGTTCGTCATCCACGTAAAAGTTGCCGATAGGCATTCCCTCAGGGTCATTTCCGCATTGGTTTTGTTCTTATCAAGAACCAATACCAACTGGGTATCATCGGCATATGCAATCGTACTGATACCGAAAGAGGAGATCAGTTTAATCAGGGGAACCATATACAGGTTGAACAATGAGGGGCTCAAACTCGAGCCCTGCGGAACCCCTGTTTTTAACACTTTCTCCTCAGAGCGGAAATTTCCCAGCATAGTAATCTGGCATCTGTGTGCCAAATAATTTTTGAACCAATCGAAAACGGTTCCCGCTATGCCTGCATTTGCAAGGCGATGTAAAAGGTTAGCGTGGGACACCGTGTCGAACGCTGCAGAGAGATCTAATAGGATCAGGACTGCCATCTTGCCCTGATCCAATGCAGCTCGAATGGTTTCAGTTGAAGACAACAGGGCAGATTCAGTTGAATGATTGGCTCTAAAACCTGCTTGACATGGATGAAGAATTTCATTTGCCTCCAAAAAAGCCATAAATTGCTTATTAACATGTAATTCTGTCAATTTGCAAACAGCTGGGAGGAGTGAAATGGGGCGCAGGTTAGAAAGGGTAGCGGGATCCTGCAAAACCTTCTTGTGCAGTGGTCTGACTGCTGCCACTTTCCAGTGAGAGGGGATTTCACCTGATTGGAGGGATGAGTTTATAATAGAGTTAATTACTGGAATAACTTCTTCTATTATTGCTTTAAGCAGCATAGGGGGACAGGGTTCGAAAGGAGATCCTGACTTAATCGCAGATATTCCCTGATACGTGTCTTCCAGACTGATTTGATTGAAGGTGTCCCAGCATGATTTGCCTATATCTGTGCTGGTTTTATCCTCTAACTCCTCTTTCTCAGACTGAGGGAAATCTTTCGTAAAGGTATCTATTTTCTGTGCGAAATAGTTAGCTATCTCGTCACAGAGAGTCTGGGAGGGTGGGATCTCTTGTGTTAACGCTTTGGGCTTTCTGAAGCTGTTAACAATTTTAAAAATATCTTTCTGTTTGTTACTGGAGGCTTCAATTAAAGAAGTAAAATACTTGGCTTTTGCGCCTTTTATAGAGGAATGATAAAGCCTCCTTGCTCTCTTGTATGCCTCCTTTTCTTCAATCCCATAATTACGTCGCCACCTTCGCTCTAGAATTCTGATTTTACCGAGCATTTCTTTTTGTTCACCTAAAAACCAGGGTGCAGATAACCTCCTTCTACTTGAGGTAGAACTTCTGCCTGGGTTTTTAATTTGGTTTCCGATCTTGGTCATCCAACTCTCAAATCTCTGATAATCTATTGTTGTGTTCCCTGTGAGAGTGGGTTTACTCTCTTTCACCCATTCACCAAGATCAGGGTGCTCTATAATTTTCCCCCAGCAAGGTGAGGGTGTGCCCTTTTTTGGTATCTCCTTTATCTTTATCCCATTTCCCTCAATCTTGAGGTTAAATTCAATGAAATAATGATCTGTCCAGGATAGCCGTACAGGGGGTTCGACCGTCATTGCGTCCAAATTGGAACCAATGCAGTCGAGAATATGTCCAGCCTCGTGAGTCGTTTCTAGTACCTTCATTGTCAGCCCCAAAACATGCAGCGTTTCTTTAAAACTAAATGCATGGGGATCATAAGGGTCATCTAAATGAAAGTTAACGTCTCCTAATAGAGTAAAATTGGCGAACCTAAGAGTCAAATCACCAAGGACATCTCCTATGCTATCTAGGAACTGCATGGGTTGGTGTGGGTTGGTGTGGATGGCTTTTCCATATAATGGTCACAAGAACTCTTATATGCTTCCCAACTACCATTTTCCTTTAATTCCCAGGTGGTTATTGGAAAGGTTCAGGTCAAGAGTTCAAGAAGTGGCAGTAATGGTTCCATTCTGGTCAAGGAGCTCCTGGTTCCTTATCTTGAAGTCCCTGGTCTTCCTTGGAAAATTCCTCTGTTCAATCCAGTTCGGTCCCACTTTCAAAAACATTTGCATATTTGAATTTGGAAGTTGAAAGGGAGAGGTTGTTGAGGGAATAGTTTCCTGTAAATTTATCAGAAGTCCTTCAGAGATCATGAAGAGCTTCTAGATTAAAAATACATTACAAATTTTTCCAGAAACTTTGTGATTCACATATCAACTTTCTATCACTCTGTAGTTCTTGTGGGACGGGGTTTGGAAAACCTTTCTCTTTCTCTCTCTACTCTCAGGGTTCAGTGGTCATCTATTATGCCTTAGAGAACCTTGCAGGAACATTGGGTATGTGATGAAACGTCTGTATCCGGTCTGACTTAAGAGCCTTTCTTTATCAAGTCCAAGTTCAAAATTATTACCTGCCCCATGGGATATACGTTCAGTTCTTGCTAGATCACACATTTGAACCCCCTGAGTCTAGCGATATCAAAATCTTGACAATGAGGATAGCTTTTCTGACAGAGGTCACCTCAGCCAGGTTAGGAGAGTTGGGTCATTTGCTATGTAGGACTCCCTTTCTGAATATTTCAGAAGACATGTCGGTTTTAAATGCCGGTCCTACTTTTCCACAGTTTCTACGGGTTTTGTTAAAGCTCAAGCAGTAATAATACCCGTGTTCTTTTCATCTCCTTCCTCACCAGAGGAACAACATTTGCACTTGTTAGACATTAGGAGAGCTCTTTTGATTTACTTACACCCCTTAGGAAATCTGATCATCCCCTGGTGACATTTGTTTTGGCTGGACAAGAAATAAAGGGCTCATCTATGATAATCAGCATACACATTCCATGTACAGTTGTCTTGGCAACTAAGTGTTGGGGAACCCTCTACCGGAAAGCAATCAAGGCAAATCCACAAGAATGTTGCCTGCATTTTTGGTGGAGCTTGTTCCTTTGGCTGAGACCTGTAGGCCAGCAACATGAACCATTTCAGATACCTTTGTGCAGTAGTACAGTCTGTAGGGCATTGACAGTGATAAAAAGAACATTTGTGGTGGGGCTCTAAGTTCAGTTTTGTAATAATGTAAAGGGTTTCAGTAACGTTCACTGGGTGTAGAAGATACTAAGTGTCTGGTTTATTTTTCCTTTAGACGAAGCGAGAGTACTTGCTTGGGTATTTCTCACAAGTAATAATAGGGACGAGGATGTAGAGGTAATTGTCTAGGATTACTGGAATATGGCCAGGTCTTGCATCCAACCCTCTGCAGGCTGCAAACCCTCAATGCACAGGGTCTTTGGCCGTGTGTAAGGGTGGTTTGCTGCAGGATCCAACCCTGCAGCACATCAAGCTTGGCCGAGCACAGTGAGGGGTTTGCTGCCATTTAACATTTTATTTTGAACACATAGTTTGGGGATGGGCCTGGGGTTTAGGGTGTGCTCACCCTGCCCCATTATGTGACCTTCCAATTTGTTTCCCCCAGGATTCAGGATCCGGGACCTCATGTGATGTAATGGCAGCCCAATTTTCTTTTTGTGTTGTGGAGGCCAATCAAATCTTTTCAGATCTGCGAATCCTTGTCCGAGTCACCCACCCAGATACATTAATGCATGGTGTTAGAAATGTCGATTTCCGGTTGGCTGAGGCTTGTGCTAAAGTCAGGCAGAAACCACCACTCTACGTCAGGCAAGGGAGTTACATGCCAAGATAACCCCTGCTCACTCCCTTGGTAACGTGACACGAGCAGTAAGGCTAATCTCGGAGGCTTTGGAAGTTAAGCGTTTGCGTGCGCACCCAGCAAACAAAGGAAACTCCACACAAGGCTATATATATAAAAATAGCCTTTGTATTATACCAAACACATTAGATAATAAGCACACACTTTACAATGTGCTCGAGCACCTGCTTTATTTTATCTATTAGTGCTTCCTGATGAAGCTAATTTAGTAACTATTTTAGGATGGCGCTGGCAGCTTGCCGGCGCCATCCTAAAATAGTTACAGGATGATGGACAGCTCACTCAAGGGACCCCTGCGCACATCGCTGCGATTGCATAGTAACACACACATGGCCGCTGGAACTAGTTGAAGCTCAAATTCAGTGACTCATTCATCAGCCCAAAAACAATCGTGAGCGTCGTCGAGGCTGGGCAGGTGTGCCTTCTTCCCAAATCTACCGTTGAAAATCAGCGGTGATGTTGGATAGAGGCCTTTGTATCCTTGACTTTCACGAGCGCAATCCTCGTGCTGTTCCTGTGACCAGGAGCTTCTTTCTCTTCATCTGCTGCTCTGATCGGTCTCTGACCATTTATACACACAAGAGGCACTTGAACTCGCACAGAAGATCCCCCCATTAAAAAAATACGCAAAATCCGCAAATTCGCGGATTTTGCAAATCTGCGAATATGCAAATCCGCAAATTCGCGGATTGTGAATCCGCGAAATCCACCCATGCTTACTCATTAGCGCCTTTTTGAATTATTCAGGGTGGAGACATTTTTTTTGTATTTGATTGAACTAATTCCCCTGCATCTCCACCCCCATTTAACTTCAGGGGCCCCCTTGTTCTATTGGAAGTGTATTCTCACTGTACCTACTGTACAGTTTTTTACTTGTTTTGCAGGAATTGGAGCACCAGGTAACCATAGGGATGAAGACTCCAGTAATCGGCGGCTCTCCAGCATGCAGGTAAGAGCGCCCAGAGGGAGTACACGAAAATGCTGCCAAGAGCATGGAATCTTGAAGGCAAAATGTGTTCTAAAATTTGGTCATGGTGTCAAATACCAAGGCCACATCCAACATGGCCGCGTAACATCGCTGAGATCCTTAAAGATCTCGGCTGCGTTAACATGCAGAAGACACTAACAAATAAGAAAAAAGGCCACAACATGGGTGGCTGGGAGAGGAGAATACAATTGGTTATGTGGATCATTTGTTGAGTTCAAACCTCATGTGAACGGCATACCACTGTTCATGTGCACTATTGCTGAGTCCAAACCGGATTTTATAACAAGGCCCAGATGTCTAACATATGTGAAACAAACAATTTTCAACACTTTGGCTTAACACATAACCTATAGCAGTGTAACTATCCAAAGCATCATGTGTCATGTGCACTTTCCCTGTTCTCCACGCAGGCTGATGCAGCCTGCATGAGGAACATGCCCAGGCCCCCAAGTCCCTGGCTGAGCGCCGAACCACATCATTGCAGCATTGCGATTGGTCAAGGGAGCCCGGGATACTGTGGGCAAAAAAATTGTAACTTTAAACCAGTATTTGTAATACGAACTTTCTAAAGTCACATTTATATTCAAAGTTACCTTAAGTTCGACTTTAGCAATAGGTCTGGTTTAATGCAACAATTATTTTGATAGCTTGAAGTACTTTCTTTGGTGGTCCTAGAAGAAAGTTATCACTCAGCGGTTGTGTCACTGTAAACCCATGTTAGACAATGGGACTACCAGCCTTGCTACAGTGAAAAAGACAATGTTGAGTATTCACTGTCAGGACATGTAAAACATTTCAGAAACATTTCCTTTGAAGGCCTATCTTAGGGTCTTAGTGGGACACATAAATATTAACAAAAAGAAGGTTTGGACTTGGCAAACCGGTTATTTTGCTATGTCAAGTTGGTAGTATACAAGCTGTCCGACTAGGCTGCAGTGGCAGGCCTAGAGCCAGGTTTTCACTTGGCTAATGCAGTAGTGGCATAATAATTGCTATAGTTCCTTAGTGACATTTAATGTACCTGCCCGGGTCCACATTGTACCATATACTAGGGTTATAGGTAAGTTAAATATGCCAATCAGGCATTCGCTAATTGCACATACATTTGAGGGGTCAGAGCACATGCACCGCAGCTTTGTCAACACGGCCAAGGGAGCTTGAAAACAGACCAGCAGCATCAGTTCCTTAATTGTTTGCTCTCTCCAGATGAAAGGTGATCAGGAACAAACCTAACCGGCCTGGTAGTTCTAATCATCTCAGGGAATAAAACCTGGAAAAGCTGTCTTCATTTGCATAGTCACTCCCAGGTCTGTGTTCCACTGTAAAATTCATTTCCTGTAGGGAGATGAATTACCTTAAAGGTTTGGGGTTCTCCCCTCTAATCTACATGAGACATCTAAGAGACCTCTTGTGGGTTAGAACTCCTAAGTGAATCCTAAACAGGTAGGGTCTCAGTTTCTTCTTGGACCACACCACAGCAAAGGCTTCCTCTCAGTGGAACTCCACCGCTGCTTTCTAGGGAGGAGTCACGTACTAATAAGGGCAACTGGTTGATCCTGGCCCTCATCATTAACCAGTGCCAACACTGCCCCAATCCCATGTTCCAAAGCATCTATCTGGACAATAAACTCTTTAGTCGCTATAGACAATACCCACTACAGTCAAATCTTTTTAGGACAGGTGCTGAGCACATTGCTTTAGGGAATCAGCGGCCTTCTGACACCATTCACTCCAAACACCTTTCGTGGGCTGCTTCTTGGAGGCGAAATATGTCATTGGTGCTATAATAGAGCCATGCTTTTTTACAAACCTCCTGTCGTATTCAGTCAGGCTAAGAAAGGCTCTTATCTGGATGTGGGTTTTGGGAGGATCCCAAGACAAAATTGTCTGAATCTTGGACTTGACAGGCTGTAAATGTGTACCACCTACAAGGTATCCCAGGTACACAACAGTCCCTTGCCGTATTTGGCACTTGCTTTGCTTATTAGTTAAGCTGCCTGCTGCAGAGCCTGAAGAAATTGCTTCCGGTAGGTCAGGTGATCTTTTTTTTTTTTGTCCTCATACATGCCACCAGTAGATGTTAACTCTAGATGGGCTTACTCCAGGCCACTGGCACAAACCAACCTCTCCAGCCCTTAAGTTTGTGGATAGCCGTGGGAGATTGCCCAGAGGTAGGTCGTTTCCAATCCAACTCCCACTATCGATGTTACTTGCCACTTTGGGAGGATAGGACCACTTAACCTCTGGCATAATCATTGGACTTTTTGTTGCTATTTCTCACACCATACTTTTAATGCAGACCAAAGCTTAATAGAATTTTCCCCACCACACAACATATTTAAACGACTCACTGCCATGATATTTCTTAAACAGTCTGCAAATTTGGGAGAATTTTCCTATTTCCATTCTTTACAGATCTCCCTCCTAGCAATGACAACAACGTAGAAAATAAACTGTGAGGTACAACTTTTTATATCATAATCATAGGGGAGACCAAATAAAACTAATCTAGGAGTATAAGTTATAGGTTGTGACAACACCTCTTCAAGAAACCCACACACCTGTCTCCAGTAAGTAGCTATTTCAGGGCATTCGACAAACATATGTCCATTGTCTGCTGCTGGAAACCTGCATCTTGGACATAAGTACTCTTCAGTTGCAATCTTAGAAAGTTTTGCAGGTGTCCAATAAGCCCTATACACCGTAAACAGGTGGTTTCTTCTCAGATTTAATGGTTTTATAATTTTTTGAGAGAGTGTAAAGGAGTCCGTCCAGACTTTTAACAGGTCTCCTGGAATCTGTGCCGTAGAATTATCCCATAATTTAATAATTTCAGCCTCTAGATTATCTTTTGTACCCACCAATATCCCATCCCATAGAGCAACCTCGCCTTTCCATCCCATCTCCCTACTAATTGATTCAAAAATAGAGCTTTCCCCATCATTAGTCCAATTCTGGCTCCCCCACCAGGCAGATAGCTGATAGAATTTAAATCTCGTAATGGTACCTTCTGTTAAATTTGATAGGGATTCCCAGCTTAATAATTTTGAGTTGTTACACAATTCTCCCCATTTCGTAAGGCCTGCTGTTCTCAATGGAATGGCAAGTTGGTCCAATAGACATTCCGGAGTACCAGAAAATCCCATATTGGGGCCTGGGAATGATAGTATGGGATGTCTAAAATTCTACGTATTGATTGCCAATTATCTAAGGCTGTACGTAAGAGCTTCAAACTAATATTCTTAAAAAGCTTCTGATCTCCAAATTTATAGAGAAAAAAGTCTGAGCCATGTGGTAGGTCTAATAACATAGCCCGAAAAAGTCTACCATGAGATGAAGAGTCCAACTTGTTGGCTAGGAGTCTGAAATTTTTAAACTGAAAAGCATAACAATAAAAAAGTACATCCCGAAGAGCCAGCCCACCCAATTTCAATCCCCTCCTCAATTTATTCCAAGCTATTCCCGGAGACTTAGTAGCCCATATAAAAGGGCCGATCCTCCCTTGCAAATTAGAAATATCCTTTTTATCGAAATTTAGAGGGATGGAGTTAAATAAAAAGGAGACCTTTGGCAGTATTATCATTTTAACTAGGTTCACTCTACCATAGATGTTAAAAGGTAGAGTGTTCCATCTAGTCAAAAGCTTCCTAACCTCCTTAACAACCATTGACCAACTCGTTTTGGGGACTTCTTCTAATGTCTGGGTAAGATAAATCCCCAGATATCTAATTTTTGGTTTTGTTTCTGGAATCGGGGCAAAATTGTTCCAGCTCATTATATCCGTTTTATCTTTATTAACGCTATACCCCGACACAGTACCAACATTTTCAGCCAGTTCAAATAACCTGGGGATAGCCTCCACAGGGTTAGATGTATAAAGAAGAAGGTCATCAGCATAAAGTGCTGTCTTGAGCACCAGGTCTCCCATTATAAATGGTTTAATTATTGGATCTTGTCTCAGAGAACAAATAAAAGGCTCAATATAAATATCGAAAAGAAGGGGGGACAGGGGACAACCCTGCCGCGTCCCCCTAGAAATTTTCAGCCATTCGGACAGGCTACCGTTGACCAATACTTTAGCCCGGGGACTCCTGTACAATGTCTCAATCCCTTTAATGAACATATCTGGAAAGCCAAATTTTGTCATGGTCTTCCAAAGAAATTGCCAATTAACTTGATTGAACGCCTTTGCGGCGTCAATTGCCACAATAGTAAGAGGCATCTTCCTTTCAATTGCTGTATCTATTGCTCCAATAACTTAAAAAGTCAGTTCATTTAATTGATGGCCGGGAATAAACCCCCTCTGATCCGGGTGAATAATAGACTTAATTATTTTAGCCAATCTAGAAGCAAGTATACCGGAGTAGATTTTTGAATCTGAGTTTAGGAGAGAAATAGGTCGGTATGACTCTATCTTTTTTGGGTCTTTGTTCGGTTTCGCTATGAGGGAGATTGTAGCTTCTGACCATGAGGCTGGGGCACATTCCCCCTCCAGAAATATTTTATTAAAGAGTCTCAATAATGGGGCTATTACTTCTTCTAAATTATCTTTATATACCTCGGTCGGTAATCCATCAGGGCCAGAGGCCTTATTTCTAGCCATCTTTTTCAACTGTAACCTTATTTCTCCCTCCGTGATCTCAGTAACTAAAAAGGCTCTAAATCGCTCAACTGAGGTAACACTCTCAAAGCCCACCAATTGTCCAACTCTACCAACCCCAATATATTCTTTTCCTGATAGAGTTCCTCCATAAAGCCTCTAGCCTCTTCCTTTATCTCTGTGTCCTCAACTAAAGGCAAACCAGTACCGAGCTGGGTTAAAAAATTTATATTATTTCTGATCCGCTCTGACCATGCCTTCCAAGCTAACAGGGAGCCACACTTCTCTCTGTACTCAAAATTACGGAGCTTGCTTACCTCCCACCTATCTTTAATTGTTTTGTCGGCTCGGGCTTTAAAACCAGTCTGTAGGTCTAATATTTCTTTTTCAAGCCCCGGTATCCTAGTTCTATCATCCAAAGCAGCCTGCTGTAATTTTAGTTCCTTTATTTTAATTAAGTCTAGATCATGAATATCCTTTTCTTTCTTGAGTTTTCTATTTAAAGCCATATGAGATCCATAGATTCCTCTTAAATAAGACTTAAGTGTGTCCCATACAATTTGATCTGAAGCCGTTCCTTCATTAAACAAAAAAAAATTCCAACAGACTCACCTTGATTTTATTTTTAATCTCCTCATCTAACAATATAGTCCTATTGTGGAGTTGTGAGTTGGGCGGACCGGAATAACAGGCGGGGAGGCCGGATATAGTGAGCTATGGTCAGTGGTTTTTATTGGAAGTTTGTAGAGCACAACAGTCTTTAGTGGCAGAGTTTGATGAATGAGTCCCGGGTGGAAGTGCAGGGCTGGGGTAGCTCGGATAATGGTTAGGTGCCGTGGGGTTGTCCTCTGCTGGGCTGATGTCGTCTTGATGAAGACAGGGTACTGGTACTCCTCGGAGGTATACAGGGGAGAGAGAATACAGGGGGTTAGTCCAGTTCAGCAAGGACTATTGAGTACTTCCACCTACACCGGGGAGTGAAGGGATCGGAAACCGAACGTGAGGAAGGGCCGGTAGGGTAGGATGGGACAAGACGAGTAAGAAAGGGAATGGGAAGAGGGTGTTGTCTGTGACAGGGATCAGTGCTCAGGAGTTTATACAGTGCCAGTGATACTTCTCTATTTATATCTAGTGCTTGGTGCTCGTGAGGGTCTCTATCCAGTATTTTACAGTTATGTACAGAGGGAACACGGAGAAAGGATAGTGTGTACTCACATGCCCCGCTGCAACTCTCTTCCGAGTTGCGGCCGCTCTCCAGCCACCTCCTGAGGACGCTACCAGTCTTCTGTCCAGACGTCCTCTTCCTCGTCCTCGTCTCCGCTCTTCTGCTATGCTCCGCTCTCTGTCAGGGGTTCCACGCCTACCGCTGTCTCCTGCCACGAGTCCGCTGGTGTGAACGCCTCTCCTTCCTTCCAGACGGCTTTTCTCTGTTCCGGGCTGGTTTCCGTGGATGCGCTTCCGGGTTCGGAAGGGGTCGTTTCCGGTTCCTCTACTGGTGCTTCACTTCCGGGGTCATGCGGTATCGCTTCCGGTTCGTCGGGCTCGGTGTTTGTTGCCGGTTCCTGTGGGTGAAGAGAGAGAGGGGAAGTCCGATTTGGAAGGGACGCTGTACAACCCGTTGAGGAGGGCAGGGACCCCTGGCTCGGACGTCGCCCCGGAGAGGTAGGGACGACTTCTTCTCCACACCTATCAAGTGTCCACCTATGTTCTGAGAGACTGACTTTAAAGGTTATTTTTAACTCGACCACCGAGTGATCTGACAACCCTACTGGGACATGTGAAACTGAAACAATATTAGACAAAAATGATTGATCTAGCAAAAGAAAATCTATTCTGGGGAACTGACTATACTTTTTGCTATAAAAAGAATACTCTCTAAGATTGCCATGCTTGAATCTCCAGACGTCCTGTAATGAAAACTCTTTCATTATGTTCTTTAAAGCTAGAAGGGATTTATTTGGGGAGTTGTATTTAACTTTACAGGTGCGGTCTAATTGTGGATCCATTATAAGATTGAAATCACCTCCTAATATGACAGGGGCTGTATGTTGTATCATATATTGCTCCAACATTTGAAGGAAACAGGCCTTATCTTCGTTAGGACCATAGTATACAGCGCATAAAAAATTAGAGCTACCAATCGAAAGGACTGCCGCCAACCATCGTCCAGACTGATCCGTGCCCCAGTCATGAATCCTAATCCCCTTATTAGCCCGTACCATTATAGCTACCCTTCTTGTAGAACCAGTTTGCTTAGACCAAAGAATTTCCTGAACCCAGTTTAATTTCATGAATACTTTCCTACAGGCTTCTGCTTCCAGATGTGTTTCTTGTAAAAGATATACGTGAGCTTCAGAATTTTTCAAAAAATCACAGACTCTTTGTTGCTTTTTTTGACTCCCTATGCCATTCAAATTCCAGGAAAGGAATTTACTGCTAGATGCCATAGTTAAAACCATGATAATTTAGCTCTGCATCTGTAACCAGTAGTGTCCTATGTTCATATTTAATTTTAAGACTATAGAAACTAATAGCAGATGAGGACATTTTTATTTGTTTCTTCCCTTCCACCCTGTGACCCCTCCCTTCCCACCCCGAGGAACCCAACCCTCCTGTTCGGCGTAAGCACGCCTTAGGAGGCCCCGCACCCCAAGACACCTTCTTAAGTGAGACTAGAGAACAGTCTTCTCCCCCGTTCCATCTAGAATATCCCCCTATTTGATAATGAAGATTTTTTTTCCCTTTATACTTTTTTTCCCCAAATACCAAATTATTTCTTAATTAAATAATTAAGTAAGTTCCCCCCAGTCGATAGTAACCAATGTCCGATGTCCAGTGTCCATTATCCTGTGAGCACAGTTCTAATAAGAAATTAGCTTCTTTCTCATTTTAATTAATAAATTGTCGACTTCTTCTGGAAAATGACAGGTATACATCTTGTTATTCCACATTATTTTTAATAATGCGGAGAACTTCATTTGGACCTGGGCTCCCAATGAACGTAACTCTGGCATCCTTGAATCCAGCTCCCATTGCCTTTGAGCAGTCTTTCCACCTATGTCAGATCTGATTTGATAGGGGTTAGCACGATAATGGAGAGAGGTACGTGCTAGACACCTCGTGAGAATTAGTTCTTTGATACTGTAGGTTTGAAAACTAACCAAAATCTTCCTTGGTGCCTTACGATCTGGATGTAACTTAAAAGGGTCTCTATGTACTCAGTGAATCTCTGCTTCTAGGTCGATATCCAGCCGATCCTTTAATATATCTTCCCTGAGTAGTCTACATACAAATCCCTTACTATCTTCCACCTCGACCCCTTCTGGAATTTTAAGAATCCTGAGGTTATTACGTCGGCTCTGCGTTTCCAATCTTTCCAAATCCATCGTCAATGCTCGATTTTGGGCTTTGATAGCTTCTATGTCTTTGGAATTTCCCTTCGAAGTTTCTGAAAGTGCAGTAACTTTGCTCTCCAATACACTAGTCCTGGCCGTAATTTCCTCTAGCTTCGTCTCTAAGACATCACATTTATCATGTAGCCCCTTTGGCTTCTCTCAGAGATCTCGAACTTGACCAGAAAATCCTCTCTCAATGATTTAAATAAAGAGCCAAGTCTATCACTCTCAGTCTCATTCTCAACCCCATTTGATCTGTCAGTTCCGTTAGACTGAGGTGTCGAGCTATGTGTGTCATGTATAGGTGGAAGGGGAGATATAGATTCAGCCTGAGCAATGTGAAGGACTGGGAAAGGAGAAGTTACAACAGAACTCGACGAGTCTTGCATTGTAGGAACAATAATCGGAACAGGTGCTTCACCCACTGAGACCGCTGGGACGACTGCGCCTAAGCCTGAGCCTAAGCCTGAACCTGAACCAGAGCGTGAACTTGGGCCTAAATCTTGATCAATGCTGGTCTGTACAACTACCCGCAGTTCTCCCTCATTGGGGGCTGGCTCTAGTACTGCGTACTTATTACACAGAGGTAGAATAGAAGAAGATAAGGGAGTAAGTACTTCATCTGTCCGGGCAATATCAGCTGCTTCAGAGCCTAATTTGGCTTCTGCCTTGTTTATTGCGCTTTCCTTGGAGTTCACTGCCTGTTTCATTATTTTAAAATAACTTTTAAGTGAAGGAGTACTTTTTAATGATTGTGACTGCTTTATTGCCTTGGCTGACCCCCCCTTTCTCACTCCGCCTCTCTTCTTTTGTTTGTTTGGAGAAACGGGCGTCGGCCCTCCTCTATCAGCAGTATCAGCAGAGTCCCAGACCCCTTGTTTCCTCAACTCTTGTTTTGATCTTAACTGATACCTATTTCTTACTTCTCTGGTTCTTCCTTTAGTTGTACTATTCTGCTTTTGATGGTGGTCAAGACTAGCCTCCCCCTCTGCACTGCCAGCCTTAAGGTCTTTAGCTTGTTTCTCGCAATCACTTTGGCAATTTGTTTTAGTATTAACTGCCTCAATGCAGTCCATACGATCCACCCCTCTGAGAACCACCTTACCGTTGAATATTGTTGCATAGGTCCCCCAGCCTACCGGACCTCTCACACGAGAAAAAAGCGCCTCCCTGGAACGAAGCCAGAGACTACTGCGGCTGACTCGGGACTCTCGAGGCTCTCGTGTAGCCTCAGCAATCTGGTTTGTTGCTAACTTCCACAGCCTGCAGCTCCAAATCCGACACAGCTGCCCCGTCTCCACTTCCTTTGCGTAACAGCGCCCCGGCATCCCGCAGGGTCCTAGCGCTCTCGTATACTCCTGCGTTCTCCAAGCCTCCGGAAGAAAAACAGACAGGTTAAAATTAAAGTACCCCGTAAATGAATTTCTTTAGGGAATATTCACCCGTCCTAACCGCATATTAAAGCGCAATCCTCTCTCGAACATGGGAGATATAACCATACAAATATTGTTTAAGGTGCTTCGGAGTGCAGGAGCTCCGCAGCAGCCGTCAGCCTGCCACCGCCATGTTCCTCTCCCTTCCTCCCCGGTAGGTCAGGTGATCTTGTCATGTGGCGCTAAATACAACAATTTCATCCAGATACACTGCACTAAATGCTTCCAGTCCAGACATAACCCTGTTCACCAACCTTTGGAAGGTGGCAAGGGCAAACCAAAGGACATCACTTTAAGCTCAAAATGGTCGTCTGGTGTGGAGAATATAGACCTCTCCTTGGCTCCCTATGTTAGGGCAGTCTGCCAGAAGCCTGAAGTAGGGTCAAATGTGCCCAGGTATTAAGCAACCCCAAATTAGTCTATGAGCTCATCAGCTCTTGGGATGGGGTGTGCATCAGTCTTGATAGCATCACTGAGTCCCCTGTAGTGCATGCAACCTTAGCTCTGGCTTCCCATATTGAGAGTTGGCCTTGGGCACCAGCACCACTGGGCTCGACCAAGAACTAATGGAGGACTCAGTCCCACCCAACCCTAACATCATATGAACCATAGCTTTAATGGTGGCCTTCACGTGGTCAGACAACCAGTAGATTTTACTTTTGAGAGAAAATCAGTCATCTTTGTACACATCATGGACACACAACTGGGTCAGGCCTGGTTTTGAAGAGAACAAAGCAAACACAAGGAGATGATGGACGGAGCGCTGAAACTTTTCAGACATTTACCCCCAGTCACTGATCTGGGTTGAATCCATCATCATTCTTTAGCTCACTTCGCCACCCCAGTTCAGACACACCTATATGCAAATCACGCTTGGCCCTGTGCCTCATGAGACCAGTGCAGCCCGAACAGCCAAGCCATGTCTTTCCTGGACCGGAAACAAGCATCCTGGGACCGTTTTTGGGTTAACACCCATCTTCAGCCAGGCTAGCTTGAATCCAGTGGCAAAGTGAGCAAGGGACCCACATCTGGGCACACCCTGCCAACTTAGGGGGAACAAAGCAAATACAAGGAGGTGATTGATGGAGCATTTACACTTTTCAGACACTCACCCCAGTTCAAGATCTGGGTTGAAGTCACCATCATTCTTTAGCTCACTTCACCACCCTAGTTCAGACACATCTATATGCAAATCAGTCTTGGCCCTGTGCCTCATGGGAACAGTCCAGCACAAACTGCCAAGCCATGTATTCCCTGGACCGGAAACAAGCATCCTGGGACACAGAAACTTTTCTCCTCATTTCGCCAATGTCAACAAGGATGTCACAACGAAACGGCTCCGCACACGACTCCGCAAGACATCATCGGAGCCATAAGACGACCTCATTGGTGTTTTGGCGTCAGTTCCCTTTTTCCGTGCTGTGGACGCATATCTGTTTTTTCCTAGGCTCTCCATTTCTGGGAGTTTCTTTGTTGCAGATTGTCATGACTTTGTAGCCCTCGGGCATGACTACTCTGAAAAAAATCAGGTTTCAAACCATGCAGAAAATGCGGTGGCCAGATGTCCATGACTAACCCCCATGAAGACTGTTTATGGTGTCTTTCGATACCAGGGCATGCACTTCGTGTAAGGGCATGAATCTTAAAGCGCTGAAAGAGAGGGAGGTAAAATTATTCCTGGGCAAAGCCAAGAAGCAGAAAAGGGGTCGCAGAAGGTCAAAGACCCGTTCGTAGTCTCCGACTCCAAACACTTCAAGGTCGAAGATACATAAGAATAGGCGGCACCATGGTTCTCGCCGTCGCTCATCCAAGGAGGTGATTCCAAAGTCGTTATCCCAGTGTCCCAGACCTCATTGCAGGGATGAGAACTCATGGACTCTTTCACTTGGGGTGAATCTGGCTCAGTCCTCGGTTCCGAGAGCAGCGACTCCACCGGCTCCGAGAGACACAATGGCTCCACCGTTGCCAAAGTCGACCACTCCACTTCCGGCTCTGGGGTCGCGGGTGCCGCAGCCGGAGTAGAATTTAGCGCCTCCCCGAGCAGCTCCAGCTCCTGTACTACTGGATCTGATGCATCCTGCTTTACCGATTCCAAGTTTGGATCCATCACATTTTTTTAATGCAATGTTTGGCTTGTTCGCAAACCCTGTCGCCTGTTGGCCCAATGAGTCCATTGGCATATTGTTTAGGTGGTTTACCACCCACCTTTCCTCAAGCACCGCTCATGCCTATGGATCCAGGAAGTTGGCCTCTTTTGATGCCGAGATTTGACGCCTTTGCAGTCTTTGGAGGGACGAGTTCCTCTGGATGGTTCATCCTTAGCGCTGTCTGGATCCGAACTGCCACCAACTCGACCGGCTTCGACTCCTGTTTCTGTGGACCTTCCATCGATGCCGATCCTGAAGTCATGATGTCTGGTGCTGTCAACGCCTGTTTCAGGGATGAGGTCTCGGAGAGAGGTGCAAAGACTATTGGAGGACATAGAGTACCAGAAGGAACATGGAGAGGCTGAGGGAGGAGAGATTGTGGATCCTGACCTGGATTTTGAGGATTTACAGAAGGCTACTGGCCTGGATACCTCTCCTGAATGTGAGCTTTCATCTTCAAAGGGTCTGCCGACGTAGGAGGTGACCACATATAATGCTCTGATCAGAAAGGCTGCGGATCTCTTCAAATTGCTTCTTCCTACAGTGGAGTTAAAGTCTAATAAACTGACTGAGGTGCTCCATTACCTTTCCTCTATTTCAGAGACTTTACTTCCCTTTAATGAGGCATTGACCAAGCCCATTCTCGATGTGTGGAAGAAGCCAATGTCTTCTCCAGCGGTTTCCAGGACGGTCCTAAGGAGGTAGAAGGTTGCTTCGAGGATCCTTCTTTTCGGTCCACCCATCCTTCGCCGGAAATCTTGGCGATCAAGGCTTCATGAACATAGTAGAGCATAGGTATGTCCTACCCTTCCGTGTGTTTCCCCTCCTTTTCCTCCCCGTCAGGACTTGTGCTCAGAGAGCACCTGCTGCTTCTCCTGCAGGAGGTTCTGTCATTGCTGTTGAAAGGAGAGATCGAGGTGGTTCCGGAGCAGGAAAGGGGTAAAGAATGCTACTCAAGGTACTTCCTGATTCCCAAAAAGGACAGTTGTTTGAGGGCGATCCTCAACCTCAGGGTTTTAAATGTTTACCTCAAACAGGAGAAATTCAAAATGTTGACCCTGTCTCAGGTTCTTCTTACTCTGCAGAAGGAAGACTGGATGGTGTTGATCTATTTAAAGGATGCGTATTTTCATATTCCCATCCTGAAGTCGCATCTGAAATATCTCAGTTTTACAGTGTGGTCTCAACACTACCAGTTTGCGGTCCTTCTGTTCGGCCTTACTTTTGCACCTCAGGTCTTCACAAAGGTGATGGCGGTGGTGGAAGCAAATCTCAGAAGGTTAGGGATTCCTTTATTCCTCTATCTGAACAACTGACTGCTAAAAGCAAAGTCGCCAGAGATGGTGTTACATCATTTGCAAGTAACAACACAACTGTTGTTCGACTTGGGGCTTTCTATACATGTACCCAAATCTCACCTGTTGCCCTCTCAGCAAAACCTGTTCATAGGGGCAGTACTGGACACTACTGGAAGTCGTGCCTTCCCACCTCTACAGAGGATTTGAGACATCCAGGCTATGATTCCACTTTTTCAGACGGGAGCAGCTGTTCCTGTTCTGAAGGTCTTGCACTTGCTCTGTCTGTTCGCTTCCTGCATACTGTTGGTCAACCATGCAGGCTGGCATATGAGGGCCCGCCAGTGGTGCCTCCGCCGACAGTGGTTTCAACACAACGGAGATCTTGAGGAAGTGGTCAGAATCTCCAGAGAGACTGCAGCAGAGCTACTATGGTTAAATGTTCCAGGCAACCTATCTCAAAGGAAAGTGTTTCAACCTCCTTCTCTGGTGACCACAGTGATAACTGATGCCTTCAACTCTAGGATGGGGAGCCCATCTAGGGGATCTGGATGTCAGAGGTCTTTGGTCTCCAGAGAAAAGATGGTTTCAAATCAACCTTCTGGAATTGCGGTCGATATGTTTGGCTTTCAAGGCCTTCCTTCCATCCCTTCGTGGTCAGTGGGTTCAGGTCCTCCTGAACAACACTACTGCAATGTGGTACATCAACAAACAGGGAGGAGTACAGTTGTGTTTTATTTGCAGAGAGGCACTGCAACTCTGGTACTGGGCTAAAAACCATCAGATTTGCGTAATCGCAAAGCATCTGGCCGGAGAACTGCCTGTGCATGTCGACCGTTTCAGTCAGCAGTATTCGGCCGATCACAAGTGGCATCTCCATCCAGAGGTGGTCCTTCACATTTTCAGTTAGTGGGGGCTTCCTCAGTTGGACCTGTTTGCCACACACGAGAATGTGCACTGCCATATGTTCTACAGTCTCCAGTATCCAATGCAGGGAGCCCTGAGGGACGCGTTCCAGTTAGATTGGGGGGGTCATAGCTTCTTTATGCATTTCCTCCCATGCCCTTAATTCTGCCTGGAGATTGAACGGGGCAACCGGAGTTCTCTCTCCCTCCAGAAGTGGTGGATGTTATGTTATTGGCCAGAAGACACTCCACCAAATCTGTCTGTTTGGTAGGTGGGCCAATGTTGTTATATGGTGTAGAGAATGGTTGATTGATCCTTTGCAGGCCCGTTTATATGATGTTCTGAGTTTCTTTCCCTAGCACAACAGGGTTATGTCCTTGTTAAGGGTTACTTCTGCTTTTCTCTGTTTACCAGATCAACCCTCGTTGTTTAAATCTCCCATAGTTATGAGATTCATTAAGGGTCTCTCAAATAGGTTTCCTCCCACTCCTTTTTTCATGCCTCAGTGGGGTTTGAATTTGGTTCTCACTTTCTTGATGGGCTTGACCTTTGAACTATTACATAGTTGTCCCTTAAAATTTCTAGCATTTAAAACTATATTTTTTAATGCAATCACTTCCGCTATGAGGGTGCGTGTGTTGCAGGCTTTTATCTCCAAGCCTTCTTTTACATCATTCCATGCAGATAAGATGGTTCTCAGGACCAGAGCTGCTTTCCTTCCTAAGGTGGTCACTCCTTTCTACTTGGGGTAGACCATCACTTTACCCACTTTCTATCCTCCTGGAGCCCTCACCCGTCTGAGGAGAGACCATCGCCTGGACCCCAAAAAGGCATTCAGCTTCTACTTGGACAGAACCCAGGACTTCAGGTTGGACGTTCAGCTCTTCATTTGTTATGTGGGCAACATGAAGAGCAAGGCTGTCCACTAAAGAACGCTGTCCAGGAGGATCATCCTCTGTATCAAGATATGCTAAACCCCTTGGCCAAAAAGAAGCCACCTGGAGGTATTTATGCTCATTCTACCAGAGCTAAGTCTTCTTATTCGGCTTTAGCTAGAGGTGTCTTTGTGGTAGACATCTGCAAGGTGGCAGCTTGGGCCTCCCTCCACACTTTTGCGAAGCACTATTGCTTGGATTCGGAGGTGAGGAGGGACGGCCATTTTGCACGTTCTGCACTGCAGGATTTTTAGGAATAGACAGGCACCCTCTGCCGGGAGCAGGACTACTTGGGAATTCGATTCAAAAGGTGAGGAATCCACAGGTAGATGTATCCATTAGAAGAACAAGTTACTTACTTTCTGTAATGCTTTTTCTGGAGGATACAGTATCTGCCTGTGGATTCCTCACTGACCCACCCGCCTCCCTGTTGCCTGTCTGCTTATACTGAAAAATAATCAATGTAAATCTTATATGACTTAGTGTTGGAATCATGTCATGCTTGGGACTAGGAAATGTCTATGATGAAGAAATTCCAGAGTTGGCTGTGTTTGTATACTGTGTATACTTGTGAAAATGTTGCTGGTTCGCCTCGAAGGCACGGAAAGAATGGGTGGAACTGACTTCACCATGCCGACGAGGTCTTTTAATGGCTCCGATGACATCACACGCTGTTGTGTGCAGAGCTGTTCCATTGTGACGTCCTTGTCAATGTGAGAGAGCAGAGGAGAAAAGTTTCTGTGGAATGTTGCGCATTGGGATGATTCAAAAGGTGTGGAAGCCACAGGCAGATACTATATCCACCAGAAAAAGTAATACAGAAGGTAAGTAACTTGGGGGCATATTACCAAGAATATGCGATAATTATCGCTAAGCTTGGTTAGCGGCTATAATTTTATCGCTGTGCTTCGCCTATTTTTATCGCTTAGAAACCTTGCTATTATCAAGCTTTATCTCCTAAGCGATAAAAATCGGCCGAAATGCATGAATATCGCTGAAAAGTCAGCGATATTCATGCATTACCGAGCTAATGCTCTTAGCCATGTTATCCACCTACCATTGGATAACATGGCTAAGAACTGCTCTGGGCAGGCGTTAGCTTTTGGAGATATTCGCGCTTAGCGCGAATATTTCCAAAAGTAGGTAATAGGAGATAGCGATGTTAGCGACTGTTTCCAGTCGCTAACATCTTGGCACGCCCACTTTGCATGTCATTAGCGATAATTATCGCTGACATGCAAAGTGGGACCCAAGATGATCGCTATCTCCTACTAGCTGTCGCTAATTGGTGTTAGCGACAGCTAGGTAATAGGGCGATAAAATTATCGCCGATTTAGCCGGAAAAACTCCCGCTAAAGCGGCAATAAGGCCCTTGGTAATATGCCCCTTGTTCTTCTTGAAGGTACTTCTTCCCCTTGCAACTTTGCATGCTCTGGCCAAACTCCTGGGGGAGGGGGCCTTCCCCTTCAAGTCCCAGGTCCTCACCCAGGGGGTGAGAACTTGGGAATCTTTTTTCAAAGACATATTGCCTTTCCTCTAGTTTGTAGGGGCTTGGGCTCCCTTGGCATGCTGTTTGGGCCCCAGTGCCAAACACACCCACTCTAATCCCAGCCCGCTGATATACCTCCGTAATAAAATTGTTGTGCTGAGATTTTCATTATTTGTGTTTTTGAATCATTAGAGAAGTAACTTAGCTGGGGTAGAAATTGCTGATCCGGTCTGAAATTTTCTGGGCAACATTTAAAAAAATGTCAGATGTGTTGCAGTGATGATGCAATATTAAGGAACCATGAGACCTATATACTTCATTTTAGTGTCAAAACATAGATTTTGGGTGTCAAGTAGGCTTAAAGAGAAAGACAATAACTACTCAGAACAACCCTTCCACCATTTTCCCAAATGGTGGCTAGAAAAGAGGAAGAGGAGACATATATAGAGATAAAACAAATATTGTTTATTTATCCTCTTATGTATACACCAAACAATGTTTATGATCTGAATTTGAAAAAAAATCATTTATCACTCCTGTTTTAGACACATTTCCATAGTTCACTTTGTTTCCGCAATAGCTCATGGTACATTTGCAGAATTTTGAACATTTGTTAAGAGCACATTGACAGGAAAATCTTTTTGTAGAACAGGTTTTGCAAGTGCATGGAAGTTCTGTGGGTAGAGACTTTAGAAATTTCGTAGGTTTGAAAACCCCAGCAATATCATCCCAAACAAATTCACACTGATCTTTCTCTACATATGCATGATCCAAAACATTTACACATCTTCTGATCAAGTAGAATGCTCTTTTAAATGTATCCATGCCCAGAATAGGACATCGGTGGAAGGCCACTTAGCGGGGCTGATCTCTTGAGCTCACTGTACCGAAGATCGTCAAATGAGTGACAATCATAACCAGTTTGTGTGGTTTCTTTCTCTCTCTCTCTCTTTCTTTGAAATCACATTCTTCTTCTGTCTCAGCAAATCCTTTTAGAAACTTCACAGGTTTAGCAGTTAAAGATCCAAGCTGTTTTCCAATTTTGCTCATAGTGTCATCACCCAGAATAATATGTGCCTTTATAAGAACACTGGGCATCTCTTGGTCAAGTTTGTTGTACAGAATATGGAGCGGGATCAAGTGCCTTTTCTGTCTGTTCCATAACCTATCCTTAACTCTGACAATCTTTGACTTCAGAACATTGTAAAAAATCTGAGTAGCACAATAATAACATCCGTGTCATTCAAGAATACAATGACTCGGTTGGAACCATTTCGGACAGCCCACTCAACATGCGGCACAACACGAAGGTCATCTTCCTCCAATTTGCTGTTAAAGTTCTTGAACAATACGGCCCGTACATTTTGAATATCTCTCTGCAGGCATCAACTACTCATTGACAATCACTCCACTTGCAATAATTGGAAATTCACTGTTCACTGAAGCATCAGCAATGTTTTGGCGAGTTAACATCTTCAAGTTCATCTTTTTCTATCTATGCCCAGACGTGGGTCTCTTGCTCACTTTGCCACTGGATTCAAGCGAGCCTGGCAGAAGAGGGGTGATACACTGAAACCGGTCCCAGGATGCTTGTTTCCGATCCAGGGAAGACATGGCTTGGCAGTTAGGGCTGGACTGTTCCCATGCGGCACAGGGCCAAGACTCATTTGCATTAGCTGTGTCTGAACTGGGGTGGTGAAGTAAGCTAAAGAATGATGAGGGATTCAACCAAGATCTGTGACTGGGGGTGAGTGTCTGAAAAGTTTCAGCGCTCCGCCCATCATATCCTTGTGTTTGCTTTGTTCGCCCTAAGTTGGCATTGTACGCTCAGATGTAGGTCCCTTGCTCACTATGCCACTGGATTCAAGCTAGCCTGGCTGAATAGGGCTGTTACCCCAAACCTGGTCCCAGGATGTTTGTTTCCGGTCCAGTGCCAAGACTGATTTGCATATAGGTGTGTCTGAACTGGAGCGGCAAAGTGAGCTAAAGAATGATGATGGATTCAACCCAGATCTGTGACTGGGGGGTGAGTGTCTGAAAACTTTCAGCGCTCCGTCCATCATCTCCTTGTGTTCACTTCGCATGTGGCCCAACACGAAGGTAAGCTTTCTCCAATTTTCTGTTAAATTCTTGAACAATATGGCCCGTACATTTTGAATCTCTCTCTGCCTGCACCAACTCCTCATTGACAATCACTGCACTTGCAATAATTGGAAATTCACTGTTCACTGAAGCATCAGCAATGTTTTGGCGAGTTAACATCTCCAAGTGCATCTTTTTCGATGTTGATAACCAGAATTTATCAAGATGCACAGGTCACTTTTTTAATTGTAGGCAAGATCAATTGTTCCACGTGTTGAAATTCATCTGATTCTCTCACATTCTTTGACAGACAGTTCAAGATAATGGTCAGAGACAATGTGCAGTTCTTGCAAGGTGCACGCTGACTTTGATATCTGTAGAACAGTCTGAATGACGTCTGAAGTTTTGCATGGATGAAATCTTGACCATTCAAAATTGTGAAATATAGTCAACAGCAGTTTTCAATGAGGACAACTTTTCAAACTGAAATTGTTCAGGAGCAAGTTTTTTCCCCAAGCTCTTGTAAGAGTTTATTCTTTGGTTTGGTTGCAGCATCTCCAACTAATTAGTTAGTTTGAAGAAGACCATACAACACAATGCCCTTGATAAATTCACCCCTTTCATTTGCTACATCCATCTCTCTATGTGCTTGCAAACGTATATTTTTTTTGTAACCTGTATGGTAGTGGCTAGTTAGACCAAACTCGTACTATGGCAATTAAAGCATGGACGTTTTGCATTGGTGATTATGTCAAACAGCCATTTCTCTTTCAACACAAATCTCTCCTGCTTCAGTTCTTCAGATATTTTCGATCCATGTTCCAGGACATCTAGCAGACATGACTTTATATCGTTATCCACATATTGTTTGGTCACAAAGATGTATAGTCGCACAGGCTCAGTCATATCAAAGGGGTCTCCTTGCTGCTGTATGAAATGAAGAAGGCTGTCAACATGTTTTTTAAAATGTTCCCCTCTCTTTCCCACAAGTTCATGGTGAGGAACAGTTTCACAATGGTCCATAAATTTAGAATTTGTCATCTCTGAAAACATTGCAAACAGAAAGGTCTTCATGGCAAACTAGCTGCCATTGAGCAACATATTCACTTTTACGTGTCTGACCAACAATTCCCTTGGAGCTTTTCTGTGATCTCTGGATGGTCTCTTTTAGTTTCATGTCTGGAGCCACAGCATTGAACCTTCCCTGTCTGTCTTTCACCACAAAATGTCTTAGGATGGATTTTGTGTAGAGGTTTGGTTTTTCCACTTGTAGCTTCTTCACTCTTTTCAAATGCCAGAACCCATATCTTAGGTAGTTTATTGTTAGAATTGGGGGTCTCTGGTTGGCACAGGTAAGTACTTGTGACAAGCAGGGACCCTCTCCTCTAGTTAGGACAAGGGGATTACTCTTGAAAATAACCCCTGCTCACCCTCTAGGTAGTGTGTCGCGAGCAGACAAGGCTAATCTTAGAGTGCTATGAGTTAAGCATTTATGACCACATACAGCAATTAACTGACAATCCCACAAATGGACACCACACTAGGTTTATCAAAAATAGTATCTTTTATAGAAGGGTTTAACACAAAACCATATAGTTGCAAAAATAATCCACAATACTGTTTAGGAAGTTAAGAATTCTTTAAAATGCATAATTCTCTGGTTCTGTGCGCTTTGCGCACTCTTGTCCCACCCTCACAAGGTTAAAATAATGTCTATTAGGACTGGACAGGCGCTGCGGACTTTCCGGTTCGAGGCGTACGCACAAGGGGTGCGAGTCGTTTTGACAGTACCTTCTAGATGTGAGGCGTCCGTTGAGGGAATATAAATCAATATAGTACAATGTTGGCCTAATGCATCCAATATATATCAAAATATTCTAATAGGAAAACCCATTGTAAATACGCTCGAACCATGTATACATTTGGAATTGGGCTTAGACTGAACAAACGCCATTTTGGTTTCCCCTCCCATGACTCTTTCATTGGTTAGGAAAGCACGTGACCTGATATTGTACACATAGAGCAAGAGAGGCTGCCTTGGGCTATAACAGACCATTGATTCTAACTTAAGAAACTCAAGGTCACATCTGCCTTTTTGTTAGGATGAGCGCATTCTTGCAGGCGCCGTGCCTATACTCCCGTGTCCCAGAAAGAAAGGGAGGCACCTTTACTGGCCTACCCCCGGAATAGTTAGAGCTGAGTTTCAAAGCAATTAATTGTGCCTTATAAGGGTTTTCCTGTTGCCTTCACGAGAAGTGGTACTTTTTCCATGTAAGGGGTTTTTGTAATGTATGCTGAAAGTATATATGCACTGTCTTAAATGTAATCCAGCAGTCTCTTCTGCGCACCTTTGAGGGAGAGGGCGAGAGGGTGACTCCCCTATATAGGGCGCTTTTTCAAAATAAACGATTGAACCTTCTCATTTGCCGATTGACGTCTTTTTGGTAATGAAGTATATGGGCTATTGGTAAGTATAGCTCTATGATAAATAATTTTGGTACTTCAGTTGGCGACTCCGCTGTGACTCCGCAATAGGGTTGTCCCCTCCTGTAAACAGGAGAAGAGGGACAGGGTCAGATTCTGGTCAAGGGGGTGGACTGTAAAAGGATCCTAATTGAGAAAACCAGTTTATGGTAGAAAAAGAAATTCCACTCTCGAGCCCAGTGACCTTCCCAGCTGCTAGAAAAAAACCCTCGCCGGAGTCCTTCGGGCTTAACCTGGAACAAGCTGACCTTCTTGGTCTATAAAGGAGCCGGCAGTGGAGAACGCGCAATCAGACCTGAGTGCACCAGGTGAGTGAATTGTATTGTATGTATTCAGACGTCTTTGGAACAAGCACTTTTGACAAAGTGGCTTATGGAAACAGTTAACTGTATATGGAATATGGTGGTTAATGAACCACAGGGAATCTGGGGGTCTAACGTGGCAGTGGAGTGACTGCACGAGCGGATGCCCCACAGACTTGTTTGGTGATTATTTGCGACAACATCGTACACCTTAGTGGTGCACGGGGGGTGCTCACTCGGCCGTATCCTCTTCGGAAAAGCCCTAGGAGCAACTGGGTAAGCTTGGGTTCTGGAGCCCGTGCCCAGACCCCCGGCCCAACCAGCACAGGACTACGAGATGGTCTGTAAGAGGGTCCGTGGTTCGCCTGTCTGATGATCTCAAGGGCAGTCGTTGGACTGTCTCTTTTGTGAATTTAGTTGGTCTGGTATCCAGGGTGATCGGTTCCCCGAACAGGAGTCGACGGGCTCTGTTTGATTTAGAAGACATGTCATTTGGAATTTTGGAAATAGTGGCCTTGCATTAAGAATAGGAACTGAACAGCGCTTATCGATCGAGAATTTATTAAATATATGTATGAGAAATGTGAGAGATTGTATGATTGAAGAACGAATGGGTATGAAATAAGTAGAGTATCTATTAAGGTGGGACGAGGCGTTAGACAGGGGGGCGTTTTAGCACCCCTGCTTTTTATTATTTATATTAATGGGTTGAGCAATTCCCTAAGGCAGGCAACTTCAAATGTGTCAAAAATTAAAGGGAAACTACTCCCAGCACTACTTTACACAGACGATGCGGTCCTTATGGGCAGCACTCCTAACTCCCTGCGTATTTTGGTTAAAACCTTCGCTCAACATATGGACGACCTGGACCTACTAGTGAATTTAAAAAAATCTTTTATTATGTCGTGTGGGCCAGGGAAACGACAGCTTACCTCCATCTCAGTGGGAGGCGATATATTACACTCTACTAGCTCATTCCCATATCTAGGGATGGTCTTTGCTGCGAACGGCTCGTGGACTGGACATTTGGCCCACTCCACGAGCAAGTTCTCAAAGGCCATCAACTAAATTCTCAGCCTACCACGCCCGAGGAAAATATTTGCCATAAGGCTATTTTAAAATGTTTTAAATTGCAGTGCACTCCAGTGGTTACATATGGGGCAGAGATACGGGGCCTGGCAAAAAAACACTGCATCCAATTAGAAGAAAATCGATTATTCAGAAAAATCTTGGGTGCACTGATCTCTACTTCTGAGTATATCTGTCACAGGGAACTAAATTTGCACTTTATTTGTGATTTTATTGGGACAAGACCAGCGTCATTTTGACTCTCCATTTGGAGGAATAATTCAGACACTTTGAAGCAAGAAATCATAAGTGACTGTCTCAGTTGTGACAAAGGTATGGAGATCCCCTGGCTCTCAGGAGTTTACAAGAGCTTATGTAGCGTGGATAAAGGTAATCTTTTCCTGGACCCCACTAGAATCGAGCCTAGCTAAAATCTGCACTATATGCACTTTACAATCTAGATAGGACAAAAAAGGTACTTACTAAATCATCTGTGGCAGCATATATGAATAATGAGTTGTATAGGTATCCTTTACCACTTTACCTCATCCTACCAAAGACTAATTGGGAAAGATCCCTCTTGTTTCGCTTAAGGGCGGGAAATGTAAGAGTCTTTTTATGTTTTCCCTTGGGTTATTGTTCAAAATCACATTGTAAACCTTGTCCTTGCGATGGAGTGAGCGCACAAAATGATCTGCATTTTTTCTTCTTTTGCTAATTTTATTTGATTGATTGATTGATTTTAGCTTTTTTTTATAGCGCATGCTGTCACCCTACGGGCATCCTGGCGCTTCAGACAAAGAACTAACCGTGACCAGAGTAGAAGAGGTCGCCGCAGAGGAGGGAACATGGTCTAGACCATGGGATAAAGCCAGGTTTTTAAGTTCCTACGGAATTCTAACAGTGAGCTGACTAATCTAAGGTTCTGAGGGAGCTTGTTCCATAGTCGAGCGCCTACCCTGCTAAAGGCCCTTCCTCCAAGCCTGGCCCGTTTGAACCAAGGAATTGACAGCAGACCGGTACTGGAAGAGTGAAGCTGCCTTGTAGGAAGATACCATCTGAACCTTTCCTGTAGGGGAACCGGGCCAAGCTCATGCACAGCTCGGAAGACCATACATAGAGTTTTAAAGTGGACCCTTTCCCTAACAGACAGCCAATGAAGCTCTCTTAAAGCCGCGGTAGAAGAGGTACTCCGTGGCCTGCCAAGGGCCAGTTTGGCTGCTGCAGACTGGATTCTTTGCAATCCTTGAAAGATGTACCCAGGGGCTCCCAGATAAAGGGCATTGCAGTAATCCAGCCTGCTGCCCACGATGCTGCTTACCACCAGAGAACGATTCTCTTTAGGTAATAAAGGAAGTATTTTGCGCAGCACACGAATGAGAGTAAAGCAAACGCTGGCGGTCTTATTTGCCTGTGATTCCATCTGGAGGTCATCGTCAAACAAGACCCCCAGATTACTAACTTTCCTAACCGAGATGAGTGAGTAATCCTCTGGTAGGAGTCTGAAGTCACAAGGAAATTGTCTAGATATCCTGCCTGCAGAGCAGAACATCACCTCCGTCTTCCCGATGTTAAATTGCAGAGAGTTCCTTCTGAGCCAGTCCGTCATCTGCCGCATGCATTGCTGGAACAGGTTCATCGATACTGCGTGGTCCCCCTCCAAGGAGAAGGCCAGTTGCGTATCGTCAGCATAGTTGAGTCGGCCGACTCCAAAAGACTTTATGATGGAAAACAGGGGCTGCAAGTAGACATTGAATAGATAGGGATAATTGCAGATCCCTGCAGCACCCCATGCACAACTGAGGATTTACCGGAGGAGAAGGGTGCAAGAGTTACTACCTGCTGGTGGCCCTCCAAATAGGACTGAAGCAATTGCAGTGCACAACCTCTCACTCCCAAGCTCTTCAGCCTTTCCACCAGTAAGAGATGATTCACCGTATCGAATGCGGCCGACATATTGAGAAGCATTAGAATAGTAACATTCCCGCTGTCACCCTGCATACGTAGGTTATCTATCATTGTAGTCAGGGCGGACTCAGTCGCATGCCCTGGACGAAAGCCAAACTGGTCTTTATCCAATAAGAGATTCTCCAGAAAACAGGACAGGGTCCTACTGACTGCTTTTTCCAGAATCTTCACCGGCTATGGAAGAAGGGAGATGGGCCTAAAATTAGCAGGTACTGATGGGTCCAGAGAGGGCTTTTTAATCAAGGGGGACACCACCGCCAATTTCCAGCATTCCGGGACCTTACCTTCTTCCAGGGACTGATTGCAAATCTGCCTCAGCCATGGAAAGGTATTACGCCCTAGAGATATACACAGTTTATGAGAAAAAGGATCCAGGGGAGAACCAGATGAGTGTCAAGAAGGCCTGATGGATCCACAGGAGACGACGCTAGTCCCAACGCCCGACCACCTCAGAGGCCACCCGACAATAAATGTCCAGGTAACCTCTAAAGCAGGGGGGAAAAGGGAAGTGGAAGAAAAAAGAGAGACTGCCTCCGAGTGGTAGTGTTACACACTTCGAGTTGGTCCTCTGGGTCTTCTGTACGATAACCTGCAGGGGAACACTAAATATAATACATGCAACACTGACTAGCATATAATTACACCTTTATGCTACAGTAACGCTTACCCTAGGACTTTAGGCAATTGCTTCTCTCTCTCTGGATTTTCATATGTGAACACAGATTTCTTATGACCTATGTAAGCACAACACAATTAGTATTCTTATATTACATGACATAACTCTAAATGTACCTTCCTATTGTTGAATGTATACCTGTCACATATGAAGAATCCTCAGTAACTTGTCAACAGAAATAGCACGTAAGTAGGAGAGTTCTGTGCTTCACCAAAAGAAAGGAATCCTAACTATGAGCAAACTAAAAGGGGGTGAAAAGTCACTATCGGACTGACGAGTTAATTCACTCTTGAATTCAAGAAGCAAAGAATGCGTCACAATTGCAGCGTTAATGAAGTTTTTAACACTCTTTGAATTGGAGATTGGATTTCTTACTTCGTGAGTCTCAAGTTGCGCATGCGATAACCGGAAACTTGTAGATAATTGAAATAACACTTCTCTGACTCACGGAGATCTCAGGAATTCACTTTGACTCGACGAACGACTTCAGTTGAAGTGCGCAGTTCATTATCGGAACGCCCACCTCACCTGCAGTATCAGTCGCGAGCTGAGGAACACTAGACCGGTAACTCGGAACTCTGCCGCGTCCCAACACTCCAGCCATGTGTGCACTGCTATCCTGAAGCACAGTCAAACACCGTTTGAGGAATATCACAGACACCACATGTCGTCTTTTCAAACGCGAGTATTTACATCGCGCTTGTCTTCCAAACGTATTTTTAGATTTTCCAATGTCATGTTTGATGGCAGCCAGGCAGGTCTTGACAATGAGACATTGTCACCCAGGTTATCAAAGACCGTTTCAGTTAATGTCTGGAAGTTGTCCAGGTATGCCGACAGATGCGGCTCACACTGAGTACTATGTTCAGGGTTAGGTTGTGCGACATTAGCATTGTCATGCAAGGTGTTCACAATGCTTGCAATCTTGTCCTGAAAGTGCAGGTTGATTCCATCAAATAGTTTTTGGGACGTTACAATTTTATTTTCTAAACATGTGGGGGAGGAGAGGACTTTAATTATTTTAAATAATGCTTTAGTCCCGTTGGGCGCTTGGATAATAGAGCTGGCATAAAAATCTGCCTTGGCCCTGAGGATTTGCTCTTTATATTGCAGTTGTATCTGTATTGAGCTTTTTTCTCTTCCTCATCGTAGCGTTTCCTCCACTTCCTTTCCACCTTTTTACGAAGCGCACAGAGCTGTTTCAACTCCTCACAGTACCATGGAGCCGAGATTTTGCTTTTGATTTTTATATCTTTTACGGGGATAACTTGATCCAAGGTGTGATCTATGTGATTGGTAAACACTTTATAGTTTTCATCAACAGATATTGTGGCTGCAAAGTGGGTGACGCCCAGTTCTAGTGCAGAAGAACCGGTCCAACCCAACTTTGCCCATTCCCTGCCTCTCCTGTAAGCCCTTTGCTGACCGGTCCTGTCTCCCGAGGGTGGCAGCTCGGTGATAAACTGAATGAGATAGTGGTCAGACCAGGTCTGGGGAGTTATGTTCAGGATCCTCGTCGTAGACTGGTTGGAAAATAGCAGATCAAGGGTGTGACCCCCTGGATGTGTAGGGTTTTCCACCAGCTGGGAGAGATTTAGATTAGCACAGGTAAGCCTAAGATCATGCAAATGGCTGTTGACATTCCCTTCTTCCCAGAGATTGAAATCTCCTAGGATGATCATATTGGAGTGTGCCAATGCGATGTTAGTGATAGTGTCAAACAGAGTTTGATATTTTTTGGGCCCCCAGGCGGTCTATAACACACCAATCCTGTAAGGAGGTTTCCACTGGGGGAGTGTAGGGAGAATCCCAGCATTTCCATTCCCTCTACCTCATCCACCTGCAGAGCTCTAAAATCCAGTTCCTCCTTAAAAATCATCCCCACTCCCCCACCTCTACCCGTAATTCTAGGTTTGTGGAGGATTTTATACCCATTGGGGCAGGCATTTCCTAGGTCTACAGCAGACTAAGCGTGAGACCAAGTTTCCGAAAGAAACAGAACATCGAGCCCCAAGTCCTCTATCAGGCCCAAAACCTCGAAGGAATGTTTAATAAGAGACCGGCTGTTAATCAGTCCCCCAGTGAGGGTATTACCTGCCTTTTTCACCTGGACCGGGGAAGGGCTCGCATTTCCTTCCACCCCATCTAGTCTCAGCAGTTGTTCTCTGTCGTAGACTATGCGTCCTTGACCGCTGGCCACACGGGCAGAAATTCCGGCGCCGAGCGCCTCCGGAGCACGGACGGGCGTGGACAGGCTTGCCTCTGGCGCACTTGCATCCTCTAGTTTAAATGAGGTGGCCTGGAGGAGCTACCAACAACTAGAGCACCTCTCAAGATGGCGCCTGAGGATGGAACCTAGCCCAACCCTCCCTCAACCAATATGGCGCAGGAGCCACACAGGAGATCTAATCACGCCAAAGCGGTGGGTGAGGATGTTTCCAACGTTTTTTACAGTGCGGGTATGCGGAAGCAGTCAAGATCAAGTAGTGAGTTTATTAAAAAATAGAATGAACAATAAAACAATAATTTCGGCGATTAAAAAGAAAAGCACCTCTGTGCTATATTCAGCGCGTCGGTGCGACTTGCACTACAGCTGGCAAGCAGTTCTAAGTAAAATATGTCAAATGGTTTTTAACTCTGTATTTTAAGAAACACAGACCCCTTTCCCTGGGGGAATCGTATCTGATGCTGCTTTCTCTGGACACCGAAGAATTAATCTTCCGCACTAGCACTTTTCTGAGACTTGTTGTCGGTATTTGCCAAATGATGGAAAACCCATGAACTGTAGTTTGTTTTAATTGCCATAATAATCTGTAGCCTAAACTTGAAAGTCTGTATAAAGGTTTTAAATGGGATTTTATGATAATGTGGCTACTTTTATGAATTTTTCAAATTCGAATAAAGACTTTTTGAATTGAATTGAAGTAGAGTATCTATGTGAGTTTATTGCAACAATATAACTTATTAAGGTTCATAAACATGTCATGTTTTAGTAAACTATGTTTTGGATGTTGCTGTTGCCGGAGTAGACATCTGGAAGAAAGACAGCCTGCTCCTTCGGAAGGCAGTCCTAGTTTTGATATGTATGTAAAGCATGGTATCTCTCCCATTTTGTTTAGTACATTGTGGAATAAGTATACCAAAGATAATTTGGTATACTTAGGACTTTAACAGGGTCTTTCGATGAAGATAAAATTAATTATTTGCAAAAGAAATTGTTTGTGAAAAAATGCAGTAAAAGCATGTTCGACTCTTTGAACTTATGGTTAAAGGAGGCGAAACGACGACGAATAAGAGAAGAAAAATTGGAAAAATTTAAAGCAGGCCAGACTATTACTCAAAAGGCAGTGGCATATGACAAAGAAAAAGTAGAAAAAAGTATCGAACAGAAAGACAGACAATTTCAGCTACAGACAGACAAGAGTTATGTGACACGAACTGAGACAGAAGATTTATTTTTATTTTATTTTATGTAGTTTATAAAGCGCACAGCTACCCCCGAAGGGGTGTCCCGGCGCTAGAACCTAAGTCTCAGAGGGGAGCAAGGAGCAAGAGGGGGAGTAGTGCAGTGAATCAATGTCCAGAGAAGAGCCAAGTTTTGAGTTTGGCCCGGAAGATGGATTCGGAGGGACAGAATCTGAGATCGACTGGCAGCGCGTTCCAATGTTTTGCCGCAATGACACTGAACCCTCTGCCACCCATTCTGGATAGTCTGAAACGGGGGGAGATCAAAAGGCAAAGGTCATTGGATCTCAGAGATCTGGTGGAGCGGGATATGGAAACACGTTTTTTCAAGTAATTTGGTCCGCGGTCATTGATGGCTCGATGGGTTAGAGTGAGGATCTTAAACCGGATACGGTTGGCCACAGGTAGCCAGTGCAGTTCCCTACGATATGCGGCAACAGATTGACGATAGGGAATATTGCCAATCAACCTCGCCGCCGCATTCTGAACAATCTGCAGCCGATCGATCAAGTATTGGGGAGCTCCGGCATAAAGGCTATTAGCATAGTCCAGGTGGGACGTGATGAGGGCATGGGTAACTGTACGGCGGGAATCCAGAGGGAGATAGGGGAGGATTTTTCTAATCATGCACAACTTCAGAAAGCAGGCAGAGGTCACTTTTTTAATCTGAGTCTTGCATGAAAGGGAGTCGTCAAACAGGAAGCCCAGATTGCGGGCCGAGTGGACGGGAGAGGGGGCGGGATCGAGCGCCGTGGGCCACCACCAGGAGGAGGGGATGGAGTTTTTCTGGTTAAAAAACAGCACCTCTGTTTTGTCTGCATTGAGTCTTAGATGGTTTTCGGACATCCAACCACTGATGTTGTTGAGGCACAGGCGGAAGTTGGCGAACGCGGAGTCAGAGTGGTCTCTGAAGGAAAACACTAGCTGGGTATCATCAGCATAGGAGACCACCCTGACTCCGTAGGACTCCACCACGCCGGCCAGTGGGGCAAGATAGATGTTAAAAAACAGAGGGCTGAGGGACGAGCCCTGTGGCACACCGCAAGACAGGGGTTTTTCCTCCGATTTGAAAGGCCGCAGCAATACCCTCTGACTTCTTCCTGAGAGGAAGGACTCAATCCAGCTAAAGGCAGTGCCGCCAATGCCAGTCTGTTTAAGTCGGTCAAGGAGGATGGGGTGAGATACCGTATCGAATGCAGCGGACAGGTCGAGGAGGACTAACATGGCCTCCTCGCCCCTGTCCACGCACTCCCGGATAGTCTCCGAGACTTCCAGCAGGGCCGTCTCCGTGCTGTATCCCGCCCGAAATCCAGATTGTGAGTCGTGCAGAAGTGAGTTACTTTCCAAGTACTCCGTGAGCTGTAACTGCACGGCTTTTTCCAGAACCTTTGCAGGTTTGGGGAGAAGGGAAATGGGGCGGTAGTTGGAGAAAACCATGGGATCAGCATCTGCCTTTTTTAGAATGGGGATCACCAAGGCTTCCTTCCAAGTGGTAGGAAAGAAGCCGTGGTGCAGGGAGGCATTCCAGATGGAGAGGAAGGAATCGGCTAACGAGGGGGCCAGTTCACCCATGATTTGCAGTGGATTAGTAGTCTGATAGCATCATCCTGAGTGAGTTTTTTAAAGGCAAGAAGGGACGGTAAGGCAGAGGGGCTTGTTGACGGAGGCCCGGGTATTGGCCCTTTAGGGAAGGAGATGCATAGCTTATTGATTTTTTCGAGAAAGAAGTCCGAAAGTCCTTCGCACAGGGTCTGGCTAGCAGAGTTCTGAGTGGTCCTGGCCGGGGGATTAATAAAATCTTTAACGATGGAGAAAAGGGTTTTTGAGGAATTTTTGGCTTTGGCAATTTGGAACGAAAAGTGGTCTTTCATGGCTATTTTTTTATGTTTGAGAAATGTTTTCAGAGCATCCTTGTAGGCAAGCTTAGCTTCTGGATCGTAATTTATTCTCCACTTCCGTTCGAGTGCTTTACAGCTACTTTTTTCCTCACGGAGAGAAGTGGAGAACCAAGGAGCGGAGGGGCGAGATCTAGTGGAGGCAATGATTTTCAGGGGAGCAACGTGGTCAATAGCATTGATGAGGGCGGTATTAAGCCTGGCGATATTTGCGTCGATATCAGGGGATAAATGATCCGTCTGAAAGTGAAATACCGGGTCCAGGGTTGCGCATGTGACTTTATGCCACTTCCTTCCCAGCTCTTTCCTGGGCGTAGGAGGGACAGATTTCCGGTCTAAGGCCAAAGAAAAAGGGATGAGGTAGTGGTCGGACCATGTAAGGGGAAGGGAGGGGGAGACGGTGATAGAAGTAAAATTAGCGAAAATAAGATCTAAGGTGTGACCCGCCACATGAGTAGGACCGGTGACTAGTTGAATAAAGTTAAAACTGTCCATGATTTCCAGGAAATTATTCGCTTTTGTGCAGTGGGGATTGTCAACGTGAAGGTTAAAATCACCTAAAACTAGAAAGTGTTGATGTTTAAGGGATAGATCTGCCAACTGGTGGGTGAGAGCGGTAAGAGAAAGGGAAGCAGCAGTGGGGGGGTTATAGATTAGTAAACCAGCCAGTATAACAGCCGCAGAATTGGATACGGAGAAGTATAGAGCTTCAATGATACCAATGTTGGTGAGTTTAGTGGTGGTCACCTGAAGATGAGATTTAGAGATGACTGCCAGTCCGCCTCCCGATTTACCTCCAGCCCGGTTAACACATTTTATGTCATAGCCTGAGGGAATGGCTAGATAGATGTCCGGAGCGGAGGAGTCGGTCATCCAAGACTCGGTGAGAAATAGAATATCCCACTCCTCGGAGGAGATCGACATCCAGATGTCGTTGGCATGACGGGGGAGAGACCGGCAGTTGACCAGGCCTGCTTTCAGCATCCGGTGGTTGGATGCTGGGGGCTGCGGCGTGGGATAGGAAAGCAGATGGGAAGGGAAGGGCGGGAGAGTAAAATTGCATTGAGGGCAATGAAAAGGTGCGGATTCCAAGTGAATAGGGTTGCAGGGGGTTGTGGTCGCACAGGGAGAGGGATTAAGAAAATGAAGTTGGGTATTGGTCCAGCACCTGCGAGTAGGATCATCGGCGCCGACAGGGGGAATGGCCCTGGGCCCGGTCCAGGCCCGGACGGGCCCAGACGGGCTTGCCTTTGGCGCGCCTTCGGCGCGCTGACGGCGCGCCCGCTGCGCCCGTCCGCTGCGCTTCCTAGCGGCGCACATAATTTATGCCTGAGGGGAGGGCGTCACGGGGGTGTGGCCAGCTGAGGTGGGCGTTTCTAAGGACGCGCCTCGCACCTCGGTGATGGCAGAGATAGAGATCGTTGCAGCGCTGAAGACGCTGTTCGAGAGCAGGGGTGAGTAGGAAATGTTAAAAACACAGTGAATCACAATAAATTTTAAAAAGCGCAAGGTTCACTCCCGGCTTCCGCCTCAGGAGACTCTTCGTTCTGTAGTGTCGCGCTGTCAGCTGCGCACACTTTTGTAGTCAATATCAGGGGGCGTGGCCAGCTGAGGTGGGCGTTTCTAAGGACGCGCCTCGCACCTCGGTGATGGCAGAGATAGAGATCGTTGCAGCGCTGAAGACGCTGTTCGAGAGCAGGGGTGAGTAGGAAATGTTAAAAACACAGTGAATCACAATAAATTTTAAAAAGCGCAAGGTTCACTCCCGGCTTCCGCCTCAGGAGACTCTTCGTTCTGTAGTGTCGCGCTGTCAGCTGCGCACACTTTTGTAGTCAATATCAGGGGGCGTGGCCAGCTGAGGTGGGCGTTTCTAAGGACGCGCCTCGCACCTCGGTGATGGCAGAGATAGAGATCGTTGCAGCGCTGAAGACGCTGTTCGAGAGCAGGGGTGAGTAGGAAATGTTAAAAACACAGTGAATCACAATAAATTTTAAAAAGCGCAAGGTTCACTCCCGGCTTCCGCCTCAGGAGACTCTTCGTTCTGTAGTGTCGCGCTGTCAGCTGCGCACACTTTTGTAGTCAATATCAGGGGGCGTGGCCAGCTGAGGTGGGCGTTTCTAAGGACGCGCCTCGCACCTCGGTGATGGCAGAGATAGAGATCGTTGCAGCGCTGAAGACGCTGTTCGAGAGCAGGGGTGAGTAGGAAATGTTAAAAACACAGTGAATCACAATAAATTTTAAAAAGCGCAAGGTTCACTCCCGGCTTCCGCCTCAGGAGACTCTTCGTTCTGTAGTGTCGCGCTGTCAGCTGCGCACACTTTTGTAGTCAATATCAGGGGGCGTGGCCAGCTGAGGTGGGCGTTTCTAAGGACGCGCCTCGCACCTCGGTGATGGCAGAGATAGAGATCGTTGCAGCGCTGAAGACGCTGTTCGAGAGCAGGGGTGAGTAGGAAATGTTAAAAACACAGTGAATCACAATAAATTTTAAAAAGCGCAAGGTTCACTCCCGGCTTCCGCCTCAGGAGACTCTTCGTTCTGTAGTGTCGCGCTGTCAGCTGTGCACACTTTTGTAGTCAATATCAGGGGGCGTGGCCAGCTGAGGTGGGCGTTTCTAAGGACGCGCCTCGCACCTCGGTGATGGCAGAGATAGAGATCGTTGCAGCGCTGAAGACGCTGTTCGAGAGCAGGGGTGAGTAGGAAATGTTAAAAACACAGTGAATCACAATAAATTTTAAAAAGCGCAAGGTTCACTCCCGGCTTCTGCCTCAGGAGACTCTTCGTTCTGTAGTGTCGCGCTGTCAGCTGCGCACACTTTTGTAGTCAATATCAGGGGGCGTGGCCAGCTGAGGTGGGCGTTTCTAAGGACGCGCCTCGCACCTCGGTGATGGCAGAGATAGAGATCGTTGCAGCGCTGAAGACGCTGTTCGAGAGCAGGGGTGAGTAGGAAATGTTAAAAACACAGTGAATCACAATAAATTTTAAAAAGCGCAAGGTTCACTCCCGGCTTCCGCCTCAGGAGACTCTTCGTTCTGTAGTGTCGCGCTGTCAGCTGCGCACACTTTTGTAGTCAATATCAGGGGGCGTGGCCAGCTGAGGTGGGCGTTTCTAAGGACGCGCCTCGCACCTCGGTGATGGCAGAGATAGAGATCATTGCAGCGCTGAAGACGCTGTTCGAGAGCAGGGGTGAGTAGGAAATGTTAAAAACACAGTGAATCACAATAAATTTTAAAAAGCGCAAGGTTCACTCCCGGCTTCCGCCTCAGGAGACTCTTCGTTCTGTAGTGTCGCGCTGTCAGCTGCGCACACTTTTGTAGTCAATATCAGGGGGCGTGGCCAGCTGAGGTGGGCGTTTCTAAGGACGCGCCTCGCACCTCGGTGATGGCAGAGATAGAGATTGTTGCAGCGCTGAAGACGCTATTCGAGAGCAGGGGTGAGTAGGAAATGTTAAAAACACAGTGAATCACAATAAATTTTAAAAAGCGCAAGGTTCACTCCCGGCTTCCGCCTCAGGAGACTCTTCGTTCTGTAGTGTCGCGCTGTCAGCTGCGCACACTTTTGTAGTCAATATCAGGGGGCGTGGCCAGCTGAGGTGGGCGTTTCTAAGGACGCGCCTCGCACCTCGGTGATGGCAGAGATAGAGATCGTTGCAGCACTGAAGACGCTGTTCGAGAGCAGGGGTGAGTAGGAAATGTTAAAAACACAGTGAATCACAATAAATTTTAAAAAGCGCAAGGTTCACTCCCGGCTTCCGCCTCAGGAGACTCTTCGTTCTGTAGTGTCGCGCTGTCAGCTGCGCACACTTTTGTAGTCAATATCAGGGGGCGTGGCCAGCTGAGGTGGGCGTTTCTAAGGACGCGCCTCGCACCTCGGTGATGGCAGAGATAGAGATCGTTGCAGCGCTGAAGACGCTGTTCGAGAGCAGGGGTGAGTAGGAAATGTTAAAAACACAGTGAATCACAATAAATTTTAAAAAGCGCAAGGTTCACTCCCGGGTTCCGCCGCAGGAGACTCTTCGTTCTGTAGTGTCGCGCTGTCAGCTGCGCACACTTTTGTAGTCAATATCAGGGGGCGTGGCCAGCTGAGGTGGGCGTTTCTAAGGACGCGCCTCGCACCTCGGTGATGGCAGAGATAGAGATCGTTGCAGCGCTGAAGACGCTGTTCGAGAGCAGGGGTGAGTAGGAAATGTTAAAAACACAGTGAATCACAATAAATTTTAAAAAGCGCAAGGTTCACTCCCGGCTTCCGCCTCAGGAGACTCTTCGTTCTGTAGATGATGATATTGAAGACTTATTAGAAGCCCATCCGCCACCACCGTATGCCCCTCAAGGTTTATATCCGGCAGTTACAATAGCTAGAACGGGAGTAACCAGGACTCCGCCTCCCGCGGCGGTGCCTTCGGTTGCTACTGCACCGGTAGCCGTGCACCTTCCAGCTCCGTTATTTCCCCTGCCTACCCTTCATCCAGCTACCTCAGAATTACTTACTTTATTACCTGGGTCAGTTGTTGTTTCCCCTTCCCCCTCGTCCCAAGTCTTTTTGACACCCCAAGCAGTGGGACCGACTATATCCCTTACGGGAGTGAATGTTGATACGCCACGATGTCCCATGGGGGGTTTAGAAGGTAGTTGAATTTTAATCGATCAGCCTTGGGAACTGAGGAAAGGTAGAGGATTGCAATTCAAGCATCCCAATGGATGCAGAATTCGATCTATACTATGGAAGACATTTGGAGTGTTATGAGATAATTTGAACCAGTGGCGCAACAATGGGCAATAGAACATATGGCGATTAGATTAATTGCCCTATGGGAACAATGTTTTGATGAAGGACTGGCTCCCCAGGTACTATTTGATATAAAGGATTGAGCTTTTAAGTTCGAATTACAAATTGAAGAAGTTTTCCGGAATATTGAAACGTTGATACATTACCGGGAACGAATGTACAATAAACGTCCAGATTGGGAGACACAACATCCTATGAGGGAAGTGCACCCCCTTTGTCATCCTGAAATTCCTGAGCTAAAAGATGCTGGTGGAGCAGTGGTTAGGAATCGTGTAGAGTCGCGATTTCAAGAACAATGGGTTTATACCCCTTGGAAGCGAAGTGAGATCCTTACATTGAAAGCCCAACTTCCTGACCCTCGTAAAAATCCCACCGCCTAATATAAAGAATTAACTGAAGCTGTAAATTCGGCAGTTATGGCCTTAGCTGACATTGAGCTATTTTTCTGCCTTTTAATTCCATTTGACATATGGAGACAAATACATGACACAGATCATGCTCCAGAACTTGGAGGGACCTGGGACCAGTTTAAAGTTTGGAAAAGGATCGAAAGCCAGGTGATAAACCAAAAGATGAGATTTTAGCCATACCAGCCCGTATTATAACTTACATACAAACCCTTATTCCCCCACGGAAAGTGGATTGGGATAAATTAACGGCTTGTAAACAGAAAAAAGATGAGAGTGTGTCAGATTTCTTTACACGTTTTGAAAAAGTATTCATTGATTATAGTGGACAAGATTTGTGAATAGGTTTATTACTAATTTATTGCCTGAAATAATGACACGATTACTAGCTGCTGAAAGTACCTGGTCCACTTCGGCCCCTTCAGTTATTCTTAGCATGGCCCAGTATTATGAACACAGGGAAAATGAGAGTAATGACAAGTCTGATAAAAGGGTCAAAGAATTAAACACTCGAGTACTGCTACAACAGGTTAGTAGAGGACAAAATGCTGGAAGGAGAGGAATGGGTTCATTTATAAGAAGGCCAATGATGGGGCGTGGAGGAGGAACGGATGCAGCTCCTAATATAGGGATAAATCAGTGTTCCAATTCTAGACAAGTGGGACACTGGCGAGCTCAGTGTCCATTATTATATGGACGAGGCACTTTCAACAGAGGAAGAGGACGAGGTGGTACTGATCAAAATAATATGAGGTAAGGAGATACGTACGATGGTGAATCAGGAAGAAATTATTTTGATGATCCTCAAGGAAGGCAATACTACCATACGGATTATCAGGAAGATGATTATGATGGAAATGGCTACGCATGAGATAGCCACGGACAGAGCAGGGGCCACATATCAGTACCAGTTGACCAACAGGGGCCTTATGTAAAGGGGCTATTGATGGGGACATCTGAGAAGTTTTTGGTGGATACTGGAGCAATGAATAGTTCTGTTGCCCATTCACTGGTCCCGGGGGCTGCTCTGTCTGGGCAAAATAATGTATTGGTGGGTTTCTCAGGAATCCCAGTAGTAAGCCCCATTTCTAAGCCACTTCCATTTACCATTGACCCGATTACTGTAGACTCTCCATTTTTGCTCACTTCTAGTTGTGGCGAGAATCTTTTAGGACTGGATATATTGAAAAAATTGCATGCACGCATTTATTGTTCTCCTGATGGTGTTTATTTAATAATGCAACCTCCAACTAACTGCACGTCTCAATGTGTTGTTAAAGATGAACATCTTCCACCTGAATTGTCTAAAATTTTCCGAACCCTTTGGGCAACAGGTGACACGGATGTGGGATTGTTAAAAATACCCCCTGTATCAATTATCTTGACACCAAATGCACATTTGCCACGTATTCCACAATATCGAATTTTGCCGGAGGGCAAACAGGCCTTATTACAGATTATTTGTGACTTAATTAAGAGAGGAGTAGTGGAAGAAACAGCTGCTAATGTCTGTAACAGTCCCATTTTACCAATTTTGAAGAAAGCTCCATTGCATGGTGACCCAGATTACAAAAATACATATCGTTTTGTGATTGACCTAAGAGAGGTTAACAAAATAGTGATTCCCCAATTTCCTGTGGTTCCGGATATCACTGCAATTCTCACTATGATTCCCCCTACTGCTAAATATTTTTCCATGATAGATCTAAAGAATTCTTTCTTTAGCATTCCAATCCCCCCTGACTGCCGACATATTTTTGGATTCTCGTTATCTGGCCGTAGCTTTAGATTTTGTCGCACCCCTCAAGGCTACACAGAAAGTCCTAGTATTTACAACCAAGCTTTGAAAGCAGTATTAAATGAACTAGTCCTACCACCTGGTAATGTTCTCATTTAGTATGTGGATGATATATTGGTGGCATCGGACACAGCAGAAGGTTGTGAGGAGGCCACCGTCAAACTATTGACTCATCTAGCAGCTAACGGAAATAAAGTATTCCTGTCCAAATTTCAGTAGTGTCGACAGGAAGTGACCTATCTTGGTCATTTACTGTCAAAAGCGGGGAGGAGACTAACTCCAGAACGAATAACTGTTATTACTAACATGTCTGTACCTCGTACTCAACGTGATGTTAGCGCTTTTCTTGGCATAACCTCTTACTGTCGCCAATGGATTCCTAACTTTTCTCTTTATGCTAAACCCTTGTCGCATTTGACAACCAAAGATGTGCACGAACCCTTGCCCTGGACGGATGAATGTCAGGATGCTTTTGAATCTTTAAATACTACTCTTTGCTCTGCACCCGTCTTGGGTACTCCAGATTACCGAAAGCCTTTTGTCCTTTACGTGCATGAGGTGGACGGTTGCTCACTTTCAGTGTTAACACAAGGCTTTGACGACAAACAGCGACCTTGTTCATATTTTTCGGCAGTATTGGATAATGTTAGCAAGGGCTCTTCCTAGCTATCTAAGGGCTACCGCTTCTGTGGCCATTCGACAGTCAGAGTGGATTGTTCTGAATACTGATCTCACAGTGACGGTACCGCACGCTGTGGATATATTACTGAATCGAACAAAAACTCAGCACCTTACGAGTACTCGATTGAATGGGTATGAATTCACTCTATTTGCACCTCACATTACTATTAAAGGATATGCCACTCTGAATCCAGCCACGTTACTACCCCTCCCTTTGAATGACCAAAAAGACGATGTCCATGATTGTATATTTCGAACTGAAGAAGAAACGAAGGGACGAGTAGACCTCACCGACACTCCCTTATCTGAACCTCAAGGGGAGTTGTATGTGGATGGCTCATGTTTTAAATTACCAGATGGCACGACAACAGCTGCATATGCTATAACCACCCTCAGAACTGTAGTGGAGACCGCTCAAGTTTCCCATCACTCAGCCCAGGCAGCTGAACTAATAGCATTGTTAAGAGCATCTGAACTAAGCAAAGGCCTAAAAGTAAATAATTTCATAGACAGCCAGTACGCCTTTGGCGTGGCCCATAGTTTCGGGCAGCTGTGGCGGGAACGAGGATTTCTTACCTCTCATGGTCAGAGAATACAACATGGCCCCTTGATTGAGAGATTGTTGAATGCATTAACCTTGCCAGAAAAAGTGGCCATTATTAAGTGTAGCGCCCACAAGAAAATTATTGATACCACAGGAAAGGGAAATGCCTTTGCCGATCAAGTAGCAAAAGATACAGCACAAACTAAAATGTCCCCTATGTTCCCCAGTGTATCAGCAAGGTGGGTGGCGGAGACAACAGTGTATGATAATACTATTGAGAGCGTTAAAGAACTGCAGAAAGAAGCGACCCCTGATGAAATAATGAAATGGGAGCAGGAAACTGGAAAGTTGGATAAAAACAATTGTTGGATTGATTTGACTGACAAACAGAGATGGCTTTTGCCCAATGCACTGGTATATGCAGTAGTCGTGACGGCACATGGTCCCGCTCGCATTGGGGCAAAAGGCATTTGTGCACTATTAGACCCTGTGTGGAATAATCCGAATATTTCGAAAACTGATGCTCATGTGGTTAAATATTGCATGGTTTGTTTACAGTATAATCCTGGTGGAGGGAAACAGCCCTTAGCGGGAATTTTGCGCCTCCTACTTTACCGTTTGAAGTGATACAAATGGATTATATTCAGCTAGAAAGAGTAAACCACCTTAAGTATGTGCTAGTGGTGGTATGTGCTTTTAGTAAATGGGTTGAAGCATATCCTACCAAAGACAATACCGCTATGGCCACTGCAAAAGCCTTAATAAAAGAATTCCTTCCCCAATTTGGGTTGCCTCGAGTCATTTGGACAGACAATGGGGTACACTTCAATGCAGACCTTGTCAAAAATATTTGCAAAGGCTTACAGATAAAACAAAAATTTCATGCAGCACAACATCCGCAATCTGCCGGACTGGTTGAGAAATATAATGGTACACTAAAGTTAAAAATGGCAAAGATTCAAGAAAGCACCGGCTTGAGCTGCCCTGATGCTTTAACCCTAGCTTTAATGTCATTAAGAGTAACCCCTCATTCACGAGCCGGACTGTCACCTTATGAGGTCGTCTTTGGTCGACCAGCTAATGTATGGGGTGTCCCAAGACCTAGATCTTTCCATGATATTGATTACCCAATGATGACAGATTACCTGTACGCTTTAACTAAAGATTTACGTTCCATTCATCAACAAGTGTCAGCTGTACTGCAGCCACTGCCAGAGGGTCCTGGACACCGTTTGGAACCAGGACAGTGGGTCCTAGTCCAAAATTACCAGCGGAAATCGAGTTTAGAACCGAAGTGAAGCCGTCCCTATCAAATGCTCTTGGCTTCACGAACAGCAGTAAAAGTGGACGGGAAGAAACATTGGATACATGTTTCTCATCTAAAGAAATTGCCTCTTCCGCTTCCTTTTGATCCGCAGAACCATGATCGAGCTCTAACACAAGAAGGAGAGCGGAGGTTGAGTTTGGTGCCGTTCTTGGATGCCCTTGAAATCGGGCAAGAGGAAGGATTGTTGATACCGCAAGGAAACAAATCAGCCCCAGTTCTTGAATCCCTTGATAGAGCTGATTTCTCAGAGGCTTCTGAGAACCTCGTTGCACCAAATGTCCCTGCTGCTGTGTTGTTTCGTGACCAGGAACAACCTGGCCATCTTCGATACAATTTACGGCCCCCAAAGCAACATGGTACCCCAGTTTCAGATTTTAGGAGATAGGGAAAGACTGGAGTTGAAGGGTTAAAAGATAAGCTTTTTACTGGGGTACTGAGCGAGACACTGGACTGAATCCGTGGAGAGCTTGGAACTCCTGTATTGCTCTGTTCAGCAAGAAAGACTGTGATACGTTAAGGGCCTAAATTGCAACAAAAAGGAATAAAGTGAAGTTGTGTTCTTTTTGATGAACGATAGGAGCCTGCCTGTGAGGCTCTAAACGGACACAGGAAGAAGAAACCCTCTGGCAGTTGGCTTGCACCTTTTTTCCTGAGTTTAGTTCGGACTTTTAGTTAGAATGTACCCCTTTGCCCGGTTCGCCCTTGAAGATGAACGACCTCTTGTACCCTGACCTTTCCTTGAAAATGTCCCTATGTTTTCTGGTTGGGCTATCAGAGTGAAGATAGCCTTTGTGATAATTATTGCAGTAATCATGATAACATTAATGAGTGTGTTTATGTATTTAGAATTTCAATATCCTATGCATAAGGTGTTGGGTACTACAACAGTTCCGCCTGAGCATCACTTTATACTTTGCCTCCTCATAAGGAAAGAAACCGAGAAACTTATGCTAAAAATGTATTTATTGAAATGTTACATCAAGCTCATAATACTACTAATAAGACAAACTGTTGGGTATGTGGCCTCTTGCCATCTGTAATGCATCATCATGATTTATTAATTTCTCTGCCATTATCGCATTTAGTAAGTTGTGAGGCCTGGTTTCAGTTACTATCTCTCATGTATTTACATTATGTAGCTGACCCCAAAAGATATACTGAAAAGGATACGAAGCTATCTTAAAATATATAGAATGACATCAAGGATTTGACGCTATGGGAAACCAGGGAGAATGGTCTTTAGATCCAGATGCTTGTATGAATATGTATACCACTTATGAAAATGCCACCTGGCTGAAGGAAGAAATGTTAGACTTTGAACATTTTAATTCTACGCAATATTTTCAATATCGAAATGTTACTGACGATACGGCAATGCCAGTTCCCATTTTAAATAGTACTGCTTCATTCTGTATTAGAGGTAAAGGACACGTTAGGGTTGGAAATAGTAGATGTATTTACACTTATTCTTTACATACGGATAGCTCCCCGCCTTTAATAACTCCGCCTAATGTGTATTTTGTATGTGGTGAAAACGCCTACACTTGGCTTCCCCGAGGATGGTCCGGACAGTGTTACCTGTCTTTCCTTTACCCTCCAGTATATATAGCCCCATCCAATTATCATAAGAATCACCAGCTGACTAAACGAAATCTAGATTCTACACGAATTAGTAGAAGTATTGATACTGACAGTACAGATCAGACTGACACCGCTTTACAGCAGTTTGTGGATGTGGCGAAATGTTTCTTTCCCATGTGGGGTCCTATTTTTATCAGTAGAGATGTTAGATGCTTGTCCAGAGTAGTAGAAAATGTAGTTCAAACCACTGCTGGAATTCTGACTAATCTGACAGTAGAGCTTCAAGCCACGAGGCTTGTTTCGCTTCAGAATCGGATGATGTTTAACGTCATCATAGCTGATCGAGGAGGAGCATGCCGTGTGATCGGCAGCTCCTGCTGCATGTATATACCTGATTCTGCTACAACTATACATTTGGCCATTCAGAAATTGCATCGCTTGGCAGCAGAAGTTCATGCTGATACTGGTATCTGGTCCTTAACAGGGTGGTTCTGGGACCTCTTGTCTACCTGGGGTTGGATGATATTTATGATCCTTACAGGATTAATTGGGGTAATACTTATTTGTTACCTATGCTTGCATTGTGGGCCAGCCTGTTGCTCCTATTGTTGCTCTAAGCTCGCTTCCTCGTTGACAGTTTCCCGCCAGGAGAAAGTTAAGAAACAATTAGTGCAAAAGGAAGTTGCAGGACTAATGCAAATAGATGAAGGTGTATTTTTGGATTAAAAGCTAGTTATTTTCCTGCACATATATATTGGCTACATCACGCCAAAAGGACAGTCTGAGGGAATATAAATCAATATAGTACAAAGTTGGCCTAATGCATCCAATATATATCAAAATATTCTAATAGGAAAACCCATTGTAAATAGGCTCGCACCATGTATACATTTGGAATTGGGCTTAGACTGAACAAACGCTATTTTGGTTTCCCCTTCCGTGACTCTTTCATTGGTTAGGAAAGCACGTGACCTGATACTGTACACAGAGAGCAAGAGACGCTGCCTTGGGCTATGAACAGACCATTGATTCTAACTTAAGAAACTCAAGGTCACATCTGCCTTTCTGTTAGGATGAGCGCATTCTTGCAGGCGCTGTGCCTATACTCCCGTGTCCCAGAATGAAAGGGAGGCACCTTTACTGACCTACCCCCGGAATAGTTAGAGCTGAGTTTCAAAGTAATTCATTGTGCCTTATATGGGTTTTCCTTTTGGCTTCACGAGAAGTGGTACTTTTTCCATGTAAGGGGTTTTTGTAATGTATGCTGAAAGTATATATGCACTGTCTTAAATGTAATCCAGCAGTCTCCTCTGTGCACCTTTAAGGGAGAGGGCGAGAGGGTGACTCCCCTATATAGGGCGCTTTTGCAAAATAAACAATTGAACCTTCTCCATTGCCGATCGACTTCTTTTTGGTAATAAGGTATATGGGCTATTGGTAAGTATAGCTCTATGATAAATAATTTTGGTACTTCACCGGCTTGGACGAAGCGTGAAGGACGTGATGGCGGACTTGGAGCGTTTTCGGCCTCTCTGTGCGGTGATCCCAGCTGGTTGCAGCGTCTCTGGGCGAGACGTAGAGTGGGGCCACGGGGTGGCGAGGCGGGTAGTCCAGGTCCTCAAGTGGTCAGAGTGTGGGGCGGCGTTCGAGTCGTACCTTCAGTAGCGGGCGGCTTTTCCCGTTGCAGACAGCGCGGCACGAGGCGGCCGGTACGTGGCGTACGGGCCGGGCTTTGAAATGCGGGCGGTCTGTGGGTTCCCAGGAGCGCGGTGCGAGGCAGCCGGTAGGCTTTGAGCGTACGGGCCGTACTTCGCCTTGCGATGCACTCCGATCCTGATTTCCCGCGGTGGGGGTGGCGAGGCGATCAGTGCGGCGCAAAGGGGGGAGGGTGAAGCAGAGTGCGGGCGGTCCTGGCTGGATGGTGCGAGCTACGGCTCGGGTCAGAGCGGAGTCACACGGGACATGGCGGCCGGGCACAGGCTTCACAGCAGACGGTGGATGAGGTGCACTGAAATCGTGGCTTCAGCGGCAAGGAAGATCGGGCCAAGTTCAGCAGCTCGCTGGTGAAGGCAGGAGGAGTCCAATAGTCCTGGGACTCCATTCAGGGGTCAAGCTCACCCACAAGCCCTTGGAGATAGTTGAAGGATAAGTTGAATAAAAGTCTCTTTCAGTCTTTTTCTCTCCTTTCACAGTAAGACAACCACTGCAGGCCAATCCCCAGGTCAGGGACAGTACTCCTCCTTGCAGCTTTCCCAGTTCCTTCTCTTCGGGCAGAGGTTCTTCTTGTTTCAAGCAGGATCTAATTTCAGAGGAGCAGGGCTCCTATATTTATGCTACAAATCTTTTGTTCTTTGAGGCCAGGGGTCCTTTGCCTAGTTCAGTCCAGTTCTTGAGCACTTTGTTGACATGAGGCTGCCTTCTTCTTTCAGGGTGCAGAGCAGAGACATCAGACGCTCCACAGGAGGTGGAGCCAGCATTGTGGTGGCAGAGCACAGCCCTATTCAGAGTCAAGGGGCACTCCTCCCACCCATCCTGGTGTAATCTTCAGATTCACCACCTGGCTGCCCTGCTTGTCTCCTGGAATTCCCTAGCCCTGTCACTCACAGAAACCAGACAGCAGATACACATCATAGCAGAGGCGGGCTGAAATGGTTAGGCAAGCAAACACCAACTTTCTAAAAGTGGTATTTGCAAACACAGAACATTAAAATAAACTTTACTAAAAGATGTATTTTATTACTCTGAGTTTAGGCATACTAAACTCGAACTTCTACCATGTTCCCTGAGTCTGTTAGGATCATAGGATGTAACAATTCTAACAACCCCTTCTGGCCTATGAGAACAGGTAGCCTTACAATAGTGAAAAACAAAAATGGCTGTAATTCACTATTAGGAAATGCCACACACATCAGGGCTTGTCCTACCTTATGCTTACAATGCACCCTGGCCTTGGGCCTACCTTAGGGGTGACTAATATGAAGTTAAGGGAAGGTTTAGGGACGGCAGACCTTAGACCCATTTTACAGGGCTGCTTCTGTGGATGGCACAGCCAGTGCTGCAGGCCCACTAGCAGCATTTGGATTTACAAGCCCTGGGCACTCCTGGTGCACTTTACTGGGGGCTAACAGTAAACTAAATAAGCCGATCATGGAAACCAATCTGCATATACATTTTTAGGTCGAGCTGGAGATGCATCCGAAGGATGCTCCAGTTCGACAACTTTAGTCGTCGGTCTCGGGGGGATTAGGGACAGGAGAGTGCCACGCGCTTCTGGTGCTGGATTTGCCTGCGTGAACGCGCACGTCGGCTCCGTCCACATTCCTAGCAAGTCAGCCTAACGCACGTGCATGCACACAGACACACACACACACGTGCGCGTGCGCACATGCACTTACACTTACACACACACACACACACATAGAGACCCGACCCCACCCCCGCCCCGCCTCCGCCTCTGCCTCATTCCTACTTTTGAAAAAGCCAACCTTTGAAATTGTGAGTCCAGACAGCACATCTTGTACCCCTGACCCCACTGCGCCCCCTGAGTACCCGGGTCCTGGCCATCGTCATTCAGCTCCAACACCTCGATGATCTCCTCGTCACCATGAAAGTCTCCGACCTGCCCCCCTGCCTCAGCCCCCTCGGCGTCCTCCATGGGTACAAGTGACCAGCTTGACACACACGGGTCTCTTCCACTCCCACGGCCGGATCTTACGGTGCAGCCTACCCAGAGGGGCGTCAGGCAGCTGCCGCCAATGGAAGCGAGGTGTAAACAGCAGTGGACCAATCACGACTCGGATACATTCTGCCGTCCCGCCCTCCCCGTGAGCTGGGGAAGCTTTCATGGACAACGAAACTAGAGAAATCCGGGAAATGTAGTTTTATGTATCGATACACTTTATTGTGGGATTAATCCTACTTGACTGTTTTAGTTGCGTGATTACACTGTATGTGAAGCAGAAAGAGGATAGAACAGAAGCAACTGTATACATAGCCTAATTCGCTATCGTTTTGGAACATTCGAAGGCCGTTTTATTTAGCAAAATGTACCTTACATGACACAACGGTAGATATTTTAATTTACGGTACAAAATTTAAAATAAATAACTCATCTAATGCTTGTTTGACTAGTAGTCGCAGCACCACGTTTGTTCCTCTGCGAGGCACGTGCCTGCTCTTTGCCTGGGCTGGCAGCGGCTGGGAAAGTTTGCTCCGTTTTGGTTGCAGCCATGAGTCGGGTCTCCGGGTGGGTCTAGAGGCGGCAGCTTGGATAAACGGTGGCCTGCTTCGGCCCAGTGAATTCACATACAGCCGACTAGTACCCGCATGTCCCCGCTCCAACCCTTGGCGAGGCTGACCACCGTGCTGCCAACACCGGGACCTTGTTTGGATCCACCGCCTGCACTGCTCTCCATGATAGGCCGTCTCCGCTCTGTGAAGGAATTAATATCACAGGCAGATTGTTTGCAAATCTGCTTTTGTTTGTTGTGGTTGAGCAGCTCCATAAGTGAGGAATATAATGGCTCTTTGGCTGACTTTTTCACTTCTGATTGGCCCAATTGGTGAAGGTAAGGACCGACCCAATCCTTTTAAACATGTTACTCCCCGTTTTATTCCTTATTTGTGATCTTGATAAGTCGCATTTCAGGCAGATTCTACAAATGTTATTTTTGTGACTGGTGTGTAGTTTTTCCTCCTAAACTTTGACATTAAGCTGTAAATGTACGAGCTAGTGAGTGCTCTTTCTGTTATTACATTTCCATTTGTAATGCCGCATTTTCTAATTATAGCGTTCACATGTGATCACTGCTAAAGTTTAATATATGGATGGCCTTATCTAACCTTGCCCGGTCTAGTTATAGTTTTACTTTAAATATTTGGTCGCGTTAATTGTAAATACTATATCGGGACTGGCTCCTTCTATGGTAATCAACAGGCAGCCAAGGAGGTGGTAAATGATGTGTGGAAGCAATCGGGGCCAGCTTATCTCAGAAAGAGGAAGTCCCTCCACCCCACCCATATCTCCGCTGTGGCAACCAGAACCTTTCTCGGAGGATGAGTGTAAGGTGGGGAGGGGTCTTACTTAATACATGTCTCCACATGGAGCACCTCGCAGAGGTGTTGGGGTTATCTTTGGGGGAAGCAAGTCTGAATAACGGGAGTCCACCCCTCCGAGTAGTTTCTACATACATGCACTACCTGATGTACAGTGTACTTTAGAAAGAAACGCACAGGGACTACCGTAGCCAAGGCGCCAAGTGCATGGCTCTAGCTCCAGAGACCACGCTGCTGAAATGTTCGATAAAAAGGAAGCGTTTTTTTCAGAATAAAAAGCATCAAACGATTATTACCGCCCTCTGCACCCCACCCCCTAGCCCTGCTCCGGCCGAGGTGTCCTGGAGGCCGGCGGCATTAATATCTGGAGCGCGCGGCCCACTCGGCTGCTCTTCATTAATTAGCCTCCCTGCAGCCTGTCATTAATCATATTTCCATCTTCCGGGGTCACTAGGGGTCCCTGCAGTAACAACTTGCAGTAATTAATAACACACAAAAGGCTCTTTTAACAAAGAAATGAGGTGTGAAAGGTGATTCCATGGAACACGCCCCGTGATGATCTTTTCGGGGATGTATGATTTAATCACACACCTCCCCATTCTGCTCACACAATGGGCGCAGTATCAGCAGCGAAAAACAACTGTGTATGTTCTTTTATGAACCAGGATTTTTAGGTCTCGTGGCGATTACAGCGCAACCTGTAGACTAACAATTATGTTTTTTTTTCTTTAAGTTTCTCTAGTTTGTAACCAAGTCCAGTGGATCAAAAACGAATGAAAGTGGTACCCAGGGCAGCATAGTGGGGCCTGAGGCCCATGATTATTAAACCAATTAAAACCATCTCCCTCCCTCGCCAACCAAAAATAGCACCTTTAATGTCGCAACACTAACCTTGTCAAGAAATTTCTTTCGAGCAGAAGGCCAACACTGCTTTGTCGTATTGTATTGCATGCGTGTGAATGAAATATGAAGAAGGTGGGAGCTGCTGCTGTACTGTGCTTTTGGAGTGCCCATCATCAAAACTACCTGAGCTGTGGAAGTGTGCACCACCGCTTGCAGCTCTGGATTGCTCGAGGACCAGTCACAAAAGGAAGGTGCACTTTGTTGTGTGCATGTGAAATTATTCTATTAGCTGTGCACGCATGTGGTTGGATATTCAGAATATGCCTATACAAATAGGGTTGGAATTGTGGATGGACGGACTTGTATAGGGCAGTGAATAGTGGTGTTGTGGTTGTAGTTGATTGTCAGCTGAACCCCTTCACCGCAGTGATAGTTTGAAACATGGAGGTCAGTGGTTTTGCTTGTCTATTTTCTTGAAACTAAAAGAAGATTAACAGTGTGCATTGGATCCAAAATATTTAATTCTAGCCCCTCATTCTCATGTGTGTATGGCAGGGGCAGCACATGGAATGATATGCGATATTATGTGCACATCCCTCACGTCAGCACATAGGTAGAGTACAGCTCACTGGCAGAATATGCACATGATAGGTAGACTGTGATCCTTCAAACGCCTTCATCTGGCCTGCATGAAGTCAGTCCATGGCAAGACGAGGATAATAGGGAAGGGGGGCTATTAGGGTGTGAATTTGATAATTCTGTGTGCTCTGAAACAGCAGGACTAGCCAGTTGAATTTACAAAGCCAGTAGATCTGGGATTGGCTACCATCCTAGTGGCTTTGCCAATGCTTTTTTGTTGAGTTGGCTGACTCAGCTGAGAGGCCAACAACTGAATGGGTGCGTACGAAGAGTCAGTTAGCCTGTACTTCTGCCACTACACCAATTCAAAGTTTACATTATTTTGGGGATGCAACGCATTGTCATATACAATGCCAAAAACTCTAACTTTAATGCTGCGAAACATATTGCATTGTAAATGCTTGTTTAACACGTGTTGATGTTTATTTTTTTAATTATCTTCCCATTTGTTCCTTTTTAGGTCGAGCTGGAGTTGCATCCGAAGGATGCTCCAGTTCGACAACTTTAGTCATCCGTCTCGGGGGAATTAGGGACAGGAGGGTGCCAAGCGCTTCTGCTGCTGGATTTGCCTGCGTGAACGCGCACGTCGGCTCCGTTCACATACCCAGCAAGTCAGCGTAAAGTGCGTGCATGCACACACACACACACACGCGCGGGCGCACACGCACTTACACTTACACTTACACTTACACTTACACACACACACACACACACACACACACACACACACACACACACACACACCCACACCCCCACACACACACCCAGGCACCCAGACGCAGGCACACACATACAGGCAACCCCCTCTCCCCTCCCCTCTCTTACCTAACTGGTCTTTGGGCTTCTCGGGAGCCTCGCAGAGCACTCGAGCTCCTTTGTCATTCCAGCAAGAAGCGGGGCTCTCCCCTTAGGCTTGGGGGTCCCGCAGTCTCCCCGCTGGTCTTCACCCGGGCCCCCTCCTGGGTCCCGGGACTTCAGGTACGGTACAGCACTTCGCTGTTGCTCCGGGCTCGCGCTCCGACCTCAAAACGAAACTTTAAAATGTTGCGCATGTGCAGTGAGCCCCCGCCCTCCCACTCCTCCCAGCCCGGATACTAAGCTTGTTATTATAGACGCGAAGAGCTGCGATGTTGCTGTTACTGGTGTCCTCGATGTGTATGTTTGTGGCAGGTGAGTCACGAGTACATTTCTTTCTTATTGAAGTTTATTGAAACACTTCTTTTATTAGAAAAAAACGATTGTTTTCTGCGAGTGGGAGCGGCCTAGTCCCTGGCAGTCGTTAGTCAGCCATCACATCAAGGAGGAAAAAAAACATTTGCTCATTTATTTTTTTGCTACCCTTGCATATACGCTGCAAAATGCGTCTATAATATCTTAGATTAAGTAACTACAAATGTCTAATAATACGAGAAGTTGTTTTCAGAATCGATAACAAGATTATCTCACTGTCCCCTCCAGCAAAACCTGCCCTGAGCGCGTAAGATTAGAAAGACACGATAAACATCAGAAGCAGCAAGCAGCTGGGTTTGTCACGGGTGACAAGAGACAGACAGGACAGCGGTGCCTGACGTGTCACTGCTCACCTGAGCTAAAGACGCACGTGCGTGGTGTAGAAGAGAAACAACTGAAAACACATGGCAGATGATCAGGGCAATCATTTAGAAACCCACTCCCAGAATAACAGCCCTGCACCCTGCGGGTTGCACCGTCACTGCCTTTCATTAGTCACCTACTCTAACATCACCTCACCACCAATGTAATCAAAAAGTCGTAATGTGACTGCGGGTTGCTTCACAGCTTCGAGGACAACCGCTCTAGCGGTTATGCCACATCCTCTTGGAGCCCCCACTCCCAGACAGACTTTCAGGGCGAAGATAACAGGTGGCTGACCCACACCCTTGCGAAAGACCCGGTGCTTGGAGGAGAGGGGCTACACCCGCGGTAGGGTTCTTGCATTCAGCGTCAGTAGCGCATCTGACGCTGAATGGAAGAACCCTACCGCGCATCTCTTCTCCAAACCACTCCTACTCCCCCACTCACCCTCCCTCTGCACCCCACCCCCGGCCTCAGGGATGACAGGTATCCTCCTACTGGCTACCTTGGGCGCTGCGTCCCACTCCCCTATTTATCTGCCCTTCTCTCCTTGGCTCCTTCCCGCCTTCAGTGCCTGTTGCTTCCTGCAGCCCCTCGCTCCAAAGAGAGCTACTGGTACCCGCACACAGCCTGCACGCGAGGAGAAGATGCGGTGCAGGACATCATCTTTTCCGAACTTGACGCCGTTTTAAGACGAGGACCAGCATGGAGGTGGACGCAAGATTCGTGTCTAAGTTGCACCCGGCAGTGGATTACGCAGATATCTCAGGCAATGTGGGAGCATGTATGATGAGAGCTCGCACGGTCGCACCCTCTTCCTGGGAAGTGCTGGTTTAAGTTTGCCCGTCCCCGGACGTGTTGCAGTCTCACTGCCGGGCAGCAAATTTTGGTGGTTTTCATGTCTTCTGCTTGAGGCTGACTTGGGTGCAGAAATAAAACTGTACCCTATGGCCAAGCTCTTCCTCCTTCTCCTCACAGCGCTTCAAAGCCAAAAGAAGGCAGGGGTTGAAACCACCGCCCGCTGGCAGCATGCTGTGTGGGAGCGTTGCCCTCGCCCTTTTCAGCCTGGGACTTGTTGTTTAAATGTAAGTCATTCCATATCAAGCCGTGTGCTTCCAGCCTGCAGGCGGCTGCACCGCTCTGCGACCAGACGTTTGAAGCCCATGTTTTGGGCTAAGCAGTACCACGTCACATTTAAACACAGCCACGTGTATTGGAAATGGATAAAAACAAAAGAATGCGTCTTGTGACCCTAGAACTGGATGTACAGACGATTCAAGAGCTTCTAAGGGGTTTATAATCCTGCAGTGCCGGTCTAAATCTAGCTGCTATGAAGTGCAGGTGCGTCATTCATGCTGAAATAACCAGGGCCTTCCAACACATTGGACACTGCGCTGCCTCACATACACACAATGCGCTGCCTCACACACACACACTGCGCTGCCTCACACTGCGCTGCCTCACACACTGCGCTGCCTCACACACTGTGCTGCCTAACATACTGCGCTGCCTCACACACTCTGCACTGCCACATAATTACACAGCTCTCAATGCAACATACACTACAAATACCACTCAGTGCCACATAATTATATGCAACATAATTACACTGCACTCAATGTAACATACACTACAAATACCGCTCACTGCCACATAATTACACACCACATAATTACTCTACTGAATGCAACCCACATTCCACACAATACCACTCAGTGCCACAAATTTACACACAACAAAATTCCACTCTACTGAATACAACATACACTCCACACAATACCACTCAATGCCACATAATTACATGCTACATAATTACACTGCACTCAATGCAACATACACTCCAAATACTACTAAGTGCCTCACAATTACACACCACATAATTACACTGCACTCAATGCAACATTCAATCCAAATCCCACTCAGTGCCACATAAGTACACTCTACTGAATGCAACACACACTCCACACAATACCACTCAGTGCCACATAATATGCTACATAATTACACGGCACTCAATGCAACATACACTCTAAACAATACCACTTGGTGCCATATAATTATATGCTACGTAATTACACTGCACTTAATAAAACATGCACTCCAAATACCACTCAGTGCCACATAATTGCTCTACTGAATACAGCATACACTCCCCATATTACCACTCAGTCCCAAATAATTACACCCCATATAATTACTCTTCTCAATGCAACGTAAATACACTCCACCTAATACCTCTTAGTGCCGTATAATTACACACCTCATACTTACACTACTCAATGCTACTTAATGCAACATAAATACACTCTATCTATCGCCGTCACTGTATCAATCTATCACCCTCACTTTATCTATCTATTGCTTTGCCACACCATCGCTCAGTACCACCACAGCATCACTCATGGGAAATACAACATCACTAGGCGCTACCACAGCATCACTGAACGCCACAGCATCACTCGTCGCCACTACAACATCACTCAGCGCCACCACAGCATCAATCTGTGCAACCATTCAACAACTGGTTCAAATATGTTCAAGCTTTATTACAAATGTCACAAAAAGATGATAATATTTCACTTCTGTTCTTGGATTTTCGTTACAAGAAAATACAATTTACATAATCTTCACAAATTTTTTTAACAAAAGTTTAAGCTATTGCTATTATAAATTACAATAACTTTTATTTAAGTATTAATTATTAAAAAATGTAAAAGCCATTGTTATTTGAAATATCAATACATCTAAGTCACGTAAATACAACACATATGGCATTACAAATGCTATAAGTGTCACATTTGCGAAAGTTAAAACTATTGGCATTGTAAACGACAAAGCTATTAAGTTTGCTATTTTAAAAACCAACACATAAATAAAAAATGTGTCATTTACAATACCAATAGCTCAAACTTTCCTAATGCGAGACCTATTGCATTGCAAATGCTTGTTATATAGGGAGCCCTTGCACTGTGGCACTGATTGGCAGTGGCACAGTGCTCTGAGCAGCTAACACCAGCAAAACACATGAGGCAACAGCAACAAAAATGAAAGGGAGACCCATGACAATGGGGCTAGGTCGAACACGTGTCCCCTCCAGCTGAAATGTGGGGAGAGCTACCCTACCCCAGGGAGTTCTCATCATTAAGGCGGAAAAATCTGGACAGACCGTCAGCGTTGGCGTGATCTGTGCTAGGGCGATGTTCCACCATGAAATGCATACCCTGTAGGGAAATGGACCACCTCAACAGCTTTAGACTCTAACCCCTCATTTGCATTAACCATCTGAGGGGCCTGTGGTCTGCCTGAACCCGGAAGTGCGTCCCAAACAGGTAGGGTCTTAACTTCTTCAGTGTCCAGACCACAGCAAAAGCCTCACGCTCAATTGCACTCCACCTCTGTTCCCGTGGAAGTATCCTCCTACTGATGACGGCTACGGGTTGGTCAAAGCCCTCCTCAGTCATCTGTGGTAGAACAGCCCCTACACCAGGCTCTGAAGCATCTGTCTGCACAAGGAACTCTTTGGAGAAGTTGGGTGCCAGGAGCACGGGTGCCGTGCACGTGGCAGTTTTCAGGGTGTCAAAAGCTTTCTGACAGGTGTCAGTCCAGATCACTTTCTTTGGCTGCTTCTTGGAAGTCAGCTCTGTCAAGGGTGCAACAATGTTGCCATACCCCTTGACAAACCTCCTGTAGAAACCCGGTGAGTCCTAGGAAGGCCCTCACCTCTGTCTGGGTTTTTGGGGTTCCCAAGCCAGGAGGGTTTCAATCTTGGGCTGAAGGGGCGCCACCTGGCCGCGCCCTACTTGGTGTCCCAAGTACACCACAGAACCCTGCCCGATCTGGCACTTACTCTCCTTGATCCTGAGGCCTGCCTTCCGCAGTGCCAACAACACTTCCCAGAGGTGGTGCAGATGTTCTTCCCATGTGACATTGAACACTGCGATGTCATCCAGGTAGGCGGCACTGAACTCATCCAGCCCAACCAACACCTGGTTGACCAACCTCTGAAAGGTGGCAGGGGCATTCTTCATCCCAAATGGCATAACCCGGAACTGGAAATGCCCATCTGGTGTGGAGAATGCTGACCTCTCTTTTGCCCCATCAGTCAGGGCGATCTGCCAGTACCCAGACGTCAAGTCAAACGTGCTGAGGTACTGTGCAGCCCCTAACTGATCAATGAGCTCATCAGCTCTGGGGATGGGGTGCCATCAGTCTTAGTGACTGAATTGAGTCCTCTGTAGTCCACACAGAACCGGAGTTCGGGTGTGGCACCCGTCGCTGCAGCCTTCGGGACCAAGACCACTGGGCTGGCCTAAGGACTGCTGGAGGACTCAATCACCCCAAGAGCAAGCATCTTTGAGACCTCCACTTAAATGCAATCCCTGACCCTGTCAGTCTCCCTGTAAGCCTTGTGCTTCATATGTAAACTGTCTCCTGTATCCACATCATGGACGCACCAATCAGTGATACTAGGAACTAGGGAGAACAGGTCAGAGAACTGCTCCAGCTACTGGCGGCAAACATTCTGTTGCTCAGGGGTCAGCGTGGGAGAGAGGTTAACTCCCTCCACTGACCCATCTTGCTCCCTGGCTACCAGGAGGTCAGGAAGAGGCTCAGTCTCCTCTTCCATTCCATCATCTGTTGCCAAGAGCATGCCCACTTCGGACCTGCCCAGGTGGGGCTTAAGGCGGTTGACATGCAGGACCCTTAAGGGGTTCCTGGGAGACTGCAAGTCCACCAAATAAGTGACAGAACTCTTGCACTCCACAACCTCAAAGGGGCCTGTCCACTTATTATGGAGCACACAAGGCTCCACGGGGGCTAAGGCCCACACCTTCTGTCCAGGTTGAAGCTCTACCAGAGTGGCATTCTGGTCATACCACTACTTCATCTCCTCCTGGCTGGCTTCCAGATTTGCCTCAGCAAGTGCTCTGAAACACCTAGTCTGGTTCCTGAAGGCCAGAATGTAGCTATATACTTTCTGGGGAGGTTTCCTGGGAGAATGCTCCCAACCTTCTTTGACCAGACTTAGAGGTCCTCTCACTGGGTGGCCATACAGGAGCTCAAAGGGGCTGGACCCTAGAGACTTCTGTGGCACCTCACGGTAAAGGAAGAGCAGGCATGGCAAGAGGACGTCCCACTTACGCCTCATGGGTTCTTCCAGACCCATAATCATGCCCTTCAGGGTACAGTTGAATCTCTCAACCAACCCAGTTCCTTGGGGGTGGTAAGGGGTTGTGAACTTGTAGGTTACACCACACTCTTGCCAAAGGGATTTCATATACTTGGATATGATACCCCGGTCAGATACCACCTCTAGAGGGAATCCCAATCTGGAGAAAATTCCCATCAGTAATCGTCCCACCACGGGGGCCGTCACTGTCCTCAGAGGGATGGCTTCCGGGTACCGGGTGGCATAGTCTACCAGGACCAGGATAAACAGGTTGCCCATGGCTGTCCTGGGGTCCAGTGGCCCCACAATGTCAATACCCACTCACTGGAATGGGGTACTGACTACAGGAAATGGCTGGAGAGGAGCCTTCTGCTTGCTCCTACTCTTTTCACTTGCCTGGCAAGTCTGGAATTTGAGGCCAATTAAAGTGGGTGACAAGCCTTTCATAGGTCTTGTCCTGCCCCAAATTCCCTCCCAATGGCACATCATGTGCCAGCCCCAGTAGGAAGGCGTTGAAGCTCTGGGGTACCACCAGCGCACAGGCTGACCCAGGCTCAGCAACCGTAGGCTCTGAATACAGGAGGTCATTCTCCCAATAAATGAAATGTGTTCCAGACTGATCACCGTTGGCCTGGTCTGCAGCCTGCTGCCGCAGACCTATGAGAGAAGGACACTCTTTCTGCGCCCTGCAGAATTCCTCCCTGGAGGGGCCTCCTTCCTGCTGCCAATGGGTCAGCTCAGGCAGGTCCCCCAGTTCAGCTATCTGTTTCCCGGTAGGCTCCAGGGCATCCCCCTCAAGGTCTGCCACCTCCTGGGCCGTGGGAACTTCAGGGGCTGGTTTCCCACAGCTCCTGCGCCTTCTCTCTAAGGCCGGTCCCTGGGCCTCTCCCTCAGGCTCCAGGACATCTTGAGCACCATTACTGGCTGCCATTGACCAGGTGGTCATGCACGCCCGGTCAGGCAGACCCACCATCCTCAGGTGAATACTCTTCTCCACCTTCTCCCAAGGTGAACTCTCCAAGTTGTTCCCCAACAAACAGTCTCCAGGCATGGCATTTCTCACAGCTACTTGAAAAGTGCCAGAGACCCCCCCCCCCTCACTCAAAGGGAACCTCAGCCATTGGACACTGACTCTCAGTGTTGTCGGTGTTCACGACTCGGCAGAATGCATGTGGGACAACCTGCTCTTGAGACACCAGGTGATGCTTGACAGCTGTCACATTGGCTCCTGTATCTCTAAGAGCCCCCACCTTTTTGCCATTGAAGGTCACCCACTGCCCATATTTTTTAGTGTTATTGGGCAGTTGATTCTCAGGGACCACCTTACAGTCGCCTAAAGAGACAAGGGACATTTCTACGGTACCCCACCCACCTTGGGCTGCTACTTCCTCCCCAAAGGCTACACAAGCCATCTGCCAGGGCGGAGCACCAGTGGGTGCTGGTTTACCAAACAGGGGACACTTGGGATCATTGGTAAAATGACCCAGGTCACCACACTTGTAACACATTGGGGGCCCTTTGAACAGGGGTACCTGTCGGGGCCCCAGTCGGTTTCTGGGTTAGGGGAGGCTGAGAACCTTTCCCTTGGTTCCCTTGGGGATTACTTTGGGGCCTCTTCTGAAACTCCCTCTGTTTGCCCTTATCCCCCCACTCTTCTGCTGGGGACCCTGCCCACCCTTGGCAGAGTCTCCCACTTGACCCTTATAGACCCTGGTGCTGACCTAGCGGTCCGCCTCCTCAGCAAGTTTCCTAGGGTTAGTCAGCTTGCAATCAATGAGGTGCTGGCGTAGCTCAGGAAAACAATTACCAGACAAGTGCTCCCATGCAATTAAATCAAAGAGACCTTGAAAATCATTAACTTTGCTACCCTTCACCCAACCATCCAGTGCTCTGCAGAAGAAAGTTACATACTCAACATATGTACTGTTAGGAATCTTTGCACAACCCCTGAACCTCTGTCTGTACAATTCAGGAGTTAACCCATACCTGGTCATCAAAGCATCCTTCATGTGGGGGTAAGAGTTATGAACCTCAGAGGGTAAATCTAGCAGTGTGTCCCGCCCCTCACTAAGGAACCGCCCCCACAACCCCGCTCCCCAATCTCTCTCAGGGACCCGGTGGGAAGACATGGCTACCTCATAGGCCTTGAACCACTGTCCTATGTCATCATTCTTAAATAACTCTTTTACCATTTCTTTAGGTACGTACACCCTTGACTCTACCTGCACTGGTGTGCCACTGCTACCAGAGGGAGTATGTTCCATTCTATTAGCTTTCAGCTGCATCTCCCTCAATTTCATCTTATGCTCCATCTGAATTCTTCTTTCTTCCAGAGCCATCCTTTTGCTTTCCAGCTCCAGTTGCCCCCTCAATTTAAGTTTTACCAACTCCATTTCATGTGCTCTGGTTTCCTTCCTGTTCGCCAACTCCTCTGCCAAAATTAATGACACTTCCCGCTGGTTCAACTTCCACCACATTCTCAGGTGCCCTTGACTCAATCCAGGCCTTCAGCGCCCTGTGGTATTCTGGCTTGTTTCTACATCCAGCTATGGGAACTTTAAACTTTCGGCAGAAGCCCATCACCTGGGCCTTGGTGTAGTGGTCTAGTCTCTCCTCTTTCCAATCTACTTCTTCAAATCCTTCAAAGACTACAGATGCAGCCTTTTCTATGCTGTTTGGGCCAGGCATGATTTCTTTAAAAATGGAGATCTCTTCAGCAAAAATCACAAGTATGTGGCTGCGCTATTGGTCTGCACTCACTAAGTGGTGTTCGCCAATTACAGTATATTAATCACAAATGCAAATTCGAAATCCCTTCCGCTGCTTCCAATGTTAGAATTGGGGATCTCTGGTTGGCACAGGTAAGTACTTGTGACAAGCAGGGACCCTCTCCTCTAGTCAGGACAAGGGGATTACTCTTCAAAATAATCCCTGCTCACCCTCTAGACAGTGTGGCATGAGCAGACAAGGCTAATCTTAGAGTGCTAGGAGTTTTTTGACCACATACAGCAATTAACTGACAACCCCATAAATGGACACAACACTAGGTTTATCAAAAATAGTATCTTTTATATAAGGGTTTAACACAAGACCATATAGTTGCAAAAAGAATCCACAATACTTTTTAGGAAGGTAAGAATTCTTTAAAATGTGTAATTCTCTGGTTCTGTGCGCTTCGCGCACTCTTGTCCGACCCTCACGAGGTTAAAACAATGTCTATTAGGACTGGACAGGCGCTGCGGACTTTCCGGTCCGAGGCGTACGCACAGGGAGTGCGAGTCGTTTTGACAGTACCTTCTAGATGTGAGGCGTCTGGCTCGGACGAAGCGTGCAGGACGTGACGGCGGACTTGGAGCGTTGGCGGCCTCTCTGTGCTGTGATCCCGGCTGGTTGCAGCGTCTCTGGGCGAGGTGTAGAGCGGGAGCCACGGGGCGGCGAGGCAGACGGTCCGGGTCCTCAAGCGGTCACACTGCGGGGCGGCGTTCGAGCCGTACCTTCAGTAGAGGGTGGCTTTTCCCGATGCAGACAGCAAGGCACGAGGCGGCCGGTACGTGGCGTACGGGCCGGGCTTTGAAGTGCGGGCGGTCTGTGGGATCCCAGGAGTAAGGTGCGATGCGGCCGGTACGCTTCAAGCGTACGGGCCGTACTTCGCCTTGCGATGCGCTCTGATCCTTATTTCCCGCGGTGGGGGCGGCAAGGCGACCAGTGCAGCTCAAAGGGGGGTGAAGCAGAGTGCGGGCAGCCCTGGCTGGACGGTGCGAGCTACGGCTCGGGTCAGAGTGGAGTCACACGAGGCGGGGTGGCCGGGCACAGGCTTCACAGCAGACCGGGGGATGAGGCGTCCTGAAATCGTGGCTCCAGCGGCAAGGAAGATCGGGCAAAGTTCAGCAGCTCGCTGGTGAAGGCAGGAGGAGTCCAATAGTCCTGGGACTCCGTTCAGGGGGCAAGCTTACCCACAAGCCCTTGGAGATAGTTGAAGCACAAGTTGAATAAAAGTCTCTTTCAGTCTTTTACTCTCCTTTCACAGCAAGGCAACCACTGCAGGCCAATCCCCCAGGTCAGGGACAGTACTCCTCCTTACAGCTTTCCCAGTTCCTTCTCGTCGGGCAGAGGTTCTTCTTGTTTCAAGCAGGATCTAATTTCTGAGGAGCAGGGCTCCTATATTTATACTACAAATCTTTTGTTCTTTGAGGCCAGGGGCCTTTGCCTAGTTCAGTCCAGTTCTTGAGCACTTTGTTGACATGAGGCTGCCTTCTTCTTTCAAGGTGCAGGGCAGAGACATCAGAAGCTCCACAGGAGGTGGGGCCAGCATTGTGGTGGCAGAGCACAGCCCTATTCAGAGTCAAGGGGCCCTCCTCCCACCCATCCTGGTGTAATCTTTCTATTCACCACCTGGCTGCCCAGCCTGTCTCCTGGATTTCCCCAGCCCTGTCACTCACAGAAACCAGACAGCAGATACACATCATAGCAGAGGCGGGCTGAAATGGTTAGGCAAGCAAACACCAACTTTCTAAAAGTGGTATTTGCAAACACAGAACATTAAAATAAACTTTGCTAAAAGATATATGTTATTATTCTGAGTTCAGGCAAACTATTTGTTTTTTTATTTTTAAATTTTTATTGATTCAACAATTTACAGTTCAGGTAGATATTTACTTGACGAGCCCCCCTCCCCTCCCCCGGGGTACATGATTACAAAAAACAAAAAGACATCATCATGAATATGAAAAATGGTTACAGGCGGTGTACCAGTTTAACAATGTTACACTCTTTCTTTGATTGCGAGCGAAGAGAAAAAAACAGCTTCTGGTGAGTCCAGACTAGTAATAAACAGAAAACATTAAGGCATACGAGTAAACCTAAGTATTAATGGCCTCCAGCCAATTGGCCATGGGGCCCCAAACTACTTGGCCCCTTTGTTTAGCCCTTCGCCCCTTCTTGGCATAGATAGCCCACTCCAGCCTAAACGGAGCGAATAGCCTAGCTTGCCATTGACAAAACGAGGGGGGGCTCAAGTCTTTCCAATATGAAGCGATGCATATCCTAAGAATAGTCATTGCTACGAAGATCAATGCTCCTCCTGCCTTTGGGTGTAGCTGGTCGTATAACCCTAACAGATAGTACCAGGTGTGAGTTGGATATTTATAGATAGTAGATTGCCCAATAATTTTTGTTCGCCTTGTATTAATGGCTGGAGGTTAGGGCAGGTGGCAAACATGTGTACAATATCTGCATTAAATACTTGGCATCGCGGACAATTTACTCCAGGGCCAGATGACCATTTAGCTACTCTGGACGGCATTATATACAGAAAGAAAGCAGTCTTTTAAAACTGCGCTTGCAGTTTGGAAGAGAGCAAAAATAACTGAGATTGGTCGTAGGCTAAGCTAAAAACGTTTGGTGGGACATTAAGTTTGAGCTGCCATTTGGTGTCAGTTTTGTCTAAGTCATCTGTTCGATGTCCGTTCAAAATGGAGTAGATACTACCTATCCTAGCAAGACTAGGATTCATTAATTTATCGACTAAGAAAACAGTGGTAAAGCCCGCTGTCCCACCAGTTTTATGTATTAAAAACCTCACTATAGCCTGATAATGAAAGAGTATTGCCCAGTTTATAGTAGGTTTGAAGTTCTGTAAACGGACGAATATTACCAGACCTGAATAGATCCCCTAGTTTATTCATTCCCGCAGCATGCCAGTGTCGAGTATATGTATTCTGGAATATCAAAGGCAGATTATCATTACATATAATAGGAGTATAGTAGTTTAATTTGGATATTCCAAACAACTTACGAACATTGTTGAAGACCTGATACGCACTGAGCAGTGTCTTGAATCGAACTCGCTTAAAGTAGCTAAGTTCGAGTTGCCGCCAAAGACAACCCTTTACCTTCTCTCCTAGAGTTAAAAGAAATGGAGAGTGCAATCCTATGGGGCTTATGGCCCGATCTTCATGTCAAAGTTCACAGGAGTGCTGTAGTACAGCGGCCCAATAATAAAATTTCAAGTTGGGTAGAGCCCAGCCTCCCATTTCCCTAGGAAGAGAAAGTAGGTTAAATGCTCTCCTGGGCTGTGAATAGGACCAAATAAACCGGGAGAAAATACGCTCAAACCGAGCAAATAATTGATTATTGAAAATTAATGGAATTGTCCGGAAAAAATACCGTAGTTTAGGAAAATAAGTCATTTTTAAAACATTACTTCTGCCTACTATCGTGAGATGAAGATTATCAAGTTTCCGAAGTGATTTCTCCATGGTTACGGCGAGAGGGGTCACATTTTCTGCTACTAGAGAATCTAGATCAGAAACTATAGTGACACCTAAATATCTAGCCTTTGTAACAACCCTATCATCCACCCAGCTTATCTTATGGTTTACAACTATTTGCGTTTTAGACTTATTCAAAGCATAACCGGACAACAAGCCAAATTCTTGTGCTTCTGCTTCTAAAGACCTGACAGAGGTCTCAGGGTCAGGAGTGATGATTGCCATGTCATCAGCATAGGCCATAATTTTTGTTTCCATGCTGAACCTACTGACTGGCAAAATCAGAGGATTTAGCTCGATTCTTTTAATCAGGGGTTCGATGTAAAGGGTGAACAGCAGAGGAGAACAAGGACATCCCTGCCTGGTCCCTCTTGTGATTTCAATCTGCTCCGTCAATTGGCCGTTGTTAAGAATTTTAGCAGAAGGGGCTACATAAAGTGGTTGAATTGCCTGCAATATTTTGGGTCCGAAACCAGTTCGACGCATTACCGCCCATAGGAACTGCCAGGAGACCCAATCAAACGCCTTTTCTGCGTCCAAGAGAATCAGCGAGATCGGGTCTCTCGACACCTCCGCAGCATCAAATAAAGTAATAGAACAGTGGTTGTGCTCTGTGGTCCCTTTTTTCGATATAAAGCTGTGTTGCCAATTAGAAACTATGGGTTCAATGTTAGAGGAAAGTCTGGTGGCGATAATTTTTGAAAATTCTTTTGAGTCTGTATTGATTAGAGTAATAGGGCGATATGATGACATTTCTAATGGGGATTTATCTTTTTGGGGGAAAATAACAATTTTAGCGGATGACCACGACTCCAGGGATTAAACCCCCTCAAAGATTGATTTGACCAGTGAAGTAAATATTTCTTTAATTTGTGTTGAGAAGACCTTCTAAAATTCTACGGAGATGTTGTCGGTTCCAGCGGCTTTACCATCTGGCAGGCAAGAAAATGCCGTTAAGATCTCATTCCAAGTCGGGGTACTTTCAGTTCCTTCTCTTGCATCCTGATTAAGCTTATGATGAGGGATGCTATCTAGGTATGCCTTAATTTTAGCCTGTATGTCCGTGTTTGTTCCTTCTATATTCTCTGTATAGAGATCCTTATAATAATTTGTAAAAGCATCCTTTATCTTACTAGGATCAGAAGTACCTACATTATCTACATTTATTATGTCAATGGTATTAGCCGTTGTCTGCTGTCTGTTTGCCATAGCGAGTTGATGGCTAATACGTACTCCAAGTTCATAGCATTTTTCTTTAGATGCTGCCATTTTAAAGATATTTTTTCTGTTAAGATGGCACCCATCTCTGACTTGGTCACCATGACTGCTAGTTGGGCCTCATCAACTCCTGTCCCAGCCTGAACTGCATGGATTAGTTCCTCTCCACTCCGATCACCCGTCCCTGTGCCAGACTAATTTGTACCTTCTCAGCTGGATTCTGGCGGATAGAGAATCGGAGTGTCTTGCCCCGAATACCAGCTTTGAGGGTGTCCCAGACAACAGCAATAGGAGCTGTCCCCACATTTATAGCTAAGAATTCTTGCAACCAACTGACCATGTGGTCTCGGTACTTGTGATTATAAAGTAGTGCTTTTTCAAACGTCCAGTGTGAAATAGTTTTCTGGTTCCCCCAGCCAGCTAAAGTTAAAATAACGGGGTTGTGATCGGATATAAGTTGAGGGGCGATTTCGATGGAACAATCATGGATTAAAGCAGAAGATACAAAAAAATTATCTAATCTAGCAAACGATAGGTGGGGAGTGGAAAAGAAAGTAAAACCAAGCTGATCCGGTTTCAAAGAAGCCCAAACATCTTTTAACCCGTGAGTACTAACTAAATCATACAATGCGCGGAAAACTCTTGGCTTGCGACCCTGATAGGCCCAAGAACTTGTAGTATCCAATGAGCTTGGTAGGTTTAGGTTCAAGTCACCACACAGGACAAGAGGAAGTGGCCAATGAGCGAGTTCATCGCTTACTTGATGTATCACCCCTGGGTCATCCTGATTACTGGCATAAACGGAGCAAATTGTGAAGACAGATTTGGAGGCTAAAGTGCAACGTGAGATAACCCATCTTCTTAGAGTATCAACTTTGACTTGATTGGCCACAAGCGCTAAGGTTTTCCGGACCAAAATCCCAACACCCTTCACCTTAGCTCCTTGAGACGTAGCCCCAATTACCTTATATCCCAGGGAATCCAATAAAAATCTCTGTGCCCCTTCGATGTGTGTCTCTTGGAGACATATAATGTCTTCTCCCATTAACCTTAGTATCTGCGCAGTTTTCTGCCTTTTAGATAAATTGTTCAAGCTACAAATGTTTAGCATGACTATCTTAAGTTTATTTAACGTTCCCATTGTTTAAGTTAAATTCAAACAGCAACCAATGATAATGATCCATCGCCCACCGCCACCTAAGAGCTCTCTCAGGTAATTTCCCTGAACTATGGTACTTAAAAGTGAAAAAAAACTGAAAACATATACCCTAAGCCTGTAGCCAGTTAGACAAGTGTGAACCCTGGACCAGGTACCCCCACCCCCAAAATTGAACAGTCAGGAAAACCCTGAATGATGGTGAGCTAGTGTGAGATCCCAGCCTCCACCCCAAGAAGGACCACACCGAGCGGCCATTACAATCATATTAAAAGCTTACTACAAAAAAGAGATCAGAGAAGAGAGAGAGAAAAGACAGAAGGAAAAAAGCTGTGTTGTGCAGGAGAGGGAGAAAAAAAAAGAAAAGAAAGGAAGTAGGGAAAAAAGGACCAGAAAGAAAAACTTTGCGATGGTATCTGATTAAGGTCCCGGTTTAGAAAGTTTGAAGTAAGGTGACTAATTAGTCCAATCCAGAGTCCAGCAGACTCTAACCCTGAAATTTGCTTTAGGTTTTCTTCTTGCTAGACAGTTCCTTCATATATTCTCCTGCCTTAATCTCTGACAAGAAGACCCAGGTTGACCCTTCAAAGATAACTTTCAGTCTTGCGGGTTCATCAGATATACTTGAGCTCCCAACTGCTGAAGTGGTGTTATCAATTGGCGGAGCCGGCACCTCCGCTCGACAGTTACATGCCCAAAATCTGGTTTTGAAAAAAATCTTATCATGTCTACTACCTTAGGGGAGTTGGGCCTAGCCGGATCATAAACCAGCTGCCTCAGCAAAAAGTTCCCCCCAAAAAAACAAAAAGGCCCTTGGTTTGTCATTGCTTAAGTTGCGACTGTCTCTTCGTCGTCTGAGGTTAAAAGGGAACCGATGGCCCTTTGTATTTTGTGGTCCCTATTCCAGCTGGTCTGCGAGGGGAAGGAGGGCTGGAGAAGTTTGATGATGAATGCCCTGGGGTCTGTCCCTTCGGCCCCTTCTGGTATTCCTAGTAGTCTAAGATTATTCCAGCGCATTCGATTTTCTTGCTCCTCTTGCTTGCTCATCAGGTCCGTAAGGCAGGCCTCGTGGGTCGTGGATAGCTCTTTAATTTTTTGCCACTTCCGTTTCTAAGACCTCTGTTCTTCCTTCCACAGAGCACAGCCCTATTCAGAGTCAAGGGGCACTCCTCCCACCCATCCTGGTGTAATCTTCCGATTCAGCACCTGGCTGCCCAGCCTGTCTCCTGGAATTCCCCAGCCCTGTCACTCACAGAAACCAGACAGCAGATACACATCATAGCAGAGGTGGGCTGAAATGGTTAGGCAAGCAAACAGCAACTTTCTAAAAGTGTTTTTTGCAAACACAGAACATTAAAATAAACTTTACTAAAAGATGTATTTTATTATTCTGAGTTCAGGCATACTAATCTCGAATTTCTACCATGTTCCCTGAGTCTGTAAGGATCATAGGATGTAATAATTCTAACAGCCCCTTCTGGGTATGAGAACAGGTAGCCTTACAATAGTGAAAAACGGAAATGGCTGTAATTCACTATTAGGACATGCCGCACACATCAGGGCTTGTCCTACCTTATGCTTACAATGCACCCTGCCCTTGGGCCTACCTTAGGGGTGACTAATATGAAGTTAAGGGAAGGTTTAGGGACTGGCAAGTAGGTACACTTGCCCAGTCAGCATTACAGTACCAGACTGCACGCAGGTTCTGCAATGGCAGACCTTAGACCGATTTTACAGGGCTGCTTCTGTGGGGGCACAACCAGTGCTGCAGGCTCACTAGCAGCATTTGGATTTACAAGCCCTGGGCACTCCTGGTGCACTTTACTGGGGCCTGACAGTAAACCAAATAAGCCAATCATGGAAACCAATCAACATATACATTTTCATATAGGGAGCACTTGCACTGTGGCACTGATTGGCAGTGGCACAGTGCTCTGAGCAGCTAACACCAGCATAACACATGAGGCAACAGCAACAAAAATGGAAGGGGGACCTACGCCAATGGGGCCAGGTCTAACATTTATGCAATAGAATTTGCAAAGCACAGTAGTCAGTGACGCCATAGTTTTCACGTACAGCACGCAATCAGCATGTACCAGGTTTTTCCCTAGATCTATCATGTGCATAACATTTCCCCAGTATTTGCAAAGTCAGATTTTTCTTTACATTCTTTGACAAATTCTACAAACTTGGTTTTCAGGTTTCAAACTGAGTGTATTGAACTTTGCCTGGTTGTGCATTATGTCTTTTGAATGAAGTGCACCCTGTGCCTTGTTCGCTTCTGAGATAAGATATTGAAAACCTAATCTGTAGCTCTTGTTCCAGAACGAATTCCAACGCAATGTTTCTATAGCCTCAGATATGAGCATGCCTTGCTTGTACCAAACATAATGAGTTCCGCTCAATATTGACTAGACAGTTTTGCTTCCAAAGATTTCAGCCTCAATCAGAGCATAATCTATGCCCCATTCACTGACATACCTTCCTACATACAGCAACACAACTTTTTTTTATGTGGAAAACACCAATCATTGGATGAAGAGCATCACTTCTACTGGATTGCTCATAAAATTTCCGCTACAATAAAGAAAACACCTTCATCGCAGAAAATGAGCAGGATAGGCTGGTCTTCAAGCTGAGCATGCGCATTTTGGAAATAGGTTTAGAGGTGTGTATACTTTTGTGTAGTTTGTGACTAGACATGGTATTAATGGTAAAAACCCAAACTTCTTCAGAAGGATGGTATTCTGGGAGATCAGAGCATGAATTCCAGCCCACGGCGGAACTGGCTTTTCTTCATCCTTCAGTCCGCATCAAGTAAGCAATATGATAAATTCAGCTAAATCAGCTTTGCAGACCACAGCATCAGGTAGAAGAAGATCCACATCCTCAGCCACTTTGAAACTTTCTGGTAGACTGGGACATGTTGATTGCTTGTAGTGATTTTGCATACATTGGCAAGGTAGTTGTGTTCCAAGTTTGCAGCTTCGTTTATTTATGCCTACAGCTGACACAGCTAGTTTCCATCAGCTACTTCATTGGTACAGTCTTGAAAAAGCACCATGGCAGTATCATGTGTACTGGATGTTCCAGACAAAGAAGAGCCGTATTTAAAATCACTATTATCAACAGCAGCAATTGTAAATCCTTTCCTGGTAAAGTGACTTGGAAGTGGTGTGCTGTCGGATTCACAAGATTTGACAGCATGAGCTGCTAACAAGTTCCTGCTCTGCACAGGCTATTATAACTTGTTGATACACCTATCCTATTAATTGAAGTGATTAGCTCTCTACTTTTGCACTTGTCATAGATTGTGTGGGCAGTCGTGTAGCGGAGTTCTCTTTTTGTTGGGATGTAATTCATAAAATATGATTTGGAAAAGACAGTACATTTGCACAGCATAAGCCTGTCGGTTTATGAGATTGTCTTCCACTTCTTTGCTTATAACTTCAAAGCCATTATCAATGTTTTCGGCTTTCTGTTCCGAACTCAAGGACTTTAGTCTGTAACAGTTTTGCTTTACTGATAATAAACAATGATGTAAAAAATGTTAAGACAAATTCGGGCATTCTTGTTGACTCCCATGATTGACAGAGCTCTGGGGTATCACAAAATTTCTCCTCAAGTCAAAAATCTAAATCTTTCAAGATGTTTCTAAAAATGGTTCCAGATGATATTACTGCATCCTGTGATTTTATTTTGGCAGCAAGAACTGACAAAAGAGCAGTCAATTTACCTGAGAACACCATAAGTAACTTAAATAAAACAATTTGTCATTGTACAATCTCACCAGAAAAATCTTACTTTCATTATTATGGATCAATACAGTTTCCTCAATGTGGACCATTATTTCTCTGATCTCATTGAGTGTGAACCTGTAGCCAGCACTCAAGAGTGGCTTTAAAAGGTAATTTGCTTTTTCAAAGAGCGCAAACTTAACTGAAGGCTGACGGTTACGTTGCTGCTGGAAACTCACTGTACATTCATATTTTTTTATGTATGCCTGCATACAGTTCGGGTGGGCATACAAATCTGCTGCAAATACATTCACCTCGCGGTTTAGATCAGCTACTCTCAGGGGTGAGGAATTCCTATCTCCCGACGCCAGAGACATCAAGATTTCTTACATGGGCAAGAGGTTTTCATTTCTATTTTGTCCAAAGGACAAGTAGAGAGTTTTACGGTAATATGATACACATCTGTTCAACCTTGTTGGTCTCAGCCAGTTATTAAGTAGCTCTGAAAAGTTTATTGGCAGTGAAAGGGTCAATGCAAAAGCTGGGGCCTGCATTTTAATTTCCCAAGAGCAGAAGCACGACATGATGGAGCTGAGCTCAAAGTTGCAGCTCCATATAAAACATCCACAGCACTGGAGTCTTTTGGCTTTCTCCCAGAGGCTCATGTGTGGCTTTCAGGCCCTCCCCTGGTCCTTTCATTTTCTTCGAGCACAAAACGAACATGGAGCTTCTGCTGCTCCAGAACACTCACATCACTGGAAGGTAATGTTATCGGCCTCTTGGCTCCTGCCCAGACTTGAACCTTGTGACCCCTGCCTTTTATTCTGTGCCTCACCCTTCTCATGCAAGTAAAGAAACAATGGTCCTAAGCAAAATCAAAGATACTTATTAATGATATATAGACCACAATAGGCTGCTATATATTTTTCAATGTCCAGCTCGACAAGAAATTTATTTTTAAGTGGAATTAAAGTTTTAAGTCTGAATACAGAGACAACAAATGTTTGGAGTAAGGCACAGTCCTGTACCGTACTAAGGAAGGAAACACAGTGGGAGAGAAAGGAGTAATACAATAAGAAAAACACTTTTTCAGGCAAAGAAAATTAGCATTCTGGACACTTTTTAGATCAGTGTTGAGAGGGTTTGCCAGAGTAGTACATACAAATAGTAATACACATTGGTTGGATTGATGTCTACTTAGGAGAGTGGACGTTTTGATCCCGTGCTCAAGTTACAAAGGGATCATCATCAGGACTTAGCAGGGCTATTTGCCTGGTTTAAGCAATAAGACGCCTGTTGAGGAGAGAACAGGGGAGGGAGCAAAACAAGGTAATTTTAAGGAAAGGTTTGAAAAAAGGTTAGACGTCAGCATTTACACGTTCTGTACATTATTAACATAATTCGGAGTCGCAGTGATCACGTGCTTTTTACAGTATTTCCAGTGGTGGAAGTTGTTTTTTCAGCGCAGTCGTCGTGTTTCAGGCATTATTGCTTTCTAATCGTGATTAGGTTGGTACTACGTGATTGTGAGGGGATGTATTCTATACGAGGAGCGTGATTCGCTAGTAGTGGTTGTGGTAACAGGCTATGATTGTTTTCGGCCATATGGACAGGAAAACCTGGTATACAGAGATTGAGTATTGTACCAGTGGTTTGCGGCGGCAAGCGGCGACAGCATGCAGCCTCTGTTGGAGCGATCGTGCGTACATGCAGTGGTGCAGCATGGTGGAGGAGAGGGGAATTTCTAATTCGGCGCATCAAGCATTCTAAAGAAGGTAGTGCTAAAGTGTGCATAAAATAGCCGTGCGACCAATGACCAAGTGTTTGGGTAGGCTAGTCTGCTTACCTCGGCTGTGAGGGCTCTTAATTGCGAGTTCAAGATAGGGCACACGGCGTTTGTGATGATTACGCTGTGAAAACAAGGAATGGCTATTAGAACCATGGTGTCAGCTTCAGGGTGAACACAGGGATTGTAGTGCATGAGCAGAAAGTACCAATAGGCTCTTTTGGGCATTTGTAGTTTGCAGCATTTCCTTGTGAAAAACGTATTGGCAACGCGGGTTTGGTAATCCTCTGTGTTGTGGTGCGGTCTTTCAGTTTAAGGATCCGCTGGGGAGACAAGGAGAGCAGGAGTTATTGTTAAGGGTTAGGAAGCTGAGTATGGGCCAGGGTCGGTCTTGGAGCGTGACACTTACCGAGGCGCTGATCAATGTCAGGGTGTCAGAGTGTTGCAGACAGGCCTGAGCGTGGATTCGCTGCTGGTCTGGTGCTCCAATAGGAGCCTAATGCCGGGCGGGGGCCATATTGGTTAAATCTCATGGCTCCATGGTCAGGTGACCGCGAACCCGCATCACGTGAAGGGGGTGTGATGTATTGAAAATCACAGGGCGGCCATCTTACAGTGGTGCAGAGCGACCGAGATAACATTCAGTGATTAGCCAAGGGCAAGTGATTAGGGAACCGACACACGTGGATTAAGTGCGAAAGTGACATGTGAGATACAAACAGTATAAATTACAACTTATTTACATATCTCATGAGAGCATTCTGTGTATTCCATTTAGACAGTTGTAGTGAAACCGCTGAATACAAGGTATGTCTTGATCTCATTTCTCTGAAATATAAAAGGGAGTGGGTCAAAATTTGCCCTGAGTCAGTTGTAAAAGTTCCTCTGAGGGGTGTAAAGTTCAATATCATTGGTGAGTCTGCTACAATAGGGTTGTACAGTCCTCACTTCGATTCAGACCTGTCCGTATGGTATTGAACTGTATTATGGTCTTCAATTCCTCTCGATTCAAGAGTTGGGCTAGGTTACTACCCCTTTGTGGCAACTTGACAACTTTAAGGATTGTCCATCTAATGTCATCCTCGGTATGGTTTGCTTCAGAGAAATGTTCGACCAGTGGGGCATTGGGAGTCCTGCACCTGATGCGGCTCCTGTGTTGACAAATGCGTGTCTTGGCCTTCTGAATTGCCTGCCCCACATACATTTTCGGACAAGGGCAGAGTATCGTGTAAATAACATTGTTAGTGTTACAGTTAGAGAAATATTTCATTGCAACAGTGACACCATTGTGACTAAACTTCCGTGTCTTAACTGTGTATTCACAAACATTACAACAACCACATTTCACATGTCCCAGCAGCGGTGGCAGACCCCAGTTTGATTCAATGGTTGATTTAGGTGTAGGGGCTAGTAGGGCTGCTCTGACCAAATGGTCTTTTAGGTTCCTACTTTTTCGGAAAGCAAGCAATGGTCTTTCTAGATTAATAGGGCCTGCATTGATTGTTGGCCAGTGCTTTAGAATAGACTTTCTGATTTTGTTTGAGACAGGGGAAAAGGTAGTAACACAGGCTATCCTCTCTGTTTTGTCACGTGTTTTTGGTGTTAGTAGAGCATCGCGTGGACAGTACCATGCCCTTTTGGACGCGGTCTTGACTAGCCTTCTTGGGTAGCCACAGTTTTTAATTTGCTAGCAAGGATATTAGCCTCCCTGAAGTAGTCTGCTTTGGACGAGCAATTACGTCTTATCCTTAAAAATTGGGAATAAGGAAGTGAGTCTTTTAGGGCATTGGGGTGGTTGCTGTCGTAGCTCAGGAGCGTGTTCCGTTCTGTGGGCTTTCTGTAGAGGCGTGTTAACAATTCACCTTTGTTGTGGTAGATAGTCTGGTCCAAGAAAGCAATTTGTGCTTTATCATGGGCAAATGTGAAGTTTAGGTCAGCGCAATTATTATGGAGCCAGTGGAGGAACATGTGTAGTGCATTGATGTCAAGATTGCAAATAAGGAAAATATTGTCAATATAACAACGCCATAATCCAATCCCTGACAGGAAGGGGTTCCCATCTGTCAGAATTGATCCAGTCTCAAGTGCATCCATAAAAAGAATAGCCAGGTTTGGGGCAACAATTGCCCCCATGGAGGTTCCCTTGATTTGCTGATAATATACATTATCAAAAAAAATGAAGTTTCTGGACAGGCATAACTCCAGCAGTTGTGGAATAAACAGAGTTGGAACTCTGTGTGGGCGTGGACCGGAGTCAAGAATTTTATGGATGACTAGTAGAGCCGCTGTCTGGGGGATGTTTGTGTAGAGCGACTCTACGTCCATGGTGTAAAGTGTATTATATGCAGGGTCAAAAGGATAGTGTTCTACCAAGTTAACCATCGCCATACTGTCCCTAACGTAGCAGGCTGTAACGGGCACAAAATCTTTAATAAAGAAATCGACATAGGCCCCCAATTGTTCAAGGACTGAACCGCAGGCGGAGACGATTGATCATCCAGGGGGATTGTCAGTGTTTTTGTGAACTTTGGGAAGGGTGTATATGACCGGTTAGCGGGGGCTTTTCACATTAAGGAAGTTATATTCCTTTTTGCTCAGGTAGCCTTCGGTACACGCGTCAGAAGTGAGTTTTAGTATAGTGTCCTGGATGTCTTTAGTGGGATTACCCGGTAGTCTTTGATAATGGTCTGTATTTCCAAGTTGGCGCAGGACTTCACCTTTGTAGGAATCAATGTCCTGAAGTACAATACCCCCTCCCTTATCCGCACTATTACGAGTGATGAATTACTCTTCAGTGCGCTTATGGCATTTTTCTCTTGGCGAGAAATATTGTATGGAATAAAGAGCTTTTTCTTCTCTAAATCACAAAGATCTTTTTGGACTAGTTTTTCAAATGTTATGATTTCTGATGGAATCATGCCAGTAGTGGGCAAGAAAGTAAATGGTGGGCGGAAAGGTGTGTTTGAGTTAATGGAGGGTGAAGGGTGTAGTTGAAAAAAGGCCTTAAGATGGATCAACCTGAAGAATCTCAGTAGCTCCGTCTGCAGTTCCATGAAGTTGGGGCGGATCGTAGGTACAAAGGATAAGCCTTTTTTTAAGAGTTCTACTTCAGGGTCCAACAAATTATGGTTTGATAGGTTGAAAATGGCGATTATTTCTGGAGGTGATTCTGGGGAGACAACCATAGTGAGGTCAGCTGTTGTATTATTCTCTACCACTGGTAGAAATTGTTCCTTGTTCTGCGTTCTCCTGGAGGGTTGAAACACTGTTGTGGTTTCTTTACCCGTCCTCTTTGGGGGTATTGGTTGGCCTCTGGCTAAAAAATTGGACTGGGCACCTCCCCCACGTCTTGAAGTGCTGGCTTCTTCACCTGGGTCTGAACTGTCAAAGAACTCAGCTGATGTGTCAGAGAAACCTACAAGGTTCTGACATTTGTTATAGTGACCCCAGGGTCTACTATTTTGAGAATTGGAGTATGACCTGTTGCTGTAAAAATCTTTTTGCAAGTAGGGGTAGGTGTTTTCAGTATTGTATGTCCTGATGTCTTTCTTAATTTTATTTGCTTTTTTATTTTGCTCAATCCGATGAAATTCACCCACGGTTTTTTCAACTTGGTCAAGCAATTTTTTGCATTCTGTGGTTGGGTCTGAATCGTTAATCTGTTTTAATATGTCACTGATTTCTAGTTCTAGGGATTTTAGTGTTTCAGTGGCTATGTCTATGCCCAGTACAAGCCAGTGCCTGGAGCAGGTGGTTCCAATATGACTAAAGTTGGCAATGTACTTCGGAATGTCTGTGAAGATGCCAGGGATGTTTCGGACTTGGAGACCCAATGGTATAAGCTCAGCCTTCAGGTAGTCTGTTAACATTAAAACCATTAACTGTAGGCGGACTTGTTTCTTCTTAAATTTCTCCATCTGGTCGGGCAAGGAGGTATTAGTCAATGTTGGTGCATCTGGAGTGTCAGAGAGCAGAGAGGGCCTTTGTCGCGGTTAGCAGTGACCAGATACCCCAAGAAGAGAATACTCAAGCCACTAACCTTCAGGTACTAGCCAGCGGGGACCACAGCGCGAGGAAAAGTCTCCCAGTTCCCAATAATGCCCACTCTCCCAGCATGAAGCACACGCAAGGGACAGACGGCACTCCAGGAAAAAGGGAGGGAACAACGAAGGAGGACGTTGTTATGAAGATACCCCTCTTGGTCTGGTCAAAAGGTAAGGAGGTCTTCAGGTCACAACACAACTGGGGAAACACAAAAGGACAGACCGTTAGCCTGCATTGAACATGCCTTTCGCTGTATATGCTAAGGGAAGACCAATACTTACAGGATATCACATGGTACGTGCCCAAAAGGATTCTGGTCTGTGTAGTAGTGGGTCGACAGGCTAGAGCCTCATTAGTCCATTCACTAACTATGATTAACAAAGGAATTTCCAATACGTCTCTCAAGCCTCCTAGTTACAGTCACTGTAGGCTGGGAACGAAGTTCAAAGAAAAGGGCAGGGACTCCACAGGAATGCTATTGCGGAGATAGAAAACAGTTTATCTAGCACGGCCGTGCTACTACAAAGTGCCTACCTCTAAGTGTTCGGTACGGCAGTGCTCGGCGTCCTCCGAGCGGGAAGGCAAGCGTCCGCTGCTGCTGGGCTCGGCGTCCTCCGAGCGGGAAGGCAAGCGTCCGCTGCTGCTGGGCTCGGCGTCCTCCGAGCGGGAAGGCAAGCGTCCGCTGCTGCTGCTGCTCTAACAAAGTACACAGGCTCACTCTCTCAGGATTCATGAAAGGATTGACAAGCACCGGGCAGTGTCGGGGAGGTGCTTATAACGCTGTTCCCGCACACGACTTCCGGTTTGCCAGAACCCAGGTCATTCTGGGAGTTGTAGTGCTACGTGTTGCTACTCTGCTTCGACCCCAAGAGGACAGTAGTGCTACAGCCTTGAACATAGGTGCTTAATGTAATCGTCAGTGTACAAAGGGGCATGTGCTAACATTTCTCAGTGAGTGAAACAGTGAAGAATAAGCAGTGGTGAGTGTACTGGGGGACTAAGAAGTCCGTCCTCGTATAACGAGGCTTGAAGGTTTGAGTAAAGAAACCCCTGAAATCCAGCGATTGCGCTCAAGTTTTTTAAGGAAACAAGGGAGACCCAATTGGTAGCTAAGGACCAAGGGTATTAGTCAAGTGAAGAAACAATGGTCCTAAGCAAAATTAAAGATACTTATTAATGATATATAGACCACAATAGGCTGCTATATATTTTTCCATGTCCAGCCGGACAAGGAATTTATTTTTAAGTGGAATTAAAGTTTTAAGTCTGAATACAGAGACAACAAATTTTTTGAGTAAGGCACAGTCCTGTACCGTACTAAGGAAGGAAACACAGTGGGAGAGAAAGGAGTAATACAATAAGAAAAGCACTTTTTCAGGCAAAGAAAATGAGCATTCTGGACATTTTGTAGATCAGTGTTGAGAGAGTTTGCCAGAGTAGTACATACAAATAGTAATACACATTGGTTGGATGTATGTCTACTTAGGAGAGTCGACGTTTCGATCCCGTGCTCAAGTTACAAATGCAGGCCCTATTAATCTAGAAAGACCATTGTTTGCTTTCCAAAAAAGTAGGAACCTAATAGACCATTTGGTCAGAGCAGCACTACCAGCTCCTATACCTAAATCAACCATTGAATCAAACTGGGGTCTGCCACCGCTGCTGGGACATGTGAAATGTGGTTGTTGTAATGTTTGTGAATACACAGTTGAGACACGGAATTTTCGTCACAATGGTGTCACTGTTGCAATGAAATCCTTCTCTAACTGTAACACTAACAGTGTTATTTACACAATACTCTGCCCTTGTCCGAAAATGTATGTGGGGCAGACAACTCAGAAGGCCAAGACCCGCATTTGTCAACACAGGAGCCGCATCAGGTGCAGGACTCCCAATGCCCCACTGGTCGAACATTTCTCTGAAGCAAACCATACCGAGGATGACATTAGATGGACAATCCTTAAAGTTGTCAAGTTGCCACAAAGGGACGGTAACCTAGCCCAACTCTTTAATCGAGAGGAATTGAAGACCATAATCCAGTTCAATACCATACGGACAGGTCTGAATCGAAGTCAGGACTGGACAACCCTTTTGTAGCAGGAGGACTCACCAATGATTTTGAACTTTACACCCCTCAGAGGAACTTTTACAACTGACGCAGGTCAAATTTTGACCCACACCCTTTTATATTTCAGAGAAATGAGATCAAGACATACCTTGTATTCACCGGTTTCACTACAACTGTCTAAATGGAATATACAGAATGCTCTCATGAGATATGAAAATAAGTTGTAATTTATACTGTTTGTATCTCACATGTCACTTTCGCACTTAATTCACTCGCGTCGGTTCCCTAATCACTTGCCCTTGGCTAATCACTGAATGTTATCTTGGTCGCTCTCCACCACTGTAAGATGGCCGCCCTGTGATTTTCAATACATCACACCCCCTTCACGTGATGCGGGTTCGCGGTCACCTGACCATGGAGCCATGAGATTTAACCAATATGGCCCCCGTCCGGCATTAGGCTCCTATTGCAGCACCAGACCAGCAGCGAATCCACGCTCCGGCCTGTCTGCAACACTCTGACACCCTGACATTGATCAGCGCCTCGGTAAGTGTCATGCTCCAAGACCGACCCTGGCCCATACTCAGCTTCCTTACCCTTAACAATAACTCCCGCTGCCTTTGTCTCCCCCAGCGGATCCTTAAACTGAAAGACCGCACCGCAACACAGAGGATTACCAAACCCGCGTTGCCAATACGTTTTTCCCAAGGAAACGCCGCAAACTACAAATGTCCAAAAGAGCCTATTGGTACGTTCTGCTTCATGCACTACAATCCCTGTGTTCACCCTGAAACCGACACCACAGTTCTAATAGCCATTCCTTGTTTTCACAGCGTAATTATCACAAACGCCGTGTGGCCTATCTTGAACTCGCAATTAAGAGCCCTCACAGCCGAGGTAAGCAGACTAGCCTACCTAAACACTTGGTCATTGGTCGCACGGCTATTTTATGCACACTTTAGCACTGCCTTCTTTAGAATGCTTGATGCGCCGAATTAGAAATTCCCCTCTCCTCCACCATGCCGCACCACTGCATGTAAGCACGATCGCTCCAACGGAGGCTGCATGCTGTCGCCGCTTGCCGCCGCAAACCACTGGTACAATACTCAATCTCTGTATACCAGGTTTTCCTGTCCATATGGCCGAAAACAATCGTGGCCTGTTACCACAACCACTACTAGCGAATCACGCTCCTCGTATAGAATACATCCCCTCACAATCAGGGAGTACCAACCTAATCACGATTAGAAAGCAATAATGCCTGAAACACGACGACTGCGCCGAAAAAACAACTTCCACCACTCGAAATACTGTAAAAAGCACGTGATCACTGCGACTCCGATTTATGTTAATAATGTACAGAACGTGTAAATGCTGACGTCTCTAACCTTTTTTCAAACCTTTCCTTAAAATTACATTGTTTTGCTACCTCCCCTGTTCTCTCCTCAACAGGCGTCTTATTGTTTAAACCAGGCAAATAACCCTGCTAAGTCCTGATGATGATCCCTTTGTAACTTGAGCACGGGATCGAAACGTCCACTCTCCTAAGTAGACATCAATCCAACCAATGTGTATTACTATTTGTATGTACTACTCTGGCAAACACTCTCAACACTGATCTAAAAAGTGTCCAGAATGCTCATTTTCTTTGCCTGAAAAAGTGTTTTTCTTATTTTATTACTCCTTTCTCTCCCACTGTGTTTCCTTCCTTAGTACGGTACAGGACTGTGCCTTACCCCAAAAATGTGTTGTTTTTGTATTCAGACTTAAAACTTTAATTCCACTTAAAAATAAATTCCTTGTCCGGCTGGACATGGAAAAATATATAGCGGCCTATTGTGGTCTATATATCATTAATAAGTATCTTTGATTTTGCTTAGGACCATTGTTTCTTTACTTGACTAATACCCTTGGTCCTTAGCTACCAATTGGATCCCCCTTGTTTCCTTAAAATATTCACCCTTCTCATGCAGCTCTTGAACAACCCTCCTTTGCACTTTGACTTTACTGTGCACCTTATGTTTCACCCAGTGCCTGAATTTGCTAATCCCATCCCACCCTCCTCTGCTGCCTCCTCTGACTGCCCTGACCCGCCCCCCTTGGCCTCTCATATCCTGCATCATCAAGGGTTTACAATAACGCTCAATAGTTTCCCCATGGGGAATTCATGCAGTCTTCAGGCACAGCTTCATGTCTGTCCTTGCACTGGGTCTCTATCTCACTTCATGCGTGCACCAGGGGCATCTGAACACCCTACAGCAGCTGTAGAGATCTTGATGGGCCTCTTCTTTCTGCAGGTCCAGACAAAATGTTCATAATTGGCGTGAAAGGATATATACATGGATGAATGAGTGTAAGGATGGATGAGTGAAAGGAGGATGGATGAATGCAAGGGTGAATGAATGAATGGGGTGAAAGTGGATGGATGAGTGAACGGATGAATGGTTGAATGAAAGCGTGGATTGATGGATGAGAGAGATTGGATGAATGGATGGTGGAGTGGGTGGATGGCTGGGTGGAATGATGGATAGAAGGGTGGATAGTTGAGTGAAACAGTGAATAGACGGATGAATGAAAGGGTGGATGGATATGAGGAAAAAGGAGGATGGTTGGGGTGGAAGAGCAAAAGGATGGAGGGATGAGTAAAAGGATGGGTATGAGTGAAAGGGTGGATAGAGGGAGTGAAAGTGGATGAATGGATGAGCGAAAGGATGGATGAGTGAAAGGATGGATGAGCGGAAGGAAGAAGGGATGGATGAGTTTGAATGATAGATTTAGAGCTGGAAGGATAGGTTGGGCCCGGGGCATTGTGAACCCCTCTCTTTAGGAGCTACAGCGGGGGTGGAGCTCTTGATGGGCCTCATCTGTCTGCAGCTCAGCAGTCAAAGGCCCATAATTAATGTGTAACGGAGAGTGAGTGAAAGGAAGGATGGATGAGTGAGTGTAACTGTGGCTTACTAGTTGGAGGAATGAGTGAAAGGATGGATGAGTGATGGGGATGGTGGATGGATGTGTCGAAGGAAAGGGTGAAAAGATAGATGGGTTGCTGGGTGGATTGATTAGTAAGCTAAAGGATGGATGAGTGAAAGGGTAAATTGATGGATGAGTGAAAGGGTACATTGATGGATGAGCGGAAGGATGGGCCGATGGATGGATATGGTTGGGGATGGATGGGTAGGTTTGAATGTGGATGAGCGGATGGATGGACAAACTGAATGGGGAAAGTCTGATGAAAGAATGAATGGATGCCAATGTAAAGGTGAAATGCTAGATATTAGTGGGTGAATGAAAGGATGAAAGGGTAGATGTCCAAAAAAAAAAAAAGAGGCAAAATAAAGAAATCACAAGTATTCGAAACCTTCTATAATCTGAGCCTGACATAACCAGAGAGGCTATTATCCGAGCTCTTCTATAATGAGAAAGCTGCCATTATTTGACAGTGCACTACATGGCACTAAATGGCATTACATGGCACCAAGGGGACAAGTGGATTTAGTTACAGGACAAGTAGATTTATGAAGTAAGCTGTCCCATGGACAAGTAGATATTTTATTAAATTCCACATCCCTGGCTACTCTGCTGAAAATCTCATCTTGGAGAAAAATAGCTGCAGTGAAAAACATGTTTCCCTTTGAGACTCATACTCTGTACTTTTGTCAATCCCCTTGGCACTTGTTCTGGCAAAAAATTAGAGAACACGTTGAAGATCCTTTGCTTTCTGATCAGTTGTTGGAAGTGGACAAGGAGTAGCCATTGATTTTCGGATTGGATGGGCATTGGGTTTGATTGTCTTTGCTTTCTCAGAGGACACCAGTTCACTGGTTTCAGCAATTTTTTGACAATTGTTTTCCATGCCTTTTCCACTGTATAAGACTTGTAGCACCTGTTGTTACAATGGGATTTCCACACAAGGTCCAAGCTACCATCTCCCTTGTTTTGTCCAAAGTCTATTAATCCAATAACCTCTACCATGGATCACCTGTAACAACCATGAAAACACTACAAAGGATTCAGAACTCGGCTTCCAGACTACTCTTACATAAAAAACACATCTCCCCTGCCTTGAAAGTCCTGCACTCGTTACCGGTTGCTAGTAGATCAATGTTCAAGCTGCTTATATCACCCATAAAGAAATCCATGGAACGGGACCACTCTTCATCAGGAATAAAATCACCAAACACATTCAGCAAAGGAACCTCCGCTCTGGAGTGGAACCTCGCCTCAAAATCCCAAGATACAAGAAAAAAACAATGGGTGGCACATCATTCTCTGTTCAAGCAGACAAACTATGGAACTCTTTACCCCCAACATAAGATCCTTGAATAACAACCTTATCTTCAGAAAACTACTCAAGAATTGGCTCTAACCCCACAAAACCACCATACTCAAACAGATAGAAATATACAGCATATCTCTCTGCATATAAGCATTTATTTATTGGATAGATGTGTACCTATATATGTGTATTGCTTTTAATAAACGTGTAATTACTTATGTTAAAAAAATTATATCTATGCATTAGTTCTACTTAGCAAATGTACATATTACTGATAGTTACATTATTCTGTTTTTAACATGTATATAAGTGACTGCATAAATAAGTAAATCTTTTAATCATAACTATTTATCTACCATTGCTTCACAATGGATCTAAGAAAAAAATTATAATTATATATATATATATATATATATATATATATATATATATATATATATATATATATATATATATATATATATATATTCTGCTCCCAACTCCACCGGGTAATTGTACCCACAAAGGAAGACAGCACTCTTGGGGCGAGTTCCTTAATTTTATTCATCAAAACGGACTCTGGGCACACACACAAACGCATTTCAGCAACCACCTTTTTCAGTGTTTGCCTGCAACGCCGGAGCCTCCAATTTTTATACGTTCCACTTACAAAACATTGTATGTTTCCGGGTATGTAAAAACAGCGAAAGGACTACAGTATACATGCATGACTGCAGATTTGGCACAGCGATTCGGCCATTTTGTAGTGTATATATATATATATATATATATATATATATATATATATATATATATATATATATAAAAAACGGACAGCAAACCCTAAAGCTGTGCATTAATACTCGGTGTAATACTTTAATAATGGTACTATTACCTATAGACATTTTCATTTCCAGCCAACACATATATAATAACCAAGTCTGTTGGATATTGCCCTATATTGGCAAAATTCACTTCAACATGCAAATACCTATACAAGGTTGATTCAACTCCATCTGGCCCTGGATGGGCTATGAGCCATGTTCTAGTACTACCAACCCGGACACAATTCTGTACTAGGATCTAAACTACTTCATTACATTACATAGATTAAAACAAGCATTTACAATGCAATGGTCTCGGCATTGTTAAAGTTAGAGCTATTGGCATTGCTCATGACATTATTTTTATTTATGTTTTTGTTTTTAAAACATATAAATAAATGGCATTGTCATTTACAATGCCAATAGCTTAATCTCTCGCAAATGCGAGACCTATTGCATTTGCACCCACACACAGAGCCACACACACAAAGCCACCCACACACACATACAGAGCCACCCACACACACAGAGCCACCCACACACACAGAGCCACCCTCACACAGACCCACCTACAAAAAAATCTACCCACACAGAGCCCCTCCCCAGGCAGGGGCCGAGAGCCAAGTGTATTGATAAGAGCGAGAGAGAGGCCTCAGTCACACACTCTTCTGCCAGTGCCGATTAAACCAAAGCTCCGCCGAGGCACCTCAGATGTGCAACAACACACAGCCTGCTGCTGCTATCCAGGGTTTAAGACACACACCCCTCAGTATTTCCATGTGTAAAAGTTACAAAATAATAAAGCAATAGTATCAAAAACTATGCCAAATTATGCCACATAATTTGCTCTTTCTTGTCGCATATTTTAGTCAACCCTGCCACATAAATTGGTGCTCCATTGCTGCATATTCTAGGGGCCCTGCATACAGCCCAAGCTCCTTAGTAAATTCAAATGTGTGAGTCTGAAATCAAGAGTGTGAAGAAATGCTGAATTTATCCCCCCAAAAAAGAGAATTGATTAAAGGATTGAGTAATTGTGCATGTGATTGGCTGTATGGCCTCTTCTGATGCGCTGTTGTTTGGGTCCTGGACCAGGTTGGAGGCATTGCACAATGGAAATTGGACGCACACGTGGTGGGCCTTGATCCAATCACTAATATTTCATTTAAGCAAACTAAAAAAATCACTGATAACACGTATTTAAAATAGCGTCTTGGTTCAGGTAGTGGAAGCACTGGGCCACTGATGTTAAAATAGCTAGGAGTTTTCCTGAAAAACTATAGTTAAGGTAACAGTATAGTTCCACATCAAAATCTAAAAATCCTTGAAAGTCACAAGTTGTTGACCACTGCACAAAGCATAACCATCAAAACAAAAGATTGCCCTGAAATGGTATGTTTGTGAACTCACAACATTTAACCAATAAACAAACGGATCTAACAAAACAAAATCATTAAATAATAACACATATGCAAACAAAAATATTCAAATTTCACAAATTGACCTCGCACACCAAAAGGCTATATGATAAACACAATATTAATGCTCAATAAACATTCGTATTGTAACAAAGATAAAATCCAACTGTTCTCCCAAGAAATTTTTCAAGTCAGTTTTCTTCGTTTTATTCTTTCTTTATTTGTTCAAAAACTCGCAGATAAAAATAGCCAACGCGTTTCGTCCGAAACCGGACTTCTTCAGGGCTTTGCGCAGTGTATTCTTATGTTAAGCGTCCCATCCGTCCTGGCAGGTGTACAAGCAATAGGTTTTATAGTTATGTGGTTGGCAGATTTAATAATCATCCATTCGTTTTAGGAACCAGTGGAGTCAAGGGAATAATAAAGTATATGCCATAAAGTTCCGCGTCTTCGTCCCGGACCGGGAGACCAGACGACCGCACACGCACGCGACGAAGACGCCGAACTTTATGGCATATACTTTATTCTTCCTTTAACTCCACTGGATCCTAAAACGAATGGATGATTATTAAATCTGCCAACCACATAACTATAAAACCTATTGCTTGTACACCTGCCAGGACGGATGGGACGCTTAACATAAGAATACACTGCGCAAAGCCCTGAAGAAGTCCGGTTTCGGACGAAACGCGTTGGCTATTTTTATCTGTGAGTTTTTGAACAAATAAAGAAAGAATAAAACGAAGAAAACTGACTTGAAAAATTTCTTGGGAGAACAGTTGGATTTTATCTTTGTTACAATACGAATGTTTATTGAGCATTAATATTGTGTTTATCATATAGCCTTTTGGTGTGCGAGGTCAATTTGTGAAATTTGATGTACAGAACAAATTCTTATTTGTTCTATGTTGGGATCTAAGGGGTTGTATCCCAGACCATTTGCACCCTTACCTTGACAAATATTAGGAACTTGACCCTTGGTGCGGCCCCTAAAGCCTCAATCCCCCTCTTTGCTTGACAAAACAAAAATATTCTACTGTGTTCTTGTCAAAGGTAACATGATATGTCATATCATCAATGTAATTTCCAACATATACGGTCATGAGCTGTTAATTTTTGTTTATTGGCCCATAATTGACCACGACACATGAGAATTGGGAAAAGATGTTTAACCAGAACCAACGTATAACAGATCACGTCTATACTTTGAGATGAAAACCACACTGATTAGCTCATGTGACTATTAGCAGGATTGTTTCCTTCTCTCATATGAATTCTGTCACACAAAAAACAGTGTATTCTCCTGCAACTTACACTGTACTGTTATAATAACTTGGATTTTTTCCTCTGCACTCCTGTATTTATTAATACAATTACTCAAAACAACATGCTGTGGGGCCACTTTTATGCTCACTGTGTAGCGCTTCTGTGTGGCAAAACCATTTTCTAGGTGTCAACTATCTGAAGCTGTTCGACGTGTTGTGTTACAGATGAGATTAGTTCACAGGCTGTGCAGTTGTGAGGGAATGTTTCAAAATTCTGTCAGCCACCCTGCTGAGCAGCCCGCCACCTTCCAAGGAAGCTTCTAGACACCGTCAGTCTTGTGAGGGACCCACATACTACACACCACGGACACGTCACTCCTATGTTGTTTTGGGGGCGGGGGGAGAGGGCCATGTGAGTCTTGAATCTTCTGAGTAGTATCCTCTTAAGAAAACGGCATTGGGACTTCCTTGTACAAATCCGTGTCTACAGAATTCCTTCCATGAATTCCTTCCATGTATTAACGAGTAATGTTTAAATATGTAAATATCTGTATCAGTGTCTCACTCTGTGTATAAGTGGCTGCATGGGTTGGTAAGTAGCTACATGAGTGTGTATATGGCTTATTAGTTGGTTTTTTGAGTATCAGTATGAATGTCTGTATGGTTCAGTGGGGGATATTACTTAGCGTATAGATGCATGAATGACTGACTCACTGTTTGTATGTGTTTTGAAGACAGCATGTGTGCAAGACTGTATGGGTGGATGAGTTTGTGTATGGGTGTGTTAGTGAGTGAATGACTGTCCCAATAGTGTCTTTATGAGTAAGTTCATATGTTTTAAACTAGTATATGTGAGTATTGTTGTATATACATGAGTATATATGAGAGTGAGAGATCGTAAGAGTTCCTGTATATATAAGTATTTGTTTGTATAAGTGATTGTTTAAGAGAGTAAGTATGTGTATGTTTCTGTAGAAGTAAGTGTAGTGGTGTGTGTATAGCTGTATATGCAAGTAAATGGATGCTTGATAGTTTATTTGCATGTGTGAAGAACTATGTATGAGTGTCGGTGTGTAACAGGATGTATAGATGTATCAGTACATATGATGAGTGAGTACATGTATGAGTGACTGTATAGAAATGTTGGTGAATGAGTGGATGTGTATGAAGATGTTGGAATTACTGAATAGGTTGGTTATATTAGGGTGAGAGGAGGTCTGCCACTCTCACAAGGATGATGTCATCAGTGATGTAGTATGTGACGTCATCAGCAGTGCATTGCGGGCGCGCGAGTTATAGTTAACTAAACTAACTATAACGGGGGAATTTCAATGGTTTTGTATGAGTGAAATGTCCAGCTAACTATAACGTGTGAAACCTATAGTTTTTTCAGTGAATTTCTAAGGTTTTTTAAATGCTAATTTTTAACTATAACGTGTGTGAAACCTATGGTTTTTTTCAGTGAATTTCTAAGGTTTTTTGAAATGCTAATTCCCAACTATAACGTGTGTGAAACCTATGGTTTTTTCAGTGAATTTCTAAGGTTTTGTAAATGATAATTTTTAAATGTATTGTTATATTTTTTTATACTAATTTACTACATTGTTTTAGTGTTTATTTTTAGATATTTTATTTTTTAAATTACAATTACATATTTTTAATATAAATTGAAAAAAAATGTTTTTAAAAATATTGAAATTGTAATCTTTTTTTTATTCAATCTTTTTTCATTTATATATATTTTATATAGCAGGCAATGATATCATATGGAAGGAAATTCAAGTTACTGGTAAGTACAGTTAAATTTACTTTTCAGGAATAGTAGTGAGCTGAAAGATGCAGCACTGAGGTATCTCCTGATAACAGGTGAGTAAATTGGAATTCGTAGTTCGACTGATTTTTGAGGAATTTTTTTAGGTTCCAAAACTCCACTTAGAAGGATTTCCAAGTGAAATCAGTCAATGTTAGCCTATGGAAGGAAATTCAAGTTACTGTAACTACGATTAGAATTACTTTTCAGGATCAGTAGTGGGCTGAAAGATGCAGCACTGAGGTCTCTCCTGATAACAGGTAAGTAAATCAGAATTCGTAGTTCGGCTGATTTTAGAGGAATATTTGTACGTTTCAAAAATAGACACAAACTTTTCTGGTGAAAACCACACAATAGATTCCTATGGAAGGAAATACAAGTGACTGGTAAGTACTTTTAGATTTACTTTTAAGGGTCCATACTGGGCTCAAAGATGCAGCACTGACGTCTCTTGTGATAACAGGTGAGTACATCGGAATTTGTAGTTCCGCTGATTTTAGAGGAATATTTTGCTCAATAGTGAAGGAAGGGGTGGGGCCTGAGGTGACATGTGTGCAAACACGCCCTGTGGCGCGTTTTAGATTGGGGAATTCATTCCTCTTCGATCCTGAGGTCCCCTGTGAGCCAACTAGCCCACCAGGTACCTCCAGTATACACAAGGGAGCTGTGTTGCAGAGAGGTGTTCAGAGGCCACACCCCCTTTTTACAACTCGCTGCAACACAGCTCTGTGGCGCTTAATGGAGGTACCTATTGGACTAGTTGGCCCCTAGTGAACCTCTGGATTGAAGAGGAATTAATTCCCCAACTTAAAACTCGCCACAGAGCATGTTTGCACACATATCACCTCAAGCCCCACCCCCTACCCTAACCACTATCCAAACGTGCCCCGTAGCGCGTTCTAAGTTGGGGGATTAAGTCTCCTTGCATACTGGGTGTCCCTGGAGGCCAACTAGCCCACCAGGAACCTCCAGTATGTGCCTGGGGGCTGTGTTGCTGAGAGGTGTGAACAGGGGCGTGACCTAATTACACCTCTCTGCAACGCAGCCCCCTGGCTCGTTTACAGAAGGAGAACTAATTCTCCTTGCATATTGGCAGTCCCTGGGGGCCAACTAGCCCACCAGGAACCTCCAGTATGCGCCAGGGGGCTGTGTTGCACAGAGGTGTAATGAGGCCCGCCCATTTTTACACCTCTCTGCAACGTAGCCCCCTGGCACGTTTACAGAGGGGGAACTAATTCTCCTTGCATAATGGGGGTCCCTGGGGGCCAACTATCCACCAGGAACCACCAGTATGCGCCAGGGAGCTGCATTGCAGAGAGGTGTAATGAGACCATGCCCCTTTTTACAACACTCTACAAAGCAGCTCCATGGCACTTACTGGAGGTACATGGTGAGATAGCTGGCCCCCAGTATTCAAGGGAAATTACTTCCCCCTCTGCAAACACGCCAGAGGGCGCATTTGATGAGTGGTGCAGGGAAGGGGCAGGGCTTGAGGTGACGGATTGCACAACTCTGCAAACACACCCCCTGGCGCGTTTGCAGAGGGGGAACTAATTCCCCTTGAATACTGGGGGTCCCTGGAGGCCAACTAACCCACAAGGAACCTCCAGTATGTGCCAGGGGGCTGCGTTGCAGAGAGGTGTAAAAAGGGGTGTGGTCTCTTTACACATCTCTGCAAGGCAGCCCCCTAGCGCATACTGGAGGTTCCTGGTGGGCTACTTGGCCCCCAGGGACCCCCAGTAATCAAGGGGAATTATTTTCCCCTCTGCAAACGTGCCCGGGGTGCATTTGCAGAGTGGTGCCTTTATGGTTTTTTTTGGGATAGACAGGGTACGCCTACCCTGCATGTATCCCGGGATTTTAAAAAAAAAAAAAATATTTTTTTGGGCCTTGGGGGTCCTTGTGGGACCCCCTGAGCAGGCCTAGGGGGTCAGGAACCTCCAGTATGCGCCAGGGGGTTGCCTTGCAGAGAAGTGTAAAGAGCCCCCCCCCCCCCCTTTTTACACCTCTCTGCAACGCAGCCCCTGGCACGTTTACAGAGGGGGAACTATCTCCCATTGCATATTGGGGGTCCCTGGGGCCAACTAGCCCATCAGAGTGGTGCCTTAATTTTTTTTGTAGGATTGGCAATGTACGCGTACCCCGCGATTTTTTCACAATTTTTTATTTTTTTTTGCCTTGGGGTTTCTTGTGGGACTCCCTGAGCAGGCCTAGGGGGTCAGGGTGTTTCTACCCTGCCCCCTTTTCTTTGTTTATACCTTTGTTTCCCTGTTTTCTTGTGACTCGGTTCTACCGAGGCACAAAATGGCTGCCAACACTTCCTGGTTTCGAGTGTTGACAGACAGTTGACAGCCAATCAGCATGCAGCTCGTGCTCGGGAAGGTACGCGTACTGTACTCAGTCTCTAGATATCGCTATGAATTTACTTTTGATTTTCTCAGGAACTACTGAACGGATTTACAACATTTAATAAAAAGCACAATCTGCGAAACAAAATCTACCTCTCTGCCAAATTTGGTGTAATTCCGATCAGTCATTCGGGCTGTAGCCCTGGCTAAAGGTCCCTATGGAAAATTGCATGGGGAGAACAAGTTTTGGGACCCCCCTTTTTTCTCGGCCCCCACTTGATAAATCACCCCCAAACTTTCAGAGAAAGAGCGGAGCAGGCCATTTTCTTGGAGAAATTCGCGAAGATTCGTCCACGGCGCCAAAGTTATTCCAAATAGAATGTTGCGGATTTCCTATGGAAACTAGGTTTTAACTATAACTACCTTCTGGCGACCGCCAGTAGGTAATAAAAGTAAAATAAATACAATTGAATAAATCATATTGAATAGAATGGAATAGAGTTAAACCACAATGAAGTCTCATGATCAGTCCGCCAGATGTACTGCTCGTTCCTGTTCAGACCCAGCAGACTTTTACTCTGTAGATCTAAAATATAGCGGGATTCCAGACATCTCAGCTTCAGGATTTTATCACCTTCCCTGGGATTTACGGGTACATGATCCACACAGTGGTATGTTAACAAATCCCTATTGTGATTATGCTCTATGTTAAAGTGTCTCGCAACTTGGTAGGCCTCATCACCATTTGCTATTGCCCTCATGTGTTCTAGTATCCGAATATTTGAGGGGTGAATGGTGCTACCAATGTATTGCAACCCACAAGGGCGCGTGAGGTAAAATACAGAGTATGGAGTAGTGCATGTTAGAAATTTTTTCATTTTCTTAGGTGTAGACATCCCTGGTACATTATAGGCCAAGACTCGTTTACTTTTTTTTACATGCCTTACATATCCTGCACGGGTAAAACCCATTTAAAGATTTTAAAACAGACTTGGTAATTTCCATATTCTGATGACTATGAACCAAGTTATTACGCAAAGATCTAACTTTTCTGAAGGTGACCAAAGGGTTAGGTGATGAATCCCAATACTGAGTATTAATGCACAGCATTCAGGGTTCGCTGTCAGTTATATATATACTACTAAATGGCGGAATGTCTGTGCCAAATCTGCCAGCATTTAGATACCTCCTTGAAGGTAATTACTAATCAACTATATCGGTACTTGACTAACGCTGGCGTCTCTATCTATATAACGTTTTTCTTTGTAAATTATGTGTTATTCACTAAACTAGCGCTCTTCACGCCTTGATACTCATAGAGCTATAGTTGGCTAGCATTAACGCTCGTCACTCTTTTATTTATATCTTTCAGCCCATCCCATGCCTTGTGCATTTTTAATTTGTCATTATATCCAGTTACATATGTGAACCACAATTGGATTATCAAGAACCACATAATTAGAGGTAATTTCCATGACTTTCTAGCTTTTTAAAAATGCGAGCACTTGTGAGCCTAATAAGTTGCAACTTAATGTTTGTTTTTGCACACCAGATACACAATGGGAATGATCTTAAGATCTGTTTATATCTTTTATACCCATCTGCAGTGATTGTTACTTACCGCCTATTGAACAGTATCATGAAGCGAAGTATCTCGCTTTAGTGAGTCACAGCATAATTGCTGTGAAAGCAACAGGTATTTTCTCTGTCTTTACAATAAATCCAATTAACCACTCACTTAGGACATCGCCCATTTGACATTGGGCTTTAAATCGAGATTTTTAATGGTAAAATACTTCCGGTATAAACTGTCTTATCTTTTTGTGTCTGTGTTATAACGAACACGGCGATCCACTATTTCAACCTCTGATCCTAACATTGGTTCTTGCTTTTAGGGTCTTTCCATTTTCGTATCAATTTACACAGGACTAGCCGTATTATGGTAACAAAAAGAATGAAAATAGGCAATTTCGCACTCGATATATATATCTTTTTGCGATAAATACAAATGTATGAGACCACATCACCCTGCACTAGGCACTTATCTTGAGTTCACCCATTATGTTCAAAGTGTTTCTCTCCCCCCTCCATTCATCCATATAGTTGACCTCACAATAAATTATTTTTAAATTAGGTATCAACCCCATCAAGTGGCCCTGTGTGCCTTTTGGCCTCCTTTCTAAAAAACAAGGAAGTTATCATCGATTCCCTTTGTCATGAACGGAGTAATATACAATACCACAAATGTAAGTGAATTGATATGCGTGTATCCTGAACTGAAGTCGTAATACATCAACTGTGATCAGTTTTAAATATGAAACTCTCATTGAGAAATGGAGTGTAAATGTTCTGTATAACAATCATTTGTACCTATACCAAGAAGGAACCCCAGAATTTTGACGGTTCTTTAGGTTTAGATAAGTACTGCACTAACTTTGTATATAGATCAGTCTATTATATGACGCTAAGTGACTAATTTCTATGTCTGGACCTCTCGGTTAGATAAAGAGTTGTTTCGAATTCTGTACTGTATAACGATTAAATAGGTATATAATCTAATAGATGTAGTAAGTTTGTAAGTATAAAAAAACAAGTGCACGTTTATGCATAACACTCTTTCCTATGATGTTCTTTTCAGAGTTTCATCAAAGACTCCTGAAGAAGGCAGCTCTTCTACTGCTGAAACGCGCGTCGAGTCCACTTAATAAACTTCCAATAAGTGTAACTGTTATTTTAGAAAAAAACACTTTTCCTGTTTAAACTTTAAAATCAGTCAGGGTCAATTATGTTACGATGATGTATTTTGTTTTTTAATGAATGTGTTTGATGTATTTCTTTCAAGAATTGTATATGTAACTATTTTATTGTATCATATAGTTTGACTTATCCTTTTGAGTCTCTATATGATTTTTATCTACGTTTAATTAAAAATATATATATTTTTTAATATACACCTTAGCTTTCGACATTTCTTTGTCTTTCCATTGGTCCTAGCTTTTATGGTCACTTACTTTGTGGATGGCCTAGGATTTTATACTCACATTTGTGCCAAATCTGCAGTCATGCATGTATACTGTGGTCCTTTCACTGTTTTTACCTACCTGGAAACGTACAATGTTTTGTAAGTGGAACGTATAAAAAATGGTGGCTCCGGCGTATTTAGGCAAACATCGAATAAGGCGGCTTCCGAAACAAGTCTGTGATCAGGGAGCTGTAATGTAATGTAATATATATATCTATATATATATAGATATATATATTGGAGGTACTGGGGAGAGGGAGCAGGCAGGCTGTCTGCTTAAAGGAATGCCCGGCTGTGATAATATTCCACCCGTTAGTTCCTGCAATTTCAAAGGAGTAGGCGAAGCAACAAATGCATTATCATGTGTGAAGATGGGTCACTGTACCACAATCTGACAGCTTGGTTTGTTTGTTCCACATTGCAGAACACTCGGTGTATTCAAACAGCAGCCCCGCGAAATGAATCACCATGACACATTCTGCACTTACCTGGCACTGATGAGGCACACGCCGAAACGAGTCTCCCAGACGCTGTAATAGTGGACATCGCGATGTTGGCAAATGCGCACCGGTGGCAATAAAATTCAGTTTGGCAACCCGAGCATGTGTCAGACCTGTTTTAACTGAAAGCAGGATTGGAGGAATATATATATATATATATATATATATATATATATATATATATATATTACCTACTGGCGGTCGCCAGTAGGTAGTTATAGTTAGGATTTTTTTCAATGTTAAATCTGAAAATTCTATTTGGCACCGGTTGAAGAATCTGCCTAAAAATTTCCTCAAAATGGCCTCGTCGAGCTCCGGTCCTTCCCTGAAAGTTTGGGGAGGATGCGTCAAGCCGGGGCCGAGATAAAAGGGGGGTCCCAAAACGCGTTGTCCCCATGTTAATTTCCATAGGGCGGTCGACCTCACTTTTAGCCCGAACGGCTGAATGGATTTCCACCAAACTTGGCAAAATTGTAGGGACTGGTAGCCCGATGTGCCTTTGCTATGTCTCAAGATATGTGCTCCAGTGGATTTTGAGTAATTTAGGTTCAAAAAAATATATATATCTGTAAGCACGCCCCGGTACGCGCTCCGGGGAGCGCTCCAGGCGCGCTACGCGACTTGTGCACGGAAAGCAGATTGGCTCTCGGGTGTCTGTAAACATTCCAAACGTTCCGGAGCGGCCGCCATCTTGTATCTCAGTATGATCGAGACACAAGAGGTGGCCAAAACAAAGGGGAAAAGACCATTAGGGGGCATAGTAGACCCCCCTGACCCCCTAGGTTTCATGTGGGGGCTATAAAAGGGCCGCGGGGCAAAAAAAAAAATATATTTTTTTTTCGATTTGCGCGGGGGAAGCGCCCGGTACGCGCACCAGGGAGAAAAGAGAATGGCAGAGTTTTTAAATTTAAGTCATTTTATATAAATGGGAGGTAGTTCTGAAAAGAACTGTTTTTTTAATTCTTTTTGTTGTTTTATATTTTTTGGGGGGTTTTAAACATTTTTTTCTTTTTTTGTTTTTTCTGAACATTTTTTGGTTTTTTTGTATTTTTTAAGGGGAGAAACAAAAAACAGGCATTTCAAAAGGGCTCAACAGGAGAAAAAAAAAGTGCAGCAAATTAATATTTCCTTTGGCACTTGTGGTTTTCCCAAGCACAATTAATAAGTGTGATGCATTGCTCACCATAGCAAATTGTTTGACCACAAAATTTACAAACCATTTTAAGATTTTAAAAGTTGGTTTGTATGATGGAGCATGTAACCCTAACTTCCGGTCCTGATGGGGTGAAAACAGTAGTTTGGGAGGTGCTGGCAGAAGATTGGACAGGGTTTTTGGCCAGTTCCCTGACCTCTGCCCTAGAATAGTTATTGGGATGCTTTCTAAGCACATGCCTAATCATTGTGTGGTTGCCGAAGGAGTATTTCTTGTTGGGATTCCCCCTTGACAGCTCCTGATGACAGATTAGGCAGGTTGCTTTAGGTGCATTTACTTTTTTTTTTGTCACTCGGGATAGAAAAAAATTGCCATATGATGTGCTCTTTTGGCTTGTAGGTTATGTTGTCCTCTCGGACGAATCTACTCTCCTCTTCGTCCTCATCCTCCTCCTGTTCTTGATCTCCACCACTGTGAAGTTGTGGAGGTCCTTGTGGTGGTGGTGGTGGTGGTGGTGGTGGTGGTGGTGGTGGTGGTCCAGACGATCCAGCAGCTGCAGCTAATGTAGCCATTTTCGACAGATATAAGTACAGGTCTTACTCTCTCAAAGCAAAAAGGTAGAATAAGGAAAAAAGGGTGTGGGCTTTCATCATTTGGAAGAAAAAAAATATCCTGAACCAATGAAAAGTGTTAATTTTAGGTCACATGACCAGGGGTTTCATCATTATGAAACCAAAACTGTTATGAACCAATGAAAAGTGTTATTTTCAGGTCAAATGACCCGACGTGCTTACGCTACGCGCCCCGGGGCGCATCCCGGGGCGCGCCCCGGGTCGCGTCACGTAAGCACGTTGGAAGATTACGTTGCGCGATCGTATTCGCTCGAGTGCTTCCGGGTGCGCTTACGCCGTGCGTATCACGCGGACGCGGCTACGCGATACGTCACGATCATGTTTTCGTTCGCAAAAATGGCGCTAACCTGACGCTCCCCGGGGCGCTTCATAATAGTACGCTTTCCGTTGCGCTCCCCGGGAGCGCTCCGATGCAACAAAAATAAAAAAATAAAAAATTATTTAAAAAAAAAATTGCAAAATTGAAGGGACTGGTAGCCCGATGTGCCTTTGCTATGTCTTAAGATATATGCTCAAGTGGTTTTTAAGAAAATTAACTTTAAAAAAAATATATATTGGGCCACTTTGGGCTATATATATGTTAGAGCCCAAATGTAGCCCAATGTAGACCAATGTACTTATAAAGTGAGACTTATAGTTAGGAATTAGCATTTAAAAAATCTATTAAATTCACTGTAAAAACCATAGGTTTCACACCAGTTACAGTTAGGGATTAGCATTAAAAAAAACTTTGAAATTCACTGAAAAAACCATATGTTTTATATATGTATATGTGAAGGTCGATGGAAGAATAAATATTTAAATAAGTGTCTAAAAGGATGTTTTTTTAAAATAAATTGATTGGTTAACTGGCTAATTAAGTGTATCTTAGTGAATACATATATTAGTGAGTAATGTTTAAATGCTTAAATATATGTATCAGTGTTTCACTTTGTGTATAAGTGGCTGCATGGGTTGGTGAGTAGCTACATGTGTGTGTATATGGGTTATTAGATTTTTTTTAGTATCAGTAGGAGTGTCTGTATGGTTTGGTGGGAGTATTACTTAGCACATAGATGCGTCAATGGCTGACTCACTGTTTGTGTGTGTTTTGAAGACAGCATATGTGCAGGACTGTATGGGTGGATGAGTGTGTATATGTGTGTGTTAGTGAGTGAAAGCCTGCCTCACTAGTGTCTTTATGAGTAACTACATATGTTTTAATCCAGTATATGTGAGTATTGATGTATATAAGTGAGTATATGAGTGAGAGTGAGAGATTGTAAGAGTTCCTGTTTAAATATGTATGTGTTTCTATAAGTGATTGTTTAAGAGAGTAAGTATGTGCAAGTGTCCTTAGAAGTAAGGTGGTAGTGTGTGTGTATAGTTGTATATGCAAATAAATGGATGTTCAATAGTATATTTGCATGTGTTAGTATGTGTAAGTAACGTTTGGATGACTGTTGGTGTGTAACAGGATGTATAGGTGTATCACTACATATGATGAGTGAGTATATGTATGAGTGACTATATAGAACTGTTGGTGAATGTGTATATAAATGCTGGAATTATAGATTTGGTTGTAACTGGTATGGGTATCTGCATTGTTTTGAAAATTTTAGTTTGTATTTTTGAATATGTGTTTCAAGGGTTACATTACAGTGAAAGGAGGTCTGTCACAAGGATGGTATCATCAGTGATGTCATGAGTGATGTAATATGTGACGTCATCAGCAGTGCATTGCACGCGCAAGTTATAGTGAGTCCAACTAACTATAACATGGGAATTTCAATGGTTTTATGTCGGTAAAATTTCCAGGTAACTATAACTGGTATGAAACCTATGGTTTTTTCAGTGAATTTAATAGGTTTTTTAAATGCTAATTCCTAACTATAACTGGTGCGAAACCTATGGTTTTTTCAGTGAATAAATATATATATATATATATATATATATATATATATATATATATATATATATATACGGAACTGCACACAGGAGCTTCAAGTGTGGGGCACTGCAACAAGGATGTTAACACGCCGCTTTCGCTGGGGCTCATTGTAGCTTTTAATTATTAATATATGAGCACCACAATCACATGGACTACGCCTCCCATAAAGCAACGCATACAATCATGCTGATCAGCCAATCCATGGCATGCGATATCGGCTTAAATGGAGGCGGGACAACATGGTGTTTCATGGACTGTATGCCGCCGAGGAAGGGAGATGCCCGAAACGTGTCCGGATGAAACAGCCCACATCTACTGGCAAAAGCGAGTGTTTGAACCTTAATAAAGCTTTGGGGAAAAGCAGTTCTGGTGCTCGAGTGCTTCTTACTTGTTGGACACTCCCCAAAGAGCTTGAATATATATATATATATATATATATATATATATATATATATATGTTTTCAAATGTTGAAAATCGTATCGGGATTTAACCTGTTATATCTACGAAAATGTAAATACAAATATGAATTTAGGCATGATTTTATACGAATATAATGGGTTTATACATATAAGTAAATCGTACATTAATCTTAGTGAATGATATGCTTTGAAATAATGGCGATTCTTTCCTCTATATTCATGAAAAGAATTACCCAATCATGAAGCAGCACTGTGCACTTTAAATAATCACTGCTAATGTTGTTGCGCTGTCATGCGATCAAGGCTTTGTGCCGAAACGTTATGGCGACAGCTGAATAAAGATTAACAGCATCTGAAATCTCTGGTCCGTGTCTGTGTCTGCAAGGCGTGGTCGTGGAGAGAACGATTGCGTGAGGAGACAGTGGTTGTTTCATATATTTAGTCGTTTTGATATCACACGGCTATACACGGACCCTCTCCAGAAGTCAGCTCGAGGAGTGAGGGCTGATAGGTCGACGCCGAAGTGGTTTCTGGTCCGGGGTCACCTGGACAGTTGGGAACTTCCGTGAGGAAGAGTAGCGTCAGACCCCCCCCCCCATGTACTGAAGGAGCATTCGGAGATCCAACAACCCCGAGGTAGCTGCACCAGAGAGTGGGTGCGGCAGGACCAGGACGAGGATTGGGATTCGGGAAGACACTGAACCCAGGTACAGGAGGGAGGAGAGCATACATGGATGCGCGGGGTTAACTGTGATCAAGCATAATTAGTAGTCACAGCGTAACAGGAAACCCGTAATAATTAAACAGCAAAACAAAAATGTCGGCCGACAGCGTGAAAGAACGAGAGGCTAGGGCGAGCACGAGGTTTTCGGATAGCCATCTGGTACCAGCGGCTATTCGTGACAAGTTGGAAGCTGCCAGTGGCCCCAAAAATGACTATCTACATGATAATATTAAGATCCTGGAAAAGAAATCCCGCCAGGAACAAAGTAAATGGTGGGAGTCGAAGTCCCTTCAGAGGTACATTGATGTAAATAGGATACCTCGGGGGCTTCGTATACTAACAGCGCCCAGTTATGAAAACCCTAACCCGGACCAAATGAGGGAATGGGCAGACATTAACCTGGATGCCTCCAGGCGACAAGTGCTCGTTCTAATAAAGTATGCCGATTTTGATCGTGCTAAAATTCTTGAGGAAATCTCTGCCTTACTTGAGGAATTGGAAACCATGGGTCCGGAGGTTGAAAAAGAAAAACTATTAAAGGAAATGAAAATAAGGTTAAAAAAAGAGGAGGAAAAAAATAATAGATCGTAAGACATAAAAGTTCCAAAGAGATCGTAAAGATTATGAACTTGGGAAGATCTTCACATTCTCAAATCGGTATGACTCTTTGCGCACAACTTTGTCGGGAAAAGCACAACCAGCAATGCGGGAAAGGGGGGTCTCAAAATAAAGCCCGCAAAGATCAAACTGATTCGACAATGTCTGACTTCAGCTCGGAAGCAGGTCGTGGATCAGAGTCTGAGCAAAGGGAGGCAGCGTCTAATGCAATGAAGAAAAAGCCCTCCCCGGGTGAAGAAATCAGTTTTTTATTTCAGGACCGACTGCAGTCCCTAAGACCTGGGATGCGAAAAAACTACAACGCAGGAGGAAGAACTATATCGCAAGGAAAAGGCAAATGACGAGGCAACGGAGGTCAGCCCAATTGGAGAGGTCGAGGCAAGTGGACCAAGAAGAAGTAACAACAACAGGCAAAACGATAATCAACCTCACCCCAATGATCTTAACTAGCAAAGAAGAAGACATCTTAAAATTGGGGCTTTCATTTGCACCAAAATCTAATCTTAACTATGTGGCAGCACGAACTGACATCTATAAAGCCACGAGGAAATTAAAATTGAAGAAATACTACAAAATTAAAAATGCGAACAAGCGGCCTACCTGTAGCAACTTAAGCCAAAGTGATCAGACAGGGACCCTCACACAAGAGTTGGCGGGTCTATGGGAAACTGAGGGGGCAGAACCGGTGGTGCAGGCGGAAAATAAGCTTAATGTGCAGAATTGCAATGAAAGTGAAACAGCATTAACACCTTTCAAGCCCCCTTCCAGGTTTTGTCCGATAATGCCACGCGACAGTTTGGATATCTTCCATGAGAATGTTACAAATGAACTTAAGGATCTACACAAAAAAGTATGCAAAGGACATTATAGAAACAACCAACTGACAATGGACTATGAACAATTGGTTACCAAATTAAATAAAGATAAGAACTCCATAGTACGACCAAGTGACAAAGGTGGTAATGTGGTCTTATTGACAAAGGCCCTTTATGAGAAGGAAGCATATGCACAGCTAAATGATCGTAATCATTATGAGAGGGTGAATGTAACAACAGTCAATGGAATGCAAACTGAATGTCATTCACTTTTGGATAAATGGAAGGGCATGAAATTGTTATCAGATTGTGAATATCAATATCTTAAAACAGACCATCCGGTTATGCCCTTTATATATTTTATTCCCAAAGTGCATAAGGACCTCGAAAATCCCCCAGGTAGACCTATTATAAGTGCGAAAGGGGGATTGCTAGAAAATACGCCAGTTTATATTGACTATTTCCTGAAAACCCATGTGCAGCCTTTAGACTCATATATTCGTGATTCGGGGGATTTTCTGTGTAAATTGAATAATATCCAATGGCAGCCAGGTGACTGGATGCTTGCCCTTGATGTCAGTGCCCTTTACACGAGTATCCACCACCAGGATGGAATTCATGCTGTCAGGTATTATTTGGAAAGAAGGACTGATGTTTTTAAAGAGCATAATGCCATGTTGATTAAGATGTTGACATATTGCCTGGAACATAATGTATTTATGTTCAATAACCTCTTATACAGACAACGACAGGGAGTGGCAATGGGGGCCAGTTTCTCCCCTAGCTTCGCATGTTTGCATATGGGAGCTTGGGCGGAACTGGTCCTCAGAACCAACTTTGAAAATGAGATGAAGGAAAATGTCATTGCGTGGTACCGCTTTATTGATGACTTGTTTGTTGTATGGAAGGGGGGACGTGAAGAAGCTGAAATGTTTATCGAAGGCATCAATAAAAACGAACTTAATATTAACTTCACAGTTACGATGAGCCAGGAACGGGTTCCCTTTCTAGACATTGAAGTATATGTTCACGACAACAAGTTGGAAAGTAGATTATTCCAAATAAACACGGCAGGTAACACTATACTGCATGCGAGCAGCACTCACCCAGCTCACCTAATACGGAGCATCCCGTATGGGGAGATGCTAAGACTAAGAAGATTATGTAGTGAGTATGGGGAGTTAGTAAAAGCTCAGGAAGCCAGTACAAATAGATTTTTGGAACGTGGTTACCACATCAATACAATCAAACAGGCAATACAGAAATCCATGGCTATGGATAGATTAAAGCTGCTTGGTCATAATAATGAGACACAAAGCCAGCTAAATACAACCAGCAGTAATGAGGTGATAAAAATTGAGCCCTTCCGGATAATTACGGGGTACTGTGACCAACAAAGGGAGGTTCGTAAAATCATTGACAGAAATTGGCCAATAGCAAGTAAAGACCCCATTATTGGCCAGGAGCGCCCCAGGAAAGCATCCATCACATTCAGTAAAGCTCCCAACATGAAAGAAAGAGTGGTTGTCACATGCCCTGAGATATTAGATACTACATCATGGTATAAAAACAACCAGGGATTTTTCAGATGCAAAATCTGTAACGCCTGTATCAGCGGTGTCAACAAACGGGTATACAAGGATGGCTTCAGTGATCGCGAACATCAGATCACTAAAGTATTAACGTGTAAAACGGAATACGCTATATACATCCTGGAATGCCCATGTAAATGAGGATATATGGGGAGCACTAAGCTCCCCGTTCATAGAAGAATACAACAACATCTCAGGGCAATTACATCACAGGACAACACCTACCCCGTGGCACGCCATTTTAAAACACACCACCAGAGCAATAACAAGGAATTGACATACTATGTGGTGGATGCCATTACTGCAAGTAGAAGGGGAGGCAATAGGGAGGCCAAGCTACGTAAATTGGAAACCAACTATATTTTGAAATTAAACAGCAAGCTGCCAGGGGGGTTGAACCTCACTGAGGATTTATACACATGTTTGCATTAGGGTGGACAAAATCAAACATCTGCATTAGTATGAAATGGTGGTAAAAGAGGAATGACTGTAATGTATATATTGATGTAGATAAATGAAGTTATTATAACTATTTATTTATAATTAGGGAATCTTTTTATGGATTTAAGGATATTTATTATCTTAAAATCGTAATATTATCTAATGAAATATGTATTCCTCAGACAATCAGTGGAAACCAACTGTACAGTAATAGTAACTACTCAAACATCAAACTTCAACAAATGTACTAATGCAATATGTAAGGAGAGAAAATATATAGTTGGACAGCTTTACCCTATTGGAGTTTTTCATCCCCTAGTCCACGAATACAATAATGTTCGGCAGGTTCTAATGTCATTAAATTATAGTCCAATGATGAAAAAACAAAAAACAAAAAACAGAGTATATGGAAATAGCTTACGATTAATTTGATAATGAATTTAAAATGCCACCTCTATTGAAAACTTTATATGTTAAGTATATATTGCCTATTATTTATAATGGGTCTGAGGATAGTCTTGAAACTACTATACAAGGATCAAAATATAAAGGAGAGGGAGGGGCTACTGGAAGCAATCATATAGTAAAATGAGTAAAGGTTCTGGGCTCAGTCCTACTCAGTCAAATTAGTTCACGTAATTTTAAATAGCACGGAAATGCACTTTTTTGTACACTTAGAAAATTTGTTTTATTATACTTGGAAAGATTAGGCTCATTACATTTTAGGAATGATATGGTTAAGGGATTTAACACACATTTTTGAATTTTTCAAATGTTGAAAATCGTATCGGGATTTAACCTGTTATATCTACGAAAATGTAAATACAAATATGAATTTAGGCATGATTTTATACCAATATAATGGTTTTATACGTATAAGTAAATCGTACATTAATCCTAGTGAATGACATGCTTTGAAATAATGGCGAGTCTTTTCTCCATATTCATGAAAAGAATGACCCAATCATGAAGCAGCACTGTGCACTTTAAATAATCACTGCTAATGTTGTTGCGCTGTCATGCGATCAAGGCTTTGTGCCAAAACGTTATGGCGACAGCTGAATAAAGATTAACAGCATCCGAAATCTCTGGTCCGTGTCTGTGTCCGCAAAGCGTGGTCGTGGAGAGAACGATTGCGATGATTGCGGTGGTTGTTTCATATATATATATATATATATATATATATATATATATATATATATTCACTTAAAAAACCTATGGGAGTTGGTAGCTGAAGCGAGCAATTTTGAAAATTATACTGGCGGACTTTTCCCAGTAAGAAGCAGACCCCCTCCACATAAGTTTGGCACCGTGGAAATAAAGAAAAGTCAAAGGCACCAGACTCCCGGAGAAAGGGCTTTTCGGGAGGGTGTCGGATGCGAAACAAACCGGAGACGGAGGAATACACGGAGCCCTCTGCCGCATTGGAAGGAGAACGCCCGGCTGAGCAGAACGGAAGGTGACACGCCCACAGGTTTCCGAGTACGGTTCGGAGGAGCTGGAACGAGGGAGCCGCGGTGGAGGGAAAACCGGACGTCGCTGGCAAAGGACGAGATCCAAGATAACCGGCAGGTGAGGAGGAGTGCTAAGCCTAGACTGGCGGTAACGCGAAGCGAGTGAAAATAGAACACTGTGCGTTTATCAGCAGTAGTGGGCGAGCAGTAACACATAAACAAACTAACACCATGTCCGCGACAACACTAAGGAACAGGGAGAGTGCGGCGGCTGACGTGTTCTCGGATGAGACACCGCAATCGGCGAGAAGCAATAAATCTGCCGGCACAAGTAACGCTAATGTGGGAGCAGGATTGAAAGATAAATACAAGCAGCTGGAGAAACTCATTCGCAGGGAAACAGCAAAATGGTGGGAGTCTACATCACTCAGAAGATACTTGGATGTGAACCGTATACCGAGGGGATTAAGAATAATGATTGCCCCTAGTTATGACACCCCAAACCCGCGATTAATGGCAGAATGGGCACAATGTAATTTAGATTCCTCACGAAAACTGGTGGAGTTACTAGTAAAATACGCAAAAAGCGACAGAGAGGAACTAGTGCCACAGATTGAGAGTTTAAGAAAGGAAATAGAAGCCATGAGTGACCCACAAGACCAGAAAACTAAGTACAACGAGGAAATGGAACAAAGACTTGAAAAAGAGGAGGAAAAAATCAAAGCAAGAAAACAGTACAAATTTAGACGAGACAAACAAGACTATGAGGATGGTAAAATCTTTACCTTTGCAAGAAAATTTGATGTGATGCGAAAAACAGCCGCAAAGAAAGTTCAAAAAGGTATGCAAAATGGCAACAAACCGCCGGCACATGTGGATGAATCAGAACCCGAAGTCTCATCGCTGTCGGATGGCAGCGGGATAGTGGAAAGCAATTCTGACTCAGAGGGCCTGGATGATATTGACAAATTAACTCCGGCCGAGGAACTGGAATACGTAAGGCAAAGCCGGCGACAAACTCTACGTTCAAGCACCATACAATCGGCAAAAAACGGCGTACAAGGAGGAGGAGGGCGAGGAGGACCGCAAACAAACAACGCAACAAAGAGAGGAGGCAGAGGCAGGGGGTCGTGGACAAACAAGAAAACAAAATAACGGAACCTGTAATCAACTCTGGCAATGCTAACACCATTATCAATTTGGCAGGAATAGATTTAACAACAGCAGAAGAACAACTCTTATCGCTGGGTCTTTCATATTGCCCGGAATCCAATTTCCAGTACACGAAAACTAGGGCTGATGTGTACCAATTTATAAGAAAATTAAAACTGTGCAAATATCATAAACAGGCGAGCACTAAAACGAGACCTAACAATTCATCGTTGGACACAGCGGCCATGCCTAACTTATCAGCTGGTGACTTCGAATTATTAAGGGATGTTCAATCCATAGTAAATATCATACCAGACAATCAAACACAAAGTACCCCTCAAGGAAGCCAAGTAAGCCAGGGGGGATTTCCAATTTTGAACACCCAAGATATAGACAATATTGGAAACAAAAAGCCTGAAACCCCGTTTAAAAAGAAATCTAAATTTGTACCGATAATGACAAAAGATGCCATCGATGTTTTCAGTGATGTGGTTGTTTCACAAATAAAAAAATTGAATATGAAAATAACAAATACAAAAAGGAAACTTACCACTCAGGAAAGACACTATGGGGCATTAATGGAGAAATTAAAAAAGCGCTAAGACATTGTGATACGGAATTCAGACAAGGGGGGGGAATATAGTGCTGTGGCCCCTCAAAGAATATTTGTCTGAAGCAGAGAGACAATTAAATGACATACAGTGTTACCATCACAGCACGCCCCTGAAATATAAGCAGATGCAAGATGAACTCTGGAGCAAATAACTAGCATGGAAGAGTAAAGGTTTACTGAGTTTGGAAGAATTCAAATTCTTAAAGAAAGACTTTCCAAAAACTCCGGTAATTTATTTCATCCCGAAAATACACAAGAGTAAAGATCACCCACCGGGACGCCCAATCATTGCCGCCTGTGATGGACCTCTTGAAAATGTATCAAGATATATTGACTTTTTCCTCCAAGAACATGTACAAGGGTTAAACTCCTATGTGAGAGACACAGGAGATTTTTTGGGAAAACTAGGAAAAGTCAAATGGGAAGAAGACTACATGCTTATTACTTTAGACGTAACATCATTATATACTTGCATACGTAACATAGATGGCATAAAGGCAGTAGAATATTTTTGGGCGAGGAGACCCATTGAATATACTAGTCATAACAAAATGCTGATGGATCTTCTAATCTTTTGTCTAGAGCATAATTTCTTTCTTTTTAAAAAACAGATGTTCAGACAAGTGCAAGGTGTAGCAATGGGGGCCAGCTTCTCCCCCACATATGCCTGTTTGTTTATGGGTTGGTGGGAGGAGCTGGTCCTAATGAGAAAACATAACAACACCTATGAAGATAAAGTTATATCGTGGCTACGATATATTGATGATTTAATGATCATATGGAATGGGACGAAGGAAGAAGCAGAAAAGTTCATTGAAGAGTTGAATGACAATGAGATTAACCTTAATTTTACCTCACACATAAGTAAGGAACAAATACCATTCCTAGACGTCCTGATTAAGATAGAAAATCAGACAATAAGTACTACATTATACAGGAAAGAAACATCTGGAAATCCACTTTTGCACGCAACAAGTGCACATCCTGTTCATCTCATTCAAAGCATCCCCTATGGGGAAATGCTTAGACTACGTAGGATATGTAGCAATGAGGTAGAATTGTCTAAGAATCAGCAAGCAAGCAAAATGAGGTTTTTAGAAAGGGGCTATAGTGCCAAATGTATCAAGAATGCAATTAAGAAATCTAGAATTAGACCAAGAGAGGACTTGTTGCTACACAGTAAGAAGGATTTGGAAGGCGTCAAATCCAACACAGCAGAAATGGAGGGAAATCCAAGATTGATACTAACGTATAATCGTCAGCACAAGTCCCTGCGCCAAATATTTAAAAACAATTGGCACATAGTCAAAGACGATCCAATTATTGGGAAAACATTGTCAGAACAGCCGACTATAACGTTTAGAAAATCAACTTCAATGGCAGATACCCTAGTAAAGAGTAGTCCGGAATGTGAGAATACCACGGACTGGCTCAGCGCTAGAAAAGGATTTTTCAAGTGTATCAGCTGTAAAGCTTGTACACATGGAAAAAATACAACGTCATACATGACAGCCTTCAGTCCCAAACCATATATGATCAGGCAACATCTAACTTGTAGAAATGATTATGTAGTGTACGTTCTAGAGTGTGGATGTGGTCTTAGGTACGTAGGAAGTACAAAACTCCCAGGGTACCAGAGAATATTACAACACCTCAGGGCGATAACCAATAATGACCCTAGCTATCCAGTAGCCCGCCACTTCAAAGAACATCATGGTGGAAAACCCAAAGATCTGCAATATTACCTCATAGACAACGTCCCAGTGCAAAGAAGGGGAGGTAACAGGGAAGGGGCATTACGTCGCCTGGAAACCCATTACATTCTGCTATTAGATAGCAAACAACCTAATGGATTAAATATGGGGGAAGATATGTACACTTACTTGGATTAAAATGAAACTAAAATATCCATATGGCCACTAGAATAACTCAGGGGATGAGAAAAGCATACTGAACATAAGAGCATTAAGGGTCAAGTCAGAAAGAACAACAGGACTCGTTGTATAAAGTAGATCTGCAAATACGTTAATTTTATGAATTTTTGATAAGTATTTTAACTTACTGTGAAAATTAACTGTTGAAACCATATACATATATATATTTTTTCTACAAAATGTGTTCATATGTTGGTTTTATGATCTTAGATGGATTGGAAATTTTAGCTATTTAAACATGAAATTGATTTTTAATGGATTTTATTGGTATATTTATTGAAAATTAATTGTGGGAATCATGTTTTATAAACCCAGCTGAATGAAAATCCATTTAGCCTGCATCCTGCTTGGCATGAAAAGTGCTGACTTACAAAAAACAGTATAACAGAATAGATATATACCGCACATATGAAATTAATGCAGTATACCAGCACTTTATTATTTATATGCACTTGAATAGCACTTTTTTGATGTGAAACACTAAAAAGGCTAACTAGGGGATGTTCCAGGGGAAGCACAATAGTATGATTTGAATAAGAGAGGTATCGGCAACATAAGCATAAGAAAATTCTAATGAGAAAATATACATTCACGTAATTATGTCATTCCAATATAAAAGTTTATAATATGTATTTATACAGAATATTGGAGTATATGTGAAGAGTGAAACCTGTATTTTACAAGTATTATTGGTGACAATGGTGAAAAGCTATACTGTATGGTGGACATAAATATCCATATAATTCTCATAATGCACAAATGTATTATACATATAATCACAAAAAACGGAAAAAGTTTGCATTCATGAAAACGAAGTGCAGAAAGACGGATTACCGTCATGTATATATGTTAATACCTCTTTTATGTCTATTAATGAGCACTAGCACTTTAAAAAGGGATGTGCTTCACTGACGTGTTGTCATGTGATCAAGGCAGGGATCTGCCGAAACGCGTCGTGAGGACTGGTGTTTGAAATAAACTGAAAAAAGCACCAAGAAGGGTCTGCCTCGTTTTTCTTTCTGACCCTATGGGAGTTGGTAGCTGAAGCGAGCAATTTTGAATATATATATATATATATATATATATATATATATATATATATATATATATATATATATATATTCACTTAAAAAAACCATAGGTTTCAGGCCTTATATAGTTAGGAATTAGCATTTAAAAAACCATTGAAATTGCTCCTTTATAGTTAGTTGTACCAACTATATTTCGAGCACCAGCAATCCACTGCTGATGATGTCAATGTTTTTTTAAATGCTAATTCCTAACTATATAAGGCCTGAAACCTATGGTTTTTTAAGTGAATTTGCAAGGTTTTTAAAATGCTAATTCCTAACTATATAAGGCCTGAAACCTATGGTTTTTTAAGGGAATTTGCAAGGTTTTTTTAAATGCTAATTCCTAGCTATATAAGGCCTGACACCTATGGTTTTTTAAGTGAATTTGCAAGGTTTTTTAAATGCTAATTCCTAACTATATAAGGCTTGAAACCTATGTTTTTTTCAGTGAATTTGCAAGGTTTTTTAAATGCTAATTCCTAACTATATCAGGCGTGAAACCCTATATTTTTTTTCAATCAATTTCAAAGGTTTTATAAATGCTAATTCTATTAGCGGATAACATTTATATATGTTATTATCCTTCTGGGACCACCTGAGCAGCCATCTTGTTTCTCAGGAGAAGTGAGGCACAAGAGAGCCCAAAACAAGAGTGGAAAACGCGAAAAGGGGGCAGGGTTGAGACCCCCTAGCCCTTCTCAGGGGGTCCCAGAAGGACCACCAAGTGCAAAGAAATATGTATCCATTTTTTTTAAATCGCAGGGTACGCGCACCGTACGCGTACCCCGCGATTTTTCCGATTTTGTTTTTGTTTTTTCCCTTGGGGGTCCTTTTGGGACCCCCTGAGAAGGGCTAGAGGGTTGGGGGGTCTCTACCCTGCCCCCTTTTCGTGTTTTCCACTCTTGTTTTGGGCTCTCTTGTGCCTCAGTTCTCCTGAAAAACAAGAAGGTGGCCAACACTTCCTGGTTTGGACAGTTTGTAATGTTGACAGTCTACTGCCAGTCAATCGGAAACAGGTACACGCACGTACGGTACGTGTACCATGCACGTACGGTGCGCGTACGGTGAGCGCATATAGATATATAATTTGCTAAAATTCAATTTTCTCAACAACTACTGGAGGGATTTTCACCAAATACAGAAAAGGCACTACTGTATACTTGTCCCTACCATTTTGCCTAGTTTGGTGTAATTCCGTTCAGCCGTTCGGGCTGTAGCCGTGTCTAAAGGTCCCATAAAAAAAGCCATTTGAAAATTTTCAAATTCAATTTTCTCAAGAACTACTGGAGGGATTGTCACCAAACATAGCAAAGGCACATCTGCATACCAGGCCCTACCATATTGCCAGGTTTGGTGTAATTCCATTCAGCCGTTCGGGCTGTAGCCGTGTCTAAAGGTCCCTATGGAAATTAACATGGGGAAAACACGTTTTGGGACCCCTTTTCGGCCCCCGCTTGACGAATCCCCCCAAAACTTTCAGGGAAGGAACGGAGCAGAGCTGGCCAAAATTCTGGAAAATTACACACAGATTCCTCAATCGGAGCCAAAGTTATTCCCAATAGAATGTTGAGCGCATATAGATATATAATTTGCTCAAATTCCATTTTCTCAACAACTACTGGAGGGATTTTCACCAAATATAGAAAAATCACTACTGCATACCTGCACCTACCATTTTGCCAAGCTTGGTGCAATTCCGTTCAGCGGTTCGGGCTGTAGCCGTGTCTAAAGAGGTCCCATAGAAAATGCCATTTGAAAAATTTCAAATTAAATTTTCTCAAGAACTACTGCAGGGATTTCCACCAAACATAGCAAAGAAACATCTGCATACCAGGCCATACCATTTTGCCAAATTTGGTGTAATTCCATTCAGCCGTTCGGGCGATACCCGTGTCTAAAGGTCCCTATGGAAATTAACATGGGGGAAAACACGTTTTGGGACCCCCTTTTTTCCTCGGCCCCCGCTTGACGAATCCCCCCGAAACTTTCAGGGAAGGAGCGAAGCAATTTTAAGGAAAATTACACGCAGATTCCTCAATCGGCGCCAAAGTTATTCCCAATAGAATTTTGGGGATTTCCTGTGGTAACTAGGTCCTAACTATATATACCTACTGGCGACCGCCAGTAGGTTATATATATATATATATATATATATATATATATATATATATATATATATCCTGTACTCCGTTTGTCTCCAAGCTCGCACAGCTAACAAGCAGACTCCGGACACGGACCTCGAGGTGCTTAACAGATCTTTATTTGGCAGACAGAGTATATATATATATATATTTATATTTACTGAAAAAAAACATAGGTTTCAGGCCTTATATAGTTAAGAATTAGCATTTAAAAAACCTTTGAAATTCACTAAAAAACTATCATTTTTAGGGGGGTTATAGTTAGCTGGACATTTCACTCATACAAAACCATTGAAATTGCTCCTATATAGTTAGTTGTACTAACTATATTTCGCGCACCCGCAATCCACTGCTGATGATGTCACATATTATATCATTCATGACCTGGTCAGTGACATCACTGATGACATCTCAAATGACATCAATGATGACATCATCCAGTGAATGTGGTTTGCTTCGTTATTTAAATATTTACTTTTTGTAAATCGTTATTTAAATATGCATTATATATATAGCAATTTGCATTGAAGAATGAGTGGATATATAAAAATAAATATTTGGATGGAGGATTTAGTAGCAGTGTAATTGACTGTTTACTTTAACAATTTATAGTGTCTCACTAAATATAGTGGATAGTGATTAAACTGTGTGAATATCTGTATCACTTAGTCAGTTGTTGTGTAAACTGGTTCTCCAGTTGGTTACTAGCTATGTGAAGGTCTATATTAGTTATTGATTAGTTAACTGAGTATTTGTATGGAAGAGTGAATGTGTGTGGGGTTCGGTGGGGGGTGGTGTGACTGCGCAAAGATGTGTGAATAGTTGATTCAGTAGATATATGAAGTTAAAACTACATGTTCTAACAGTTGTTCTGGTGAGTGAATATCTTTATGGATGTGGTGATTTGCAAATATATTTCTCAATGGTTCATGTCCAACAAACTAGAAAAATAAAAGGCAGTGTATGTGTCAGTTGTATATAAATAAGTATACATAAGACTCAATGATTTTATAATACACTAAGTATGACTTACTATCTAAATAAATAGATGAAGTGGTGTTTGTATAAGTGTGTAGCTAAGTAAGTATGATCCATTGTTTGCATAAGAGAGTAGGATAACTTCATATGTGAATGGGTTGTGTAATGTGTGTAATGTTGATATATAGGTGTATAAGTATTTTTGATAGTGTTCTATTGTTCATTGACAGCATGTATGAGTGAATCTACAGGTAAGTGATTAGATGTGTGTATACATCTAGGAATCACTGAGTGGGTTTTTAGATACTTGTATTGCTGTGTCAATGGATTCAAATATGATACTCTGTATTTTACAAAGAGTGATGAAGCATTTTACTAGTGTATGAAAAGGCGTATGTGATTGTCACAGTGATGTCATTTGAGATGTCATCAGTGATGTCGCTGACCATGTCATGAATGATGTAATATGTGACATCATCAGCAGTGGATTGCGGGTGCGCGAAATATAGTTAGTACAACTAACTATATGGGAGCAATTTCAATGGTTTTGTATAAGTGAAATGTCCAGCTAACTATAACACCCCTAAAACTTATAGTTTTTTGAGTGAATTTCAAAGGTTTTTTAAATGCTAATTCCTAACTATATAAGGCCTGAAACATATGTTTTTTTCAGTGCATTTCAAAGGTTTTTTAAATGCTAATTACGAACTATATAAGGCCTGAAACCTATGGTTTTTTCAGAGAATTTGCAAGTTTTAAATGCTAATTCCTAACTATATAAGGGCTGAAACCTATGGTTTTTTCAGCGAATTTCAAAGGTTTTTTAAATGCTAATTCCTAACTATATAAGGCCTGAAACCTATGTTTTTTTCAGTGAATTTCAATGGTTTTTTAAATGCTAATTCCTAACTATATCAGGCCAGAAACCTATGGTTTTTTCGTTGAATTTCAAAGGTTTTTTAAAAGACAATTTTTAAATGTATTAATTGTTTTTTTTTTTTACTGATTTACTACATTTTTGCAGGCAGGTGTTCAGATGGCACTCCCCCTTTTTACAACACTCTGCAGCGCAGCTCCATGGCGCTTACTGGAGATACCTGTTGGACTAGTTCCCTCTAGGGGATCTCTGAATTGAACAGAAATTAATTCCCCAACTTAAACTGTGCAAACGCGCCCTGTAGAGTGTTCTAAACTGGAGGATTAAGTTCCCTTGCATACGGAGGGTCCCTGGGGGCCAACTAGCCCACCATGAGCCTCCATTATGTGCTAGGGGCCTGCTTTGCTTTTCCCCGGGGTCCCCGGGGCAGTGTAGGGGGGGATTGCCCCCCCCACACTTCTTTATCACTATGCCCCCGCGATTTTGTCCCCCGGGGGGTAATTTGGGAAAAAAAACCTGGTTTTGGGTTTTACAACACTCTGCAGCGCAGCTCCATGGTGCTTACTGGAGATACCTGTTGGACTATAGTGTAAGTAACTTTTATTGATTAGGTTAATTAAATCCATTACAAAAAAATACATTAAAACAATCTCCACATGTAGAATTAAAAAAGAAAATGTAAAAGCAAGAAATGTTAGCTAAAAAGTAACATTACTAAAATCAATAAACGCGAGTGGCAAACTGTTCATAGCAGCTGGTCACAGCCCAAAATTTCCTCTTTAGCCGACTGTATGGCATGGTAGTTTCCGTTCTGCTAGTATCAGAAATTTCACCAGCTTCCCATTTAGCGGTGGAAGATCAGGATCAAAACAAGCAAGGACTGTTTGTCTGCGTAAGCGGATACTTAGTTCGTTAAAGTCTGTTTTTAACAGGGCTGCTCTCTCCTCGTTCAGCCTCCAGCAAGTGCATAGTAAATGTTCTAAGTCTTCGAATCCTATTCCGTACAGCCGGCATCTAGTCCCATAGTTAGTTCTCAGCCACGGTGGTAGATATGGAATGGCAGGTAGAATCCCCAACCTATATTTTAAAAAGGCTTCTTTTGTTTTCCAGCCATATCTCAGAGCAAAATATGCTTGGAGCCCCTGTGTTTTGTATGTCCATAGAGTCATCCAGGCATGGCGCCTGTGAGAAAAGGTGGCTTTGTCCTCCACATGAGAATGTCTTTTTAGGGGCGTGGCCAAGATGGCAGGCTAGGCAGACGTGGTTGCCTTCGGCTCCCCGGCCCAAACCTCGAATCAGTGTCTATATTGCTGTGGGGACCTCCAACACCGGCGATTTTCCACCCTTACAGAGCGGGCAGGAGATCTCCAGCGACGGAACCGGGCCCCGGCCCGGATCTGCAGAGCGAGAGAAGCGACAGGTGCTCCGGCCCGGAGCAGGAGATAGCCACCATTGCAGCGGACCCCGGAGGCTTGCGGATCGACAGGGGTGGCGGATCGGCCGGTGGGCCGAGATCGGGGCAGTGGTGTCTTGGAGCCGACAGACCCAGCCGACAGCCGGAGACGCGAGGCCCCCCTGGAGCGGTGAGGAGCAGCAGCTGCCCGATCCCTGGCCGGCGGGCGGACTCACCCGAGGCCCCGGCTTCGGGCCTGGGCGGCGGCGACGGGGCATCCTTAGCGGCGGCACCAGGGGTCCTGCTGGTGATGGAGCCGCAGCAACCACACAATCCGCAGTACCCAACCGGCCGCGGCAGCTGGTTGTGGCCACGCAATCCTCCGGAACGCCTGCAGTAGCCAGGAGTGGTAGGCGCCTGGCCCCATCGGCGGACTGTTCTACTCGAGGCCCCGGCTTTGGGCCTAGACCGACACGGCGGAATCCGGCAGCCCGGAGCGACAGCGGCACTGGGCGAGCACTGCACGGATTCCAAGAGGAACCGGGACTCCTCCTACAGCACCCGGTGGCTCCAGGACGGAGAGAACAGAACCAGGCCGGATCAGGAGGTGAGCCTAAGCACCCCGGGGGGGCGGCACAGCGTCGGAACACGAGAGTGGCACGGGGCACAGAGGCTACGGAGGTGGGAGACCAGACCCCGCTGCTGACACAGGCGCTACACACCGGACCCGGGGCCTGGGGGCTTTGGCGGTGCACCGGGCCACAGCCCTTGGAGGCCGGCCTGGGGCCTAGACTGCCGGACACGTGCCGAGAGAGGCCCCTGCTGCCTAGGGGGCTCTAGGCTGGACGGCGGACCAGAGGACCCGGACCCAAGGGTGACCTCTGAGTGGGCCAGACCTCTAAGGCTCACCGAGGGAGACGGCTACCCCCCGGAGAGTGGGGTGCCGGGTCCATAGCCAGCAAGCTGCCTTTGCCACGAAGGGAGCCTCAGAGTGCAAGACGGCCCGTGTCGAGGTGAGGGCTGGGCCGCATATCTCGGGGAGCAAGGTGACCGGGTCCCCGGCGGAAGAAGCAAGAGACACTCTTTGAGGCCGGACCAGGTGTGGAGAGGCAGACTGAGACGGGAGACGGTGAGCCCCGCGGGCAGAACCGTGGATCAGAGGTGCCGGTGGGGGAGGTCTGCAGGCCACAGAGGTACCAACGGGGGGCCCGAGTAACTCGCGGATGGACGAGAGCAGGCTCCCTCCCGGGCCCACGCACGGCACAGCCCAGACCAAGAGAGCGACATGGCCAACGCGAACCGCAGGACTAATCGCACCATCACAGATATGCTCAACAAACCCACTACCAAGGGTGGGAAGACTCAAGCTTACCCCTCCACACCGGCTGACACGGGGGCGCAACACCAGGAAGAAGAAGCGCCTATCACGCGCACCTTTTTGGAAGCGCTATTCAATACCCTCACAGACGACTTCCAGGCCCTCAAACAAGACATCGCCGGAGAACAACGGGAACTCCGTCGTGACCTGGATGGTCTGGGGGAAGAGAGTGGCTGCGGTGGAAGAGACTGGTCATGCCCACAGCGAAGAACTGGTGCACCTGCAGCAGGAAGTCCTCTGTCTTCAGGAGCAACAGGTTGGCCTGCAGGCACACGCTGAGGACCTGGAGAATCGCTCTCGGAGAAATAATATACGGGTCCGGAATGTGCCACAGGGGGCTGAAGGGAATAGCGTCACTGCATACCTGCAGGATCTCTTCCGGGAGGTGCTAGGAGAAGCAGCGGACTTCCCCATACGCTTTGACCGTGCTCATCGAGTGGGCCTGCCGCGGCGAGCCCCGGCCCCGCCACCAGACATCCTGGCCTACCTCCCTGACTTCCTGTTGAAGGAGCGGATTCTCCAGGAGGCTCGGCGTAAGCAACCCTTGCAGTTTCGAGGAGTGACCATGGCATTGTTTCAGGACCTATCGGCTATCACGCTGCAAAAGAGACGCAAATTTAGGGTTGTGACAGCCTTCTTGCGAGAGAAAGAGGTGCCATACTCCTGGGGCCATCCGTTCCGGATCATTTTCAAATGGCAGGGGAAACTGCACCAACTTCGCTCTCTCAGAGACACTTGCGCCCTCCTGAACATCGACCTGCCAGACCTTTCAGACTCGGAGGATGGACCGCCCCATGGGTCTCAGGACGGATCGGCGCGGCGCAACCAGGACGACTGGCAAAGAGTTGGACGGCGGAGCAGGCGTGGAGCGCGCCTAAAACCAGACCCGAGACTATAGCCCAGGAACAGGCAGCAGCTGTCCAGGAAGTAGAGCGGGATACCACTGTGGCCCCGTGAGCAGCACAATGGAGGTCACTCACCACTATTCGCTCTAACATGGGGGGGTCGGGGGCCGGGCGGAGGCCGCCACTGTCACGTTCCCTACGGAGACCCTTCTACGGACCTGTGTTGCCCACCAGGACGGGGACTATGGTTTGTTCTTTGGAATTCCAAGTTTTGGGTTTGTTGGGGGGAAGAGATGGGGAGGGAGGTGGGACTCGGTGGGGTTGGTGGTACTCACTAGTTGGGGTTAGGGCGGGACAGTCCTTTGAGGGGAGGGGTGAGGGGAGGGGTGGGGGGGGAACCTTCTTGTCCACGGACTCTGAGAAATTTCATTGACTCTTTATCCCACAGGCCGCTAGCCCACACAGAACATAAGCGCGCTCCCGATTCACACCTGGAATGATGCCTTCACTGACTATTCTTTCCCTAAATGTCAGGGGGCTTAATAGCCCCAACAAGCGCAGGGCGATCCTCTCCTTTTTAGAGCGCTCGCAGGCCGACATCTGCCTCCTACAGGAGACACATCTGCTGTCCAAGGATCATCACAGACTCCGGTCCCGCGCCTTCCCTGAGCAGCTTTTCTCATCTGCGTCCAAGAAAGTGGTTGGGGTGGCCATATTGGGGGCTAGATCTTTTAAGGGGCGGGTGTTGCAGAAGGAGGCAGAGGTGAAGGGCAGGCTACTGATTCACCGCTTCTCTGTGGCAGGGCAGACACTACTCATAGGCTCCATGTATGCACCTAATGAAGGACAGGAAAGGTACTTGCACTCTGCGCTTGAGGCGGCTACAGCCAACACACACCAACATCTACTACTGGGAGGGGACTTAAACCTGGTGTTCCACAATGTTGCAGATCGCTCTAACCAGAGGGTGGGCCAGGTGGGGGCATTGTCGACGGAGGGCCACGCACATCTCGCGGACCTGGGTCTTATCGATCTGTGGCGACACTTCCATCCTCACGACACAGCCTACACACACTACTCAGCGGCCCATAAGTCTTACGCACGGCTGGATTACCTACTTTGCTCCACCCAATTGGCAACGCGGGTGCAGGAGGTGGAGATCCATCCGGCCTCGCTCTCTGATCACTCCCCGCTTTCGGCATCCTTTCTGGTACCCGATACACCCAGCCCACAATGTCACTGGCGCTTGCGCAATGGCCTTCTGCAGAACCCCTCCGCAGTGGAGAAAACCAAGGCGGCCATCTGTCAATTTCTTGCACACAATGCTAACGGGGACACTTCCAAAGCTACCCAGTGGGCAACGCTAAAGGCTGTCCTCCGAGGCGAGTTCATCTCGCTGACGGTTGCCAATAATAGGGAGCGCGCGCAGACAAGGGCCGACCTCACACAGCGCGTAAAGGAACTTGAACAACTGCATCAACGCACCGGGGCGGTCAGGGCGTGACGCCAGCTCTGCACGGAGCGGAAGATGCTGGCCGCGCTAGATCAGGATGTCGCGGAATTCGCAGCGATACGTCTGAAGCATGCCTACTACACAGGTGGGGACCGCTGAGGGAGACTGCTGGCATGTAAGCTGCGAGACCAGCGGCAGCAGCGACGCATTCACGCCATTAGGACCACCCGAGGAGATACGCTCACCGAAGACGCTGCAATAGCGGCAACCTTCGGGTCCTTCTATGCCGACTTGTATGATGCAGACAGGCTAGACGTGGAATGCGGTAGCAACTACCTGGACGGGGCAACTCTCCCGTCGCTGACCGAAGCGCAGTCTCAATTCCTCGACAGGCCCATTGGTCTGGAAGAGGTCATCTCCGCGATTTCTCGCCTCAAGCTGGGGAAATCCCCCAGGCCCGGACGGATACTCGGCGGCTTTTTATAAGACGTTTTGCCAGCAGGTGGCCCCCCTACTGCGGGACCTCTTCAACACCTTTGATCAGGCCGGGTCTATCCCCCCGGAACTCCTAGAGGCGGCAATATCGGTGATACCCAAGGCCGGCAGGGACCCCACTCAGTGCGGATCCTACAGACCAATATCCCTGTTGAATGTGGATCTCAAGCTGTATACGTGTATCATCGCGAACCGGTTGGCGCCGTACATGCAGCAACTGGTCGAGCCCAACCAGGCCAGCTTCATCCCCCAGCGGCAAACGAGTGACAACACCAGGCGGGTCCTCCATCTTATTGAGGCCCGCTCGTGCACGAGACCGGGATGTATGCTCCTCGCCATCGATGCCGAGAAGGCTTTTGACCGGGTGCACTGGCCCTACCTTGAACAGGCACTCCAGAGGTTCGGCCTGGGAGAGACTACCCAAAACCGGATATTTAATTGCTATAGACAGCCCACCGCAACGGTACGGGTTAATGGCCACACCTCACCGCGCTTCCCGATAGGCAGGGGGACCAGGCAGGGTTGCCCTCTCTCCCCTCTCCTGTTTGCGCTCTACATGGAGCCGCTAGCACAGCGGGTCAGGCATCACCACCGCATTAGGGGCATCCCCTTTGGGGGAGACACGCACAAGATCAGCCTGTATGCAGATGACATCCTCCTGCCCCTGATGGACCCTATGCAATCCCTGCGGGCGCTCCTGGTCGAACTACATTCCTTTGCACAGGCCTCGGGCTTTAAAATCAACGTGGGTAAGTCGGTGGCCCTGAATGTGTCCCTGCCCCCCGACGTCCTGGCAGATGCCAAGGCGGAGTTTGATTTACAGTGGTCTGATACCACAGTCCCCTATCTGGGGGTTCTACTGGCGCCGGCAGTGCGGGGCACGGCAGAAGCCAACTACACCAAACTGAGCGCGCAAATTAGTGAGACGCTGGGTAAGTGGAATCGCCTCACACTTTCGTGGCTCGGACGTGTAGTGGCAGTCAAGATGACCCTCCTGCCGCAAATTCTGTACATCTTTCAGACCCTGCCCCTGCGCCCGCCGATGGGATGGCTCCAGAAGACGCAAGCGGATTTGGCGCGTTATGTCTGGAACGGACGCCGGCCCCGTTTTAAGCAGCGAATAGCGACTCTCCCCCCCGCACATGGCGGCGTGGGTCTGCCGGACCTCACACTGTACTTTCAAGAGGCACAGCTCCGTACTCTGGTGGAGTGGTACCAACTTGAGTCTAGCAAACATTGGCTCTTCCAAGACCAGGCTGTCGCTGGGCGACCTCTCCAAGGGGTACCCTTTCTGCCGCGGCGTCACAGGCCCCCTAACCTCTATGCATCCTACATCACGAGCACGGTGATGAAGGTCTGGGATCAAGTGGCTGTCCGGAGAGAACTCACCTCGTTTCCATCCCCGTTGACGCCCATATTCGGGGATCCCGACTTTACTCCGGGTCTGGACCCACAGCTTTTCAAAACATGGAGGACCACTCCTTGCAGGGAAGTAGGGCACATGTTCAATCTGGAGGGCATCCTCTCCTTTCAGAAAGTGAAAGAGGAGTATGGGATACAGGAGGCAGACAGACTCCCATACTTGCAGGTACGGCATTGGGTTCTGCACCCCTCCATCCGGCCGGGAGCGCAGCGTTTCCTCACGCCATATGAGAAATGGCTCCTCACACGCACGTCAGAGAAGAAACTACTCTCCGATCTGTACCAACACTTGCTCCTCACTCACATATACACTTACCACCCGGGGAAAGCCAGATGGGAGGAAGACCTGGGGAGGCAGCTCACTCGGAAGGAGTGGGAAGGGATTTATCATAGAGCCAGACACTCGGCCTATCACACCTGCCTCACGGAGACCCTGACCAAAGTAGCCATGTATTGGTATCATACCCCAGCACGCATCCATCGTTGGGATCCCAAGGCTAGTGATCGATGTTGGAGGGGATGTGGGGAACGGGGCACGCTTGAACACCTGCTCTGGAGCTGCGAGAGGCTGCGACTATACTAGACCATCATCCGAGACCTCGTTGATGCGCACTTAGACACCCAACTCCCTAGGTTTCCCGCCTATGTAATTCTTGGCTTACCGAATGCGCTAATGTATCCCCTGAAATCTATGAGAAGGAGGTTGATTTCCATAGCTCTGGGTGCCGCGGTGCAGAACATAGTGGCACGCTGGAGAGACCTACAGCCACCCGTACACCTGGGCTGGCTACATAGACTTTGGACAGTTTTAGGGATGGAGAAACTGTCCCTGACGGCGACAGGGCGGAGCGAGGAGTTTGCAGACATATGGCGGCCGTTCTTAACTCTGCTCACCGGGGAATTTCGGGAGCTGAGCTGCCCCCGATACCTGCGATTGCTACATCTCGCGGACACCCCGCTCCCCGAGCCTAAGACTAAGACCCGCAGATGCACAGCTCAGAGTGCGATGGTTCAAGAACCGGCCCTTTAGGGCAGCTGGGTTGGACGGGGTTGGGCATGGCCTACTTAGCGGACAAGAAGGGGGGTGGGGGGCGGGGTCAGGGAGGGGTTGTTTGGGTTTTGGGTTTATTGCACAGATTTTTTTAGCATCCGACATGCTCCCTTGCTTATTGACGCGGCCGGCCCGTGTGGGTTGTAGGCGGCTTGCTGTGTTTACTGTGTCCTGCCTGATACCTATGCCTGCTATGCCCTTACTTATGCATTGTAATTATGTGGCCGGTGCCTGCACAAGCATGGGTCGGTATTTTCTTTGCTCTGAATAAAGAGATTTAATACTAGAATGTCTTTTTAAGCTCTTGTTCACTGCGTGCTTAAATTGTGCATGCGATAGAGGAATCTCCCATAGCTCTTTTAGACCTGTAATACTCAGGGACTCCTCTAAGTATTTTTTCGCCGGTGTTCCAGAGGAGTTGATCAGGTATTGCCAGAGCTGTTGATTCAAGGAGTTTTCCGGTGAACTCTTTATTTTGTGACAACACTTTATATATGACCCTCTACGTGCAAGCATTTGGCTCGTCAGACCAAATTCTAAACAAATCTGAGCTTGTGAGGTATAGGATGGCAAATGAAAGAGAAGTCTGTAGGCCTTTGATATAGTTATATCTAGAAGTTATGCATCAGTACCTCTTAGGGCCTCACTGCCATACGTGATTGATGACTATTTTAGTCAGTCAGTCAGTCAAATTCACTTTATTCGATTTAGTTAAAAATCATACAAAGGACATAAAAAACATTATTATATACAAGTAAAATGCAATTAAACAATTTCATTTCAATCGAATTCATATGACTGAGTATTACAATAAAAACAGGGTTTAAAAATCAATAAAAGCAGTTTATACAAAGGGGATTACAGAGTTCTTGCGTCTTCTTGATCTAGCCACTGCCACTAGGAAATTTGCCATGGCGAATGTAATGCGTATATTTCCCAATGATTGTAGATAAAGCATGGCTGGTCTCACCTGGGAGAAGCCAGCTTCCCTTAAAACAGGTAACAGGTGTTTTTCTCTCTGGTCAGAGAAGAAATCGCAAAACATAATAAAGTGCATGGTGTCTTGAACTGAAAAATTGTCGCAAGTGCAAGGTGGTGCTAGCTCTATTTTAGTTTTCGGCACTCGAAGCAGTGGCAATAGAGTCTCACCACTCAAGTTGGACTTTAGCGGTTTCAGTGTCATGGTTATTAGCATCCCTTTCCTCTTAATAGCTTCTAATTGATTTTGGTGGCGGCCACCTTTATCAACTATGATCCCAAGTTATTTATATTCTGAGCAGTTAGAAATTACTTTTGTGCCAAGGGACCAAGTGTGCAATGTTTTGTTCCTAGTTATGGACAACACTTTGGTTTTGTTGATGTTGACTTCTAATAGATTATCGTCAGCGTACCCATGGAGCGTGTTAATCAGATTTTGAAGGCCCACTTTTGTGTGGCTGACCAGGACCACGTCATCAGCATAAGATATACTGGATAATGCTTTTCCCCCTAACCGGGGGGCGTGGGAATTGCAAGCCTCTAGTGCGGGTGGCAGGTCAGCTGTAAATAGATTGAAGAGGGTAGGAGCTAGCACACACCCCTGCTTTAGGCCTTTTGTAGTTGGAATACGCCTAGAGAGGTGCGAGCCATTTCCAAGCTTTACCTGGACCCACGTGTTCGTGTGCAATTCAATCAGGAGACTTAATAATGACGAGGGAATCCCCCAGGAGGCCAATTTTCGCCAAAGGATTCCTCTGTTAACATTATCGAAGGCCGCCTTAAAGTCCACAAAGCAGAGATGAAGAGCCTGCTTGGTCGCTCTTGCCTTATCGATGAGTAATGAAATGGCCACCAGATTTGTTGTTGTTCCGGTGTCTCTGCAGAATCCCATTTGGCTAGAGGGTATTAGGCTATGGTTTGTTGCCCATTCTCGCAGCTGGGTCAATAGAAGGCCCGCAAAATATTTAGCCTCAATGTCTTGGAGTGCAATCAGGCGGTAGTTTTTTGGGAGTATTCTATCCCCTGCCTTGTAAATCGGTGAAATGATTAAGCCCCTCCATGAGGCAGGCAAGCACCCCGAATTATTGACAGACATAAAGAGGGGGGTCAGCGTGTCAGCCCTATATTCCGGTTCGAGTTTAAAGAGGGCCGGCGGAATTCAATTAGGCCCGGCTGCGCCGTCTTTCCTGCCTTTGGAGATTAATTTCCTGATTAGGACCGCAGAAGGTTCAGGTTTGACATCTTCACATAATGAGACTGTTTGAAGTGGTCGGCTCTCTAGCTGAACCTGGGGCTCGCTTGTTTTTGCAACCTGTAGATTGAAATGTTCGTCAAGAAAAGATTCCCAAGACGATTTGGTTATATAAGATGTTATGCCATTACTTCTCGGATTTAACATTTTGTTTATAGTAGACCAAAATTGGGCGCTGTTATTATCCTTGGAAGCATAATGGAGTTTTGCCCAGAAATCCTCATCATTGGTTCTTTTGATTCTCCATTTCAGCTTTTTGAGATCAGCACGATGCTTACGAAGCTGCGCTAGAAGTGTTCCGCCACCCGGGCTTTTCTTCAACTGTCTTAAAGATTTGTTAATCATTTTTTTGTGGGATTTCATGGCCAGTTTCTGGGTGCCTGAGATCTTCCTTGCAATACCAGATGCAGATGGTGGGAAGTGCCGTACAGTTGTTGAATAATTGTTTGCAAACTCAGTCGTGAATTTTTCCCAACCTGCTACTGTATTGCCCGAAGGGTAGTTTAAGTTGTTCAATTGCCTTTTTGCAGCCTGAAGTACCTCCACAGTATTTGCTACCGAAGTTCTGATTAGTTTATGATTTATGGTGTGACTGTCCAGCAGTCCTGTTGGGTTTGAGAGTATGGCCTCAGGAAGGGCTCGTAGGATGACTTCTTGAGGGCGATGATCGCTATCACCCTTGTCTCCTAAGTTGAAGCCCAACATATGATGGAACAATGAAAGGGAGACTAGAGTGTAGTCGATAGTAGAGGTTGTTTTGCCTGAGGTAAATGAGGCCACAGATGGTGAGTCATCAGGAAATCTACCATTTAGAGCCCTTAGGCCCATATGTTCCAGATCTTCCAATAGTGATTTTGCAAGCTTGGATGTTTTACATTAGCTACTAAATGATTGAGTTGGTATATTCCAATGGTACGGCTGGGCTTGAATATCACTGTTTGAGGAAGACCCTAAGATGCATTGATTAAGGTCTCCAGACAGAATTAGATTTGTTGATGTTTGAGTAGTGATAACGTGATGTAAATGGTCCATTAGAAGTTTCCCCTCATGACTCTTATTTTTTGGGTTAATATAAGTGTTGGTCAGCTGTATATATTTCTTTATGCCCCCAAAGTTAAGTGATATCTCTGCTGTATTTGTAGCCGAGGAATTATTGCTTAAGGCTTGTGTGCTACCAATGGTTGATATTTTGAGGTAGGTTGCTAGACCTCCTGACAACCGACCAAACTTGCTTTTCCTTGTTGCTGCAGAACGTAACAGGTATAACCCTCTAGTTGAACCGGCTCTTCCAGCCATGTTTCCTGGAGAAGGATGATGTCAAATGTTTTCAAGTATTGTATGAAATCAGTGTCCGCTACTTTGTTGTTAAGCCAGTTTATGTTCCAGGAGCTTAGTTCTAGGTGTGATGCTTCTATGGACATTTCCGGCTTTGTTGGATATCCTGGTCATTGGGAAATCATTGTTGTATTACTTATACTGAAGAGCCGATGTTCAATCGTGCGATTCATGTTGGTAGGCCTTGAAATATTCTCCGCAGATGTTGCCTGAACTACTGTAGGAGAGCAACCCAATGCGCCCCTCAGCACAGACCTTGTCGTTGGAGTTGTTTTGGGTGGTAGCTGCTTGGGCCTCTCGAACAAGGGCAACGGATATCCAGTATCGTGGTGGACGGCTGTGCTAATCCCCCATATTTTAAGGAGACCTTGCTCTTCGATGATTTTATTAGCGATTTCAGGCGAAATCCATGTGGCTTTTGTCGCCTCGTTCCCATCCAACCTATCAGTTCTTATAAATTCTATAGATAGCAGGTCTGCTGAAGATAAGTCTTTTAGCGCTGGTATGGTGCTGAGTAGTCGTAGTAGATTCCCTCTGTTTAAGATATCGAATCGGCCCTTTGATTGGTACTCAGGAGTGAAAATGATGATGCTAGTCGGGAACTTGTTCGGAACATGCGACAGAGCAGTTAACTGAATGTTAGGGCCTTGAGTTCTTAATTTATTATAGTCACACTGAGGCAATGTTTCAATGGAACTGTCTCCAGAGGGGAAGGTTATTGAAACGGGCACAGAAGGAGCTGCGGTGATGCTTGCTATAGTAGAAGAGAGCTTAGTTTGGGGGCTCGGAGGCCGTGGTTCCGTCAGTTCTTGGGGGCGGGACCATTCACATGGGGACATGATTGGATCATCCCGTGCAAGATCCATGGTCTGATTTACCTGTATCGCTCCAGGCTCAGATATTCGAAGTGGAATGAGGAGGCTCCCCTCTATTACTTTGTTAAGGACATACTTGTCCATCGTGTTCTGCTTCCCGATGTCCCCTCCAAGTGAGACACTGCCATCCTCCAACGTGGAGACTGCTGTGCTTACGGACGTATGTACTACATTGGTGGAAAGTCTGGGGCCTGTAGAAGGTTGGTCTCTTCCAAGGTTGCTTGCTCTGTTAGGACCCATGTCCTGCTGCTCATGTCATTTCCTTGGCTGAAAGAGTGGATAAACTTCTGGTATGCTTGTTAGTGTTTGTTTTTTGCGGCCTTTCCTTTTCAATTGTCGCCGCCCTTTTGCATTGAGGGGGGGGCTTGTTGACCTTTAAAGGAGGAGTGGAACACGTTGACGTGTGAGCCGGTTTTGGCGCCAGAGACCCAGCTGGTAACACCAATAAGACTTTTTCAGAGGTACTTGATGTAGTTGATCCTCCTGTTGGTGCTGCATGGACGGCTGTTTCGGCCGTATTAGTGCACCTGGGCCTTGTGGTTGTCTCTTTAGGCAGCCCTTCTATTAACCAGGATACAATTTCTTGAAGCGCTGCAAGTTTGTCAATTATAGGACCGCAACTGCATACCAGCTTTGCCTCCTGCTGAGCTCTGACGATTAGCGAGTTTAGTTGTCCAAGTTTGTCATCTATCCGCCCGACAAAGACAGCCAAGGTGTCGAGTAGGGTCAGCTGTAGGTCCATTTTGTCCGATTGGAGATGCAGAGTGTCAACGGTTCGTTGCATAGTATTAAGCAAGATGTCCCACGTATTTGATACTTCAGTCGCTTGGGATCTTGATGGTGGCCCGGTACCATTTGCCCCCTTTTTAGGAGTTGAAGACAGTGAAGAATTCGGTAAGAAGGTTGAATTTGAGTAGACACCCTCACGGATTGGGCCCCATTCAGTAGCCTGGATGCTGTTAATTGATTCTGCTATTGGCGAAGATGGATTAATGCCAGTAGTCGGGATGTATGCAGCAACTAGATCGGCCCATTCTTGTGAACTCAAGTAGGTAGTATTAACGGGGCCGTCGCTCCCAAGGTTTGGTAAATTTACCACATCCTCCTTACTTTGGCCTAGCTGATCTTTAGCAACTCCTTCAGGGGGCTGTAAGTGAGGAATTGTGCTGTCCTGATGGGCTAGATGGCTTTTGTCTGTAATCGGCAAGTTGGTTATATTGCCTGGATCTTCGCTGCTTGGGACTTCTTGCCATTGAAAACCCTCCCTGCCACTGCTGATTATAAAATTGGGCACAGAATGCTTTTGTGTCTGACTGATTCCGCATGGAGATGCACCTGTTAGTGCTGATGTAAAATTGAGAACCGTGACAGATGAAGATGGATGACGGATAGACCTGGCCCCACTGTCGCCTTCCTGGGGCACTGAAGGGGTGCAGGTGGCCGTGTAAGAGGGCTTGCCTTCAACTGAAGCCCCTGTTTCCCCTGCTGTCACTGAACTCGATGGAGGTTGGCCGACCAATATAGAAGAGTTGGTTGAAATGCAACTAACTTGGTCCAAGGATTGATTAATGTGTGGATCCACCGGGGATAGGGGAAGAAGTGAGTCCTGGAGGCCCAGGATTTTACTGCTGGTCGAGAAGATGGTAGAAAAGGGATCCTTCAAAAAGATGAATTTAGATGTGATCCTCGGTTGCCGAAGAATAGAACGAGGAATCGCAACTGGTGAGACTCGATCGCTAGACACTCTTGAGCTCTCCTTGGGAGATTTCTTCTTGGGCAATTTCTGTTTCATTAACTGTTTCAATGACGTTCAGTGCGATCTCCAACTTTGTTTTCAAATTGGTTTCAGCTTTAGGCTTCGGCTTGCGCTCGAGTTGGACCCTTTTCTTGCCTGACCTCATATTGAATTTGGTGGGTGAGTTGGGTGAGTCACTGCAGGGCTGTCGCAGCAGGGGACTCACAGATCTTGAGAGGCACCTTCCCGCCTTCTCTGGCTCCACTCCCGTCCACCAATCCTCCCCATCACTAATCACAGCTCCACTCCAGGATTCCACTGCAGCTGCTGTTGTGCGCCTCCAGCAGCATGCCCGACGTCCGCAGGCTGTCTTGTGTGCTTCTGGAGCTCCTGGGGCACAAATTCTGAATCTCACGCGAGATGCGTGAGGTTCGGCACCCTCTTCTTTCTCCGCGCACGTAAGATGCGTGGGGAATGGCACAGCGTCGCACACCGGCCGAACAGCGTGTGCGGGGAGGCGGCAGATTGCTCCGGGAGAGCAGCGGAGGCAGTGCAGGTGAGGTCTGGGTGGCGGGAGGTGGCAGGCAGGTCCACAGCAGGCCCCCAATTAGCTCCAGGCAGGGGTAGCAGGCCACACCATGAGGAGGCACTGGTAGCACGGTGAGGCGCGGCGGAGCCGGGCAAGGGAGTGGAGTGCTCCCGTGGCCACGGTAAGGCACGGGCGAGGGTTGGGCCCCCTCCGCTTGTCACCAGTGTTATGTGGGCAAGGCAGTGGGTGACTGCAGCCCGGCTACCGCTAGGGTGGATAGCGTGGGGGGCAGATCGCTCGGCAGCAGCAGCAGGACAAGTAACTCAGCCCAAGCGTAGATGCTAGCCGGAAGTGGACTAGTTCCCTCTAGGGGACCTCTGAATTGAACAGGAATTAATTCCCCAACTTGAACTGCGCAAACGTGCCCTATAGTGTTCTAAATTGGGGGATTAAGTTCCCTTGCATACTGGGGTTCCCTGGGGGCCAACTAGCCCCCCATGAGCCTCCATTATGCACATGAAGTGTTGAAAGCCAATGCGAATTGGATTCTATTGTTCAATCTAACATTATACAGTCACTTACTGTTTTTCAAGCTTTCCCTCCCTTTTGTGTACTTTAATCCTTCATTTATTAATCCAGCACTATAGGACCATTAGAATTTGCTTGTTCAGTCTATTTTCCCTCTTTTCTACCTTCTATTTTTTCTTGAGTTCTGGGATAAATGATCCATTGTATTGTGATTTACATATTTATGCTCAAACTATTGTATTACTGTACTATTTTCTATGTTCACTATAACATCAGCTCACGTATATACCACAATAGCACACAATATAGCGGTTAGTTGAATATTGTTATCTTATTTTAGGCAATGTATGAGGCAATGAGTTTTCTCTCTATATGTACTTTATATCTTATTGTAACTGATTTTATAAACATTGTTCACTCACTTGTAGATTCAATATTTTAGATGCTATTTTCCTGAAGAAGACACTTCCGTGTCGAAACGCGTCGAAGAGGACCGTCTTTTCTCTATATTGATCTGTATATTATGAATTGTGTAGACTATACACTATTGACTTTATGTATTGAGATATTTTCTGTTTTTTTTTACTATAAATATCAAGAATATTTTTTATCCGATTTTAATGAAATTCATTAAACTGAGTATTCTTACAATTTAAAGTGTATATCTGTTCTCTTTGTTTGCCTACATTGCCGCTCGCTTTATTTTGCCTGAGCTGGTTACTTGTCAAAAAATAAAAGCCAATGAGCATGCAGCTCCTGCTCGGAAAGTTTTAGAACTCAAACGGGGGGCAGGGTAGAAGCACCCTGACCCCCTAGGCCTGCTCAGGGGGTCCCACATGGAGCCCAAGGACCCCTAAAAAATTTGGGGGGGGGGGGGGGGGAGAGAAATATTGTTTTTGGCCTTGGGGTCAGGGTGCTTCTACTCTGCCCCCTTTTTGAGTTCTACACGTTTGTTTTTCTGCTTTCTTGTGCCTCAGTCTACCGAGGCACAAGATGGCTGCCATCAATTTCTGTTTTGGAGTGTTGACAGACAGTGGCAGCCAATCAGCATACAGCTCGTGCACGGAAAGGTGCGCGCTTATAGATATATATTTTTTTCTCTTGATTTTATGAGGAACTACTGGAGGGATTTACACCATTTAAGCAAAAGCGTGATCTGCGAATCAGACTACCATTTTGCCAAATTTGGTGTAATTCCGTTCAGCGGTTCAGGCTGTAGCCGTGTCGAACGGTCCTATGGAAATTAACATGGGGAAAACACGTTTTGGGACCCCCCTTTTTTCTCGGCCTCTGCTTGACGAACTTTCAGGGAAGAAGCGGAGCGGAACGGAAATTCGTGAAGATTCAACAAGCGGCGCCAAAGTTATTCCCAAAAGAATGTTGCGGATTTCCTATAGAAACTAGGTCCTAACTATATATACCTACTGGCGATATATATATATATATATATATATATATATATATATATATATATATATATATACACACACACACTAATTTAAAGTACAACAATACTTGAAATCCAGAGTTTAATTAATGCATCTATAATCTACATACACTGCCTTCCTTTATTCATCTATATACCTTCCAAGTATTCATGGATATTTATCTTTATTAGTACTGGACCTATTTATTTATCACTTTTCTTCTTATTCAGCATATCCAATATACTACCCTATTTTTCACCCTATACCTCTCAATATATCCTCTAGCTCAATTCTCATTCATCCCAAACCCCATACCATTACTAGGATTCCCAAAACAACCCTTTCGAGACTCTTCCATACTCCACCCCTCCTTGCATCATCTCGTACCTTTTTTACTATTCTGATCCCTCAAAACAAGCCTTCCTAAACCCTCCCTCTCCACCTGTTTTACTCGTCCCCCTCCACCTCAATCTTACTCAGCCCAAACCTCCTCCTCCTACTACTACTGCTATGGGCTCCAAAACAAACAAAAACATTCTAAATCCTACCCTTCTATCCCTCCACTATCCTATTCAATCCAAATTACAGACTAATATTAATTTCATATTTCACTATGCTAATTCACCACTAATCCTTTATGGGTTCCGGAGTAGCGCGCTACTCGCCGAAAAAAGCACTTCAACACCTCATCAGGGGTAGCAAGAGCTATATAAATGCAAACCTTTTTACCTCTTCCACCCTTCGCTATCCTTCTCAATCCAAATAACTTATCCACCACCTAAATTACTTTCATATTTCACTATACTAATTCACCACTAACACTGTATGGGTTTCAGAGTAGCGTTCTACTCGCCGAAAAAACACTTCAACACCCCATCAGGGAGTAGCAAGCGCTATATGAATGCAAACTTGTTTTCTCTTCTCTATCCCTCCACTATCCTGTTAAATCCAAATAACAGACTAACATATCCACCACTCAATTTACTTTCATATTTTCACTATACTAATTGACCACTAATCCTTTATGGGTTCTGGAGTAGCTTGCTACTCGCCAAAAAAGCTCTTTCTGACGCCTCGTCAGGGGTAGTAAGCATTATATAAATGCAATTACAATACAATAATAACATATTTGATCCTATTAACCCATCAGTTTCAATCTTTTGTGAACTTTGTCTTGCTGCATTTCTGCAGCATATTGAAGTCTCTTCTGTCCAGCAGTAGTTGATGTAAGCTTTTCTTTTGGATTAGTTTGGCATATGACACATTTTACTTTGTTGAAGGAGTCCTAAGATTTTGGAGGTAGCAACACTTTGTCAGAAGGCAAAGATCTTCAGCTACCACATGCTTAGCTTATGTTTATGACTTTAAGTCAACAGAAAACCAGAAACAAAAAAGAATTACGAATATGATGGATAAAACAGATGATTATAGAGCCGCCATTTTGGAAAATGGTGAAAGGTTTACTCTGAGGAGTTATTTTCAGTGCCTCCAAGACTGCTGAACACCCAAAACCTACGTTTTAACACCAAAATGAAGAATATAGGTATCATGGTTCCTGAAATATTACATCATCACTGCAGCGCGTTCATCATTTTAAAAAATGTTGTCCAGAATATTTCGGCCTGGGTTAGCAATGTATGATTTTACGAAGGTATATCTAGGGGCCAGGACTATTCAGGGAGACCCAGCATCTCTCAAGGACTCTTCCTTTACACATCTGACCAATCAGAGGTTTCAAGATAATTCTGCATCAGACATTCCACTGGAATGGCTACAAGATACAGATACCTTCTTCATGCCAGTAATACCCTCCCCACTCAAAGTTGACCATGGAATTGGCAAAACTTTACTTCATTGTCAGCATTAACTACTCTGGGTAACAGCTCTGGGATTATCTGCTTAGGCGAATCCAATGTAATCACCACAGCAGTCATGATAGCCGCTGTCCTCCACTCATAGCCTCTACTTTAGTACCACTGATGCTGGACTATTGCTTGTACTTCACTATGCTGGGAGTTAAGGCAGCCAGGGTCTCAACATCCAATTTTTATTATTACTACACTTGTTCCTTTGAGTTAAGCCTGATTGTCCTGTGCCACAGATAGCCAGGACTGAGCTAAGGTTTAGAGATTAAAGTAACCTAACTGGCCCTGTTACATAATAGTGATTTTATTCATTGGTGAGGTCTCACAACCACCACACATTTTATTTTATTTTAAGGGTTTTATGTAGCCCTGGACAGACCCGGAGGCATCGTAGTGCTTTACAACCTTATTGTATTGTAGCAATCTAGTCCAAAGTAAAACATCTACAGACTCTCACAGACTGTGATTTCGAGAGGGCCAGATGATGGTACAGTGACTGCTAAGCACAAGCCGGCAAGTGGCCCCTTCAGTGATACCAGTCTGATACTGGTACAGTGTTTGCAGAGTTGGCAGTCCACTACAAAATGTGACAGGTGACTAAATCATTGATAAGCAGGGCCCGGTGATTGATGGCTCCAGGTTTCATATCTTGTCCGATTAGAGCCATCCACGATAAGGAGGAATAGATTTCATTGCATAAAGATGTGACTTTCATTGGCTGTGTAATTAAGAAAGCAGGATAGTGGCAAGACGTTTAAGTCAGCCAGAGAATTTCTTGATGCTAAGAGCTTGCAGTAACAGCTGTGACAAAGTGGAGAGCCAAAATGACAGTGATGGAGTGTATGCATATATATAGCCGATTTGAACACTCCAAGATGGCTGCCAAAAGTGAATGAACTTATGTGCCTCTTTTATGTTTATTATTTTTAACGCCTTGGCTGCTAGGCGTTTCCCCCCCCCTGTGCTGGAAATTGCCATTTTGCTGGTGTCATGACGAGCTCAGCTCGTCATCAGCACAGCTCAACTGTGCATCATGACGAGCTGAGCTCGTCATGAGTATCGAAAGGGTTAACATGTGATGTGTTGAATGAAACTTTATTTAAATGACAAAAATGTCTCTGTTAGCCAGCACTGATGAAGGCGGCAACGCCGAAACGCGTTTGTTTGTTGACTGAAGTGTACGCGCTAAAAATAAACCAAGCGCAGAGACCGATAAATCTGGCTGGAGTGTCCTTATTTGCGGAACAGTTCGCGGATTGAACTGTGGGTTGGAGATTATATATATCTATCTATATATCTATATATATATATGTATGTATATATATATATATCTATCTATCTATATATATATATCTATATATCTATCTATATATATATCTATACTACTATTATACAGAGAGAGCCCAAACCTTTGAGGCGGGTAAGCACAAGAACTACAGCACCAATCGGAACACCCAATACAGCATTGCAAACTACAGTATGAGCAGATGGTCATAGGCTATACAGCAGCCCAACATATACATTAGAAGGGGAAAAGAACGTTTTGTGAAAAGTAGTCCGTTGTGGACGTGTGCGTTGTGGGATTCGGCAAAAGAGAAGCTTTCTGTGTGGGACTAGCGTTCCAATACGAGTGGGCGTGACCTTTAGCATTGTTGTGAGCGTTGGACGTTGATGCGATGTTGTGCGTCTAGGTGACGTTTGAGGATGGAGCGAACACACATGTTCGCATATTGCAGTGGCGTAGGCTGGAGCAGCCAAGCACGTTCGGGGATGGAGCGAACACCAGACAAACACATTTGCGGCTGGAGCGTGTTAAGGTACAGTGGCGTCGGACACAGCATGCCCGGACAACGTCGGATAGGCTGCTAGTTTATATATATTTCAACTCCGATCCCATGTCACCCACAGGAACCCAAATGAAGCTGCACTCACTTTCCGATTTTCAGCAGCTGTAGATTGATTTATTATTCCAATCAAAATCCAAATAAGGGTACAGGCGAACAACCTATGCGTTTCGGTACGCTTATACCTTGATCATGGTTGGTGTGTTCACAACAAACAGCATTACATGTTACTTTGCATTTAGTCCAACAGTGCATTATGGGACAGAGAGTCTCTATATTTACAATTTTAAAATTGGAAGGAGTATATTGTGGTTCACAAAGAGATTTTGTTCTTTACATGTTATATATTTATTAGTTCCTTGTCTTTTATTTGTGCTGACTGTTTGTATAAGGTTCAATTAAGCATCTTCCAAGGATTTTGGTCGGTTTAATGACTTTTTTGTGTGTAGTTTTATAACTTTATTGTTCAAAACACATTGCTTCTAGAATTAATTTCATTCTTTTCCTTTTGGGTCTTCCCGTTCCACGGTATTCATTATGGTTCGTACCTTGGTTTCCTTGAATCTTCTTGTGAATAATATAACTTGATTCCATTCAGTTGTCCATTAATTATTTTATTCTCTTTTATACCACTTCTCATTGTGAACCAACTCCTATTTCTTTTTCCATTTCTCTTTCCTTTTTTAAGAACACATCACGGTCTCCAGGGTGCTTCAAAGGTGTATGTATAATTCCTCAGATAAATTCAATCCATACGGGGACATGGTTCTGAAATTGAGGATATGTCTGGACTCTTTCTGCAGTAAAGTTCGTTCCCTGTTAATCCCAGGCTCACTCTGGGGGACAGTTTCTATTCCACTGAATTTTAAACATTTCCAATCACCCTTGTAGTGAATTTCTACATGTTTTGCAATGGCATTATTTTTGTCCTTATTTACCGTCGCTCTCACGTGTTCAAGGACTCTTCTTGAGCTCACAAATTGTGCTCCCCACATATTTGAGTTTACATGGGCATTCTATTATGTACACAGTGTACTGACTTTTACAAGTGATAAATTGCTGTATCCGCCATACCTTACCATCTTCCATAGTTAGTTCCCTTATAGGATTGGCGATTTGGCACACTTTACAACTATGGCATTTTGTGAAGCCTTTTGTTTTTAGCCATGTGCCATAATATATATATATATATATAGCTGCTGAGTGTGTCATGGGGATTATTCCATTTCTTATTTGGTGACTTATGTGAAAGTCTGTGTAGCATTATGTGCGTTTGACTATTTAGAGCAAAAGTGCCTTTTTGTTTTCTTTTTCCTCCTTCTCCACTTCCGCCATTAAGCTAGTGGATGCTGTAAGTTAGTTGATTGTGGAATGTGGAGTTTTTTGGGTATATGTGGAATGTGGTGGTTTTTGGGTATATGTACTTTTAGTTGGTTAATGTGAAGTGGTATTAAGTGGTCAGCTTTTTTTGCTTTTACCCTCCTGTCACAATGTTGTATGTGTGTGTTTTATATATTTCGAGTGCTAATAAAAGAGTTTACCCATAACACTTTGAAGCTTTGGTCTTACACTGAATAATTCCAGCCAAGGTGTAGAATGAAAACACTTAGAATAATTCTATTTAGTCTTTACACATACCACACAAACGATTATGGGCTATTGAAGAGCATGTAGGAGATGTTATCATGTTGCACCCGTACAGTGTACAGAAAAGCCAGGGGGCACATGTCACTTCAATATGATTCTTAGTAGAGAATGAATCAATTCAATTAGAAATAATAGATCGCCCTAAAAAAACTACTCTTTTTGTGTAATTGTGCAAAGGGTGTTATAAGCTGTCCTTTCATCCCGTGGCCCCTGTACTCAGAGCGGTCCAGCACAAAACAAGTTACTTACCTGTTCACTGTGGTTCTCCAGTATTGGTATCTTTCATAGATTCAATGAAGAATCATCTGGCACCTTGATTCTGCAATGGGAGGGGAAAAGGGAGCCCTGAAATGGAACTCCCAAAATACATACTGCCACATGGGCTCAACAGTTTAAAACAAAAAACAGTTTAATTTATTTTAATAGAAAACAAACATTTCACAGTTTACATTTGCTGTACAGATATACAAAAAAGTTGTAAAGAAGATAGGAATGCTATAAGTTTGCAGCAGCTTAAAAATGCAACATTCTGTTTGTAGTGTCAAAAAATGTTTGTTCCCATCTATAGTGCACATTCTACACTCCCATTGGGTTTTGCATCCTTGTTGGTCATAAGGAATGGGAAATATATTTAAAATTAGACCACAATGAATGCTAATGGATCACTGACTGCTGGAAGGGGAGCACTTGAACATGAAAGTACAGAAACCCACCCCAGCACAGCAGGAATCTCTGAAGATGGTGCCACATGGTCATGGACCAAGACGGAATCTTAGAGATTAGGGAGAGAGTGCTTGGAATGATAAATTCATTAAAAAAAAATTCTCGTGCAAGGAAATACAACAAATAATTGAATAAAAAATTCCCATTTAGGAATATAAAAAGCACATAAGCTTCCTATACATCTTATTGTGCTACGTGCAATGAGTGCTGTGGTAGAAGTAATGATAGGCAGTTTACAGTGGAATCATTCAATGACAGTTGTGGAAAGTAAATGAGAGATATTAGTGATGTTCTACCATTTTAGCTGTGTCCTGTCTAACGTGTTATAAATAAATAGGCACAGTGAGAGTAGTCTTTGTTGATTTTCGCAGTATGGCGATTAGTTACCCAACACTAAGAGCGATGTCTCTTCCACTTCAAGATGTTGCCTCAAGCGGAGAATGGGTCAATAAGTGCAGTAAGCAAATGCCACTCAATGAGAACGCTTCTTGTGCTGTATTTGTGATATACTGAAGCACTCACTTTGTAAGCCTTCCTTTTCAAACTGCAAGATAAATAGTCTACAGGAGATAACAAGCATATGATAGTGTCTAATACTTGTGCAGCTCTCAAGCCAGGCAGCCTTTAAGTGCTCTGTCAAGGACTGCAGCGTGACAGGCACGGCTGCGTTGGTGCACTAGCCGCTGTAGTTCTATGGTTTACAATAACTACAAAAGGATGTATCTGTGCTGTACATAATTTAGACAGAAGCTTTCTTTGTTGCAGTGGTAGCAGCACCAAGGTTCTGATCAGTAATTAATTGTTGGCAACTATGGCGTGGCTATGATTTTAAACACCATCTATTTGATTAAGTTATCAAGGGAAAACAATGGTGGGGTATGGTTCAGTAAATTGTCATTGTGTGAAACCTAAAAGGAGAGTTGGAGTAAACTAAACCAAGGACACCCTAGCTAACTCTTGTGCTTCATGATTCAGTTGCAAAGCATTTTAGTTTACAGCGAGGAGATTCAGCTGTGTCCATTCTTTACATTGCACCAGTCATGGGGGGAGAGATCTCACTAAAATATGCATGGAAGGGCATGTATTAGTGATGAGAGATACTCTCTCAGAGCTTCAATAATGTACCATTCCAATGACCACACCTTTCAGCGTCCTGTCACCTCTTCATCATTTACAGTTAGGGCAGAAGGGGTGGCGTGTGATCAGTGTCCAATCATCATTTTGATACAAAGTATTTGCTCCGGGGATATGCAGAAGGACCTAGTTAAATTAAGACTTTCATCATAGCTGCGAATAAAGGCTACTGTTTGCTGGAAGCCCATACATTTGTAAAAAAAGATTACTAGCAAAAGGTACCTGTTTTGCCTGCTGCACAAAAGAATCTCACTGAAGCTAAAGTCAAATGTAGCTAGAACAGGTGAAAAATGTAGCTATAACAGGTGAAACAAATAGCATTCTGTTCCTGGGGGAAATATAATAATTAGGAGAAGAGTAAACGAAAATCTCAGGCCACTGACAACAGGAATATGATGGAAGAAAGTGAAAATGTGTCAAAGCAAGACTTCATATAAAGCAATCTCATCACAAACAACTGGCCAAAAAGGGTTGAGGATGCTTAAAGATCAAATACCCGAAATTTAAGCAACAAAACAGAAATTTAAATTCTCATATTAATGAACATTCTGAGCAACATAACATTAGCTTCCTCAAACTGCCATGGGGGACGAGGTTTTCTACTAGACATTTCAGTCAATACTTTACATCAGGATAGCCACAAAAACATTATTTCGATCAACAGTTCTTGAGCATGGCTATCCAGCATAGATTCATATTCTTCTTCCTCCTTATAAAGGAGCGGAGGAAGGAGGGCAGACTTCCAAACATGTTGCTAACATTTTTAGCCTTCACACCACTCACGGTAGAGAGAGCATTTAGGCATCCAGGTCACTGGGATGTTCAAAACATGACACCTCCTAGTAAATGCCTTCTTGGCTTTCGAAGGGTGTAGGATAAAGAAATACGATGCCTTAGTTAAAAAAGGGAGTTGGGACAGGTCAATTTAAACACTGAAAATATTCTTAAGTGTGGAATTTAGAGTTACTTGCCTAGTATAAAATACAACAAAGTAACCATCCATTAAATGAGGCGTAAGCGGTTTCTAAAGTCAGAATGATAAATCCAATTGCTGTCCCTCGTCAGTATCCAAGCTGGAATGTTCACAAAAGACATAAAAGTGGCCGGTTTGTTATTCTAAAGCACCATGTTTCCTGTCATGCATTTTACAAAAAAGAACACTGAAGGTACTATAGAGCTAAACTTTGTTCTGAGGTACACCCCTTTGACGAATATTGAAAGTGTTCTTGCGTTTAGTTTCTTGATATGTTTAAGAGAGAAACATAACATTATTTTATGGGTCTGAAAGAAAGGAATAGGAGTGGTGTCTACTAAAATGGCAGAAAAACTAGTAATAAGAAGATGATACATTGCACTAGTAAAACTGGATGAGTACTAATTCAGATCATATTCCTATTAAAACAGTAAACTTAAAGGACAAAGTATCAATTCCAGGATTTCTTCTAATAAAACTACTTGCAACTATGAAGGCAACTTTAAAAGTCAAATCATTTATATTACAATTGTACAGATACCCAAAGGGAGCTGTCTTCATGAGCTCCACGAGAACAGTAAGTTATCAAGTTGGACTTCAACAAGACATTTTCTCATCAAAAGTCTGACAGAGATCACAAACTAATGCTATTAAAAAAATAATTTGGCCTCTCATAAAGGATTCAAATGCCTGGAAGAACAGAAGACTTCAGACGTAAATTTTCCAGATACAAATGAAAGGGCAAAGTGAATAATTGTTAACATTTTAAAGAGTAAAACATCATGGTACAATCCATTAATCCCCTCCCACTTTAATCAGAACTGCCACACAATTGTGACGGAGATTAACACGACCCTCTGTCAAGACCTCAGAAATTAGGCACGGCAAAACTACCAAACAGGACTGTGTCAGGTAGCCTATCTAGTGTACAGAAAAACTTTATGTAAGGAGAAGAAGGAGGACCATATCTTAGGAGCTTCGAGCTTCTGAATGACATTAACGATGAGATAATGTACATGTAAATCATATTAGGAAGCAAAGAAAAGTTCTAGTAGTCCCCTTCGGAGAAGTTCTCTCAGACACAGTCTCAATACCGGGATAATAATTATGGAATTTTCCTCTTTATTCAAATGCAATAGCATCGAACTGAGGCTTTTATTTATTTATTATTTTAGGAACTATTTAACTTGAATTACTTTCCTAATAACCTTTAGAACCTTAAGAGCCAAGGTTTGTTATATATAGGGAGTCGTAGTGTGTATAGTGAATTTATTGTTCAATAATAACACATGATTTTGTGAAACGCTCTCGAGTAGCTGAAGAAAACATTACTGTGACCTAATTTGAGGCATCCACTGTGTTTCAGAGAGTTCTTAAAGGCCCAGTAGGAAATCTGTATGCCATCCTTATTTTAGTGTTGAACGTAGGATAGCACTTGGCAATGTTACTGCATGGCTCTCGCAAAATACTATGTTGTTGCAACCATAACTGTTGCTCTCAGAAAGATTCCAACACAAAGACTACAGTAAGTAACTAACTATTATAAGACGATGATTCTTGGGACTTCTCCTGCATCACTGAAGAGCAGAGCAGTTGTGCTAAAGCATCCACAGCATTTGTCTTCATGCTTGGCTAATACACAACCAGAAATTTCTTCCAAACTTAATACCTGGAATGCCAATGTTACTTCACAAGGGCTTGAGCTTACATTTTTTTCTTTAATTACTGATAGTACACAGGTTTGCACAAACATATTAACCGCTGTAGAGTTTTCGCTCTTCATTTTTTGTCAGCCACAAAAGTGAAAACTCTTGTCTGTGCCTTTCTATGAAAGCAATCTGCACATCTGAAACATCTAGCAAAGACATCCGCAAACTAATGAAATCAAATATTAGGCTTGGGAATAGTAGAATGCTTTGAGTACCTCCACAGTGTGTTTTTAAAGAATAACCACCACTGCCACAGGCTATGGTGGTGGCAAATAAGAGTTTTGCATGACCAGCCAGAAACGTAACTCTTAAGCTGCATTTCTTTGGCAGGGATTCCTTCATTTCTTCAAAGCTCCGGGTATGAAACTCGAGAAGGCAAAGGCTTAATTTGTTTATGTTTATTGACAAAAAAAAGTCCTCTTCATGTACGAAGAGTCCTATATTATTCCCCGTTTGTAGAGGAGAGAAAAGGGAAAGTGTCTATACATCTGACTATTTAAGGTTCATCACTATGTGCTCCTCCAGACAGTATGAAAATGTTGGGGTGTTACGTCAAAAGGAGTTGACATTGTAAATCCTCAGAGAATCATGTGCTGCTTGCCTCAAGAGTATATGTTGAGCACTCACATGCATTAGGGATAGGTGCTGAACAGGTTCTGGATCTTGAGGAAGGCCACAGATCAGCTAAATAGCCACTTTGCACCTATGATAATCTGGAGGGAGGGGCAGGAAGTTTCAATCACTCACCCTCTTCTGGTAGGGATAGAAGCTAATAAAGAATTGCATTATTTTTCATAAAAGAGCCCAGATGTGGAATAAAAAAATTGCCACATGAAAAATCAACATCTTCCTGTGGTAAGATTTAAATAGGAGGGTTCTTTCCTCTGAACAAGGAAGTAGAAAGTCACTGCTTGTTTGAGTTGTGATCACATTGCTAAGAAATGTAAGCAATTACTCCCAACATATTTGGCACTTATAAGGATCATGGCCTTGAATAACTGCTAATTTTCCTGAAACAACCAAGGGTGTTTTTTGAGAAGCAAACTATATTTGGAAAAACATAATAGGAGATACTAAAATAGAAAGGACCAGCATAAATGCAGAGGTATCCGGTCACACTGTAACAAAAATAAATGGTAAAAGTGTGTGTATCGAACAAAAACAGGTCACAAAATACCGACAGATGTCACAGTAAACTAGAATGACATCCTGTGAATAGACTATCTGGGGTCAGAATGAGCAAGGAGTTGGAACTCTCCACTCATAAGCCACAAACGTTTGAGAGACATAGAAAGGCAGTGTTCGGAACACAGCAGAAGGCCTCAGATTTACAGACAGCAACAGGGAAGAATTAAAAACTCAATTTATAAAAGATTCAGTGCTTTGGAACAGTGCAGTAGTGGGAGGACTTCACTATTCAGTGGCCGCAAGAAGCCCCTTTGAGAGCATTTAATCAATAATCCATCTGGTTCACGAAGCCTGCAACTGATTGCTATCTTCTGTGGCCTCTATTCAAGGCCCCATCATTACTCGAACCCTCCAGTCTATTGAAACACCTAAAAGCCATTCAAATACTAGTGCATGCTAGACAGAAAGGCTCTCGACCTAGGTGACTACACACCATAAACCAAAGAATGCTCTCAAATAGCATTCTAAGGAAGTGATCTGGGATGCCAGAAAAGAAAACAATCCAGGATGCCATTGGGCAGTATGGGACCATTTGAAGGTTTTAAGTAATAAGGGCCTTAGCAAAATAGATTACTATTAGGAACATTTTAACAAAATGCACAGAATCTCTTGCTGACAGGAACTTTTCAAAGCATAGGCATCAAAAGAAGACAGTTTGCTACAAAACTGCACATCGGTATCCGTTGAAGAAAAATCAGCTTTTCATGTCTCCTGTATCCTAGACAAAAGTGATTCTTCAGATAGATTACTATCACTTTGAACATGTAGGCGATAAAGAAATAATGGTTATACAAAGGCAAATCATTTATGTCATGGCTTATGTTCAATGCAGCTTATTGCAGCAGGACTGCAGATGTAGAATACTGTACGACTGGGTCATTAAATCCATGCACCAGACTATCTGTCTACTGCACGTAACACGCAGAAGATTCCAACTACTCCCAACGTTCATAAATGTATCCTCGTTTTGCTTGGATTGCAGACTGTGCTCCGACTAAACCAGTCAATGCTTCCCTAATCTTTACTTTTATGGAACAAGAATGGCAACTGAGAAATAACTAATATATTCCTTTAAAGTATTTCCATTCATTTTCAAAGTTAGCAGTGCAGAATCAACATATGGCCCACGTTTGTGTGGTCACACTGATCAGTGGAGTGTCATGGTGGTTAACTAGAAAGGAGACCTTAGGACTTATTACTATAACCAAGCTTTGCATGAATGCATAATTTGGTACTACCACACAACCGATAGATCTGTAATGCCATTGGATTTCATAGATCATATCAACGGTGATGGTAGGCAGCTCATGGCAAAATCTGTTCCAAATTTTGCTGAAATTACTGCTTTTTGGTACACTTGGCCTGCACTGGCTACCATTAATCTGTGTTCAGACCAAGACACAGGAACTTTGAGCGTAAAGGCACTGCAATAAGCTTAGTTTTTTTTAGACTACTTCAAATCTCTTTAAAGGGTTGTCCAATTCAAAAGACATCAAGTGAGATGTACTGTCACGCATGCTGTAAATTGCCTCTTCCATGTTGTTTGCTAAATGGAAATTAGACAGGGTTAGTGAACACTAGATCAGGTACAGTTACAAAAGCTGTACACATGAAGCTTTTCTCCTTTCTTCACAATGCGAACAGGTCCTGTCTGAGCAATGTGGTAGCCTCAAAAGATGGGAATGGAGTACATTGCTTTGCCGGAAAGAGGCTGGCCACTCCCAGATTGTTACGGTTATCCTAGTTTTGAGGATTTAATGGAGTAATGGCAGAAAATCAACAGCATGTTAGACTGCAGTAGGCCTGCCAGCTGTGATCTGCCAACCATATTCTTCACCAGAGAGGACCGAATGACTAGAATCTGATGCAGAGCAACACACAAGACAACCAGATGTGTGTATAAGCGGATGGTGGCTAGGGGCCTCAGCATGCAAGAGCACCGCACAACCAACAGTTCCTGCAGACAAGCAAAGTGTACTAACACCATCTTTCCTACCGAGGTGAAAGCAAAAGGGGACAAGCAGCATTTTAGTGAACAGGACAATCAAATTATTGTGCTTTCCAAAGCAAAAAACAACTAGTGTTGCTGCATTAGCATAAAGCAAGATATTGGTTTTCCCTCTTAGATCAGCAAACATTGTGATTGGTCTATTATATAGCAGGATGTCCTGCATAGAAAAACTAGAAACACGTGGAGGGAAGCGCACAGCACTGCAAGGTACCTCTACAGGCCAATGCTTAGGCCAACTAAGATTTCTTGTAAAGCTTACATAACACCTTTTCCATTGCAGGAAACTGCAATACGGGAATTCTAAGCACAGCATCAGACAAGAACGTGAATGGTTTCAGCTTGTTACCATGACTGCTTTCTCTTTGTTTGCCAAAAACATATGGATTTGTTCTAAACCTCTAGATAAACCAGGAATGTGCACATATTCGGAATGGATCATTAGCAACTGTATCTAGAGTGAGTCCTACTTGTGTTGAAACCGAATGTGCTGCCTGGTGCAGAAGGAGCACAGCTTTCTCTATGATAAGCTCCACCACAGCAGTATCCCTGAGTGACAACACCCCACTCAACACTCTAATATACAGGGGTGCATAAAAGAGTTCCTGAAATTACAAGATAAAAATAAAATCATGACTGTTAACGTATTTTACAGAAGGGAAGAAATCCGATTAGGTGTATACTCCTCTAATAGCCTTCAACACCATGCTATCAGTGTGGGTGTTTTTCTGATGGTGGCAGGCCAGCTGGGAGAGGTTCTTGCATTCACTGCTTTCATGTCTCATCCCAACAGTGGTCTGGATGATATAAAGACTAAAAAAGCCTCTGCTGAAGTAGATTGGGAACAGATCTCCATTGTGGTCAGTCCTCCGATTCCACCTACTGAAGTGAATGCAAAATCTCTTTTCTCAATTCTTCCTGTATCTTTGTATACTGGATATTCCAGAGGCTAGCAGATATAGCGTACTCTCCCAAGAAGCTGACCAGTTCTATGACCCAGACAAACCAGGCCTAGTTCACAAACCATAGCTTTTCTATAAGTGAAGTGCTGGGAGAAATACTGGTGGAAGCCCCTGAAGAGGAAAGGATGACAAGCCGGCAAGGAAGGACCTGGTAGGACTGACTCATTGGCTAAGAGATCTTGCAGTTATTCCTTGAGCAGTTCTGTGGTGGGCTCTGTGGGGGGCGAATCGACTTTGAGCGTTTTAGACTGTTGCCCTTGCTGCTGCTGCCACCACCGCCACTGCCCGCACCGCTGTTAGCAACAGAATAGGAACGTCCATGCATCATCACTGCATTCATCCCATTGGCCATGGAGAAGGATTTCAGGTGACTCTTTATGGCAACAGGCAGCGGGAGCTTGTCAATGAGATGAACTGGTGTACATGAGACAATGGCTCGACAGCAAAGATCCTGCAGGCTGAACACTGAAGGCAAAAAAAGAAAAATAAATATCAAGATAATTACCTTATATAACAAAGTACACAAGATGGAGTGGTGCATCATGAGGCAGCTCAAAATGGAACTTCACATGCATTCAATGTAACACATCTTCATCCATGGCATACTGCACATCCAGTGTAGCATCTATTGCACAGAAACCAATAACAGTGACTAAAAGCCGTAGCCCCTTATAAAACACATTCCTCTGTACTCAGAGACAATATATGTGTCTTGATGTTCCCAGAAGACGACTTACACACCCCTTGTACACACTGACAGCATTGGAGGCATGTTTTTAACCTAAATTCAGCTTTAGATTTGAACATCATAACAGTGGAGATCCTGGATGTCTTTATTTTTAACAAACGTTTCTTAAAATATATATATTTTTTAATTGGTAAGGTAATGGGAAACCCAACCACAGCAAAGATAGCCAGCCGCAAGGCTGGATTTCAAGCAAGACTTTGGCTGCCTACTGTCAGAGTTTCCCCCTTCTTGAGTTCACAAACAAAACATAATGAACTATGGATTTGGTAAAGGACTGCCTTGCCAAATATGGCATCGTTTTAATGTCTAGCATCCTCACTGCTGTTTTCTAAAGTATGCAGTAACACCACTTTAGCACCCTTAGAGGTCTTCAACTGATGTACGTTTCAGATGTAAGCAGTCTATTTTTTTAAATACATTTTTTATTTTTTAAATACAGAGGGTACATAAACAAGAAATAAGTAAACAGAGTAGAATAACAATCAACTGCATACGTATAGCAGATAATCATATCAAGCAAATGAGCAAAACAACGAAGAGAAAAAATTAACTATATATGGCAGGGGAATCACACAATTCACACGAAAAATTCCCATATGCGGCTACATTTTTGCAATGAACGTATAGCTCCAGTTTTGGCCAGTGCCCGTTCCCACTCATATATGTCTTTCATGAGAGCTAACCATTAAGGGTTAGGAGAGATCCATACTCTCACAATACAAAGACGGGCAGCAACTAGTGCAATAGATAAAAAGCTTCTCATGGCACGATTATCACTCTGCTTAAACGCTAACATGATGTCTTTATTAATGAGTGAAAGATTAGAGCCCGAACATTGAGCAATATATTGTGTAACTTTCTCCCAAAAATCAAGTAACATAGGACGTGTGCAGAACATATGGAGAATGTTAGCTGCCATAAGATTCTGCCCTTGCTCCCAGTGGCCACTCGAAGGCTTCTCATCCAGGGACTTATCATCTCGCGGCTGGATTTCAGCAATGCGCTATTCCTGGGCGCACCCGAATCGACCCTGAACAGACTGCAGCAAGTGCAGAACGCTGCGGCCAGGCTTTTGACGGGTCTCCCTAGGCGGCAATCTGCCCGCCCGGCGTTGAGGGCACTGCACTGGCTCCCTGTGAGGGACCGGGTGAAATTCAAGTCACTCTGCATCGCCCACAAAGTCCTGCAAATGGGTGGGTCCACCTATTCTTGAGGAGATGGTCCAGCCCTATAAGGCCTCTCGTTCCCTCCGCTCTGACCACCAACATCTCCTTCAGGTTGGCAGGGTGAAAAAGGCAAGAACTGGTGGCAGAAGGTTTTCAATAAATGTGGCCTCCTTGTGGAACTCACTGCCCCTACAACTGCGTTCCGAAGCCAGTCTCTTCAGGTTTCGTAAACTTTTAAAAACTTTTTTGTTCTCTGTTTAATCCTTGCATTCTTGTAGCAGTGTTATGTTCTGATAAGCGCGGGGATGCCTATTGGTAACCAGGCGCTATACAAAACTCGGAATAATAATAATAATAATAATAATAATAAGACCGCAGTTGGGGCAACATGATCTATCTACGACATCTCCCACAGAGCCCTGTGCCTTTTGTTACCATTTACTAATCCTTTCAGGAGTATAGTAAAGCACACAGATGGTTCGAAATTGTTGCAGCTTTAGATGTATAGAGTGGATGGAATTATCTAAAGTGTCCAAAGCAGAAACAATCTCAGAAGTATCCGTAATAATACCTAATATCGGACTCTATTTGGAAGCCAGACGACCGGTATCATCACACCTGAAACAGCAAAGTTGCAAATATATTGAACAAATTCTGGCTTTAAGCGAAAGATTTAAAAAGTATGTCAGTAGTACATGAGAATGTGGGAGTTGCGTTCGTTGTGGTTTTAAAAAATAATCTCTAATTTGTAAATATTTAAAAAAAGGATTATTGTGGAAGACCAAAATTAGATTGTAAAGATGCGAAAGTTCAAAAACCGTTGATATCAATCAATTCAATTCAAAATCTTTATTCGAATTTTTGCAAATTCATAAAAGCAATGCAGACAATCCCAAATCAAATAACATTTTTACAGCAATATTAAAAACAGTTTATAAATATAGGTCTCAGATTTACTAAGGGTTCTCCATTGTTTTACGAACATGGGTAATAACTCTTAGAAAAGTGCTAGTGCGGAATATCAACTCTTCATTATTCAAAGTCAACAACATCAAGTTTGATTCCTCCAAAGAAAGTGGTCTGTGCTTTTTAAAATACGGTACTAAAAACCATTTAAAATATTTTTGATAAAATTTACAAAAGAAAAAGAAATGTAAATCCGTTTGCGCGCTCACGTCATCACATGGGCACAAATTATTTCCAGATTTTAAAAAGGTATAGCCTAGTGGAAAACACAACAAAAATCTACACAGTCCCTGCCCTGAGGCGGAAAAGCAAAGATCTTTCCCACTTTGTCATTGGAAGCGTAAGATACAAAGGGATTGATTGTACATACAGATCTTGGTTCACATAAGCCTGGATTGTAGGTTTAGTTAATTCTCTTGCTGATCTTTCTTCTCTATAAAGTGCGTACAGTGCAGTTTTTAAGACGTTTTTATCTTTTTCGGGTTGATTTTACTTGGGTCAAGGAAAAGGTGTACTTTGCCTACACTACTCAATTTTTTAAACACTCCGGAGAGCCAAGGAATTAACATCCCTTTATCACAAAGGAGGCAGTCTCTTATGATGTCCTGAGTTAGGCCAGCCATGTTATTCTTCCAAATAGCAAGCCAGAACATTGCCGGTCTGGAGGCAATAAAATCTGATATCTAATGCAAATTTAGTTCGCAGTGGCAAATGTATTCAGAGGAGGAAAAGGGTGCTTCGAGGATTTTTCTGCAGAAGCGGTTTTCCTCTGTCTGGATGCTCGGTGTTTTCCCCAGACCCCAAATTTCTGCCCCATAAGTAGCTACTGGCACACATTGTGATTTAAATTTTTTTAAATGGCTTTTGTAGCATCTACTTTCCTAGGCCGTGGGAGACTAAGAACAGAGTTAATGGATTTTGAGAACTTGCTCGTGGCGTGGGCTAAATGTCCACTCCACGAGCCGCTCGCAGCAAAAACCATTCCTATATAGGGAAAGGTGTTGGTAGAGTAAAGTTTATCAACACCCACTGAGATACCACTCAATTGTCTCTTACCCGGGCCACAGGACATAATAAAAGATTTTTTAAAATTTACTTTAAGATCGAGTTTTTCCACATATTGCACAAAGTCTCTTACCAAGCTGCGCAGGGCATTTGGGGTTAGACCCATAAGAACCGCATCATCTGCGTAGAGCAGAGTCGGTAGCAGTCTCCCCCTTATTTTCGGGACATATGTGGATATCGTTTTTAAGGATTTGTTTAGTCCATTTATGTAGATAATGAATAACAGGGGTGCTACAACACACCCCTGCCTAACTCCTCTTTCTACTTTTATGGGTTCTGACACTTCCCCCCCATCCCGATCCTTACTTGTGCCCTTGTGTCAGTGTGCAAATACGCAAGAAAGTAAACAAATGATTCATCCAGACCATAGTCTAAAAGAATCGCCCACAATTTAGACCTATTTACTAGGTCAAATGCGGACGATAAATCCATAAAGGATAGGTAGATTGGTGCAGACCGAGCAATAGTATGTTTACCAATTACTAAATTTAGGCACTGCTCGGTTGTTCCAACCCCACTCCTAAACCCCATTTGGCAGGAGTCTAAAATCCCTGTATCGTCTTCCCACTCATTAATTCTATAGTATAATACTCTTCCCAAGATTTTAAGAGTATTATCTAGGAGCGAGATGGGTCTATAGTTCATTGGATCTGTTCTCTCTCCTTTTTTATATATAGGCACTATTATGCTAGTAGACCATGTGTCGGGTATAGGCACTAAAGGTAGGCTGTTAAATACATTAGTCAAGATGGGTGCCCAAAGTTCTGGTTTCCATTTAATGATGTTGATTGGGAGGCCATCTGGCCCTGGGGCTTTATTGCAGAGGCTTTGTTTAATACAGGCGATGACCTCTCCCAGGCTAATCTCTAAGGGACGCAAATCACCTAATACAAAGTTATTATTAACGTTTGGTGGTGTTGCATATACATTAGAGAAATGGTTTTCCCATTGGTTGCTGGACATGGTACAGCTTAATGCTGACGTTTGTGTACCCATATTGCGCAGGTTTTTTACAGCGGCCCACAATATTGTGCCCTTTTTCCCAGAGGCTGAGTCTGATAGTTCCTCCCAGCGTTCTGACAAAATGGTTGCCTTGAGTTTCCCTATTTCAGCTTTGTACCTCCTTCTTGCCTCCCTGACCGTAGTTTGACATCTAGGCTTAGCATTCAGTGCATTACGTAAAGCCCTATTTGCGGCTGAGCAGTTGTTTTCGAACCAATTGGGGTCCGTATTGCTTTTACGATTAGGGACAGTTAAAATTGTTTTTATAACTAAGCACAGATTAGTAAAATCTGAGATCACCCTTTGGTGATTCCCATCGGCTGTATTGCACAAATCTATTAAATGTTGATGGTTGGTAGTGAGTTGGTTAGTTATACTACCACTATCCACCTTCCTCCATTTCAATCTTAAATTATTTGTGGCGGGGGTTATATCTCTTGCCCCCATAGTAGTTTTAAATACTGGCGGGGGTCCTAATCTAATACTCGCGACCAATGCGTTGTGGTCTCCGAATGCAGTCTCAATGACCTTGGCCATCGTAAGGCTGTCAATGAGTTCGGGTGACATGAAAATGTAATCAATAGTTGAAGAATGATCTCTACCTCGAAATGTGGGGACATAATCGATGTTAGGAGTTGGGCTTTAATCCATGATGTTAGTTAACATATGATCACGGATAAGCAAGTCCAATTCTTGCCCCCTTTTGTCTGTGTGGCTCACTGGTTAGAGGCGGCAGACCCGAGAGCAGAGGACGGCCCGGGACCAGGGTTCGATTCCCGGCGCGGCTGGTTTCTGGACCAGGGTCAGCGGACTCGATAATTCTCTCGCCTCGGTGCCCACTCTGATCAGCGATCACACTCGGCAACTCTGGGCATTAGCTTGTCTCATCTTCACCAACGGCCCCACCAGACCGCCGGGGATGCCTGGTCTCACCCTGGAGATACCCATTACGGGACCATCTCTCAGGGAAGCCAGGAAGGGTTTCGCAGCGGTCGAAGCGCCTTGGGACCCTCCGGGTAAGTAGTGCGCTATATAAATGCCTATACATTTACATTTACATTTACTTGGTCGTTATAGATATTTGCCCCTGGTCGATCTAAATTAGAAATTTTTGCATTAAAATCCCCAGCTAGAATAATCCCTTTACTTGTATTGTTTTCTAGGGGTTCAGTTATGTTACTCAGAATTTTGGATAATTCAATGAAGTTAATATTTGGGATTGAATGAAAATCATTATTATAAAAATTAATAATATAAAAGGGGAGCTTTCTTTTATATTCAATAATCTGAATATTAGAGCTTTTGGTTGGTATTACCTTAATATTCCCGCCTGCAGTGACCCTGATGCCAATTGACAATCCGCCCATCGGTCTACCAAAGTAAGGTTTGGCCGCAATTACACAGTTACAGTGGAAGTCCTCAATGTGCAGGTTAGTGGTGGCCCATGTTTCCTGGAACATAATTATGTCTATATTGGAAATGGTCTCCAGGCCAGCCACATTCCAACTAAGGATCGATAGATCAGAATTAGGCTTAGTTGGTATGTGAAGTGTGTTGGTACTGACATCTATTGTGGTTTCAGTGAATGCAATCCTTTCTGGCTGGGTTTTCCTTGTGGATAACAAGCTATCTATGCCCTGGCTACTACTTATTGTTGGTGTTGTTATTTTCTGTTTTTCATTATTTATCCTCCTGGGTGAGGAGTTGGGAATCTGATTATCATTGGGTTGCTGATTGTTGCTACTATTGTACTTGCTGTGACCACCCTGTTCTTTATGTGGGTTGATGGTTGGTATCAGTCAGTCGACCATCTCTAAACAGCTATATCTATTGTAGGTCTGAAGCCCCATGAAATTGTCCATGGGGCCTGCATCTCTTCCCATGTTTCCTCCCCAGTTACCCATATTCCCTTCCCAACTTCCCCATTCTTCACCCCAATCTTGGTAACCCGGTCTGCTCCAACTCCTATCATGGCCTGGCCAAACACGACTCCTGGGGGGATAGAAAAAAGAGAGTCGTTTTGTTTCTATGTGTTTATAGGAGCCTTGTGTGTTCCAGGAGCATATGTAGTCTACAGTTCGAGGATCCTCAAAGCTAATTATAACGCAGTCACCCTGGGTAGTCTTGCGCTCTTTTCCTATCCAGGGTACTCTGCGGACTGTTAGAATCCTGCTAGTGTAATGTAAAGGCAGTGGTCGGTTAACATTAAGCCAGTATTGTACTTTATTTTTAAGTGACCAGCTGGTTTCAGTGATGTGATCAGCTACCTCTGGGACCCCAGTCATAACTTCTACCAATGAGCTAGCCTCTGGAGGTAGATGAACCGCACGTCTATGCTCTTTTTCTCCCTTCTTTCTACTTGTTTGGTGGGTTGGGGAGGTGCGGGATCATTTATTGGTTTCGCTACTGGTGTCTTTGTTCTTTCAGTAGTACTCAACACTTGTGTTGTGGACTTCTTGGGCCCTGGGGCTAGGGTGTTGTTGTTTCCAGTTTTAGTCCCACCTGTTAGAGAGGGCCCGGGATTAGATGCGTTTGTGGTAGTCTTAGGGATAATTTTAGATGAAGCATGCAGCCCAGCTAGTTGTTTCTCAATAGTTGAGAGTCTAATCTGTATAGGGGAAAAATAAGTTCTAAAAAGTTCCTCAATTTTTGCTAGCAGGCTGCCGGTGGCTTCACAACAGTTATGCGTATCCCCCCCTACTACAAGGGTTTCTATGCTTCCTAGTTCCAAACCGTCTGATCTCACCAGGGATTACTCTGCTACTCCCATTTTTTACTTGATGATTTTTTACTTTGCTAGGCTTTTTCGTTGGTGCATTTTTCTTTTTGACTGATGCCGCTTTAGCTTGCGTCTTTTGCTTTGATATGGCACCCTCTCTCTTACCCCGTGACTGTCTATTCCTTACTTCATCTGGCATGTGATTAATAAGTAAATCAGGTGATTTTTCTAAATCCAGACTTAGTTGGGAGTCTGATAAGAGTTGGGATGCAGACAGGTCGACTATATTTGGCAAACTAGGTGTTGCAGTCCTAACATTGTTCGTGGCACATGAATCCTGGGTATGTACAGGGGTTCTTGCTAATGCGAGGAGTCCCAAGGATGAACGCCTAGCTATTTGTAAGTCTTGGGATACTCTGCGTTCAAGGAGAATGATGCCCTGATCTATCGCTTCATTCGCCCTTGTTATAAAATTATCCAATGGCCCGATTATCTGTTCTCCTCCCGCCGCAGTTTTACTTCTGCTTCCCCTTGTGGACATGTTATCAACTGGAGCCTTGTAGGTAGAAAAAGGTCTTTAAACGACAAGTCTCCAAGGCAGATACGAAACCAAGAGGGGGGCCCGGTCCGGTCAAAAACGGTCTCTAACGGGCTCAAACGGGCCCGCCCTTGGCACGGGCTTCGCCCGGCACTCCAGCGCGCTCCCGCGCAGCATGAGAATACACTAGTAATATAGGTGTAATAGTGGCGTCTAGGGGGCGGGGCAGTCAGGGGGCACAGACCAGATGCCAGAGGTCAAGCAGGGACTCCTGGGAATGAGAGTCCCTGCAGCGCTCCACCCCTGATTCTCCCTTACCACCTCCCCAGGCAGAACACAATTCCAAGGCTGCGGGAAGTGCAACTCACACCGCGCAGCGGCACCGGCGAAGCGGGTGCGGCAAGGCGTTGAGGGCGATTTGGCAGCAATTCCAGATAACAGCGTCCCAGCGTCCCAGGTACAGCGGCGTGTGCGTTGTTTAAAAGTAGATATCATAAAGCTGGCCAAGCTGTTCAATTCCACACCTTGCCCACCTACAAGCAGTAAGATCATGAAATATGCTTGGGAGAATTGGATTATTCCAGTTTAAAGTAGTTATGGAGATCTTCGAGAGTAAATGAGCAATAATCGAGAATTTCGTGCCATATGCGAACCATATCCCTAATGGTCTTGAACAAACATTTAAGATATATATGTTTTTTTAATTGGCAAGGTAATGGGAAGCCCAACCATAGCATGGATAGCCAGCCGCAAGGCTGGATCTCAAGCAAGACTTTGGCTGTCTACTGTCAAAGTGTTTCCCCTTCTTGAGTTCAGAAACTAAACAAAATGAACTATGGATTTGGTAAAGGACTGCTTTGCCAAATGTGGCATCGTTTTAATGTCTAGCATCCTCATTACGGTTTTCTAACGTATGCAGTAACACCACTATAGCACCGTTAGAGGTCTTCAACTGATTTATTTATTTATTTATAAAATTTCTAAAGCGCACAAATACCTTCCGGTGTCTCGGCGCTAGAGTTCGTTAAGATTGCAGAGAGCTCCCACATAGCTTACTGGTTGAAAAGCCATGTTTTGATGTGCTTCCGAAATATGAGTAGGGAGGAGCTTGATCTGATATTAAGAGGGAGCTGATTCCACAATTTAGAAGCAGCAATTGTGAAACGCTTATCGCCCCATGTTGCTTTCTTAGTGCGTGGAATATAGAGTAGCTGGGATGCCTCAGAGCGTAGAGAGCGCTTAGGTTTGTATGGAGTAATGGATTTTTTTTAAAAATCCGGTCCGGTGTTATTCAGTGTTTTATAAATGATGCACAAGGCCTTGAACTTTGTACGGCTTCTCACTGGTAGCCAATGAAGTTGGCGAATGATGGGCGATATGGATGAGAATTTAGGTGTGCCAGTTAAAATTCTTGCTGCAGCATTTTGCACTAATTGTAGTTTGTTCATGACTTGTTCCTGTGCATTCAGCCATAATGCGTTACAGTAGTCAATCTTTGAAAGGACTAGTGTAGACATTAGGGTTTTGCCTGAGTCAGGAGGAAGAAAAGGAAGAAGCTTTTTTACCATTCGCAGAGTGTAAAAGGATGCCGAGACCACTGCATTAGCATGGCTGTGGAAGGTAAGCTTATTGTCGAGTAGAACTCCGAGGTTCCTGACTTTTTTCACAGGGTGAGGAGGATCTCCCAGCTCTGCTGGCCACCAAACTGGTGACCAAGACGGGGTCAGATCACCAAAAAGCATGACCTCCGTCTTGTCAGAGTTTAATTTTAGGCAGTTCTGGTCCATCCAGGTGCAAATTGCTCTCATTCCTTCCTGAAAGTTAGCGGCCACTGCAGCTCCGTTCCTATGAATAGCCAGGACCAATTGAGTGTCATCGGCGTATGATGTTATTCCTATGCCAAATGACTTGATCACCCTCGCTAAGTCCGATACATAGATATTAAAAAGCGTCGGACTTAGCGAGGAGCCTTGAGGAACTCCACAAGGTAAAGTGAAATTGGGCGAATAGTAGCTGCCCATTTTCACAGACTGTACTCTGTCTGATAGAAACGATGCCAGGAGAGTCTTTGCTTTGCCCTGGATACCCATGGCATCGACACGGTCGATCAAGATGTTATGATCGACCGTGTCGAATGCAGCCGATAGATCTAAGAGTATCAGGATTGCTGTACCGCCTTGATCTAGAATTATTCTAACTTCTTCGGTTGCTTTTATTAAGGCGGTCTCAGTGCTATGACCCTTTCTAAACCCAAATTGGGTCTCATCTAATAGGTTGTTATTATCAATAAAGCTAGAGAGTTGTAAATTAATTGCTTTCTCAAATACCTTAGAGGGATAGGGAAGTGAGGCAATGGGTCGATAGCTTTTCAGCTCTGCTGGGTTTAATGTTGATTTCTTCAAAAGGGGCTTCACGATGACTTTCTTCCAGATTTTAGGGTAATCTCCTGTCTGGAACATCGTGTTGCAGATGTGGGTAAGCGCCGGGGCTACTTGATTAGATACTAGTTTAAGTATACTCGGAGGACATGGGTCCAAAGGAGATCCTGATTTGACTGCATTCATGATTTCTTCTATAGATGCTTGAGGAAGCGAGGAGAATGTATCCAGAATTGGTCTGATAGATGACTGAGGGGCAGTTGGGCCAACTATAGTATCAGAAATTTGTTGTGTGAAATTATTAAAAATATCTGTAACTTTTCCTTTGAAAAAATCTGCGATTTCATTACAGAAGGTTTGAGAAGGTTCTGTAGAATCAGGTACTGTCGGGTTGGATAACTTTTTTACCACCTGGAATAACTGTTTGCTAGAGTTTTGAGCTGATTCTATTTGAGTGGTGTAGAAATTACATTTTTCCTTTGTAATAAGTTTCTTATAGTTGTGCAGGGCTGTCTTGTATCTATCTTTATCGTTGTTGTCATAATTCCTGCGTCAACGTCTCTCTAGATTGCGACAATGTTGTCTTTCAAGCCTTAATGATTCAGAGAACCATGGGGCAGAGGGTTTGTTACGGTTAGGCTGTAATTTTTTGAGAGGTGCCACATGATCTAGTGCCTTGTTCAGCCAGTGTACATAGTTGTTGGATGCCTCATCTGGGTCATTTGAGTCTTTAAAATTAGTAGTATTTAGTGCATTATTAAACGCATGGTGATCGATATTTTTCCAGTCACGACATTTGATCTGTGAGCGTGCAGAGAGCGTGTCGTGTTTGTGTTTCCTAATTGTTATGGAAAATAGGACTGCCGAATGATCAGTCCATGTAAGTGGGATCACTGTAGGTTGATTCATGTATGAATTATTTGTAAATAGTCCGTCCAAGGTGTGACCAGCTTGGTGAGTGGGTGAGGAGACCCGTTGTTCTAGGCCTACAGCTTGAAAATCAGCGATAATCTTGATGGTATCTTTATCTGAATGATTTTCTAAGTGAAAGTTGAAATCACCCAGTATTGTATATTCTTTGTGGGCAGCTATTGGTTCTAATAGAGGATTAAGCGCTTCCAAGAAGGATGTGCGTGGGGTGGGAGGTCGGTATAGTAATATGCCTTTAAAAGTTTGAGTGGGGGAGAGAATAAAGGTGAAACATAATGCTTCCATGGAATCATGGATCATTGGCTCAGTTTTTAGAGCTATGTTAGCACGATGTATGATAGCTAACCCACCCCCTCGTTTCCCCGATGGCCTATCTAGTCGGGTGACATAGTAGCCATCAGGAGTAGCGATCTTGAAATCCGGGCCAGAAGCAGAGTCAGCCCAGGTCTCAGTTATAAACAGGATGTCAAGATTTTGAGTGGCTATAAGTTCAGCGACCTCATCTCTGTGTTTAACAAGGGAACGGGCATTTATAAGAGAGCAATGTATAGATTTATCTGGGGTTAGTAGCAACCTAGGGGCAGCTAAATTAGAGTGAGGAGGAGTGGATTTAAAGGAGCAGTTTGGGCACGGATTTATAGGCAAGTTGGCTAAAGAGTCTGCACAAAAATGGGAACATTTTTTATCAGTTAAAATATTACCAATACTAAGAAGTTGAGATCGAGTGTAGGTTATTACCTTAGGAAGATTAGAGTTGTTACATGAGGCAGGAGGTTTGGCGCATAGCGCGGAACCAGCGCGGACTGGCGCAGACTGGCACCCCTTTGGCACGGCTTCGGCGCGGTGTCGGCGCTCCCGCTGCGCTCGACCGCTGCGCTTTAAAGTGACCATTTTATACTTTAAGCCACGCCCCCAGCTGGAACGCTAACTCCGTTCTGCTCTGGGAGGCGGCTCTGAGGTACTGAAGCTCGCCCTGCCCTCCACACAAACGGCACGAAGCCGCGATGGAACGGGGCTGGGTGTCCACAAGCAATAGCTTTACACGATACAATTGTGCAAATGTTATGAGCGTCTTAGCCTAACAATTATGGTACAAGAAAATGCTCGTTTTTAAAATGCTAGTAAAATGTTATTTAAAAGGTATCCCAAATGTAGGTTTCAGATCTAAGCAGTCAAAGCAGCTATGTCCCTAGTAGAGTGGGTGGAACAGAGAGTTATTGTTAGACCTGGCATCATTGGCGCGAGTCTCCCTTCAATTTTTACTGATGGACTCCTCGTTTTTTTATATGTTTTTGCTAGTTATATGTTTGGGCACTGTGCCACTGCTATTCAGTGCCACAGTGCAAGTGCTCCCTATGTTGAATTGATGTACTAATTAGTGATTCCATGACTGGGTTATTTGATTTACTTGTCAGACCCTAGTACAGTGCATCATATGTGCCCAGGGCTTGTAAGTCAAATGCTGCTGGTGGGCTTGCAGCACTGGTTTTGCCACCCACAGAAGCAGCTTGTAAAGTATGTCTCAGGCCTGCCATTGCAAGGCCTGTGTGCAGTCTGTGACTGCCATGTCGACTTGGTAAGTGCACCCACTTACAAGTCCCTAAACCTTCCCTTGTCTTCATATCAGACACCCCTAAGGTAGGCCCAAGGGCAGGGTGCATTTTAAGTATAAGGTAGGACATGCCCTGGTGTGTGTAGCATGTCCTAATAGTGAATTACAGCCATTTTCGTTTTTCACTATTGCAAGGCTACAGATTCTTCATAGGCCAGAATGGGCAGTTAGATTATTATATCTTATAATCCTAACTGACTCAGGGAACTTAGTAGAAATTTGAATTTAGTATGCCTGAACTCAGAATGATAAAATACATATTTTAGTAAAGTTGGCTTTAACATTCTGTGTTTGAAAATACCACTTTCAGAAAGTAGGTATTTTCTGGTCTAACTATCCAAAGCCTGCCTCTGCTGGGTTGTGTATTCCTTGTTTTGAGTGACAGGGTAGGGGGATTCCAGGAGACAGAATGAGTCAGCCCAGTGGTGAATAGGGAGATCTGCATCTAGATGGGAGGGAGGAGTTTCACCTGGGACTTGAATAGGGCTGGGCCTTCCCTCGACAATGCTGGGTTCACCTCCTGTGATGTGTCTGATGTCTCTGCCCTGCTCTGTGAAAGAAGAGAAGGAATCATGTCAACCAAGTGCTCCAGGGCTGTGCTTTCCCTCCACAATGCTGGCTCCACCTCCTGTGGGCCGTCTGATGTTTCTGCCCTGCACTGTGAAAGGAAAGAAGGAGTCCTGTAAACAAAGTGCTCAAGAACTGGTTTGGACTAGGCTGAGGCCTCTCTGCCTTCAGAGAACAAAGAGAAAAGTAGTATAAATATTGGGACTCGGACCCAAGACTTTGGATCACTTCTGGGAACAAGACAAACCTTTTGCCAAGGAGAAGAACCAAGGAAGCTGCAGGAGTTTTGGACTGCCCCTCTACCAGCGTGCTGTTTGCTGGGTTGGCCTACAGTGGTTTCTTTATTGCCAAGGAAAAGGAGATGGAACTTTTTAAGGACTTTCATCATCTTACAGAATATTCTCCAAGGGCTTGAATTTGTGCTTGCCTCCTGCTGAAGTCTCCGGGACAAAAGACTTCATCTCCAGCTCACCCCTGAATTTCCTTGCCGGAGAAGCGTGACGCCATTGAGAGGGTCGCCATCGCATCGCCGGAGCAGCGTGTCGCAGGGCCTGTCGCGGCTCCAAAGTACAGAGTCGACGCAAGGCTGCCAGGGCGTCTACGCCTCATCGTCGCCATCTTCTCGCATTGCATCAGGTTTGTCGCATCGCATCGAGGCGCTATCTTGCGCATAGCAACTGGGCCGCAGGCCAAGAAACTACGCATCACTCCCGCATCGGTAAGGATCACGACGCATCCCCTACTCTGCGCAAGCATTGAGGCGCGGCGCATCATCTTTCCCGGATTACGGAACAGACGCATTTCCCTTTGCGAGCCTTTTTGTTCATTTTGCGTTACGCATCCAGGTACTTTGTTGAGAACTGTGTCGCATTTATCACCAACTTGAACTAAGTAACTTTTACCATCTTTAAGTCAATCTTAAGTACAGTATTGTGGATTTTTGTCGTTTGTGGTCTTGTGTTAAGTCTATATAAAGAATACTTATTTTATAAAACCTGTGTTGTGTCCATCTGTAGTGCTTTCACTGTATTACTGTGTATATTCACATATGCTTAACACACTGCCTCGGAGATAAGCCTGGCTGCTCGTGCCAAGCTACCAAGGGGGTGAGCAGGGGTTATCTAGGAGTGTAATCCCCTTATCCTGGCTTAGAAGTAAGGATCCCTAATTGGACAAAGGTGAATACCATTGCCAACTAGAGACCCCCAGATCGAACAGTTATTTAATGGAGAATTATTAATTTAAAAACACTGCAATTTGTCTGTAGACTTCCCAAAAGTGGCTTTAAAACTCTAAACATTAGTTCTGGTATGATCCCAATTGCTGAAGATCTTCTTGCTGTTCACTTAAGAAAATGAATGTGGTCCTTTGTGAAATGATCCAACCCATTTTCTTTGGATTACAGTGTAGAAGGATCATCATACAGTCAAACGGAATCTCCAATTAAAGTATCATGCTTCACAGGTCAAAATGGTTTATGGGAAAGATGCAAAATGTATAGATTTTATAGTGATAGGGATGGAAAAAGAAATCGGTGTTCATCAATTGCAAGTCCAACGGTAATTTAGAGCTTGGATTAAAAGGGGGCCTAGGCAGTCCTTAATTTGAGCAGGTGGGTGCCGGTGGTGGGGACTGGCACTTATTTTTGGTTATCCACATCAGATTAGTACAGAGTGCAAGAGAGGGTAAAACACAGAATGGAAGGACAGAGGAAGAGAAAGATGGCAAAAACGTCACAGAGGGAGAAAGAAGGAACCTGCAAGAGTGAGTTAAAAGGGCAGGGAGTGTCTGGTAGCGGATTAAAGAGGCATGTGGTGGACTGAAGACCACCAGCTTGTTATTTGGTGCTTAGATATTTAATTGCACCCGCAGCGGTCTTCTGACCAGAGCTTCGGGCACAGGCACTCATTTAACAAACCAAGCCCTGGGCTTAGCAAGAATTATGTAAGATATGGCACCCCAGTTAATTTGCTTAAGTTGGTACACTAGTAATTAGCAAGACATGGACATCCATTGTTGTTTCTACTGGCAAATTGAATGACACACAGAACTTTTAGGAATCTAAATCGCAGTAGTGTGCTGTCTACCTAAGCAGTATTATGGCAATTTATAAGGAATGACCTTCACCAAGATGAGGTGAGCAACTGCAACACTTGAATCTTTTTAAATAGGAATGGCACCGGAGGTCATCTCAATATGGAGTGTGGAGTTCAATCCCCAAGTTTTGGAGACGTTGCTCCTCAGCTATTAAAAAGCAACCTTGAACCTGAGGTCTTCTTACATCCTCAGTGTAGTGGATTTCATTTCTGAATCTTGTCTGGTTCCACAAGCAGAACACCTGCATGAAATCGAAATATAAACATCCTCTTCAACTTAAAAAAAGCACCGTTTTGAATGCAGGCATGTTGTTGGCTTCTGAGCAGCCTACACACCTAAAGGATCGCTTTCTCTTGGTTGGTCAAGAAAAAAACATCTGTAATTATAATGAGACTTGCTCCTACTCAGTAGAAGGAAGGAACAAGTGAGTCAGGTCCTTTAGAAAACATATCTGTGATTTAAAGAGAGAGGGCTTATCTGGCAAATAAACTTGTCCCTGTGTCCGTCACAGATTGATTTCATTAACGGGCATCTGTCTGCAGAAATTACATACCACTTCAGGCAGCAAGTCAAAATAATTTAGCTGTCACTACTCAGTCTCCAACGGTGTAGGTGGTGGAGAAAAGAGTGCAGGGTCCTCTCCTTTTGCGGAGGAAGGAAGTCCGCCCAAAGGGGGGTCCGGATCAGAATTAAATGCCCAGGAACTCACGGTACTGCACTCTCCTGGCCAGTTTGGCCTATTAGGATGACTTGGGCCTAGCCCATGTCGCATCGCAGATAAAATGTGTCTCCAATTACCTTTTTAGAGAAAACTTCAGTGCATAGAAGCATTGGCACTGCATGCCCTCAACAGTGGCAAATCTAGTTAGGACACACCCCACTGACTGAAGTTGTACTGTGTAATCTCACGATGGTGACACCACTCACACACCACCAGCTTTTGTGTCCTGGCATTCTGGGATCCTGCTAGGTAGTTGGCTACCAGAAAGACCTTTTTCTGTCCCAGTCACCAGCAGAGACAGCTGCACAGGACCCCACCCCACCAAATCGAGCTTGTTGCAGTACCACATGGCTGTTATCGTCTTTTAGGACCTGTACCAGCCTTCCCTTGATGGTCAGTAGGAAAGCTTTCAGGGCCAAACAGATCACCGAAGGCCGGAAGAATTTCACATGTCTAATCTGGCTTCCATCCAGATCATAGCACGGAGTCTGAGCTCCTTAAGGTCACAAAAGGCCTCAAAGAAGGACTACAGCACTCATCCTTTTGTCTTTCAGTGCAGCTTTTTCTAAAGTGGTCCACCCATTCATTAGGAGACTTGAGAACTGTGCCCCCATGATCCCTCCAACTTTATCTCACACCCCCTGTTGATTTACTTAATTCTTGGAGAACCAATCTTTTCAATTTGCTTCTAACCGTTTGCTTCCATGGCACATTCTAAAGCTTTCAGGGTGTCACAGGGATTTTCAATGAGCCATACACTTTTTAATGTGTATGTCCATCCTTGGCTAATCTCTTAAGCAGACTACACTCTGATAGTCTTCTCTCTGGACACAGGGAAGAGTACCCGCCAACTCAAATTTTGTCTGGAGGTGGTTTCTCATAATTGGGAAGGATTAGTTACTTACCTGTAATCCTAGTTCTCTTCCAGGGGTATCCTCATCAAAGTCATAAGCATTAGAATATTCCCGCCCATGCGCGGGACCCCAGAAAAATTATTTTAAATGTGATTATATATATATATATATATAAACAATTGCAGCCTAATAAACACCAGAGCTGAATTATGCTGTAAAGAATTTCCATAAACCGTGAACAAACATGCATTGTAAACATGAGAGACAACAACAGTTCTGTTTTAGAACTGTTTTAATGCTCAGAAAGCAGTGGAAATTCTCATGAAACACTGAAAGCATAGGAAGCTCCCAGGCTGCATTGCAAAACCACAGTCTAAAAAGACTGAAAAGCCAACATGCAGTAAACTGACACTATGACTTTAAGGCACCTATGACCCCCAGCTTCCCATCATGCCTCAGGGGTGATAGTTAGGTCAGTTGTTCTTTGCCGAGACTGAAAAAACCATGAAACATTTAGGTTAACCATATCTCCTACTTAAAATATTTCTTTGCCCGGGGAGACGGGAGGGTTGCTTATGACTTTGATGAGGATACCCCTGGAAGAGAACTAGGATTACAGGTAAGTAACTAATCCTTCCCTTCCAGGGGATTCTCATCAATAGTCATAAGCATTAGAATAGAATAGCGAGCCTCACCTCATCTCCCTGCGGGCAAAGGAGTAATGAAAACAGTAATATCAATACTAAGCCTAGAAAAACGAAACTTGTACAATCCGCAGGCTACCCAAATAGATTCCTCAAAGAGGCTTGTCCTACTTGAGTATCAGTCCTTGAATCAGATTCAAGATAGTAATGCCTTGTAAAGGTATGAACTGATCTCCAGGTTGCAGCCTTGCAAATCTCAGACATAGGGACATCATGTAAGAAAGCTACTGTGGCTGCTTTCCCCCTAGTAGAGTGTGCTCTAGGTGACAACAGTAATGGCTTGCCTGCCAGCTGATAAGCCAATTTAATACAGGAAACAATCCATCTGGAGATGGATCTTTTGGCAGCTGGAAAGCCTGTTCTCATTGAGCCATAGTTGATAAAGAGCTGATCCGTCTTCCTAATACTTTTGGTATTTTCCAAATCAAACTTAAGCACTCTCTTGAGATCTAAAGAGTTCAGAGACCGCTCAGCCGGGGTCGTAGGGTTTGGAAAAAAGGATGGAAGAGAAATGGACTGATTAATATGAAAATCAGAGACCACTTTTAGGTAAAAAGGATGGATGTGCTCTTAAGACTACTCTGTTGTGGTGGAAAACAGTGTAGGGTTCTTTTGTACACAGCGCTTGTATCTCACTTACTCTTCGCGCTGATGTAATTGCCACCAAAAACGTAACCTTCCAAGAGAGGTGCTGCAAAGAGGCCTTGTGGATGGGCTCAAAAGGAGGCCCCATCAACTTGGATAGAACCAGGTTCAACTCCCAAGGAGGAGAAGGATTTCGCACAGTGGGGATAGACTTTCTTCAACCCCTGAAGGAAATCCTTGACCACTGGAACTTGAAAGAAAGAAGTTTGGCTTGGTGATTTCCTATACGCTACAATGGCTGACAGATGTACTCTAATTGAAGCATACTTCAACCCAGATGTTGCTAAGGAAAGGAGGTATGGTAGAACAACCTCCTCCTGCCCCGTAGTAGGGTCAAGATGACGCTCTCTGCACCACATATAAAACCTCTTCCACTTGAACGCATAAGACGCTCTTGTGGAAGGCCTCTTAGCTTCTCTTAAAATGTGCATACATTCAGGAGGCAGGTTCAGATGTCCGTACTGTAGGACTTCAGGAGCCATGCTGTCAGGTTCAGAGACGGGAGGTTGGGATGCAGAATCCTCCCGTTCATCTTGCTCAACAGTTCTGGTCTGCAGGGCAGCCGTTTGTGTGGACACGCAGACAGATGAAGAAGGTCCGGGAACCACCACTGCCGTGGCCAGTATGGCCAGCAACTATGTTTTAGAAGTGATTGTGATATTATACTCCTTGATAGGATTTACAAAATGGAATATGATCCACACCATAATACAAAACCAGGGGGATTCATAGTTTTTGCACAAACTAAAATTAGGACGTAGAGGATTGCTATCCCATTCCATAGAATGTGTGGTAATAGGTTTGACAAGGAATGCTTCTATATTAAGTTTATATTTCTCTGATGTACTTTAGTAATGTTCAGGGATCCCTATTGAAGTAATAGAAGATTGTGGCTCCTTCAATGGTTTTGAGGGTCAATTTCAGATTAATTGCAGACCTAATCGGGTAAATCCTGCCAAAGCCTCAGCAACACGCCCAAGAACATGGTGTTTTCTGCTACCCAATTCATACAGCCAAGGTGGTCCTCCCCAGTTGATTATTATTTCTTGCACAAAATGAGCTGACTTTTATTTCAATTCTTATCTTTATATAAAGGCTTACTTGTTGTCCTCTTGAGCCAGATGGCAAATGGACAACAGTGTAGTATTAGCATTAACTAATCTAAAATAACTGAAGTTAAACTTTTACTTGAGGAGAAATGTGGAGTTTCCAATCGTGTTTGCTTGAAGAGGGAGTATAAATAGCAATGATTGATGACCAAAACGAACTGAAAATGTGCAAAATTCAGTTGGACAGAAAATACAAGTGCACATGTCTATCATCTCACCCGATGCCCAGCGCCTCCTGTTTTACAATAAGCAAGATACAAATATAACTCATTGGTTAGGAGGCTAGGAAAAGTAGTGAAAAATCCAATGGGCAAAAAAACTGAATATCTCTAATATAATGCTATGCAGGAAGGAACTGAATTACAAACCTTGAAGGCTTGGGAGGAAAACTAATAGTTTACCTGTCGGTGTAGTTTTGCAGCTTGACGATCTTTCTGGATTCACTATGCAGTGCATATTCCGTGGTCTTGTGGTTGGGTCCGGATTCGTAGTCTTTTCTTTTTTTTTTTCGTAGCCCATGTGGGCGTCGGCTTCACCCCTCCTCGGGTGCATTTCCGGTGACGTCGGCATGCTTCCTGCGGAAGCTCCCACCCTTGGGCGCCATCTTTGGATTCTTTTTTCCGTGTTTCTTTCCTCTCCGAAGTGATGGCAATGTTCTATGTAGGTGAAACTTTTTAACCGCTTTACACATAAAGTCCTTTCTACTTTTTTTTTTTTGACCACCTCTTCCCTCTCCAGCCTCATCTTTCTGGCGGAGGTGGGTGGGTTCGCTAGTGAATCCAGAAAGATCTTCAAGCTGCAAAACTACACCGACAGGTAAGAAACTATTCGTTTTGCAGTGTGAATCTTTCTGGATTCACTATGCTGTGCATAGATTTTGTAGCGGTTTCTCATTTCTGTGGCAGCTGGGTGGAAGATGAGCTTTGTTTTTTGAATATGTGCTGGAGCACCTTTTGTCCGACCTGCGCTTCCTTGTTCACCTGAACATCCATGCAGTAGTGCTTCGTGAATGTGTGCACCGAAACCCATGTTGTCGCCAGGCATATGTCTTGTATGGGTGTGTTAGCCAGGAAAGCTATTGTAGCACCTTTTTTCCTAGTAGAGTGGGCACGTGGGCCCTCTGCTAGTTCTTGCCCTGCCCTTTTGTGGCAAAGTTGAATTGTTTGCGCGGTCCATCGTGCAATAGTGTTTTTGGTTACTGCCTTTCCCATGAAACTGTTGGCGAATTACACAAAGAACTGTTTTGTCTTCCTGTGTCCCTTTGTCCTCTCAATGTAGTGCATGACCGCCCTTCTGGCGTCTAGGGTGTGCAGAGCTCGCTCTGCGCTAGTGGTTGGTTTTTGGAAAAAACTCGGTATCTGTATGGACTGGTTCATGTGGAATTTGGACACCACCTTTGGCATGAAGTGTGGGTCGGTCCTCATCACAACCCTGTCATTGTGTATTTGTATGTAGGGTTCCTGTAGCGTTAGCGCTTGAAGCTCGCTTACTCTGCGTAAGGACGTTATTGCAACCAAGAAAGCTGTTTTCATGGTTAGCATTTCTAGTGAGGCCTTGTGGAGTTGTTCAAAGGGCTCCTTCATGAGTTCCGTTAGGACTATGTTCAAGTTCCATGCCGGTGGCGGCACACGCTTGGGTGGTGCGATCCTCTTCGCTCCTTCCAGGAACCTCTTCACAACTTGTGATGTGAAGAAACTCCTGCCCATCTCACCCCTTGTGTAGGCGACTATCGCTCCCAAGTGGACTCTCAAGGAGGACGAGCTGAGGTTCTTCTCCAGTAAGTGCGTGAGGTATTTTAGCACTGTGGAGTCCTTCTTCATTTTATTGTGAAGTCTTTTTTTCCTGCACCATATCGTGAATCTTTTCCACTTTGCCACATAGCACTTCCGTGTGCTGGGCCTTCGTGCCTCCCGAAGGACCCTGAGGGTGCTCTCTGGCAGTCTCAAGTGTGCGAACTCTATGTCCTCAGGAGCCATGCCACTAGGCTCAGGCTCTCTGGCTCTGGGTGCAGTACCTCTCCGTTGTGCATGGAGAGCAAGTCTTTTCTCCTGCCGAATCTGTGGGGTGCACTCTGTGTCATCTCCATGATCTGCGAGTACCATGTCTGTCTGGCCCACTGTGGCGCGACCAGTATCAGGGTCATGTTGCTCGCTCTGCACTTGCTCAGTACTCTGTGCATCAGTGGTATCGGGGGAAAAGCATAAGCAAATGTCCCGGACCAATCTATCCATAGGGCATTCCCAAGGGACCCCCTCTTTGGGTTTTCTGGATGCGGAGCTTCGGCATTTTGCATTTTGGCATGTTGCAAACAGGTCCACTGATAGCGTTCCCCACCTGTTGAACAACAACCTCGTCTCCTGAGCATTGAGCTCCCACTCGTGGGATGCCAATGTCTGTCTGCTGAGCCAGTCTGCTTGAATGTTCTCCTTCCCTGGTAGGTGTATGGCTAGTAGGTCTATCCTGAGGGGGATGGACCATCTCCATATCTCCTACGCCAGTGTCGAAAGCGTGGTTGACTGTGTTCCACCCTGCTTGTTGATGTAGAACATCGCTGTGGTGTTGTCTGTCTGTAGCAACACCTTGTGCTTGTACAGTCTTGTCTGGAAGGCTTTCAGTGCAAGGAAGATTGTCATCAATTCTAGGTAATTGATGTGCTTTGTCGCATCTGTTGGTGTCCACAGACCCCTCACTTTGAGTTCCTCCATGTGAGCGCCCCATCCCTTCAGGGATGCGTCTGTGGTGATGGTCACTGTTGGTGTTGGGGGTGTTAGAGGCTTTCCCTTTGTTATGTTTTCCATGGTCCACCATGCCATCTCCTTCTGCACTGCGTGCGTCACAACCACTAGATCCTCCCAACTGCCTGAAGCCTGTGACCATTGTTCCTGGAGCCATTCTTGGATGGGTCTCATGTGAAGTCGTACATTTGGTACCAGGTGAATGCATGATGCCATCATCTCCAAGATCTTGCTCGCAGTCCTCACTGTCCGAGCTTGTCCCCTCCGGTAGAGGCGAGTTTCCCTCACCAGGGCCCTTGCTCTCCTCTCGCTGGGGAACACCCTGCCCTGTAAGGTGTTGATCTGTGCCCCCAGGAAGATCTTTACTCGCTCCGGCTCCATTGACGATTTCTTCCAATGGATGGAGAACCCCAGGTTTATTAGCGTGCTCGTCACTGTATGTGCGTGTTGCTTGCATTTCTGGTACGAGTTTGCTTTCACTAACCAGTCGTCCAGGTAAGGGTATACATGTATTCCCTGCCTTCGTAGGTGCGCTGCGACTGCCGCGAGGCACTTTGTGAAGACCCTCAGTGCTGATTTTAGCCCGAAGGCTAGTGTTGTGAACTGGTAGTGGCTTTCTCCGATCGTGAACCTGAGCATATGCTTGTGCTTTACGTTCATTGGGATGTGCAGGTAGGCGTCCTTGAGGTCTATCGTGACCATGAAGTCTCCGATCTGCAATTGCGGTAGCACCTCCTGCAGGAGGTCATTTTTAATTTTTGTGTTCTTATGAATTTGTTCTGGAACCTCAGGTCCAGAATGTGTCTCATTGTCTCATCGACCTTTGGCACGAGGAAATACGTTGAGTATATTCCCTTGTTTCTTTCCTTGAAGGGAACCCGTTCTATGGCCTGCTTTTGTAGGAGTTCTTTTGCTTCTTCCTGAAGCCGCTCTAGCTGTTCGTTTGCTAGTGGCTTTCTCTTTGGTCTCCTGCTTGGTGGCCTCCCTTCCAACTCTATGCAGTATCCGAATTGGATGATGTTGAGGATCCATTTGTCTGATGTGATCTCTCTCCATTCCTGGAGGTAGAATCTTAATCTTCCACCCACTGGTGTTATGTGGTGGTAGGTGTCCAGTTTGTCTTGACCCCTTTGTACGTGTTGCCCCCTGGGATCTTTTCTGTGGTCGGGCACACGGATCTCTTTGAAGTCATTTAGAGGCGGGCTGCTGGCCCCCTCTTTTATGCTGTCCTCGTCCATTTCCTCTCCCTCGAAAGGACTGGCCTCTTGACTGGTACTGCCAGGACTGCTTCTGCTGACTCGGTTGCGCCTGCGAGTCCGCCTGGTGCGTCTGTTGGAAAGCCTGGTGTGATGTACCTGGCTGGTTTCCACCCCTTCCGCCGGGCCTCCGTGACTGGGTGCCCCTTTTGTTGCCTCTGAACTGCAATGCTCCCATGGATCTTGCAGTTTCATTGTCTTTCTTTAGTTGACTGAGTTTGTCGTCAACTGTTGTTCCGAACAGCGTCTCGCCGTTGAACGGTGTGTTCAAGATGCTGTGTTGCACCTCTGGGTTGAAGCCCGAGATTCTGAGCCATGCGTGTCTTCTTTCAGTGACACCCATCATCATGAGCCTGCTGGAGGTGTCTGCTCCATCCAGGGGCGTCTTGAGGCAACAATTTGCCGCATTCTTCCCGTCTTCCACCAGTTTCTCGGCCTTCTGCCTGGCCTCCTGGGGCAGGTCTTTCACAAGCCGTCCCAGCTCCTCCATGATCTGGTACATGTGCCTGTTTATGAGGGCATTGGAATTAGCCATGCGCCATTGGGTCGCGGCATTCCGTTCGATCCTTCTGCCCACTAAGTCCATCCTTTTGCTCTCCTTATCAGGTGGTGGCCCAGAAGTAGTGGGCACGTTAGCCCTCTTCCTTGCTGTGGCCGTGATGATGAAGTCAGCTGAGACCATGCCTCGAATGTAGGCTGGGTGCTTTGAGGAATGCTTGTACTTCTTTTCCGTTCTGGGAGTGACTGCCTTGCATGTTGCGGGCTCCCTGAATGCTTCCATCCCCTGCGCCAAGACGCTATCGAGCATAGGCAGATACTGGCTCCTTGTTTGCGTGGGGAGTAATGTCTCAAGAAGAAAGTCCGCTTTCTGCTTCTCTTCGTCGAGCTGGAGTTTAAAAGCTGCTGCCGCAGACCGTATCACCGAGTTGTAGGCCCCGATGTCGTCCGGTGGCATTGGCCTCGAGGGATATGTGTCGACCGCCTCTTCCGGGCTTTCGGTGTCGACATCCAGGTAATCCTCCTCCTGCGGGTCAGAGGTGGCCGACTCGGCGTCCATCCTGCTGTCCTCTTCTTCCCCATAGCTGTAACTCTCGTAGGGGTTCTCGTCATCTTCCTGGTCGTCGACTATTTCGACGCCAGGCTCATGCTCCTCGACGTTTTCGTCTTCCTCCTCGACCAGTTCTAGCACGGGTGGCTTGGTCTTGTGGGGAAACGTGAAGTCTCTCATCTTGGCGTCGAAATCTTTCTTCCGCTGCAAGATGTTTTCCATTTCGGCTTCTAGTCGCCTTCTTTTCTTCTCCATCTCGGCCGCGTTGTCGGCGCCGGGTTGTTCGGCCCCTCTCTTCGGCGCCTGACTCGGCGGCAAGATTTTCGGTGCCGAAGACTTGGACGTCGAACTGGGTTTCGGGTCCCTGGACGGCGTCGGGGCTTTAGGGTCTTTCTCCCTCGGCGTCGATCGGTCCCTTTCGGGGGCGATTTTCGACGACTTCTGCTGTTCAACAGCTCTCGGCGCCGGGGACTCCTTCTCAGAGGATCCGCTGGGCCTGTGGGTAGTCGCGGACGCCAGGTGTTTCTGCGTCGGCGCTTTCGGGGTCTTGCCCTCGTTTTTTCGAGACTCAGAGTCTCTCGTGTTCTTGGGGAACGACGAGTCTCCTACTTTATCAGATGTCTTCGTGTAATCGGTCTCTACGACTGTGTAGCTGTCGTCTTCGGCGGCAGCGTTGTCCTCTTCCTCCGAGGACATCCCCAGCTTGTACAGCGATGGCGTCGGGGCTTTTCCTTGGAGGGTGGTGTGCGCTACCCTCTGGCTCTTTCTCACACGAAGGGTCTTCGGGGCGAAGGCGGAGCAGGCGTTGCAGTCCTCGCTTCTGTGGTCTACCGGTAGGCAAAGGTTGCAAACCGGGTGTTGGTCTTTCTGCGCGTACTTGTCGTGGCAGTTATGGCAGGACTTGAACGGCGTGTTGTCCTTCATCGAGTGTTCAGGCCTCCCTGGCCGCGTGGACGTCGACGATCGTCGAAGTCCTCGATGATTTCTCCTTCTTTTTCGCTGGTCAGTGATCGGCGAAGTCTTCCGTAGTCTTCTGGTGAATTCAGTCTTTTCCTTGTACTTTCTCCAAAAATGTCTGGAGCCCAACAGGAACGATCCAGACCTGACCGCGGAAAAAAGAATCTGAAGATGGCGCCCAAGGGTGGGAGCTTCCGCAGGAAGCATGCCAACGTCACCGGAAATGCACCCGAGGAGGGGTGACGCCGACGCCCACCTGGGCTACTAAAAAAAAAAAAAACCAAAGAAAAGACTACGAATCCGGACCCAACCACAAGACCGCGGAATATGCACAGCATAGTGAATCCAGAAAGATTCACGCTGCAAAACTGAAACTAGTGGACTGTCTGCATAGCTAAGGAAATGCAGACTTTAAACTTTATATACCAAACAATATGCTTGGTATGCTACCAAAACATGGACACTATGATACATCGTTGCTGATATAAAAGTCTTGAATCGCCGTGTAACAAGGCAAACCTAGATGAACCTGCCCAGGATGTTTAAATACAGTAGACAATGAGATCGATGAAATCTGGGGAATGGATCCTGCAGGCATACCGGCTGACTTTTAAAAGACATGATGTTTACGTAGTCCCAAATTAAAGAGTCTTTCATTGGAATCCTTTCAGAGCAGCCATTCTCATGAGCAAACAGGGTAAAGGCTACAGTTAAACTGCCAATTTTTCCTTTCTAATCATTCAGGATTGGACAATGAAAGTAGATATCCTTGCTTATGTGGTGACATTAATCATGCAATCAGCAGTTCATCTCGAGCAAACCAATTTCCATATGTGGCTATATTGAAGCAGATAAAACAAGGTTGAATTTTGACATACAATCAACTATTTGCAGTGCTCTCAACTGTCCTTGCTTCAGGAGTTTGTAGAGAAATCTTTTGACTCTTTTCTTGGGTCGCCCTGTTCTGAATGTTGGAAATCTTGACTTTGTATGTGAAGTTGTGACCATTGTGCCAGATGTTTAGAAGGATCTAAGACTGTCAATCATAAACTGTTTGATTTAATAAAAGCCTCCATTATCCTTTTCTGTTTTTTGCTGGTTTTGGAGCCCCTACTCATCTTCCAGAGATCTCCCTCCAAATTCCAAGCTATTATGATCCTAATGCTCAGCAACACCCATTTTATAGCACAACTGCCCAACACTGGCGGAGTACATGCGTGGTTTAACTTAAAATATGATTACATTCCCATGCACAGATCATAATGCATTCAGCTATTGTGTAGGCTTGCCCCGCACGGTCCTTCTCCAAACTATCTCCCCTTTCATTTTTCTCATGATTTATGTAGCTAGCCCAGTAGGATACTGTTACACTTGTTCTATGTTTCCAGTAATCCGATTAATTGTTCTAGTTTGGATGGCTAAGAGCTGTGATGCCTAATTTGGTATAGTGGTAGTATAGAATACGCTTTGGCAAAGTAATAGGTCCCGTGTATTGGACCTTTTGGCTTCATCAATAAATCTAGCCATGCTATACAGCATTGCGCCTTCTGTGCAGAATATCTGTTAAAAAAATGATATGAAAGAGAAAAAAAAAGTGACTGTCGCATCTACTAAAAGTGACATAGTGAGTAAAAAAAATCCCAATCAAAACAAGTGCTAGGCAAAGTAATAAATGTAAGCTTTCAAAATGTGATCAAGGTTTTGCCAACAACCGTTTTCCTTAACCCCTTCCACGCTGATGACGAGCTGGGCTCGTCATGGCGTAGCCTCCTCGCACGCTGATGACGAGCCCAGCTCGTCACGTAACATGCGATTTAAAAAATCTCAGCGTGCGAGCGGAATTCCGCTAGCGCGCATGAGGTTAAGCATTAGCCCGTCTGAATAAAGCCATCTTGCTCTTGAAAACACCGCTTTCTGATTATTGGGAAAAGCCATAAATTTGCTCTCTGATTTGGTAAATATCACTGCAAATGTAAAAGAGATTGAGTTTGGGGTATCTGCAATGCTTTTTGTAAGCAGAGTTCTCTCACAGGCAGAGGCTCAAGAATATTGACAGCTCAAATCTGAGGGTTAACCCCTTCGCTCTTAGGCCTTACCCCCTGTGCTTAGCCGTTATTGTCTATTTGGGTTAGTTTGCGCTTAGGTACCTGTAACTTTTTGAGCACATAAGGTATGCTCGCCAAATTTGCTTCCTTTTCTTCCATCATAGGGATTTTAAACACACCCAGGGTTTGTTTATTCCCCTGGAGGAGACCAATAAATTAGCCAAAATACAGCAACATGTTATTTTTGGGGGATAAATGGGAAAAAAGGGCTGCAGAAGAAAGCGTCTGTTTTTTTCTCTGCAAATGGTATCAACATAGGGATTGTGGTGCTGAAATCATCATCTTCCCAGCATTCAGGGACTGACAGACTTTTGTAAGAAAACCAAAAATGTTTTACACAGTTTTGGCATTTTACTGAGACATAGTCTATTTTTTCAATGTTTTGTGCTTTCAACCTCCTTCTAGTTAATGGCAGAAATGGGTATGAAAGCAATAATGGATGCTGGAAAGCTATACATTTCAGAAAAGTAGACAACATTCTGAATTCAGCAAGGGATCATTTGTGTAGATCCTTCAAGGTTTTTTTAATAGAAACTAACGGGTACACAAACAAAAAATTGAAAATGAGTTGAAAAAAAACCAGCCATTTGTGCCAACATTTTCACCTGTAACTTCTTCTAAGTATGACAGAGATTTGAAAGCAATATACTGTTACATACGCTGGACGCTTCTGGTTTTGGGGATATATAGGACCTGTAGGTTCACCAAGAACCCGAGGAACCCAGAGTCAATAACTGAGCAGTGTCTTCCAATGGTTTTTCATTTTGTACCGGGTATATTGCAATACATTTGGGAATATAAAAACAGTGAAAAATCAAATAGGTTATGACAGTTGCTCTACAATTCTGTGTTTAAGTCTCCCGATAAAAATGGTGCCTCACTTGTGTGGGTAGGCCTAGTGCCCGTGTCAGAAAACGGCCCAAAACGCAACGTGGACAAACCACATTTTTACAGTGAAACCTGACCCTTTTTTCAAAGTGCATAGCTGTAGATTTTGATCCCTAGCTCTGCTGGCACCTAGGGAAACCTAACTAACCTATACATTTTTTTAAACTAGACACCCAGGGAAATCCAGGATGGGGTGACTTGTCTGGCTCTGACCAGGTTCTGTTACCCAGAATCCCTTGCAAACCTCAAACTCTGAAAAAAAAAAGAAAAAAAGAAGAAAGAAAACATTTGCACACATTTCTGTGATTGAGAGCCACACACGTCATCCTGGGTTCCCCTTGGTGTCTAGTTTAAAAAAAATATATAGGTTTGCTATGTTTCCTTAGGTGCCGGCTGCGCTAGGACCCAAAATCCACAGGTAGGAACATTCCGAAAAAAAGTCAGTGCCTAGTTGGCTTTCTGCTGACCTGGGGGCTATTGCCCCGAAATGCGCCCAAAGGAGGGCGGAAAGACTGTGGCTACTTTTTGGGAGGGGTGGGGCATTGGGATGCCCATTCTGGGCAGCCCCCACCCCTACGTATGGAGAAAAAAAAACAGCATACTTGCTGGCGCCTAGTGGGCTCTCTGCCCCACCCCCTAGGGGGCAGATCTGGGGCTACTGCCCCCATCTTCCTCTCCTTGGGGGAGGGGGGGGGGGGGGGGGGAGGCGGGGGGGGGTAGAAAGACTGGAATCTTTTTGGGGGGTTGGGGGTATTGGCATACCCATGCTGGGCATTCCCCACCCATGGATTTTGAAAAATATATATCCCTAGTGCATAGCGGGCTTTCTGCCCCTGAAGGGGCAGATAAGAGGCTATTGCCACCATCGGCCTCCTGACGTGTAGGGGCATTGGCATGCCCATTCTGGGCAGCCCCCACCCGAACTTTAAAAAACAAATACCTGGTGCCTAGTGGGCTGTCAGAAAGACGGTCTGTGGCAACATTTTATTGGGGAGGGGGCGTTGCCCAAGGGGCTGCTCCCCCCTCCCTGGTGGCTAGTGGGTGGATCCCAGCTTGGGGATCACCTTCCTGGGGCTATCCCCAAGCAGGGATCCACTAGGGAAGGGTACCATTGGAAAGTGGAGATTCTCCCCTTTCCAAGGATACCTCTCCAAGTGTTTCAGTGCTCGGGGGCTGGGAGAGCTCCATGAGCACCAAAACAGTTTCATTTTCAATGCAATTACAGCAGCGCGCCATGTACGCTATCGTTTGGGGACGCTCTTCCCCAACATCCCGAAGCCAACAAAACAAAAAAGGAAATCCCTCTGCTGTCTGCAGCAGAGGGATTAAATGCCCCTGTATTCATGATGGAATGGTTCCGTCATGAGCACAGGAGCACTGGTGCTTATGACGGAACAATTCCGTCATGAGCACCGAAAGGGTTAATGGGAACAAAATGGTTAACAGAACAACATGTTTAATTCCTTACAAACAGCTACTTTATGCTCTGGTGCCACTGATGCACCAATGCAAGCTACGCCCGTGACCTAACAAGGATCCATTGGTGAAGGGACAGCTATGCCACACTACTTAAACTTAATTTATTAAATTAAAAAAGGCCAAAAATAACAAGTTGTATAGCTCGTGAATTGCTGTGAAAGAAACTATACAAGCAAACATCTGTCATTTCCAACATGGTGAAGAAACTAACACTTAAGAGTAGAACAGTAATTTGGGCGAACTACTCAGCAATGGTGAAGCCGAAGCCATCTTTAGGAAACTGTGGTATTAGTTGAGGGGAGACTACCCACCTGAAATAATAATCACAACCCTGGTCAGTGAACCACTACAGTCACTAATCAAACCTGAGCTCAACCCCCTGGTAGCTATTGCACAGAGCAGACAGGCTTAACTGAGAAGCTATGTGTAAAGCATTTATGTAGTACAAAAACAATAATAAAGGCGAAATGTAAAAAAATACAAATCCCAAAACTAGCTAGAAAAATAGAGTAAAATGTTATAAGCAAAATGACCCAAACATAATAGGAGGAACCCACGAAATTAATGTTAAAAGTTTTACTCCAAAATGGCGCCAAAGTGCCAATGATAGTCAATGGTTGTAGTAGAATAGGACCTAGCTGCAATTTGACACTGACCACCTTGGAGTGTTGGTCGGAAACACTAACCTTGGTTCATCCTTATTCAAGATTTTACCTTCGGACTTTAGTCCTTTAAGTCCCAATCCACAACAGGTGTACACTTATTAAGCTCCCAGGACCTCAGTGGAGGCACTTAGGAACTAGCTGATTGGCAGCCAGAGACTAAGAGGAAGGTACAGTTAATGTCCTGTTACCACTGGTCAGCCGGGCAGTAGCAGAAAATGCAAATGCTACTTACCAGTATGCATCTGTTCTTGGCATGTAGGGCTGCTGACATTCATATCTGTGCATAGATCGCCACCTAGTGTTGGGTCCGGATGATTGCACATTGTTGTCCTGGAAGAGTCTTCGAAGTATGACGAGATAGGTGGCTCCTCCCCTGGACTACAGTGCGCATGGGCATCGCCTCCATCCCCAGATTGTTTTTAGCCATTGGCAGAGATGGAGTGAAGTATGTGAGTGATGACCATGCTATGAGCATATACATATATACATATGAATGAAATACTGCAGCTGCTACAGGCGCCGGGGAGGAGGGTGGGCGATATGAATGTCAGCAGCCCTACATGCCAAGAACAGATGTATACTGGTAAGTAGCATTTGCAGTTCGAGGCATGTGGGCTGCTGAATTCATATCTGTGCATAGAATACATAGCAGTCCCTCCATTAGCGGCGGCCGCCCGTGCCAGCTGCAGCAGTCTGAAAAAGTGTTTTGAGAACAGCCTGACCAACAGCTGCCTGCTGTTTGGAATGCACGTCTACACAGTAGTGTTTAGTGAAAGTATGTGTGGTAGACCATGTGGCCGCTCTACAGATATCTTCTAAGGGAATGTTACCTAGGAAAGCCATAGAGGCCCCCAACTTCCTGGTGGAGTGGGCCCTTGGTGGGATAGTGAGAGTGCGCTTAGCTTTAGCGTAACAGATCTGAATGCATTTCACTATCCACCTAGCGATCCCAGCTTTGGAGATAGCGTTTCCCTTGTGGTGTGTGGCAAAAGCAACAAAAAGCTGCTTGGTTTTGCGAAAATCTTTTGTCCTGTCTACATAGTACATCAAGGCTCTCTTAACATCAAGGGTGTGGAGCATCCGCTCCGCCAGTGTCTCTGGGTTTTGGAAAAACACCGGCAACTCAATTGTCTGGTTTATGTGGAATTGAGATACCACCTTGGGTAGGAATTTAGGGTTAGTGCGTAGCACCACCCTGTTAGCATGTACTTGGAAGAAAGGTTCTTGGATGGTGAGCGCCTGCAGCTCGCTAACCCTCCGTAGCGATGTAATTGCTACTAAGAACGCAACCTTCCAAGTCAAAAACTGAAGCTCACAAGAGTGCAGTGGCTCGAAGGGAGGACCCATCAGCCTTGTAAGAACCACATTGAGGTTCCATTCTGGAGCTGGTGGGGTCCTTGGTGGAATGACTCTTTTGAGTCCCTCCAGAAAGGCCTTGATAGCAGGGACCTTAAAGAGTAATAGGTGTTGCCTATTCTGGAGGTATGCTGCCATAGCAGACAGGTGAATGCGGATGGAAGAGTACGCCAGATTGCATCGATACAGATGGAACAGGTAACAAATGATGTTTTGAATGGAAGCATCCAGCGGGTCGATATCGTGGTTAACACAGTAGATGACAAACCTCTTCCATTTAGCCGCATAACAAGCTCTCGTAGTGGGCTTCCTTGCCTCCCGAATGATGTCCATGCAATCGGGAGGAAGATTGAGGTAGCCAAACTCTAGGACTTCAGGAGCCAGATCGCCAGGTTGAGCTGTTGCGGATCTGGGTGCTGAATGTCGCCATGGCTCTGCGTCAGAAGGCTGGGAGTGAGATGAAGCCTTTGATGCGGTACCACGGACAGTTCCAGAAATGTGGTGTACCATGGTTGGCGAGCCCACGTCGGAGCAACCAGGATGAGAGTCATCGAGTGCTGCCTGAGCTTGCGTGCCACCAGCGGAATCAGAGGTGCTGGGGGAAAAGCGTACGCAAATCTGCCTGACCAGTTCATCCACATCGCATTGCCCTGTGATTGCGGGTGTGGGAATCTGGCGGCGAAGCTTTGGCATTTTGCGTTCTCCTTTGTGGCGAACAGGTCTATCTCTGGATGACCCCACCTTTGGAAGTACGGTTGGAGTACTGATGGATGTATCTCCCACTCGTGCATCTGATGGCTGTGCCTGCTGAGCAGATCCGCCATCTGATTGTCCTTGCCCGGGAGATGCTCTGCCATGAGGAAGATGTTCCTCTGAATGGCCCACTTCCACATGCTCTGAGCCAGATGAGACAGCTGCGGAGAGTGTGTGCCTCCCTGCTTCTGAATGTAGTACATGGCCGTCATGTTGTCCGTCCGGATCAACACGACTTTGTTGCACAGATGTACTTTGAACGCCTTTAAGGCCATGAAGATTGCCATCAGTTCCAACACGTTGATGTGCATCTTCCTTTGCTGTAGTGTCCAGAGTCCCTGCACTGTGTACTGGAGTACATGCGCTCCCCATCCCTGGAGAGAGGCGTCCGTCGTCAGGATAATCTGTGGCACAGGCTCTTGGAATGGTCGGCCCTTGCAAAGGTTTTGTGGATTCCACCAATGCAGAGAGTTGTATGCCCGACCGCTCACCAACACTAGGTCTGTCAGTTGCCCATGAGCCTGAGTCCACTGACGTGCAAGGCACTCCTGAAGCGGACGCATATGTAGTCTCGCGTGCGGGACAATGGAGATGCAGGAGGCCATCATGCCTATCAACTGCATGAACACCTTCGCTGGAAGCGAGTGCTGAGGTCTGAATCGTTGGATCAGCGCCTGGATACTGGCGATTCTCACTGAATTTGGCTGCGCAGTGGCTGCCAGAGTGTTGATAGTCGCGCCCAGATACTGTCGCACGTGGGCGGGCTGGAGATGGGACTTTGGGTAGTTCAGAGAGAATCCCAGATCGTGCAGGAGATGAATGGTGCGTGACACATGGTTGACGCACTGTCGTTCTGTTTTTGCTTGAATGAGCCAGTCGTCCAGGTAGGGGTAGACGTGGACGTTCTGGCGACGGAGATGCGCCGCCACAGTCGCTAGGCACTTTGTAAATACCCTTGGCGCCGGGGTGACCCCGAACGGCAGAACCCTGAACTGGTAATGCTGGTCCTGAATCGTGAATCTGAGATACTTCCTGTGGGAAGGATGCAGGGGGATATGAAAATATGCATCTTTCAGATCCAGCGTAGCCAGGAAGTCCCCCTGCTGAAGTAGGGGGAGCACTTGCTGTAACGTGAGCATATGGAAGTGCTCCGAGAGAATGTACCAGTTTAGGGGCCTGAGGTCCAGGATGGGCCTGAGGGATCCGTCCTTTTTGGGGATTAGAAAATACAGGGAGTAAACCCCTGTTCCCCGCTCTTGCAACGGAACGAGCTCTATCGCCCCTTTTTGCAGCATGACTAGAACTTCTTGCTGCAACAAGGTCAAGTGCTCGCCGGACATAGGACGGCTCCTTGGGGGCATGTTTGGTGGAATGGAAGTAAGCTCTAGACAGTACCCGTACTGGATAAGAGACCTGACCCACCTGTCCGTGGTGATGGACTTCCACGCCGGCAGGAACTGCTGGAGTCTCCCCCCGACCGGTGTTGTATGGTCGGGGGGCAGTGACAAGACGTCACTGTTTGTTGGTGGTGGTGGACCTGGAGCTATTGTTTCCACGTCCCCTGCCCTTGACGTTATTGCCTCTGTAACCCCATCTACCCTTGTTGTTGTACGAGGTTTGGGTGGTACTCTTGTAATACTGTGTGGACTGCGATGCCTGACCCCTTGAGGTGCCTCTGGAAGCGGAGCGGCGAAAGGAACTACCCCGAAACTGCTGACTTTGTAAGGCCCCCATAGACTTGGCAGTTTCCGTGTCTTTTTTCATTTTTTCCAGGGTCGCATCCACCTCAGGGCCAAACAGGTGGTCAGGATTAACTGTTTGATTAAGTATGGTAGTTTGGATATCGGGTTTGAACCCTGAAATTCTAAGCCAGGCATGGCGTCTAAGCAACACACTGGTATTGATCGCCCTGGAGGCTGTTTCTGCCACATCCAGTGCACATTTTATGGATGCATTCGTAATGAGCTTTCCTTCCTGAATCAGCATTTCTCCTGCCTCCTTGTATTGGTCAGGCAAGTGTTGCAGTATTGACTCTAAGGTGTCATAATGGGCCCTATCATAGCGTGCAAGTAGGGCTTGTGTGTTAGATATTCTCCAGATATTAGCTGCCTGTGCAGCAATCCGTTTGCCTGAGGCCTCAAAGATCTTGGACTCTTTGTCTGGGGGAGGAGCGTCACCAGTAGTTTGCGAGTTCGCCCTCTTCCGAGCGTTGGAAACAACCAAGGAGTCCAATGGCAAGTGTCCCTTGATATATGTAGGATCCGTGGGCGCTGCCTTATATTTCCTGTCGATGCGAGGGTTGACCACACGCGCCCGGGTGGGCTCCTTGAAGACCTCCGTTGCATGTTTAAGCACCCCTTTAAGCATCGGCAGCGTTTTGACTGACTTTTCAGCTACAGAGAAAGTGTCAAACAAGAAGTCCACATCCACGGGGTCCGAGTGCAGCTCGACGTCGTGGTTAGCCGCAGCTCTCTCGATCAGAGCGTTAAAGGCCGCCGAGTCCTCAGTCGGGGACGTTTTTGCCGCAAAAAGTTGCGTGTCCTGGCCCGACTGCGGGTCCTCTGGGTCGCCTCCAGCGGACCAAGGCTCGTGCTCCTCCTCCGGATCCGAGTACGCCGGATAGGTGTACTCGGCGTCTTCCTCGTCCGCATTGCCTGCGGCGGAATGCGTTGGCGAGTGTCCTAGGGCTTGTGGGGACACAGGTTCCACCAGAGCCGAAGATTCTGCAGAGTCCCTTTTATTTTTGAGAGGGATCTTAAAATGCTCCAACGCCGGCTCCGTCGTGATTTTCCTCTTGAGGAGAGACAGCTTCCCGGTGTTGGCGTCGATGGTTACCTCACGACGTTCCTCTTCAGCAAGCGGCTGGAGCCGAAGCTTCGACACCACCAAGGCAGCTTTCGGCGCCAATACCTCCTTCGAGGGTCCGCCCCGTTTCGGCGCGAAGGCCTTCGGCGCCGACTTGGGAGGCAAGGTGAAACGGATAGGCGTTTGCTCCTTCGCAGGCTTAGGCGTGAGCTTAGGCGTTACAGTGTCCTGAGCGGGAACCACACTGTCCTTTCGTATCCGCTGCAGGGATTCCGCCACCTTCTTCGTCAAGGCCGGAGAGGGCTTGACCGGCTCGAGCGACCTCTCAGCGTCGAGAGCTTGTTCGCCGGCAGGCACTTTCTTCGGGGCCGACGCCCCATGTCTATGTGCGTCGTCGCCCTGACGCTTCTTCGGAGCCGACTTCGGGTCCACGACCCCTTTCGGAACCGACTCAGCCGCGTCGGACGACTTCGCCTTCGGCGCCGACCCCGAGGGCTTCGGGTCGGCCATCTTGGCGTGGCTCTTCGAGTCGGCCATTTTGAGTTTCTTAGAAGTCGACGCCTCCAGAACTTTCTGCACCAGCGCAGCTTTCACTTTCGGTTTCGCATCCGAGGGTGCGTGACCAGACGGCTTCACTTTCGTTTTCTTCAACGTAAGTGGCTTCTCATAAATGTCCGTGACCGGGCCCGGAGGCGGGGACGTTGGACTCATAAGTAGATCTTGGGTAAGGCCCGAAGGCGATCCCTCGACCTGGGCCGTATGAAGGGGAATAACCCCTGAGTCTGGTTGGGGATGCTCCTCCTCCGAGCTATCCCCCACAGTGGCAAAAGCCGATTCGTCGTCCCCTACCTCGTCAGTGACTTCGTCAAAGTTCTCCTCACCCGCGTCGTAGGTCTCCCCTCGGACGCGGGACTAGAGTCCGAACCTTGCACGTCATCGTCGCCTTCAACAGATTCCTGGAATATGTCGTCTGGTGGGGGCGCCGCAGTAGCTGATAACCTAGCCTGGAGCCTATTGGCCTGACGAATCTTCAAAGTCTTCTTGCACCGGAATTTTGAACACGCCATGCAGCTGTCTTCGTGGTGATCCGGTGACAAGCATGTATTGCACACAGGGTGCACGTCGAGGTGTGAATATTTGGAGTTACACACCGGGCACTTCTTAAACGGTGTTCGCTCCATAGCAGAAGTGTAGTGTAGGCCCGTCTGCGCCGAAAGCACGTGGAAGGGCAGCGAGAGATCGGAGCTGAGAGTCAGACAAGAAACCCGTACGCAACTATACCGACGCCCAGCCTAAAGACCTTTTGGTCTCGAGTAGAAGTTGAACAACTATCGGTTCCGACAGAGGGAACCGAAACACATCCGAACCCAATGGCGGAAAAAAACAATCTGGGGATGGAGGCGATGCCCATGCGCACTGTAGTCCAGGGGAGGAGCCACCTATCTCGTGATACTTCGAAGACTCTTCCAGGACAACAATGTGCAATCATCCGGACCCAACACTAGGCGGCGATCTATGCACAGATATGAATTCAGCAGCCCACATGCCTCGAACTAGGCCTCTTGTAGCTTATTGTGTCCCAGCGAACTTTAACAGGTGATCAAACTGGAGTCTAATTCTATGCCCTAGGTACAAGACAGAGAGCAGTCTTATAAACTCTTCTCAGGTCTCAGACAGCAGGTCCAGTCCTCTTCTGTTTTTTATGCAAATTTAGAAGTATTCACAAGTGGGTGCCTGAAGGTGCCACATTTGTAACTGGCACAAGCTTATGAATGACCACTGGGGTAGGTCTAATCAAGGGTAAGGCTTCCTGGGGCTAACCCTACCCACTTTGGGAATTTTCAAGACAGCCAGAATCTTCGGCTGCACTAAACCTGGCCTCCGAGGGTGGGGATGTGTGTGGGGAGTATACTATGGTAATCCCAGTGTCTTCATACACCTATCACCCAAAATCCAATTGGATGCAGTCTTTGTGCCCACAACAACCTCAGCTGCAGAATTCTTGTATGACATGGTTGAGTTTTCAACAACCAAACAGTAGACACACACACACATTGTTTAGGCATTCTGTTTTCCTCTTTTGAAGTTTGACCCAAATGTTATATGTAAACCTATCAGACCTGTCAAACAGGCTGTGCCACTGTAATGGCAAAAGAAGACTACTGTTATTTGGCTGGAAGACAACAGAAGGAACCTGCCAATGTGTCAGCTAATATTTGCTTGTGACTGGATGGCCTCTATGAAGTGTGCCCAAGTTCCATATTACAAGCCCCGGCACACCAGTTAGGCAGAATGTGACATTCAAGCTGAACTTGACACTGCCATGTCAGAAGATTCTCCCAGCCTCCTCTGTTTATTCTATCAGGTTTAGAATGGTCAGCTCTTCCCTCTCAGTTCAGCCTACTGTTTGCTCCCGAGAACAGTTCCTACCACATCACAGGAAAGCCGTCCGTTGCCAGGTGATAAACGGAAGGCACTGAAAGGCCTTAGAAGCTGTAGGCTGGCAAAAGGTAACTCTCCTAAAGTACCTTTTCTGTGACTATTAGACAAAATTTGACTTTATAATTCAATTGCATTTTTAACAACTATAAAAAATAGTAGTTTAATTAGTTTTCTAGTTAGTTCCATTCCTAGGGCACAGGATTAGTATTTAATATTGCTTTCCTTTGAAACAGCTAAGCTTGCTTGAGTGAAAATAGCCTTTTGGGCCTTTTCATTGTAAGGACATGTTTAACATTAAACTTGTACATGACCTACTTTTAAATACCATGCGCCCTGCATTTATGGGCAATAATGCTTACTTGGGTGACTTATAAACATCTAAATATTTAGAAATAATTCAGGAGGTGGATTCTAGGCCTGTCAAAAGGGATTATTTTGTTAAATCGAATTTGAAGCTTAAATCTGCACTGTCGGGCTTCTGGTGGCAGGCATTCACTCATGTTTGCATTGCCAATGTAGTGGGTGGCACAAAGTGTGTTGCAGTACACTGGTCACATTTAACTTACCAACCCTGGCTACATTGTGGGTACCATATACTAGGGACTGCTAGGTAAGTTAAATATGCCATTCAGGAGTATACCAATTTTACCACATCAAAAGGACAAGCATAACACTTCACCACTGGTTAGCAGTGGTAAAGTGCACAGATTGCCTGTGGTTAAACTTATTGCAAGCATTACTCACTTGCCTTTTGTGCGTTTGATGTAACACCCTAAATGACAAGGGTATGCCCTGACATGGGTTCTGCTTTCACAGTGCCGCTGAAACCAAACTACACCCAAAAGGAGAGGACCAAAACTGATTTCTAAATGGCTGGGTCTAATCTGAGATAGCATGGTGGGCAAAAGAATTATGAGTTGGAATTCCACCACGAGTGTCTGATGTCCACAGAGTCCCATAGTGCGCAAAAATAGGGTTCAACAAGAAGGCCAAAACATTCAGGATCACCCTGCAGAAGGGACACATTTCCAATAGGATTGATGCTGAAAGTGATTTACGTTTTCCCATGGAGCTGCATGCCCCCCCCCCCCCCCCCTGTTTGACTTCCTCCTGCAGGTCCTCCCCCAACTTTTCCTTCAGAAACTGTTACTTAACCCGTATCAGAGCACGTCCTCACTTACAAAATGGTCGAAGTGTCCACAGCAGGTCCTTCCACGCAGGTGCCAGCTCTGACCCCCGCCAGTGGGCTGTGGTACTGCTGACCCCTACCGGACAGTTGCCAATATCAGGCCTGAGTTGCGCAATGAAATTACTAAGGCGCAACCAGTCCTTTATGCAGCCAGACCTTCAGATTCTGCCTCTGTTGGCTGTGTGGCTCACTGGTTAGAGGAGGCAGACCTGGAAGCAGAGGTCAGCCCGGGACCAGGGTTCAATTCCCGGCTTGGCAGGGTCTTGAGTCCTAAAATGTCCATGGACTCGACAATTCTCACTACGGTGCCTACTCGATTCACGGGTTCACACTCTGCGACTCTGGGCAATAGCTTGCTTAATTTCCACAAAGGCCCCTCGCGGCGGGATGCCTGGCTTTCACCTTGCGGATACCCTGCCGGGGTTATCTCACAGGGGAATACCAGGACGGGTTCCCTAAGCAAGCGCTTAGAAACCGCTCAGTGATTTGCGCTATTTAAATTCCTGTACATTTACATTACATCTAGAGGATAGAAACCCTCTTTGCCTCTGATGCTGATGCAGTCCAGGGCATACCCAGTGCCGCTCACAATACTGATAATGATGAGGAGGTAGAAAATATGCTCCTCCTTCACACTGGAAAAGAGCTGTATTTAGACTTACAAAATTCCAGTGGGCTGGATACCTCACCAATGATGGATTTGGACTCCCCACCTGGTCCACCAGCTGAAGCAAGTGCCTCTTTGGCTATGGTAGTGCAAATAGCAGCAGAAGTTCTAGAATGGCAATTAGCTACACTGGAAACCAAAGCCAATTTTTGACTAAATATTTTTCAGCCAGGCCCAACTATATCTAAGCCACTATTATTTTTGAGGCCTTTCCGGACTTCAGGGCCACTTGGTCCAAGCCATGTTCAGCGACCATAGTGAACTAGAAGGCATAGACCTGAGGATCCTGACTTTTTTTACAAAATACCCAAAGCCCAATAGCCTTGTGGTTCAGAAGTCGACAAGTAAAGTCAATCCAAATGCTTTTCCTTCAAAATGTATTAATGCCTTTGAAACAAAAATGTACTTCTCAGTTAGCCTAGCCTTACGCTCTTTGACTATGTTGTGCCTTCTTAGCAGGTCCACCCATGTCTTGTAGGACATGACCAGCAAGATCTTGCCAGCTATCAAGACGGACCTCAGGAACTCACTGGCCCAAACGATCCAAGTTGAATGCTGCAAAGTTTGTGCTGCATGCAGGCCTGGACACCACTGACTGCATAGGTTGTGCTGTATGCCCTTGGCCTCACACAGCTATGCCCGCAGCTGGAGCAGCTTAGTAAACACTACAAAGGCTCTGGCTGTTGAAAATAGTCACATAACTAAAATAATTGGCCCCAGCTTAGATTAAAACAAAGTGTTTTAATTTAGTACTGTTAGTTTCCATCTTAGGATCACAGATACTGGTCAGGTTAGTTGGTATGCAGTTTTTACACAAAAACTAAAATAACTTGTGTTAATTACAATTTATAACATTATTTTAGTGGGCAACTTGATCCCACTCCACTTTTTTGTTTGAAGGTGGAGGTCAAGAAGGACATGTCCCTGGGGCAGGCAAACAACCATGCACTTGTCTTAGATTTCTCACACCGAGAGATTCCGCTATGGTCTTACAATGAGAAACATCTACCCAAAAAACCCTAGCTGTTTGTCTCAAACTAATTTAAGGGGCATTTAGATCAAGCAGTTAGTCTAAATTAGAGAAAAAAAATATTTGTGCCACTTTTTACACTAGTGTTCATCAGAAGACTACCACAAATGTTGCCTACTTGGCTGTACAGGCAAGTACCCTCTTCTCACTGCCTTGACCTGCACTCCACTATCACTGTCTGTCAAATCCTTTGATATAACCTTGGACAAAGACTTCTCCAACCAAAAACACATCAGCACCAACACTAGAAGAGCTAACCATCAGTGCATATTCTTAGGAAACTAAAAACCTTTCCTCTGCCACCGCAGACCGCAGAACCGCAGTACATGGCATTGTACTGTTGAAATTGGATTACAGCAGCACTATCCTGGTGGGCATCCGAAAACCTCACTTGCACCACTGAAGTCCACACTGACCCGACCTTATATCACTGAAAAGGCTACCCTTTGAGGCCAGGATCCATATCAAAACTGCTTGTATGACCTACAAAGTGCTTTAACAGAATACCCCCCTTCCTACCTGACCCAGCCATATAGGATGGTAACAGACCCTCCAGAAGCACTAGCTCCTTACTCCTAAAGTATCAAAAAAATTAAATAAATAAGAATTGCCCTAAATATTTGGAACTCTATCCCTACAGAAGTCACATGCAATCCATCTTCAAGAAAGAAGTAAAATTCTTACTATCCAACAAGCTCTTTCACACGGAGGACTTGCCCCATCTCCCCTAGATCGATCCCTCCTTCCAATTTGTCTGCTGCCTCTTATCTTGAAATAATATGTTCTTGGCCTGGATTTATGCTATATTACGCGCTCCTATTTCTCTGTTCACCATTAGTCCATGTGTATATATTGTATTTTTATTTATGTTACATTTCTTTAAGGTTGTATCCCATGTCTCTGTACACTGTAAAGTGCTCTGACACTTGAAAGGGTCTTGTTCGCGCTATATAAATCAATAAATAGGTACTATCTGGCGGTGAGTGTTGTGGAAATCAGGACACATTTTCAATAACGTACAAACTGGGAGCAAATACATTTAGCATGCAACATTGTCCAATAATTAGCACAAATGTGTAAAGTGGGTGCAGTAACGCACTAGATACCAAGCATAAATGTCATCTGCACTGGTTTTTTTTTTTTTTTCCCTCTGCTATTGACCATCTTTATTGACTATTAGGTCTAAACGATACTCTTTTACATCCAGTGTTCTGTTCTCACCTCTATTGGGCCTCCAGATCTTCTCCATGCCATGCCTCATGAGGACGATGCGGGATAGCTCAGTAAAGGACTCAATCACGTTGAAGTTGCAAAGAGGGCTCACTTCAAAGAAGGTCATACCGTTCTTCTCTGCATAGGCACGAGCCTGCTCTGTTGGGACCTGCCGCTTGAAGGCCAAGTGAAGCCGGTTTCCAACTAGAATCCGTGGAACCCCAGGGGCATGCTTTGTAGAAGATAATGAAATTTGTTAGACGTGTACACAAAAAAAAAAAACCGAATAGCAGTAATACTAAAGAAGTATGATTAAGGCACTTGCATGACAGTTTGGGCACCTGCCTTAACTCCTCTGCCCTTCCTCCTTCAAATCAATTAGTTACACATCCTACATTTCACTCTTGTCCATTTTACACAGCCTACATGTCTTTTTCTTAACATTGATTATACCCAGCTTCTATCACAGGGCTTTTGGAATTCTGTATCGGAATGAAACTCTCCTATTCCAGCTGTAAGGCAGTTCCATGAGTTTACAAGCCTTTCTCTGTGGGCCTACTTACCCTAATACCGATTATAATCAGAAAGCTATCTCTGGACTTTCACTCATTAACCTCATTTTCACTTAAACAAGATTGCTCCCTATATTATATTGATAGCCATGAGACATACCAAAAGTTATATCTCACCAAACACAATTTTGGTGCATAAATGTGTACGGCAGGAATTCCTTGTGAATCATAACATCCACTCCAGCAACTTTCAATAGCTCACATAAATAAGGTACCTAGAATCCATTACACAATAAGTAGCCAGTCAACATAATATCAATGAATGTGCTTTATATGGGACCCCTCCCACCCCTGACCAATTGGGTAGCAGCCAGCCTGCACTCTTCTCAATTCAGCCCACTGAGAATGGCACCACCACAAATGAATCTTTGTTATACAAATGTCATCACAGTTCTTTAACCCTTTCGCTGCTGATGACGAGCTCAGCTCGTCATCACCCACGGGTGTCGTGTGCTGATGACGAGCTGAGCTCGTCATAACTGCAGCAAAAGAGCAATTTGCAGCACAGTGCAAAAATCCCCACAGCAGCCATGTGGTTAAACAAACCTTTACATTGAAAATGTATATGTAAATAATGGTGAGAGAACCATAGCGCTCAGAAAAATGAATATTTTAGAATGGAATTGTGTTTCACTTGGATTTTTTTTGTTTAAATATTGAGTTTTTCCATTTCACGGAATTAATGCTGCCCATAGACTGTTACTTCAATTTGCAGTGCTTGCCTTTTAAATGTATGTGCAATAAAAATAATTACACTCGAGTGAATGCCAGAGTTTGTTATTTCCCTATGTGCACATTATTTTTAGGTCAAGCACAAGCTGGCAAAACAGCACAATTGTCTGGTTGCCAAAACTATTATGAGCTTACTAAGAACCTAAACGGAGCTTAAAGCCATTGCTTTCCACTGGTTGGCGTTATTGGCATTCTATGTCAGTCCACGGAGGCTCTGATTATGCTGCTCTATTCTTTACTGACAAAACAGCAGGCAATAAGAAATTTAAACTGGTATGACCCTGGAAGGACAGCCCCCTCCCTCAGTCTGTACCAATTATAGTCCAGTTCACCACATAAATGTCCCAGTGAACCCCAAGACCTCCTCTTTCTTTGCTGCTGCAGCAGCGAGTAAGTGCCCTTTCTTCATTCATTTGTTGGTTTGTTGGCATTTGTGATATTACCAAGTTAGCGCGAGAGCGTTGTGGAGTTGTACCGGTATTGTGTGGTATCTGCCTGGTCCCGTGTGTGTTTGATAGTGGTTTCGGCCGTAACGTCGGTGCGCAGGAGATCGGGATAGGGGGCGGTGGAGCAGGAGGAGGCAGACGCAGGTCTCTCGCGCACAGAGAGCAGTCGAGTCGGGCCCCATAAGCGACGCAGTTTCACTTTTGTTACCGGCTCCACGGGGATCGCGCAAGTGAGACTGCATCAATCTCTGGCCTCATCTGAACGCTGACCGGAGCGTTACCGGACGAGAGCTTGGCTCGAGGGGAGTTGTTGTGCTAATAGGGGTCTTCTTCCACCTTAAATTTACCGGCCTCTCAGTGTGTTGGCAACTGAGGTTGCAGAGTGTGTGTGGCGGCGTTTATGAGGAAGTATGCGAAAGATCCTAAAAAGGGGCTGGATAGAGCATGGCGGGGTTGTCAGGACAAGATGTTGGACGTCTCTGGACCCCTCACAAAGATTCTAGATGCCGCAGTTAAGGCTAAGGATCAAAATGTGCCTCTGGATGTGTCAGATGTCCTGGAATGGGCACAACGTGCCATGTGCTTCTTGGGGAATGCTAATGTGGCCCTTTCTACGGAGCGGAGACGCTCTTTTCTTATGAGAATTGATTCCCAACTTGCGGAAATGGCCCCTTCCGAACCAGGCTCCCTGGCTAATGGTATGCTCTTTGGGGACAAATTTGTGAAAGAAATGGGCAAATATGTAGCCACCTTCTCCGTGCTGGATAAAGCGCAGACAAACATCAAAAGAGTATTCCACACTGGTGTTTTTGATAGGGCCGGATGCCCACAAGGTCGAGGGTCCGGCCGAGGTTATCCACAGACCTCGCGTGGAGCAGATCAACGAGGCAGAGGCAATCAGCGCTCCAATTTCTACCCCTCCAGCAATAGAAGAGGTCGAGGCAAGGGGCAGAGAGGAACCTATCGAGGACAACAGAATAATTCAGGAGATAATTCCTATTCAGGTACGACTTCTATGTCCTTCAGAACATATGGTGGGAGGCAGACTGTTTCTTTTTCTCCACAGGTGGCGAGAGCTCACAAACGACCCATGGGTGTTACAAACAGTGCAGGGATTTCACATAGAGTTCTATGCCTCCCCAGAACAGAGTCAGGCGCCAAGCCCCCTTCATTTTTTGCAAACAGAACAGAGTTTCATCGACGCAGAGATACGCTCCTTTCTCCAGAAGGGAGCGATTGTGGAGTCCACCCCACACGATCTAGGCTTCATAAGCACCGTCTTCGTGGTCCCCAAAAAAGACCTAGGATATCGACTGGTGTTAATTCAATGGCTGGGTTGTGTATCGGCACTTCAAAATCGAAGGCATACACCTCCTACGCGAAATCCTTCTAGAACAGGATTGGATGGTGCGTCTGGATTTAAAGGACGCCTAACTGGCGGTGCCCATTTACCTCCCACATCGTCGTTTTCTACAATTCCAGTGGCGCAACCGGTGGTTCGAGTTTTCCGCCATGCCCTTTGGTCTGTCGTCCGCCCCTTGGTGTTTCACCAAGCTGTTGAAACCGGTGGTTCAGTGGTTGAGAGAACGGGGAGTGAGGTTGATTATTTACCTCGACGACATTCTGATCATGGGTCAGTCAGCGGAGTTGGTGTCACTACACCTTTCGTGGACAATCCAACTCCTACAGGAATTAGGGTTTCTACTGAATCTACAGAAGTCTATTTTGAAACCTTCTCAGGTTATGGAGTTCCTGGGGTTTCAGGTGAATTCAGTGGCAGCGCAGTTGTTGTTACCCCTCAAGAAGAGGGTATCGATCAGGAAGGAGTTGAGGAAAGCGCTTGCCTCTCCGACAATCTCCTTGCGGACTTTGGCGCGCCTGGTCGGGCTTTTGGCCTCGTCAATTCTGGCGATATTTCCGGGCCCATTACACTACAGGGCCCTGCAACGGTTGAATATAATGCACCTACGTACGGGTTTAACTTACTCTCAACAGATCTTACTTTCACCAGAGGCTCGTACGGAGATGAATTGGTGGTTCAAGCATATGGACGCCTGGAATGACAGGGCCATTTTTGCAGCCTCTACGGAGATAGTGATAGAATCAGATGCCAGTCGGTAGGGCTGGGGAGCCCGATGCTGCTCGGTGGAGACGGGGGGCCGGTGGTCTTGAGAGGAATTGAGTCTCCACATCAACTGCCTGGAACTCCTGGCGGGTTCATTCGAGATTCGTACTTTGTCCCCGCGACAGGCGACTTGTTGCATTCTCCTTCGAATGGACAAGGTGTCCGCAGTACGATATATAAATCGCCTCGGGGGCACCAGGTCTCGCCTTCTGGTGGAGATAGCCAAAGACTTTTGGCATTATTGCCTGGAACATCACATTGCAGTGACCGCGGAGTATATCCCGGGGTCTCTCAATGTGGCCGCGGATTGGAACTCTCGTTACCTGAGAGAAGTCAATGATTGGATGCATCCCAGGATTTTCAAAGCATTGGATCGCAAGGCTGGAAAAAAAACTGTGTATTTCTCTAAAATCAAATTATATCATAGAGCTGTGTGTAGAGCCCGTGCAGCCTACTATTCCCAGGAATTTAGAAATAGCCTCAATCCGTCCAACTTAATTTTTAAAGTCCTTAAGGACCTGACGGCCAAAAGAGCCACTGCGACGGAAATCTGTTCAGTGGATCACTGCGAAAATCTGGCTGCTTTTTTCATTGAAAAGGTCCAAGCCATTTATCGTGCCTTTCCCATTATTGAGCAGGTAGTTGAGCCTACTAGCCCTATACCGGCCACATGTGAGTCCTTAGCCGCACTCCCCAGTTTGTCGATGGAGACATTTCACAAGCTGGCCTCTAAGATTAAATCGGGCTCGTCAGCGGATCCCTTGAGGCCTGCCCAGTTCAGAGACTCTGCTGCTGTTTGTCTCCCTCCAGTGTGCCACCTCATCAATCTTTCTCTCACCTCGGGTGCTGTCCCAATTAAGTGGAAACAGGCTGTTGTGACACCCATATTGAAAAAGGCTACACTGGACCCCTTAAACTTGAGAGCTATCGCCCAATTTCTCTCCTTCCCTGGGCTGCTAAAATTGCTGAGGCCCACGTGAATGGGGTGTTGTCTGAACATCTTGCGAGGGCATGTATTTTGGATTCTTCCCAGAACGGGTTCCGTGCTGGTCACAGCACGGAGACAGCCTTGCTCTCAATGACGGAACATCTTCGCTCTGTGCTCGACTCTGGTCAGACTGCGGCACTAGTACTACTCGATCTTAGTGCCGCGTTTGACACGGTCTCGCACAGGATCTTACTCCAACGTCTTCGAGAGGCGGGTGTTACGGGCACCGCACTTGACTGGTTTCGTTCCTTCCTCGCTGATCGGACCTTCAAGGTTGCTAACCCGCCTTTTGAGTCCAAATCCTACCCGCTGGAGCTGGGTGTGCCTCAGGGTTCGTCGTTGAGCCCCACATTATTCAATCTATATGTGAGGCCGCTGGCGGCTGTCGTCAAGCATTGGGGCATGACTATGGTCTCCTATGCTAACGACACGCAGCTGGCGGTCGCCCTGAGTGGGGACTACGACCTTGATGCCCCCAGATTTCGGGATGGACTCTTGGCAGTAGCCAGCTGGATGAATACCAACTGTCTCCAGCTTAATGCTAAAAAACGGAGGTCATGATAGTGGGCAAGTGAACGGATCTCTGGGGTGACATGTGGTGGCCCCCTGAGCTGGGTGTAACACCTATTCCAGTCTCAGAGGTAAAAAACTTGGGGGTCTGGTTAGATCCTGCCCTCAGTTTCTGTGGCCACACAAAAAAGTGGCGGCCACCTGTTTTGGCATCCTACGAGGATTGAGACCTATTTTGAGGTTCTCTGATGCTTCTACTAGGCAGTTGGGTCATACAAGCATCCATACTATCTCGGCTTGATTACGCCAGCTCCCTCCTGTTGTGGGCTAACCAGGCTGAAATTGCCCGGATGCAACGTATCCAGAGCGCCGCAGCCAGAGCCCTGGTGGGTTTACCGAGGTTCTGCTCTGCGGAGAGTACCATCCGTTCTCTACACTGGCTGCCTATGACACAGAGGATCCACTTCAAGACCCTGTGCCTTTCCTTCAAGATCCTCAAGTTGGCCTCCCCCCAGATTCTTGATAATCTTCTGGTGCCATACGTGCACCTCGCGCTCCTTGAGATCCTTGGGCCAAAACTTGGTCGTGGTCCCACGGTTCAGACTGTGCAGGGCGGGAGGTCGCTCTTTCCGGGTTTTGGCTGCAAAACTGTGGAATTCTCTTCCGTCCCACATTCATGAAATAGATGAGCTGCTGAAGTTCAGGAGGGCTATTAAAACGCATCTGTTCCCTCATAGATCTTAGTATTCTGATCTGTGCGCTTCTGCCCTTGTACTGCTGTGTTGTGTCTGGGTACTCTTTCTGAAGCGCCGGGACGCCCCTTGGCTGGGGCAGCTGTGCGCTATAGAAGTGTTATTAACATAACATAACAAGTGGGGTCCATGTGTGATAGATGTTTGCCTCTCGGCTCAACAGACAGTTACCTCGGTTCTACAGCTGGCGTCCAGATCCGTTAGCGATCAGCTCGGATGCGTTTCTTCAATTGTGGACGACGGGTATTCTATATGCATTTCCCCCGTTCGTCATGATTCCGAGAGTTCTAGCTCAAGTTCGGCGGCAGGAAGCAGAGATTGTGCTGATTTCCCCATGTTGGAAGGCACAAGCGCGGTTCCCCGTCGCAATGAGTCTCGCGTGTGCATTTCCGGTACGGATCGCATCCTTCCCGGATGTTCTAACAGATCCGTTAGGCCTTCAACACCCGCTGGTCCTTCAGAATCGCCTAAGTCTCATGGCCTGGAGACTTTCCAGCATCGTTGGCAAGTGCCGGGAGTTTCGCAAGGCACTCTTTTTCCTGTCACAAGCGTGGGCACCTTCCACTCACAAGCGATATGAGTCGGCTTGGCGAAGATGGGTTGGTTGGTGTAATGAACGGCAAGGTGGGCAAGGTGATCCTTTGGGATCCGATGTGTATATGATTGCGAACTTTCTGTCAGAACTTGCGAGTTCAGGTATGGCACATAGAACAGTGAATAACTTCAGGTCAGCAATTTCAGCGGGACATCCACATGTGGATGGTAAACCTGTGGGGGAACACCCCCTAGTGTGTAAGGTTGTCAGGGGGATCCGGTTGGTTAACCCTCCCCAACCCAAGTACAAGGAACTTTGGGATGTGTCGGTGCTCTTACGTTTTCTGATGGCTTGGCCAGCTAACAAGGGCCTATCACGAAAGCAGCTTTCGGCGAAGCTTGCGGTTTTACTTTGTCTGATTTCATGCAGACGAGTGTCTGATATCTGTGCATCGGATTTGGCAGGTAGAGTATTTACTCCTTCGGAAGTCTCGTTTACAATCTCGAAACGCACTAAAACGCATTCAAAATGTATTTCATACCCTGCGTTTCCTCATCACAGTAAATTATGTGTAGTAAAATGTTTAAAGGTTTATGAGGACTGTACTAGAGAATTTAGAACTGATGGGTTAGGCCAGCTATTGATATCTCTACAGAGACCTTTCCGCCCAGTCACAGTTGCGACTCTGGCCAGGTGGGTTTCCTGGGTTTTGAGTCTAGCCGGTATTGATACCTCCAAATTTGGAGCCCACTCAGTAAGGGGAGCTATGGCCTCCAAGTCTTTTGGTTCCGGTTCCAAGACATCATGACTGCGGCAGATTGGTCGTCTGATTCCACATTCAAGACGTTTTATCATAAACCTTTTGTGGATGTGGCCTCTGTGGTAGTTGAGGAACTTTAAACTAGCATAACCAGAGCCTCCGTGGACTGACACAGAATGAAAAATTGTCTAGCAGACGCGACAAAGAATTTTCAATTCTATTAAGGACACTGAGGCGAGGATTATCCCACCCAGGCTTACTCAATAACGATTACATTAATGGTTATATTTCTGAAGTTCTATGCCCACCCGATGGTTGTAATGGCTTGATGATGTTTTTCCTAGTTGTGCAACGGCCATTACGATGTATATTTTTGTTTCAGGTGATTCACACAAACAGACTTGAGAAGATCAGCGTTTGATCTGAGGCGAAATCGGTCGCTGGAGTGGATATGGAATCTTCTACGCAGGAAGCGTTGTTGCCACGTTGGGGTTCAGTCATGGTTTGGACTGTTGTTGAAGACTCGCAAAGAAAGAGGAGGTCTTGGAGATCACTGGGACATTTATGCGGTGAACTGGACTATGATTGGTACAGCCTGAGGGAGGGGGTTGTCCTTCCGGGGACATACCATTTTAAAGTTCTTATTGGCTGCTGTTTTGCCAGTAAAGAATAGAGAAGCAGAATCCTCGCCTCCGTGTCCTTAATAGAATTGAAAATTCTTTGTCGAATCTGCTAGACAATTTTTCACTCTCATTTACTTGCTTCTTATTTGACGGTTTTCTCTGTTTATCCTGGGTTTGTTCCTCCCCTGGGGCATAACCTCTTTATTATCCTCTTGACTAGCTACCTTGTGTACTTCCACTTCTCACCTTTGGAGAACTACCATTTTGTTCTTGGTTAAACATCAGAGTACATGTGCTCTCTCCCGGATGCATTTCTCCACTCAGGGTACTCTGTGTTTTCTCTCCCTCCACTGCATTTCACCTCCTGCCCCCATGTTTTGTCTCCTTCTTGTGCTTCTCCCCCAGAGTTGCTTTCCCCATCGTGCTACCACTCTCTGTGGCTTCCCCTAACCAGCAGCAGTGTCAATTAATCATTTTTTTGTCGATACTAGACGCAATGGCATAAAGCATTGCTTTTACCGATGCATTCAAATTCACCAAAACAAGCACAGGAAAAGCCAATAGTTCCAAAAGTAAGACCTATGGAGCTTAAAGCAAGCAGGGAGGGCACCTGCTCTTTTGAAGCTACAAGACTGCTGGGTGGGCAGGGAGCATCAATTTTAATGGCAAATACTCTTAAAGAACTAATACTGCTATTTGTAGGTGCAACAAAGGTATAAAAGCAAGACTATTAAAAGTGCTTGTTTTATACTTACCTGTTGTGGAGGGACAGGTTGGCTACTCTGAATCTGTGGGCTATTCTCAGGTAATCATCTGATAGCACAGTGCTGTAGGCTGTGGCTTTTCGGCTGGTCATGATCAGCGAAACACAACAACGCCATTTATAATGCGAAAACATTCATTGGTTGAAAGAAAAACTAGGTTGGCAGGCACCTTTTAAATGAGCATACACACTGGATGAAGTATCCATCATAATGACTTATTTTTTATAGAAGTAAAATGTTCAGAACACATTTCATTTCACATTTGTCTATACAAAATCAGTGGAAACCTTTAATTCACCAATTTTGTTTTTTTTAAACAAAGTTTCCAGGTATTTAATTCCAATTCATATATTATTTGAACCATTTTTAAGCACATCATTATATTCAGTGACTATGCAGAACTTTTGGGCAGAAATTCTAAACTCCTCTAATTTCAGCCATCTATTCAGGTTCATATAAATAATTTGTATCTTACCTCATCTATTTCCTTGATCCATCGGTCAATGCCGTCAAAGGACCAACGATTGGTGATATCGTACACCAAAAGAATACCCTACAGAAAAGAAATGATTTTGCTTTACATAGGTCCAATTAAACTCCTACACATAGAATGTATAACGGTACACTGATGAGCTTTACTGAAGTGTTACAGTCAGCATCATGACCCAAGCAAGACAGGATATCTTTCTGTTGAATTGCTGTTTATCCTTTCTTTTTAGCACCACTCTCGTTTCCTCTGCATGTTCTTCGGGTTTCACTCAAAATTCTTCTTTCAGTCTCTAAACACATATGGTCAGCGTTGTTACTGGAGCCGATAAACTGTAATTACTTTGTTTCACGTTCGCTGTGTTTAAGGAAGCGCTTACCAGAGAAGGGCTTAAAGGCTGATCCCTTCTTAAAAGCACTTATAAAAGAGCCTACACCTGCATCCCTCACACTACACTGAACTGGGTGATTATGAACTATTTTCTACTACAGCCCAGTATGGTCGAGGCATCAAGCCAGCTCTCACTGTACCAAGTTATAACCCCCTTCACCTGGCAAAAGGTTTGGGATACTTCCAATGAGACACAAACCATATTCTTTGCCTTGCTCATGTTAACTAACTAGGTTCCAGCTAGTTGGCAGGCCTTGCAAATCTGGCATATTGCAAAGAGTTCCAAACAAGCTTAATGACAAGCTTGGATATGGAAAGAAGGGGGAGGGAGTGAGGGGCAGCATCAGATCTAATGATATAACACAAGCTGCTTGGTAAGACAGTTTACAGCACTTGATATGATACTTATGACTAATTTCCAGAATACTAGCTGTTATAATATGTTTTATTGAGATTTCTAGAAAGAAAAAAGCTAAAATATACCCAGCTAAAACTGCAGGTTTTTGACTTTTGTACAGTGAAAAGATGTTTAAAAGCTTCATGAACACGGTTAACCTTAAACTGTCTTCTTTGCACCTGTTCCAAACATGCAGGACAAGTACAGAACTAGTGGCAGTGTAAGCTACACAAACACGCACACACAAACACCAGGTAGCAGGAGTATATACCACTCACAAAAGCAGGTATAGCACAGAGCACATATCACTCAACACACAAGTGTGCAGCACTGACAAGGTATAGTACAAGTAGCAGGAGAGCAAAGAAAAGATGCTATGGACGTCTCATCAGCTGCATGTGTTTTAAACAGGTTACTTAACTTCCTTATCTAGTAGAGACTATCTAGTCGAGGTTTCCTTAACTTAGAATTATCCCCAGGTATTAGCCTAGATCCGGAAATTGCTTGAGAGCAGTACCTCTGTGTGCCGGTAAGGGGAGGGGGATCGTTCGGTTCCGTGTGGCATAAACAGCATCAGAAGTGACATGCGTTGGGTCTATGTCGGAGCCACACCAGTGCACTGAAGTCAGTTTCATTTTGTGACTTTCCATGACAGGAGTCAAGAGCAACGAAGAACACTGACCACTGGTGTGTAAAGCTAGGGCCCTGAAAAGGGAACATCCCTGCACTTAAAAATCAGTTTGCAGAGCGATGAGGATGAGTGGGTCGTTAAGGAATCTGCAGCTAGATAGACTATACTAGATAAGGCGTTACCAAAGGTAAGTAACTTGTTCATCTGATAGAGGCTTCTAGCTGCAGATTCCTTACCTTACACCAGATACCCAAGCAATATCTCTAGGGAGGTGGGTCTGTAGAACAGATTCCAGCCAGAAAGTCCTGTAGGACCGAACAGGCAAAGTGTTCAGGCAGTAGTGCTTGGTAAACGTGTGCAGAGAAGTCCACATTGCAGTCTGACTGTTGTCTAGGACCGGGACTCAGCGTGCTAAGGCAGTGTTTGCAGCATTGGCCCCGGTAGAATGAGCCAGCAAGCCCTTCAGGGGTTGCTTCTTGGCTAGAAGAGGTTTTAATGAAGCACAGTGCATCGGGTGATGGTACTTTTCTGCACAGCTTACCCTTTCTTGGTTCTAACATATCCCACGAAGAGTTGGTCGTCCGCCCAAAATTTTGTGCAGTCAAGGTAGAACAAAGCACTTTTTGGGTCCAGCTGGTAGAGTCTCTCCTTTTCTTTAAAGCGATGAGGCGGAACGTAGGAGGTAGCTACAATCATGGACTGGCCTACATTGAACGGGATTACCACTTTCGGCAAGAATTATGCTAGAGTACGAAAGACCAGTTTGTCTAGTTAGATGGAAATATACAGAGGCTGGGATGACAGCACCTGTAATTCACTGACCCTCTGGATAGATGCAACTGCCACCAGAAAGGATGTCTTGATGGTGAGGAGCTTAAGAGAACAGTTGTGTAGCGTATCAAAGGGAGTGTACATCAAAAAAGTAAGAACGAAGTTTAGACCTCACTGAGGCATAATGAATGGAACATATGCTGAATAACTTTGAGAAATCTATTTACGATAGGGGAGTTGAAAAGGGAGGACTGTTTTGACAGCTGCAGAAAAGATGAGATAGCAGACAAATAAGCTTTCAACATGCCCAATGCAGAGCCCTATTTGGCCAGGGTAAGAATAAACAAAAGAACTTGGTAAAGAGATGCAGATAAATACTCAGCCCGTTTGACTGTACACCACGCTACAAACTGACGTTCTCAGCAGTGGTGAACAGATCTAACAATGGTTCTCCCCGTTGCTGAAAAAGACAGTGCACCACGTTCGGTTGAAGATATCACTCGTGATCCGCTAGGAAAATTTGGCTGAGTTTGCTTGCTCTTGCGCTAAGAGAAATCTTCAGGTGTTGAATCACCAGGGAAATGCCCTGACGTTCCATCTATGTCCAGAGACGTAAGACCTCTTGACAGAGGTTCCAAGGCCCAACACCACCCTGTTTGTTGCAGTTCCACATGGTGGAGATGACCATGAACACATGCATTAGCTTTACCTTGGTAAAAAGGCTTTCAATGGCAACCGGATCGATTAGAGCTTCAACAGGTTGATGTGGAGATTCCACCAGAAACCAAAGTCCTCTGAGTTCCAGCTCTCCCAGATAGCAGGCCCAGCCCAGGATTGACGAGTCTGTCATTGCCGTTTGATCAGGTTGAGGAAGAGAGAGGGGTCTGCCACTGAGTCAATCGCGGTCCATCAGCTACCACTGCAGATCTTTTGCAGTGCCCTTCGAGATGTGGGGAATGTCGGAGAGATTCCGCTGATATTGAGACCACTGGAATCACGTGTCATACCCCAGAACTGCATACGCCAAAGGGCATTCGTCATAAACAGGGTGCAGGAGGCCATGAAGCCCTGCAGCTCATATTTAGTCTCATAGGAATCCAGGTTAGAGGCTGAAACATCAGTATCACAGCCAAGATATCCTGGACTCCATGCTAGAGAGGATAAGCCAGAAACTGCACTGTGTCTATAACAGCTCTGATGAAAAGGAGCGTCTGAGAAGGGATCACGTGTGACTTCGGCACGTTGATAGTGAATACCAGCGAGTGAAGGAGGTCCGCTGTAGGCTGGAAATGGGAGACGACTGCCTGGGGCGAGCCTGCCTTCAACAGCCAGTCATCGACATAGTGGAAGACTGGCACCCCTGAACCCCGCAGATGAGCTGCAACTACTGCATCACCTTGGTGAACATCCGAGGGGCGCTGGTAAGGCCAAAGGGGATCTGGAAAAACTGAAAGTGTTTGAGGCCTACCATGAACAGCAGGTAACGTCTGTGGGCAGACAGGACAGGGATATGGAAGTATCGATACTGCAAGTCTAACGCTAACATCCAGTCTCCCAGGTCCAGGGCGGACAGAACTTGAGTGAGCGAGAGCATTTTGAATTTCTTTTTTTCAGGAAGATATTGAGAGGGCACAGGACTGGGATAGGACGAAGGCCTCAGTCCTTTTTGGGCACTAGAAAGTAGCAGGAATAACAACCACGACCTACTTCCAATAACTGCATCCTCTCTATGGCTCCCTTGACCAAGTGAGATGCCACTTCCTGATGGAGTAATGAAATGTTATCCTCCCCCAGCCTGTCACACGTAGGGGACATGGGTGGAGGGGTTGCCACAAAGGGGAGGGAATAGCCCTTTTGGACAAAATAGCGTAACCAGCTGTCGGATGTCATCGACCTCCAGTGGTGCCGGTGATGGCATATCCTACCCTCCACTGGGTGCCCATGATGGTCGGAAGACAAACTAAAAGTGCTTGGAAGCTGCAGCTGCTGGGGAGGGGGTGGACTGACCCGACCTCTGGCTACTTGGCCCATGAGTTCCACGTCCTCAGCCATGGAAAGGATGAGAAGCCTGCTGGCCGTGGTGGCTGGGCGGTAAGAGACTCAGCTGGAAGCCCATTTCCTGGCCCACGAAAGAGGCGCAAGGCAGACGGGGGTTGGAAGGGGGACATTGATAGGCCCAAGGACCTGGCTGTGGCCTTGCTGTCCTTGAAGCGCTGAGTCCTCCTTCTCTACGAAGAGGGAGCAGCCATCAAAGGGCATGTCCATTAGTAAGGCCTGGAAGCCCACCAAAAAGCCAGTGGTTCTCAACCAGACATGGCTCTCAAGGGCCACCGAAGGTGAAATCGTTCTGTCCAGTGAGTAGGACTTGTCCAGCCCACAGCAAATGGCGAACTTCGTTGCATCCCTCCCATCAGCAATGGCTTGGGCATCCTCGGAGACCACAGGCAGCACCCAGGCAACAAAGTCCAAGACTGTATGGGAGTATCTGCCCAAAAGGCACACAATGTTCTGTGACTGGTGTGCCAGGCTGGCAGAAGAGAACATTCCTTTCAGAAAGGTATTTTGCGCCTTGGATTTCCTGTCTGGTGGAGTGATGGGGAATACGCAAGGATTTAATCTGGAAGTCGAGGCTTGCACCACCAAGCTTTCTGGGGTGGGGTGTTGGGTGAGGAAAAACTGGAGTACCCTGGTGTGATGGCAGTGGGCAATGATGGCGGTGGGCAATAGTTCTATGCAAAGGAGCCCATGTGCAGGTTTTGGACCAGGCCCTAAAGAGGACTTCTGTGAGGGCTTTGGTAAAAGGAAGAAGTGATTCAGATTGCACGACTCCTGGTTTAAGCACCTCTGCCAAGACATTTGCTATGGTGGTAAGTATGGCGGCTGAGGTCCTGGCCCTTACACAACTCTCAGTAGCAGCCAAGACAAATCAGGCTCCCTCTTCCGTAGCCACAGTAGGGGGAGCGAACAAGCCAGTGCCTGGGGCGGTGTCTAAGCCAGATCCTCATACCAGGTATTGTCCTCAGTGTCATCTAATGGCTGGTATTCATAAGGGTCAAGTGGCTCCTCCAAGTCTTCACAAAAACCAGTTCCAAGGGAATCTATACTGGCTCTGGCCTGGGGTATCTGCCTCCGGTCGGCACTGGCGTGGGTTGGCGTCAATCTGGCTCCATGTCGGAGTCGGTTGGGGGGGGGTCACAATGGAGACGTAATTTGGCACTAGTCACGGATCATAGCTCCAACCTTTAACTTGTTTCCTGTTACTCCTGGCACTTCCTATGTGATCCCTGGCCTCAGAAGATCCAAAACAGTATGGCTCCTCTGAGGCCAGGGATCGCAAAGTAAGTGCCAGGGGTAGTAGGGAGCAAGTTGGAGGTCAGAGCTGCGACCCCCGACTAATCCCAAATGACGTCCATTGACGGCTCCACAAGGGAAGTTGGCACTGGAGTGGGCGTCAGTGGAAAGTAGCAGTGGTACAACTGCCGCCGCTCCCAATCCATCAATGGATCCAAGGGGCTCGAATGGTTCTGAGGGTGAACCTGCCAGCAGAAGACCAATAGTGGCCCCCCCTAAGTGGGAGAAGCTGACCTGGCAATATTCTAGTGGGCACCTTGCACCAGTCCAAACGACCCTTATTGATGGTAGGTTTAAAGTCAACCTTTATAAAAAGCTATCCTAGTGGTAGCTATGGAGAGCAGCCTTCAGGCTAAGACTTAGAGGCGAGTTAAGCTAGTTGTTTTACCAATTATAATCCCTTGAATGATCAAATGAAAGCACACCACACAAGGTATATATCAAATATATATGTATTTATTCTCAACACAACCCCTCTGGACTCTTTATGAGGGCAGAGGTAAAAGTACAATACCAGGAACTTAATTAGCATACAATAAGTTGCACCATATAGGTTATGCCCTAGGGGCCTCACAAACCATACACTAAAAGAATGGTACAAGACCCACGTGAGAGTTAGAAAGCAGGCCTAGGGTCTGTGGATCCGCTGGGGCTACCTAGAATCACCCACAGTTAGCATGCAGGAGGCCCAGGGGGGATGCGTGCAGTGTCTAAACACAGCCGCGGATCACCATTGACTTTCTATGGAGAACAAGCAAGTTACAATTTTAAAGACTGGGGGGCACTTAGAGGTGAACTACGATGGAACCCTTTTAGACTAGGACACTTCAAGAGTCAATACCCACGGGAGCACCAGAGTACTCGTGTTACCTCACCCAGGGAAGCTGGGTGCCTAGGTGTCTTTTGGTGTCTAGTTTTGTCGTCGACTCCTATGGAGAGCTGCGAAGAAATGCTACAGGTGACCAGAGGAAAAGTGTCTAGGTGGATCCAAGGGTGGATCGGAGATGTGAAGAACCTGAAAGCAGATGGGACAGAGTCTGGATCACTAGTCAGTGACCAGGATGGTGAGGAGAAGATGCCAGCCGATGTCGGGTGTTTTCAGGTTAAAGAGGTGAAGCTTGACTCTTCAGCCACGAGGACCAGGAGGCGTCGACGACGACCAGGAGCTGGATTCGAGCTGTCCCACAAAGGATCTAGCTGACTGCGCTGTCGGAATCCGGATGGGACCCAACAAGCCTCAGTGTCGGAATCTGGACGGGACCCAACAAGCCGCTTTTCGTAATGTTGTTGGGTTATTCTCCATTCAATGGTGGCCGCAACCAGGAGGTACTCACTGTTAGGCCTTAACTTAAGAGTTTACTCTGACTCCTAAAAAATAGTCAAAAGTGTCATGGTGCTGCATTGCGCTAGCAGCGAGTCCCTTGGGGCCCAGTAGGCCCATTATCAGTATTACTGCAGCAGTGAGGAAGCATGGACATCTCAGCGGGTGCCCGGTCCATGGGCACTCAAGGCTCCAGTTTGGCACGTTGGCTGAACACAGGAGCTACGCAGCATCCGTCAATTGCAGCCTCTCTTTTGAGCTTATGCGATCAGCTCCAGCAGCGGAGGTGCTACTTCTACACAGCAAGTCCAACGCCCCAACCCCTCCCCCTCCATGTGCAGGGAAGTGGGGGTGAGGAAGAGGGTGCATTTCGACGCTTCTAATCTGGGTCCCAGTGATGTATGCATCCACGTTGTCCTCCTCAGTTCACAGGGGCAGGTCAGGTACAATCCTCGATGCTTCCTTGTGACTTACGGTCACACAAGCTTGCAGTTCTCGGGCAACTGACTGATCCTCGCAGCAAGATTCATACTGGCAGCCTCTTCTGGCATATGAGGTTGCAGCAACACTACCAACCAAGGTGCCAGCCCTCACCACAAAGCAGTCCTGGCACACAGGGGTCACCACCTTGTATCTGCACATGGTCAAGAATCCGTGTAGCAGCAATCTCCTCACACCTTGCACCAGGAGCCCACTCTACAGGCTTCCCCACTGGTTCATCTGGCAGCTTGGAAGATGACAATTTTGGGGTCTTAACCTACCCTTCTTATAGTCCATTTCCAGAGACAAAATGTGTGTTTATGTTCTGGGTCTTTGAAGTTTTTTGTTGGGGTTCTGCTTCTTTTGAGTTGCACACTTCTTCTCTTGAAAGGCTGTCTGTCACAGCAGAAGAGACGCCAAAGCGGACAGGCCCACAAAACAGGCCTTTGGAGTGACTAGAGCACACCTGGGTGTCAATAACGGATATATGTACCAAAAGGTTAATACCTGGCTCCCAACCACAAGCTTTGTGATTCGCTTATTGTTGGACAGGCCTCATGGAAGGCCCGGTCCCTCCCCGCATGGCGGGGCCCGGACCCCTGCTCCTCCTATGTCCTCCACAAGAACCATCCCGGCGACCCACCGGGGCAACCCACGGCCCCTTACCAACGGAACCCCAGCTCCTGAACCCCCCGGTATCGGCTGGCCCGGGCCCCTTTCAGCACCCCTGCCCCCGGCCCAGCCGCCATTTTGGACACTACACGACAAGGCCGCGTGGCCTCAGATCGACCCCAACCCCGGGCCTGGCCGATATTGCTGTGTACAGTCGCCACTGGGAAGAACACCTCCACCACCTCCAGGAGGTCCTGAACGCCCTCCGGCAGGCCGGGCTTACCATCACAGCCAGCAAGTGCCAGATTGGCCAAGGGTCCGTGACATACCTGGGACACCAAGTGGGAAGCGGCCTGGTGGCCCCCCTCCAGCTCAAGATTGCTGCCATCCAGGCCTGGGAACCTCCGGTCACCCAAACAGAGGTCCGAGCCTTCTTGGGGCTCACCGGATACTACCGGCGCTTTGTAAAAGACTATGGCACCATTGTAGGGCCCCTCACAGAACTCACATCCAAGAAGAACCCCAAAAACGTCAACTGGACTCCTGACTGCCAGGCGGCTTTTGAGAAATTGAAGTCCGCCATGTGCACCGCCCCCGTGCTCCAGGCCCCGACTACAGCCGGGAGTTCATAGTACAGACAGACGCCTCAGATCATGGCGTGGGGGCCGTCCTCTCCCAACTCAACACCGAGGGAGTTGACCAACCAGTGGCCTTCATCAGCCGACGCCTGCTGGCTCGAGAGCAGCGCTGGAGCACCATCGAACCGGAGGCCTTCGCCGTGGTGTGGGCCCTCAAGAAGCTCCGGCCCTATCTCTTCGGTACCCACTTCCGGGTGCAAACAGATCACCGCCCCCTGCAATGGCTAATGCAGATGCGGGGAGAGAACCCAAAGTTGTTGCGCTGGTCCATCTCCCTGCAGGGGATGGACTTCACTGTGGAGCATCGTCCAGGCCAAGACCACGTCAATGCAGACGGCCTGTCACGCTTCTTCTGCCTCGGCGAGGAGAGTACCCAAGTAGATGGGTGACTCTCCCTGCCTTCAGCTGGGGGGGGGGACGCATGTTGGACAGGCCTCATGGAAGGCCCGGTCCCTGGACCCCTGCTCCTCCGATGTCCTCCACAAGAACCATCCCGGCGACCCACCGGGGCAACCCACGGCCCCTCACCAACGGAACCCCAGCTCCTGAACCCCCCGGTATCGGCTGGTCCGGGCCCCTTTCAGCACCCCTGCCCCCGGCCCAGCCGCCATTTTGGACACTACACGACAAGGCCGCGTGGCCTCAGATCGACCCCAACCCCGGGCCTGGCCAGGCCCCGACATCGAGGCACCACCATCCACCCAGGGGGTGAAGAGACCACTTGGCAGGTCAATGGGAGAAGGAGTGTCGATGGCTACCCTCTGCCAGGTGTCGATCACCCACAGCCTCCCCGGGCGCTGGCTCCACCCCCCTGCTGGGTGTCTGGACTCCCTCATCCCGGACCTCCCGACCTCCAAGTGCGAGGGTCCGGACATCAAAGGGCGCCAGACCTATAACTGGGGCAGCTCCAGAACAGGAAGGGAGTTGTATCCTGGAGTCGAGAGACACCGAGACAAACTCATCCTTGGAGGCCTGCTGGCGCTGCCGCGGCTCCTTCTTGTGAACCACCTTCGAAGCCTGCTGGCGCTGCCGCGGCCCTCTTCATCGTGAAACCATCTACGAAGCCTGCTGGCGCTGCCGCGGCCCTCTTCATCGTGAAACTATCTTCGAAGCCTGCTGGCGCTGCCGCGGCCCTCTGCATCGTGAAACCACCTTCGAAGCCTGCTGGCGCTGCCGCGGCCCTCTTCATCGTGAACCATCGTCAAAGCCTGCTGGCGCTGCCGCGGCTCCTCGTTGTGAACCATCGTCGAAGCCTGCTGGCGCTGCCGCGGCCCATCCTTGCAAACTCTCCAGCTCGAGGATTGTGAGCTCCCTCTCATACTGCTCCCGTATTGGACCGGTACTAAGACTGTCCCGCTACCCCTTTTCCCCAAAGAGACTAGAATTGGCAGGATCCTCGTATCCTGGTCCCGCTGTATCGTTTATCCCCTTGCCTCAAGATTCCTATATAAAGTGTGCAGAACTCATCTTTGTGTGGTGTCCATCTTTGGGGGGGAAGTTACTTGTCTGTACGATCACCGGAGGAGGCCCTCACCAGAGGCCTCCCCCCCCTGTACTCGGCCGACCCTTCGGGTCCCCGTCTAACACTTATTATCCCTATTTCTTTCCTGAGATGTGTCCAGGCCCCTGCTTAGTGATCTCTCACTGAATCAAAGAGCACAGTGAGTCTCTCTCGCCCTTCTCCAGTATGTCCCACCCAGTTCACAGGATTACTGTTCAGTACTGTTATGTCCATGAATTGTGCCACTATAGGCACATATACATCCAGCCTATAATCACTCTGCGCCCATTGCTCGGTACTGTACCCTTTCAGTATTGTACCACTTGCAGACGCACACACAGCCAGCGAACACATTCAACATGCACGCGCTGCACATGTCTACACCCTTCATGTATTGTATTTCTCGCAGTTACAAATACACCTAGTACATGCATTCACCATGTACGCACAGCGCAGTACTACTCAAACCCTGTACGGTACTCTCCCACACACACATACAACCATTGCAGAGTCATCCCTCCTGCACTGCACAGCACTTTACATCTAATTAACGTGGACCAAGGGTGGCGTAAGCCAACAGTAGCAGAACTTAAAAAAAGGTGAGTGAGCCTGCAGGCCTCACTCTAGTCACACAGAACACAAGATATAAAGGACTTATTCTCTCCAACTGATTACAACACAGTAGCTGCCACCACCACGCCTGTGCCGCTTAACTCATGGTGAAGGCAGTAGTCTTCCACCACTATGAGGTAGAGTTTTGGGCGCCCCTCTCAGTACAACAACACCCCAATCCAAGAGACCGGTCTATGTTCTGGTGCATATACATGATTTGCGTTTTCCTATGACAACAATAATCAGCATTAGGGATCCAAACAACAGTACAAATAGGCACTCATGGCAGGGGTACGTGTCCATTACCATGAAGAGGACTTTTCCATCCCATCACACCCTAAGAAAGACACCATCTAGGAAGGCCCACCACTTACATTAGGAGGAAAACTAAGATGTTCTTCAATGGATGTAAAGTAAAAGCCTGCAATGGTTGGAACTTCCATTGCAGGCGAGTTCTGGGACATACCTCCCATCCCAAAGCCTTAACAAGCATCACCAGCAGATTTTTACCACGGAGTGTCAAAGAACAAATGTGCTGTGTTGGGCAATTGGAGGAAAAAAAGAAAAAGCACAATAAGCACCATGTTAATAATAATAAAAATAATAATAGCTTAATTAAGAGCTAATTGTAAAGCATGATATATAATTTTGGCCTCATTTGAAAGAAAAAAACTACATTTTCCCTGCGTTTGACGTCTTACCTGTGCACCCCTGGAATAAGACCGGAAGATGGTGCAGAAACGACCCTGCCCAGATGTGTCCCTGAAAATAAAGAACAAAAGCTGGCTTTAGGTAAGAGCATTTGTGGTTTAATGGGAATAACAAAAGCTTTTCAGTAACTATCATAAATTGTGAGGTAAACATGGACACTGACGTCCGTGACTGTGAATATTCTTCCTGTTCAAATACCAACAGAAACACGGAGGGTTAATGTGCAGATTCTGGAATTCATAAAGCTGAACAACATTCAAAAGACATTTGAAATTCCTTAATACAGTAGAGAGCATATGAACACATCACTTCCAAAAGGCAGATGTGAGCTCATTAGCTCTGGAGAGCAAAAGACTATGGGGTCCATTAGGATGGCGGGCGGGCTTTGCCCGCCCGCCACCCTAACGGAGAAGAGGACCGCCCGCTAACAGTGCGGGGGTCCCGACATATGTATTAGGATGCGCCCGCCACACAGGCGGGTGCATCCTGTATGTCTACCATTGCGGCGGGCGGAGCAGGAATCTCCGCCCGCCGCAATGGTAAAAGTGCACGTTTTGCTTGGCAACGCGCAACACGACAGGCACCGCGCGGTGCCTGCCATGTTGCACTCTGACATGCGGGGGGGTACCCTAGGTACCCCCCATGTGCACCCCCCAAGCCACGGACTCCCAGGGGGCCCGCAAGGGGCCCCCGCAGGGAGTCTCCGCATGCCTTTCCGTGGCGGCATTGCCGCCACGGAAATGCACTGTGTAATGCACATAGTAATATGGCGGGCGGTGTCTACAAGACACCGCCACCATGTTACAGGCTTTCCGCCCCGGCCGCTAGGCGACCGGGGCGGAAAACAGGCGGGCGGTGTTTCCGACCGCTGCGGTCCCCTCCGCCATCGTAATATGGCGGGGGGGAATGCAGGGAAGGATGGCGGGCGGATTGCCTCCGCCAGGGTGGCGGTGGCCACCGCTACCCTGGCGGAGGCAATCCGCCCGCCATCCTAATGGGGCCCTATATGTCCAATTTAATTTAATCACTGTTGTACCATGGTTCTGGCCTTTATTTTGAGCTGCTTGTATGATATTTTCTGAGCTAGCACAAAGACTCAAGAGTCTCTGGTATAAATGAATGAGCATCATTCTGTATAACTTTCAAGCCCTTGTCATAAGACATACGAGGGGTATGGATGGAGGTTTCTTGAGAGAACCTTAAATGGAGTTGTGAAAGCACTGCATAAGTACGAACTCATCAGACAAGGTCTTCCAAATTACATCTCATAGCACGAGATAAGGTTGGTTATCTTTGTCACTTGAAACCACTAAGCAGGAAACATCCTCTTATTGAGAAGTTGAAGTCTACCATTTACTTTATGTATGCCTGTAAAGATCCATATTTCGGTCTAAAATGCTGGACTCTTTCAGTGGCAGTAATAGGAGAAGTAAAACAGGGCCAAGCCGATGTGTTAGAGGTCAGGCAGCGCATTTGAGAAAGTTAGCATGCCCATGGACAGCACTGTACAGCGACTATTCCCTTCACAATTTACAGAAATGAAGATCGATGTCAACAATGATGTTTTCTACAAAGGAGTTTCAATGCCATGAAATCCCAGCAATTAATTAATGACAGAAAATTCAATTACCATAATTGCTTTATAATATGTATACAAAACAGTGATGGAAGGAACAAATTAATCTCAGCCACTGGTAATTACTCAGGCCACATACAAATCCATCATTGTTTTGCAACCATGTCACCGCAGTTTAGACCACGCTATATGCAAATCAGTCTTGACCCTGCTCCAATAGGAACAGTCCGGCCCAAACTGCCAAGTCAAGTCATCCCTGAGCCAGTTTGGGCTGGACTGTTCCTACTGGAGCAGATTCAAGACAGATTGCATATAGCTGGATCCTAAATTAGGTGACGTGTCGGAAGTTGGCTTTTCATTGGATAGAGGTGGTCTTCAGATGGCTCCCACCCAACACCGTGCGAACTGTCATGCAAACTCTCATCAGAACACAGCAGTTAGACTCACCCTCGACCTCCCCAGACAGACGCACATCAACCTCCACCTCAGGAAACTCCATTGGCTACCAGTCGCAAAGAGATGCCAGTTCAAGCTGCTCACCCACGCTTACAAGGCACTACACAATGAAGGATTGGTGTACCTCAACAAACAAGTGAATTTCCACCAATCTACCAGGGAATACCATTCCAGATCCCTCTCCCTAGTAGCTACCCAACACTTCCCCCTGCACCATAGAGCTTCAACATCGATCCAACAGTTCAGGAAGGGCTTCAAGACCTGGATGTTAACCTAACAGGAAGTGCGATTCTGCAGCATGACCCCCCACACAGCCTAGAGACCCTCACGCGTTAAGCAGCCGTGCTATACAAATCCAATTGATTGATTGATACCAAAATTAGGTATATCGTACAAACAGTCCAGGTATTCACTTACGAATAGACAGGGGCTTTCTCTAGCAATCCCAATGTACTCTTCCACGGGGTAGTGTGGTTGAGCAGCCTTAGGATTATGTAAATGTAAGTGTAAATGTATAGGCATTTATATAGCGCACTACTTACCCGTAGGGTCCCAAGGCGCTTCGCCCGCTGCGAAACCCTTCCTGGCTTCCCTGAGAGATGGTCCCTTAATGGGTATCTCCAGGGTGAGACCAGGCATCCCCGGCGGTCAGGTGGGGCCGTTAGTGAAGATGAGGCAAGCTAATGCCCAGAGTTGCCGAGTGTGATCGCTGATCAGAGTGGGCACCGAGGCGAGAGAATTATCGAGTCCGCTGACCCTGGTCCAGAAACCTGCCGCGCCGGGAATCGAACCCTGGTCCCGGGCCGTCCTCTGCTCTCGGGTCTGCCGCCTCTAACCAGTGAGCCACACTACTTCATTATCAGAGAAGAGTGTTAGACATCTGTACATACACACAATATTCAATAAATGATGGCCACCATTCAATAAGGAGATCTACAACAATTTATAAAAAATAACAAGTATCTTTATGTAGGTTTAGGAACCAAAATCCATACAACATGATAAGCAAGTACGTTTTACAAGAGAAATACTTTTACGTTTACAAAGTCGACACGTAGTGCATTTTTCAGAAGCTGCAATGTTATCCTACGGGAGGAAAAACAAGTACGGCTTTCAGGTACAGTGCAGTGACTTACAGATAAGTCTCTGGGACTTAAGGTGAGCATTTGGCACGGTCTAAGGCAGCATCAGCAGGTCACCTCCAGCTGCACTAGGGCAGCCAGATGAAGTGGTGCAACACAGTGTCCGGTGCCCAATGTTGGGCTATGGGGATCGGTCTTCATGAAAAGGGGCAGCAGGTTGCAACTTCAAGACCAGCCAGTCTAAACCAAGAGGGGGGACTAAGGCCTCCCGATGCTCTGGATGTGGGACACCTTTGGTCCTCTTCTCCACTGGCTGGGGTGACAGGTGCAGAGGTGTCTTTAGGTGTTGGGCCTTAGTCACCAGGAGCGGTCGTGGTAGAGGGGATCTGCAAACAGAGGCTGCAGATGGCATTGAGAAGTCCACAGCAGGGAAACCAGAGGTGGGCTTAGAGTCTGAAGGGTCTGGGAACCACGTTCACACAGTTGGCTCACTTCAGCAGGGTGACTCAGGTGCAGTGGTGCTTTCCAGCATCGGATTTTCACAGTCTTGGAGCATCACAGCTCAGTCTTTTGGCACCTGCAGGATGCAAGGGAGCAGGTGTACAGGAGTTCTTGGTTCCTGGGTGAAGGGCTGGCTTCTTTTGGTGCAACTGTCGAAGTCAGCAGGCATGCCGGCAGGGCTGGCATCAAGTCAGTTGCTGGATCTTCTCCTCCTGCTGTTTGCGACTCTTCATGTCAGTCTTCTTCTTTCAGGTCTGCAGGATCTGATCTTCTGGTGCCTGGAACTACCCTAAATACTGAATTTAGGGGTGTTAGGGGAGTGTAGGGTAGTAGCCAATGTGCAACCAACCCCTGGGGTCACTATGCCCCCTATATGACCCCTTCTTGTGAAAATTAGACATTACCCTGTCCCAGAGTCCCTAAGGTTGCCATCATCAACATCAACTCTGAAACGTCAAATCCACTTCAGGTAACCAACATTAGGGGTGGTACTAGCCAGAGGGTGGGCACGCCTATCCGACAAGCTAATTTTCCAGCATGTCCAGGTGCCAAAGGGCTCTCAACAAAGGGAGACCGCTTCCTTTCCTGTGAGAGAAGCCAGATTCTAATACTAAAGGTGGTGAGCTCTTTGAAGCTCCTCAGCCTTGCAATCTGCTGGTCATCCTGTGGGAGGGGGAGTAAACAGCCTCTGTCCGAGCAGGCTTTTTTTCTGGCCTCCTGAGAGCAAAGGCCCCCAACCTTGGAGGTCAGAAACTTGTTTCTGGTTGCAGGCTTGCGAAAAACAGTTAGTCATCACAGCTGTAGCTGGCAAGTTTTCAGTGGGCACATCTATGATGCCCCCCTGTGTGCATGTATTAATAAATCCAACACTGGCATCAGTGTTGTTTTATTAATAGGAGATGTTTAATACCAAACATCACTTTTTTCAGGGAAGTCATCATGTAGCTGGGGAACTCATTTTCACCTATGCCAGGCACATGTACATAAAATGGCTTCCATGTTCACTTGTACTAGTTGCAATAGAGCTAATCTGCACAGGGGCATATCCGGTCATGCAGATATGTCCTCACATGTAGTATATTTAACCTGCCTTAGGGCTGTAAGATCTACTGTAGGGGGTGACTTACCTATACTGCATGCAGTGTCTGTGGGCATGGCACACATGGATGTGTGCCATTTTGTGTTTTCACTTTTGTCAGCACCAAGACACGCAGCCTTCAGTGGCAACCTGTATGTGTTTGGTGAGGAGTCGTTTAGGGTGGAACAATTTGTGCTGCAGCCCTTAAGGACCATCTTTAGCCTCCTTGCCCAGGATACCAGAGGTACCACTTACTAAAGACTTAAAGGGTGTGCTAAAGGCATTGTCATTTGGGGTACAATTGCACAGTTTTGGGATAGCGATCTGGCACTGGGGACCTGGTTAGCAGGAACCTAGTGCACTTCCAGTTAAAATCACATCAAACACCAGGCTAAACGTGGGGGTGTCCATATCAGAAAGGACGTTTCCTACAACATGCTGTGCAAAACAACAATAGATTGGCATGCAACCAGAGTAATTACCAGTAGCTGAGATTAATTCGAGCAATCCATCCCTCACTTTTTGATATACTTCAGATAATTGCTTTATATGCACATCTAACAAGACAGATGTTGATTGAAAACCAGTCAGTATGTTTCCATCCAGGAAAACAAGTGACCCGCTCTGTGACTAGTACAAGAAACAGAAGATTACTTGGCTAATTATGAAGTAACTATTTAGCAGTTTCGAGCAATGGAAATGATGAAGCAATCAAAAGGTAGTAGGCAATGCATCCTAGCAATTTCAAGCATAGCACTTCAGAAAATGTGACTTTTCAAAAGTGCAAATAATTTAGACTTAAGTTTACAACGTTATGTCACTTCATCAGCTTTGGTGTAGCGCACTGCTGTCATTTGTAATAAAAAAACAAGTTACTTATGTGTACACTGTGGTTCTCCAGTATGGATATCTTTCATAGGTTCACATGCTTGAATTTTCCCCGTCGTCATGGTGGGAGTCCCACAATACCAATAATAATAAAAATGCAGTGCTATACCTATGCACGGACAACCACATAGAAACAAATTGACATTGGTAACCAATTGACATTGTTTTTAATAGAACCAAATTTCAACCAATCAAAACCTAGAACCTGAAGCACTCTTCCTCTGCAGAGCCACCACACCTCAGATTTCGAGCACAAGTGTAAAGTAAAAGAATATAAGTGGTTCCCTTAGTGTGAGCTGCAACAAGTAGGATAGAGGGTTGCATGTGAAACTATGAAAAATATCAATATTGGAGTACCAGTGTACAGGTAAGTAACTTGATTTTTCTCCAGTATTGAATCTTTCATAGATTCATATGCTTGAATCAGACTAGTAAGTAGTACCAAGATCAAGAGGCGGTGGGTAAGGTAAAGGACTTCACCGTGAAATCTACCATTAAGATACCAAATTTAGTATCAAAATAGAACTTGCATGTATTAATTCAAACATAAAGGCTTAAAAACATTGCATAACTATTGTTCTCTCAAGGAGGTATATTATATATCTATACCTTACTGAATGAGGCAAAGTAACACTGCCGGCCCAACTGCAATATCTGCTTTCAGCTTAGAATCCAGACACCGTTTTGTGAAGGTGTGGACATTAGTCCACGTCTCTGCCCTGCAAATGTCCAGTAACAAAACTCTGAAAAACTGGGCTGCAGGTGCAGCTAATTTCCATGTAGAGTGCGCTTTAACCTTTGCAGGCTTCTGTCATGGCAAAAAGTATTGGCTGCAGAAACCCAATAAGCTATACTGCTTCGTGATAAAGCGGGACCTTTTCTAAGCAGAGCAAACTAAATACGAACATCCTTGTTCTGTCTGTATAGAATTTTAAACATTGTTTGACATCCAAAGAATATAGGGCTCTTTAAGCTGTGAACAATGGATTTTAAATAATGCTGTTAACACAATAAGCTCCTTCAGGTGAAATGAATTTGGCACTTTCGGAATGAACTTACGATTAGTTTTTAATAGGGCTCTGTCATCCTGGCATTGTAAGGTTCATTAATTGTAAAGGCTTTAATCTCATTTATCTTTCTAGCAGAGGTGAGGGCCAACAGAAGAGTCACCTTCCACAAAACATTTTATGTCTGCCTTATAAATAGGTTTGAATGGATTCCTCACGAGCTATGACAGAACTGGTATTTAGCTGCCATGTCACTGGAGGATGTTTTACAGGAGGATAAACCTTAAAAGCCCTCTCATGAACTCCTTGATTAGTCTGTTGGATCATAAGAAAGAGTCCCTCATTTTGTCTCTGAAATCTGGAAATAGCCGACAGATGCAATCTAATAGAGGAATGCGCCAGACCAGGTTTTGCTAGGTGGAGTAAATAAGGCAGTGTCTGCTCCAGAGAGGATGTACGTGGATGCAGCTTATTACAGACACACCCAAAAAATCGTCTCTGTTTTGCTATGTAACATTTACTTGTGGCAACCGCACGAGAATGCTGAAGAACTGTCTTGGACCCCTCTGGCGTGTTCAATGATCCAAATTCAGTGTCGTGAGGAGGCAAGCTGAATTACTATTTCTGGATGATCGATCTGACCCTTGTTAATGGTCAGGGGATTCTCCGTAGGTTTGAATGAATTTGCAGACACGCTTATAGGGGGAAGAAGCTCTGAACCAATAGTGGCTTGGCCACGGTCGAGCTATCGAATGTGGCGGTATGGTTCCTGCTTCATTTTTCCAAATAATTTTTGGAATCTGGGGAAAAGGAGGGGAAGCATAAGCAAACATTCCTGTCCAAGCTAGTTAAAAGGCATTTCCCCAATACTTTTTCTGTGGAAACCTACTTCCATACATTTTGCAAATAGATCCAGGTTTGGGGTCCCCCACTGATGGAATATTTGGAGTAACTGTTGTTGATTTAGTTCCCATTCGTGACACTGTTTTGCAGTCCATCTCAGGGAATCTACCCATCCGTTGTCCACCCCAGGAGCATGTTCCACTAGTAGTAAAATGTTGTGAGCAATTAACCATTCCTAGATTTGTTGGGTTCGAGGAGACAGGACCTTTGATTTTGTTCCCCCCTGCTTGGTGGGATAAAACATGGTTGTGGTATTGTCTGTTCTTACCAAGACAGAGGAACTGTGTAGTTCGGTAAGACAAGATTGGAGACCTAGGAAGATAGTCTTCAATTCCAGAAGGTTGTTGCGCATCTCTTCCTCTTGAAAATACAATTTTCCGTGAATGTCTAGGTCCTGAAGATGAGCTCCCCAGCCTTCTAAGGAATTGTCTCATCAATACAATATGGGGCTGCACAGGAACAAATTAAAGGCCCCTAGATATATATATATATATATATATATATATATATATATATATATATATATATATATATAATATATATGTGTGTATATATATATATTTTTTTAACTTTATTTTTCCATTATGCATGAAAAGAAAAGAAAAAGAAAACAAATGATGGCATTATACATATGAGAACATCGAATGACATTTGCAAAGTATCTGCAAAACATATCAATGAAATATGAACACAAATTATGAGGACAAAAAAGGAAAAAGAACAAAGTGATACATTAACACTGACTGCATCAAATATACCATACATAATGAAAAGTCGATCTAATGACAAAACTGCATCCACTGAGTACTACAAAAAGCAAAGACAAAAAGTCGAGCAATTATAAAGTCGTCTTTACCCTGTTGTTCCATTCCAGAGTCTGATGGGAACTAACCCACCCCGGTAGGGGTGATGCCGGACTGTAACGGAGAATTATGGGCTAGCTGCTGCCGGGAGATATAGTCTCGATACGGGCCCCAGATATCAGTTGGTCTGGAAGAGATGAGGAGCAAGGTACTGAATTCTTCGCAATTCACATTGCAGAACGCTAAGCTGTTTAACCAGGAGCGAAGAGTAGGAACACGCCTACTGACCCACAGCAATGCTATTTCCCTTTTGGCTAATAGAAAGCCAATCGCCGCTAGTTTACAAACTTTTCTAGGGGAATTCTCGACATACCCCAAACAGCGCAATCTCAGGTGTGGGAAGGAGTGGCACGGACAATATATTACCCAATGTGGAATGGATTTCTAGCCAATACTGGTGTATCTTGGGAAAAGTCCAGGCTAGATGTGCGAAATCAGCAAAGGGGGAAAGACATTTCCGACAATGATGGGGCTGGGATTTGTCAATTCTGTGTGCGCAGGCCGGAGTAAAATACATCCGACGCAGGAATTTAAACTGAAACAACTTATGGCGACTATTCAGAGACGTCTGTTGTGGTTCTACAGCAATATACCCATTGCTCATCATGGATGGGCCCACCCAGGTCCTCCTCCCAAGCGGCCCTGAGCTTAGAGTCGTCAAGTGGTTTGAGTGCCCCACACTGTTTATACAATTTGGAGATCAGGTGCGCATTAGCTGGGCTCTGTATCACCAAAGTGAGGGGGGGTGAGTCTCATCCAGGGCTAAAGGAAAGGAGGGGAAACCCGCCTTCAACGCTGAACGAATCCGGGTGAGAATTAATGTGTCCATGAAGGAGCGGTCGCTATACCGGACCTCCTCCGACAAGAAGAACACATGCCCATCTGGGAATAAATCCCTGAGGGTGCATATGTTAAATTTCGCCAAGGTGCCCTTCACCAGAGCCTCCCCTGTAATTGGGAAAAGGGAGGCATTGGGAAGGGGCAACGTCGGTGAATATAATAGATCAATTCCCAAAAGTTTGCGCAGTCTAATCCAGGCCCAGCATATGGTGGAAACAGTCTGGATGTCGTGGGGGTCCCGAGGGAAGCCAGTGGGGAGAATTGTAAGGAGCCGTCTCGGGAGAACCAGATCTGCCTCTGGCCATAAATAAGGTATGCGTGCGTTCGGGTGGAACCAAGCATAGGCGTAGGCACACTGCGCAACTAAATAATACAAATAAAAGTCTGGCACACCCAACCTACCTCTGTCTGGTGGCAAGATCAACACCTTCCAACTGACCCGAGGGGTTTTATCCCCCCAGATCAAGCGAAGCAGAAGAGAACGGAGTGGATTGAAAAATGCCTTGGTTAAGGGAACAGGAATATTATTAAAATACCAAAAGTGGGGTAATACTATCATTTTAATAATAGCGATTCTGCCCGCCATGGATAGGGGTAAGCGAATCCATCGGGTGATCAGTGATTCCAATATGTCGATTGCGGAGCCATAGTGGAGTCGGATCACCGATGCAGTTTCTAAATGAATGTGAATGCCCAGATATTTAATGGAATCGTCGCACCATTCTAGCGGAAACTCGAATGACCAGGATGTAGTGCAGGCAGTGAGCGGAAAAATGACTGATTTGTGGCAATTGATATTGAGCCCGGAAAAATTGATGAATCGTATGATTTTCTGAATCAATGATGATAAATTGTCATGAGGTTGTCGAACATATAATACCATGTGGTCCGTGTACATGGACATCCACAAAGGGCCAGTGCGAAATTGCAACACCGCTGAAGGTGGTTCTCCTGAAACTGCAGAGCCAAGGGATCCATGGCTAAAATAAATGATGGGAAAGGGGGCAACCCTGCCTTGTGCCTCGAGACAGAGGGAAAGGATCCGACAAAGTACCGCTAAAACGCAACCGGGCATTGGGTCTAGTGTATAAATTAGTAACAGTTGCTACAAAACATTCCGGCATACCCATTCGACGCATGACAAAGAAAAAAAGGCCATTCAAGGGAGTCGAAGGCCTTCTCTGCATCCAGCAAAATTGCAGCGGCCGGCGTGGAAGGATCAATACGGTGTAGTACAGTAAATAACGTACGGAGATTGAGGGAAGTGGACCTGTGCGGAACGAAACCCGACTGCACGGGGGAAATGATGAATTCCATCAGTAGCGATAGTCTGATGGCGATGACTTTGGTTAAGATCTTGTAGTCTAAATTTAACAATGACAGTGGTCTATATGAGCCGCATTGCAAGGGGTCTTTCCCGGGTTTGGGCAGTAAAATGATCATAGCTTCCCGAAACGTCGGGGGAAGGATGCCCACCTCTAGGGCTTCCGCATAGACCTCAACCAAGCGCGGAACCAAAAGGTCTTTATACGCTTTATAAAAGGCAGCCGAAAAGTCGTCCAGTCCGGGGGCAGATGACGCGCGCAGGGCATCGATCGCGTCAGTGATACTGTCGGAGGTAATGGGGGTCAGAAGGAACTCCTGCATGTACCGTTCCAGATACACCAGGGCAACCTCATATAGTTAATCTCCCTGACCGTCCAGATTCCCAGACAGGCGTGAAGCATAGAGGGTCTTATAATATTTAAGAAACAGTTCACAGACCGCTGAGGTAGAATGGACTGGGGAGCCATCTAGACCCGCCATAGAGATGATACATGTAGGGCCCCTAGGGGGCGCAGCGTGTTGGCCAATAGACGACCCGGGCGTTCTCCTTCCCCATACCGCCGCGCTACGCCATGTTTATTGAGAAACAGCATACCGCCGCGTTCCGAAATTCGATACATAACTCAAACCTTGTACAGAAAGAGATTCCGAGGGAGCAGTGAGTAATTTGCGGTCTGCAGCGGCGATCTACTTTTCGGCCCTATCTAAGGTAGAACGCAGATCGCGGAGGACTCCAGCATGTTTAGAGATGCAGACCCCCCTTATGTAAGCTTTAAATCCCTCCCATAAGACCGCCCACGTGTCGACAGAGCCAGTGTTCGAATCAAAATAATCTTCTATGGCCTGCCTTACTTTCTCGCTGAAGGCGGAGTCCATCAAGGCCCGGCTGGGAAAACGCCACTGCCTCTCATAACCACCCTCACGACGAATAAATAGCTGAAGAAGAACCGGGCAGTGATCGGAAAGAGTGCACGGGAGAGTCTGTACCGACCCCAATCAGCCAGCAACTCCAGGGGAGACCAGCCAGTAATCGATTCTGGTCCAGGTGTAGTGAAACAGAGAATAATGAGTAAAAGCAGGGTTGTGTGTGTGTGCAGATGGGAATCAATGTCTACTAAGGAGTATTGCGTGCAAATCTCAATAAGGGCCAGGCGGGAATGGGGCTTGGAGTCGGGAGTGGAGGCTGTGCTATCCCTAGAGTGGTCCAGGAGAAGGTTAAAGTCCCCACCAATGATCAAGAGCCCTGTGTCAACAGCGAGGAGGTGGGTCAACAGGGAGTGATAGAACGAGGGAGAGTCAGTGTTCGGTCCGTACACGCAAACCAGTGATACCGCATGACCCATTCACTGCCTAGTGACAATCAAGAACCGGCCTTCGGGGTCACGTTGTGTAGCATAGTGTGCAAACTGAATCCTTTTGTGTACAAAAACAGCGACTCCTCTTGAATATGAACTGTAAGCAGAGAAGTACCTGTGTGGACCCCAACCTGACGCCATACAGTTAAGCACTTGCGTCTGCCAAATGGGTTTCGTGCATAAAGAGGATATCAGTCTTATGCCGTGCCACATAGTTAAAGACTTGCCTACGTTTCCTATTAATATTCAGGCACCGCACATTCCACGTTAATAACGAAAGCCCAGAAGGACCGGGCACATTTCCTAACAGCACCATATGTACAATACCAAATAATGGAGGTCAGTGTATAAATGCATCGCAACATATAAAGCCATCCTCATCTTCTGTAAACTAAAATATCCATCAAAAATCAAAACAAAAATCCCCCACCACCCACCCTCTCTCTACCCAGAAAGAGGAACACCCTAACATCATTCCCCAGAAAACAAACCATGGCGGTATTCACTATGGGGCATGGCAACGCCACGCCAGTCGGGCAACCCAGCAAACAAACAACAGAACAATTGAATAGTGGATAAGCATGCGAACGAGCCAAAGTCCACGAAACACTATAGAGCCAATGAACAATACAAGACTAATCAGCCATTCCCAGTCTGGGAAAAGAGGTCCACGCTGGTTTGTAAGGTCTGCACTGAAGGGGAATGGGACCGCGAGATGCCCGACGCTCCACCTTTGTTGTTCTTAAAGTCTCGAAAAAATTCCTGTGCAGCGTGCGGATTGTCAAAGATCCTTGGCCTGCCATCAATGTCCACCTTGAGACGAGCTGGACAAAGCATGCCATATCGAAGCCCCAAATTTCTAAGCATGACCTTGACACTTTGATACTTTCGCCGGGCATCCTGCACCACGACCGTGAAATCCAGAAAGAAGGAAAGACTGCAACCCTGCCACTGGATCTCGCCCCTCTCTCGGGCCGCTCGGAGGACAGTGTCCTGATCACGAAAGTTCATAAGTCTTGCGACAATTGGTCTGCGAGGTAGGCCCGGTTTGGGGCGAGGGCGTATGGATCGATGCGCTCGCTCAACCATAAAGCCTTGGGTAAAGGATTCTCTTCCAAACAAGTCCGACAGAAGCTGCTCCACGAATGAGTCCAGTCGACCAGTGGCTGTAGTCTCCGGTACGCCGAGAATGCGTATGTTGTTACGGCGCCACCGGGCCTCCAAGTCTTCGTTCTTTATAGCCACTTCCTTAAGGATTTTCTCGACCCACTCCAGCCGTTTCAGAGAGGAGGAGGCACCGTCTTCAAGGTCCGAAACTCTGGATTCCACCACGTCTAGCCTGCGATCGTGGCCCTGGACCTTCGCGTTCATGTCAGCCAGCTTCTTATCCATGTCATCGAAACGGGCGTCCAGGGCCTTGAATCCAGCTCTCATTTCAGCTATCATGGCGGCAGCCAGGTGGGCCGAGTCGGTCTCCTCCTGATGGGGTGCGGCTTCCGCTGAAGAGTCCGCCGCGGGGTCCGACGTGGTAGCCGGTGGCTTGTCAAATTGGAGCTTGGGCTGCCTCGGGTCCTTCTTGACCATCATGGCGAGCTAGTTGCAGACTAGTTGCGACGAAAATGACCAAAAACATGTTCCACCAGTAGGGCACGTGTGGAAGGCGCAGCCAGGCCAGTGGACAGGAGCGGAGACGAACCACTGACCTTCAGGGCAGAAGCTGAACAGCCCGCGTGGTCAGGATTGCAGGCCTCGTGGATTTAATGGCCTAATCCAGGCCTCCAAGAGAACAGCACGCCAGCCACTGCAGGGGCGCCCCCAGAATGAAGCAGCAGGAAGGACCAGAACAGTGCCAGGAGGGACCGTCGTCGCAATATAAGTATGGTTGCGCTGCCAGGGGAAAGTCTTGTGGTGGACTGCAGTGGCTGGAAACAATCAAAAGTCATCCATGTGCAGGAAGGGCTCGGGCACAGCTACCCACAGGCAGGAATAGGAGCGTTGGTAGGTCCAATCGACAGGGATAGCAGTCAATCTGGGAGTCCCGGCAGCCAGTGGCACAACCAGGCGCTCGGGTCCTTAGGTGTAGCCAAGAGGGATCCCAAACCGGAAGGGAGAAGGGGGGATATGGCTGACCCTATCCCAACCGGTCACAGAACACCCTCCAGGTGCAGGTGCCGAGGGTGGGGGGGGGGGGGAAGCACGAACGCCCACCCCCACCGGTCCACCACCACCCCCCAAATCCCTCCCACCCGCGATCACCTCACGTGTGCCACCAGCATCCAGGTCCGGCCTGCACACCTACTTTAGGCCCCGACTTCCGCAGCGCGGTAGGCCCGAAAGCCAAAGGGACCGCACTGACTGTGGGGGCCAGGCAGGGGAGAGGCAACCAGGTAACGGACCGCGGGAGCAGGCACCAGGGCAGGCGAGAGTAGGGAGAAGCGCGCGGGCAGGGGGAGGAAAGGGGCGAGGAATCATCCCGACTCAGGCGGCACCGGGACGAAGAAAGAAAGGCTCAAGCCGAGGCCCGGCGGCATCCGGCTCCAGCGACGTCCCCAGGAGCGTCTCAGCTGTTATGGCGGCATCTATCCCAAGCTCCGAGCCCCGCGCTCACAGGGGGAGGTATTGGCGTGAGGAAGGGCTCCCTCAACGCCGGATCGAGGCTGCTGGTATTGCCCGACCGGCGGAGCTCTAGTCAGACGCTGCTATCTTAGTCGCTTCCGTAGCCACGACCCCCCACCCCCCCAGATAAATTTGTTATTTTTTCCCACTAAGCCATCTCTAGCTTCATTGCTGTGTTAACGGACATTGTGTCTTCAACGGTCTTCGACGGTTCCCTGGCTTTGAACCAATTGTACCTCTAATTGCTCCTGTAAAGTCTTCAAGTGTAGACGCCAATTTTGGATTAAAGGAAATCAAGATGACTTCATTCCAAACATTGACGTGAACGTCCAAACAGGAGTGAACTTTTTTTTTTTTTTTTAAAGGGAAGCAGTTCTTGCTGAAGTGCGTTGAATTCTTTCCATAGTTTTGTGTGCCTTGGAGAACTTTGCATCCTGAATTGCCCCCAGAAAAACTGACAATATAGATGCAGTTAGGGGCAACTTTTCTTTGCTCAATTTTAGACCTAAAGTTTTGAATAGCCGAAGACAGGCCCAAGTAGATCTTCTTGCTGATGGGAATGTAAGGCCCTCGATAAGCCAGTTGTCCAGTTATGGGAACACCTGATGACCACTACTTCTCAAGAAGGCCGCCAGAGGGGCCAGGCATTTTCTGAAGACTCTGGGTGCCAAAGACTATCAAGGGGAGTACTTTGTATTGGTAATGGCACCCTGCCACCTCGAACTTCAAAACTTCCAAAGTCTCACATGTATGGGGATATGAAAGTACGCTTCTAGGAGATCTAAAGACATCATATAATACCCTGTGTTGAACAGTTGTTGGACTTCTTATAAAGATAGCATTCAGAAATGTTGTTTCTTTATGTATTTGTCTAATAGCCTCAGACCCATCACCGGTCTCTATTTTCCTGACTTCTTTTTGACGAGGAAGAAGTTGGAATCGAAGCCCTTGTTTGCGATGTATCAACTGAACTTCTATTGCATCCATGAGGACAAGCAAACCGATTTCCTGCTTTAGAAGAGACAGATGATGGTGAGACTTCTTGCTAGGACGACGATTTGGAGGTTTTGGAACAAATTCCAGGAAATGGACATGCCTAAACCCCATTTGTCTTAAAAGATATTTCTTTACGGAGTGTAAAATCTGAAAAGGTGTTTTCCTAGATGCCAACGATGAGAGACTGAGGTGACAAGAGCACACAAATGGTAAGTGGCGTCTGGAGGCATCTTGGGTTCCCTCCCCCAACCTGAGGAAGTCTACTTGCAGGTTGCCGTGAATATGAAGAGGCCTAAGTAGCACTATATTGTTGTTGGATGCATATTGAGGAAGATTCCCCCTGTTGAGAATAGGTCTGTATCTGTTTTGCTGGTAAGGTGCTCTGGGTATAAATTGGCCTCTTCCTCTACCTCCTCAATGGGCTGAAAGCAGCACTGCTGTAATGTCCCCAGAGAGCATCCATTTCTGCCTCAATAGACTGAAGTGCATCATCAACATGTTTTCCATACATATTCTCCCCATCAAAGGGCTAGGCTAATATTTTTACCTTTACCTATAGTCGAAAGTCTGTGGCTGTCAAAGGAGAGATCAATCGCTGTATCTATAATTTCAGAGGACGCTCTCTCACACTCCTGAAACATTTCCTTTCCTGCTTTCTTTTCATCCTCTGGTAAAAATTCTATAAGTGCTGAAATGTCAGACCACATTGGTCTGTCGTACCCCCCTAGAATGGCAAGCATATTGGATGCCTTAATGGAGGTTACCGCCACAGCTGAGAAGAGGTTACCAATATTGTCAGGAATGGCTGAGCATGGGACAGAAGAGTTTCTAGGCCACCTTTATGCTGCCTGCATAACAGAGTTTGGAGCGCGGTGACCAATTTAACATGTTAATTATTTTTCTGGCGCCTTATACTTTTTATCCAGCTAAAGGACAACAGCTGCCACCGAATCTGGGGTTTTCAGAAGTTTCAAACCTTCCTTCCTTATGTAATCAACAATGGGGATCGAACGGATAGATTTTTTAGCTCAGTATTTCAAATTGTAGAAGAAACATTCAGATCTGCCTGACAGGTACAGGCAAGTCAAGTCAAAACACTTACTGGCCTCTTCCAAAACCTCAGGAAAACCACCTAGGTCTCTTGGAGGAGAGTCAGCAGGAGATGGTGCGGGTGAAGCAGCCGAAAGGAGCTTTATAATCATGCCATTACTGGCTATGATCTGAGGAATTTCACCTTCCTCCAGCACTTCCTCCACATCACTCTCAATGAAGTCAGCCCTTATAGTAATGGATGGCAAAACTTTTTTTCTTTTTGTGATTGTGTGCCCAAAGGAGTTTTCGTAAGAGACACTACACCTGGTGTCTCAGAACAAACCGGATTATGTTGAACTATAACATTGCTTCAGGAAATCTCCTGTAATAGTTGTTCAACATGTGTCGTAAGTCAGTTACAAGTTATATAGGCACCGAAATGGTGTCTTCTTGTGAGCCCTGATGTTCCCCATAGGGCTCATTGTAAGGATAATGTTCTTGTAAAGTGTCATAACGATGAGTAGCAGATTGTTGTCGGTCTTGAAAAGAAAAAACTCCTTCCAAATATGTAGCAGTCTCCTTGTCAGAGTCATCAGTATCCTGGCATTTATCATTTAACTGGGTGGGATTATAGCCTGGCCCAAATGGCCCCATATCTCCTGACTCCATCTCAAAAGAAGCACAGGGGCAGAGGTGACACCTTGCTTGGATCCTGATGTAAAAGCAGTGAAATTTCTTAATCTGCGATGAGAACTGTGTCTTTATTGGCCATCGATGATGAAGGAAAAGACAATCTCTTAGTCGATGTAAGAGTAGTAGGTCTTGAAGTGAAAGTCCCCGTCGATGGTGTCGAAAACGGCTTCGTCAATGACAATGTTGTTTTCATCAGCGAGGAAGATGTCGTCATCGCTGTTCTCGTCATCGAAGTTACAGAGGACGGTGCCACCGGCAAGTCGGATAAAATTTGCATTGACAATCTCACTGTTGATGCGTGAGCAGACGACATTTTGCTCACCAACAGGTCAGTCGATGGACAGATTTTCTTTGATGATGGCTCCTTAAAAGGAGTCACAGGTACAGAAGAGGGAGAAAGAACCATTTTTTGAGAAGAGGATCGGCTAGAGGATGCTCTACTCAGAGCCCATGCTGTGAGGCCTTGTTCTCTTTTCCTTCTCATATGAGGTTAAGCCCTAATTTTTATATTTTCTTCCCCGATAGAGAATGACTCCATACCTCATCATTGGAATTGGAGTCCGAATGGGCCTTCCTGTTATGAAGCCAAAGGAAGAGCCTGGCTTAATGATGTTTTAGGGTCTTGGTCGAAAAAGTTCAGCAATGCTTGCATGCCTTAGGGTTATGGTGAGGGTGTAAGCAGTAAAGTCATTCCTTATGAGGATCTTCAGAAATCAATCTTGGTTTCGCACAAGACTTGCAAGGCCTGAAACACCTCTTATTAGTTCTCTCTGAGATGGTGTTATCTAGGAAAAGAACCTAAAAGCCGTTACCTCAGAGGTATACGAAGATCAAAATATTTCTCCTGACAGCAGAGGAAAAGGTCAAAAGTTGACAAAACACAGACTCAGCAAAGCTCAGCAAGACTCCCTCACACATGACGTGCGGTAGAAATCTGCAGGGGAAGATTGCTTCAGGGTCTAGGTTCTGATTGTTGAAGCTGGGTTCTATTAAAAGAAGGTGAACTGGTTACCAATGCCAATTGGTTTCTATGTGGTTTTCAATGCCAAGGTATAGAACTGCTTTTTAGGTCGAGCTGACGATAGCATTCATGCGAAGCATGAATGCTGTCAGCTCGACAACTAATGCTATCCGTATTTAGGAGAGTGGACACCAAAGTGTCACGAGCTTTCCCAGTGTCGGATTTCACCGCGGGAGCGCGCAGCATTGTCTGCAGTGGCAGTGTCAGTTTCGCTTTTTTTATTACTTTCGTTTTCCCCGAGGCTGGCTTGGAATGAACAGGCTTGCTGTGAACATCATGAGTAATTATTTGCAAGGTGGCTCGTAATGAACATGCACGCTGGTATCCCTTTGAAAACACTTCTTTGTAAAGGCACATTTATCATTATTGGAAGCATGACAGTGAATAAATGGGTCAAGCTGCTGGTTTATTATTTTGGCGTCATATTTTTTGCTGTTCGTTTTCCCCGAAGCTAGCTTGGAATAAGCAGGCTTGCTGTGAACATCATGTGTAATTATTTGCAAGCTGTTTCGTAATGAACATACACGCTCGTATCCCTTTCAAAACACTTCTTTATAAGGGCACATTTAGCGTTCTATCTCGTATTGGAAACATGACAGTGAATAAATGGGTCAAGCTGCTGATTTTATTATTGTGGCGTCAACATTCTGCTGAGCACTATGCATAGATTATGTTTTTTGCTCTTACTCCTTTCGAAATACTTCTTTGTTGTGCTCGCTTTTAAAGTACAAATGGCTCATTATGAAGCTGTGTTTTTATTATCTTTTCAAGCTGTGTGGTTAGCGTTCCAACCATTCTCGGAAGCCTGACGGCAGCGTTAGCTGTTAATGCAATGATTTCGAAGCTGTGTTTTTATTAATCTTTTGAAGCTGTGTTTTTATTAATCTGGCGCCATGGTTAGCGTTCTAACTATTTTCGGAAGCCTGACGGCAGCGTTAGCTGTCAATGCAATGCTTACATTTAAATAATGTTGTCCCTGTTTGCGTGCACTGCGTGTGTGTTTTCATTATGAAGTAGGCGGGTATCGTTTACAGTAAAGGCACATTTAGCGTTTTTTTATTCCGTATTGAGAGCATGACAGTGACTCCTTTAAATAATGTCATGCCTCTTTCTGTGCAATGCCTTTGCGTCCTAAGCACTTGCTAGTCGGATAATCTTTTGTTATACTCAGTTGGCGCCACTCATTTAAATAATGTTATTCCCGTTTGCGTGCAGTGCGTGTGTGTTATCATTATGAAGTAGGCTGCTAGGCTTTTACAGTAAAGGCACAATTATGTTTTTTATTCCGTATTGAGAGCATCACAGTGACTCCTTTAAATAATGTCATGCCTCTAGCAATGCGTATGCGTCCTCTTGTTACTTTCGTTTTCCCCGAGGCTGGCTTTGAATGAACATGCTTGTTTAATACATGGTTTGCTTCTGGTTTTGCCTGTAAATCAACAGGTGTTACTGTGACATACTCAATTTAAGAAGCTCTGAAAGATGAAGGTTGATTCTACACAGCCAGGATTCAAACCTATGAAGTGCACATTTACATATTTCAGCAATTATTGTTTACCTCTTCAGGCTATTTTACCTGCACCCCAATCGTACCCTTGATATGCAGCTTTTAGGCTACTATAAGAGTATTTTTCAAAACTAAAGGATCAGGCAAATAGGCCAATTTCAAATATTTAAAAAAAATCGTGTTCAAATAGTGATATCTCCTGGCTAAACAGAATTACCAAAGGTAAAGTGAGAATATCAGGAGTTCTGTAGGTTTCAAGTGAATGTGTTCGCTTAGGTATACAGCTCACCGGCCTCATCCACCTATATTAAAAGAGCGTGGGGGAACAATGAAGCCCTAAACTTAGGCCATTTTTGCTCATCATAGATTACACTAAACTTTATTCAATCTAATCTTTGTAGAAGCAACTAGATAACAACTGGCATTCAAAGAAAACAGTAAATGTGATTAACAAAGCACTACTGTATCTCTTGGAAATAAGAATGCTGTTCGAGCCCAGCTGCAGACTCAACGATCCTGTGCTGGCATGCTACCATACATCCAGTCAAATGTCAGACAACAAGAAACAACTGCCTGCTGAACAAGCTAATTGCTGCGGCAAGAACACTACATTAAATACCGTATGAAAATCAATTATAATTGCACTCATGCGTAATATTTTTTTTAATTTCATACAAATTTATATAAATAACAGTGGAAATAATTAATACCGAATCAACCAAATCAATTTTCTATACATAAATATTGTTGCGTAGCTTGGTAAGTAAGATTAGGGTGATGGGGGTAGGTTTCAGATTTTCAAAGCAAGGGGAGCATTGTTTTTGTAACAATGCCTTGTAAAAGCCGACATTCACCTAAGCATACCAGACTGAAAACCTCTGTTCCCAACCATTTTCCAGAAAATGTATTTATTAGGGGTGTAACTCTCCCAACTCCCGGAAGCTACGCCCCTGCTAACTGGCGACGTTAACATAAGAGATAAAGTTTTGAAGAAGACTATGTTAATACACAAGTGAACGTAAATGACCAGCATGTTTCGCTAGGATGTAACTCTGTTCGATGTGGCACTTTTGTAGGTGTAGGAGTGACCAGCACCTTTGTGAGGAGATAATGGGGCAGCACTTACAAAACATATCTTAAGCGTGAACAACATCGAGGCATGCTACTGTGCGCCTAGAGTGCACGGGCAGCCGCTGAATAAGCATGTCAGTGCAGTGACAGCTCACGTGTTGAGCCGCTCACCGACCAGTGGTTGGTGGTAGTAGTCACAGGGCAGTAACGGCTCCCAGCAAGCACAGCAGGCCACTCTGCGGCGGCGTCCCTCAATCACTGCACCCAGGATGACAGCTCAGCCCCCCTCCGCACCTTCTAGCGCTGCCTGCGGCGGGGCGCCGCCCTCGTCCTCCTCCTGCTCCCTCTGGCGGCAGCGTTCCGGGAAGCTCCGGCGCACCCGCTCCCACAGCTCGCGGTCCACCAGGGTCTCTTCCCAGCTGCGCTGCCGAGGCCAGTTGGAAATGTGTGTGCGGCAAAGCGGGCAGCACAGGCTAGCCAGCTCCACGGTGCGCTGGAAGCACAGCAGGCACATGGAGTGGCGGCACGGCATGGTCACCGGCCGCAGCAGGATGTCCAGGCACACCGGGCACATGGCATTCTCTCGGGAGAGGGGTTCCAGCCCGCTCTCCGAGGCCTCCCCGCAGGCAGCTGCGACACTGCCTGGGTCCCCACGGGCGCGACTCACCGCCGCCATTTTACGCCCCGCTCAACGGCCGGCAGACATCAGCAGGGCTTCAGCGCGCCCGGCCCCGCCCCCGTCGTTAAACGCGCGGGAGGCGACACCCGGCCCTCTGAATAGGAAACAGAAAGCACAGCGCGTGACCCGCAGGTTACCCCGCTGCACACGAGCCAGCCCGAAGCAGCTGACCGTTAAACACGTACCCGCCGTAGTGATAGGAATATTCCCTGTAACAACATGGGGGAAAAAGTAAATGCAATTTTCATCTTCCGTTTAATACAACTGTCGTTGGTGATACTCAAATGCACGTTATTTTTTGCCCATTTTAACTGGCAACTGTATATATTTAATGCTAAATTTAAGAGTTGCTGATTTTTTTTTTTAGAAGTAATTATAAAAGTAACCATATTTTGTGCGGAATGTGGCTGACGATGCTCAGTTTGCAGGCAGCACTTTACATTGTATTGTGGCTGTCTCGTTCCTGCACCGGCTGGATGCCACGTCTTGGGACACGTCTGACTTCAGACTAGTGAGTTCCGGACCGCTGCCTGTTAAAATAAATACATTTATGTATTTTATTGCGGTTTTATATAGCGCAAACTCGACCCGAAGGTGTTAGAGCGCTTATGCATGAGCAACAGTTATGTTACACAAGGCCACATATATTTTATTTTGGTAGGAGATTGATTTGCCTAGAATCACAGGCTGTTGATTGCACAATCCACAAATAATACATGTAACGAATACGTTCTTGCTTTTTAAGTTCGGTTGAGTCGTTTAGAAAGCAATGGTGATAGAAACGATTATTTTTAAAATTAGAGAATTTATTTTACGTAATTGACACACTCATGGTACATTATTAATCCCAACAGAAATTGTTTTATTAGTGCGTTCTTAAAACTGAGAAACTGCCCAGTCCCCCACTTCGTTGACACAGGTTGGTGTTCTAAACGTTCTGTCAATATAGGATTGAACACGACAAGGGTTCCAATTTCCATAAAAAGACAGGGTTGTCCTTTTCGTATGTGTATTCCCCTCGAAAGTAAACGTGATCTTCATATAAGGTACGTATCCAATATCAACCGAGCATACTGCTAAAAATATTCAGGTAAACAACCTACTACACCCTTTTCTAAGAAAAGTTGAAATGCTTTTTTCTCGATTGGCCTCCCTGGCCCGACGAAAACTCCTTTGAATGGTTGCTGAGCTTCAGCCAATCGCAGAGGTGAGGGATCATTTCAAAGAGACTAACAGTGAAAACGGACAGAGGCCTGGCACGATCAGCCGCCATCTTTGTAAATGAAACCGAGCCCATGGGTTGAAAGGAAAAATTGTTCAGCTATCAATAGAGCGCGATACCATACGCTCGTATTGCGCACATCTGATCCGTCAGCCATTATATCAAAAACACATCTTTATATGTCTAGTATATATGAACAATTAACATCATAACATTGTATCTTTTTTCCTTTATAATCACTCTTAAAACAAAAATAAAGATTTTTTCACTATAGATTATTAAATTTCTTCGACAAATAACGGGTGTTAGGTGCTAAATATTTTGCCTTATCTCGTGCAAACAGCATAGCAAAACAAAACATAGCATAGCATACAGCATCACTCCGCACCACCACAGCATCACTCAGGGGCACCACAGCATCACTGAGGCCACAGCATCACTCGTTCGCCATCACAACATTACTCAGCGCCACCACAGCATCAATCTGTGCAACCATTCAACAAAACCCGGTTCAAATATGTTCTCTCAATGTTTCAAGCTTTATTACAAATGTAACAAATAGATGTTAAAATTTCACTTCTGTTCTTGGGTTTTCTTCATAATAAAAAACTCTGAGCATAATCTTCACAAAAGTTATTTACAAAACTTAAAGCTATTGCCATTATAAATTACAATAACTTTTATTTAAGTACTATTATTGAAAAAAATTAAAAGCCATTGTTATTTGTAATATCAATACATGTAAGTCACGTAAATACAACACATATTGCATTACAAATGCTATAGGTGTCACGTTTGCGAAAGTTATAACTATTGGCATTGTAAATGACAAAGCTATTTTCAAAAACAAAACATAAATAAAAAATTTGTCATTTACAATACCAATTGCTCAAACTTTCCTAATGCGAGACCTATTGCATTGCAAATGCTTGTTTATTATTGTTACCATGGGACTCCCACCATGACGAAGAGGAAGATACAAGCATGTGAATCTATGGGAGAATTAGATTATATCACTTTTAGCAGTCTAGGGAGAACATTTGTGCACGTACTTTGAGGTTCTTATTTCCCTAAATCAAATAGAAAAATGGGATGTGCTCAATTAGACATCTGTTCAGTGATATAATAAGTGATAACTCTCAATTGGTTTCAAGGATAACCATTTCTAGGTGGACTTGCGAGGCCAGTGTGCAAGTCAGGATGAGTAAATCGTACAGCAAAACACAGATGAATGGCTGATGACGGGCTAAAAGATTGTATTAAATGTACTGTTGGTGTAGAATCCAGTAACCGTCTAAATAGCTTTCGTGAAATGTGTGAGGTCAGATATGGGTTGTCTAATTTGAGCAGTTGTGTTTCTAACAGCGAGTATCATTACTGGGGAGCATAATGCTGCTAATTACAGAGTGTGTGCGTGTGTTGATATCTTCAGTTGATTATCAAAAGATTTGGGGAGAACAGAAGTACTGTTAGCATGGCATCACCTCGTTAACTAGATGGCTATGGTGCAATACTGTAAACCTCAAGGTTAAGATAGGCTTGTTGTTAGGGCTCGCCTGCTGATGCGCTTGCGCATAGCTGGCGAGCTATATTGTGGCTTAACTAGAGCTTAACCATCTCAGCGATTTGTTGCTGTGCCCGAGAAAAACAAGCTCAATGTGCAAGCGCATTGGCAAAAAGCACGTGCACATCAAAGCCACCAGCACATCAAAGCCTCCCTCCAACAGGCATCTCAGCTTCCCCCAGCCGGCATTTCTCCTCCCCTAATTATTCACTGCACGGCCGGCAGCAACATCAAAGGCTGCTGCTGCCGTGACTCGCATTTCTCCTCCCTCCTCCCCTTTCACTGCCCAGGCCGGCCGTACTTTCACTTTACACAGCCGCCAGGCCGTGTCTCGTGTTTATTTTAACATGGCAGCTTTTCCTTTTCTGGTTGAATGTCTTCTAGCTTTCCCTCACCCTATTCTCATCACCCTTACTCACTCCCATCAATCTCCCGGACTAAACCCTTCTCTTTGTACCCATTCCAGGAGTGACCTTTGTTTCTGTCAAAGACTGTGCTTCGTGTGTGAAGCTTTGTAATCTCACTATTGGCAAGCCGCTTGTAGATGCATTTCTCTCCTAGATGCATTTCTCTCCCGGCTCAAGCTCTACCTACCCATGCCGATTTTCTCCCCACTTCCTCCAAGTACAGATTCTTTCCCTCTTGAAGTATAGTTCTTGCAGATCACCTTGCCAGTCGTAATTGTTTTCATTGCGCATTTAAGGATATATTTTCTTTTTTCCTGTGGACATTGTCTGACGAGTAGTGCCTAACAATGCAGCACTGACATCTTGAGGAAGTGGCGGCTGCATATGAAGAGTGACCATGTTTGTTTGACATTTTGATCTTTCCTTGAATGCGGGCTCAGGCGGAGGTGTGCTAAGAAACTCAAAACTGCTCCAGTAGTCTGGGTAGTTCCACTGCCAGTTTACCCTCTTGTTTCATGAAAAACGTAGTTTTTAGGTCTTGGGCCTAGCGTCACACTGCGTAAGCAGTGTGGGCAGAGCCCGAGATTTTATGACTTCAACTTGGGGCTTTATTCCGCCTCTCTCTTCCATTGGCTAGCTCCATAAATGGAGGCTAGCCATTGGAAGAGATGGGTGTCTGTTACTCTTTTCCCCGCCTTGACGCGATTCATGGGCGTTTCTGGCTTTTTTTTAAAATCCCGCCCCTTTTCTCTCCGTCACTAGGAGGTAGGCGTTTACTCATTTTACCCGATCGTCCTCGGGTGAGTATTTGTTTTACATGCGATCTATATAGCGGGTGCAAACTTTAAAAAAAAAAAAAACACCTGGTCATTGTTGCTTTGCTCCCGTCTTCCCTTCTGCCCGCCCAGCACCCTCCAACAGAGATTCAGGCTCCGTTCAAACTTCAGAGAGGCAGGCTCCATACAAATTTCGGAGAGCAAGCAGCGAATGTTTAATGTAGATGGCTGCATTTCGAGGCTCAATGTGGTGACTTTTTCCTAATAAAATTGTTCCTTTGCTCCCGTTGTTGCATCCGCCCACCCACCTACCTCCGGCACAAAGACAGCCTAAGCAGAAACACATTGAAGGTGAGCAGCAGGTGTTTACTGTAGGTGGCACAGTTCAAACTTAAACAAGCATTTACAATGCAATGGTTTTGCCTTTGTTAAAGTTAGAGCTATTGGCATTGCTCTTGACACTCTGAAGCTCCACTCTGAAGCTCCACTCTGAAGCTCCACTCTGAAGCTCCACTCTGAAGCTCCACTCTGAAGCTCCACTCTGAAGCTCCACTCTGAAGCTCCACTCTGAAGCTCCACTCTGAAGCTCCACTCTGCACTCTGATGCTCCACTCTGAATCTGCACTCTGCAGCTCCACTCTGCACTCTGAATCTGCACTCTGCAGCTCCACTCTGAAGCTCCACTCTGCACTCTGAATCTGCACTCTGCAGCTCCACTCTGAATCTGCAGCTCCACTCTGCACCCTGAAGCTCCACTCTGAAGCTCCACTCTGAAGCTCCACTCTGAAGCTCCACTCTGAAGCTCCACTCTGAAGCTCCACTCTGAAGCTCCACTCTGAAGCTCCACTCTGAAGCTCCACTCTGAAGCTCCACTCTGAATCTGCAGCCAGAGTGGAGCTTCAGAGTGGAGCTTCAGAGTGGAGCTTCAGAGTGGAGCTTCAGAGTGGAGCTTCAGACCTACGTCGTTTAATTAGTAAAACTGTATGCATGAGCAAATTCAGTTGCCATTTCAATATAAACGTATTTACTGTAAATGACAATGTATCACCACACCACTGTTTCATAATATTTTTCTGCCTATGAGCTCCCAAATGGACCACCAGCTACTACTTACACCCTTACCTCTCTCCTGTTGAATACATTTGCTATACTTTTCCTTCAAATGAAGCTTGTATTTTTGAGTCTCTATGATTTCTGCCGTGTAATGTTAATTGCTCTCAATCACTCTGAAATTGTTCCAGTATGACTCCACCAGGGATGCAGGTGGATACCTGGGGAGCGTGAGCATATTGTTTGACTAAGAAACAATAGTTTGGCACAAGTACGTCAATCCCTTCACCAGAACACGTTAAACATGCATGCCCCACTGCCCTAGACAGGAAGCTGAATTAGCAACAGCCAGTGCAACTAGGAAGGAGGCCAAACCCTTCTGCTACAGCTGGCAGGGAAGACATGCACAGTTCTTTTGGTTATCTTCATGCCGTGTTTCCTGGCGTAGCCTACAGAGAAGAGTTCAGGTCACAGCCAGGCTAGAGTATAGACCATTTGGGCCTCCATCTGAACCAACTTGTACCCTACCCCAGCCAGCCGCGAACCCTGCCCATCCAGAGAAGAAGTCTCTCAGGAGAGGACTGCGCTTACATGTGATCAAAGCTGCCCGACATCCACTGGTACCGCACCCCAAAGAGCGGGCGATGGCATTAGAAATCCACAATTTAAGCGTGTGATACTCCTTCACCCACGATGCATTTGTTACAAAGTTTTTGGGGGAGATCTATGGTTGTGATTTATGCATATAACTTATAGTCGTGATTTATGCATATACCTTACCATTTGGCATAGAATTTGCTGAAAGAAGCCAAGTTATTAATTTAACCCAGTGGTGAAAAGTTATCATGGAGACGAAAGTTTGAACATGGGGTTTACGACTAATACGTTTTGCAGGTTAAGTGTTATGTTTTATGCGGGGTGTGGTCGCGCGCCGCTTGTAGATGGAAGCTCCTCCATGAGCTCCTTGCGTTTGTGGAGCTCCGACTCTGATTACAGCCCGGTATTGTTCCTCGGCAGCAGTTGCGGAGATGGTTTTGTGTGGAAGAAGGGTCGGAGCAGTGATTGCAGGTGCTCTGACATCTCTAGTGCCACCAGCGTGTTTGTAGCAGCGACAGCAAATTTCCTTTCAGTGAGGCGAGCGGCGGCCGCCATTTTGTGTGCTCTGCCCGATTCACACAGCATCAGGTAAACCGGCGTTTCACCACATCAACGTTCGGCAACGTTTTTTCTGTATGTTTTTTTTTTCCTTTTTAAAGAAACAATGGAACCGAAAGCGCTGTAGCGCTGCGAGGAGCGGTAGGTGGACGAGGAGCTGCGGGAGGACATGACGAGCGACGAGTGAAGGTAGGAGACAGGGGGAGAGAGGTTGGGGCAGGAAGGCAGGGGAAGAGAGGAGGGGAAAAAAAAAAAAAAAATCGACTCACCTGCACCTTGCGACGGCGGCACTTCTCCGGTCTCCCTCTTCGGCATGGGAGACCGGCAACGTCGACGGCGGCAATCTCTCTGGCACTTCTCCGGTCTCCCTCTTCGGCATGGGAGACCGGCAACGTCCTCCGCATCTCCCGGGGTTCCCTCCAGGCCACGGGAGCCCCGCGGGCGCCGCCATACTTCTTGCCGTCTTCCTTCTTCCCCCGGGCTGCGGGGGGCGGGCACTTCCGGCCGGCCGCGCTAGGATTGGCCGGCCAGTCACGGGGCGGGAAACGGGGGAGGAGAGACGCAGAAGTGCCGGCAATGCCGGAACAGATTCGGGGGCGTTCTCGGCTTTCGCCCGACGTCGCGTGACGTCGGCAAAAGCCAAAGAATGTCGGGAACGCCCCCGTGTCTGGTCCGGCATTGACGGACAGGCCCCTCGTCCAATGGCTAGGCTCCATTTATGGAGCCAGCCAATGAATGACGAGGGCCGACCCAAAGCCACACTACAGTTCTCATCAGGTTTTCGCCTGCGCGAAAAAGATGCGCAGAGCGCATCTTTTTGGCGAGGCAAAACCTAAAAATCACCTGTTAATTGTTGCTTTGTTCCTGTCTTTCCTTCAGCCCTCCCAATACCCTCCAACACAGATGCGGGCTCAGTACAAACTTCGGAGAGGCATGCTCCGTACATACTTAGGAGAGCGAGCACCGGGTGTTTAATGTAGATGGCTAAACTTCGGAGCTCAGTTTGGTGACTTTAAAAATTAAGTTGCTTTTTTTTTAATGGCTTTGCTCCCGTATTTGCTTCTGTCCTCCCACCACTCTCCAATTCAAAAGCAGATTTTTCTTTAAACACGGGGCATCCCTGTCACTGCTTCTGCCCTCCAACACAAATGCTGCGCTTATAAACATCAAGGCAGAGCCGGATGAACTCAAAGGCATAATGCATATCCCGTCTCTTTAAGTAATAGCTTTTACCTCGTATGCATACTCAGTTTTATTTTTGTTGTTATTTTTACAGAGGCATTGTATTTATTTCTAATAGTATTTGTTTGTGTGTGGCTGTGCTGCCGTAATGTAATCAGTGGCACTCACTTCGCAAACATGCGATGTTCACATATTACAATGTACACTGTCCGCGTTCCGTGATCTCTAGAAAACAAACTGATCAACTTGGCTGAGCTCTGCAGAGAGTTATAACAGGCAAGCAGCGGGTGTTTCAGGGAGGTGTGTGTACTATAGAGCAGAGCGTGCTGACTTAGAAAAAAACATTGTTGCTCTATTCCCGTCTTTTCTGATGCCCTTCCACCACCCTCCGACACAGGTGCAGGCTCCATAGAAACGTATTATAGGTGAGCAGATGGTGTTAAATTTAGGTGGCTGCACTACGGAGCTGAGTGTGGTGACATTTCTTTTTTTTAAAGTTTGATTTGCTCCCAATAATGCTTTCGCACTTCAGGCACAAAGGTAGGCTAAGCAGAAACATATTAAAGGTGAGCAGCGTGTGTTTAATGTAGGAGCCTGGTGACTTTAAAAAAGAATGTTTGCTTTATTCTCGTAGTTGCTTCCGCCCTCACACAAATGCAAGCTCGCAGAAACGTGTGAAAGGCAAGCAGTGGGTGTTTAATAGAGGTGGGTGCATTATGGAGATGAGTAAGGGGACTATGTGTTGGAAGTAATAATGAAGACAGGAATCCAAGTAAGTTGGATGTACTCTATAACACTATGGCTTTGCTTCTGTCCTTGCTTCCGCCCTCCCACCATCCTCCGACACAAAAGCAGCTTTTTCTTTAAAGAGAGGTCATGCCCGTCACTGCTTCTGCCCACCAACACAAATGCTGCAAGTGCAAACATTAAGGAACGGCCGGATTTAGTCTAAAGCATAAGTCATATTGCGTCGCTTTAAGCAATTGCTTTTTCCTTGTATGCATACTCCATTGTATTTTTGACATTATTTTTTATTGTAACGGTTTGTGTGTGTGGCCGTGCTGCTTGTTCTGCTATTATGTTGAGCACCTTGGAAGTGGAATTTTTTAAAGCAGACACAACACTGATCTTGATGAAGTATTATGCATTTATCAAAAAGCCCTCTCACCGCCAAAACCCGCAGATTCAGAACAGTAACACAAAAATATGTATCAATCTTCAGCTACTAAATAAACTATAGGGTTTGCTCATTTATGTCACAATTGATTCAACAGCCTGTCCCTCCATGCCATTGTTATCTGAAACACACAAATCAGTACGAGGTACGCACATAACGCCTCTTGTGTGTCACTTACTCTCTGTAGTTTAAAACGTGTTTAGTCCTTGTCTCAATATCTAACTCCTAACCTGGCTTCTCTCGTCTTTCATCTCTAGCATAGTAACCCCCACCCTCGCTTCCACTTCTTCAATGTTTGGTGTTTCAATTGCAGGCTCTCCTTTCATGTGTTTCTCTTTTTCTCATCCAGCCAACTGCCACATCAACTCGCCCTCCGTCTTGTGACCTACTCTACCACCTCATGGCCCCTTGCAATTCTCTCCTGTTCTCTCTTCCAATCCCTCCAGCCTCTTCCCCCTGCCCCGGCTGTTACATGGCCCCTTGTTTTGTAGGTGGGTCTGTGTTAGGGTGGCTCTGTGTGTGTGTGTAGATGGGTCTGTGTGAGGGTGGCTCTGTTTGAGTGTAGGTGGCTCTGTGTGGGTGGCTCTATGTGAATGGTTCTGTGTGAGTGGCTTTATGTGAATGACTGTGTGGGTGGCTCTATGTGAATGACTCTGTGTGGGTGGGTGGCTTTGTGTGTGTGGCTCTGTGTGTGTGGGTGCAAATGCAATAGGTCTTGGATTTGCGAGAGATTAAGCTATTGGCATTGTAAATGACAATGCCATTTATTTATATGTTTTAAAAACAAAAACATAAATAAAAAAAATGTCATGAGCAATGCCAATAGCTCTAACTCTAACAATACCGAGAGCATTGCATTGTAAATGCTGGTTTGCTTTGTACCCATTACCGGAGTGACCTTTGTTTCTGTCAAACTCCTCAGCTCTGCTTCGTGTGTGAAGCTTTGTAGTCTCACTATTGGCAAGCCGCTTGTAGATGCATTTCTCTCCCGGCTCAAGCTCTACCTAACCCCTACCGATTTTCTCCCCACTTCCTCCAAGTACAGATTCCTTCCCTCTGTAACGATGCACCTACCACACAGCTCCACCGATGCACCCACCACACAGCTCCACCGATGCACCCACCACACAGCTCCACCGATGCATCCACCACACAGCTCCACCGATGCACCCACCACACAGCTCCACCGATGCACCCACCACACAGCTCCACCGATGCACCCACCACACAGCTCCACCGAGGCAACCACCACACAGCTCCACCGAGGCACCCACCACACAGCTCCACCGAGGCACCCACCACACAGCTCCACCGAGGCACCCACCACACAGCTCCACCGAGGCACCCACCACACAGCTCCACCGAGGCACCCACCACACAGCTCCACCGAGGCACCCACCACACAGCTCCACCGAGGCACCCACCACACAGCTCCACCGAGGCACCCACCACACAGCTCCACCGAGGCACGCTCCAACTAAGCTCCACCGATGCACCCACCACACAGCTCCACCGATGCACCCACACAGCTTCACCGATGCACCCACCACAGAGCTCCACCGATGCACCCACCACAGAGCTCCACCGATGCACCCACCACAGAGCTCCACCGATGCACCCACCACAGAGCTCCACCGATGCACCCACCACAGAGCTCCACCGATGCACCCACCACAGAGCTCCACCGATGCACCCACCACAGAGCTCCACCGATGCACCCACCACAGCTCCACCGATGCCCCCACCACACAGCTCCACCGATGCACCCACCACACAGCTCCACCGATGCACCCACCACACAGCTCCACCGATGCACCCACCACACAGCTCCACCGATGCAGCCACCACACAGCTCCACCGATGCAGCCACCACACAGCTCCACCGATGCAGCCACCACACAGCTCCACCGACACAGCTCCACCGATGCACCCACCACCCAGCTCCACCGATGCACCCACCACCCAGCTCCGCCGATGCACCCACCACACAGCTCCGCCGATGCACCCACCACACAGCTCCGCCGATGCACCCACCACCCAGCTCCGCCGATGCACCCACCACCCAGCTCCACCGATGCTCCAACTAAGCTCCACCGATGCACCCACTAAGCTCCACCGATGCACCCACTAAGCTCCACCGATGCACCCACTAAGCTCCACCGATGCACCCACTAAGCTCCACCGATGCACCAACTAAGCTCCACCGATGCACACACCAATCAGCGCAACCACAGCATCACTCAGCGCAACCACAGCATCACTCAGCGCAACCACAGCATCACTCAGCGCAACCACAGCATCACTCAGCGCAACCACAGCATCACTCAGCGCAACCACAGCACCACACAGCTCCACCGACACAGCTCCACCGATGCACCCACCACACAGCTCCACCGATGCACCCACCACACAGCTCCACCGAGGCACCCACCACACAGCTCCACTGATGCTCCAACTAAGCTCCACCAATGCACCCACCACACAGCTCCACCGATGCACCCACCACAGAGCTCCACCGATGCACCCACCACTGAGCTCCACCGATGCACCCACCACAGAGCTCCACCGATGCACCCACCACAGAGCTCCACCGATGCACCCACCACAGAGCTCCACCGATGCACCCACCACAGAGCTCCACCGATGCACCCACCACACAGCTCCACCGATGCACCCACCACACAGCTCCACCGATGCACCCACCACACAGCTCCACCGATGCACCCACCACACAGCTCCACCGATGCACCCACCACACAGCTCCACCGATGCACCCACCACACAGCTCCACCGATGCACCCACCACACAGCTCCACCGATGCACCCACCACACAGCTCCACCGATGCACCCACCACACAGCTCCACCGATGCACCCACCACACAGCTCCACCGATGCACCCACCACACAGCTCCACCGAGGCACCCACCACACAGCTCCACCGAGGCACGCACCACACAGCTCCACCGAGGCACCCACCACACAGCTCCACCGATGCCCCCACCACACAGCTCCACCGATGCACCCACCACACAGCTCCACCGATGCACCCACCACACAGCTCCACCGATGCACCCACCACACAGCTCCACCGATGCAGCCACCACACAGCTCCACCGATGCAGCCACCACACAGCTCCACCGATGCAGCCACCACACAGCTCGACCGACACAGCTCCACCGATGCACCCACCACCCAGCTCCACCGATGCACCCACCACCCAGCTCCGCCGATGCACCCACCACACAGCTCCGCCGATGCACCCACCACACAGCTCCGCCGATGCACCCACCACACAGCTCCGCCGATGCACCCACCACCCAGCTCCGCCGAGGCACCCACCACACAGCTCCACCGATGCTCCAACTAAGCTCCACCGATGCACCCACTAAGCTCCACCGATGCACCCACTAAGCTCCACCGATGCACCCACTAAGCTCCACCGATGCACCCACTAAGCTCCACCGATGCACACACCAATCAGCGCAACCACGGCATCACTCAGCGCAACCACAGCATCACTCAGCGCAACCACAGCATCACTCAGCGCAACCACAGCATCACTCAGCGCAACCACAGCATCACTCAGCGCAACCACAGCACCACACAGCTCCACCGACACAGCTCCACCGATGCACCCACCACACAGCTCCACCGATGCACCCACCACACAGCTCCACCGAGGCACCCACCACACAGCTCCACCGATGCTCCAACTAAGCTCCACCAATGCACCCACCACACAGCTCCACCGATGCACCCACCACAGAGCTCCACCGATGCACCCACCACAGAGCTCCACCGATGCACCCACCACAGAGCTCCACCGATGCACCCACCACAGAGCTCCACCGATGCACCCACCACAGAGCTCCACCGATGCACCCACCACAGAGCTCCACCGATGCACCCACCACAGAGCTCCACCGATGCACCCACCACACAGCTCCACCGATGCACCCACCACACAGCTCCACCGATGCACCCACCACACAGCTCCACCGATGCACCCACCACACAGCTCCACCGATGCACCCACCACACAGCTCCACCGATGCACCCACCACACAGCTCCACCGATGCACCCACCACACAGCTCCACCGAGGCACCCACCACACAGCTCCACCGAGGCACCCACCACACAGCTCCACCGAGGCACCCACCACACAGCTCCACCGAGGCACCCACCACACAGCTCCACCGAGGCACCCACAACACAGCTCCACCGAGGCACCCACAACACAGCTCCACCGATGCACCCACCACACAGCTCCACAGATGCACCCACCACACAGCTCCACAGATGCACCCACCACCCAGCTCCACAGATGCACCCACCACCCAGCTCCGCCGAGGCACCCACCACACAGCTCCACCAATGCACCCACTAAGCTCCACCAATGCACCCACTAAGCTCCACCGATGCACACACCACTCAGCGCAACCACAGCATCACTCAGCGCAACCACAGCATCACTCAGCGCAACCACAGCATCACTCAGCGCAACCACAGCATCACTCAGCGCAACCACAGCATCACTCAGCGCAACCACAGCATCACTCAGCGTAACCACAGCATCACTGGTTCAAATATGTTCTTTCAATGTTTCAAGCTGTTTTCAAGCTTTCATGCTTTATTACAAATCACAAAAAGATGTTAATATTTCACTTCTGTTCTTGGATTTTTGTCACAATAAAAAACACTGAACATAATCTTCACAAAAGTTATTTACAAAAGTTTAAGCTATTGCCATTACAAATTAAATAAATTATTTAAGTATTAATTATTTAAAACAATTAAAAGCCATTGTTATTTGTAATATCAATACATCCAAGTCACGTAAATACAAAACATGTTGCATTACAAATGCTATAGGTGTTTGCGAAAGTTATAACTATTTGCATTGTAAATGACAAAGCTATTAATTTAGCTATTTAAAAAAATAACACAAATAAAAAAAGAATTATTTATAAGACCAATAGCTCAAACTTTCCTAATGCGAGCCCTATTGCATTTCCAATGCTTGTTGGAGAGTTCTGCTGTTTTTTGCTTCCACTGGTATGCGTGAGGAACCTATTGCACTGGTGGACAGCATTATTTTGTCAATGACTTTGCTGCAGAATTGCATTCATAAGGAAGGAGTAGTTTCTGTCCTGTAACTCCAGTTCTGTAGTAGGGTTATCTGTTATAGTCATAATCTAGTGAATAGTCCCGCACATGTGCGTGGACCCCGGCAATAAAAATAATCTCTTAAGTTGTCAAATCATGCAGAAACTGCAAAGACACTTAAGAGAGAATTTAAAGACAAATAATGCAGGCTATATCCACAGGCTACACTGTCCAGTACTTCAACTAAAATTCCACCAAACAACACCACACACAACACAGCCTGCCCAGTTTCTACCATAGAGAAACTTGCCTCTACCAGTAAAAGATTCTGGAATAATAGAGAGGAAGGCATGGACAGTCAAGCCCCATAGGCTGCCGTTAAGTGTCTTAAATAGGATACTGCGTCTTTAAGAGAACATTCCAGAACTTTCTCCCAGTATCCCAGAATGCACAGCAGGTCCCTTTTACTTTCAGTTCTTTTTGAAGGCGTAGCACACCAGACCTGTAGCATTCCTTACATGAATCATTATCTCCACCGGGGAGGAGGGCGGGCGCTTATGACTATAACAGAGACACCCCTACTACAGAACTGGAGTTACAGGACAGAAACTACTCCTTCTTTAGTAGGGGATCTCTGTGTATAGTCATAATCTAGTGAATAGAATGGCAAGCCCATCCCCACACCAAAGCGGCGGTGGAGAAAAGAAACCAACACCACTATTGTGCGAACAAATTCCGTAGCGAAGCCTGTCCAACCTGAGCATCTGCCCTGGCATCAGTGTCCAGACAGTAATGCTTAGCAAAGGTATGAACCGACTTCCAAGTGGCCGCCTTGCAGATCTCTGCAATCGGAACATTATGGAGCAAAGCTGTAGTGGCAGCTTTTCCCCTGGTGGAATGAGCCTTAGGTTTACCCCCTAAGGTCCTATTAGCTTTTTGGTAACACAACTGTATGCAGGACACAATCCACCTAGAGATGGACTGCTTAGAGGTAGCAAGACCTGTCCTGACCGATCCATAATTGACAAATGATTGGTCTGACCTACAAATATCTTTGGTTTTATCCAGATAAAATTTCAACACCCTCCTAACATCCAGGGAATGTAGAGACCTTTCTGCTGGAGATGAAGGATTCTGAAAAAACGTAGGCAACGTTATGGTCTGGTTGACATGAAAATCAGAAATAACCTTGGGAAGAAATTTAGGGTGAGTACGCATAACAACCTTAGCAGCATGAAATACAGTATAAGGTTCTTGGCAACACAACGCCTGAATTTCACTCACCCTGGGGGCCGATGTAATGGCCACGAGGAACGCCGCCTTCCAGGACAGGTGCTGCAACAAAGCCTTATGAATAGGTTCAAAAGGCTCCTTCATCAATCTGGACAGCACCATATTCAATTCCCATGAAGGCGAAGGAAGCCTTGATGGAGGCTCCCAAGTACTGTATGCATTGGACCGGAGTCGGGACAGACTTGGACATGTTGATGTGCAACCCCAGCTTGTTCAAGAGAACGCATGTCTCCTGGAAGTGTGCTCGAGCTTCCGAGAAGGAGGATGCCTTGATCAGCCAATCGTCCAGGTACGGGTAGACAAACACCTTTTTCTTCCTCAGGTGTGCTGCTACCACCGCCATGCACTTCGAGAACGTTCTCGGCGCAGACTTTAGTCCGAATGGGAGTACTGTGTATTGATAATGATTGGCGCCGACTTGGAACCGCAGGAACTTTGTGTTTGTGTGCTGGGCACATGGAAGTACGCATCCTGTAGGTCTATAGCACATAGCCAGTCCCCCTGTTGCAACTGAGGATAAATCTGATGCAACAACAGCATGCAAAACTTTTCCCTGCGAATCCATCTGTTTGCCTGTCGCAAGTCCAGAATGGGCCTGAACTCCTTCTTGTCCTTCTTGCGAACCAGGAAGAACCGGGAGTACAGACCTCTTCCTCTCTGAGACAGAGGTACGTCTTCTATCGCCCATTTCCTTAACAGGATATCTGCCTCCGCCTGAAGCTCGCGCAGCTGAAACTGCGAGCTGACCGGTGGAATTGCTGGAGGCGGGCTGGTGAACCGAAGACTGTATCCATTGCAAACAATATTCAGCACCCACTTGTCCTGAGTAATTTTTCTCCACTCTGCCAGAAAAAATTGAATGCTTCCCCCTACCGGAGTGGGTAACAGATCCGGGGGAAATAAGTGCTCAGGGCCTAGACCGGGCCGGGCCTTTGGTCGCTGGAGCCGACTGTTGGCCTCCTCTGCCCTTCGGGCGTTTCTGGAATGGCTTACGGAACTGTTGATGTTGCTGAGACTGTCCCGAAGTTGGGCCACGTCCTCTGCCCTGCCCACCGAACGCCGTTGGAATGGGCGGTACGATTTCTTCGCTTCTTTGGCCTTCTCTAGGCCCACAGCCGTGAGCGTTTCGGCCTCCGCCTTCATGCGGGCCATTTCGTCATCCGCATGTTTCCCAAAAAGGGTCTCGCCAGAGAATGGAGGGTTGGCTACCCTTTGCTGTGCGTCCGGTTTTAGTGACGTAAGGCGGAGCCAGGCGTGACGTCGCTGGTTAATCCCATTGCAAAAGCCATGTGCCGCTAAGAGGGATGAGTCTGCTGCAGCGCTGATAATTTGATTCGCTACCAGCATCCCTTCGTTTAGCACTTCCTGGAAGTCTTCCCGCTTATCGCGAGGCAACTGTTCCGCAAACTGCTGGAGGGAGTCCCAGAGGGCGCGGTCGTAGCGCCCCAACAAAGCCGTGGCACTCGCAGCCTTCTTAGAGGTCGCCGATGTTCCACATACTTTCCTTCCAGCTGAATCCATCCATCTAGATTCTTTGTCCGGGGGAACCGTGGATGACTGGGTGGTGGTATGTTGTTTGCGGGCCGCCGTCACAAATCACAGAATCCGGAGGAGGTTCCAACCTTAGAAAAGCCGGGTCCGAATCGGGAGCACGGTATTTTTTCTGCAATCTCGATGGGGCCGCCTTAGTCACCGCATGGGTGAGGAAAAGGTCCATGGCCGGCACCAGAGGTAGTAGTGGACGATACCGGTGTTTCTGGTGCAGTGTCTCGAAAATGACTGATGTCTTAGGCGTGGGCACCGCCAAAGATATGGCCAATTTGGCAGCGCCTCTCAGAAGGACATCAGGGAACGCCACCAGGTCAACCGGCGACACCCTTGTGTCCGGCGATCCCGACAAGGTCGGAGAGTAGTCCCTGGTCCCCGAGGACCTCGTGCGAGATCTGTGCCTCCTATGGCGGCGTCTCGGCGCGTGGACGACCTGTGGCGCGATCGCTCCTTCCTCCTAGAGCGAGAGCGTGATCTCCCGGCACGTGGACGCTCCGCAGGTTTCCGTGGGGGCGTCTTCCGCGGTTCCTCCTGGGGCCTAGGTCTAGGAGTCCCCTTAGGTGGTGTAGGCAGAGGAGGTAGTGACGCCGACCTTGGCGGAGGGACAGGGGGTATCACCGACCGAGGGGCAGGCCCTTGCGGTGGAAGCAGTGGTAGTGGTCGTCCTGGTGAAAGTGGAGGGTTGGTGGGAGGGTCCTCCTTAGGTACAGGAGGAGGGGGCGACTTAGGCCGAGGTGGTGTATATACCACCGAGTACACCGAGCCCGGTGACTCCTTCGGGGAAGGGGTCTGCGACCCAGTCCCTTCAGCAGGCGATCGCTTTCTCTTGCGTCCTCCACTAGATCCAGCCTGACCTCTGGCGCCAGAACTCCTCTTGCGCCGTTTAGGAGAGTTGGAGCGACTCCTAGACGCCGATCTCTTCCTTCTCGACGCTGAGCGACGCTTTTCCGGCGTCGAATGCCACCTCCGCGACGTCGACCTCCTCCTCCTTGACGTCGAACGCCGCCTCCGCGACGTCGACCGTTCCATTCTCGATGACTAGCGCTGACTCCTTCTCAAGGTCCTCGACGTTGAACGTCGTCTCAATGGCGACCGGCGGTGTCGCCGCGACGGCGAGCGCCGACGCCTGTCGCTCCTTCGACGGCGATAGTCCGACGCGGACGTCGACGATGAAGATGCAGTCGACGGTGGTCTAGACGGCGGCCTATCCAGGCCCTTCGACGTCGAATCCTCACGCCGTCTCGACCCGGAGCCCCGGGGAGATGGGGAACACACCGTCGTCATCCCTCTCGACGTAGTCGTCGATGCAATCGACGCCGACAGAGACCGGGACCGTTTGCTGGTCTTCCTGCCTCTGGGGAGCCCCCCAGAGGCCTCAGCAGAGGCAGAGGGAGCCTTCCCGGTCTGCCAGACCCACCTGCAGCCTGCAGTCGTCTGTCCTCCAGGCCTTGAAGCCTAATCTTCAGCCTTTCCTTCAAAGTTCTTGCAGAAAAGGTCTTGCAGATGTCACACTCTTCAGGGACATGTGCTTCAGGAAGGCAGATGATGCAGACCTCGTGTGGATCAGTCTTGGCCTTCTTCCTCCCGCAGATCGGGCATTTGTCGAAAAGAGCAGGCATTTTAGAGCCCTAAAACACCTGAACAAACACACAGGAGTGAAGGTAAAGCACCAAGACAAACACTGAAACACTTTTAAATCACAAAGTGCACAAAAAATCCAATAAACCCTTGAAAAAGGGGAGAGCTCAATGCCAGGGTCCTGTTAGCAGGAGCCGGAAAAAAGAACTGAAAGTAAAAGGGACCTGCTGTGCATTCTGGGAGAAAGTTCTGGAAAGTTCTCTTAAAGGCACAGTATCCTATTTAAGCCAGCCTATGGGGCGTGTCTGTCCATGCCTTCCTCTCTATCCTTCCAGAGTCTTTTACTGGTAGAGGCAAGTTTCTCTATGGTAGAAACTGGGCAGGCTGTGTTGTGTGTGGTGTTGTTTGGTGGAATTTCTAGTTGAAGTACTGGACAGTGTAGCCTGTGGATATAGGCTGCATTATTTGTCTTTAAATTCTCTCTTAAGTGTCTTTGCAGTTTCTGCATGATTTGACAACTTAAGAGATTATTTTTGATTGCCGGGGTCCACGCACATGGGCGGGACTATTCACTAGATTATGACTGTACACAGAGATCCCCTACTACAGAAATGAGCTTCTGCGTTTAGGTAGTGTGTGTGCAACCAGGCAGCTCAAGCAAACGTAGTTTACAAAGAAGATGTACTAAATAATACACTGCGGGAGTACTCTAAAATATAATGAATTACAGTACATTGTAACATACATTACCTCAATGTGTTGAATTAAATTTCGGTCATCAGGGACATATTGGCATTTAGCAAAGAAAAACAAAAGGAAGCTGCTTGCTGTTTGAGAAGTAGGAAACTGTTTGAATACCCTCAATCTTGCATTTTTCAAATGCGTTCAAAGCGAAAGTATATGGCTCATCAAATGGTAGGCTTTTGCTACTAAAATCAAGAAAACCTAATACAGCTTCACGTTTCAGCAAATGACTAAATTGACCAAGTCACCACTGCCACAATTTCACATGTACTGCACAAAACTCTTAGAAGAAAAGGAGGGAATGGAAACAAAAGCTAATCCTTAAAAAACGATTATGCTAAAGTATCGAAGGTTTATGGAAGATACAGAACACAGGGGCACAGAAATGTAACTGCATTTATGTGAGTCTCTATATGTTTAATAAATCGAACAGGTACAGCAACAAGTGAAAAACTGCAAAAAAATTAATGATGGGTTCACTGTTAATACTGAAAGAAAAAACTCACCAGAGCTCTAGCTTCACCCGCCTGCCATCTAGCAAGATTGTTGTAGTCTTGTAATCTATTCCTGAAAGGACACAAAAAAGAAGCTTCAGAAGCAGAGTAAAGGTCACTCAATCATACCAATTTTTGGCAATGCTATTTTCTATACAAGGAAGGAAGTGATGTCTACTAGGTAGAGTACAAAACCCAACAAGAAGTCCAGTATGTTTTATGTAATACAAAGTATACTGATTTTCATAGGATGTTATCAAATAATGGCAAATTTGCTTTACCGACTCAAGAAGTACTTGTAAAGTACTTTATTACCCAATCCATGCTTGTGAATGGGAGCATACAGCATTCCATGATGGCTGCCTTGTTAACTCTGCTTTTTTTTGTTTTAATTAAGCCCTCCCATGCTCATGACGGAGCCGCTGCGTCATGAGCATCGGTTGAGCTGTGCTCATGACGGAGCGGTTCCGTCATGGCCCTGCCGCCGCGCCTGCGTGGCGCTGATTTCGCGCATGCGCGGCGCATTCTATTGAGCGGGCGGGGCCATGACGGAACCGCTCCGTCACGAGCACAGCTCAACCGCGGCTCGTGACGGAGCCGCTCCGTCACGAGCATGCGAGCGCTGCTCGGCCCCCTCTAGCGCTGCAGCGGAATTGCCGCTGCAGCGAAGGGGTTAACTTGCATGTCTCGTCTTACTCTTCCGTCTGCAAGAAGAGCCCACCCAATCTCGTTTGAACAGAAAGCAAGCAGAGCGCAGACGGACAGCAATGTGGAGCTGGTCTGGACCTGCACCTCTCTGCTCTGGAGCATACTCCATATTTCCAAAAGGTAGAGGACAGAGCCTACCGTCCTAGTGCCTATAATACACCTAGGGTGAGTGTTATAATCTATTGTTGCATTTCCCCTTGCCTATGTTTCTCTTCTCTACTGCTCAGCCAGTTTGAGTGTTGGTTTGCCTGAAGATGTCTAGAATGTTGGATGACTGATGATGTCATGGAATGATGGGTGCTTGGTGAGCTGTGGAGTGTCAGTTTGAGTGTGCAGGCTGAGCAGGACAGAGGCTGCTCCTGGTGGGGCATCACATGGACTTATCTTCCTGTGACTCACTGATGTTATTTTCTTAACAATAAATCTACGATATATATCTACTCATCATCTGGCTACAGAACACTTCTTATTTACAACAGTGAGCATGTCGGATAAGCGACACAATCTCTTACATGCAGTAGACTGCACGCCACCAAAAGCAGCTGAGTTAAAGGGAGGACCTATAAAATTCCCAAAGCTCAAGCTCTCAGTCTGGTCAGAACCCCTATAGCTTGGAGACTAAAAGGTTTAGGCAGCCCATCATGTTAAAGAGAAGCTAGGACTTTGAGTACAGTATAGAATATGTGACTATTAGCAGACCTTACTAAGCTGAACATTCTGTTTTGGGGATAGCAATGCAATTCCAAAGAAATGTAACTTGTTGCCCCGGGTACATATTTTTATAACGTGATATGAACTGACACAAGCACTGGTTAGTGTCTAGAAAGCCAATGCAAGCAGCACATTTTAGGTAAATAAAAAGGAAGGACACAACACAACCTCTACTTGTACATTGAAGGGGATACTGTAACGGATTAGCTGGTTTAGGATGGCTGTACAGAACCATCAAAAGGTGGTGAGAAAAAGCAAGAGAAGGAGGGAACAGAAGTGTGGTGAGGACAAAGACTAGCAAAAGAAAATAGAACAACAAAAAAGAAGGACAGAGGCAACAAAAGAAAATGAGGAATACAAGTGAGTGCACTAGCGATGAAGAAATGAGAAGAGAAAGAGTTTAGAGGAGAGGGGAGACTGAGTAAAAGAGAAAGAAAAGCAGAAGATTCAAATGAGATTTTATAAAGGGTGAGTTAAGGATAGCATAGAAAAAGTTGAGAATAATTTACTTTCCATTTGTCGATCAAAGCTCACTGTGTTTGCTGTTTGTTACGGGTAAAGTTACCTAGTGAGGACCACCTCCAGGAAGGTCAATGCAGGGTGATAGCTGTCAATTTACCAGCCATTTTCCAAGAGGGGCGCAGGTTAGGGGTAGTTTCTTGGAGCTCAGGCCTTTTGGGTTCTTGGAGGCCAAAAGTTAATCTTGTTAGATCTATAGTAGATTGTTTGATATCATTCCAGAGGAACACAAAACAATTATAGTTGAATTGTTTGAATGTATCTCAGCCACAGGTAAAAACTCTGGGCTGCAATCCAGGGCATACTTATTTTTGGCTCACCATGCCACATCAGACAGTGCTTAATTTGCATAAAAATAAGTTCCCATGCCTAAAGCTCTGCTCAAAGGCCATAATCCATCTCATAGCCCTTTATTCTACTAACAGACACTCTTCATGTCTGGCCATATCTGTCACACTCGGGGTGTCACATTGGAGCAGGCAAAAACACTTTTCTTGCTCCAGCCTAGTTATGAATATTAAGCACTAAGTAACTAAGCGTTTCTTGACTAGCATTCCTGAGGCACAATAGCAGCCTTCTGGAATGAGTCAATGAAGCTTGGAAGGAATTTGCTCAATTTCTTGACTGTGTATAATCTTGGGATGAAAAAGGCATAAGTTTTATTCTCGGGCCAATCCAGTCTTTGGAGTCTTTTGTGAAATTTCTCTGGGCAAATTAGGCAGCATGAGGTAAATCTATTTTCTTTAGATTTACGAGTTATTAATTTGAGGTTTTTAAATGGTTATTCATTCACACCGGTGAGTGCATAAAGGGAAATAATACTTACCCAGTAAGCATCTGTTCTTGGCACGTAAAGCTGTAGATTCACAAGGTTTGCAAACTCCTGCCATCTAGTGTTTGGTCCGGATGTTTGCAAGTGGTTTGTCTTTGAAGAAGTCTTTCCAGTCACAAGATAAGGGGACTCCTCCTATTGGTGATAGAGCGCATGGGCATTGACCCCATTGTTAGATTATTTTCCCTCAGAGGGTGAGAATGGAGATAGTAAGAGTAGAATAAAGATGTCCGTGCGGATGTATAGGAGTAAGAAACTGCAACAGGTATAGGTACCTGGGGAGGAGGGTCGGAGCATGTGAATCTAAAGCTCTACATGCCAAGAACAGATGCTTACTGAGTAGGTAACATTTTCCGTTCGAGGCTTGTGAGCTGTAGATCACATGCTTTGCATATACCATACAGCAGTATTCTCCCAAAGCCGTGGCTAACCTGTAGCTGTTGCAGTTGTCTGAAAGAGTGTTCTAAGTACTGCCTGGCCTACATTAGCTTGCTGACTCGCTAGCACATCTACACAATAGTGCTTGGTGTTGCGTACAGTGTAGACCATGCTGCAGCTTTACAGATGTCAGCTATGGGAATGTTTCCTAAGAACGCCATAGTAGCCCCTATTTTACGAGTGGAATGCCCTCTAGAGGGTATTGTTAAAGTTCTTTGCTTTCACATAACATGTTTGAATACATTTAACAATCCAGCTAGCAATACCTGATTTGGATATAGGATTGCCTTTGTGAGGTGGAGCAAAAGCAACAAAAAGTTTTTGTAGTGCAAAATGGTTTTGTTCTTTCTATATAAAATACCAAAGCTCTTCTAACATCTGATGTGTGTAGAGCTCGTTCTGCCACTGAATCTGGTTGAGCAAAGGACATATGTAACTCAACCGATTGATTGATGTGAAAGGCAGATAGTACTTTAGGTAGAAATGTAGGGTTTGTATGAAGAAACACTGTCTTTGTGAAGTCAGAAAAAAGTTTCTTCTATGGTTAGTGCCTATAAGCTCACCTACTCTCCTCAGTGAAGTAATTGCTAAGGAGGAAAGCGCCTTTCCGTGAGAGAAATTGCAGTTCACATTTATGCATTGGTTCAAAAGGTGGACCCATTAAGCATGTAAGGACTATGTTAAGATTCCACACTGGGGCAGGTGGAAGTCTTAGTGGTATAACTCTTTTGAGTCCTTCCGTGAAGGCTTCGATAACTGGTACTCTAAACAGAGACAAGTGCTGTCTATTTTGTAGGTACGCAGCTATTACAGCGAGATGTAAGTGGAGGGATATATAAGCTAATCCGGACTGCTGCAAGTGTAATAAACAGATGATATTTTGTATGGAAGCAACCAAAGGATTGATAGATATTACAGTATATAACAAATTGTTTCCATTTAGCTGCATAACAAGCTCTTGTAGTAGGCCTTTTGGCCTCTTGTATGATGTCCATACAGTCTGGTGGAAGATTCAGATATTCAAACCCTATGACTTCAGGAGCCAGATCGCTAGGTTCAGTTCTTTGGGATCTGGGTGTCTTATTTCTCAATTGCTCTGGGTGAGGAGACTGGATGCGAGATAAAGATTTTGAGATGGAACTCCTGACAGCTCCGGCAGTGTTGTGAACCAAGGTTGACGAGCACACATGAGAGCTATTAGAATTAATCTGAGGGATGTTTGCCTGAGCTTCCGAACCACTAGTGGAATGAGTGGGAGACATGGAAAAGCATAGGCAAATACCCCTGACCAATTCATCCACAGTGCATTGCCTTTGGAGAGCAGGTGTGGATACATGGAGGCGAAGCTTGGGCTTTTTGCGTTTGTGTCTGGCGAACGGATCTATTTGAGGAAAACCCCAATTTTGAAAGTATGGTAAGAGAACTTGAGGTTGAAGTTCCCACTCGTGGACTTGCTGCCTTTGTCTGCTGAGAAGGTTGGCAATCTGATAGTTTACTCCTAGAAGGGGTTCTGCTAGGGGATAAATTCTGTGGTGTACGGCCCATTTTCAAATGGCTTGTGCTAGGCACGACAGTTGGGGAGTGTGTCCCCCCCCCTGTTTTGGTATATAGCACATAGCTGTCATGTTGTTGGTGCGGACTAGGACAGCTTTGCCTAGGAGGTGAATTTGAAAGGCTTTGAGCGCTAGAAACACTGCTAGCAGCTATAGATGATTTATGTGGAGATCCTTTTGCTTTGGACTCCACAAGCCTTGAATTGTGTGTTTTTTTGAGATGAGCTCCCCAACCAGTGAGCGACCCGTCTGCTGTTAGCACAGTCTGTGGAACAGGGTCGATGAAGGGCCGCCCTTTGGATAGGTTTTGTGGGTTCCACCACTGCAGAGAGCAAGAGAGCAATGGGTGCGGCTGTTTACCAACACTAGATCGGTTAAATTACCCTGCGACTGATTCCACTGATTCACTAAGCATTCCTAAAGGGGATGCATGTGAAGCCTTGCATGAGGAACAATCATGATGCAAGACACCACCATTACCAGCATTTGCATAAACACATGAGCTGATAGTGAGTGGTTGGGCTGAAACTGAGCAATTAGAGTCTGAATATTGCAAATTATGGCTGCATTGGGAAAAGCTAGACATTGACTGTAAACCCAAGTTGGTGCAGTAATTGTAGCAATATGTGAGACACTTTGGGCAAGAGCTGGCTTTGATGAGCCAGTCGTCCAAGTATGGGAAGACATGAATGAGTGGTCTTCTCAGGTGAGCAGCAACTACTGCTAGGCATTTGGTGAATACTCTGGGAGCAGTGGTGACTCCAATGGAAGCACTTTGAACTGGTAATGCTGCCCCGCTGTTACAAATCTGAGATATCTGCGATGAGTGGGATGTATTGGAATGCGAAAATATGCATCCTTTAAGTCTGGAGTAGACATAAAGTTGCCTTGCTATAGAAGGGAGAGCACTTGTTGAAGTGTCACCATGTGAAAATGATTTGATTGTATGTAATGATTTAGCTCTCGGAGTATAAGCCTGATCCTTGATATTGTATCCGTACAGGCCCCATGTCTCCTTTTTAAAAGGAGAGACTGAACCTCTTGTTTGAGGAGGTGTAGATGATCTGGTAACATTTTGAGTGAACTTGGGGGAATGTTTGGAGGATTGGAGGTAAGCTCCAGGCAATAACCAGATTGGATAATTCCTAGCACCCATTTGTCTGTAGTTACTGATTGCCAGACGGGGAGGGATTATGAAAGACGTCCCCTGACTGGGGAAGCTGTACCCTCCTCTCAAGAAACCTCTTGAGGAAGAGGTCTGATTGTTTCCTTTGTATGGTGTAGAGGCAGTGTCTGTAGAGATATTCTTGGACCCTCCACGATAGAAGAAGAGACGAAAGGAACCACGGTTGGAAGGTGACTGTAGGGATCCCCTAGATAGATTTTGCCACGTCTGTGTCTTTCTTCATCTTCTCGGAGGACGTGTCTACCACAGGACCAAAGAGAAGTTTTTTGTCGAAAGGTGTGTTGAGAATGGAAGCTTGGACTTCATGTTTAAATCCGGAAATCCTCAACCTTTCCTGTCTTCTTAATAATACACTGGTATTGACTGCCCTAGCTGCAGTGTCAGCGGCATCTAAAGCACACCTAATTGAAGTATTAGAGATGAGCTTCCCTTCTTGTATCAACTCCTGAGCTTTGGATTTATGCTCATTTGGCAGAAATTGGAGCGATTACTCCATTTCATCTTAGTGTGCTCTATCATACCTGGCTAGAAGGGTCTGGGTGTTAGCAATAAGCCAGTGATTTGCTGCTTGGGAGGCTCCTCACTTCCTGGAGGAGTCTATAAGTTTCGACTCTTTGTCTGGAGGGAGGGGGGGGGGGGGGGGCATCCCCTGACGTTTGTGAATTGGCTCGCTTAAAGGCCTTAAAGACTACTAAAAGAACCTAAAGGTAACTGGCCTTTAATGAAAGCTGGATCTGATGGTGCAAGCTTATATTTTTATCTATTTTTGAGGTGAGAATGCATGCACGAATGGGATTTTTAAATATGTTGTCCGCATGTCTCAACATGTCTTTGAGTATAGGGAGCGTATAGGTTGATCTTTGTGAATTACTACGGGCCTCAAAGAGAAATCCTCTTCTAGGTATTCCTTATGTAATTGTACCCCATGATATTCAGCAGCTCTGCTTAAAAGCTCTATATATAATTATTATTAAGGCTCCAGGTTTTATGGCATTTATTTTTCAGACATTTCCGTCTGTATTTATCCATATTTATTTTGTCAACTTTAGCTGGATTTATCCATAATTATTATGTGTTTTGTGAAAAAATAAAGCTGAAACTGGTATATTTCCACATTTATTTACCCAATAAATATGGTGTCATGCTTGAATGCCTGCCTGGTTTCGGTGAGATGAACACCCGCAGAAGATAAATCAATGCACTTATCTGAAAATATGCACAAATCAGAATCAGCCTTGTGCATATCTACTGCTGTTTAAGCCTCTATACTGAAATTCCTTTTTTTTAACCTCCTTACCTCCTCAATCCACACAGATATTAGCCTGGCAGTAATAGCAAAGTGTTTTTAGAATCACTCCAAATGCACCTCATTTCCGTTTTTATCCATTTTTAATAATAAATACAGACAAGAAAATAAATGGTTTTCTGTCTGTATTTATCTGTAAAGATTTGTAAAACGGAAAACAGGGAGCCTTAATTATAATTAAGGCTTCTAGTTTTCCATTTTTACTGATTTTTTACAGATGAATACAGACAGAAAACAATAAGTTCCCTGTCTGTATTTATTTTTAAAAGTGTAATAATACTGAAAATGGTGCTTCTTGTGAGAAACTCTCCATGCTTTCTTTCATGAATTCTAGGCGACAGCCAAGCAGACAAAACAGCGTGGAGGGTTAAAATACAGGATGAGATTTCCTTAAATAAAAGCATATGTTAACATATATTTGTAGAATGATGCTAATATGTACCAGTGAGTGTAATCTTTTGTTATACGTGGCTGCTTAGTTTGCTAAAACGTGACGGACATCCATGTTTGAGTGCACGTTGAAGAGTTCTATAAATGCGGGATTATACCGTTTTACAACTACATTTATTCTTGAAAACACAAAATAAATATGGATAAATACCAATAGGATGGCCAAAAAAATAAATATGTATAAATACAGACGGAAATGATAAAAAAAATACCATAAAACCGGGAGCCCTAATTAGAATTAAGGCTCCCTGTTTTCCGTTTTTACTGATTTATACACATACAGACAGAAAACAATGTGTTTTCGGTCTGTATTTATTTTTAAAACTGGATAAATACATAAAATGTGCTTGTTTTAAGTGACTCTTCGTGCTGTTTTCATGAATTATAGCCCATCAGCTGAGCAGATGGACAGCATGGGAAATTAAAAAACAGGATGAAATTTCTTTAAAATAACTGCATGGATCAACTTAAATGTGTGGTATAATGCTAATATTAGACAACCTTATCTTAAGTGTAAATAACACTTAACCTTAGCGCACTGTTGCTCAAGCGCTGAACGCGCTACAAATTAAATATACACTCTTGAATGCTTTTTCAGATTTAGTTTTAGTGCTTTTTCAAAAATGATTTCAAAACATTACAAATAAACACAACATATTTTCATTTTGTATCAAACACAACGTATGATTATAACACAGTATTCAAAAAAACTTCAATGTCAGTTTCTTTATCAATTATGGCATTTCATCTGTATGCCCATTTCATCTGTATGCCCAATGCATTTTGAGCTGAGAGCAGCTCTTCGTCGGGGGCCTGTAAAGATATAATATGGAAAGCAATACTATCACTCTAAATTCTTGAGGCACACGAACAGTTAAAAATAGCCAATTGCAGCTCATCACTCAAGAGAAAAAGAAAAACCGTCACCTTCACCTAAGTGCACGTGTGAGAAAAACAACTTACTACTATCGCGCTCCTCAAGCGCTATATCCTTCTGTAAAAACAAAAACCAAGCATGTGTCCTAACTCATGTAATCACCACGATGGCTGTCGCCAGGTCTAAGCTCAAAAACATCAAAAACATCAACTCAATCCATTAAAGCGCCACGTTACCTTGTCTTAAGATCCAGTGATTCAAAATACTGTGCTCCCAGTACTTCTGAGTGAACCTAAAAATGACAGAGAAACCCATATCTGTCAATCGGGAGACGAGCTAACCCTGACCGATGTCGAAAGACACCGCTGCTGTAACGCAGCATGCTCACCTCGTAACGCTTCCTCTGCGTGTAAAACAAACTCCTCTCTGGTAAATCACTCGTGCTTCCTCTCTCAAAACAGTAAGTGCGACGGAGCAAACCTCGCCGGATCTAAACCCTGACTGCGTCCACAGACATGGAAAACGGACTAACTTCTCAAAGCTTCTGAATGCTAATACGCGCCATCTTGTAATGACAAAAAGTAATAATAAATAAAGACATGAGCATGAAGATCTCACTAAAGCAGCCATCTAATTCCCGCTCTGTTCCCAGACCGGCCCTCAAGAACACTCAGCACCAAGATGCTCCCTCCGGAGCGAACGCCGCGCTTTACAAATACCCCCACAAAATACAAAATACAAATACAAAGGTTGAAAGGAAAGTTGTGAAAGGAAAGAAAATAATGTTAATGGAAATCGGAAAATAAAAATGAGAATTGAAATGTGCCTCGAAAATACATGAAATGCAATACAATGTTGCAGATGCAAGTTACAGACAGTGTACTCTGGTACAGGGACAAAGTCAAGAATGATTAAACAAAACATGAAAAGTCTATTTTTTCATTGAGACCTTTTGGTTCTTGTGACATTAAGAATTTAATCCAGTGGATTTCTCTCTGGAGGAGGGATCTAGTGAGATCAACCCCCTCGTAAATTTTAACTACCTCTAGGATGGAATACCTTATCTGAGCGATGCTGTGGTTATTATCATTCCAATGTCGAGCTAAGTTGCTTTTGATGTTTTTGTTTCTAATCGTGCTCTTGTGTTCGGAAATTCTAGTTTTTAATTTCCTTTCGGTTTTTCCTGTGTAAATTTTGCCGCACGGGCATTTGATGTAATAAATCACATTTTTTGTGTTGCAATCTCCATTGTAGTGTAGTTTTATTTCTTTGCCAGTTTGCGGATGATTTACCGTATTGCCTATGATTACATTTGAACAATGTACGCAGTTTTGGCATTTTTTCATACCTCTGTTGATTTCTTCAGTTGCCCTAATAGGGGTCATCAATAGCTCTTTCAGGTTTTTAGACCGTTTATAAGCAAAGATGGGTGTTTTGTTATATATCCCATTAAAATCAACTTCATTTTTCAGGAGAGTCCAATGTTTGTTTATTATTGTTTTCAGTTTATTGGAAGTTGTAGAGAATTTGGAAACAAACACCTGTCTGTCTTGAAGTTTCTTGGGTTTTTGAATGAGCAAGTTCTCTCTACTACAAACTTTGATGCGGTCTTCAGCTTTTCTCAATACTTCATCTGGATATCCTCTGTCTTTGTAGCGTTGGTGTTGTAGGTCTAGATTATGTCTACATTCATCCTCTTCAGAACAAATCCTCTTAATTCTCATGTATTGAGATACCGGGAGATTGTCTTTCAAGTGTTGGGTATGAAAACTTTGGTACAGTAGTGAGTTGTTGACGTCAGTCTGTTTTCTGTATATGGTGGTAGAAATTGTTTGATCATTGATTTTGACTAGTACGTCTAAGAAAGGGAGTTCTTTTTCACTTATGGCATGCGTAAATTCAATGTGTTCTGAACATAAATTTAACCTTTCTATTTCCAGCTCCAGGCTTTGTCTTGTTCCTGACCACATCAGAAAAATGTCGTCGATAAACCTCCTGTACAAGGTTGTATGGTCATTCCAGCTTTTGTTATTGTACATGTGATCTGCCTCAAATTTTGCCATAAAGGTATTGGCATATGCCGGAGCCCCGGCAAATCCCATGGATGTTCCATGGATGTTCCATGCTGTTGAAGAAAATAATCGGAGGACCATTTGAAATAGCTGTGGTGTAAACAAAAATGTAATAACTCTAGAATAAACACTTTGTTAGCTCTTATTGAATTCTGTTGCAGCAAAGCCCATTCCACGGCTTCCAACCCAGCTAGGTGGGGAATTGAAGTGTACAATGACTTGACGTCAATTGTGCACAATAGTATGGGACTCGTTATGTTGACATTTTTTAACGTCAAAAGAAAGTCATTGGTATCTTTGGTATACGATGGCCATTTTTGAACGAATGGTTGTAAAAATGTATCGATATACTGACCGAGTGGTTCAAAAATGGTACCACACCCGGTCACAATCGGACGCATGGGGGGGTCTGAGAGATTTTTATGCACCTTGGGGAGCATATAGAGTGATGGTCTCCTGGGATTAGTCCTGGGATTAGTCACCGTTAGAAATTGTTTGGTTGTAGCGGTTATATGTCCTTGGTCCAGTGCTTTGGTCAAGATTTCAGAGAGGGTTCGTTGCAATTCATCTGTAGGGTCTCTGTCCAATTTCAAATATGTCATGGTGTCTTCTACATGTTCGTTCACTTTTCTGTAGTACATTGACTTGTCCATGATGACTATGGCGCCTCCTTTATCGGCTTTAAGTATGTGGATGTTTGGATTCTCTTGTAGGCCTTTTATAATGGATCTATCATAGATCGAAATGTTTTTCCTTTTTGACTTCTTCAAGTTCATACTCTCCATTTCATTCACACGAAGTAACATAATGCTAATATTAGCCAGTGGATGTACTACTATCTAATATTTGGCAGAAATCAAAGTATGAGTGCGCGCCTATCATTTAAATATGGAAATGTACAGTTTTACAACTACATTAATACACAAAACATAACATAAATATGGATAAATACAGATAAAATGCCCCAAAAATAAATATGGATAAATACAAACAGAAATTTTAAAAAAAATATACCATAAAACCGGGAGCCCTTCGAGGGGTCTGTAGGTAAAGGACCATCTCCCTCATCCTCATCCCCATCATCCTGATCTTCAGGTGTTTGTGGTTGTGGTGAATTAGTAGGTGTAATTAGTAAATGCTGGTTTTGTGGCGAAGGAGGTGATGAAGGAGGAGGAGAAGGGTTAGTACCAGCATGCTTCCCTTTTAAAGGAATGTGATAAGTGCCTTCTGACTCAGGTTTACGTTTATGTGGCAATTTAGTAGATATGTGTCCAGTTTTAGGGTTAATATAGAGTCCTTCTGTTTTGGGTCCGGTTTTGAAGGCTGGAAGTCGAAACGGGGCTCTTGTTGTGGTACTGGAACATCTTTGTGTTTAGACGCAGAGCTTTTCGGGTGCCGAAAATGTCAGATCCGAAGTTGGTTTTTGCTTCGGTGTCAAAGGAACCGGCTCAGAGTGTGGTTTCGATTTCGGGGCCAAAGGTTTTGGGCTCGGTGACAGACTGTGGCCGACTCGATCCCGAGCCGGAAGGCTTTAGTGTTTGTTTTGTGCCGAGCTGGAAGGCGGGTCCTTGGAAACATTTTCTCGGTGCAGATAATCGCCTGAAGGCGGAGGTGGGTCCAAAGCCTTTTTCTTGAGCCGAGTAAGACCTTCGGGCAAGGGAGGTTCGGTACGCTAGATAAGCTGACCTTGTGGAACCTCTTCGTCCATATAAGAGCCGGACATTGAGCCGGATACAGGATCTTCCTGTTCTTCTTTTTCTGCCCCTAATGCATCGTAAGTCTCTTGCTCGGAATCTTCTCTGAAGAGGTCCGGAATGGATCTGGTGTTTTGGCTCTGCATTTGGCAACTTCGAGCCAGATGGTCACAGAGCTTTTCTTCAAGCGGAACGATCTACACACGTCACACTCTGTTCGTTGTGCTCCAGAGAGGAGCACAAGTTGCACACTTTGTGAGAGTCTGTGCGCGGGAACTTCATGTGGCACCGAGTGCAGAAGTTAAATGGAGCCTGTTCCATCTACTGCGAGGTGGACCGACGCAGTTAGGCCTGACAGCCTTCTATGAATTTCCGATCAAAATAGGGTTTTTATACATCCAACATGATACGCGAAGAAATGGGATACACAATCTAAATCTAAACCATCGAGTGTAAGTGAATTGCGCACCGAGGGGAACCCGAGGAGCGGTTTCGAACAGGAGCGCAGCACTACACGTCTGAACCCGATGGCGGGAAAAACAATTTAACAATGGAGTCAATTCCCATGCGCACTATCACTGAAAGGAGGAGTCACCTTACCTTGTGACTGGAAAGACAAACCACTTGCAAACATCCGGACCCAACACTAGATGGAAGGAGTTTGCAAACCATGTGATCTACAGCTCACAAGCCTCGAACATTATTCTATTCCAAATCCTTCAGTTGTTAGAGGTCCAACACACGCAAGCTGGCATATTTATTTTATGGCATTGGGAAAATATTGTAGTTGAATCTCCATATATAGACACGCACCAAGATATTGCTCCCCCATATTAAAAAAAATACTGATCCCATAACTCCTTCGCCGCGGGGCTAATTCCCCCCGCTGCACAGGGGGAGGGGGGCCGCGCGGCGGTGCTCGTGACGAGCTCAGCTCATCATGCAGCACAGTGGAGCTGTGCTCATGACGAGCTGAGCTCGGCATGACTCCGCCCACTTAATGGAACGGCCCACACAGGAGGGGAATGATCCCTGCGTGGGCGTTCCACGGCCATTATGACGAGCTCAGCTCGTCATGAGCGACGAAGGTATTAATCACCTGTTTATCTGTAATAGCTACGATTATGGGGAGACTTGAAAGTGCATACCAAAACATTTTGTTCTAGGGTTCTAACATAAGCCTAATAAGTTCAAGGTAGACAGGAGAGAGCACACACACAAGAGCACTCCACCTCCTTTCTGCTGGTTAATGGGTTTATCCCAGACCTACAAAATAAACAAGCAACTAGCAGGAACGCTGTCTAGTGTAACCCAAACACCAGGCATCATTAACTCTTTAACTAGGAAGAGGACCATAACACATTACCTATATAACTTCATCACAAGAGGAATTGGACTCCAGCGATGGTAACCTCGAAATTGTTGGAAAGTCAACAGACAGCCAACTGCACTGAGAGGCCATACCTGTAGCAGGCAGGGCCCCATCTAACTGCCAATATCGTAACATTCACACAGTGGAGACTGTCAAGATTATCAACCACTTCACCATATTCTATTTATATTCCCCTCGCACTGCAGCTAACAAATCCTATTCCAGGGTTCCATTAGCCCTCATTTATTTTTATTTCCAATTTAGCAAATGGCTTTTCTTCCTGGACGACTTCTTCCCGGGGCCTTAAAAGGTTCAGCACAATCAGCAAGAGAGACCTTAGAGTGCTGGGTCTGGAGGACTGGTCCAATAAGAAGATCGCATTCTGAATAATTCCAAAGATAGCATTAGCAGTGAAAAGAATGTCAGAGTAAAGTTGGGTAACACGCACTTTGTTAAAAATTGAGTGCTGGTGCTGTGGAATTAAGTTTTGACGTTTCAAGCACATCGGTGTCCTAACTTTATTAGTAGCTTTGTGGTTTAAATCCTTTTATTGTTATTTTGAACACATATGCCCACCTACAACTGTAAGCCAGCAGGGGTCAGATATCAAAAGGATATGAGCGTGGCAGAGAGGAGGACGAGAGGGGGAGGGGGGGGGGAGAGGGAGGGAGAGGGGATAAAGAGGGGGGAAGAGGAAGAAAAAAAGTAAGAATAGATAGTAGAAAACAATCTGTTAAAACAACAGGCAATTACCCCTGCCTTCCTCCGTCGCACCCAGAGCATTGAGAGTTTCACTGTAGGGCATACCCAGTATTACCATTTGTGTGAACTAAGTTTGTGCTATAGCCTGCTTTCCTCTAGGTGCAATGCATTTGTTCTATGTATCAGGTTTCCATACTCAGGAATTCCCATAGGTTGCATAGAGATTTCGTACTCGGGGATCACATTGGGCATCTGCAGAAAAGTGGTGACCTGTTTGCCAGCGCACAGAGCTAGTGCTATGGCCTTACCTCTTTTTGATCGCAGGTGACAGGTTTGTTGGGTAGGTCAAGGACGTTGTATGATGGAAATTGTGATAAATCTGTGTTGAATATTGGGTTTATTTCACAGCACTTCCTGCGCTATCGTTTGAATTTGGGGCAGTGCTATAGTAGTTTGCTTGTGAAATTGTAGTGGTGCAGACAGCAAGGCACCCAGTCAGCCGATTTTGTTGAATTCTAGATACTGAGGCATGCAGGGGTATAGCATCAGTATAACAATTTTTTAACAAAGCTTTTTTTTACCTGTGGTGCTAGCGTTCTGTAAAATATGCTGGTCCAGTCTTCCTCAGAGAGAGTGTGCTCAAAATCTGCCTACCACCGCTTTTGCGCTGAGTTTTCCCTGGAGATGTCTTAAAATTAAGAAATATGTAAATGTCAGACATCATGTGCTTATCCTCCCACTTTGTGATGACTCATTTTTCGAAGGATGTGAAGTCTGCTGGAATGAGACCCATTGGTAGCATGAAATACCTAACCAGTGTCTTTTATGTAAGCATCTCATTCTTTCTCTCTTAGGAACCCCGTAGTTATTCTTAATTTGTTCAAAGACTGAATCCATTCCTGGTTGTAGAAGTCTCTTATCCTTTGACAGCTTGCTTCCTGACATCTCCCAAACAAGCATTTACAATGCAACGGTTTTGCCTTTGGAAAAGTTAGAGCTATTTGCATTGTAAATGACAATTTTTTTTATTTATGTGTTCGTTTTGAAAACCTATAAATAAATGGCATTGTCATTTATAATGCCAATAGCTTAATCTCTCGCAAATGCCACACACACCCACACCGAGCCCCCCCACACAGCGCCCCTCCACAGAGCCCCCCCCACACACAGGGCCCACCCACACAGAGCCCCCCACACAGAGCCCTCACACACACACTGCGAGCCCCCCCACACACCCACACAGAGCCCCCCCACACACCCACACAGAGCCCCCCCACACAGAGCCCTCCACACACCCACACAGAGCCCCCCCACACACCCACACAGAGCCCCCCACACACCCACAGAGCCCCCCCACACACACCCACAGAGCCCTCCACACACCCACACAGAGCCCTCCAAACACCCACACAGAGCCCTCCAAACACCCACACAGAGCCCTCCACACACCCACACAGAGCCCCCCACACACCCACACAGAGCCCTCTACACACTGCGAGCCCCCCTGTGCAAGTTATACACTGTTGTTGGAGATGAACCGACCGCTTAGGTAACCAACAGGTGTAAAAAGGACTTCAAAGGTGACAGACTGGGGAGAGAGATGCACCAGGGTTAATAAACACTATATAAATGCTAACATCATACCATACCATTATAGTGTGTGAAGTCACAGTGCACTAGCAGCAAAATAGATGCAGTAGGGAAGTGTTGGACTTGGCCTTTTTCCCCCAAAATTTTTCGCTTTTGACCCCCTTACCTAGGATGTCTCCCCCATGGGATTAAACCTGTATAGGCCATGAGTGGTGTGAGACACTTTGTGAAAATGTAAAATTACATGTTGTAAATGGTGTACAGAAAATATCCCCCATTTTAAAACTGCACCTGACTGAAATGTATTGTATTTTAAAATGGATGCCATGGCCTGGGTAGTGCCACCTGACTGCGTTAGGTTGGCGGTCTAGTCATTAATACCCAGCAACCCCTAGCTTTTGGAGGGAAAGCCTGGCACCCAGGGTGCTCACCCCCTCCCCTAGAACCAGTTTAGGCTAGATGTGCCAACATTCTAGAAGGTCCTGGCACTGCCTGGGAGGAGGGTATAAATAGGGAGAAGTGTCACCAGAGAGTCAGTCAGCGCTGGGACAAGGAAGGGAGGGGGACCTGCTGTGAGGTGCTACCGCCACATGGGCCTGTGAGCTGGGCCCTGCACCCCTATAAACCCCTCCCCCCCCCTGCTGTCCCCATGGGCCCCTGACAAGGGAGGGACCCTACCCAGGTCACTGACGCTGTTGGACCAGGTACCACGCCAGCTCTGCGTGAAGAAGCGCCCAGGAGGTGAGGAGTGTGCCCCTGAGGCGGACTGTGGGACTGTTCACCCCCCTGTGAGGTGTGCTGCCAGGTGCTGTGCTGCAATAGCGCTGTTTTGGGGAGGTTGATGCCCCCAAGGAAGCTGTGGCCCCTTTGGAAGCGCTGGGCTGTGAGGTGCCTATGGTGAAGGGCTGTGGACAGCTGACTGGCGTAAACTGCAGTATCGCCCCCTAAGCGCTGGGAGTCTAAAGACTGTTGCTGCCTGTGGAGCATTGTGCCCCCAAGGGACTGTGCCCTGCGATTGGTGTGGCCCCCGAAGTGCTGTTGGCCCTGAGGACTGTGTGGGCTGAGGGAGGAGCTGTCCTCCGAGAAAAGCGCCCCCTTCCAGTGATAGCGCTGTGCCTGCTGTGTGGCCTGACGAGTTATCTCAGGTCCCTGTCTATGCCCCAGATTTATGAGCTGTTGAACTGATTTATTCCAGGTGTTCCTGTAAGTTGTATACTGTGATAACCTGTTGTTATTCCCTTACAGGGGTGGGGTTTGGTGTTATAACGCCTGAGGTGTATTCATGCATAATGTTGGATTTTGCAATTACAGCCTACCCCTGAGGATGAGACCCTGAGTTGGCCCCGCCAGATTGGCCCCAGGTCTAATGTTCATTTAACCATCCTTTTTCCTTACAGCTATGGACTATGGACTCAACCCTTTTGTCCCATGTAGATAATTCCCCTGATGTACTTGGCTCCGGTGCCAGTTGGCGCCTTGTTGTGACTACCACTATTTTGTTCCTTTTTACCTTGCAGGTTGGAGACATAACTAAACTTAATCTTTTTCCAACCAAAGGTGGTGTTGTGACTCTTTTTGTAGTGTGCCTGGTGTGTCGTCTGTGGGTACTGCGTGAATGCTTCACATGTCCTTGGAGTTTGGCCTGCCCGCTTGATGCCATGCTACCCCCTTTGAGATTTGGGTAACCCCCATTTCCAACATTTGGTGGCAGAGCGGTGGGATAGGACTTGTGTTTGCGCAGTACCACAGCGGCCACGGGTTACACTGCAAATAGAGCTTTGGATGTAATCCGAGCCTTGTTGTGGGGATTATTGTGTTTTTTGATTGCTTCCTCCTGAAGAGTGTTCTGAATTGTCCCCTTGTTCCACTGGGAGGGTGTGTCCCGGGTGTACCTCGCCACGATGGGGTTGATCTACCAGGAAGTGGAACTGATGGAGTACACCGAACAGGAGGTGATAGACTTCCTCCTGGAGAGAGGGATACCCCCAGTAGGGAACATTAGGAGGAACCTGTTTCTCTATGAGGCCCTCAAGAGGGGAGAGCCCTTAGAGATTGATGGGGACTTATCTGACTACCCCCCCCGAGGTGTTGAAGGGTCAGTGGGTTAGAGACCAGAGAGAGGGCTCCCCATCCAGAACCCTGGGAGGTAGTTATTCCGATGAGGAGGAAGAGTTTGAGAGGGCGGAGACGCCAGTAGCTGTGGAGGACACCGAAGATAGGGAGTCTCGCACTGGGTCCAGCCCAGGGGCCACTGCCCCATCCCTTTCCCTGTCCCCAGAAGAGTGGGTAGATAGGAGAGAAGAGAGGGAGTATCAGCTGGCGCTGGCAAAGCTCAGGCATGTCGAGGGCTTAGCGCAGCTGAGGGTAGAAGAGCAGCGACTAGAGACTGAAAGAGTCCTAGCGCTGGAGAGGATGGCGGAGGCGGAGAGGGCCTTCGCCAGGGAGAGATCAGCTCAGGTGGGTAGTTTGTCCCCTGAGAGGGGTTTTAGGAGTCTGGATTCACCGAGGTGGGTGGGATCCAGTGGTGGCAGCGAGTGTAGGTCCAGTGCAAGGAGTCCCACTCCCGAAGCCCAGGAGACCGTGCCTGATTCCCCGGAAGAGGAGGACGGGTTAGTGTTTAGGGGCAGGGGAAAGCTGTCCCATCAGTCCTGGGGAGAGTTTGAGGAGGAGTGTTGGACTGTACTGGAGGATTGGGTGGTGAGGAGAGCAGTGGAGGATTGGGAAGGGCTGTGCCATGCCGTTATCCGGGAGCACATGCTGAGGAGTTGTTTCCCAAGACTGCGTCACCATCTGTTGCAGTGCGGGTTCTCAGACACCAGGGAACTTGCACGGGAGGCAGACCTCTGGGTAAGTGCCAGAGTGTCTGGGAAGGCAGAGGGGAGTGATCCTGAAGGGAGTGAGACGGGGAGGTGTCCCAAGGTACCCCAGCTGCGGCCACCAGGCCTGGAGTGTTCTTTAAGAGAACCCCAGCTTGGGAGGCTAGGCTGCCCCGATGTGTCATCCAGAGGGAGGGATCCCCTTATGTCAGGAGAACCCGGAGCATCATTAATCAGAGCTTCGGTGGTTCGGGGGTCTGACCAGTCACAGGGTCTAGATCTTGGACTGGGGTTCCAGGTTCAGGAGTTGCCTGGCCTGGAGGGTGGGGTTCCTGTAAGGCAGGTCCCTACCAAATTGACTCCCAGGGGTACCACTTCCAGTGGGAGGGTGCGGAACTCTGGGAGGGGGTGCAGAGGGAGGAAGGTCTCTTCTCTGTCACCGGCTCAGCCACAGGGCGCAGATCCTGGGTTGGGTGGCCAGGGACAGGAGTTGCCTGCCCTGGTGGGAGGGACATCTGTAGCCAGAGTCCCCCCGGAAGTGACTCCCAGGGGTACTTCTCCGGGCGGGAGGGTGCGGAACTCTGGGAGGGGGTGCAGAGGGAGGAAGGTCTCCTCTCTGTCACCGGCTCAGCCACAGGGCATAGATCCCGGGTTGGGTGGCCAGGGACAGGAGTTGCCTGCCCTGGTGGGAGGGACATCTGTAATCAGAGTCCCCCCGGAAGTGACTCCCAGGGGTACTTCTCCGGGTAGGAGGGTGCAGAATTCTGGGAGGGGGTGCAGGGAGAGGGAGGACTCGCCCCTGTCACCGGTTCAGCCTGTGAGTTTCGACTCCAGGTTGGGGAGAGAGTTGTGTGAGGGTGTCCCCAGGCGTAGGAGATGGAGGAACCCTAGGAGGAGAAGTAGGGGGAGGGGAGCCTTGCCCCTAAGGGCTGGTCATTCTGAGGGTGTAGACCCCAGATGGGTGGACCCGTGGCAATTTGGAGAGAAGAGAGTGGTTCAAGAGAATTACGAGCCTGAGGCTAGAGCCTCCCACTCTAGGAAAGAGAAACATCCCACTAGGGAACACCAGTGGGGTGGTTTTGTTGGTGAAGGGAGGGTTGCGAAAGAGAACCAATGGGTTCCAGAGTGGAGGAGAGACTGCAGGTGCTCCTGTAGTTGCAGGCCTGCGTCCACCTTTTTCCGCCCCAAGCAGGGAAGCCCATCAAGGCATTGATCGGTCTACCCTGGCTTTTGGCTGGGGGGGAGTCGTGTTGGACTTGGCCTTTTTCCCCCAAAATTTTTCGCTTTTGACCCCCTTACCTAGGATGTCTCCCCCATGGGATTAAACCTGTATAGGCCATGAGTGGTGTGAGACACTTTGTGAAAATGTAAAATTACATGTTGTAAATGGTGTACAGAAAATATCCCCCATTTTAAAACTGCACCTGACTGAAATGTATTGTATTTTAAAATGGATGCCATGGCCTGGGTAGTGCCACCTGACTGCGTTAGGTTGGCGGTCTAGTCATTAATACCCAGCAACCCCTAGCTTTTGGAGGGAAAGCCTGGCACCCAGGGTGCTCACCCCCTCCCCTAGAACCAGTTTAGGCTAGATGTGCCAACATTCTAGAAGGTCCTGGCACTGCCTGGGAGGAGGGTATAAATAGGGAGAAGTGTCACCAGAGAGTCAGTCAGCGCTGGGACAAGGAAGGGAGGGGGACCTGCTGTGAGGTGCTACCGCCACATGGGCCTGTGAGCTGGGCCCTGCACCCCTATAAACCCCCCCCCCCCCGCTGCTGTCCCCATGGGCCCCTGACAAGGGAGGGACCCTACCCAGGTCACTGACGCTGTTGGACCAGGTACCACGCCAGCTCTGCGTGAAGAAGCGCCCAGGAGGTGAGGAGTGTGCCCCTGAGGCGGACTGTGGGACTGTTCACCCCCCTGTGAGGTGTGCTGCCAGGTGCTGTGCTGCAATAGCGCTGTTTTGGGGAGGTTGATGCCCCCAAGGAAGCTGTGGCCCCTTTGGAAGCGCTGGGCTGTGAGGTGCCTATGGTGAAGGGCTGTGGACAGCTGACTGGCGTAAACTGCAGTATCGCCCCCTAAGCGCTGGGAGTCTAAAGACTGTTGCTGCCTGTGGAGCATTGTGCCCCCAAGGGACTGTGCCCTGCGATTGGTGTGGCCCCCGAAGTGCTGTTGGCCCTGAGGACTGTGTGGGCTGAGGGAGGAGCTGTCCTCCGAGAAAAGCGCCCCCTTCCAGTGATAGCGCTGTGCCTGCTGTGTGGCCTGACGAGTTATCTCAGGTCCCTGTCTATGCCCCAGATTTATGAGCTGTTGAACTGATTTATTCCAGGTGTTCCTGTAAGTTGTATACTGTGATAACCTGTTGTTATTCCCTTACAGGGGTGGGGTTTGGTGTTATAACGCCTGAGGTGTATTCATGCATAATGTTGGATTTTGCAATTACAGCCTACCCCTGAGGATGAGACCCTGAGTTGGCCCCGCCAGATTGGCCCCAGGTCTAATGTTCATTTAACCATCCTTTTTCCTTACAGCTATGGACTATGGACTCAACCCTTTTGTCCCATGTAGATAATTCCCCTGATGTACTTGGCTCCGGTGCCAGTTGGCGCCTTGTTGTGACTACCACTATTTTGTTCCTTTTTACCTTGCAGGTTGGAGACATAACTAAACTTAATCTTTTTCCAATCTTTTTCCAACCAAAGGTGGTGTCGTGACTCTTTTTGTAGTGTGCCTGGTGTGTCGTCTGTGGGTACTGCGTGAATGCTTCACATGTCCTTGGAGTTTGGCCTGCCCGCTTGATGCCATGCTACCCCCTTTGAGATTTGGGTAACCCCCATTTCCAACAGGAAGGAAATGAGCTAGACAGCTACCTCATTCCATGTGATCTGATTGCACAGAGCTACATTTTATAGCTGAAAACTAACAGGACGATTCAGCAATAATCACCAAAAGGCGGTGAGCAGCCATTAAAAAATGCCTGTGCCGGGATTACGTTTAAGACGATGGCAATGCAGAAGGAGTTCTATTTTATTATGGACTGTTTTTGTTCTCAACTCGTGGTGATTACAGCCAATAAGCAAGTGGTTCCACACATCTATCAAGCGCCTGGGCATCACCCGATGTCTAAATGAGTGTCTGGCCTGGCTGCGCAGGGATAAAACAGGGATCCACTCCACGCTGAAAGGGAGATGACAAACGCTCAAAATAGGTGTCCAGCCTCATAGAGAACACCATTGCTGACTTTCAAGTCCTTTAAAGACAGAGAGAAAAAGCTAAGGCACCGTCAGCCCACCGTTGGATTTGCCAATCTGGTATCGTGCAAAGGGATTAGGAACCGCAGGCGGATTGGAGCCTGAAGCAGAACGGTTAGCTGCGGGCTACACGGCGTGGCCCGCAGTCCCAGAGTTGTGAAGGGGTCAGGAGAGAGGAGTGCGGTTTAGGCGGCTTAAATATTTAGTCATTTATGTCGCGCACAGTGGTTCCTGGATTGGTTTTCTGGTTATCCACATTCGAGCCATTCAGCGGCAGTGGAACCCAGCGTGTGCAATGCCCACCCGCGAAGTAGCAGTCGCCGTGAACAGAGTCTCCCACATCCCCGAGCACTGGTGAGACGGAATAAGTGTCAGAGCGCTCCAGACGAAATAATTATCAACTGCTAAGCCTCTACCACAGACCTTGATATTGGATTACATCCGGAAAACTGAAGGTCAGTGTTGGCAGGAAAGGCACGGACAGCGGGAGGGGGGGCGGGAAAGGCACGGACAGCGGGAGGTGGGGCGGGAAAGGCACGGACAGTGGGAGGCGGGGGGGGGGGGGGGGCGGGAACGGCACACGGTCAGCGGGAGGCGAGAACGGCACACGGTCAGCGGGAGGAGGGGCGGGAGCGGGCACTCACCTGGACTTCCTCCGGCGGCGGTCGGCTGCAGAATGAACAAAATACACATGGACGCGACAAAAAAATAAACACCGCCCACCGCCGCATGACGATTTCGAAAGGGGCGGAAAGCCAAAAATTTGCAGGAACGCCCCCGAATCTGCTCTCAGGATGACAAGTAGATGTCTGTTCCAATGGCTTGCCTCCATTTATGGAGCTAGCCAATGGAAACAGAGGGGGGGACCAAAGCCACTCTACTCTTCTCATAAGGTTTTCCCTGCAGCTGCGCAGTTCGCTAGTCAAAACCTAAAAACGGGAGAGAAGTCAGTGTTAGTGTTAACAGGGTTCAGCAGGAAGTGCATGGAGGCGTTACCATTCAAGGGAGCTAACTTGTCCCAGGCTCTCAGGGTAACCCTGGTTACCCGAGAAGAACATATGTCCCTGGGTCTGTGTTTTCAGTCACCAACACCACATTCCAAAAGGGCATTCCGGTGGTGTTTGGGATGTTAGGCCCAAGTGCTTTTCGGATACAGTCCTGTTCTATTCTACTATATATATAAATTGTCCTGTTCTATTCTACTACACATATAAATTGTGATGCTCAGAAGTCACTTGTGCTGGAACAGATAAGTGGTGGTAGATAAGAGTGTTTTTTGACATACAGGGCTTGTCTCCTATAAGAAGATCACCTGAAATCTATAACTTGTCTATGAACTGTTGAGTAGTTGTTGCAGGTGGTAGACTGTAGGCAGGAGACTCATTAGGATTACAGCGATCCTGCAGTAGTTTTAGGAAATACAGCTATAACAACTTATTTCACTGAGTCAGTAACAGTGCCTGAAGTCACAAATGTCCATAAGGATAGCTTAGACATCCCTCAAAATGTCAGCCACCCTTAGTCAGGGCCAGTGTTGTGGAAACCACTCTGCCTAGTGTGTCGGGCGTGTCAAGTCTGCATCGATCATTAAACTCTGCTGCATCTCTCCCATCGGTGACAGCTTGGGAGAGTACACCCTGGGCCTCCTACAGGACTGAGGTAGCACTTGCACAACCATATTCTAAATGAATGTACAAGTTGCTCCATCCTCCCCGTTCCACACCATGAACAAGCAGCACACCAAAGAGATTCAGCTTTAGGCTGAGTGCTTCCATAAACACAGAAATCTCAGCATATCCCACTCAGGTCTTCTCTGAATATCCATATGAGACACGCCAATATTATTCTTGATCTATTTGTGTGTGCGGCTACATTGAAAATAAAAAAACCATTGTGGCATCAAGGGTCAAGGCCTAGTGCTAATATATGGGGCAAACAGAAAAAAATACTAGGACTTGAGACAGTGGTGCTGATGGTGAAGACACAATGGCAGTACGAAAGATCAGCAGTGGTGCTTCAAGGGGGTATGCTTGGCAGCTGCAAGAACCAATGCTCAAAGTCAATGAGACTCTGCATTAATGATACAAATGTTAAAGGCAACTGAAATACAATGAAAATAAAGGTAAATCATAATACAAATTCCTGAAGGGAAGGAATAACTAGGGGATTCTAGATCGTTTCCGTTTTTCAACGTGAAGACCATTAACTACAATAGGAAAATGGTCCGAACAATTATAGACCACTCTTTAAACAGACTTTGAATAATGAGGTAGATCCCATTTAGCACGCCCAGCCCCGCTGTTCTACACAAGTTTCAAGACTTGCTGCCACGCATTTACTTCACAGATGACTGCATTCACATATACGTGCGACATTGAAAGCATGTTCTGCATTGACTGGTGAACCACGACAGCCTGCCAAAGGCGGACATGAAGCAGGGGCCTGCACTTGCAAACAGTACAGGAATAGCGGAGTACACTTGCAGTGCATTTCCCTTTCCGCTCAATATTTATATGCCTTGAAATATTTATTCCTCTTAAAGCGCTTGTGGGTGTGAACCACGCATCTAGCTGGCTATCCCCGAGAGACTGGCTGCTCCACCGATGACGCAGGCGGTGTAGGGGAGCCTGTAGCTGCAGCCAGCACGAGAAGCCAGGTGGAAGGACGGAAGCACAGGAAGGACGTAGAGCGGCCCGCCGCATGGATGGACATTTCCTCACACGCACGGCAGCGTGCTTCTATTATTCCAAAAGGCAAAGCCAGAGATTTCTGATGCAGCTGAAGGGCGGGTCTTCACACATGAGTGCAGCCACTTCGGTAGGCGGTGACTTCTAGATTACGATCCCACAGCATCCATGCAAGGACATACCCAGAACTCTTCTACTGCTGTCTTTGTATAGGCACCGGAAAACTATACAAAGCTAAAGACGGCAAGTGAAAAACAAACATACTCTATCAACCTGCAATTTGAGTAAGATGATGGTGGCCGAGTTTGGAAACTAGACAAGTCGTGCCATGAAGGAGGTTGGGGTTATTTTACCACACAATAGGGTGTCCTAAAATCATGCAAGATTATGGAGGTAATCACAAAAAATCTATAAAATTCTAATAAATTCCTACAAAAACTGGCTGCTAATTAAAGAAGGAGATTTCTAAGTAAGATTAACTCAATGTGAACAGATCCCAGTCCCGCGGACAGAGAGAGACACCCAGTAAGTATAGCCTTTAGCACCAGTAGTTCCGGAGGGGAGGGTGGGGGGTGGGGAGAATCACTCAACAGGAAGGAAACAGAACAGGTTTCTAGGTTGGTTAGACAGTCAAGCTCCTTATTCCAGAGTGAATTCCAGTTAGGACTTCATTGGTCTACAATGGACTTAACAGTTTCCTAGCAGATTTCCCTACCGATATCCAAAAGAGGCTCCTTAGCTGGTTTGAAGGTTTTCTATAAAGACTCATGTTGAGTTCCTTGCTAAGGTCCAAGCAGACCCAATATCTTGCTCTCTCTTCCTTGAGCAGCAACAGGCAGTTTCTAATAGTTCCTTCTCATAAACACACACAAAGGCCACTTATCTTTCTGCTAGCTTTCTGTTCAACATCGTCATGTTGAAGCCCTTCCTAAAGTTAAAGTAGACCAGATCTCAATTTTCCTTTAACCAGCAGTCCTATATCTAGGAAATATTTTGATTCAGCTGGCAACACCATCAACATAAACAGTGCATGCGTGGTTCTTGTTAATGTTAACCTTAAAAACGAGTAACAACTGATGGCTGGATGCCAGGATGAATCTGCTAACCATGCAAGTAGTTAAGAACTGTAACAGACTCCTCTCAGATCACTGGAAGCAAATCACTGCAAGGCTGCAAAGCAAACAATACATTAACATAGTACCAACCGCACCCAAGCAGCAGATTAAAATGCGTCATCCAGGGGTTCACTACAAACGCCAGTTTTAAAAATCATGGACGAACACCGTTACACAAGCAGACGTTAGTCGCATAAGAGCACAGCAGTTTGCTAATTCGCAGACTTGTCCTGGATCATTTTTAAAGGTGCACTGCACAGCAAAGTGCACAACACAGACTTCTTAATCTCACATGAGAGTTTGGACAGAATGCTAATTCAGTGTCGTTTGCTCAACAAATACATACAAACATGGCAACAACGCAACTAGTTTATGACCAACCACTTTACACTCATATGCCTATCAGAATGATGCATTCACATTGTAAGGTGCACTAGGGGCTGCTGTCTCAGATCCAAAGGTGACATCTGACATTAAGGGTAGGTAAGGTGGCTCTAGTGAAGGACATATCCAAGGAGTGCAAGAATGCAAAAAGCGGAGTTTAACTAAAATGCAGGACCACTTATTACAAAGATGAGATTACGGTTTCTGAGACATTAAATCCACAGTAAAAGCTCATTATCTCACAAAGTCCTTCTCTAATAGTCCCTGTTAGACCTGGCAGCTTTTGGTGTTTTTCCCCTGTCTTTTTGCTTTCTGACCTCCCGGTTTTGGCTCTGTTTTTGCTGGTTTAGTGTCTCAATGCACTTTCTCACTGCTGTTTAGAGTTAAAGTGCAAGTGCTCCTGTTGTAAATTGTTATTATGGATTGGTGTTTCCATGATTTCCATACTGGATTTACTAGTAAGCCCCTAATAAAGTTCACTGAGTGTGCCAGGGCATGTAAACCAAATTCTACTAGCGGGCCTGCAGCACCGATTGTGCCGCCCACATGAGTAGCCATGAAAAGGTATCTCAGACCTGCCACTGCAGGGTCTGCGGGCAGTTTGTAACTGCCATGTTGACCTGGCAAGGGCACACACTTGCCAGGCCCTAATCTTCAATTTTCTTAAATGTAAGTCACCCCTTTGGTAGGCCCAAGGTACCCCTTTGGACAGATTACTGTGTGTGTTAAAGGTAGGACATGTATTGATGTGTGTAGCATGTTCTGGTAGGGAATTACAGTGCATTTTGTTTTCCACGATGGAAAGGTTATCTGTCCCATAAGGTAGAATGGGAGCTTACTTATAACATCTTATAAGCATAACTTCCCACTGAGACAAGATAGGGAAATGGAGTTTAGTATGCCTGGACTAAGAATGTAAAAATGCATCTTTTAGTAAAGATGATTTTTAGGTTCGGTGTTTGCAAATGCAACTTTTAGAAAGTAGGTATTTTCTTGTTTTGCCATCCTGTGTGCCTCTGCTGGGTTTGTGGATTGACGGTCTGTCTGAGGAGTGACAGGGACAGGGGATGTGCATTCTCCACAGATAACCACGGGGGAGGGGTGTCCTGCCTTTCCTGGATGAGTCATGGCAGAGCTGGAAAGACCTGGGCTGCATTTAGAGTAGTGGAAGGAAGTTTCCTTGCACCTGAATTGGCCTGGTCTGCCTTGGACAACGCTGTCTCCGCCTCCTGCTGGGAATCTAGGCCTGAGAGGACAGAACTGGTTTAGACTAAGTACAGACACACTTTGCCTGAGAGAACAAAGGAATTTGGAGTATAAATATTGGGGCCCAGAACTCAAAACTTTATAACTCACTAGAATCAAGGAACCTACCATAAAGAAGAGCTGGAAGAGCTGCCAGAAGGAGTGCTGCCCCTTTGCTGGGTTGGCCTGCAGTTGCTGCTTCTGCCTGCAGTGAAAGGACAGAAGTGAACTTTCTTTACTTGTGCGGAGTATCTCCAAGGGGTTGAAGTAAAGCTTGCCTTCTGTTCTGAAGTCTCAGGGACTGCAAATACTTCACCAACCTCTGGAACCGTTTTTTCTGTTGCCACAGAGAAGGGAAAAGCAACAGACTCCGTCAGTGACTCCGTCACTGGCTCCGTGTCCTGAAGGCCCCGCCGCATCTCACACCACAACCTTGGTCTCACCGACGCTATCACCACCGAGCCGCTGCTTGCACCGTGACCTGTGCGGTGCCTACTGACTTCGACACCCGTGACCGCATTGTGGCTGGGGCACCACTCATAAGTTTCACGACGCACTGCCTTGTCCCACACCGCAGTCTGCACTGACCGATGCCAGCTTCCCACAACCAGCTCAGTTGCCTGCACTTAGATCTGTAAGCACCGCATCGAGCACCGCCTTCACTCTGCACTGCAGCCCTGGTCTGACCGATGCCGCTGGACGACCGTCACCGAGCCGCTGCTTGCACCGTGCTTTGCGGGCACCGCATGCTGCACCCCTTCACATTGCAACCGCGATGGTTGCCATGACCGGCTCTCACCAACGTGTCGGCCACTGAGCAAAAGGTACTGTTTACGAGTCTGCCGACAACCCCGACTGACGCGGTTAGACGGACTAGTTGGATTCTGTTTTCAGTATCAGACGGAGCTCCCGACTAGGAAAAACTGTGTTTTTGAGATGTTTCTACAATTTTAAAGGATATCTTGCAAGGTATATATTTTCAAGTACTGTATGTTGGATTTGGATTCTTATAGTTTTGGTCTTGTTTTGGATATATACAAAATATTGGATATTTTTCTAAACTGGGGAGGTGTCCTTTTGTGGTGTTTTCTCTGTATTACTGTTGGTTATGTGCAAATGCTTTCCACACTGCCTATGAGATAAACCTGGCTGCTCATGACAAGCTACCAAGGGGGTTAAGCAGGGTTTATTTTAGAAATGTATCCCCCTTACCCTGACGAGGAAAAAGGGTCCCTACTTGGACAAAGGTGCAAACCATTGCTAACTAGAGACCCCCCATTTCTAACACAGAGTAATTGCCAGTGGCTGACAGTTTGTTTTTGGGTGGTTTTATAAAACGCAAACTCGGCCCAAAAGTATTGGCGTGCTTTACATGAGCACCAGTTACATTACACAAAGGTCTCATTCATTAAAAAAAAAAAAAAAATGTATTTCAAGGCTTTTTAAAAATTTTAAGACACGAGCGATTAATTGATTAGCCCAGAATCACAGAATATTGAGCCAATGCCAAGACTCTAATCCGGTTACCAAGTTCCAAGGTCTGCGGCTCTGGCCGTAACACCACATCTTCTCCCCTAACTCAATCATTCCACCCATCACTTTTTTGTTTACTTTAGAGTGAAAGCTTATAAATATCTCAATATTTATTTTTTAGCATAATCACCAACTGCCTGCTGCATTAAAGACCAGTCTGCAGCAGGAACTCAACTCCTAACAATCACACTTGGTTATATTGTCACAAAGTAAAATCAGGCGTTTAACTCTTCTGAAGTGCGCGCATCAACTATCTGCAACAATATTCCAAAATATAAACCATGTGTAGGGTGCGGCAGTATATGACAACATACCCTTAGCTGAATAGAGGCAAAACAAAGCATCTCAACTATGCAACCCACATTTACCCTTTTAAGTTCACAAACCGTGGGACTATAAAGACATAACAAGGGACATGCAGATGTGTTTTACAGAACAGTATACACTTGCTTCCCAATCGGCCCACTGCCAGAGTGAAGTGATTGATAGGCTCATAGACCTTGCTGCTCAGAGAAGGTGGCAAAGTGAGAAGACACTATTTGGCTGATGGTAATCACAGCTAATGGAACAGGAGCCAGAGTGCAGACGAAGATCACTCAATAATGTAAAGTACTACCTGGCATTAATCACTTCGAGAGAGCTAGAGCTCTATAGGTCCGAAATAACCGAGGAGAGCTTAGTACCATTATCAATGTAGATGCAATTTGGTTGGGAAGGCAATGGAAATTTAAACCAAATTTAGCCCACCCCCCCTTATAAAATCGACGAGAATTCACTTTTTGTTGACAAACTTTAGCGAAATAAGATATGTGGGGCATAAAATTAAGACTTAAATTCAGGCAAATTATTAACTGTTATTCAAGAGGTATGTGCCTACAGCCAGTCAATGTATTGGCCCAAACATTACGGCATCTTTAGCCATTGTGACGCACCAAGAACCCAAGAGCATAGAAATCTCAGCACCATTTAGAGATGTGTACCACAGAATCCAGTGTATTTAAACAAGAACTTCACTTCTTTCTTGGGGGTCATAGAAGAATAGCTCTGGAGAATCATGGCTTACCAGTTTATTTATGGTGATTTACGGTGCTAGCAATAAGTGTAAATCAAATCAATAACTGTAGCTGCAAAACTATGATACAGAAAGAAAACCTCTTTCAAAAGGACCACATTCTTTAATTTGTGCATGTTCTTATACTGCAGCTACAGTGAGAGGATTACTCTTTTGATCCACTATATTTTCTTTCATTCCTAATTCAATTTATAGCTAAAGCTATCCCAATAATTTTCTATATTTTTCACTCAATGCTACCCAGAAAAAAAAATAAACTTTGTGTATTTCATGCTTTTTGGCAATTTTCAAAGAAGAGTATTCATTACTTTTCAGACAGAAGGTGACAGTATGGTGTTCCTTTAGTTCATTTTGTTGTAATAACAGTCAAGAACAAGAAAACGTGTACAACAGGGACCAGACAGTACACTTCTCAGCATATTGTATTTATTTCACTTGGGACTGCTGCTATGGTCACCAAAGCACTGTGGTATTATTAATTTGTGGAAGCAGAATAAGGAAAGCAAAAGGTAGTTTTCATGAGAATGCCAGAATTTCATCCTCATACCAAAAGAAGCAGCCTTTCTTTAACTTATATGCAAACATCAGGACCTCAGAAAGAACTATTGACCTTTGTTAAACAATACCAATTGGCTACCGTGAGAATAGGAAACTATTTTTGGTTGTCTTACTTAACTTGGAGAAAAAGTAAAAGTTCCAAATCAATTTCATGCTCTCTAGGAATGAGCTGTGATTCAGTCATGGTCTGACTTGACAGCAAATCTGTTGCTAGACAATTATGCGAGTATCAGGAGGAGAGGACTTTGGTTCCGCCCACATGTTGGGGGTCCGGAGTACATTTTTTTTTGGGCAGATGTTATGGGCTTCCACAAAAAAGTGTTTGCCCCGCCACACGGCTGTGATCATTTTGTTTATTTATCCAGCTGCATGTGCTTGAACTTTCACAGAAACACAGATGCAAACGGAAAGCTATTAAAGCATTTAAGAAAACTAGATTACTTATAAAGTTTTTCTCTGGCAGCAGCACAAGTGGGCGGAGAGCAGTCATTGAGATGCATGGATTTCCAGCTCTGGGTTGACAGTGCATTCACAAACCAGACCTATTGGCATTGCCAATGCTTGTTTAATTAAATGGAGATGGTAGTGTCATGGTGCCAACAGTTCAGGAAGCTGCTTAAAATACAGCACTAGCTGGTGGTGAATGAAAAAAATCATTACTCGTTAAAAGCATCTGGTGGTCCGGTCCATTTCATGACAGGGGGAGGGGGGGGGGGGGAGAGAGAGGGAGAGAGGGAGGAAGAGAGGGAGAAAGAGAGGGAGAAAGAGAGGGAGAAAGAGAGGGAGAAAGAGAGGGAGAAAGAGAGGGAGAAAGAGAGGGAGGGGGAGAGGGAGAGGGGGAGAGGGAGGGGGAGAGGGAGAGGGAGGGGTGTGGGGGAGAGGGAGAGGGAGGGGTGTGGGGGAGGGGGAGAGAGAATATATATGTATAGGTGTGTGTGTGTGTTGTGTGTGTATATATGATCAAAGAGTAGGCACGAGGACCCCAGTTAGTTTTACCAGACGTTAGGAGAAGCATGATGAAGAATCAGATTGATAGGCAATGCTGCTACTTCCAATGCTACTGAATAAACCAAGAAATCTAAATTGAGGGATAAATATTCTTTTTTGTATGTGTCTGTAATAATAATTGAATTATTATTGGACTTCTCTGATACATTATCCAAACCATAATCAATTGTATTAATTCATGGAAGTGGACTGGCCGAAACGTGACAACTATTTCTAAAGAGGAGTACACACCAAAAACAGAAAAGAAATGAAATGAAATGGCAACTCATAAAGTGCGAACATTCACCCGAAGGTGTCAAGGCGCTAGCTCATCAACTGAGATTAACTAGCCGATTCATGGCCCTGTGAGAGGTTAAATAGCCAGGTCTTCAAGGCCTTCCTGAAGGCCGGCAGTTGTGTTTCCTGTTTTAACTTTAGAGGAAGGGAGTTCCAAAGTCTGGTCGTACCGACCAGAGAGCTTCTTCCACCCCATGAGGATTTTTTAAACCTGGGGATTATCAGACTGTGAGAATGGGAAGAACGAAGATTGCGAACAGATACATAAGGCTGTAGATTATGTTTAAACAAGTACTGGCATAGCATATAGGTCTTGCCTTTGGGACCTTATAAGTATTTAGTGATGCAGCACAATATCCTTGGTGCAACAGCATCAACTGTTGCATGGCTAAACACTTATAAGGTACCAAAGGCAAGACCTTTGGCTATGCCAATGCTCGTTTCTCCTCCTATCAGAGAAAACGCAACTTGGTGCCATCGCTTTCTAAAATATGTTAAATACAGGAATGTTTAGCAATACCTTCCAATTCATTTTTTAAACCAGTGGCCATCTTTTACAAGTTAAATGTAACCATTATGCATGTACAATACGTCAATGTACACCTCCACAGGTTAACCACAGTTAATGAACCCTGTGTCTGCTCAGTGCTGTCTGATACAGTATCACAAACACAACTACATAATCAGAATAGTGGCATAGAAGGGTGCCATGTGCTGTGGTGCAAACTGGGGAAATTGGCTCCCCATCCCTTCGTTTGATATTGGCAGTAAAAAACAGCTACAGGCGGGGTGCGTTGGACCCCTTAGACTGAAGGGCTCCGGGGCCACTGCACCTTCAGTACTGTTGATAGTTACACCCCTGGAACACAAGCTGTTTGTGTTTGCCAAGGCTGAAAGACAAGCTGTACTGATCATGTGAATGATGTCTTCAGAAGAGTGGAAAGTAGAAGAAAGCACCCTTGTAGTTTATTTACCTATGAATAACTCACTGTGCTCCATAATTTAATTCTGGCTGACACTGACACAGCTAATACATAATCTTGTGTTACACCGAGACAACTCCCTGGGGAGTGTCCTGCTGCTCAAACGATGTATACACAAATACATTGACGCAGCAGGAGAGGTGCTGCGCTGAAGTGATTCACGCTGCATCTGCACTCTTTGAAGTATGTGCATGCTCCGTGCATCTGTCTACCTGGAGCGTGCGGAGAGGGTCTTCGAGCATTGTGCAGCCTGTGGGGTGAAAGGACAGTCAAGGCTACCCAGGGCCAAGCCGCTGCAGGACGAGTCGTCAATCTGTACACAGCGCTGCCTTAAAACACTCAGAATACTCTATCGAGATAAGGGGTGGTGTGAGGGCTCCTGAGGGGCACACCTTCAACACACAGTGGGAGATCAGTTTAAAAACACTGTCAAACCTGAGGACCCTGCTGGATAGATACAAAGATATGCCTTTCTCAGTTAACATAGCGTATACAGACAGCGTATACGTGGCAGTTTGGGGCCACGGAAGAGGTGCAGTCCGTGGGGTGAAGTCCTGGGCAGTGGAATGATGAAGTGTGACCCAGAGATGTACTACAAACACAGAGCAGCGTGTGAAAAGTATAGTATTTTATCCCACAGCAGAAGTAGTTGTACGTGTTTTCTGTAGAATTAAGATTAGTTAGTCGTCCAACAATGGAGTAAGGCTTCCTTTAGACCATATGACGTAATTCGGGTTATGACGTAAAACAAAATGTACAGTTGACACGCTTCCAGTAATAATTACAAATATGAAAGTGCAGAGCATTATTAGGTGGCACGAGGCGACACAAAGGACCAATAAGAATGTGCCCTGGCACTTGTGGGTAAACAGCTTGCATTTGCATCCCGCACTCGTGATTGGCACTTCACAACAGTATTCAAAACCTAGGGTTAGACTGACTCTGCCATGGATGCTCTTTCTTACATGCAATTGTAGGAGTCCATGTTCGCGCATTAGACCGCAATGCAGTAATTTATGCTGTGATTAAGGCGCGAGGCTCACCTGCCCGTTCTTTGTCGGGATAACCGTGGGAAGCATCCGACGAGCTTTGGTGGGAAAAAGAAGGAACACACAAAGGAGAAAGCAAGGAAAAGCATGCACTATTAGGAGTGGTGACGCAAGTGGAGCGCATGAGCGTCATTGCAAGTGCTACCTTGCCGGCCATCAGCTTGCTATTACACGCAGGTGTGCGCACTCTAGTGCGCGTGATAGTAAGCTGGTCACCGGGAAAGCAGCTACTAAATGTCTCAGCCAGACCAGTGCATGCGCTGGATCAGGCCGAGACCTAAAAAGCACGGCCCAATAAAATGCATGGCCTTAAAAGCAATGCAGAGAGCCTTAAACTCAACCCTCCTCCTCACCGGCAACCAGTGTAGTTCCTTAAGCACTGGTAAAACAGATTTATGTCTTGTGTTATTCAACAGAAGACATGCAGCTGCGTTTTGTACAATCTGTAATTTGGACAGGCACTTCTTCCGAAGGTTGATAAATAAACCGTTACAGTAATCAGCTCTTGATAGCACCAGAGCCATGACCACTAATTTCCGCAGTTCAGCCGGAATGAATGGAAGAATCCTTCACAGCACATTTAGTGTGAAAAAGGAAAGGGCTGTGACCTGATTGACATGATCTTCAAACGAAACGATAGAGTCAAATAAGATTCCCAAGTTTCTCACCTTATTTGTGGGCGTTGGTAATGGGCCCAATTCTGACAGCCACAAAACTGGTCACCAAAAATTAGTATGGCCTCCAAAAAGTAGGACTTCAGTCTTACTGGAGTTCAATTTCAAGCAATTGGCGGCCATCCAATCCGCAACCTGACGAAGACAGGTGTGAAACTGTACAGCAGTGTCATCAGGGGAGCCTGTCACAGAGACTACAATCTGGGTATCATCGGCATAGGAAATAGCCGAGAAACCCAGCGACCTAATTAGTCTTGCCAGTGGTGTGATGTATATGTTAAAAAAGGTCGGGCTTACCGACGACCCCTGAGGCACTCCGCATGGCAATGTAAAATTTGGTGACAAACTCACCAAGAGCCACACATTGTTCCCGATCAAATTTAAAAAAAAGTAGTAATGCGAACGCTTTCTCTTTGATACGATCCCCTTTAAGACTTCCAGTAATTTTAGATGGTTCACCGTATCGAATGCTGCAGAGAGGTCAAGCAGCACAAGTGCTGCATTGCTTCCTACATCAACGGTCTTCCTAATCATTTAGACACTGTGATCAGTGCGAATTCGGTGCTATGATGCTTTCTGAACATAAACTGGGTCGCATCCAAGAAAGCGTGCTTCTCTCCGATGCAAGGATCACCAACCTAGTCACATTATATATTCAAAACACGAACATTAGACAATTTTTTGAAGGAACATAAAAGTGCACTGCCTCATGACGGACCCAACCTCTTATGCATTATTGTTCATGTATGTGAGGACAGCATGTCTTGCGTTTTTAAAGTCACTAAATTAGATTTAAAACAAGCAGTTATGAATCCAATATTTATCTATAGCTACAACTAAGAAGTGTTTGGATGAATTAAAACACAATTGAACAAGAGTTGGACATGCACGCAGAGTTACTGACTGTGGGCTTGCCGACCCACACTCGGGTCCAGACTTGTACGTTGAGAGTGAAGTTGTGGAAACTCTGGCCCGTACTCTGGTACCGAGGACACTAGAGCAAGACGCTCTTATGCCGATTAAGAAAATTACACAGTATTGACAAATTCGGAATCTCTACTCATTCTTTGGGAGAGAGACTATGGAGTACAGCCCCAAGGAAGTCGTAGGGTGACACACCCACTGACGAAAACACGAGTTGGCTGGCAGAAGAATCCGAATTCCATTACAGAAAATATTGAAGAACATAAGAATGATGGAATGACTCTTATTTGTGTTCATATAACATTCCGTGTGCTTGGAGACTGATGTTTAAATATCTTACCTCTGAGTCAGGGATGACATCCTTTTTCTTTTAATTTAACACACACACAGCTCCTTGTGTACGGTCTCTTGAGCTGCTAATTCCCTTGATCTCCCCCTATTAGACAAATAGGTTTAAGTGTAACTTTATGTGGCAGAATGTGCATGGGCTGATCTGTAATCACAAATGCAAAACAATTATAGGACATGCCTGGAACTAAACATACAGGCCAGTCAGTCCTCTTTCCCAGAGGGTAAAGTGCACAAGGCCTCTTCAGTTTACCCCAATCAGCAGTTAGTATTTTTGTGACGACGTGTTGCTCAGTACTAGCTGTGCATTACAAGAGCATAGCTTAAAGGGCTGAGCAGTGTGTCACACTAACCACATTGACATTAGGAATTTTGGTTTACAAATGCGCATGTGCCAGCAGAATAAAGCAAAAGAAGCCATCAAATCAAGGAGAAGTGATGCTTGGGGTCTGCCGATCTTACTAATGGTAAAGGAAAAGGCAATATCGCTAGCTTAATACAATGGGGAATTCTTACAATTCACTATTGGAAAGAGAATACTAGCTCAGGCATGCTGGCCTGGTAGCTATGGCTGGAATGTTCCTGTCGGCCGCAGAATCAGGTCTTATTTGCCCATGGCAATCTGTCAAGAGCGGCATTGCGGGACAAAAAAAAATAGACGTAAATTCAGCTTGATTGATCACCAATGGCTGAGATGAATTCCAGCATTCCGTCTACCACCTTGTTATTTACTGCAGAAGTATAGTAAAGCCTAGATAGGCAGTCGGAGTGAACAAAAATTAAACCACAGGCTCAATTATACAAAAAATTAGTTCCGATTAAGCACTGGCTTCCTCAGACAGCGACAGGTCTTATCAACATCACTGGTTACATATTACATAATAATTCTGACTTTTTGAAACACATTCTTTAAAAAAACACTTTCTCTTAGAAGTTCAAGATGTTATTAATATATTTCAAATAAAGGCTTTCAACAGGTGGTCTGTAATTTAATAGATCTCAGATTTCAATGTGAATTACAAACTTTAGTCTGATGATTATGAATCTATTTTACCATACTGACTTCAATTGGTCATCAACTCCAGGCTATACACTTTTGCTTTTTTACAATAGCACACTCCTTAAGGTAAACAAACATAAAATGCTTCTCTATCAATACCTTAAAAACTCCATACCTCTTAATCAATTACAACCAAGCTAGACAGTCCAGTATTAATTTCTCCTTATCAGATCAGTAATAGCACTTGCTTGTATGCCTTCACCTCAAGCCATAACCATGTTAAAGATCACTCATTAAATACTTTAAAGATTCTCATTGCAACCTTCTGTGAACGAAAAGTCAGTCTTCAATCTTGGTCTATGTTCATTGTGTAACTTCCTGATGTCTCAATGGCACCAAAGTATCTTTTTAAGGTCCATTATAGACACCATCTTGTTAGTCTGACGGGCTGTTTAGTTTATTTTATCACACCCATTATATGTCAAACTGTCATCAACCTTTAAGTACATTGTAATGAAATCTTATATTCCATTTAACTCAGCCACATCCCTAATTAATAATCACAACAAACTTTTCCTTACCAACTTGTTTAATCATATTGCATCAGAAGATGAAAAAAAATACTACAAGTCATCAGATTCATTTATGCCGTTTTGAAGCAATGCCTAGACTATTTATCCAATATAATCTTTAGGATGTTTTACTATATCCACCTGTTGATTGGGGTGCCACTTAATCCAAATTGTGATTTTTGTTATAGCTACATAAGGTTTGTGTTTATTAAAATGTTGGGTTATTATTGTAGCCTGGTGCTTGATTTACATTCTTGACAGCAAGTTTTATGTTTACAAATAATTTGACCATTAAGCAGAAACCTGCATAGACTTATGACAAATCTGCTTTGGCAGGGGTGAAATCCTCGAATTGGTTTCCATTTAGGTTGGTAAGATATAAAAATTCACCTCTCAATAATAATTATTACAGTTCAAATAAGTATACATCTGGTTTTCTTTCCCATAACAATTTGATTTTCACTGTTAACTTTCTGCTATAATCAATTTGTATTTTACATTTTATTAAATCAGAGTGGCGTGATAATTATCAAGGAGGTCCTTTACACCTAAAAAATAACCGTTAAAAAAAAAAAAAATATATATATATATATATATATATATATATATATATATATATATATATATATATATATATATATATATATATATATATATATATATATATATAATTATGCAGGGCTCGAAACACCAGCCGGTTGCACACGTGAGCGGGTGCACGCCAAACGGGGGTGTACCCGTTGTATTTATCACAGCTTCAAACATCCACGAACCGTCTGTTCGTAAGGAAAGCAGCACACGCAGGGGGTAGTTCCACAAAGATTTATTAGGGAACTTTACAGCATAGGACGCGTTTCGCCAGAGGGCTTTGTCAAGATATGCACAGAGCGAAGGCGCTCAACTCATTTAAAACAAATCTTACTTCCGCAATTAACAATAGAAAGCAAAAGGGGACTATGTACAAGGTGGATAATCGATCGGACATCTTTAGATGGTATAATACAATTGTATTGCATACATAAACGAAGCATATACAAGGTGAATGTACCCACAAAGCTAATCGCAAGCCCCACAATGATTGACTTGGGGACTGCAAGAGTTATCACGCCCATGATGGGCACCAATGGTCCAATAGTCCTTCTTTTACATAGACGCCCTGGATGGGCATATCCTCGAACAAGTGAACAGTACTGTATCAAGAGTGCAAACAAGATATATCAAACACTGAGCAATGTGAAAAAACCAATGTCAGAGCATATAGATACATAATTATGGTATGCAAAAACCCGGGTAAAGATACTCCTAATACAAAGGCTCACAGTGTCACATCTCCTAATATAGTGTATGAAAGCACCCGTAATGTGGCTGAACATAGCAACCTCAGATAATGCCCAGGATGGGCTTACAGTACTGCACCTGTACAGAATTAACATGGGATGTAAGAGCTAACAATCAACACAAAAATATATAATCGAATATCCTGAAACTAGATGTGCTAAATGCATGTACGGACAAGAAAAGATGCTCATCAAGAATACAGTACTAATGCCATCATGGGTGTCCATCATAAAAGGTAATGCAAAAGAATCAACCCAAATGAACTGAAAGTTCTTCGTGCATGTTGAGGCCATTCGGGTGTTTGCTCTGCAAATCGATTATGTATCTGGACTCAAGCCTTCTGAGCTTGAGAAAGCGGTCACCACCCCTGATGTTAGCTGCTACACTGTCGAGACAGATGTATGATAACAGATCCCTGTTACTATTATGTTTCTTTTCGAAGTGCCTCGCTACGGGGTAGGTGACATCTTTTTTGGCAATGGCACGCATGTGCTCTAATATTCTCAATTTTACCGCATTGGTGGTACTGCCGATATAATTCAGGCCACAAGGGCAGGTGAGACAATAGATGACATATGCAGTAGAGCACGTTAGGAATTTAGTGATCTTTTTGGGTGTGGGAAGACCTGAAACTTTATAAGCAAGCGTCCGCTTGCTGTGTTTACAGGCCTTGCACCGGCCACAAGGATAAAAACCATTCAATGCAGGAAGTTTGGGTTTACTGTCAGGAGCAGTATAGTGACTAGATACTAACTGGTCTCTGAGTGATCTGGCCTTCCTGAAAGTTACAAGAGGATTACTCGGCAAGTCAGCTTTGATGATGTTATCGGACATAAGAATATTCCAATTCTTTTTGAGTATCTTTTTAATTTGCCCAGCATTACGTGAGAAAGTGGTAATTAGGCGAAATGCCCCATTGTTAGATTTGACAGTTTTCTTAGGTTCTAACAAGGCTTTTCTCTGCATCTTGTTAGCTCTGTCAAGGGCGCGAGCTAACACCTTCTCACTGTAGCCTCTTATACGAAATCTCTGAAGACTGGCCTCCGCCGCCTTCTTGAAGTCGTCAGGGCTGGAATTATTGCGCCTGAGCCTCAAAAGTTCGCCATAAGGGATGCTTTCGACCAATGGGCGTGGATGGCTACTTGTGGCAAAAAGGGTGGAGTTGCCTGCCGTCTCTTTCCTGAATAGTTTGGTTTGCACCATTCCTTTGTCATCTATATATACCGTGAGATCAAGGTAGTTGACTGAAGTCCTACTTATGTGACCTGAGAATTTTAAATTCCTGTCATTATTATTGAGTACGTCTATGAACACACTTGCAGTTTCTGTGGGGCTGTCAAGGATGATGAACAAATCGTCAATGTAACGATGCCATCCTATAATGCTGTTATTCCACTCTGGATTAGTTATTTTCCAAGGAGCCTGCTCCTCCCACCAACCTACAAAGAGGTTGGCAAAACTTGGAGCGGAGCAAGATCCCATGGCAACTCCAGAGATCTGCCTGTATAACTGTTTGCTGAAAAGAAAGATGTTATTTTTCAAACCAAAATTCATGAAGTCAAGCAATATCTTATTGTGTTCATAAAAACGTATAGGACGTTTGTCCAGAAAACTAGCCATCGATCTCAAACCATCGTCATGTGCTATACATGTGTATAGACTGGCGATGTCAAGTACCATCATGCAGTAAGTGTCTTTCCAAACAATATTGTCCATAAGAGTCAAAAAATGCTTAGTGTCTCTAAGATAAGAGGGCAATGACATGACCAACGGAGAGAGGAACGAGTCCACATAAATGGAAAGATTTTCAGTGAGGCTGCAATTGGAAGCAACTATGGGCCTTCCCGGAGGATTGACAATGTCTTTATGCACCTTGGGAAGGTGGTAGAAAGTGGGAATCACTGGACTAAGACAGCGCAGAAATAGATATTCATCTGTGCTGAGCATGTTTATATTGTACCATTTGGATATCATGTCGTGGTACTCACCCACGCTACGGTTGTAGTCTTTTTCACCCACGATTGTGTAGGTTTCTGTGTCTCCCAACAGTCGTTTCGCCTCATTTTCGTATTGTGCAGCAGTGAGGAGCACAATATTCCCCCCTTTATCAGAAGGTTTGCAGACCATGCCTGAGTCTGAGCACAGAGTCTGTAGAGCCGTTTGCTGTTGCTTGGTGAAGTTGTCGTTAGACGAGGTATACTGTTCCACCTTGCGTAGTCTGGTAAGATCTCTCAGGACAGGGTCCGAGAAGATGTCGATAGCGTCCGTGCTCATGATGGGCATAAATGTGGATGCCGGTTTAAATCCACTGCAACCTCCCTTTTGTTGGATGTTGGAAGTGGCCAGTATCTGAGTGTTAGTGACTTCTCCTGCCTGGCCCAGGTTGATTTCTTGATCGAGGCTCTCCATAGCTCGAAGACCCCCAAGATCACGGCATCTAAGGCTCTCAGTGGCACTTTCGCTCCCAGACACAGCGCTCTCAATGTGCGGTTTTGATTTGAAAAATTTGTTTAATTTCAATTTTCTCGTGAACTTAAAAACATCAATCCGAGTCTGCGCAAATTCAAAGTTCCTTTGTGGGCAGAAGGATAAGTCCAATTGAAGGATGGAATTTTCTTCAGTAGTAAGTACTTTGTCAGTTAAGTTGATGATGGTCAGATTATCAGATTTCATGGTGTGTTCCTGGTTCAAACTTAGTTCTTTTTCTTTGGATAGTTCTTCATGCTGCGTGTTACTGGTGGCAAACCTAGTGGATTTCTTCCCGCAGCCCCCCCGCCTCGTCTTCCTCTTGCTCCTTGATTGTCCGGGGGTTTGCCTCTGCTTCCTTCCAGTTGGTTGTTGCGCATGACCTTGTATTCCACCTGAAAAGAAGAAGCCTCTTCACTCCCATCTTCACTAATCACTTCATCCGCGTTAGTGTCGGATTCAGAGGTTGCAGGTTCCACAGTGTTTGGACCGCTTGCCTTTTTCTTCAGTTGTTTCCTGGTATGATCATATTTCTTGGCAAAGGTTAACACTCTTCCCATTTTGTAATCATTTTCATCTCTATCAAACTTTTCTTTTTTGCGTTGTTTAATTTTATGTTCATATTTTTTCAGACGTTTTTTGATTAGTTCACGTTTTTCTTCCAAGCCAGTCTGGTCTTCTTCCTTAAGTAACTCATCCTCAATCTCCTTGATCTGTGTCAGAGCTTTATCTCTATCACTCCAGGCAAAGCGAACTAGTATTTCCAGACTGCCTTTACAGGATGCCGCTGTGTGTTCTGCCCAGGCATCCAATAATTTAGGGTCCGGGTTCTCGTATGCTGGGATGGTATATATTCTTAGTCCACGGGGGACACGGTCAACATCGATGTAGTTTTGCAATGATGTTGCCTCCCACCACTTTCTGATCTCTCTTTCATAGAGCCGTTCTAAAGTGGCCAATTTGGAGTTTAAAGTGGTGCTACCTCCTCCAGCTTGACTAGTGCCTGCCTTTAGTGTCCCATCTGGTTTTTTCTTATTTTTAAACATCCCAAGTTCCGCCTCTCTCCTCTCTGCCTCGCTGAACATGGTGAAAGGTAGTGCAGCCGCAACTACCGATATAGAACTGGCTGTATAATTATATATATATATCTGAATACTTGGCCAGGCATACAAAAAAAAGGCCTTGTATCATCTGGGGAAGTCAATGTGTCACTCCAACCAATGTTTGAAGTGAAGTAGAACAAGATGTGCACTGTCACATTCTGTGAAAGACAGTTAGCCAACGAAAACATAACTTTTAAATAAGGGGCTCAGAAAGATGTTCATAAATGCTATACTACAGGAAGGCACCATAGAGCCTAGCATGCCCATTTAGTCCTTGGGTGAAGCAGACTTGCCTATATATGCTAAATCGGCAAAATTCATATTGAAAATTAATTCAGAGCAGAGTAATTTTTTATATAGGTTTAAATCAAGCATATATATAAAGACTGAATAAAAAGTATCCAATAGCTCACAATATGCATTCCAAATACTCTAATAATTACTGCCACTTCGTCCACACCTATAAAGAAACATCGCTGTGTTTAGCACGTGCCTAGGTTTGAAGAGAGGCTCAGAAGAAAAAAAACGGGAAATAAACACACAGATTCAAAGGACTCGAGTTGTACGGATAGTAAACTGCAGGAAGAAATCTTACTCTGAACTTCAATGATTAAGAAAAGGAAAAGGGACCTTCAACAGGCTAGCTTTTTAATAGGAATGAAAGGACTACACCCTCCAGGAAGTTAGACAATGATGGAGGTTTACAAATGACAAAGACGGATAGAGAACGACAAACAAAACACGCCTTGCTTAAACATCCATCAACCCCAGGCGCTGAACAGTAGTTTAATATTTCAGACAACAGGGCACAAAGCAAGAAGTCCAAGTCACCCCAGGACATGCTCTTTGATTCAGTACAGCATCGGCACAGGAGGATTATTAAAGGTGATGATTTTTCCACAAAACAGGTCAATAATGTCACCAATCCGTGTAGCCAGTAATAAATGGTAGTAAAATGTGTCCCACTGAAAAATTCAAAAATGCAAAATATTTACAGTTCATCAGATCAATAATCAAATGTGCCATCACACCAGGAACTGTGTCCTTGTTGTGCCTTTTTCGAAATGTAAGTCGAAGGCTTAACTTCATCAGAGGCATAGCTACTATTGGAGCTGCAGGTGCAGTGCACCTGGCCCCATTTACCCAGGATAATTGTAGTTTAGTCCCCTAACAGCAGGCAAATGAAACATTTCCCTTGCTTGCACCAGGGCCCATTGTATCCTTGCTACGATACTGAACTCCATGTCTGACTTTGTGCAGCAGAAAACACAGCAGAACTGAAGTACTGCACATCTGTATAAGTCAAACTGTCCCGCTTCATAAAATAAGTAGAAGTTGTGGATAACTAAATGCCTGTTTTGGGCTCTAAAACTTTGTAGGACCGTAGGACAACACTAAATAAGCTTGTGTGCGTGTACAGCATCACACCACAGGCAGTGCTGGGTCGTCAGAGCACTTGCTGAAGAAAAGCAGCATGAAGTTGATAAGACTAGAGCCCAAAAGCTTTCCTAAACAAATATTTCTTTAGGCTCTGGCAAAATGCTACAAGGTCTTTGTGAACGAAGGTAAAAACCTCAACACACCACTTATTAGACAAGATGGAAGCTGTAGTTTTAAATGGAAAATTGGCCCAGCTGCTTGGAGTCATTATATAGGTTACTTTACAAATTATGTAGAAGCTTGCTTTCTGTGATGGGGTTTGCTCTGAAACCCCTGTGCAACATACTATGTGAAAATGCAATCAAACACAGAGCATGTCCCAACCAATACTTTCCCTGCTCCCTATTAACCATGCAACGCTAACAATCCCCCCTTTCACCATGAAGGAAACATGCCTTAAAGGGGCATTCAGTCATCTGCTATGGTGCTCGCGCTACATGGCAAACCATTAAGACAATATTCCACACAGAAAAAAAAAACAAGGGTAATGGGCAAAGCAGACAAATTACAGTCTTTTTGCCCAAGTATTGCATAGCTATTATAACATTACACATTTATTTTTGTGACTGCAAAGTCTGATGGTCTTGATATCACTTTTGATGGCAACAGAGTATAGAAGAATAGTACAAAAACAAATGTTGCTCCTAAGGAGTTTTGAACGTTTAAACAAATGTGGGGAAACTCACAATCCATAACGAAATTAGTGCTACAATCACATTCACTCATTTGGTGCAACATTTGAATAGATACCGTGCATGGGACTGATAACAGAAACACATAGTGCAATTCCATCCAAGTACAAAAATAAAGAGCTGGTGCGGAAGGAAACTCCCAATAAAATTATTGTACAAAACTTTATGAAAATTCAACTGAATTACCAGAAATACGCATTAGTACACAAAGCTCAAAGGCCCAATTAGCATGCCACACTTTTCCACAGAAAGTCTCAATGAAACATAAAATAAGAATGTGCAAAGCCAAGAGATCTGGTCTTGGCAAGTCTGCTGTTTCTGGTCAACATATACCTAGTAACTTTACAAATCATGTGCATGCAAAATACTTTTTTTTTTTAAATAAAAGAAATGACATTGCAAAAATATATATATATGAAAGCAGAGATCGGCCGACCAGCTAATCGGTTGCAATGTCACTTAAGCACTCTATACCAGCAACTTTAAAGGAGATAGAAATCTTATCACCATCTAACCAGGCACCTAAATTGTAGCCACTATCTACCATTACTGTAAAAAAAAAAAAAAAAAAGTGTACTAAAGCAGTGAATCAGCTGGCTTAGAGCCTATTGTAAACAATATTATTGTAAACAATATCCCACGAACATGCTCTTGTGCTTATGACGCCTTGAACTAGACATCCACATTATAACTGAGGAGATACTGCAGGCTATGGCAGAACGTTTTTCAAAAATCTGCCATTTTGGTGGCTCCTAAAATGAAGGGGTGTGTTTGAGGAGGCTTTAAGTAAAGGGTCCCTTTTGCCTGACCTCCATGAAACTCTATGATCCCAAATCAAAGCAAGCCTCCAAATGAGTGCCCGTCTTACTGCCCAATCTCATTAATAAATGTTAAAGCAAAGATCCTGGCAAAGGTCCTTGCCTTCAGACTGGCTAAAATCTAATAAAAACATTAGTCTGTAAAAACCAAAGCAACTTTATGCCCAGAAACAGAAACGGTCAGTGCCCAAGGGAGATAAATGCAGCCTTGGCCAGAGCTTCGGACAGAAGTGATTTAATGCTGCTCGATATTGAAACGGCCTTTTATTTGGGTCATTAGCTGTTCATTCACCAAATTCTTCACTAGAGTAATTTCAGTCCACGATTTATTAAATATGTCTCCATTCTCTACAAGGCACCATGGGCACGGAACAGGTTTAATAGAAGCATCTCCTTTTCCTATAGAGAGCAGAGAAATATTTACTAATGCGAAAAATCTGAGCGATTGCAAATTCCCTTTCCTTACACCCACTTTTCCCCGGTCTGGAAAAAAACTTTCACTTCTGCCCTTGTCTGGAGTAAATTTCCACCCTTGTCAAATGGGGGAGATATCGGAGAAAAGTTGGTGAATTCCCATAAACATGTTACTTTGAGACTATGCACAGACTCGCATGGCATTCCAATCCTGGAACTTCCACTTACTGCCTACTTCTAGGCTCTGAATATAAATGCGGGTAAAGTAGTAAACACAGAGCCTTGCTAGAATAAAAAAAAACAGATAGAATTAGCCCTAGCATACGCAGAGAATCTATTATCAGAGTTCTGATATAATAAGACTACTGCCATAATTTGTTACCTGCAAATATTGCACCAAAATTGACAAGTGGATTTGTTTCCAAGGATAAGTAGATTCTGATGTATTCCTTACCTTGGACAAGCACATAGTTTATAAAAAATGTCAAACCTCCAACTAGCTGAATTATGTAGGCACACACTGTGTGCACACCTGCACTGGGGCCTCGTTTGTTCTAGACACCAAGAAAATGTAATTAATGAACCGGTGAATGAAAAAGGCATTGATTTAAAAGATAGCACTACACTTACTGTGGAAACTACATGACCTGAAGGAAAAACTCGAAAAGAACAGTGGCTTTTAATATTCTCATTAAAAAAGCTTCCAAAAAACAGACCTAGGTCTTGGTAATGAATTTATTATCAAACATTATTTTATGGGGTGCGCTGCTGTGTTCACTATTGAGTGGTCAAGAAACACAAAATAATTTTTGTACCATCCTCTTACGGTAAGAATTGCTTTGGCACCAGGCACAAAGTTATAATGAAACATCAACTTGAGCTTAAAAGGTTTCACAGAAAAGGGTTGATCAACAAACATTTGACTTATGCAACAGACATAAGATACAGTACGTAGGATTTAAATATTGGGTTTACCACCGTACTAGTAATTATGTAAAGGTGTGTGCTGAATATTCTAGGAAATCACAAATATTTACACAGCTTTAAATGCTAAATCCAACCATGCTTACAAAAATCGCAAAACTTGCACACTGGCTAATAAGAAATAAAAAAATACAAGTACCATAAAAGAACTATTGCTCTCAGTACTTACCATTACTGTATGCGTAAGGAGATTCAGATGACCCATCCTGCAGGCTCTCCAAGATCTCTCCTTTCCCTACATCGCTGTCGCCAACCAGTAGGAACTTGAGCAGGTAGTCATAGCTCTTCACGGGGCTGCCCTGGGTCCCCATTTTACCTTTCATTAGTGGGGTTGTACGCTCCACATGCTACACATGTGACGGCAGACCAGTGTCTAGCCCACATCCAGCTCCCAAAGGCTCCCCTGGATTAGCCAAATAGTGGGTAGGAAGCAGGGAGGAGGAGACTGCTATACAGAGCTTTGGAGGCGGAAAATTGAAGTGCTTCTCTCTCCTCTCATGCTGCTACGCTCTTCGGTCTGTAACCTCTGGGGGATCCTGAAACAGAACACATTTTCAACACTTAACACCGATCAGCATTTCCAGCCTAAGTAGATAAACCCCAAGCTGCCTCTTTTTCAAAGGTCTGCTGTTCAAACAAGTTAAAAATGTTCAGTGTACATAAAGAAACCAACAGAAATATTAAAATCTCAGAATTAAGATTACTGCGTTAACATTGTAGCTGCTAAAAATAGGAATTAGGATACTGTATCCCAAAAACAGATTGTGGACCAATCCACGGCCTCCATTGCATCACAAATTATACAAAGAAAACGTGTTAATTTAAATAAACTCTTCATTCGGGGCCTATCTCACATAAAACGAGGGGGGTGGGAAGAGGAGGTCGTTCCAGCAATAAATTCGATTTACATTTTTGAAAGAAAAAACACTGACAGATGGGCAGGGCCCTCTCCATTTCTGACAAGCTTCTCTCAAACCCCTACAGCGATGCATATTAAATATCCACTCCGGAGACGGTGTGCTCAGTTTACCCGCCGAAATTTGAGAACAAAAATATGGGGGGGGGGGGGGGGGGGGCTCATTGAAATTCATGTTGCCTTGTCTCAAGTCAGCTGGGTGCGGTTTAGGCGCATATCTCCCCCACACCCCCTCCCGTCAAACAAAGGTTTTTTTTTAAATGAATACATTAACGTAAGCATTTTGTGTTCAAAAACATGGAGTCAGTCTTCAGCAACAAAGTATTATCTGTCATTATAATTAAATCATAACGAAAGTAAACATCTACAAATTAAGGAATAATAACACCAATTACATCAGTAATTTTCTGTGCTATAAGTAAAAACAATAAATATATTGAAATTAAAAAAAAATTATATTATATATATTGAAGCTCGTTGGTCTCCCTCACAGCTCGGAAAGAAGACTTGAAGCACTCCGGGTATGGCAGCAGATTGTATTTACTGCATACGGCAAAAGATGACAGATGCGTTTCAGACAACAGTCCTTCCTCAGTGTGTATATATATATATATATATATATAAACCGTGAATGGAGAAGGGAATAAGGAATACAGAGGCACTTCATATCTAGTACTGTAGAAAGAACAGAAATACAGTTACTTTCCTGTCAAGCTGGCCCTATAGGAAAAGTATCGCAATTATTATACACTTAATGCATAACTGCTCTCTGCTCTTACACTGCATTAGTAAAACGTGCCACACTTTTCAGAATACAGATGTATTCCTAATGCGTTTTAAAGACCGGGCTTTGTATGAGGCGCCGTGCAGCAAATGAAGGGGCGATACTATTATGCAGAAAGGTGTCGGTCGTTACTCACTTAAATCCTAAAAGGACGCCTCGCCTGGTCGCAGCGCTCAAGCACTAAATCTCTGTGAATGACCACATGCATCATCAGTGATCGCCGAGAGAGTGGAAGAGGCCCCGTCCTTGCTGCGCTTTAGTGGAACGCAAATGGGCCGCTTGGAGATCTCCTCAGAAGCCGGGGCGGACACCGAAGGACCGGAAGCCAAGTAAAGAATACAAGGCTAAGTGGGGAAGTAATCACCCGGCCGCCTCCCCGCCAGGAGAAGAAATAACAACCCTCGTTGTGTCCAGACCCTGATGAATGGAGACTCCTGCCTCGGCGATAATGGGCCCCCCGCGCCGATTAGCATTTCCATCAGAATGAAGTGTGGCTTAATCCCTCTCGGGGATGACACACGGCGTCATGATGGCAACGCGCTCGACCCAGAAACTCAGAGGCTGGGTCTGTGAGGAAAGTGCAACTCACAGCAGCGCAGCCTTGCCGAGTGGTGCTGGGTAATAAATTAGAAACAGCAGTACCAATGACAGATGACTTTCAAAGCAAGGGGACGCAACAACGACTCGCACAGTTGACATGTGATGGTTCTCACCAAGTCTGCATAGATAGGACTGGGACACACGCTCTTGTGGTAAATCAATGAAAGTTTTACATCAAATATATCAGAAGACAAAACGTGACCGTTGACTTAAATACAACTTCCCAAAAACTCCCCAGTCTGATGTAGATCTAAAATCCTACATCGCTGGCTTAAAACAGAGCTTCCATAGTATAAGGCGATCTTTTTTGCCTCTTCCTTATCCTGTCTCTTCCTTCTTAAACGTGTCGCCCTAACTAACCACATCCACCGGAACACTATTAGATACACAGTTGTAAAGCCCTTAATCCAACAATCGCAAATCATATATATTCTTTTATTTAGTGAAATAAATTATCAGGGGATTCCATATATTCGATCACTTGGAGTCAGGGCCAAGCAGACTGTGTGTGATTTTTTCTCCTATTTTCATTCCATCTGCCATAGTTTATGGAACCAACGGGCTATCCCTGGCATTTAATCTGTTCTGCCCTAATGGAGGCTAATGGCTATCCTTACTGCTCCTTATATGTTTAAGAGAAGTGTAATTTTATTCAAGTCATCTAGTCTAGGACCTTCACTCCCACCAAGGTTAGCCCAGTGTCCCTCAGAACATGGAATCCTATGACCCCTTCGATAAGTCCCAACAACTCCAAATATCTGGACAAATGCACTCTCACACTAAATTTGCAGGAGCGATCCCAACTTTGTGTGGCACCTTCAACAGCAGTCTATGGCGGCTAGGAAGACCCAATATATATTTTGTGGGGTTATATACCACTAAAGTATGATTTTATAGGTTGATTCACTGTAGGAGATACTTGTGGGTAGAGGAATTGCAGCTCATATATCCATACACTCCATTTGTTTTGGGAGGATGTTTTGACCGTAGGTTTATTTATCTGGAGGTTTTTCTTTATGTTTGAGGTAAGGCCTGAGGAGCAATCATATTTTTTGACATATGTCTTGAACTCCGTAGAGGGCTAGTGCCTGCTTTTCTATTCAGCGGCAAGAGACTTCAGAGACGTAACTGGAGATAATGCATCCCATTAAATCTGTTACCCAGAAGTCTGATTCACATTCCTCAAAAGATTTTCTTTGGGTTCACAGATAGAGATCTGAAAGCATTGTGTATTATCCTTTCTTCCATCTTTTGAAGGCTTCTCCCTTACATGCTGGGCGAAGACATGATTCTGGTAGATATGTGTGTTGGGTAAAGGGAAAGAGGTCAGGCCACCCTTCATGAATACTCCATTTTTGATCTCAAAAATAGTTTTTACTGGGGTTGCCAGCTAGGCATTCGTCTGGCTATCATTCCAAATGCCATAGTAATCTTCCTACCCATTTATGCACCAAGAGCCATTTTATGTCCATCTCCCCCAATCTGCAATGACCTGCACATAAGGAGTCTGATAATATTTAATTATATCAGGGCACGCTACATCTCCTCTCTCCTTTGGTTCTAGAAGAATCGTTTTGTTAGGCCTAGCCCTTCCTTCAGCCCATATAAACCCAATCATTTAGTTGTAAAGGTCAAAAAGCCTAGACTGGGAGGGATCTGAATTGGGAGAGTGGAGTAGAATAGATATTGGATGGCATTCACTTTCAGGACGTTTACATGCCCTGGCATGGCTTGAATTATGTGAACCAACTTCAAAGAAACTCTAGTATTTGGCCTTTTAGATGCCTCTCGTTAGAGATAGGAAAAAATTAAACAAAACAAATTTCCGCCACGTAGTCAATATGTACCACGTGAACACCGGGCAAGAATCCCAAACCAAATTTATTTTCTTTTTTTAACTCAAGTTATTAACGATTCAAGTACACGTGGACAAACAAAACGACTGTTACGACAGTGGATACATGATAACAATATCTACAAATATACAAATTTTACAAATATACAACACTTATACAGATGAATCAAGCAACATCATTGAGCAAGACACACAAAACACAATACAAAATTCAGTGAACAATATAAATTGTGATAATATACAGTGCAAAAAACTTTAGGATTTACAATAAATATATGACCAGTCCATCGGACTAAGGGACCATGGGACAGGCGGTGGAGATGGAATGAGAAGCCTGCCTGTCAACCAAGTCTGTGGTTAAATGTTTTGAATGGGTTGCTCAACTAGGATCCAAAATAATCGGTAAAGTTCTATCCTAGGGGCACCCTTGATGTTTGCCACAGGGTGGGAGTGTCGACGCGTTTCGAACCAGCGTTATTACAGGTTCTCTTCAGGACAGGGACTGGGGGTCGTGATTCTGTAAAAAATATACAGAGTGGGTGTCAATTGTATCTATCATAGTACTGTTACAAAATAAGCTGACTCCAGGGAACAAGGGAAAAAGTGATTACCTGCACAATGGCAAGGAATAGCAGAGGTGTCGGTAAATCTCAACCGGACAAATTGTTCTGAAACAACAAGTGAGAGAAAGAGGGGGGGCTTAGCGCGGTTGCACACCAGGGGGCATGGGAGAATGCGAATGAAGGCATGGTGTAAGATATTTTAGGAGTCCTACCTGTACTTCACCCAGGAATTATGCTGAGGGTGTGGTGCCTGCGCAGCAGCGCACAGTCGAGGTGGGAGACCGCTCACATGTTCAAGCGTCTATGTTTTATAACTGGGAATCATAAAGGAAACAACGTGCCCAGAGTAAGTGTCCGATATGCCGAGTCTGCGAGCACACTGATAACAGTTATAGACCCAAATGGACAAAAGCCTACCTGAAGTAACGTCCACACCAGCAAGCGGTTAGTTGCTTGTGCTGGAACCTGTTACAGAAAAAGCGTGAGCTTAGATTAAAGACAGGCTGGAGCGTGGCACGCTAGGAATTGTAAAGGAAAGCGCGTCCCATGTACGAGGAAACACTTACTTCTCGGAGGAATCAATCCGGCGTTTCAGGAGGCAGCGCAATCAAGCAGTGAAGCGCCGCGCTCAAACACCAAACTAAAAAAACGGCGCAGTCAGAAGGTCAAAGGGTGTGACTAAGGGGGCGCCCCAGGAGGATGCTGGTAATTGTAGTTAAAATGACTCCACTGAGACGCGTCTCCGTGAGGGTGGGTTTGAACGTTTTTTTACATTTTAACATCTTACCACGTAGTGTTGTAATGCGGCTAAAATTGAACAAGTCATACAAACAGTTGGACGTGTGATTACAGAGGGTAGATTTAAACGTTTTTCGACATTTAACATCTTGCAACAGAAGCGTTGTAATTCGGCAACATATTTCTAAATAAAACAAGTCCTGCAAACAATGGACCGTGTGATTACACAGGGTAGATTTAAACATTTTTCGACATTTGACATCTTGCAACAGAAGCGTTGTAATTCGGCAACATATTTCTAAATAAAACAAGTCCTGCAAACAATGGAACGTGTGACTACAGACACCAAATGCAGTTGTAATTCGGCAGCAGTTTTATAAAAAATGAAACCAGCCCTGCAAACAGTAAAACGTGTGCCTGAACCAAATTCATATATAATTCGCACACATGGTATGGGGTCAACCTCTTAAATAGGCGAGGGGTCCTTGCTCTCATAGCAAATGAGTAATCTACACATAGACCTCAATGGTCTCAAGGGTACGTGTGATGCTGACAGTTCGTGAAGACACATCAATCCTGTGCAAGTAAAGGAAGATCACTATTGCAAACATTCTATCATCCACACCCTGGTTGCCTCAACGCGCTGAACACAGAAGATTGTGCAAACACACAAAGTGACAGATTGGGGAATTGCAGAAAGGTAGTTCAAAGTAGACAACCAGCCAAGCTCAGCCAAAAAAATTCAGTTCATAAGCTGGTAGATTCAGTCATTTCATTCAAGCCCGAGTTGGAAGTGTCAAACTTGAGTATGAGGTACGCCTCTTTTTGTGATAGGCGGACGTCTGGGTCACCGTTGCCACCCTTGATGACCGCTAGGACGGTCCATCTCATGTCCTGACTGGAATGTTTTTGTTGAACGAAATGAGAGACCATGGGGGCCGTCATGATTTTGTTGTTAATTCTTGACCGATGTTGTATGATTCTCTGGCGCACCTCCTGTGTGGTTTTGCCAATGTATAGCAGGTTGCACGGACATAATATGGCGTACACAGTGTATTTGGTCTTGCAATTTGTGTGTTCGTTGTGCCGCCAGAATTTGTTTCCATCCGTGAAGAGTGAGCCTTCCATTGTGAGATCACATACGGAACATGTCCCGCACTTACGGTGCCCAATGACTGGGCTTGCTCCGAAGATGGTACTTTGGGAGACCTTTTTTGGAGGCGGTCTGGTAGATGTAATCATTTGGCCAATGCTCCTATTCTTCTTGAGTGCAAAGAGGGGGACACCTATGTCGGGTAGAATTTCCTGCACCAAATGCCAACTTTTTCTGATGATTTTTTGGAGTTGGTTGGTGTGGGGTCCAAAGGTGGAAACACACACCATCCTCTCAGTCGTGGGCCTCGTTCTTTTTTCCAGGAGGTGATCCCTAGGTGTCCATCTAGCCCTCTTCATGGAGTGATTCAAGAGTTTCTGGGGATACCCACGCTCTTGTAGCCTTGAGGTGAGACCCAGGCCATGCATCTCAAACTGGTCGATGGTAGTGCAGTTTCGTCTCACTCGGAGGTACTGGCCATAAGGGAGGTTATCCCTTAGGCTCCGCGGGTGGTAGCTCTTGTAATGAAGAGCATTGTTTTTGTCCGTCTTTTTTTGGTACAACAAGCACAACAACACATTGTCTCTGACTGAAATTTCGACATCCAGAAATGGAAGAGATCTTTCATGGTAGCTCAGACTGAACTTGATATCAGGACTCCTATTGTTCAGCCACACGTGGAATTCTTCCAGTTGTAAAGATGTTCCGTTCCACACACACCACACGTCATCTATATATCGGAACCATTGTCCAATGCAGTCTCTGTAGGGGTTGTTGTTCAGAACAAATTTTTCTTCGAATTGGCCCATGTACAAGATAGCCATTTCGGGGGCAAAAGGGCAGCCCATGGCTGAGCCCTTGATTTGGAGAAACATTTCCTCTTCGAAGGTAAAAAAGTTCTTTTTCAGAGTAACAGTCGCCAAGGAAATTATGAATTCGGTAGGCACTCGGTGAGGGCGTGGTCGGCTGTCCAGATACAGTTCCATTACATCTAAGCCATCTTGTTGTGGTATCTGTGTGTATAAAGAAGACACATCCATGGAAACTAGGAGTTGACTGGAGGGATCAAATGGAAGGCCTTCAACTTTGTTTATGAAATCCATGGTATCCCGCAGAAAGGATGGTACCTGCGTCACAAGGGGCTTCAAGAAACATCAACAAATTTGGAGATGGGCTCAAACACAGAGTCTTCATTACAAGAGCTACCACCCGCGGAGCCTAAGGGATAACCTCCCTTATGGCCAGTACCTCAGAGTGAGACAAAACTGCACTACCATCGACCAGTTTGAGATGCATGGCCTGGGTCTCACCTCAAGGCTACAAGAGCGTGGGTATCCCCAGAAACTCTTGAAGCACTCCATGAAGAGGGCTAGATGGACACCTAGGGAACACCTCCTGGAAAAAAGAACGAGGCCCACGACTGAGAGGATGGTGTGTGTTTCCACCTTTGGACCCCACACCAACCAACTCCAAAAAATCATCAGAAAAAGTTGGCATTTGGTGCAGGAAATTCTCCCCGACATAGGTGTCCCCCTCTTTGCACTCAAGAAGAATAGGAGCATTGGCCAAATGATTACATCTACCAGACCGCCTCCAAAAAAGGTCTCCCAAAGTACCATCTTCGGAGCAAGCCCAGTCATTGGGCATCGTAAGTGCGGGACATGTTCCGTATGTGATCTCACAATGGAAGGCTCACTCTTCACGGATGGAAACAAATTTTGGCGGCACAACGAACACACAAATTGCAAGACCAAATACACTGTGTACGCCATATTATGTCCGTGCAACCTGCTATACATTGGCAAAACCACACAGGAGGTGCGTCAGAGAATCATACAACATCGGTCAAGAATTAACAACAAAATCATGACGGCCCCCATGGTCTCTCATTTCGTTCAACAAAAACATTCCAGTCAGGACATGAGATGGACCGTCCTAGCGGTCATCAAGGGTGGCAACGGTGACCCAGACGTCCGCCTATCACAAAAAGAGGCGTACCTCATACTCAAGTTTGACACTTCCAACTCGGGCTTGAATGAAATGACTGAATCTACCAGCTTATGAACTGAATTTTTTTGGCTGAGCTTGGCTGGTTGTCTACTTTGAACTACCTTTCTGCAATTCCCCAATCTGTCACTTTGTGTGTTTGCACAATCTTCTGTGTTCAGCGCGTTGAGGCAACCAGGGTGTGGATGATAGAATGTTTGCAATAGTGATCTTCCTTTACTTGCACAGGATTGATGTGTCTTCACGAACTGTCAGCATCACACGTACCCTTGAGACCATTGAGGTCTATGTGTAGATTACTCATTTGCTATGAGAGCAAGGACCCCTCGCCTATTTAAGAGGTTGACCCCATACCATGTGTGCGAATTATATATGAATTTGGTTCAGGCACACGTTTTACTGTTTGCAGGGCTGGTTTAATTTTTTATAAAACTGCTGCCGAATTACAACTGCATTTGGTGTCTGTAGTCACACGTTCCATTGTTTGCAGGACTTGTTTTATTTAGAAATATGTTGCCGAATTACAACGCTTCTGTTGCAAGATGTCAAATGTCGAAAAATGTTTAAATCTACCCTGTGTAATCACACGGTCAATTGTTTGCAGGACTTGTTTTATTTAGAAATATGTTGCCGAATTACAACGCTTCTGTTGCAAGATGTTAAATGTCGAAAAACGTTTAAATCTACCCTCTAATCACACGTCCAACTGTTTGTATGACTTGTTCAATTTTAGCCGCATTACAACACTACGTGGTAAGATGTTAAAATGTAAAAAAACGTTCAAACCCACCCTCACGGAGACGCGTCTCAGTGGAGTCATTTTAACTACAATTACCAGCATCCTCCTGGGGCGCCCCCTTAGTCACACCCTTTGACCTTCTGACTGCGCCGGTTTTTTAGTTTGGTGTTTGAGCGCTGCGCTTCACTGCTTGATTGCGCTGCCTCCTGAAACGCCGGATTGATTCCTCCGAGAAGTAAGTGTTTCCTCGTACATGGGACGCGCTTTCCTTTACAATTCCTAGCGTGCCACGCTCCAGCCTGTCTTTAATCTAAGCTCACGCTTTTTCTGTAACAGGTTCCAGCACAAGCAACTAACCGCTTGCTGGTGTGGACGTTACTTCAGGTAGGCTTTTGTCCATTTGGGTCTATAACTGTTATCAGTGAGCTCGCAGACTCGGCATATCGGACACTTACTCTGGGCACGTTGTTTCCTTTATGATTCCCAGTTATAAAAACATAGACGCTTGAACATGTGAGCGGTCTCCCACCTCGACTGTGCGCTGCTGCGCAGGCACCACACCCTCAGCATAATTCCTGGGTGAAGTACAGGTAGGACTCCTAAAATATCTTACACCATGCCTTCATTCGCATTCTCCCATGCCCCCTGGTGTGCAACCGCGCTAAGCCCCCCCTCTTTCTCTCACTTGTTGTTTCAGAACAATTTGTCCGGTTGAGATTTACCGACACCTCTGCTATTCCTTGCCATTGTGCAGGTAATCACTTTTTCCCTTGTTCCCTGGAGTCAGCTTATTTTGTAACAGTACTATGATAGATACAATTGACACCCACTCTGTATATTTTTTACAGAATCACGACCCCCAGTCCCTGTCCTGAAGAGAACCTGTAATAACGCTGGTTCGAAACGCGTCGACACTCCCACCCTGTGGCAAACATCAAGGGTGCCCCTAGGATAGAACTTTACCGATTATTTTGGATCCTAGTTGAGCAACCCATTCAAAACATTTAACCACAGGCTTGGTTGACAGGCAGGCTTCTCATTCCATCTCCACCGCCTGTCCCATGGTCCCTTAGTCCGATGGACTGGTCATATATTTATTGTAAATCCTAAAGTTTTTTGCACTGTATATTATCACAATTTATATTGTTCACTGAATTTTGTATTGTGTTTTGTGTGTCTTGCTCAATGATGTTGCTTGATTCATCTGGAAAAGTGTTGTATATTTGTAGATATTGTTATCATGTATCCACTGTCGTAACAGTCGTTTTGTTTGTCCACGTGTACTTGAATCGTTAATAACTTGAGTTAAAAAAAGAAAATAAATTTGGTTTGGGATTCTTGCCCGGTGTTCACGTGGTACATATTGACTACGTGGCGGAAATTTGTTTTGTTTAATTTTTTCCTGTCCAGTCAACCTGTTCTGTTTTCCCTGTTGTTGAGATCCAGGCTGGGCAGACGTTGGATCCAAAACCTTTACTGTTCTACAGTCTCGTTAGAGATGGCATTCTTCTTACAAGGAAGGATGGTGCAAGGTATTCCTATTTTGATGGAGTCCTTGAAAGATGGAATGTGCAATAAGGTATTCAAGGTCTTATTATGGTATGGTATGCTACTCAACACATCTATTTTTGCATGTCTATATGCAGTACTGGAAATTGAAACATTTACTAACGGAACCCATACATTGGGTGCCAAGGTGTGGCAATGGAAAAGGGTGGTGTCACAAGTGGCGAATCATGAAAAGTCATGAAAAGCATACTCTGTCAGTCAATTTATACATTTTTTTTTTTAACAACCCTTCAGCTAAGATATAGGCACTAAGGACAAATGTGACAGTAAATATTTTCTGGCTTACTCAAGTCACCAAGAGGCTACACTTTAAAATACCTTGTTGGGTCAAGACACCTGCACCCCTGCTATGCACATTTTTGTCATCAATGATTTCTTGGTAAATGATGCAGTGATATTATCAGTGATGTCATAGAAGAGGTCACAAGTGATGTAATATGTAAGCTAATTAGCAGTGCATGGCGAGGGCAGGAGTTATAGTTACCTTAGGTCACAAGTTATAGTTACTTGAGATAACTGTAACTGGTGAATTTCTCGGTTTTCTTTTTAGTTTAAAACATTACATTGTTACTGAACATATCACCTGAACGGATTTATACAATATTACAAAACCACTTTTTCTGGACTAATAACTAGCGTTCTGCCAAATTTGATGTAATCCGTTCAGCGGTTTGGGCTACAGCTGCGTCTAAAGTTTCTATGGGCAAATGTGATTTCTCTTAGCACCTGCTTGGCTGATCTCTCTGAAACTTTCCATGCACAAGCTAGTCAAAAATTAGTACTTTTTCTGAAAGTTACATGGAGATTTATCAAACGGCACCCAAGTTATTTGCAACACACACACAAAAAATTCCTATGAAAACACCATCCTAACTATACCTACCCAGTGGTGACTGCAACTGGGTAGCATATCAGGCCTCGAAAAATCTACCTGCCCATTCACAAATGAGTAAAATTTTATCAGGTTGAGCTATTTTTAGTACATACTGGTCCCATCTGGCAAGTAAACTTAGGCTGGAAAGGAACAGGTTTTCTGTTTATTCAGAAAGTGAATGAGCAATAAAGAGGCCATTAAATCGTGTTTTTATCTTGACACATTTGTGGTCTAGTGAATGAAAAAGGTCAAATGTCAGCTTGTCTTTTAACTAATTGCTGCTTGGAAAATGAGGTTTATTTTTTGCTCTCTTACTAGAGTTAGTGATTTTGTCAAGTGACCGGTCTGAAGAGGTCAGTTATTATTCTCGAACACATAACATATATACAAATAGTCTGTAAATTAATATTACAAATATTTCAAAATTCATCAGGAATAACAGAAGCATATTTTTTGTAATTAAGAAGTGTGATGCAAACAAAGAGTTAAATAGGAGCAAAACAAACCAGAAAAGCTCTCCAACATCCATCAGGGGTAACAAGTGCTACATGAATGCAAACCTTACTTCCCCTTTCATCCCTCTGCTATTCTTCTTACTCCAAATAACTGACTAATATCCACCACTGAAATGGATTCAAATTTCAACATATTAATTCACCACTAATCCTTTATGGGCTTCCTGAATAGCGTGCCTCAACACCCCATCAGGGTAACAAGCGCTATATTAATACAAATCTTTTTTCCTCCTCTATCCTTCTGCTATCATTCCAAATCCAAATAACTGACTAACTTATCCACCACTTAAAATGTACTTGCATGTTTCACTATACTAATTCAACACTAATCCTCTATGGGTCCCGGAGTAGCTTGCTACTCGCTGAAAAAGCGCTTTGACGCCTCGTCAGGGGTAGAAAGCGCTATATAAATGCAATTACAATACAATACGAGACATATTTGTAGAAACTCTATTTCCAAACATTGTTTGTACACTATATATATAGTTTTATCAGTAATGCTGCATGTCAATTGGAAAGTTTGTGGCCATTTAAATGTAAAATCTGCTGATTACAAATGACACTGTGCTACCACTTCATGCTTTAGTTATGTATTTATTAAAAGTGATAGTTTTAAACATGATTTGAGAAAAATTCCTGCCTTCGTCCTGATGAAAATGCTTTTAATGAACTACAAGGAAAGTCAGGGGTCATGTGTATCCTATATGAGGCCAGATTTGTATTATATATGGAAATAAAGTATAGTCTGTTAAATCAAACAAAAGAGTTTTTTGTACAGCAGATATGCTGAACTCGCACTTTTGAATGTGCTCTCATATGTGATAATGAAGAAAATGGCGGCTCAATTAATTCAATTATTTCCCCACGCTCACATAATTTGAAACCAGTTAATGGGTCAAGAGAATTACAAAAGGTTGAGTAGATTATTTATGTATTAAATATTTTATTGAGCATAGGCAAAGAAATGCACCTCCGATACATCTGTAGGGGCCGTCACCACTCCAGGGAGGCCTAGGTCAGCGATCCCTCTGACACCCAACACGAGGCCAGCGGGTACATCATCTGTTAACACAGCAAGCCGCCTACAACCCCACTGGGCCGGCCGCGTCATAAGAGGTGCTACAACGGTGCAAGCTGATCAGTGCTAGTGCAACTTGAGAAACAAAGAACTGTAAACAACCCCCCTACCCTTCCCACCCCAACCCTCCCCTCTCCTTGTCCATTTCCGGGATTAATCTATCGGTTGTGGTCCACTATTAACAGTCAGGTGGTGCTGCGCGCGCAGGGCCCGTGCGCTTACGGGCGTGTGTCTTGGGGTCTGGGAGAGGTGTTTCTGCCAGGCGTAGCAGGCGCAGGTAGCGTGGGCAGCTCACCTCCCGAAACTCCCCGGTAAGCAGGGCGAGGAATGGCCGCCAGAGTTCCGCAAAGTCCGCCCCCCTCCCAGCTGCCGCCAGTGATAGTTTCTCCATTCCCAGGATCGCCCAGAGCCGGTGAAGCCACCCCAATTGCTGCGGAGCCTGAATTGCTCTCCAGTGGGCCACAATGTTTTGGACCGCAGCCCCAAGCGCAAGCGCGATCAAGCGTCCTCTCCAGGATTTCAGAGGGTACATGAGGGCGTTTGGGAGGCCTAGAATAATGTATGCTGGGAAGCGCGGCAGTTGTGTGTCCAGGTGTGCATCAATAAGGTCCAGGATAGGGTCCCAATAGGGGCGCAGCGCCTCACAGCTCCATAGCAGGTGTTCCAATGTCCCTAGTTCCCCACACCCCCTCCAGCATCTGTCACTTATTCGGGCATCCCATTGATGTAGTCTCTCAGGGGTGTGGTACCAGTATGTGGCTACCTTAGTCAATGTCTCGGTAAGCCCGGTGTGGTGCGCCGAGTGTCTGGCCCTATGGTACACCCCCTCCCATTCTTTCCTAGTGAGCTGCCTCCCCAGGTCCCTTTCCCACCGGACTTGGCCCGCGTTGTACGTGTGTGCCTGAGTGAGAAGTAGCTGCTGATAAAGGTCCGAAATCAATTTCTTGTCCGAGGTGCGTGTCAGCTGCCACCGTTCGTAGGGCGTGAGGTGCCGTTGGGCCCCGGGCTGGATCGAGGGGTGGAGCACCCAGTGGCGCACCTGCAGGTATTGCAAGCGTTCCGATTCGGCCACGCCGTAATCCGCCTTGACCTGCTGGAACGGGAGGAACCCCTTGATGTCGAACATGTGTCCCGCCGCTCTACAGGGCGTCGTCCGCCACGTCGTGAATGCTCCGGGGTCCAAGCCCGGCGAGAAGTCCGGATTCTCAAATATGGGAGTCATAGGTGAGGGGAAGGTGGTCAGCCCCTTGGCCACGGCCACTCTGTCCCACACTCGCAGGGCGGTGCTAGTGATTTCAGAGGCGTACAGGTTAGGGGGACGGTGTCGGCGTGGTAGGAAAGGTACGCCCTGGAGGGTACGGCCGGCCACTGCCTGGTCCTGGAAGAGCCAGTGTTTGCCGGACTCCAGCTGGAACCATTCCACGAAGGTGCGCAGCTGTGCTGCCTGAAAGTACAGGGTGAGGTCGGGCACGCCGACCCCCCCGTTCGCTGGGGGCAGAGTGGCGAGAGTGTGCTTAAACCTAGGTCGCCGGCCGTTCCAAATGAACCGTGACAGTTCCGATTGGGTTTGTTGAAGCCAACCCTTCGGGGGGTTCAAGGGGAGCGTCTGAAACAGATACAGGATCTGCGGCAGCAGTGTCATTTTGACTGCGGCAATTCTGCCTAGCCATGACAGTGTAAGCGGCTTCCAGCGCCGGAGCTGCTCCCGAAGTTTGAGTGTGAGGGCCTCGTAATTGACTCGCGCAGTACCCCTGACAGTAGGAGCCAGGCGAACGCCTAGGTACGGGACGGTTGCGTCCGACCATTGTATCTTGAATTCCGATTTAATCTCGGCCACCACGTCTGGGCTTAGGGAGATGTTCAGGGCTTCAGATTTGGCTTCGTTGATTTTAAAACCCGAGGCCAGGGCAAAGGTGTAGAGCTCCACAAAGAGAGCACGCAGGGATTGCATTGGGTCGGTAAGGGACAGCAAGACGTCGTCAGCGTACAGGCTGATCTTATGCGTGTCGGCACCAAATTTGATACCAGATATGAGCGCATGCTGCCGCACCCTCTGAGCCATCGGTTCCATATATAGTGCGAATAGAAGCGGCGACAGAGGGCAGCCCTGACGCGTGCCTCTGCCAAGTCGAATCTCGGGGAGGTATGACCGTTCATCCTGACCGTGGCGTTGGGCCGGCGATAGCAATTGAAGATGCGGTGGCGGAGTTTCTCCCCAAATCCGAAGTGGCGGAGAACCTGGTCGAGGTAGGGCCAGTGCACTCTGTCGAATGCTTTCTCCGCATCGATGGTGAGTAGCATGCAGCCCGGTTTAGTGCGCGACCCGGCCTCAATGAGGTGCAGCACTCGCCTGGTGTTGTCGCTGGTCTGCCGTTGGGGGATAAAGCCCGCCTGGTCAGGGTCTATCAACTGCTGCATGTATGGTGCAATGCGGCCCGCTAGAATGCCAGTGTAGAGCTTCAAGTCCACATTCAGCAGCGAGATGGGCCTGTAGAAGCCACACGTCGCTGGGTCGCGGCCCGGTTTGGGAATGACAGAGATGGACGCCTCTAGCAGGTCCGGGTGGATGGCACCAGGCGTGTCAAAGGTGTTAAACAGGTCGCGCAAGAGGGGGGCAAGCTGCTGGCAAAAGGTCTTGTAGAAGGCCGCAGTATAGCCATCGGGTCCCGGGGATTTCCCCACCTTAAGGCGGGCAATGGCAGAGATGACTTCCTCCAGGCCAATGGGCCGTTCCAGAAAGTCCGCTTGGGCCTGGTTGAGGGAGGGGAGCTCCGCACCCTGCAGGTAGGCCGGGCCGGCAAGTGGGTCCAGGTGGTCTGCGTCGTATAGCGCCGCATAAAAGTTGCCAAAGGTTGCCGCAATCGCCGCGTCTTCTGTGATCTGGCTGCCATCAGCCGACAGGAGAGAGCGCACCTGCTGCCGTTGAGTTTGCGCCCGTAGTCTGCTTGCCAGAAGCTTCCCGCATCGGTCGCCTCCGGTGTAATAGGCGTGCTTAAGGCGCATAGCGGCGTATTCCGCTACATCTTGATCCAAAGCTGCCAACATTTTCCGTTCGGCGCATAATTGGCGCCATGCCCTCGCCGCCCCCGTGCGTTGGTGCATCTGTTCTAGTTCCGCCACCCGTTGGGTAAGCTCGGCACGCTTCAGCGCCCTGTCCCTGTTGTTGGCGGTGGCTATGGAGATAAGTTCCCCGCGGAGGACCGCCTTGAGGGCTGCCCACTGAGTGGCCTTTGAGGTATCATCATTGGCGTTGTGTTCCAAAAAGTGGTCAATCGCAGCTGTGAGGCGGGTTAGGGTGTCGGGCAACTGCAAGAGGCCGTCTCGCAGCCTCCAGTGTCGTTGCGGAGCTGGCATGGCACCCATACGAAGTGTCGTTACCACTGGGGAGTGATCCGAGAGCGCGGCTGGCAGTATCTCCACCTCCTCGACCTGCAGCGCCAGTTGAGAGGAGCACAGGAAATAATCCAGCCTCGCATACGTCTTGCGCGCCGCCGAGTAGTACGTGTATGCTATGGTCTGGGGGTGCGTGTGTCGCCATAAATCTATGAGGCCCAAGTCTGCCACATGCGCGTGTCCTGCTGCTGTGAGTGCTCCCACCTGCCCGGATCTCTGGCCTGAGCGGTCTGCCGTGTTGTGAAAAACAATGTTAAGGTCTCCCCCCAACAGCAAGTGCGTGTGTGGTGGATGTAGCGGTCTCTAGTGCCGTATGTAAGAATCTTTCCTGCCCCTCGTTCGGGCCATAGACTGAACCCACCAGCAAGGTATGGCCTGCGATCTGGAAGCTATAAAGCAGACCCGCCGCCTCAGTCTGTACCTGCCTCAGGCGATCCCCGGCGGCTCCTTGGCTCCGCCCTCCTCGCCTCGCTCTCAGCCGTGCCCTGGTCTCGCGGGGCGCGCTAGGCCTCACTCTCTGCTGCGGCCGAACACCGCAAGGGTCAGGCCGCCTCCGGCCGCAGCGCCGGACCTGAAGGTCGTCGCTGGCTAGGCGCTGGCGCCAGGGGCTCCCTGGGGGTCACTCTCGGCCGGGCAGGTGCTGTGATAGTGCTAGTTGCAGTGACCGGCGGCGGGAGCTCAGAGAGGCACGTCCTCTCACACCGCCATCTTGGCCACGCCTGAGTAGATTATTTAAATTACTAGACCTGCAGGTCTAGTAAATTTTTGGGGACTTTGAGGCCTGTATATAAATAAATATATAGCCAGGCCCTGAATCCAATCCCCAGCGAGGAACCAACTCCACACTGTATGCCGCCTTCGTCCTGGCCCTGCACCCAACCAAGTGTGGGTGACCTCTGCTGCTTTGCTGCCCAACGCCCCCACCCCCTGTATTCCTTTAAAAAATAAATTTAAAAAGTTATGGTTCTGTCGCAAAAGAGATTCCCCACAGTAGTGCGGAGAGTGCAAGCGTTGCATTTTTATTTATAACTCTTTTGGGACCCCACCGGATGACCATCATGTGTGTGTACACACACACATATAAACAAAGATGAAATTAACATTATAGTTATGTGAATTTGCCAGTGACAACACTAACGTTTTGAACTAAAAAAAAAACAACAAAAACATGTGCCTGCCATGCACTGCTTAACATCATTTACAACATTTTCTATGAACTCAATTATAACACCACTGATGACATCTCAGAATCTCACAATTGATGATGTCACTGATGACATTATCCAAGCTTTTTTAAACACAATGTTCTATAAACTAGTATGACATCAGAAACCTGAAAGGAGTACACAACAGCTCTGATTAATATGAAGCATCATTAATGCCATGACAGATACAACTCCCTTTGGGTGTAGCATGGGTTATGTGCAACACGGACCCTATACCATACACTACACTGGCATTCTGGTTCATATAAACAATCAACCAAAGATATATGGGAAACTGTAACTGCACACAGATTTCAATCTGTATACAAGTTTTCAAAGAAAGACACGTCGCTCAAGATTCTCAAAGTCTCTTCCAAAATTAATAATCTACTACAGACAGCCCTTATCTGTATTAACTGTCTCACAGTCACCAAACCTCCATTGAGAAATGAAGTTGATATGAGTAGAAAAGTGAGTCTTCAGACAGTGATCCTCTCATGAGAAGTACACCAAAGAGTATTAAAAAGTATTAAAATCTACACTCCATACAAAACTTTTCCAAAGAGACACTATTCGCTTATTAAATTACTAGGTTTTCAGGTGCTAAATCATACTAACTTCAGGCTTCATATTGTGATGAAAAGTTTACAGATACCCCATCTTCTAAAAGCTAAACAAGTACATAGGTTAGTACCTGGTACACACAGTCTTCTATGTTATGTAGAAATTGTCATACTGAGACGATTTGGTCTAATAATTCAAGGCTGCTTATTTACTTAGTGTCTACTTTGTAGAATTTTTGCCCTCTTGGAAACTTTTTCTGCAGAGTCCAAAAAAACATGTGAGGCACATACTGGACTGAACTCGTCAACTGTCATCTGCACACAGGGTTACTGTTCAATACAAAGATTTATAACGTGTTCAATAACTCTACACATCTCTGATGCATTAGAATCACATTTGTTTTGTAAACACTTACACCCAGTAACTGGACCCAGGATGTACAACATTAGGTTGAAAAGTAATATGCTAGCTACCTGCCACTATGTAAACTATATAACAAACTAACACACTCATTGGATGATGTCATCAGTATTGTCATAGAACAGGTTCTGAGTGATGTCATATGTGAGGTCATAAGCAGTGCAACGCAGGGGCGCAAGTTATAGTCAGCACTGCAAACTAGAGCAGGTGCATTTCTGTGTTTCTTCCCCCTCAAAACGTTAATGTTGCAAACTGTTTTTTTTCTACAGCGCTCGTCTGCCCCAAAGGGTGTCTTGGCGCTAGCGGAGTACGAAAGGTTAATGAATCAGGTGGAAACAAAAAGCCAAGATTTGAGGGCCTTCCTCCGTATACTTCAGGAGTACTAACCTGTGAACTTTCATCACACACGTCTAACAGATGTATGTTACTAAGAATTCTTGCTACTGTACGTGAAGGCGAAAGAACATATAGCCTATAGCTAGTCCATTTGGGTAAACTACCAAGTACAGCACTCTCATGACCAATGAGTGCTGAACAAAACTGCAAAATAAATAACAACTACAACTGGATATATTGGAAGACCATGGTAAGAAGTTCATTTTCTACCACTTGTGCTCCTTTTACTTATTCAATCTTCAGCTGTTTATTTCATCTATAAACGAATTTGATCACTAGCATGATTATCTATCACCTTGAAAATCAAAAGGTCAATTGTTACTACTAGCGCAGCAATATAACTTTGTGAAGATTTTATCATGCTCAACTTCAATAATGGAAAACAACTTTTCAGATTACAGTACACTACTGCAATGAAATATTCTCAGACAGAAATGCTGTCATGAATATTGTGTTTTTACCTATACTGGGAATTCTCCTGCTCCAGTTACTTGTTGTAAGCAATTAATTTAAATGCTGAACACTAACGATTCATTTGATGGGTGTTTGGTTTATATTATTATGGTCTGTAGTGTGATAATCAAGTTTATATGAATATATTTGCAATGTTTCATTTAAATGCTGACTGCTTCATTTTTACATTAGTTTGTTATTTATTTCGAAGACTTTCTAGATGGCGGACAACTACATATCTTGCTATTCAGAACAACATGTATTGAAAGGGCATTAGGCCACTTTGTGTGTTGTTCACATAAAGGGTTGTTAACAATGAGGTATGTATGTTATAAAAGTCGAGCACAGAAAGTGGAAAGTAGAGGAGTCTACAAGCCAGATGACACTGGGACAGGTTGTACATCATATCTCAGATTGCTACTGAGTGCTACTGGGACGGAAAGCCCTTAGCCTTCGCTCGCCAACTTATCAGTGCAGTCAGCCTCGTCAGATGGGAATTAGCAGATCTTGTTTTTTTCCTTAAACATAGAACATAATTGCCCAAACAGGTATGCAAATGTGTCTTTGAAACTCAAAATAGCCTTGATATTTAGCTTTGCTCTATTTCTAGAAATAGAATGGTATCTATTATTCACACTATTTGTAACAGTTGCTACTGACATAATATGTCTTTAATGTGGTTACAATTCATATTGTGCACGGGACTGGGATTTTGATTTTAAAATAAATATTTTAAATGTATCCTTGGTGTTCTTGAATGTTTTTGTTTAACATAAGGAGATTTGGAGTTTCACGGATTATCCCAGTAACATCCCATGCTATTGATCGTTACCTAGGACACAACTAGCTCAGATATTGCTCAATGAGTTTAATAGTTGCAGTACAACTGTTTTTCGGATTTGGGTTGACACAAGGACTAAGCCCTTAGTGCCAAGGGGTCTAGAAAACCAAACTTTGTGTCTTGTTAAAATCTTTGAGTGCACCAAGACGCGTAGAGCTCTCTAGCGATTACACAACCATATGGCAGAGACTTCCTACAGGAAACACAGCTTAAATATTCTCATTAAACCTTGCACACACAACACTCAGAAAGTAGGGTGATGCAACAGAAATGCAATCCTAAAAGCCGAAACATTGCCTCCTTGCTCCAGTGACCAATTACACTGACTGCAAATCTTGATTCCACGTGTTACACATGGTAGCAAGGCTTGCCAAAGTGCTGCTTGACCATGTTGTGCTGACCTGCAGAACCTGGTGTGTGTTCCTTTTCATTGCCACTCTAGCGGCTTAGACTTCCCTCTCTCACAGTGACTCTGGAGACAGTCTCTGGTATCCTGTTACAACGACTACAAAGTATATATTTTAATCTTTTCATCCGATGATCAGCAGAACCAGATGTATGCTCTTTACCTCAATTAATTCATTCCTAAAACAAACCAGTTGCTGAACATAGTCTGCCCATCTCAGGCTGGCTATGGACACTGGTCTAGATATCGTAATGTACAAGACACTGTTTGTCGATATTGCAGGACTTCTTTTTTTTTTTTTTTTTTTAAATGCAGCACTTTTTTTGATTTAGCAATACCAGATATACACTCCAGACAATGAATGAGAAAACAAGGTTTAGTTTTTTCCGAAAAGCCCAGACCACTGTCAAAGTAAATTGAATTATTTCAGCGGGTTTGATATACACTTTGCCTCTACAAGTAGGATCTTTTTCTTTCGCTTAAGTAAACATAAGTAAGAAAGATCGCAGACAAAGGATCAGGAAAGAATAATGTGATGTACAATGAAGGGTGCATTAAATGCGAACACCGCTCGAGAGCTTGAAAAACAACAACCAGATAGTTGTTAACAAGCAGTCAGCCACATTCTGTAACACCTTAAGTTAAGATAGTAAGTATCTGTCCTCATATTTAGCGAGCTACCATAGTCCAGGTGCAAAACCACCAAAACTTTGTCCACTTTGATGGAGGCAGTGAGGTTTAGGAGTGACAACGTTTACGTTAATCTTATGAGGGGGGCACATTTCAGTTTGTCTTTTGTGAAAAGCAGTTGGGAATAAACAGTTAGTGGCTTAGAAGACAGATTAGTAGCTTGAATGTTGCAATGTTATTTTTGTTAATATCCAACTAATTTGGTGATTTTAGCAAATTGTTCATGTACACCCAGAAAGATTGTATTGTGTCCTGCTAGCAATGTTCTAAAATTATATTCTTTCATGCAAAAGATGAGGATGCCTACCTGTAATTTGTTGCAATAAACTTTCTCGCTCAGGACAAGTTCAAAGAGTATAATTTCTGCCATGTGAAAAAGAGATGGTTTCTGCAAATATTGTGCTCAGAATCTGGCAGAAGGAGCTATTGGTTTTATGCTTATACTAAGTTTAAATGTACACCAAAATTTCTGGCTAAATTTGAAAACAGCATAGACATCAGAGGGATTCAATGTTTCAGCAAAATATGCCATTTTAATCTTAGATGCGTCATGCAAAAGGAACAGATTGCACTTCTTTGGTGAATGCTGCAAATCAGTCACATATTGGACTGAGGATCAGAAATGAAGGTTTCAGAAAAGAAAATGTCAGTAGCAGCAGCATAAAGGATAAAAAATGATTAGCAAAACCTCAGCATGAGATAATGTAAAGAGCAGAATGACCAAAACTGAGCCTTGGTGGAAGCCAACCAGGAAAGGTGTTGGTTATTAGTCTGAGGAGCATCAGGAGACTGAGAAAGGCTGACCTGATAGAGAGGAGAACCAGTCACATCCTTTATTTGTAATGCCTACAGTGACGAGAGCTCATTTTGGGGTTATCAACAATATCAAATACATTTGAGAGGGCAAGTAGTTCAAGTACAGATTACAGTTGTACATGTGAAAAAGTTCAGTTCCAGCGGATAACAACAGTTTGAAAACTAGACTGAAAGAGGTTAATTGGGTGAAAAACAGTGGGACTGCAGTAAGGTTCAAATACAATTTGTTTTCAAACTTTCGAATAGAAAGGGAGTTGTGCATCCTGTTGGTAGAATGCTTGTGCCAGTGCCCAGGTCTCCAGTCTCCCAGGGGGCCATGAGCCCTCACCAGTTTTCCCACTGCAGTTTTATCACATGCTTTTTTCCACTCCCACACTTCCTGCCTACCCAGCGCCTCTCCCAGGACCTATTTAATGGAGGCCTCAGTGCGGCTTCAGTGCGCAGTTCCTTGCAAGCTCCCACCTTGCTGATGGCCAGGCTGCTCCTGAGAGACAGCATTCGTCAGCCAGCACATCCCTCCTGCAACAGCACCCAGGTTTCCAGTGCACCAGGCCCTGCACTGTCACCAATTTTCTCGTCACCGTTTCCCCTGCACCTTTTTCCCGCTCCAACACCTCCCCAGCACCCCTACCAGGACCTGTTTAATGGAGCCCGCAGCACCTGGATCGCACCTAGCGCCAGAAACCCTGACCCTCCAGACTCCCACAGGTACTCTGCCGCTGATTTCCACACACTAGACCCCAAATGCAACAACTGCTGCCTCGCACCTCCTCGCTCAACATCGGGTACCTTTACTAGTCTTCACTGCAGCTTCAACACCACCCAAGGATCGACCGCCCTAGCAGAATCCTGCACTTCGCCGTCCCTGCCACCCGAGACCCCCCTGGATCAACTCAGATGCCTCCTATCAATGCAAGATCTCTGTGCAAACACGCCACAGAAGTCTGGGACACTATTTCCACACACCCCCAAACATAAGATTCATCAGAGACCTGGCTCACCCCGTGCCAGCCCCAGACATCGCCCCCGCAACTCCCAGCGGCTACAAAATGAAACACCACAACAGAACCAGCAGACACGAAGGCAGCATTGCATCGTACACAAGGAAGTAATCTTCTGTATGGCCACCGAAGAAGAAAGAACACCATTCATGGATCACCTGAATTTCCAGCTCCATGCCGACGGCAAATACCACCATCAGAGGCGCCCTTGCATACAGATCCCCAGGACCGCAAACCGGCCTCAGAGACGCCATCACTGAATTCATCACCCTGCTTGCCGCTGAATCAGAACACTGTCTTTTTGGGAGACCTCAACGGTTACCTGGACGATCCCACAGACACCAACTCCACTGACCTACCGGAATGAATGGACTACATCGGCTTCATGCAGCTGGTCTCAGACCCCATGCACAGAGCTGGACACACGCTGGATCCCATCTTCACGTCCAGCAACAGAATCAGATATAGCAACACCACAGAACTCATCTGTTCTGATCATTCTATCATACAATTTACCATCGCGAGATTCCCCCTGCACCACCCCCAACCTCCACATCGCCCCTTTCCGCAGCAGGACCCAGGTCACTCAGCACCGATGCCTTCTGCCTCTCCCAGCCCAGCACCTCCACCAACTTGAACCAGGCAGTCAGAATGCACAGACCCACCAAACGAGCCAGCTGGTAGTCTCCAGACCTCAGCGCAGTGAAATACATATGCAACCAACTGGAAAGAAAATGACACTGCAGCAAAACCGACAGAGATCGAACCATCTTCAAGTCTGCCCTCAACAACTACCACCACCTACTTAAAACCATGAAACAGTGGGCCCTGACACACCACATCGAGGCCAGCGATAACCAGACCAAGGAACTCTTCGCCATCGTCAGAGAGTTTACCTGTCAGGCACAGAAAACTAGACTTCGCCCTCACAGGAACTTTGCGACGCCCTTGCAGACCACTCCCACAACAAGATAATCACCATTTACAGAAACTTAGAGCCACAAGCCACTGACCTACTCAGCATCCCCACTCCTACGAACACCGCTGCCGACACCTGCTCACCACATGGGAACTACTCAGCAAAGCGAATACCTAGGCCTTAATAAACTCCCTCCACTCAGGTGCACCCACCGACCTGTGCCCCCCATCGACTCTTGAACCTAGGAAGCGACGGGGTCAGCCACCAACTCACTACCATCGTCAACTCCTCCATCTTCACAGCCACTTTCCCTGACACCTAGAATACTCAGAAATACAACCACTCCTCAAACTCTTTGCAGACCCCCAACTACCTCCAGAACTATCTTCCCATCACGCTCCTCCTGTTCTCTGCCAAAGTCCATGAGAAGGCTGTAGGAAGCTGGCTTTGTATATACTATACCAAAGTAAGGTATAGAGTGCACAGAGTCCAGGGAGTCCCGAGAGGTATGGCAGAGGCTAAGTTAAGTAAGTACTAACATCTCTCTTTGTGGTAGCATGGGTGAGCAGTTAGGCTTATCCAGAGGGTGTGTTAGCATTTATTGTATTCACTCACTCAAGAACTGATACACACTCTCAGAGACAGAATCCAGACCAATTGGGTAAGCATAAAAGAAAGGTTTAGTTATATTTTATTTCTAGAACCAAGCAGAACTTGGTAGAGGTTGGTAAAATGTACTTTCAATTGTAAACCTTTACACAGAAATGCAATTGGGGATGGATTTGCAATTGTTACAGGTTGGTATGGCTTCAAAAAGCAATTTAAATTCCACAGCAATTACTTTTGGAACACTTTTTGATTCAGATTACATCGACTACCTGAGTGGTAGGCCTAGATATCACACAGAGGGATCTCACAATACAAGGTAAGTAAGACATTTCTTGATTTAAGGCAGTGGTCTTCAAACTTCTTAATGCTGCGCTCTCCCCTGTAAAAGAAAAATCCTTGGGGGAACCCACTCAATTTTTTTACAATTATTCTGCTAAATTGGCAATGTTTAAATATGTCTAAACATATTTAAACATTGCAGTTAATCTCCGTTACCCCTTTTTAGGTCGAGCATTTGACACCTCTTGTATATCCTTTAGTATTTACTTATATGTGTCTGTACTTTGTGGGCTCTGGAGATCAGCCCTAGGACTTGTCTGCTTCAGCTTAGGGACTTTTTTCCCTGTTCAACTGCCTCTATTTAACTGTCTTAATAGAAAACAACCAGTAGAAGTCAGTAAAATACCAGAGTTGCTTTCTGCTTGGGGACTGTTTTTAGGTCGAGCTATTGATAACTCTGAACTATTGTAGTTAAAAAAACTCTTTGACCAAGAGGATTCCAAGCCAGATTCCTCGCAATGCATGTTGTCTACTGAACCGTGACACTTCGCCAGGCGCGCGCATGGTCTCACTCACACCCCATGCTGGTTCCCTCCCACTCGCTCGCTCCCCTGCTCTCCTGCCTCCCACCCTCATCCGACTCGCACACCACATCAAAGGCTGCTGCTCCATCCACCCCCACAGCAAAGCCGCGAGCTTGTTGCTTTTCTGGTCAGTATTTTGTTCCCTTTGTCATGCACTCTATTCTGCCACCTATTCTTATATTTTAGCCTCCACCTGCCTCTTCCTATACCATGTACTCTATCCTGCCACCTATCCTATTGTTGTTCCCTGCTCTGCCTTTTGCTCTGCCGCGCACTCTCTCCTGCCACTTACACATATGCGCACGCTTTACCTTCGCTTCCGCCACACTCTCCGTGCCAATACCTCTGCCCCTCACTCTCCATTAACACTTATTCTCCTGCTCTATAACTCGCAATGCTTACATTCCACTATGCACTTTATCCTCCCACCTATACTCATGTTCTAGCTTCGCTCTGCGTTTCACTCTGCCCCGCACTTTTATCTTGCTACTATCAATATGTTTTTAACTCCCTGTGCCTCTTTCTCGTGTTTTATTATATGCCATATGGTATTGCATCTACGTGCCGGTAACTTTCCACCAAACTCTGTCCTGTTTCCTATACTCATGCTCTGTCCTGTTACCTATACTCATGCTTTTACTTCGCCCTCCCTTCGCCCTGAAACCCGACACTCCTTCCGGTCTTCCACAACATCGTGCTCACAACCCCTGACACCCCTATTCCCCCCAACAAGAGTACGGGGAAAAATCCACTTCAAAGGCCTCCCCCTGTACCCATCCCCCTTGCGCCTCCACCCCTGCCATGCGACCTAGTCAGGTGACACCCATACTCCCCGTGGGACTTTAAACACTGTGCCAGGCGCCTTTATGCCACCCCGTTGTCTCACCCCACACCATACCGAATTCCTCTTTTTCGAAACTGTGGGTCATTAATACTCTGCCCAGGATCACCGGATGTTTATGAGCCACGCCAAGATCTAAACATTATTTCCCCGCTCCAACAACTGCAGTTTTGAACACAGTGCCCCTCCGCTCCTGCATCCAACGACCAAATGCATTACTACCAAGCCGATGCTTCCGCAGCAGCCCCCGCCACTTCACTGATACCCGCCGGCCCCTACCCTCTAGAACCAACATAGCATGCCCAACCACGCTCCAAGCCCGTCACAAAGCAGCACAACACCCATCCTCCATCCCCAGGAAGCGCACCTCCCCACACATATCTCCTGCAATCCTGTCTCCCTCCGTGCCTAACATGCCCACCACGAATCACAAACCATCTGAATACCAGTGCACAACATTACCCTTTCTGCCTACGACTAAATCAGTTATTTGAAGCGCCTACCCATACAATTTTTGGCCTCGGTGCCAGGACTGCTGTTTTAAAAAAATCGCAACCAGCATAAACTCATTTAATCCTAAACTCTCACCCCCATCCTCCGTTTTTCTGTCTGTTTACCAGTGCTTATTGCCAGTCATTTTTTTTGGGGTGTATATGCACTGCATGCACAGGTTAGTCTCTCCATTGGCTTACTTTTGTTTGCATATGGTTGAGCTTTATATGCATTTTTATGGAGGCAATGCCATCGAGCTTGCCAATGCACCGCAGCGCCCCCTCACGTAACAAGCATTTGCAATGCCATACGCTTCCAGTGGCGTCGTTTTGTTTTCGCTTTTCTTGCCATAACACACAACAGTCAGCATTTTGTTCCCTTTGTCATGCACTCTATTCTGCCACCTATCCTTATATTTTAGCCTCCCCCTGCCTCTTCCTATACCCTGTACTCTATCCTGCCACCTATCCTATTGTTGTTCCCTGCTCTGCCTTTTACTCTGCCACGCACTCTCTCCTGCCACTTACACATATGCGCACGCTTTACCGTTGCTTCGGCCACACTCTCCGTGCCAATACCTCTGCCCATCACTCTCCATTAACACTTATTCTCATGCTGCACACTGCTGCATTACTCATACTGCTGCAATCTGCACACTGCTGCCCGCCTCACACTGCTGCATGCTGCACACTACTGCACGCCACACACTGCTGCACGCCTCACAACACCACCACATCACCCTGGGACACCACCACATCACTCAGGGACACCACCACATCACTCAGGGACACCACCACAACCACATCACTCAGGGACACCATCTCATCACTCAGGGGCACCACCTCATCACTCAGGGGCACCACCTCATCACTCAGGGGCACCACCTCATCACTCAGGGGCACCACCTCATCACTCAGGGGCACCACCTCATCACTCAGGGGCACCACCACATCCCTCTGAGACACCACCACATCCCTCTGGGACACCACCACATCCCTCTGGGACACCACCACATCCCTCTGGGACATCACCACGTCCCTCTGGGACATCACCACGTCCCTCTGGGACATCACCACATCCCTCTGGGACACCACCACATCCCTCTGGGACACCACCACATCACTCTAGGACGTGATACCACCACATCACTCTGGGACGTGATACCACCACATCACTCTGGGACGCGATACCACCACATCACTCTGGGACGTGATACCACCACATCACTCTGGGACGTGATACCACCACATCACTCTGGGACGTGATACCACCACATCACTCTGGGACGTGATACCACCACATCACTCTGGGACGTGATACCACCACATCACTCTGGGACGTGATACTACCACATCACTCTGGGACACCACCACATCACTCAGCCCAACCACATCATCACTCAGCCCAACCACATCATCACTCAGCCCAACCACATCATCACTCAGCCCAACCACATCATCACTCAGCCCAACCACATCATCACTCAGCCCAACCACATCATCACTCAGCCCAACCACATCATCACTCAGCCCAACCACATCATCACTCAGCACCACAACAGCACTGTCCTTGCTTGCTACCAACAAGCATTGCCATAGCCAATAGGACTCGCATTAGGAAAGTGTAAGCTATATGCTTCGTGAATAACAATGTTATTAATTTATATATTTTCAAAGCCAGCCCATATTAAAAAAAAATAGTCATTTACAATACCAATAGCTCACACTTTCCTAATGCGAGACCTATTGCACTGCAAATGCTTGTTTTTCTTTCTGGCAACTGCCTCTATTTAAATGTTCTTGATAGAAAACGACCAGCAGATGTCAGTAAAATACCAGAATCATTTTTGCATTCTCTAGATTCCAGTCCATAGAAATGGTCTTCCATGAGCACCCATAGACAACAATATTTTTTTCAAATCTTGCATTTTCAGTAATATGACCACCGAAGGCCCCGATTTTATATTAAAAATAGAGCTTTGGACTGTACCATTTCCTGCTGAAAGGCAAAATTTCTCTCCATGTGCTCCCATACCTGGAGTGTCACGCAGTTTGGTGCTTATTTTCCCTCTATGTTAAAGAACAGCAGATGTTTTAGCCCCCAGGCTAATGTGCTGCATAGCTAAATACATATAAGGTCCCAAAGGCGAGTACAATTGCATTGCATATGCTAGTTATACATACTCACATTCATGATATAAATTACAAAAGTTGCTAGTGATGTCCAATTATAAGGTGGCTTACTGCTGCTCATTTTTTAACAGTAAAAACCAAGCATCATACTTCTCTTGGCTAGTGATCCCCAACCCCTCCCCCCGAGATCACCTATGGCCCACCCAGTGGGACCCGCCCCCTCCAGTTTGAAAACCTCTGGTTTAAGGTATAGTTACTCTATCTTCCATACAAAAAGCAGCACAACACAAACCATTTTAGGAACAAAAACTCATTAAGAGTGGGAGATTTGGGGAATAGGACCAAGGTTCTCCAAGGTCTAGGTAGGGACTTCAATTGCACCACCAGCGGCACAGGGGCGGCCGGGTGCAGAGTGCAGGGGCACAATGTTAGCCAATTGGGATAAAGAGGCTTTCGGTCATGGACTGCTTAGCAGGCACTTGGCTGTGGGAGCAAAGCAGCTTCTGGGGTTAAGGTCTGCACTGCATGGGCCAACAATCAGCACAGAAGCCGCACCACCAGTGGCACAGGGGCTGCTGGGTGCAGGGTGCCAAGAGGATGGAGGAGACCCTGTGGTTTCCAATGGAGACCTATGGTTCGGCAACGTTGCTGCAGGCTCCGTCAGTGAGACTTCCTGAAGGCAACAACTGGCTGGAGAGGTAAGTTGGGTTCTTGGGAGATGCCTGGACACCTTTGGTTGGGCCACCCAGGGCTGTGGGGACACCCAAGGCTGTGGGGCATCGGGTGCAAGGGTGTCATTTGGTGTCTGTTTTTTTTACCAGCTCTGGTCATGTTCGGGGGACCCTTCAGGTGGAATGCTGCAGGCATGGCCTGGAAGCTTGAAGAAGGTCAGGGATCACCAGAACCCAGGTCAGGATCGCTGGGGAGACCTCCTCCTGGTCTTGGGCCACTCAAACTCGGGCCCTGGATGTCTGGTGCAGAATCGCAGAGCCATCTGGTTCTGGAGTCTGTGTTTGATTCTTGGCTTGAGCAAATCTGGTGCTCATGGGAGACAGACAGACAGTTTGATAAGTGCAGGGCAGTTCCTCCGCGCTCTGGGGGTTGCTGGACTCGCTGCGGTTCTTGATCTGGACAGGTTAAAGGAAGAACATGCTGATAGGGCTGGGGCCAAAGCTTAAGGGGTCTTCTTCCTGGGTCAGCATGGGTCTTAGGTCCTTTTTTTTCCTTCCTCTAATCTGAGGAGGCAAGGTTCAGAGTCATCTCTAAATACTAAAAGTAGGCGTGTTAATAGGGGTGTACAGGTCAGGACCAATGGGTCCCTTCCTTTGGGTGGATACACTCCCATTTATGCTACCATCCAGTGGGAGGGGGGCATGAGCCTCTCCCTAATTGGCAGGGACTGAAATGTGTGCTTCACCTCGCCGCCCCTACCTGATGAGTGGGGTTGACAAAGGTGGGCACTTCTCTCTTCGTAGCTTGGTTTTCCCACCGATTCACCTGCCCAAAGTGGGGGGCAGAACTGGAGGAGGCCAGTTGCTGGAGGCAGTAAAAGGCAGTGATAGCTTTCAAAGGTGGCAGGATTTTGAAGCTTCCCCTTTGTGGACCCAGCCCATCCTGGGGAGGAGGCACAACACTGGCCGACACCCGCACCCCCTACTCCGTGTGCATCATCATTGCTCGTCACGGAGGAGGGTTAGAAAGGCCCCTCTGTTGCTTAGCACTAGAGAGTTTCCTTCTTTTACCCCCGCGCTCTGGCTCAGGCAGAGCTTCCCGAGCAGCCTGAGCTATTTTTTTGTTTTCAATGATGATCAGCGTGCAGACCGTGCTGAGGTCATTACATTTCAAAAGTGAAAGTAAAAGTACTCGAAGGGCAGTTTCACTTTCACTGAATTAGTGCACGGGACATATCTCAGCCCTGCCCCATCCCTTCCAAACACTAATTATTTTGGGAGCGGTATCGTTGAAATAAAGAAGAATCTCCATTTTCCAAAGGTAGCTCTGCCCAGAGCATCCCTGCTTGGGGATCGCCACAGGAGAGCCCGTCTCAAGCAGGGATTCACCCACTAGCCGGCAGGGATGGGGGAGCAACCCCTTAGGCAAGGGCAAGTACTCCCCCAACCCCCCTCCAAACGTAGTCTTTCTGCCCCCTGTGGGGGCAGATAGGACAACTACCACTGACCTGACCCCCCTGTGGAGTCAGAAAGCCCTCTATGTACCAGGGATTCAAAGAAATAAAAATATAGGGATGGGGGCTGCCCACCAGGGATGGCCATGCCTCCACCACCAATAGACATGCCAACTATGTTCTGCCCCCATTCCCCTGGGGGGGAGGGGGATGTGGGGGTGATTACCCTCAAAATGGGGGGAGGGGGGCAGAAGACCACTTGACATCAGGTTAGTTACTTAAATAAAAATATAGCGGGCTGCCCACAATGGGCATGGCCATGCCCCCACCCAAAAAAAAAACCTATCTTTCTGCCCTCCTGGTTTCCAAGATGGGCAATAACCCCCAATCTACAACAGGAGGAGGGTGGTTAAAAAGCCCAGTAGACATCAGGGTACATTTTAAAGAAATAAACATAGGAGTGGAGGGTGCCCAGCATGGGCATGGCCATACCCTACACCTGAAAGGGCACAGACACCCTCAATCTGCTCCCCCGGGGAGCCAGACAGTTATCTAAACACAAGGGGATAAACCCACAGGGGTAGGGCCTGTCCAGCACCGGCACTGTGATGCCCTGCGTCCCAAAAAAGGGCTCAACAGTCTTTCTGCATCCACTAGGAGGTGGATGGGGCAATTATCTCCCAATAACTTCCCAGAGGGGGCAGAGAGTCTACTAGATCAGAAGGACGGCATTTATGTAGTATTGTTTTGGAGGTATCGCCCCCCCTGGTCATGGGCCTATGCTCTCTTCTACTCCGGAACCAAATAGGATTTTTGCCAGCCTGGGGGATGGTTAGGGGTATTGTCCACCAATATGCCACCCTCCCTACCCATGAGGGTGGTGGAGAAGTAAGCACAGTAAACACCAAGGATTTCAAAATGGCAACAAAAACAAACAAAAAGGAGGTGGTACTCCACCGTAACATGGAAACATAGGCTTTGAAAAATCCTAAAAATGTTACTAGACCTGCAGGTCCAGTGATTTGAATAATCTACTCGACCTAATTAGAATGCTCTTGACCCATAAACTGGTTGCAAATTGTGTGCTACTGAGCAAGTATTTTAATTCATTGAGCCAGCATTTTCTTCTTTAACACATATGAGAGAACCTTTAAATACACAAGTTCAGCATGTCTACTGTACAGAAAAATCGTTCAGTTTAATAAACTAAACTTTTGCTCCATATACAATACAAATGTAGCCACATATAGGATACACATGATCGCCGCCTTGTCTCAGTTCATTAACCGCATTGTCGTCAATGCAGTGGCAGGAATGTTTTCTAACTCATGTTTAAAAACTGTCACTTTTAATAACTACATAACTAAAGGATAAAGTAGCAGCACACTCATTTGCAATCAGCAGATTTTATATTGAAATGCCCAGAGAATATCCCACGGACATGTGATTTAAAAACTATGTAGAGTACAATGTCTGGAAATCGAGTTTCTGCAAATATTTGTCATTTGCACATCACCAAGTAAAGTGTTGTGATTTGTTTTGCACCTATGTAAACTTTGTTTACATCACACTTCTGAATAACAAACAAAATGTTTTCATAAATTTTGATATATTTTGAAATAATTGTATTAATAATTTACAAGCAGTTTAAATGTGTGTTAAAAAAAACGGACATTTACAGCCTTTTGTTTCGCAATTATTGCCAGATAAATCCCTTGACAAAAAGCACTACCTATAATAAGAGAGAGCAAAGTAAAAACCATTTTCTAGGAACAGATAAGCAACAATTAGTAAAAAGACAAACTGACATTTGACCTCTGGCCTTGACAGACAGCAAATATGTCAAGACAAAAAAAGATTTAAAGATGTCTTTATTGCTCATTCACTTTCTGAATGAACAGAACACCTGTACCTTCCAGTTTAAGTTAACTTGCCAGCACCTGATAAAATGTCACTCGACATTGCAAGTGTATTTTTCGAGGCCTGCATATACCCCTGGTCCCAGAAGGGGTAATAGTGCCTTTCTGCACCCTCATCACTCGGGGGCAGATGGGATGTTTGGGGGAGGGTTAAAGGCCCACTAGAACCAGGGTTAAAGGCCCACTAGAACCAGGGCATTTTGCATTTAGGGCAAAAGAAAGGGGCGTGGGCGTTGCACTCTGGCAATTCTATTGGTTCCCTTTTCAGTCTAGCCTCCAAAATTGGCAATTACCCTATCGCACCCATGATTGAGATTTACAAAAGGAAGTGCATACCTGTCCTCACTTATGGCTCTAGTTTGTTGGGTTATAAGGCAGCTACATTTTTACAGGATGAGAACAGAATATGTAGACTTATTTTTGGTATTTCACCGCGGTCGCCGATTTACGCTGTTCATGAGGAATTGGGATTATCCTACGTAGCTGATGACGTTAATCTGGCACGGTTGATACTAAGGTGCTCTATTTGGAACACCATAGTAGCTTTTCCAAATAACAAGATTATATTGGATCGCCCTTAATCTGACAGGGGATACGGCATCCCCTGGCTAACCAATATCAAGGATACCTATAATAGGCTAGGCAGATCTGATATTTTCCTTCATCCAGCTAACATTTCCACCAGGGACAAAAACTGGGTTAAATCAAGGTTCAGTGATTCAAGAAGGTGGGTAGCAAAGTGTTGGAGCTGACGAGGCCGGTCAATAGGTAGTACGTGTTGGTCTATACAACAACAGGGCTGGAACCATATTTGAAGTTGGTGCCCAAAACTTGGTATAGGGTGCTACTGACAAGATTTACAAAGAATAAGATTAGGAGTTAGCTTTTGTTTCCTCTGGGCCAGTATGATCCTAATTTTATGAAGGTTTGCCCTTGCGATGTGCACTTCTTGCAAATGTTGACATTTCTTATTTTTTTGTAGGTTTTACCGTTGTTTCACCAAAAGGTTTTTAATTCCGCTCCTTAAAAAGGTTCCCCTATTTACTAGACATTTACCGCCACTTCTATTTTTGCTGAAGCTGGGGAGTATGTCTAAGTGTTGTCTCTTTTAGGAAGTGTACCCGTGAGCACAGAAACACTATCGCTGCAGCCGTTTGCGATTACTGATTTTTTTATTTTATTGCTGCCGTGCTTCGAAGTACCTTATGAAAACTTGGTAGGAAGTGGGTTGTTTTCAAATATGCGATGCGTATTTATTACTTAGTTTGCACTCTGCACTTTGGTTGACAACATCAGCTCCTAGGTTCTGAATTTTGTTTTAAATGTGAAGTTCTGCTGTGCTTGTTATTTGTATTTTTTTAATTTTCTCCTTTTTCTTTTAATAAGGTTTAAATATTTTAATGAGTATGTGCTTTTATGGTTTGTATTTATGAACCGAATAAAGAAAGAAAGATAAAGAAACCTGACAAGCCCCCACTACAGAACCAGACTATGGTCTGCGAGGGTAAAATTTGAAAAGTCATACCCTGCACTACCGAAAAGCACTGCAATGTTGTATCAACAGCAAAATGTGTGGTACATGGAGCAAACTGGAATTTGTTGCAGTTGTCCCCCCACTTTGTGCCCCCATTAGAACTACTTGGTGCTGGATTTCAACTCAAAGTGCACTGAAGCCTGCTAACCAGGTTCAGGGCAATCAATTAGGATCTGTAAAGCGCGGCTTATCCCCTGTGAGGGTATCCAGGTGCTGGGGGTATCTGCTGCTGGACCTGGTCAGTTAAACAGCCATACAGCAAACAAATGATGGACAGAATGCTGACAATGCAAACATTCTACCCCAGTCAGAAGATGCAAATCAGTCTTGACACTGTGCCCCATAGGAACAGGGCCCCAGCTCACTGTGCCACTGGATTGAAGCTAGCCTGGCTGAAGAAGGGGTATGCCCAGGTGTGTCCCGTGCTCACTGTGACACTGGATTCAAGCTAGCATGGCTGAAGAAGGGTGACATACCCTGAAACAGGTCCCAGAATGCTTGTTTCCGGTCCAGGGAGGACCTGGCCAGGCAGTTCGGTTTGGACTGTTCCCATGGGGCACAGGGTCAAGAATAATTTGAATATGGCTGGGTCCAAAATGGGGTGGCGTAGTGGGCAAAAGAACGATGGATTTAACCCAGATCTTTTGACTGGGGGAGAATGTTTGCATTGTCAGCATTCCGTCCATCATTTTTTGCTGTAACACAGTTGAACAGCCAGCCAGGTTTTTAACCTGTCTCTAAACTCCTGCAAAGATAGAGAGGTCTGAAGGCAGAGGGGGGGGGAGCCAGTTCCAGATCTTGGTGGCCAGGTAGGAGAAGTTAAGGTAGGCTGGTTTTTCGGTGTACAGGGCCCTGTCGAGGTGGGGAAGTATTTTGAATTACACCTATTGTGGACAGTTAGCCAGTGGAGTGTTCTGAGGTGAGGAGTGATGTGGGTTTGACTCGGGAGGTAGAGGACAAGCCTGGCTGCTGTGTTCTTAATGGTCTGAAGTCTGTTCAACAGCTGAGAGGTGACCCCAATGTAAAGGTTGTTGCTCTAGTCTAGGCGGCTGGTGACAAGGGCCTGAGTGTGCTGATGTGGAGCCACTTAAAGATTTTCCAGAGCATGCAGAGAGTGAGGAAGCAGGCAAGGACACTGTTTATCTGTTATTTCATGGTGAGGGTGCTATCAAATATGATACCAAGGTTCTTAGCTTGTTCTGAAGGTGTGGGAGGGGGGGGGCAGCTCTGCTAGCCACCAGAACGTGCCCACAGGGATGTATTGCTTCAGAAGATAACTACCTTAGTTTTGTCTGGGCCAAGTTGCAGGCATTTGGTTTGCATTCAGCTAGCGACGCTGGTTATGCACGTGTGGAAGTCAGCTTTGGTTTTCCTGGGGTCTAGGGATAGGCAGTGTCCTCAGCATGTGATATGTTTAAACCGTGAGTCTGACCAAGGAGGCTGGAGGGGCCATGTATGTGCTGAACAGGGTTGGGCTCAGTGAGGACCATTGGGGGAACGCCGCAGATTATGTTCTTTGGGCCCGAGGTGTAGGGTGGGAGGCGTATGCTCTGGGTTCCTCTGGTGACGAAAGATCCAATCCACTTAAGGGCATCTCCATCTGGTGGAGTCTTTTTAGGAGGGTGTAGTGGGACTCATTGCCGAAGGCTGCTGAGAGGTCAAGGGGGATTAGGGCTGCAGTTTCTCCCTGGTCTATGAGAGTCCTGATGTCATCGGTGGCTCCAAGTAGGGCGGTTTTTGTGCTGTGATTTGAGCGGAACCCAGATTGGGATGGGTCCCGGAGGTCGTTGTCTCAAGGTAGTTTGTGAGTGGGTGGCAGGGCTGGTAGTTCTTGGGCTTTTCCGCGTCTGCAGATTTTTTTTTGAGGAATGGCTTGATTTCTGCGTGTTTCCATTCTACTGGAAAGGAGGCAGAGGTGATGAATGCGTTGAGGATTGAGGCAAGTTCCTTGCTGATGGTGCTGTTACCTAGGTTGAACATGTGTGTTGGGGTGGGGGTCCTTGGGTGTTCCCGAGTAGATGGAGCTCATGATGGTGGCAGTCTGTGTAGTTACAGCAAACTGCCTTACAGAAGCCAGATCCCAGCCTGCGAGAGTGCACCAGGACCACATGGTCTCTGCTCTCAGCAACCGTCATGTGAAACTAAGTGAAACATAAAATAATCAAACATGTGCCCAGATAGACTGTGCAAATGTGCATCCGAGCGTTGCCTTGTCCTGTTTTATTCTAGTGGTAGGCACCACCCAAAGACGGATTTGCCCAGTTGACCTCCTCAAATACTGGTGTGCATTGATGAAGCACCATTAATTTGTTAAAGAGTTAGCAATGCAGGCCTGGGCCTAGATCTGAATATCAGACTGAAAACACAAAGCTACAGGAGCACGGCTGAAGCATACATGGATCCAACGGCTGCTTGTCCTGTTATTTTCCAGTGGGAGGCACCACCTAGAGAATGATTTGCCCAGTTGACCTCCTCAAATACTGGTGTGCGGTGAAGAAGTGGTATGTATTAATTAATTAAAGGGTTAGCAATGCCAGCCTGGGCCTATATCTAAATATCAGACTGAAAACACAGCTATATAAGCACAGCTAAGTCAAGAAGTCATGCTGTCATAAAAAGGTACCATAAGGGCCCTCTGGACTAATGTTATGCAGGCATCAGAACTAGGGAAAGCACCTCGAAACATCGGCAAAGGCCCTACCGAGGAAGGCTACTTTAAGCACATTTAGTGTGACACACGCACTGTCACGTGCTTAAGCTCAGCTGTGTGGTCAGTCTCAGTGTGCTTACGCAGGCAGTACCAATAGTGGCCTGAGAATCGTTTTTTTCACAGAGCACATACTGCAATATTTACTATTTCTTTGAACATATTATAACCTATTATCTGTACATAGTGAGTTAAACTCGCTGAATGATCATACAGTCCCTGACTTTTCAGTCTGCCTTGAGCACTGCCTCAGAGAAGATGGAGTAACGGTACAAGCCTACCTCATATACACATAGCTCCCATGCAACTCTCTGTGAAAGGGACAAATGAGATTGTTGTAACCTGCTACTGGCTACAGCACGCCGGCTAAGAACCATGCATCTTATGTTAGCATAGAGCCTTCTAATGCCGATGTCCACATCATAGCACGTATTTATTGGAAAGTTTTATATAGCGCGAACCAGACTCTTGCGAGTAACAGAGCGCTTTACAGGGCAAGTGTAGTAAATATACAATATATTACGATAAAGGATCACACATTATAAAGCATTGTTAGTGATATGTGCAACAAAATGCAGTACAGCAGCGGAAGTAAGTAGGTGTAGGTATTTATTTACCATCCTGGCAATTGTCGGAATATGTTAGACGTACTCAGGTCTAGAGGCAATTGTTAGCCATGGTGATCTCAGTGTGAGCCCATTTAATTTGCCTAGGTATTTTGTTACATTTCAGTAACATAAAACTGACTCTGGGCCAAAGACAGTCCTCATCTCCTCACACGGTCTTTAGGGAATGGTCCTGGCATTCTTGATCCTCTTGTGAACAGCCCCCTGTGCTGACTGGGCAACGAAAAGAGACCAGACTGGAATATCTTTAACAGCCATGTCACATACAGAGACGGTCCTGCTGCAGACAGTGTGCACCAGGTACCAATCACAAAGGAAACCAGGATGTTTTCAACTTCGTCATCTTCTGATGGAGCATCATGGGGACTCGAATGAACTGGGAGATCTAAAGAGCAGGAGGCCAACGTGAATGGGCCCTATGGGTGCAGAATAATGGTTAGATCACAAAGTCCCTGGCTTGCAGTAATACCGAGTTAAGCTGTAGAGACTATCATTTGCACACCGAGAGTGGCTCTGATCAGCACTAACTTTGCAAATACATGCCATTCCCGCAGTAAAGAAAGCCTAGGGGAAGAAGTTAACACAAGATGTAGGTTGCTGACCTATTTCAGGGGGTTTGCAGCAGTTTATAAGCCTTTTTTAGAGTTTCTCAATGCTCAAGAGAGGGACATTTCTGGTATTTATCTCTTTACATGGACCTCATTGCTTAGATTCAATTGCAACAAAGTGTCACATATTTGGGCCTTGGAATGTCACTCGTGCCTATACTGAAACCATGGAAATCTCACACATGAGCAATCTGAAGACTTGGAAGTTATGATTGTGCCAGATTCGGAGTTGCAGAATATAGAATAAAACTCCTAAAATACGCTTGGTGACGAATAGTCGCCACTTTCAAACACATGTCTTCTGGTGTCTGCATGAAATGTGCCTACTATACGCATGCAAATAGGCCTGCAAATATATAATGGAAAGTTGTCCACCCTACTCGTATTCCAACAGCCCACGCCCTTCACACCTTGGTTAATAGGCAGTACTATCACACCCATTTCAAGTTTTATTTAGCTGCAGCAGTCAACCCATCAATCTTCACCTAAATGCAACCAAAGAGCACTGAGACTGCATATCGACCTCGTCACCGCATCATTTCATATACAAAGGTAACCCTTTTCTAGTGGGTCAAAGGGCCCCATCCAGGGGCTGTTGGCCACAGTAAAAATATTCTAGTCCCAACCTCCAACTCACTGCCACAAACCAACGAAAATCTCCAGCTGTCAGAGCCCCTCCACAATATTTCCCCCACACTGCCAGGATGCACATTGTTAAGCCTCCAATTGACTCTAGGCCAACTAATCTGAACATCTGACAACTACTTAATACTTACATGAACCGTCCCTAGATGCAACCAAATGTCCGTCGTCCGTTGTTGATCTTTTGGCGGATATCATTTGGCCATAATCCTAACACTTCCGGGTCGCTTTAAAACCAATCCCACGATTGAATGTATTCCGGGTTGTCTAAGCAGTGGTTGGTTACGGCTAATGTGTAAGGAGATCGTGGATTGGAGGAGTCGCACCCCCAGTCTATTTGTGCCTCCTCCGACGTCAAAGGGAAGCTTAGAAATATCGCTGTCGCCTGTCTGAGCCTGCCTGCTTGTCTCTTCTTCCCTCCCCGAAAGCGCCCGTAAGGTTCCGCCTCATCAAAATCTGTTCTGCAATCGTGAAGAGGCGCAGACGTACAGCTTTAAGCAATATGTTTACATGTATTATTGTAATGGCCTGGCTCCGATAAAGGCACGTGAGGATTGGTCAGCCAATCAGATCTCCGGAGTTATGTATTCCGAACTAGGAGTGACAGAGACTCCTTCAATCCGCGATCACTACACATTAGCAGTAACCAACCACTGCCTAGACAACTCTTTAGAATACATTCAATCGTGGGATTGGTTTTAAAGCTACCCGGAAGTGTTAGAATTATGCGCAAATAACATCCGCTAAAAGATCAACAACGGAAGACTGACATTTGGTTGCATCTACGGACCGTTCATGTAAGTACTAAGTAGCTGTCAGGCGATCAGGTTAGTTGACCTAGAGTCAATTGGAGACGTATCAGGTGGCAGTGTGGGAAAAATACTGTAGATGTGCTTTGACAGCAGGAGTTTTTCGTTGGTTTGTTGCAATGAGGTGGAGCTTAGGACTATAGTCTTTTTATTGTGGTGGACGGTCCCCAGTCACTGTTGTGTGTGTGTTCAGGTTGGTGCCCTTTGCCCCACTAGACGAGGGGTGAGTTTGAAATATATGATGCGGGTACTCGGAGTTGATATGCAGTCTCAGTGCGCTTTGGGTGAAAGTTGATGACGGTTTGACTGTTGCAGCGATTTACAACTTGAAATGGGGGCGATAGTAGTACTAACCTATCTATCAACCAATATGTGAAGGGCGTAGACTTCTGGAATACGAGCTTTTCATAATTTTATTTATTGTTGCATGAAAACTGCGCACGTCCGCGCCAAGGTAGCGCTCAGCGCCAGTCACGCTGTCCCTTTGGGCCTGGGAGGGGGGGGGGGGGGGGGCGGCGCATTGTAATTGGGAGGCAGGTCCCATTAAATACTCCAGGGAGGCTCTTCTTTATCTAGGGGAAGTTACGCTGACAGAGGGACTTTCAAGCTCCTTGAATCAGCATCCCCCATTGGTGACTTCTTAGCCAAGAGCTTACTAACCTGTGCACTCCTCAATGTTAGATCTTTGCCTCAGCATAGTGCAGAAATTCAGCTGCTATTGCTCTCTCATGAGCTTGGCATGTTGTTTCTGACTGAAACTTGGACCAGCCCAGACAGCGAGGTCGATCTTGGTTGGGCTTGCCCACCAGTTTATAAAATCCACCATCAACCTAGACCTAGTGGAAGGGGGGGGGGGGGGAGGGGATCGGTGTCATTTATAAAGATATTTGGAAGGTCAGGACTATTGACATGGACTTGGTCCCTGGGGTGGAACTACTAGGACTGACTATTAAGAGCGACTCTGAGTAAATATTCACAGGGATCGTTTGTTATAGGCCTCCTGGGGCCTTTAGTATTCAGCAGCAACAATCTCTGCTAAATGCTCTCCCTGATATGGCTGCCACTCACCGTAAGCTTGTCATTCTGGATGATTTTAATCTGTGGTCCAATGGTTCCCTTGACCCTGGGCTCCATAATCTGATTAACTCTTGTGAGGGTCTTGGCCTTCATCAGCTGGTTGAGAAACCCACCCACAAGGCTTTGCACCTCCTCAATCTCATTTTATCCAGGCCTTTCCTCCTACACAGTCAGTCATGAATACTTTTATTTGATTTCAGTAAAAAAAATCATAAAAGGGTGGTGAACCACCTTAAATAAAAATACATTTTACATTTAAAAACAGGAGAATTTGAAACATTAAGACAATGCCGTTGATGGGTATGCTGGAACTAATTAAGTTAGTGAATGATTTCCTTTTTATCCAGCTCTCTTGCTGCCATTTTGAGAAATGTTATTGCTCTACAGGACAGTTGGATGGATGACCCCCCAAGGCATTGGATGACAGCAGCTCTGCATGTCTGTATTTCTTCCTTCCTTAAGGCTTCCCGGAGGACCGTTCTTCGGGTAGCTGCCAGGGAGGGGCATATGCATAACAGGTGTAAAAGGGACTTGTCCCGACCTCCGCATAAGCGACATTCCTTGGATTGCCAGGGGTATTTCCATTTTGGTGTCAGATCTTTTGATGGAAATGACCCCGGCCGCAATAACGTTAAGTACTGTTTTCTCTCATGGGAGAAATGATCAAGTAAATATGGTTGAGGTTTCAGCCGCTGATAGCCTTGAATCACGGTCCAGGCGTGTTTATCCTCCTACACATTGGCCATATTTTGCCTATGGACTGGACGGATCACTCCATGATAACATTTTTTGTGGAACTTAAATCTCCTTTGAGTCTGGTCTCCCGCACCCGGACCGAATACACTAGTAGAGACTGGAGGAGCCTATCATGCTGAAAGAGTTCAGGCCCTGTGTTTGAAATTGGGGACTGTTTTTCTCCCGTCCTGCCAGTTACGGATAATTATGCCGTACTGTGCAAACTATTACCTCTACGTTGGACGCTTGTGCCCGTCTAAAAACACACATGGCTAAGAGCAGAAAATCTGCTCCTTGGTTCACCACAACACTGAGCGCGCTCAAACTCACCTGTAAACAGGCAGAGAGGAGATGGAGGCGAGACTATAAGGAGTGTGACAGGCTGCTTTGGAAACAGAAAATTGGGGAGTATAAGATTGAGATTAACAGGGCAAAAGCCGATTATTTCTCTTCTGTAATTTGCAATGCTTCTAATAGCTCCAGAAGTATCTTTAATATTCTTGACACATTAATTAACCCTGAATGCACGAAGAATGTTATTACACCTTCGTGTTAACTCTGAGAACCTGGCTGGGTTCTTTCGGGAAAAGATTCAGCTGATCATTGATGATCTGGTGGTGGGTGATCAGCAAGCAGCAGGGAACCCTGGCCTGGCAGCAGAATGCTCTTTAATACATGGGGTGGGTGTTTCAGGGATGATGGTCTCCGGCCTTTGTGATCAAGCTACTGAACCACTCTGTGGCTTTTCTCCTCTCACGATGGAGGAATTCTGCAGCCTGGCATGGGGTATTTCCTCTGAATCCCCCCTTGACCCACTGCCACACAAGATCTGGAAAGAATATAATGTAGATCTGTTTCCCGCCTTAAGGCTGATTTGTAACCAGTCACTTATTAATGGTGATGTTCCTCCTCAATGGAAACAAGCGTTAGTTTCTCCGTTGCTGAAGAAGCCCTCCCTCGATCCTGAGTGTTCGAAGAATTATAGACCTATCTCCCTATTGCCATTTCCAGCTAAGATCGTGGAAAGAGCTGTTGGTCAGACTCTTTCCTCTTATCTTGAACATCATAATTTGTTGGATGAGGTTCAGTTCGGTTTTCGGCCGGCTCATGGGACCGAGACGGCCCTGGTGACCGCTATGGACGAGCTTCTAAGGCGGGCAGACAGGGGTCAGGCAGCAGCATTAATTCTACTTTACCTGTCTGCCGCCTTTGATACGGTCAACCATGAGATCCTGTTGAGAAGGCTGAGCGATTGTGGGGTGCGGGGTCCAGCCTTGCAGTGGTTCCGCTCCTTTCTGCGGGATGGGCAGCAGGCTGTATCCCTCCCCCTCCCCTTTCAATCGACATTCTCCAATGTGCCGCATGGGGTGCCCTAGGGATCGGCTATCAGCCCTATCCTCTTTAATGTATATCTAAAACCTCTGATCACGGTTATTAAGGCCTACGATATTGACATCATAAACTATGTGGATGATACCCAATTGATCCTTTCTTTTGAGGGTGAGAACATATTTCAGTAGAAGCTTTTCATAATTGTTTGCGGGACACAGCTCGCTGGCTGCAGGAGAACTCGCTACAATTTAACACAGGAAAGACTGAGGTGATCTTCTGCTCGGCAAATAGGATTTCTCCTCTTCTTCCCAGCAATTTCTGGCCTTCGGGTATGGGATCAACTGTCCAGCCGGTTGCCAGTGTCCTCAACCTGGGCATTGTATTTGAAGACAAGCTCACTCTGGAAAGTCAGGTTAAAAAAACTTCTGCTTCCTGTTTTTCGGTCATCAGATCCCGCCGTAAAAAAATTCTGCTACTGCCTTCTCAAGTGCGCGCCCAAGTGGCCAGATACACCATTCTCAGTAGGCTCGATTATTGCAATGCTCTCTTGCTGGATTCCCCCAACTTCCTGTTGGATAGATTGCAAAGAATCCTGTCGGCAACCGTCAAACTGATATTAGGTCTGCCTAGAAGCTCTTCGGCTTCCGCAGCATTAGCTAAATTGCACTGGCTCCCAGTGAGACAAAGAGTTCTGTTTAAATCCCTCTGCCTTGTATTTAAAGCCCTCCATGGGTTAGGACCTGTGCGCTTGCGTAAGAAATTCACTTGGTATATCCCAAGAAGAACACTGCTCTCTTCATCGCTAAGACTGCTGAAGGTTCCTAGGTTTCGTAAGGTCAGATCGGGGGCAGATCCTTTGGGGTGGCAGCCGCTAAATTATGGAACAGCCTGCCCGGGGATATCAGGCAACTGAGAGAGCTTCTTCCTTTTAGAAAAATGGTAAAGACCTGGCTGTTTCCTAGAATGCAGTAGGCGCCCCCTTGTTCCTTCAGAATCTCGCGCCCCCTTGAGCCATGTTTTCCCAGCGCCAGGATGCCTGCTAGGTGATAGCGCGCTTTATAAGTTGAATAAATAAACTGGGAACAAAAAGTACTTAGCCCAAGTGGCAGTTGGTTTTAAACCCATGTTATTTAAACAAAACGCCCTCCACCCCTCAGGTGAGCACCAGGTGCAGTGTGCGACAGAAGTTCCACAAGTAAACTAATTTGATGCCATCTGTGTGAGTAAAGCAGTATCTCACAGCTTTTCTCTTAAAATACACAGTTCTCCAAAAACGTGTGGTTCATGTTCTTTTCAGCAGGGATATGGGGTTCACATTTTCAAGATAGGACTTCAACCTGAGCCAGAGCTAGGCATCTTTCGCATACTTTCATTTGCTCTCCCACCTCTGTCTTGCACATTCCAGAGAGCCCTTTAGATTATCTCTTCTCCTTGTACCCCCTTCCCGAAACCTCACAGCTCATGACTCCCATTACCACCCTGTCTACAGAGCTCTTGAGAACGTCTACATTATCTCTGGGGGGGTGGAGGGCTCTTTATCCTGTTTAGTAAAAACCCTGTGAATTACCACAGCTTGCACAGTCCCCCAGTTTTCAAACAAATGCAAACACTGCTGCCATGCTCTGGAGCAGCTGTACATATCTCCAATGAACTGGCCAGCCCTCTGCCAACCGGATAACTGCTGTCAAACTATAGGCACCCTTTAAGAGAACCTGCAGCACAGAGCTATAGCCCACGTAGCCTTGTAGACAGCCCCTGACATTCAGAGCCCACGCAAGGAGATGGGGTGGTGTTTTCACACAGCTGTGCATGAATGGCAGACTTATTCAAGGGTCTGCTACTCTTCGCTTCAGATTGAGGCGCAATCAATGCGCTGGAGCTCTGAAATAGGAAGTATACAAACTCCCATAAGATCACTTTGGTACATGAAAAGTCTCACTAGTACGGGTAGAGTGTCACGCAACCAAACTGTATTTGTCGCACTTCAACGCAAGTCAAATTAAGTACTACCTCCTTTTTTGAAAAAATATGTGTGCGCCCCAGAATTGCCAAATCTAATGGCACAACGAACATTCGGCCTCTCATTGGCATAACTGTATCCAGTGCTGTGCTCTTAATCCTGCACTAAAGAGAGATTATTTATTTAAGAAGTATAGCATTGTTTACTGTATAAAGTTAGATGTGTGTATGAGGTCACACAGATAGATGTGCCTCTGCTTATTACTTCTGATAAGGCAATCACCATATAGATTATTGACCTCAATACTACATAGCTAGCTCAATCCATCCACCACTCAGGTGGACACATGTATACCCTTAGTTTGCCTTACTATACTTGTCACTCTGCACAAAGCCTTAGCAATGGTTATTCACTCTGATCTCGGACGCCTCTGATATTTTCATTGCTGACTGATAATGCTTAGATCTCTTAAATGTATGCTGCCCTATACTACTCACTAAGGATTTTACTCACAAGAGCAGCTAATTCTACATTTTGAAGCGCCTCATGAACCACAGAGCGTTGGGGAGCTCTCCATGCATGACTAATGGATTCTAGTACGGTGATGTGGACACCAGCACTAGAATGCGTTAGTCTAACACCTGATGCGTGGCACTTGGCAGGGCTGTTGCAGAGACATCAGAAGATGTTTATTGGGAAGTAATCGTCCCCTAGAGTATTTAGTTTTTTTAATTCAATATCCTACACCTCCAGAGTTTTATCACGATTCTGTTATTTAATTAAATGAATAGATTGGTACATTTACCAGATTGTATGTAAGAGTTGGTGAGTTTGTTGTCCCCTTTTTATTTAAGCTTATTAGTAAAGTCTGCAAAGTAGCATATATTACAATAAAGATAAACTTAATTAAACTAATTTAGTGACATATCTGAGCAAAGTAAAATTCTGTTCTCCAATTCGAATTGGAACTAATTTGCATAGATCAGGGTTACACTTTAAAATAGGGCATGGAGCCAGCCTAATCTGAGATACGCTGGACGCACCTGGAATTAAACAACCCCTACAATAAACTGCAAACAAGCAAACAAAAATTGGTAAAAATGTCCACAATGTTAGTGTAGTAATGTGCATAGTGCGATTCACAGAAATCGGACAAATAACGTGTTCGAATGTACCATGTCTCTACAAACTGGTGAGGGTTAGAGACCTGGCTAAACGATTGAGCCCTGCCACCGTCTGCAAATCATAAGCGAGACAAGTTGGGATATTTTCCCAGTAAGTGCTTCCACATTACTGAATGATAAATATTTAAACCAACATCCTGGTACTTCAGCTCCTCTTTGGAGACCCTGCACTTTGCTGTGAAAATAACAAGTTCACTTCATAAAATCACTGAAAGTAAAGAGCATTCACAAACACAAAACCTCTGAATGATAAGTATTTTGAAAAACAAATGGCCACTGCGCTGCAGTTTGAAACAAGCCCGGCAGTGGTGCGTGCGCGCAGTCTGCTCTTTTTGGAAGCACATACTCGTGCTTGTGACGCGCCCCTGCTCGCTCCCGCAAGGTGGATGCCGGCACAAGCACGAGTATGTGCTTTCAAAAAGAGCAGAGTGGCAGCTAAAGGTCCTCCTATGCAGTACGTGTGCGCTTTGTAGAGGAGACCTGAAAATGAACTAATCCTATCAGAAAATGTGCCGGATGATGCCACATAATTTGCCATTTCTTGCCACTTAATTTAGTCAACCCTGCCGCATAATTTAGCCGTACCCTGCCGCACAGTCCAGGGGCCATGAATATGATGGTTTGGCACACATCTAAATCAGGAGCTGAGCTAGTGTGTTCCACTAGTGACTTGTCCGCTCATTAAGGAATGGGGGAAGCTCTTGACAGGTCCGTGGTGGGGGATTCTTCCAGAATACTTCACATGTTCCGGCCGGTGTACTTGCAGTATGATGTGTTGCAACCATTTGCACATGCCTGCATTTTACCACATGAGTGGAAGATGTTTTTTTAACAGACATCTCCTCTGGTCGAACGCATAGACTTATAGTCTGCACTGATTTCTGCAGCCCAGTGTTACCACGGTACCTTACAAAGCATGTTTCTGTCCATGGCACACAGGAATCGCGTCCTTAAACATCATAGAGCGTAAAATTGTGTGGCCGGATTATTAACAGGGTAATGTGCTGCATGGCTAAACACATAAAGTCCCAAAGGTGAGGCCTATTGCCAATGCTTGTTTAATTTGTCAGAGGCAGCAGCTTGCAGATAAGCAATTTTAGCATGTTACCTGGAAAGACCGGATTCTTTTTTATGCAGCTCAGCTCCCTTGCACACGACGGTAAATATGGTCCCTGGAGCGCTGTACATGCGTGACTAATGATTTAAGTGCAGTGATGCAGACACCTGCCCTGAAATGCGTTAGTATAACCTATGATGCGTGATACCTGGCAGGGATGCCAAACTAAGGATATAGCTCACACAAGATTAAGTGTATAGCGTGATTAGTATTCATACTGCATTTGTGTTTTAATTCCTCTACCATCTCCTGGAAACAGGCCTTTACTGCTCGCTGTTACAACTTTTCGGAGACAAGTTCAGAAAACTAATACCTCTGGTTCCCAGATGGATTGAAATGGTCTTAAGCCTTGAAATACCTATGGTAAATATCAGTATCTATCACACATATAATTTTGCCAAGTAACCCGTACAGTCACAGGCACTGGTCCAGGATAACTGACATCCAATGTCAGCTTTTCCACTTCACCAAACTATGCTGGACATAAACACTATATTGTAAAGCGAGGCAGGGCCACAACACAGTACCAGTTCCATGGTAAGGGAATCACTGCCTTTCCAGTTGTGGCCTGGTAGACTCAGAAACATGGAACTGAAATACATGGTTTTAATTCAGGTTTTCAGTTTGGACAACTTGTGTTCTCTAGGGCAGTCACTTTTTTGAAAATGTTCCTCTTCTTTTGTGGCAAGATTGGGCGTATGTATAATTTTTGTTGAGGCTGCTAGTAAGCTTGTGATTAAAGAAAATAAATGGAGTGCATATTACCTCTGGGAGTGGAGAAATGCCCAGGCTCATGGTATAGTCTCCAAAATGCAATATGGTGGTAAATATATAGTCTTTGCATCAAGCAGTAAAGTGAAATGTAGTCTTGCTTCTACTACTTTAATGAACTGTTTGTTCCTGGGCAAATCTTCATCAAATATCAGAGAAGACTCCGGGCTAATATAAGCATACTAACAAATATTCCTCAATCTTTTTACGACCATAGTGGCCCCCTCCCACTTGACTATGAGCCAAATGTAACACCTGGTGTCAGAAAGGGAGTGGTACCACCTATTGTTTCACAACTGTAACCCCCCCTTTCACTTTTCTGTACAACAGCCCATTTCATATACTGAAATAGAGGCCTACCTGACCGTTGTCATCATTTAATGCCCATCCCCACTTCAATGTCAAATTGGGGTCCTCTTTTGTGCAGGCTGAAAACTATATGGTGTATTCTCAGATCCAGCTGTGGTTGAAGAAACAGTATAAAGATGAGTCTCTCCTGCTAATATATAGTCAATTGTGAAGTTGTTTCTCCCTGTGTGTTAATTGTCTGCTGCACTTACCCCCACTATGTATTCATGTCTGAAAGGGGCCTCCCGCCACCAACTGGACTCCTTCTCGTCTTTACCTGTAAAGTACAATTAAAGGGAAAAGTCCTGATAGGCAGTGCCTTTTATCATTTCTTCCACCAACTGGGGAATTACTCCTACTTTCAACAATTTGGACTGACCCGTCCAGTTTATAGAAACCCTCGATACTGGCTGAGATTTACAGTCCCCCATGGACACAGTTGATCATTACAGTTTCCCTCTGCTGTCATTGTTCAGGTGTTACCTTTTCTCGGCTCATCACCGACTGTCGGCTACCAGAGTCAACCAATACAGTGGATGAAATCCCATTCACCTTCATGTTCCTTTAGTACTTGCTTGGACTGTCCGCTGCATAAAGGACTGTACCATAGGACTATCCAATCTCCTTGTTTTTTTCTTTGGGGGGATTTCTGGCGACAGTTGCGTGTTATATGTCCCAACTCGGCACACTGAAAGCACTGGGGTCCCTGTCCCACATATTCCCAGGGGATCTCAGGGAGACTTTGTGATCAGGTAGAGATCAGGGAGGAGTTTTAGGGATGGAATTACCCTAACTGGGAGCCAGATGCGGACCTGTTTGGAATTAGGTGACCCTAAAATCGGGAGATTGATAGATGTCACAGGCTAGATCTATAGCAATGGTGACTGTAACGTTATGCTTCCAAAAATTGCTCCATGAGGATTTTATCTAATACGTCATCCAGGATCACTCCCATCAGCCTCAACCACTGATTTCCCAAGTTTTGAATTCTAGAAAGAGGGCTCTTGAGTTGTGGATTCCATTTTTCCTTCTGCAATATTACTCTTTAATATTCAATGTCTAACCCTAAGCGCTGTAAAATGGTTCTCTTAATGTCTGTTTAAGGTGTGATATGAGCTGGATTTGCAACTTGATAGGCCGTTTGTAATCCACCAGATAGGAGGGGAGCAATATACTGTCCGCAGCGTTCAGTTGGCCTTGCAGCTGAGATGACACCCTCTCAAAATTTGTAAAGAAAAAATTTAGATCACCTGTTTTTTGTAACACTGTCTGGGGATATTGGGGTGAACCTTCGTACTGGCTATAGTATTAACCAGCTTCTGGATGACTCTGTCTTGTGCTTGTTGGTTGATGGTAATCACAGAAACTTGGGTTTTAATAGCTGTCTGCAGTTCTATCCTATCTGGGTAGTTTGTGTCTATTGCTCTACCATGAGCTTTAAGATTCTCTGTCCTTCCGCCAATTGTTTGACCATGTCTTCCATGCTTATGGGTTGCGGTGAATCCATCTCCTGTTGGCATATCTTTAAATCCTACTTCTGACACGACTGTAACAGGAGAAAGAATTAGACCCGACCACAGAGTACTTGTGAGTGTCGGGATTTAATAAAGTATAGGTTTTGTTAATCGTGTAACAAAGTCCCTCCGGGTTTTGCTGTAGTTCCTTCTTTTATGTTCCCTCTGAGTCTTGCTTCACTCCGTCGCCCTGGTCTCACTGATAATGTCGCTGCCTGCTGACTGCCACACCCGTGACCGCACTGTAGTATTTGGGTACCGCTCGTAAGTCACACGACACACTGCCCCATCCCACACCACAGTCTGGGCCGCACGACACCAGCTCCCATCAACCATCACTGTCGGTCCCACAGTACCGCCACAAGGACTGCCTCACTCTGCACCACAGCTCTGGTCTCACCAATGCCGCTAGACGACTGTCACTGATCTGTTGCCTGCACCCTGACTTGAGGGCACCGCACGCTACACCCCTATGCTTCACATCGCAACTGCGAAGGTTGCCAAGATCGGCCCGCACAGACAAGGTCAGACAGAACTAAAGGTACTGTTTATGAGTCTGCTGACACTATCGCCGGCCCACACCAAAGTGTGGTCGGCCAGAACGGTTTGATTCTGTTGTTTTCAGCACTACAGTAGCCCCGGACCGAGGTACTGGCTTGAAGGAACTGCATTTTAGAGTTATTCTTGCAAAGTGCATATTTTGGATTACTGTATGTGGGATTTTTTATAATTTTGGTCTTGTTTGCACAGATAAATATTGGTTAATTTTCTAAAACTGGTATTGTGTACTTTTGTATTATTTTCACGGTATTAATGTAGATTATGTGCAAATGTTTTACACGCTGCCTCTGAGATAAGCTTGACTGCTCCTGCCAAGCTACCAAGGGGGTAAGTAGGGGTTATTTCAGTAGTGCATCCCCCTTATCCTAACTAGAAGGTGCAAACCATTGCCAAATTGAGACCCCCATTTCTAACATTGGTTGTCAGCGGTGAGGATAGGACTTGCGTTTGCACTTGACCTACAGTGATGGGATGTACACTAGTACCATATCACAGACCACTATGTACCACCTACTGGTTCTTTTTGGCCTATGTTTGATCTTGCCATTTGTTATTAACTTGAACTTGCTATTGCATCATCGGTTGCATCCTTGGAAGTGGGCTTTGAGGAGGAGAGGTTAGAATCCTACAACGTGAAAGAGTTGAAGGCTATCTGCAAGAACATCAAAGTCCAGATCAGGGGCCTCACCAGGAAAGAGGAGCTACAAAAGGCACTGAGGGCCTGGGTAGCAGCCAGACATGCCAGTGGGCAGTCTGGAGATCTTAGTGTGGAGGTGGAAGAGCCTATTCCTAAGATGGATGTGTTTTTGGGAAGGGAGGAACCCTCCGGGGCAGGCAGAAGTGGCTTGTCACCAGAGGAGCTGGGGGATTGGCGGGAGGCAAGGATGTTTGAATTTGAAAAACTCTGGCTGGAGAATGAGAGGGAAGACCAAAGAATAGCCATGGAGGAAAGGGAGATGATCTTGGTTCATGAGCGTTTTATTAAGGAGCTGGAGCTAAGAAGTAGGTCCAGCACAGTTGGTGGCCGCTATTTCTTAGAGCAGTGAGATCGAATTGTGCACATCCCCAAGAATGGAGGCAAGGAATTCATGAAGGGGGATGACCTACAAAGGTGGTTTCAGGGTTATGAGGCATCTACACACATGAATGGGGTCCATAAAAAGAATTGGGGAGCAGGATTGTGGCCTCTTTTACCAGAAGAGGTTTCGGGTAAGGAGATAGCCTCACCTACGCTGATATGAACTAGGCCCTTCTCACCAGGTATGATCTCACTCCTGACAAGTACAGGGACCAGTTTAGGTCCAGTAGTAAAACTGATGAAAACACTTGGTTGGAATGTGTGGATTCTTTTTGCAGGTCACTGGATGGTTAGGTGAAGGGCAATAATGTGACAGATTTTCAGGGTCTCTACAATTTGATTGCATGGAAGCACGTGTCTAGCCTGTGTTTTGCAGAGCTGTGCCAGCACTTGACTGATAGTGTGCTGACTGACCCCAGGAACCTTGCTATGGAGGCGGACGGCTGGGTACGTACCAGGGTCCACAAGAATGTGTATGAGGGAGACTCTGCCAAAGGTGGGCAGGGTCTCCAGTAGAAGTTTGGGGGGGGGCAAGGGTAAAGCACAGGAGTTCTCTAAAGGACCTCAAGCTAATACCCAGGGTAAAGGTTCCTATCCCCCTGGAGATGGTAAATAAGGGGTCTCTTCAGGGAAGCCTGCGCAGACTGCCCCCGCAAGTGCTGTGCCTGTGAGCAGGTAGGTCACTTAAAAGAGGATCCCAAGTGTACCGAGAGGGCACAGCCACCCACCGGTGGACAGTCCAAGATGTTGGCTAGGGTAGTGCTTGGGAAGGATGGGTACCTACTGGAGAGTGTGGATCCTGCAGAGATGACCCTCCTTTTACTAGGGGACATTGAGATGGTCCCAGGTGCCTGCTAACACTAAGAAATACAGCACCTTGGTGACCATCAATGGGAGAAGGGTAGAGGCTCTCAGAGATACTGTAGCCAGTGTGACCTGAGTCCAGTGTCACCTGGTCTCTGAGAAGCTAGTAGTTCCCGGGGCAATCCACCTGGTCGCTGTGAACAACTCAGAGCGTCAGTGTATGGTGGCGCAGGTTCCCTTTCAATGGGGGGGCTCAGGTCTCTTGAGGGTGGTTGTGAGTCCTCCCATGCCTGTAGATTGTCTGCTTGGAACCAACTTGGAGCAGTCCTTGCAGAAGGATGTTGAGCTCAGGTCTTACTTGGAGATGCTTGTGTTACAAGAGTGGGCATGTGCGACCACTTGGTCAATGGCAGCTGGGAAGGGTGTGCGGAAGGAGCTGAAACAATGGCCCAGGTTCTTGCCAAGAGAAAAGGCCGGGGCGAGGGAAACCCACCCCCCCTGAAGTTCCCACGGTCTGGGAGGAGGCTGACCTCTGACCTCAAGGGAGACGCCCCTGTACCGTAGGGGAGGAGATAACTGAACTGGGGGACTTATATGAGCTGACCCACAGGCAGCAAGAAGGTGGTCCCACCAGGGAAGAATTCGTCAGGAAGCAAAAAGAATGCCCTTCTCTAGAAGGTTTGCGGCAGCAGGCTGCAAATCAGACAGCTGGTTATCAGTCTGGATCACACAGGATCTACTGGGAGAATGGTCTCCTGCAGTGGGAGCCTAAGGTCTCTAAACCTGGGTCAGCCCTTGTGCTGGTGGTACCCCAGAGCTTCAGGACCTTCCTACTGGGTCTGGCTCATGATGTGCCTCTGGTAGGACATTTGGGGTAGGACAAGGCCTTTGACAGGATTGTCACCCACTTCTTTTGGCCACAAATGCGAATGCAGTCAGATGCACATTGCAGGTCTTGCCAAACTTGCCTTGCAAGTGGTAAGAGTAGGAGAAAGTGTAAGGCTCCTCTCCAACCTTTTCCAGTTGTAGGAACCCATTTTGAAAGGGTTGAGATGGACATTGTGGGGCCACTGGATCCCAAGACAGCCATGGTCAACCGGTATATCCTGGTCTTGGTGGACCAAGCCACCCGGTACCCGGCGGGCTATCCCTCTCAGGATAATGGCGGCGCAGAGGTAGGCCGGGCGTTAATGGGGATCTTTTCCCGAGTGGCCTTTCCCAGAGAGGTGGTAACTGATCATGGGACCAATTTCCTATCCAAGTATATGACATCCCTGTGAGAGTAGTGCGGTATAACCTACTAGTTTACCACTCCAAACCTTAAAGGGCATGATCAAGGGTTATGAAAGAAACCATGAGGCCTAAGTGGGACGTCCTCTCGCCATGCCTTCTCTTTGCATACCGGGAGGTACCACAGAAGTAATTAGGGTTCAGTCCCTTTGCGCTTCTGTATGGGCACCTTGTGAGAGGACCTCTCAGTTTGGTCAAGGAAGGCTGGGAGACCGCTCCAAGGAAGACTCCTCAGGATGTATTTAGCGTCAGGAACCTAGTTTCACTCTTCAGGAAACTCAAACTCGCTAAGGCGAACTTGAAAGCAAGCCAGGAGGAGATGAAACACTGGTATGCCACTCTGGTGGAGTTTCGAGCCTGGTCAAAACGTGTGAGTCACGGCCCCAGTCGAACCTTGTGCCTTGTAAGACAAGTGGACTGGACCTTTTGAGGTGGTGGGACGCAAAAGTAATGTCACCTGCCTGGTGAATTTGCAGACTCCCAGGAACCCTTTGAGAATCCTCAATGTGAACCGCCTCAGGCCTCACTTTGAGACGTCTGAAGTGAGCATGCTTTTGGCGACAGATGATTGGGTAGAAGAGGCGAGTGAAACTCTCCCTGACCTCCTGTCTACCAAGGAGCACAGTGGGCCAGTGGAAGGTGTGATCCTCTCCCTTACACTGACCCCAGAGCAGCAGAGTGACTATCACCAATTGTTAGCGCAGTTCCCCACACTTTTCTCCATGACCCCTGGTGTTACTCACTGGTGAACCTATGACGTGTACACTGGTGACAGCCGTCCTGTGAAACACAAGATTTATAGGTTAACCAGGTCCGAACCAGCATCGAAGAGGAGGTCTTGAAGATGTTGCTGTTAGGGGTGCTCGAGTCCCCCAACAGTCCTTCGGCAAGGCCAGTGGTGTTGGTACCAAAGACTGCTGCACCCGGTGCCACTCCTGAACTGTGGTTCTGCGTCGACTACCATCGGCTCAACGCAGTCACCAGGACTGATGCGCACCCCATCCCCCGATCTGATGAGCTCATTGATCAATTGGGAGCTGCCAAGTTTCTCAGCACATATGATTTGACGTCTGAGTACTGGCTGATTGCCTTAATTGAGGGGGCCAAGTAAAGGTCAGCATTTTCAATCCCAGAGGGCCCCTACCAGTTTCAGGTGATGCCTTTGGGTATAAGAATGCCTCTGCCACCTTTCAGAGGTTGGTCTACCAGGTGTTGGCTGGACTGGAGGATTACAGTGCCGCCTACCTGGACGATATTGCATTGTTCAGTTCCAACACCTCTGGAAAATGTTAAAGGCTCTGCAGAGGGCAGACCTCACAATCCGGGCCAGTAAGTGCCAGTTTGGGCAGGGATCCGTGATGTACTTGGGGCACCAGGTAGGAAGTGGCCAGGTTGATCCCCTACAGCCTAAGATTCTGGCTTGAGAGCCCACCAAGACCCAGACAGAGGTGAGAGCCTTTTAGGTCTCACCGGCTGCTACTGGAGATCTTTCAAGGGCAATGGCACCATTGTTGCACCCTTGACAGAGCTGACTTCCAGGAAGCAGCCCAGGAAGGTGATCTGGACTGATGTTTGCCAAAAATCTTTTAGTGTCTTGAAGGCAGCCATGTGCATGGCGTCCGTGCTCAACGCCTCCGACTTCTCCAAGGAATTTGTAGTGCAGAACAATGCTTCAGAGCATGTCGGAGCAGTGCTCTCACAACTAAACAATGAAGTCCTAGACCAGCCTGTAGTATTCCTTAGCAGGAGACTACTCCTCAGGGACCAGAGGTGGAGTGCCATAGAGCGAGAAGCATTTTTGTGGTCTAAGCACTGAAGAAGCTAAGACCCTGCCTGTTTGGGACTCACTTCTGAGTTCAGACAGTACACATGCCCCTCAGATGGTTAATGCAAATGAGGGTTTGTGAGAAGTTAGCCTGGCATATGATGTCCACTAGTACTAGTGGGCACCTTGCACAAGTCTAATCGACCCTTATTGATGGTGGTTGTAAAGTCAAACTTATAGCAAGCTATCCTAGGGGTAGCAGTGACAAGCTGTCTTCAGGCTAAGACTTCAGAGGGCGAATTAACAGAGTTGTTTTACCAATTATAATCCCTTGAGTACCCAATGAAAGTCCACCACACAAGGTATATATAAAATATATATGTAGTTATTCTAAACAAACCCCTCTGCACTCTTTATGAGGTCAGAGGTAAAAGTACAATACAAGTTACTTAATTAGCATACGATAAGTAGCACAGTATACGTTTTGCCTTAGGGGTCTCACAAACCATAAAATAAAATAGTGGTATAACAACCATGTGAGAATTAGAAAGCAGGCCTGGGACCTGTGGAATCGCTGGGGCTACTCTAAACAACCAAAGGTTAGGATGTAGGAGGCCCACGGGAGACACGTGCAGTGACTAAACACAGCTGCGTGTTACCATTGACTTTCTATGGGAAACGAACAAGTTACAAATTTACAATTTAAGGACACTTCTAAATAAACTACGATGGAACCCTTTTGGACTTAGACACTAGGAGGGCCAATACCCTCAAGACTACCAAAGTACTAGTGTTACCTCACCCACGGAAGCCGGGTGCATAGGTCTCTTTTGGTGTCGGGTTTCGTCGTCTATTTCAATGGAGATCTGCAAGGAAGTGCTGCAGGAGACCATAGGAAAAGTGTCCGGGTGGATCCAAGAGTGTATCGAAGAACCTGAAAGCAGAAGGGACAGAGTCTGGGTCACTTGCCAGTGACCAGGGCAGCGATAGGAAGATGCCACCAGATGTCGGGTAATTTTAGGTGATGAGGTGAAGCTTGTCTCTTCAGCCACGAGGACCAGGAGCCGTCGACAACGACCAGGAACTGGATTTGAGCTGTCCCGCGAAGGATCTAGTTGACTGCGGTGTCGGTATCCGGATTGGACCCAACAAGCCTTGGCAAACGCAACCCACGCAGGATGTCGAGATTGGCTTCGGTGCAGATCAGCAAAATCTGTGGAACTTTGCAGGGAAGTTAGAACAAACCTGGAGCAACCAGGAAAGCAAGTTAGATTCAAAGAAAAGTTTTCGGGGGCTCACTAGCCAACGGGCAAGGAACCGCGCAGACGCGTCGAGCTAAAATGCAAAAACGGGGCCCACGGGTCACTCGTGGAGTGGGGGCCTCAGAGCTTCTTTGCAAATTGTGCTCAGGTCTGGGGCTTCAAGCACCCCAATGCATAACTTTGAGATACCTCGTGAAGTAGGTGCGGATTGGTGTCAGTACAACGCGATGTTTTACAACGCGTTCCGTTACAACGCGATTTTTACATCGCAAATACCATTACAATGCATGCCATTACAACGCATGGCATTACATAGCAGATGGTATTACAACGCATACCATTACATCGTAAGTATTGGTAAGTATATCTTTTTTTTAAAAAATGTAATAAAGTTAATTAAATTAATTTAAAATAATAAAAATAATATTACATTTTTAAAACAGTAATTAATTTAATTATAGTAATTTAAAATAATATAATTAAAGATATATAAAAAATTAATAAATAGAAAAAAATATAATGTAATTAATAACAATAAATATAATTATAATTTAATTAAGTTATAAATAATACATAATATAATTATAATTAATAAAATTAAAAGAATTTAATTAATTAAACATTTTTAAATAATATAATTTAATTATAATCGTTTATTAATACAATTAAATAAATATATTAATTTAATATATTTAAAATAATATAATTAATGATATATAAAAAATTATTAAATTGAAAATAATATAATGCAAATAATTACAATAAATATAATTATAATTTAATTAAGTTATAAATAATACATAATATAATTATAATTAATAAAATTAAAAGAATTTAATTAATTAAACATTTTTAAATAATATAATTTAATTATAATCGTTTATTAATACAATTAAATTAATAATTGTAAATATTGTTATTAATTTAATTAAAGTAAATAAAATTAATTTAATTAATTTAATTTATTTAAAGTCGAAATACCCCTGTACCCCAAAACCCAAACACTGCCCTAAAACCTAAAAACACCCCTGTACCCCAAAACCCAAACCCTGCCCTAAAACCTAAAAACACCCCTGTACCCCAAAACCCAAACCCTGCCCTAAAACCTAAAAACACCCCTGTACCCCAAAACCCAAACACTGCCCTAAAACCTAAAAACACCCCTGTACCCCAAAACCCAAACCCTGCCCTAAAACCTAAAAACACCCCTGTACCCCAAAACCCAAACCCTGCCCTAAAACCTAAAAACACCCCTGTACCCCAAAACCCAAACCCTGCCCTAAAACCTAAAAACACCCCTGTACCCCAAAACCCAAACCCTGCCCTAAAACCTAAAAACACCCCTGTACCCCAAAACCCAAACCCTACCCTAAAACCTAAAAACACCCCTGTACCCCAAAACCCAAACCCTGCCCTAAAACCTAAAAACACCCCTGTACCCCAAAACCCAAACCCTGCCCTAAAACCTAAAAACACCCCTGTACCCCAAAACCCAAACCCTACCCTAAAACCTAAAAACACCCCTGTACCCCAAAACCCAAACCCTACCCTAAAACCTAAAAACACCCCTGTACCCCAAAACCCAAACCCTACCCTAAAACCTAAAAACACCCCTGTACCCCAAAACCCAAACCCTGCCCTAAAACCTAAAAACACCCCTGTACCCCAAAACCCAAACCCTGCCCTAAAACCTAAAAACACCCCTGTACCCCAAAACCCAAACCCTACCCTAAAACCTAAAAACACCCCTGTACCCCAAAACCCAAACCCTACCCTAAAACCTAAAAACACCCCTGTACCCCAAAACCCAAACCCTACCCTAAAACCTAAAAACACCCCTGTACCCCAAAACCCAAACCCTACCCTAAAACCTAAAAACACCCCTGTACCCCAAAACCCAAACCCTGCCCTAAAACCTAAAAACACCCCTGTACCCCAAAACCCAAACACTGCCCTAAAACCTAAAAATACCCAAACACCCCAAAACATATACATCAGTACCCCAAAACATATACTCCTATACTCATACTTATTTTAAAAAATACTTAAATTAATATATTTAATTTATAATATTTAAAAACGAAATAATTTTTTTTTTATAATTAATAATAATTAAAACAATAATAACATATTAAATAAAATAAAAAAAAAAATTAAATACTTACCAATACTTACGATGTAATGGTATGCGTTGTAATACCATCTGCTATGTAATGCCATGCGTTGTAATGGCATGCATTGTAATGGTATTTACGATGTAATAGCTGCGTTGTAACAGCATTACGTTGTAAAAGTTCCGTTGTAACGGTAACACACCGTAGGTGCAGCTTGCAAAATGCAGGATGTCCAGGAGTTCCGGTCCCACGTCTCTCGTGTCTGCCACGGGTCTCAGCTTTGCTGTGAGCGAAGGTCGGGGTCAGAGACGTCTGTGTCCTGTGTCACAGATTCTTCTGGGTCCGGTGGGAGCCTCGAAAATGCAGACCGTAAAAGTTGCTGTTGGTGCCTGTTTGAACAGGGTGGTCACTCCTTGACTACAAGGGAGATATCTTCCGTCTTCCAGTCGAAATGGAATGTCGAAGGTCCAGGATCTATGTTTCAGAGTTTCTTCCAGGGTAATCTAAAGTACTAGGGACTGGGTTCCTATACTTATACTAAGTTTAGCGGCTGGACTACCTTTAAGGTCCCTCCTATGGGTGGACCTGGGTAGGGGGTGGTTACACCCCTTTACTTTGTCCCGTTTTGCGCCAGAGCTGGGGCAAAGTGCCCCAGCAACCGGTTTGAACTGGGAAAAGCATGGAGCACCTTATGTGCCCCAGGCAGTGTATGGAAAGCATTCACTGAATGCAGCCCTTCCTACCCCAATATACTAAAGCCTGTCTGGGGAGGTGCCAGCACCTCCCTGGACAGGAAACCTATTGTCCAGGCCTCCCCCGCCGGAGTTTCGTCCAGCAGCAGGAGGGTAGACTTGTGTCTGTGGCAGGCAGCAGCATCCATTTTGTGATGCCGAGGCTCTGTTTAACTTTAACCGGGTAAACCAGTAACTACATGTTTTCTCCCTCTAGAAGGGTGGAATGCTACTCCCGCCGTAAGGACTGGCTTGGGGGCGGGGGGTAGTATTCCAAAGTGTTTGACACCTTAAACTACATGTTTTGATAAAGCCAAACCAAAGTTAGCATTAACCGCGAGGATTATAATGCACTTAAGAGTATATGGCATGGCTATATCATAGAACAGCTGTAAGGAGATGGTTCTGAAAGCTGCAGAGCACCTCAGCTCATGCTAAAACCAAGCACTCTGCCTCCAGGATTGTCAAGGCCTGCCATAGGAGTAACTTATAGGTGTATATGTATCTATAAGTATATATAGATATACTATATCTAAGTAAGGGGTGATTACACCACCTTACCCAGGCTGTGTGAACAGGCCTGTGGTGTCGGTATGGAAGGCAAACCATGGGTGGACCAATACATGCTGCAGCCCCTGGTAGGTCTAGGGTGCACCTATGCCCTGGGTACCTATGGTACACTATACAGGGGCTCACAAGGGTGACCCAGTAACCAATCTGGTATGTACCTAATGTACATGGTATCAATTTAGAGAGAGAACAGCCGAGCTGTGGGCCTGATTAGCAGGTCCACAGCCACACTAAAGTCGAAAAAGCAGAGAATCACAGCAAAAAGTGGGGGTAACCATAGGCCATAGGAAGCAGACTCTACTCTCCTACAGGGGTGAGAACCCAAAACTGTTGAGGTGGTCCATCTCCCTACAGGGAATGGACTTTACGATGGAACACCGCCCTGGCAAAGAACATGCCAATTTTGTTGGTTTGTCCAGGTTCTTCCACCTTAGTGAAGAAAACTCAAAGGAGATTAGGTAGTTTTCCCTACTTTCAGCTGGAGAGGACATGTGTTAGACCTGGCATCTTTTGGTGTATTTTCCCTGTCTTTTTGCTTTCTGGCCTCCTGGTTTTGCCTCTGCTTTTGCTGGTTTAGTGTCTGCGCACTTTTTCACAGCTGTTCATTGGTAATAATAATAATAATAATAATAATAATAAAGTACAAATTCTCAGATTGCAAATTGGATTTTGGATTGGTGTTTCCGTGATTAGCAAACTTTATTTACTAGTAAGTCTCTAGTAAAGTGCCTGTAAATCAAATGCTGCTAGTGGGCATGCAGCACGGAATTTGCCACCCACACAAGCAGCCTTTGAAAGGGTTCTCTGATCTGCCACTGCAGTGTCTGTTTGCAGTTTTTACTGCCATGTTGACTTGGCAAGTGCACCCACTTGCCAAGCCCTAACCTTCCCTTTTATTACTTGTGAGTCACCCATAAGGGAGGGTGTAGTGTATGTGAAAGGTAGGGCATGTCCTTGATTGTGTGACATGTCCTGATAGTGAATTGCAATGTAATTCGTTTTTCACTGTTAAAAGACTATCTATCCCATAGGATAGAATGTGGACTCCTCTGTAACATTTTACAAGTATATCTTCCCATTGGGACAAGATGTAGAAATGGAGTTTAGTATGCCTGAACTTAGAATGTAGAGGTCCATCTTTTAGTATAGATGATTTTTAGAAAGTAGGTATTGCTTAGCCATCCTGTGTGCCTGTGCTAGGTTGTGGATTGAATGTCTGAATTTGGAGTAACGGGCGGGGGGGTGTGCATTCTCTTCAGACAGCCACTGTTAGAGTCTAGGTGTGTCCTGCCTTTCTTGGATGAGCCTGACTTGGCTGAATAGACCTGGGCCGCATTTAGAGCAGTGGGAGGAGTTTTCCTTGCTCCTCATGGGCCTTGTCTGCCATGGACAATGCTTTTTTCACCTCATGCCGGGAGGCTGGGCCAGAGAGGGCAAAACTGGTTTGGACTAAGCACAGGCTGCCCAAGAGAACAAAGAGAAATGCGGTATAAATATTGGGGCCCAGACACCAGAACTTTAGAACTTCCTTGGATCAAGGAACCTGCAAAGAAGAATAGCTGGAAGAACTACCCGGGGGAGTACTGCCCCTTTGCTGGCAAAGTTGATGGTTTTCGGAACAAAGACAAATTTCTCTGGTACATGATCATAAAGTTGATGTGGTGTGTAAACATTTGGGTGCCTCTGGAAATGAGAAGTGCGTTGACTTTCCAAGTGTTGTACAGTAAGCTCGACTCACATGTTTGTTGAATGCCAGACATATTCTTGACCGACTAAATGATTATGTGATGGGTTGTTTAACCTTCCTTTCTTTTCACTTTAGGAAGTTCCTAAATTGTATTGTGATGTTTTGTTTTGTTTTCTTGATGTGTGGGTAACTTTTACACTTGTACTTTTTATTTCTTTTGTTGTGAGTTGTTGTTTAGTTTATTAAAGGGGTGGGATATGTTGGGTTTTGATCTTTCTTGTGCTGCATTGCATCCCATGGGTGGGGTGTGTTCCATGGAATGTGATGTTTGACATTTGGCCTTCAGTGAGGGTGCCAGCGGTCGTACGTCTTATGTACTCCTAGGTAACAAAGCACTTCTTCCTTACTTACTGTACTTTGGGTATCCTTTCAGACTCTAATTTAGCTTCTACTGAGGGGGAACAGAAGGACTAAAGTGACTGCTATCATCAACATAAAAAACAGATAATGAGGCGCTTAGGGTAATTACATTAATCTTTTACACAGAGTATCATCTGTGTTACTTCTACTGTTTTCTGATAAGAGCTGCTAACTAATTCTGCCCTAGAACACAAGACATCTTGACCCCCTCTGTGTTTAGTCGACTCTCTGAAAACCAAGATATGTACTAAATTTACTACAATCTGAGACAGATGGTGTGAAATCAAGACTGTTTGGGATGTCTAACCACCCTTCCGTGGACCTACCCCCCCCCCCCCAACACCCTTTGTAAGAATAACCACTGACTAATCTTTTAAAATCTCCCTCAACCCTCCCAATATTAACTGGTAGCATCCCAAGAGAGTCCTTGCTAGCCCTCTCAGCGATCCCACGTCTCTTCCCTGAAAGACATCTTCATAGCCCTCTAAAAACAAAAGTACTCTGACAACCCTTCCCCAATCGGCCTCTCCTTGTTAGCCATAGCCAGAGTGTGTTCCCATGCCACCTCCTTCATAATCTTCCCATTGACATCCCAACAAAGAGAGCACACCTTTCAGGCCTCTATCTGGGAACAATCCCGATGGCACTCCTCAAACAATAGTTCTTGAGAGGGACCTCTTTCCTTTAGTCCCCCTTCAGTGAGGCCCTCTATAAGCTACTTCCCAGGAGTTCCCAGAGACGAATATATGATGATATCCCGCATTCTTTCATCCCGCATACCATCACTCCGCATTTTTTACTACGAAAGTACCATTCCTCCGCAAGCCATAATTCCTCAAACTTTTACAACGCATGTGACTTTATTACGCATGCCATTGCAACGCAAATGCATGTGTGGTGAAGTCATATACTTTGTAAAAGTACTTTATTAAAATATATTATATATATATATATATATATATATATTACCTACTGGCGTCTCGCCAGTAGGTATATATAGTTAGGATTTTTTCCCTATGGGATTTCTGAAAATTCTATGTCTAATAACTTTGGCGTTTGTGGACGGAATCGGCTGAAATTTTCAGGAAAATGGCACATTTTGTTTCTGAGCAGCCCCTGAAAATTTGGTGGAGTTTAGTCAAGGGGGGGCTGAGAAAAAAGGGGGGTCCCAAAACGCGTTTTTCCCATTCATTTTTCCATAGGGCGGTTGGACTCACTTTTAGCTCGAACGGCTGAATGGATTTGCACGAAACTTGGCAAAATTGTAGGGACTGTTAGCCCGATGTGCCTTTGCTAGGTCTCAATATATGTGCTCCAGTAGTTTTTGAGAAATTAACGTTCAAACCAAGATATATATCTGTAACAGCGCTCTGGGCAGCGATCCGGTCCGCTTATTTTTCGCGAAACGGAACTTTGCGCGCAGAAAGCTGATTGGCTCTCCGGTGTCTGTCAACATTCTAAACAGTCCGGAGCGGCCGCCATCTTATCTCTCGGTAGGATCGAGAGAGAAGAGGTGAAAAACGAAGGGGGAATTTATTGAAAGGGTGCAAGGTATACCCCTCTTGACCCCCTAGGATTGTTGTTGGGGTTATTAAAGGGTCTCGTGGGGAAAATAAAAAAAAATGATTTTTCACGGTAGAAGCGCGGCCGCGAACTGGTAGCGAAACGGGAATTCGCCATTTTGTGCTTCGTTAATTAAAGTACTAGTTATAAGTGGGTGCGGGAGACGTATCCTAATCCCCTATGTTTCCTGAGGGTGGCTGAGGAGGCTGATATATGTTGATACATCTCTTCCAGCGGCTGTGCGTGAGCTTTTTTTTTTTTTTGCTGCGTGACAGTCCGGAGCGGCCGCCATCTTGTCTCTCGGTAGGATCGAGAGAGAAGAAAAGGTGAAAAACTAAGGGGGAATTTAATGAAAGGGGGCAAGGTATCCCCCTCTTGACCCCCTAGGAATGTTGTTGGGGTTATTAAAGGGTCCCGTGGGGAAAAAAAAAAAAAAAATGATTTTTCACGGTAGAAGCGCTTCACGGGCCGCAAACTGGGCCGCAAACTGGTAGCGAAACGGGAATTCGCCATTTTGTGCTTCGTTAATTAAAGTACTAGGTATAAGGGGGTGCGGGAGACGTATCCTAATCCCCTATGTTTCCTGAGGGTGGCTGAGGAGGCTGATATATGTTGATACATCTCTTCCAGCGGCTGCGCCATCTTGCCTTTTTTCGAATGCCACAATTTTGTCGTGCACGGCAGCCATTTTAGATGTCAGGCTGGTCCCAGGCTATCACCTAACCCTGCGGATGTAGTTTATGGCCCCAGCTGTAGAGAATTCAGACATGCCAATCCTCCTGATTCAGGCGTGTGACTACTGATTTCAGTGCTAGTCTCCCGCCTCCCGATTTCTGCAAGCAAAAACCCGGGGGCATATTACGAACAACTAGCGATAATTTTTGTCTCTAACTTGTTTAGAGACAAAAATTATCGCCGCACATCGGCGATTTTTATCGCAGATAAACCTTGCTATTATCGCAGAAAAGTCAGCGATATTCATGTATTATCGACCTAATGCTCTTAGCCATGTTATCCACCTCCCATTGGATAACATGGCTAAGAACTGCTCAGGGCAGGTGTTAGATTTTGGAGATATTCGCGCTTAGCGCGAATATCTCCAAAAGTTGGTAATAGAAGGTAGCAATGTTAGGGACTGTTTCCAGTCGCTAACATCTTGGCACGCCACTTTGCATGTCATTAGTGATAAGTATCACTGACATGCAAAGCGGGGCCCAAGATGGTCGCTATCTCCTTTTAGCTGTCACTAACTGGTGTTAGCGACAGCTTGGTAATAGGGAAATAATTTTATCTCCGCTTTCATGGCTTTTAAAGCCAAAAAAGCGGAGATAAACCCCCTTGATAATATGCCCCACGATTCCTTGGGGGTTTCAGCTGACAGGGCTTGGTATTGTGTTACATGGTAATTTTTCCATGAAACGTCAGAGGGTCGATGCAGGGGTTCTAGAAGAGGTGATAAACCATTTAAGCCTCATGAACAAGCGCATGGTCTTTTAAAGATTTGTGAAGTACTCGGGGCGGCGGTGTGTGTGTGCCCTCTTTCAGGAGCGGGCGGGGGGGCACTGCCAGCAACTTGCCAGGTCAGGTAGTGTTCAACACGTGCATCACCCTTTCTCTGCCTGCTATTGCGCTCCATGCTTCGGAAAGGTAAGAAAAAGAACGTGCATTTGAGTTTGAAATGTCCGATCCTGCAGCAGCACACTTCCAAAGCCCACACATGACAATAACCCGATTCAAGGCCCCATTCACCCGTTTTTAAAAAAATAGATAACACTCCAACAAAGTAAGGTTATAAAACTTTATTAACTACTAACTTTAACGAACGGAACAAAAACTAAAAACATTTAAACATTTCTCAACACAAAAAGCAACAATGGTTAGAAGCTGTCTTTTGTGCGAATAGTCCCAAGGCAGCACAACGTGCAGAGTTCTGGACGGCACCCAGGTGATGTCGCCTGGGTGCCGCACTGGTTTAGGGATCCTACAATGCTGCTCCGAAAATTGGCGTGGGGCGTCCCGGGGGGGGCGGGGGGAGGCCTCGTCAGTAGCGGTCTGTTGTGCGAATAGTCCCAAGGCAGCACAACGTGCAGAGTTCTGGACGGCACCCAGGTGATGTCGCCTGGGTGCCGCACTGGTTTAGGGATCCTACAATGCAGCACAGAAAAACAGCGTGGGGCGTCCCGGGTGGTGCGGGGGGAGGCCTCGTCAGTAGCGGTCTGTGTCCAGTGTCACATGGCTGACACAACATGTACGACAGACACCCAGGTGATGTCCAGTAAACTGCCGCACTGGTTTTGGTATCCTACAATGCTGCTCCGAAAATTGGCGTGCGGCGGCCCGGGGGGGGGGGGGGGCGTGGGGGAGCCGGCGTGAACGGGCCTCCCCAGGTGGCGGCCATCTAGCTGAGTTGCGCTCGCTCTTGCGGCCACAGCGTCTCGCTCACCATGTTGTTGAGTTGCTCCCACTCTTGCAGTGCAGCGATAGGCGGCTGCCACATGGCTCTTAAAATGGCGGACAGCTCCTCGGTTTTAGGCCTGGTCCACTGAAATGGCCCTGGGACACTTTGGAACTCGGACGCTTGCCTGCTAGGGCTTGGGCTCCATTCTCGAAAAGCGTCCCCTCAGCCGTGAAGATTGTATAAAAGTCTTGGGGGCCCCCGACTCCCGCAGGCTTCCGGTGGGGAGCGGCTGCCATGATTGCTCGCGGAATGACCACGACGGAGCCCCGAGATGGTGGTGCTCTCATGCTGACGCCAGCTTCAGTCTGAATGATCCAGAAACAAGGTGGGGCTTTCATCGTTTGGGAAAAAAAAATGTTCTAAACCAATGAAAAGTGTTATTTTTAGGTCATATGACCAAGCCTTCCATCTTTAGGAAACCAAAAGTAAAATGAACCAATGAAAAGTTTTATAAACAAGTCACATGACCTGTTATGCGGCATAGGGCTACAAAAAGCGTAGAAAATCCGTTGGCACGTGAGGCGGCGTCAGTAGCGGACCGATGTGCGAATAGGCCGAAGGCAGCACAACGGGCCGAGATCCGGATGGTACCGAGGTGGTGTCCAGCAAATTGCCGCACTGGTGTGGCCATCCTACAATGCTGCGCCGAAAGACGGCGTGTCCAGCTGAGTTGCGGTCACTGTTGCGGTACAGTGACTCGAACGCGCCGAGATGCGGATGGCACCGAGGTGGTGTCCAGCAAATTGCCGCACTGGTGTGGCCATCCTACAATGCTGCGCCGAAAGACGGCGTGTCCAGCTGAATTGCGGTCACTGTTGCGGTACAGTGACTCGAACGCGCCGAGATCCGGATGGCACCGAGGTGGTGTCCAGCAAATTGCCGCACTGGTGTGGCCATCCTACAATGCTGCGCCGAAAGACGGCGTGTCCAGCTGAATTGCGGTCACTGTTGCGGTACAGTGACTCGAACGCGCCGAGATCCGGATGGCACCGAGGTGGTGTCCAGCAAATTGCCGCACTGGTGTGGCCATCCTACAATGCTGCGCCGAAAGACGGCGTGTCCAGCTGAGTTGCGGTCACTGTTGCGGTACAGTGAGTCGAACGCGCCGAGATCTGGATGGCCCCGATGTTGTGTCCAGCAAGTTGCCGCACTGGTGTGGCCATCCTACAATGCTGCGCCGAAAGTCGGCGTGGGGTGCCCCGTTGGCTTATGAGGTGATGTCAGTAGTGGACCGATGTGTGAATAGGTCGGAACCAGTACAAGGCACCAAGATCCGAATGGCAAGTCCTGGATGTTGAGTGCCTCAGTTGAGAGTTCTGAGCAGTGCTTGTAAGACTGTCTGAAGCTTATTTGCACCTGCTGCAGCTTCACTAGGTCCGGCGGAACTTTTTTCCTTTTCCTTTCTGCTTCTTTTCCTACAATGCGTTTCATCTGAAGACACGACCAGGTCCCTGAATGTGTGCAGGGGGACGCTATTGATTGAATGAAAATGGCGGCTTGACACAAAGCTGACTCAAGCGTTACTGTTGGTGCGATACAGACAAAAATTGGTTTTCAGTTTGTACATTCTTCAGGTTTTTTTTTTCCATCCAAGTCTGATTGAGAGTTTGTAGAAAAATGGCTTCAGATTTTCCACATACTACTCTTCAACATTCTTCCTAAATGTAACAATGTGAAACTCACTAGGAGAACGGCTGTTTCTGTTTCCTTTCAAAATGCTGCCACCAATATTTTCTGAATGGAAGACACCATCTTGTAGCATAAAGGGCCGAAAGGGGTTCTGGTCTGGCCGATGGTTGGTGGAGACATTTTGACTATATCTTGGACCTGCCCGGCCTCGCCCAAAATGGCGCCGGTATAAATGGGACTCGTAACTCCTTGCCCGCAAATGTATATCTAGAAAATGTTATTGTAAGTGGCCCTGTCGTATTTTAATTACAAAATGTACGTCCACCGATTCCGCAACTGTTAGACACCTTTGTTCTTGTCACCTAATGGCCCGCTCGTTACGTTCTTCTACAGTGTAAATGTCTCCTCATCATATACGATTTCAGTTTGCTCCGTGGCCGGCCCACGTGGTTATAGGCCCGTATTTGTATACTGACATTTTCACAATAAAGGTTTTTAAAACAAAACACGGTAGTAGTATTTACATTTGTAAAGTTTTTACTTTTAGTGACTGTTTTCGAATCAGTAAAAGGCAAGTGAAATAAAGCAGTCCAATTACATGACGGATAAAAGGTATAATATGTAGGAACGCAGTAAAGATAAATGGTCAAGGGCAGTTGTGTTTTTCATGCCTGCAACATAAAGTGATCGATAAGAATCTGATTATCAGGCGTATCGGCGACTAAGACAGCAGGCCGAATCTCTTTTACTCAACGGCTCCGTCATGGAAGGAAGAAACGCCCTTTTTCTCGAAAAAGGAATATATTTTACTTGCAAGACAGTTGTAAATTTTCCGGGAAAGTACATTAGCCTGGAATATTATAATATATGTTTTAAAAAAAAATATTGTTCGAAAATAATAAAAAGCGTAATTTTTAGGTCATATGACCAAGCTTTTCATCATTAAATTAACAAAAGTAAAATGAACCAATGAAAAGTTTTATTAACAAGTCACATGACCTGTTATGCTTACGTTACGCGCTGCGCGCCGCGCCTCGGATCACTTCCGGGTGCGCTAACGCGGCGTGTCATAAAACGCATTACGCGACAACGTAGGTCAAGAATATAGTCTAAATGTCTCCACCAACCAGCGTTCAGAACACAACCCCTTTCAGCAGTCCAAAAAGTTCTGTTAAATGACAACAGAGGGGACAGGCAACAAGAACCATCAGTCAAAGAGGGGAGGGCAAGTTCTTCTCTTCCGGGTCATGTTGGGGCGCTACCGGAACTGATCGAATTGGTAGTCTATAGTGTTTCTGGATGTTTCAGACTAAAGCTGGCGTCAGCATGAGACCACTACCATCTCGTAGCTCCGTCGTGGCCATTCCACGAGCAATCATGGCAGCCGCTCCCCACCAGAAGCCTGCGGGAGTCGGAGGCCCCCAAGACTTTTGTAGAATCTTCACGGCTGAGGGGACGCTTTTCGAGAATGGGACCCAAGCCCTAGCAGACAAGCGTCCGAGTTCCAAGGTGTCCCAGGGCCATTTTAGTGGACCAGGCCCAAAACCGAAGAGCCGGCCGCCATTTTGAGAGTCCTGTGGCAGCCGCCTATCGCTGCACCGCAAGAGCGGGCGCATCTCAACTACATGGTGAGCGAGACGCTGTAGTCGCAAGAGCGGGCGGTAAACAGCTGAATGGCGGAAGAGGCACAGTGTAGCAAAAGCGGGCGGAATGGCAACTAAAACGATAAAGGGGCGCCCCACTACAGCTTGTCTTCAGGTCAAACGGATTGTGGGACAAGGTCCAGAATTGAAGAGTCATCAAAAGGCAAAAAGTTCCGCCGGACCCCGGGAGCCGGCCGCCTATGTCGGGGGCGATCTCAGGCTACACCAGTGCTATAAGACTTGGGGAGGGTGTCGGAGCCAAGCGTCTTCTCCGAGTCCATGGCCATCACACCGCCCCTCAGGGGCCTCCGTCAAGCTGTTTAGGAAGGTAACATATCACATTGTTTTCTAATGCAGTCAGGTCCACAAACGACACTCACTTACTTTGAGAATAGTGAAGCTGCAGTAGGTGGAAATAAGCTTCAGACAGTGTTACAAGCACTGCTCAGAACTCTTAACTATGGCACCCAACATCCAGAACTTATGCTATTTGAGAATGGTAGTGACATCGAAGCATCTCAGGGACCAAAACCATTAACGTACTTTCACGTATGAAAATCTTACTTGGGGAGGGGGCAGGAGCGAAGCGCCCCCTCCCAGTCAGCGCCACCACACCGTATGTTGAAAATCTGAAGCCATCGTTCTACAAAGTCAACCAAACTTGGATTGAAAAATCTAGAAAAATGTACAAACTGAAAACCAGTTTTGGTCTGCATAGCATCAGTAGCAACGCTTGAGTCAGCTTTGTGTCAAGCCGCCATTTTGATTCAACAAAGCACAGGCATTGAAAAAGGCTGCAATTCAGAACTCTAAATTATGGCACCCAACATCCAGGAGCTTGCCATCCGGATCTTGGAGCCTTGTGCTGTTTTCGATCTATTCACACATCGGTCCACTACTAACATCATCTTATAAACCAACGTTATGTAAATAGTTTTTTAATAAAATGTTTTACCCTGTTTCTTTGCTGGTGTGTTGTCTATATTTTTAATATTTGCATAGGGTTTGTCGTTATTTTGTGCGGGATGGGTGATGGAGCCGAGCTGTCTTGCAGCCCTCATGGTGTGGAGCTCAGTTCATCTCACTATTTTCGTATTTCTCATGAAGGGTTGTTCCTAATATTTCTATTTTAGCGAGGTCAAAAAGAGATCCAATTAGTGGCCTACTGATTTTGCTCGATTACTTTTATTTTTTTACACGATTTTTCACTATCTGCAAAGACTAAACAGAGTATTGCGACTTTGTGCTTGTTTGTAAATAGAGAATGATCCAAAGAGAACCAATTCTAAAACAGTAAATGCTTGGACAACAATCCATCAAATGGAGAGACAAGGAGGCACGACGGATTACAACGGGGGTAAAGGCCTGCGTTAACTACCCTTCAGTATCTGCAAAGAGAGAGTACTACTAAGACAAAAGAGGGGAGGGGGGGGGGGTGCAGCGTTCAAAGCACATCAGCGTGCATAAATACGAAAATGTTTTTATCTATCACGTACTTGACATTTTAAAGCTTTTCATATTTGCTATTAAAAAACCAATGAAATTCACAGAAAAAACCATAGGTTATAGTGGATATATAGTTAGGAATTTGCATTTACAAAACCTTGAAAATTCAATGAAAAAACCATTGGTTTTAGGCCATATATAGTTAGGAATTAGCATTTACAAAACCTTATTTTACTCGCATAAAACCATTGAAATTCCATATATAGTTAGAAGCGCTAACTATATATCGCGCACCCGCAATCCACTGCTGATGATGTCACATATTACATCATTCATGACATGGTCAGTGACATCACTGATGACATCTCAAATGACATCACTGATGACAACTCAAATGACATCACTGAGGGAGGCTCAGGGGGCAAGATGGCCGCCACAACGCTGAAGGGAGCAGTCGCACTCTGCTCTCTCTCCTGCCACATAGTATCATGTGGGCAGAGCGAAGAAGATGATGAGTGAAGAAAATGTTCATGTTGGAAGGCTGGTTGACGCAGTACAAGCCTGACGGAGTCAGGGGGAAAAGCCACATCGCATTGCTAATTGTGGCAATTACACAGAAGTGGAAAAAGTGGATCAACGGAGCCCTGCAGCAAAGTCTAAAGATGTCCAATCGCAACAAGGGGGCGCCAGTAGCTTCAGCCACGGGCGCTATACCGAAAACGGCTGCCCCAGGCAAAAAGCAGACGCCGGCTCCAGGGATCGTGGTATCTAAAGCTCAACAAAGGAAGAAGGAGCTGGCTGGAAAGAAGACACAAGAGGCGGATGGCGAGATGGGTACGGAGATTCTAACTCAACAACAACAGACGCCGTCAGCTAAAGCGGCGATTGCCAGGGAGAAGGAGAAACATAGAGCGCACAGAATAAACCCGCTCCCCCTCCCCTCCAAAGACGCGGCGGGTATGAGGCAGCCTACCTTGACGGAGTCCTTCTCTGTCAAAACAGGCCAACAGCAACAGCAACAGCAAACAGAGAACGAAGCAACCAGCGCTGAGATCCACACTCCGAACGCGGAAGCGAAAGACGTCCTCGAGGACGCTGGCGGAATGGTTGCTGGGCAACCAGCGAAGCCCTCACAGTCTCACACGCATCAGGCGGGAACTGCCGGCATCGAAGGAAAAGAAGCAGCAGTGATTACGGTGAGCAGTGGAGAGGGTGGCAATGTGAATGGGGAGCTGGGGGCGCTTGAAAAGAGGAACAATATTCAGATGATGGATGCCTTATTGTCAGTGGAGGCTGGATTAAACGCGGAGCAGAAAAGCATTGGCAAAGCTAACTGGGGCAGTTCTACGAGTCTGGACTCACAGCAGCAGGCTAAGAGCAGAGGTGCTAGAGGGGGGTCCCCAGAGTTTTACTCTGTTAATGAAGGGTCAGACTCGACAGACTTGAGTGAGCAGGAGGGGGGCAGCACTACCGAGGTCACTACATCCGGCTTAGATTCAGACAACTCTGGACACTCAAGGGATAAAAATAGCCAAAGAAAAAAGAAGTCAGGAGTAAGAAGAAGAAGTGGTGAAAGTAATAAAAACAAAAAACTGTCCTGGGACTATTCAGCGACCTCTGGGATATATCAAGAGTCTGGAGACGGAATTGGGGTTGGTAGTACACCCCAGAACATAACCATGGAAATGATGTTCAGTACCTTAAAACAAATACAGGCGGAGGCCAGGGTGGAAAGTCGGAGGGCAAGGAGGGACACAAAGAAAATACAGGCATCAATTAGGAAACTGAACAGGAAGTATGAGGTGGTGGAAGAGAGGGTGTCAGAAGTGGAACAGAGGACAGGAAGAATGGAGGACGAGTTGACAGACTGGCAGGACTTTAAAAATGAACAAGGGAAGAAAATGGAAGATCTCCAATGGAAGATAGAAGATTTTGAAAACCGGCAAAGACGGAATAACGTTAGGCTACTTGGAATTGAGGAAGGTTTGGAGGGGCAAGACCCCAGGGGCTATGTCATCAAACTATTGAAAGGAGCTTTTCCGGACTCCCAGTGGCAGTGGGAATCGGAAATTCAAAGAGCGCATAGATTCCCACTAATATTGAAGAAAAATCACAGAGCCCAGCAGAGTGCATTGCCAAGAGCAATGCTTGTGTTCGTAGGAAACTTTCTTGCAAGACAGGAGATCATGGACAGAGCAAGACCAGATGCCAAGAAGACTTTTGATAATGTTACATTCTTTGCCAGACCTGACTTCTGTCATGTGACAGTCGAAAGAAGATGGAGGCTACGGCAGCTGATTTCCCCCCTGCAAAATGTAGGCGCAGAGGCATATTTACTCTACCCAGCAAGGTTAAAGGTTGTTAATAAAGGGCAGATCAGGGTATTCACGTCAGAGATTAAAGCAGGAGAATACTTGGATGAGCTCACAGAGCAGAGAGGGGGAAAGAAATAATAAAGAGAGAAATGCACTGAAACCACCATAGAACATGATACTATTATACTACAGGTAGCATATAGGGGTAACAGGGAAGGGCAGGAGAGAGAGGCGATCCTACAGCGGAAGAGGCCACACATAGGTCAGGATTGACCTATTTGCCCGTAAAAGGGGGGGAGGGAGTCAGGGGGAGGGGGGAGAGCTGGGGGGGGTGAGGGGGGGGCAGGACATATGGTTAAATACAACACGCAATAAGGAAACAGAGGAATACAATACATTTGAGGAAAGAGTACTGCAGGCTAAAGCTCATGAGAATAAAAAGTGGTGTCAAGTGATGGAAAAATATAAGATATGTCGATGGCTTTGAGGATCGCCTCTATAAATATATGTGGCCTTAATAATGGAGGGAAAAGGCAGAGAGTAGCAGCAATGCTAAGAATGCTAAAATTAGATATAATATGTCTCCAAGAGACACATATTGAAGGAAATAATAAATTTTTACTGGAGCAAATGGGTTTTGAGGTGTTAGCTTTTACTAGACAAGATACCAAAACTAAGGGAGTAGCTATATTAGCTAAGAAAGGGGTCTGTAAAATAAAAAGAAAAAAAGATCAGAACGGGAGATGGGTTATACTTGAGGGTGAAACTAGTGTAGGATGTTGCACACTAGTGTCAATATATGGGTCTACAGAAGATGACCCTGAGGTTATTGAATATTTGGATCACGAATTGTCTCTTTGGCCAGAGCCAATTATTTGTTGTGGGGATTTGAATATAAATGGGTTGAACGGTTTGGGTAGGTCGGGTATGTCGGGTGGTGAGGTATACGGGGGGAGGAAGAAGAAGGTGTGTAAGGCTGTATGTGATTTTATGAGACATAATGCGTTGATCGATCTATGGGCACAGAGCCACCCACCAGGTACGGGTAGTACATATTACTCAGCACCTCATCGTTTGGTTGTCAGATTAGATTATTTTCTGATTTCTAGCACATTAGTAGATGGTAGTCAACTAGAAAGACTGCCTAGGATGTTATCAGATCATAACCCGCTGGTACTGACGTTACCAAATAAGATGGCAGAGGAGAGGAAGAGCTATAATTGGACCTTTGAGAGAGGACTTCTGAAAGATGAGGGTTATGTGAAAAGAATGGCAGCCTGGATTAAGCAATTTTGGGAAATTAATAGAGGGACGGCAACTCCTGCTATGGTCTGGGATGCTTTTAAAGCAGGTATTAGGGGGGAAACTCTCTGCTTTACGTTGCAACGAACTAAAAAAGAGAGAGAGGAAATGGAAACAAGGATAAGGGAATTAAAAGATCTAGAAGACTCTCTAATAACAGCAATCAACATGCAGGAACCGTTGGAAGATTTACTGCTAAATATAGAGCTGAAGAAGGCAGAGGCAGGTGAAAGTGTAGCAAGAAGGGCTGCGGCTAGGTATTTAGCCAAAAGAGAGGAGGGATATGAGTACAACGAGAGAATTGGGCATCTCCTTGCTATTAGAACTAGGCAGAAGGCAGCGGCAGGAGAGATTAAGGAAATTAAAAACGAGGTAGGAGTAGTGGTAAACAAAGTAACAGATATACAGGACGTGTTTAAGAGATTCTATACGAAACTTTATGAGCAGGATATAACTAGAACAAAACCTGAGATAGTAGAATACTTGAACATGATAACGCACCCAGTACTGGAAGGGGATGAGAAGGAGAAATTGGAGATGAGTTTTACAGTACAGGAGATCCAGGATGCTGTGAAAAGTCTACCCTGTGGGAAAGCTACTGGCCCAGACCAGATCCCGGCAGAATTTTATAAAATATTTTGGGATGTATTAGGGAAAGATATGCACGAGATTTTTATTCAAGCACAGAGGGGAGAGTCAATACCACACTCATGGGCAGGGGCTGATATCATTGTTATTTTAAAGAAAGATAAACCACCTCTAGAACCTGGGTCATATCGTCCTATAACACTTATGAATGCGGATGCCAAAATATACACAAAATCACTTGCATTTAGGTTAAGTAAAGTTATAGAGCACTTAGTTAGTACTTCACAACATGGTTTTATTCCAGGGAAGGGCACTACACAGCACACAAGGCAAATGATCACAATTCTGGACGCTATGGAGGTTGCAGGGGATCCGGTCGCGGCTATATTTCTGGATGCAGAGAAGGCCTTCGACAGGGTCTCTTGGGACTATTTATGGGAGGTAATGGAGCAATATGGAGTGGGTAGAGGGTACATCAGAGCAATACAGGCTGTCTACTCCAACCCTACGGCTAGAATAAGAATAAATAAAGGGTATAGTGAGACTGTACAGATACAACGAGGGACGCGTCAGGGCTGCCCAGCATCACCGCTACTATTTGCCCTATATATAGACCCCATTTTAAGGAGACTGGAAGAAAATAATAGGATACCCCCAATTGTTCTGCATGAGAAGAGATATAAGGTATTTGCGTACGCAGATGATGTGGCTGTCATCACCAACAAGCCAGATATAGCAATTCCAGAGATAGAAAGAGAAGCATCAAATTTTGGAGAACTTTCAGGATATAAAATCAATAAAGGGAAGACCCAGATAGTACAGAATAACCAGATGATATTCCAGGATAGTAGAGTTGTGAAGGAAGCAACGTACTTAGGAATAAAAGTGACGGCAGATCTGGACGCGTTGGTAGACCTTAACATTAGACCATTATTAAGTAAAGTCAAAGAAAACACAGAAAGAATGCATAGATTACATTTGACATTGATGGGAAGAATAAATGTAATCAAAATGATAACATTCCCCAAATTTTTATACTTATTCAGGGCAATCCCGCTATATTTTGATCATAGTTGGTTCAATAAGATAGAAGCTACGGTGAATGCATTTATTTGGGCACAGGGCAAAACCAGAAGAGCATATAGACATCTGACAGTATCAAGAGAAAGAGGTGGGTGGGGGGCGCCTGATTTTAGATTTTATTATTGGGCGGTAGCTTTACAGTACTTTCAGGGATTAATTGGTGGTGGTAACTTCGAACAAGGAGGTAGGACACAAGGGTTTTTTAATGTTTACACAGTGTTGTTAGGGGATGGGGCAGTAAATGGATTCTTGAATACAGTTGATTTCACCTATTTCAAGCACACAAGATTCAAAACTCTCAAAGCGGCATATAATATCTGGAGGACGATTTCAAAGAAAATAGGGATAGGAAGATACAACAGGTACACACGGCTGTATAATAACAGATCTCTCCCGGGGGAGATATTTGGAGATACAGTAATGAAGGGGTGGGAGGATAAAGGGATCAAGAGAATTGGGGATTTATTGGATCAACAGGGCAGAATCATGCAGTTTCAGGAGATACAAAACATTTTTAGGGTAGGGAATAATAGTTTCTTTAAATATCTTCAGGTTAGAAGTTACCTTGCAAATAAACAAGGTGGATCTTTGGGTTTCGGTTCATGCTGTTTAATGGATTATATAGAGAACAGTGATCATTGCACAATTCGGTGTCTATATGCAGAATTGGGAAAGTATAAAAGTGATGACAGGGATAAATATGTGAGGAAGTGGGAGGGAAAAATTGGCTTAAAACCAGAGGGCTTTCAATTATCGCTTGATTTGGGTCGAACCACTTTATGCTCTACAACCTTACAGTCACAGCACTACAAAACTTTGTACTCATTGTATTATACTCCGGCAAGGATTGCACAATGGGGAGGTACAACAGGAACTACGTGCTCTAGGTGTGATGCTAATGATGCAGATATAATTCATGTATTCTCAAAATGCCCGCAATTGTACTCTTTAAAAAATGATATTGAAAAATTTATTGACGTTTCATTAGGCTATAAAGTAAAGCTGACAGATGAATTATTGTTGCTGGGGGTGGTGACAGGGGAAGATGTTATTCCCATCGAGTTTATGTTTATGGTAGCCGCGGTATATCGTATATGTGTTGCAACATTATGGCTTGAAAAAGCACCACCAACGTTTCAAATGTGGATTGCTAGACTATTGGCTACATATAATATGGAGAAAGCAATATATGACAGGAAAGGGAAAAAAGGAAGATCTCTGGGCAAGAGGATTTGGGACCCAATTGAGAATTGGAAAAATAGACCGATAAGGTAGGGAGGGGAGGAGGTTAGGAAGGCCTATAAAGTATAAGATAGTAGCCGGAAGGATTGGAAAGCTGGAGATTATTGTTAGTATTGTTTATTTGAATGTTTACCTTTTCTTCCTTTTTTTTCTTTTTGTAGTGGGAAATGAAATATGTCAGTATTTGCGAACGTTTAATTGAATAATGCGTGTTGTAAATGTAACCGTGATTTTTGAAGAAAATAAAAAAAAAAAAAAAAAAAAATCAAATGACATCACTGATGACATCTCAAATGACATCACTGATGACAACTCAAATGACATCACTGATGACATCTCAAATGACATCACTGATGACATCACTGATGACAACTCAAATGACATCACTGATGACATCTCATTTGACATCACTGATCACATCACTCATGTGATAATACAATGAACCTCTTCAGACTCTAATATAACCTTACATACACTCAGTATAAACAGACACTCACAGACTGTCACTCATCCATGGAGTTACTCACACACCTAGTCAGTCATGCAAAGAATCAATCACACCTCCATTTCCTCAACTATAAAGTTATACACATCTTACTTATTCAAACATATAATAACACATATTTATTCTCTTATATAATCCCTGATACAAGCTCACAGTGATCGATACAGCCACTCACACATTCACTGGCTCTTATGTTCAGTTATTTATATATCTCAACTCTCACATGTATTGTGTTTTACATACGTACTTACTTGCACATGTACCAATGAGAAATCCATTCACTCACCAACACACCCATGCATAGTCAACCGCCCATATAGCTGTTTCCACATGCACTCTTGAACTCATACTCCTAGTGAATCAATTGCTTACACATCTATGCACAGAGTCACGCACCTCCCAGCCACCCACACACACACTCAGCCTCCCATTCAAATACTTGGGCAACCAATCAATAACCCATATGGCCACTCTTATAGCTACTGATCAACACATGCAGCAGCTTACACAACAACAAACATACTGATGCACAAATTAAGACAGTTTAGTCACTAACCCATGCACTCAGTGAGACACATTTAATCACTCACTCATACAGTCAGTCATGCACCTACTAAATTCTTCATCCAGACACTTATACATCCACTCATTCTTCAATATGTGAAACATATTTAAACTTTACAGACACATACAATCACTGGATGTTGTGATCAGTGATGTCATCAGTGATGTCATTTGAGATGTCATCAGTGATGTCATTTGAGTTGTCATCAGTGATGTCATTTGAGATGTCATCAGTGATGTCATCAGTGATGTCACTGACCATGTCATGAATGATGTAATATGTGACATCATCAGCAGTGGATTGCGGGTGCGCGATATATAGTTAGCGCTTCTAACTATATATGGAATTTCAATGGTTTTATGCGAGTAAAATAAGGTTTTGTAAATGCTAATTCCTAACTATATATGGCCTAAAACCAATGGTTTTTTCATTGAATATATATATATATATATATATATATATATATATATAATATATTCAAATAAAACATTATTTCTTTTAGATTGTATTATATGTATATCTATATTAATATTACATATATATATTTTCATATATATTATTTTTTTTTAATGATTAATTACCCTTTACACCCTAAAAACGAATCCCACCCTAGTCCCTTTAAATACCCCAGCACCCTTAAACACTAACCCATCCTGACCCTAAAAATACCCTTGAACCCCAAAACCCAAACCTAGCCCTGAACCCTATAAATACCCCTGTACCCCAAAACCCAAACCTAGCCCTGAACCCTAATACCCCTGTACCCCAAAACCCAAACATAGCACTGAACCCTAAAATACCCCTGTACCCCAAAACCCAAACCTACCCCTCAACCCTAAAAATACCCCTGTACCCCAAACCCAAACCTATCCCTCAACCCTAAAAATACCCCTGTACCCCAAAACCCAAACCTATCCCTGAAACCTAAAATACCCCTGTTTCCCCAAACCCAAACCTACCCCTGAACCCTAAAAATACCCCTGTACCCCAAAACCCAAACCTAGCCCTGAACCCTAAAATACCCCTGTACCCCAAAACCCATACCTAGCCCTGAACCTTAAAAATACCCCTGTACCCCAAAACCCATACCTAGCCCCGAATCCTAAAAATACCCCTGTAGCCCAAAACCAACCCTATAATTTAAAAATACCATACTCTAAAAATACACTGTGCACCCCATAATCCAAACACACCCTTAAAATACCCCTAACCCCCTAAAACATATACCCCAACACCCCCAAAATAAAATCATATACTTACCTTAAACTTAAACAATAAAAACATATACTTTTACCATTCATGCTTTTACTACGAATTTCGTTGTAAAAGCATGCGTGGTAAAAGCATAAAAGATATAATGGTATTCGTTATAAAAGTATTGCGAGGTAATGGTAGTGTAGTTATAATGGTATGCGAAGTGAATGTATGTGGAAAAAAAGTTGCGTTATAAACGTGTTTTACCCCCAGAGACTGCCTTAGCCAGTTGGAGAGCATGACAATCTTCTCTGAGAAATGCCTCCTGCAAAGGTGTTGCCATCTTATAGTGATTCACAGGAGAGCAATCCTGTCAACAGTTATTTATGCGGGCTTTTGTATTTGACTGGACTAAACCTAACATTATGCAACATGTGCTATATAAAATAGTTTGTCACCCTGTTGATTGCCACCCCTTTTTGTGGGGTGCATGAGGTTAGATTACCGAAGCTGCCAGAAGTTTGAATATAGGCATTACTTTGCGTAGAAAGAGAATACAGAGTTATCTTGCATTCTTCCCTGTGGACTATTCACGTTTGTGATGGAGGCCTGGGAGAAAATGTTTATATATTGTCAGGTCTTAAACCTTTGCAGTCTTTCCGCAAATAAGAACAGATACACACTCGCTCTCTTGCCCCATCTCTACTGCTTTGCTCCTCTCCTTACCCCTTCTCTTATCCTCTCTTCTTCTTTCTTCGTTGTTTGAGCGCACGTGGTAAGCAGTTACTGGGCCTGGTCTCCAAGAGACAAGCAGCAGGGCAGTTTGCCATAGTGCGTTTTGCGTGACGGCCAAGCCTATTGTTATTAAGGTCTCTTTGAGAACACACAGACACATTATGACCATATGCACACAGCATACTTAGTTTGGCCCTGTAAGCTTACACCCAAAATACTGCTGTTAAAGTTTCTTTGTAAATTGCTATGTGCTTTATTCTAGTCCTCTTAAATGTGGAATCCACAATCGAGAAGGAATAGATCAAGTCCTCTGATGAAGTGTGATCATGGAGTTGCTTCTGCTGTCTTTTTATCTAGCATAGCTCATGTGGGAGAAGTGAGACAAATGTTAATGTTATGGGTGTCTTATATAGCGCTCGGCTACTCCAAGGAGTGTCCCGGCGCTTTCTGACCCATAGCTGAAAAGCAACCTTCTGTGTGATGATTCTTAGAAAATCGGATGCTTATAAACTTTGAAAGCAGCCAGTAAGGCAGGTGTCTGATTCAGTACTCTTTTTAAATCTAATCGATCTAGATTTGGAGAAGCCAAATTCCAAAGACCTCCTGAGAGGATTTCAGAACCTCATATATTGAACTATAACTTGAGCAAACTGCTTCTCAACTATTATATTTAGACTTTGCAAAGAGGAAGAGTTATTAGACGTTGTGCTGGAGTGGGTATCCACAGAAACATGCGGGCTACCAAAGCATCCTCTCATTTTGTCACTTACTCTTAATTGATTAGCACTATTTAGAATTAGCCTGAATAGTGGATTAAGATAACTTTTGAAGTGCAAGTCCTGTGATTTAGGGGGTACTCTAAATGATTGCGGTTGGGGAGAGAGACTGGCAATTATTCACACTACAATTTTGGGGATAACCAGTGGCAGGCTTTCCACCGAGGACTGATCAGATTCCATGCTTGCTTGTTTGAGCTTTTTCTTTTTAATTTGTTTTTTTTGACAACTTGTGCCCTGTCAGTTCATCCAACTGGGCCTTTTTGAATGGTGAACAATCATCCACTATGTTTTCGTAGTGTTGGAGCCTCATAAAGAAGTCTGTCTTTTCTGGATGTGCTGTGCCCTGGGTGCCAGTGAGTTACCCCTTGCTTTCTTGACCATGGGAACCAGACCGTCTTGGATGACTTTTCAAAGTTCCACGGCAACAAGTACTGTGAGGCCAATTGGAAGTTTTCTATGTCTCAGACTACTACCTAGTTGCTGGGCAAACCAATCCAGTTCTCGGAATAAGGCAGGCAAAATTATGAGAACACTGTCCAAAGAAGTCCAGAAAGCCACAAGGAGGAAAAGCCTCAATATCCTTCATTGCTGTTCACAAATAGTGCATGCAGGCAGATGAAGATGAAAGAATATTTGATTGTCTGCGCAGCTCCCGCTCTACACAGAAATGTTTTATAAAGAACTAAATATATTGGTGCATTCTATACAATTGCAAATGCAATTGCAGATTCCTCAGCAGCATAGGGAGTGTTATCAGAAACATCCAGTACAAACTTATCATTGTGAATGGTTCAAATTCAATAGTTAAGGGTGGACTAAAAAATGCAAGGTGCCTGATACGGAGAGTGCTGCCATGACGCCAATATTCTAAAGTTTATAGAAGACATGATCCTATTAAAACTTCTTTTTCCAGCACACCAGAGAATTACAAAAAAAGTGCTTCATTTTTGCTTTCCTAACTGCTGGATGCATGCAGCTCATTTAAAGGTTTTTACTTTTTGTTGTGCATTGCAAAAAACAACATCCTGCATTATCACATAATTCACTTTAAAATCTTCTCTCACTTTGCAGTCAGGGAAAGAAAAGTAAGCATCAATCCCCATGTTAAAAGAATAAAGCAGCCTGACATTTGACTTTTGTCTCTGAATCACCGGCAAATGTGACAAGTTCAAATATCAGCATATTTTTGCCACTCAGTTTTGGAAAAAAATCAAGAAGTGGTCTATGAAAAACATTAATATTGCGTCCAGCTGTAAGATATAGGTTCTACCCCAGTTTCTGGCTGGTAGTAAGAACCTAGCCCAGAAACGCTTTTAGCTGAATACCATATAGGACAGCCCTGGTGGCCCACAGATCCTTAAAGGATTTTAATTCTACCTATTTACATCGCAAAGGTCTCCTCAATTGAATATTGGCACGGACTGATCTAAAAGTGGTATTTGTTCCCTTTTTCTGGGACTTGACCCTGGCATAGCTGTTTCTGTGCATTGACAAAGCAACCAATAGGTGTACACAAATGAATTCCTTCTTTTTTTTTTTTAAACTGCACATTTTATTGTTTTGTTTTTTCATATATATTTTACAATTATTAGTAACATGGAACCAAAGGTTTTATGAGAAAATAGAGAAAAACAGAGTTTGTGTTTGATGCCAATCGTTTTTTACAGTATCACTGTGGCATGTTCCTAGACTTACATCGTTTTGACAAATTTGTACATCACAAATATGCTTGTTTGGAAGAAGACCTAAAAAGCATGCAAATTTAATTGCAGTTAGTCTTACTATCTATTGTTAAGTGTGAGATGCATCTTAATTCGTTAGAGAAGTAATGGTAATTGTAAATGTAAATGTACATGTATTTATATAGCGCAAATAACCCACATCGCAGGCATCTATGCGCTTGCTTAGGGAACCCGTCCTGGTATTCCCCTGTGAGATACCCCGGCAGGGTATCCACAAGGTGAAAGCCAGGCATCCCGCCGCGAGGGGCCGTTGTGGAGATTAAGCAAGCTATTGCCCAGAGTCGCAGAGTGTGAACCCGTGAGTCGAGTAGGCACCGGAGCGAGAATTATCGAGTCCGTGGAATTATTGAGCCCAACCCCCATCGGGGCGGGGAATTGAACCCTGGTCCAGGGCCAATCTCAGCTTCCGGGTCTGCAGCCTCTAACCCCTGAGCCACACTTCTCCACACTCAAACTTGTAGCTGCATGTTAATGAATTGTGTTCCTGATCTATTGATTGTTACAGTCCATGCCATTCTGTTCCATTGAATTCCCCCAAATCTTATCACATTGGGGCAGCTCCTGCTTAGTTAAACCACATTTTCTGTTGCCATACACCAATCCATGTTTAGGGGCCTTGATTTATGGTTTCTAGACAACTGTGTTGCTTCCCTCATCCCAGCAATGAGGTAGATGCTGTCTAATCTACTGCTAATACCAACCCTTCAGTTCCTTGCATTTATTTAACCAGTAACTAGCTTAAAGAAATAACTCCACAAAGTATAAAAAATGTACATGTTTAAACCAAGAAGGAATTCTTACATTTACATCTCTGGGATCAGTCCCTAGATTGTTCTGCCTTTGGCATCCAGGTTTATCATACCACACTGAAACACTTGTAACTGCTATAATTGTCATATCTTGGTTTCAAACTGTGTTTTAATGATCTTCGATTGTATTAAGATGATGCCACTAATGAGCGTACATACCAAAATTCTGATGCCATAAGATTTTGCAATAACAATTTCAATCATCAGTATCTCAGGCGTCACAAAATAGTAACTTAATTATCCTCCAGTGCCGCGAACTAGTACGAATATTTTAGCAAACTAAAATATGTAATTGTGCAACATGTATTGTAGATAACAAACAGGAACACTTGTAACACTGGTAACAGCAATAGTCCATGACGCAATCTACATAATGGGGATTTTCAAGTTTTTGGAGCAGACTCCAAACGTGGGTATTTTTCTCACACTGAAGAAACTATTGATAATGGGTTTCTCAAGCTCCCAAATCAATACGGGAATAGTCCATTCATGTAAATCTTGGGTTAGTCAAATGCTGAACATTTGGTCAGTTGGTTTATCCCAATGCCTAGAGCGAGTAACCAGTGGATATATTCTAACACATGGCACCTATAGAAACTAAGAATATAGTAGTATGCCTCAATATAGGTTGTGTTGTCCTCTGTGGGCTAGATTATAAAGTGCATGACTATTATATAATAGCCATCTACACAGAAACTTGTAGCTTCATGTTAATGAATGGTAGCATATTGTCAAGCAGCATACTGTCTAATGGAAGCCACATATCCATGGCGCATTTAATTGCTAAATGAGGAAAATCATACAATGTAGAATATAAGTAACTGCTCTGTCTACTATTTCTGTGCAAACCCTTGAGAAGTACCTAAATTAGACTACTCCACACACACCCTGACAACTGATAAATAGCATCCTAACATGCTACGCAGATAACTATTGGGAATATTTTGCTCGGATATTGCAACAAACATTACTGTTTGGGTTGTAATTACTATGCAGACAACCAACATGAATATCTCATATGCCCAACACTGATAACCAATGGAAAAGTCCCTGACAGTGTAAAGCCATGGTTACTTGCTTACCTGCTGTGTGTCTGTATATATGCTCGTGTTTTTGATTCCATACATTTTGTGATACTGATTATGTAATTGGTACACTCAGATTTGTTTTTATGGCATCTCCTGTGTATAAAATCACTTCTTGAGGTATAGTTCTTGCTAAAGAAATTCGTTGTTAATAATAATAGTAATTCATTCTCAGAATCTTTTTTTCATTCAAAAAAATTGTTATACACATTTAGAAATTGTGTAGAGGGAATGTGAAACTCATAAGGCAACGAAAACAGTCTTGTGTGGGAAGTGAGAATGTTTCCCCATGATACTAGTAGATAACAACAGGCATTTATAATGCAATGGTCTCGGCATTATTAAAGGTAGAGCTATTGGCATTGCTCATGACATTTTATTATTATTTTTTTTAAATCCTAAATAAATAGCATTGTCATTTACATTGCCAATAGCTTAATCGTTAAATAAATGGCATTGTCATTTACAATGCCAATAGCTTAATCGCTCGCATACACATGACCTATTGCATTTACACCCACACAGAGCCACACACAGAGCCACCCACACAGTCATTCACATAGAGCCACCCACACACACAGAGCCACCTACACAGAGCCACCCTCACGCACACAGAGCCACCCACACAGAGCCACCCACACAGAGCCACCCACACAGAGCCACCCTCACACAGAGCCACCCTCACACAGAGCCACCCTCACACAGAGCCACCCTCACACAGAGCCACCCTCACACAGAGCCACCCTCACACAGAGCCACCCTCACACAGAGCCACCCTCACACAGAGCCACCCTCACACACAGCCACCCTCACACACAGCCACCCACACATAGAGCCACCTACAAAAAAAGCTACACACACAGAGCCACCCACACACACAGAGCCACCCACACACACAGAGCCACCCACACACACAGAGCCACCCACACACACAGAGCCACCCACACACACAGAGCCACCCACACAGACAGCCACCCACACACAGACAGCCACCCACACACAGACAGCCACCCACACACAGACAGCCACCCACACACAGACAGAGCCACCCACAGTCATTCGCATAGAGCCACCCACACACAGACAGCCACCCACACACAGACAGAGCCACCCACAGTCATTCGCATAGAGCCACCCACACACACAGAGCCACCTACACACACACAGAGCCACCTACACACACACAGAGCCACCTACACACACAAAACCACCTACACACACAGAGCCACCTACACACACAGAGCCACCTACACACACAGAGCCACCTACACACACAGAGCCACCTACACACACAGAGCCACCTACACACACAGAGCCACCCACACAGAGCCACCCTCACACACAGCCCCCCACACATAGAGCCACCTACAAAAAAAGCTACCCACACAGAGCCACCCACACACACAGAGCCACCCACACACACAGAGCCACCCACACACACAGAGCCACCCACACACACAGAGCCACCCACACACACAGAGCCACCCCCACACACACAGCCACACACAGAGCCACCCACACACACAGAGCCACCCACACACACAGAGCCACCCACACACACAGAGCCACCCACACACACACAGAGCCACCCACACACACACAGAGCCACCCACACACAGACAGAGCCACCCACACACAGACAGAGCCACCCACACACAGACGGAGCCACCCACACCCAGACGGAGCCAGCCACACCCAGACGGAGCCAGCCACACCCAGACGGAGCCAGCCACACCCAGACGGAGCCAGCCACACCCAGACGGAGCCAGCCACACCCAGACGGAGCCAGCCACACCCAGACGGAGCCACCCACACACAGACGGAGCCACCCACACACAGAACCACCCTCACACACAGCCACCCTCACACACAGCCACCCTCACACACAGCCACCCACACATAGAGCCACCTACAAAAAAAGCTACACACACAGAGCCACCCACACACACAGAGCCACCCACACACACAGAGCCACCCACACACACAGAGCCACCCACACACACAGAGCCACCCACACAGAGACAGCCACCCACACACAGACAGCCACCCACACATAGACAGAGCCACCCACAGTCATTCGCATAGAGCCACCTACACACACAGAGCCACCTACACACACAGAGCCACCTACACACACAGAGCCACCTACACACACAGAGCCACCTACACACACAGAGCCACCTACACACACAGAGCCACCTACACACACAGAGCCACCCACACAGAGCCACCCTCACACAGAGCCACCCTCACACACAGCCCCCCACACATAGAGCCACCTACAAAAAAAGCTACCCACACAGAGCCACACACACACACAGAGCCACCCACACACACAGAGCCACCCACACACACAGAGCCACCCACACACACAGAGCCACCCCCACACACACAGAGCCACCCCCACACACACAGCCACCCCCACACACACAGCCACCCACACACACACAGCCACCCACACACACAGAGCCACCCACACACACAGAGCCACCCACACACACAGAGCCACCCACACACACAGAGCCACACACACACACACAGAGCCACCCACACACAGACAGAGCCACCCACACACAGACAGAGCCACCCACACACAGACAGAGCCACCCACACACAGACAGAGCCACCCACACACAGACAGAGCCACCCACACACAAACGGAGCCACCCACACACAAACGGAGCCACCCACACCCAGACGGAGCCACCCACACCCAGACGGAGCCAGCCACACCCAGACGGAGCCAGCCACACCCAGACGGAGCCAGCCACACCCAGACGGAGCCAGCCACACCCAGACGGAGCCAGCCACACCCAGACGGAGCCAGCCACACCCAGACGGAGCCAGCCACACCCAGACGGAGCCAGCCACACCCAGACGGAGCCAGCCACACCCAGACGGAGCCAGCCACACCCAGACGGAGCCAGCCACACCCAGACGGAGCCACCCACACCCAGACGGAGCCACCCACACACAGAGATTTCCCCCCCCCACACACACACACAGATCCCCCCTCCCCACACACACAGACCCCCCCCCCACACACGGAGATAGATCAGAGATAGATGCTCACACCCACGCACGTAGATAGATCCCCCCCACCCCACACAAACACACACACACACACAGATCTCCACACACAGAGAGATCCCCACACACACACACACAGAGATCCCCCCACACACACATATATCCCCACACACACAGAGGATGGGCAAAGCCAGGGAGACGTTTTCATTTTCTACATTCATACCTCTGTATTTACACCGTCTAATGTGTAAAGAAAAACCTGGAGAATAATTTTGTACATTCGATTTGAACAACCAACATACAGGGCCACTGCCACTATGCAACAACAGAAGATTTAATTATGTGGCATCTGCTACCTACAGCAAGGCAAAGCTAGCTACGCATCCCCTACCTACAGCACTACACATCTGCTACCTACAGCGAGGTAAAGCAAGCTACGCATCTGCTACCTACAGCAAGGCAAAGCAAGCTACGCATCTGCTACCTACAGCAAGACAAAGCAAGCTACTCATCCCCTACCTACAGCACTACACATCTGCTACCTACAGCGAGGCAAAGCAAGCTACGCATCTGCTACCTACAGCAAGGCAAAGCAAGCTACACATCTGCTACCTACAGCAAGGCAAAGCAAGCTATGGATCTGCTAGCTACAGAAAACAAAGTAGGCAACACTACTCAGACAGGCTCAAGACATCTTGCTTGTGGAAAATTCAAACTATAAACATGATCAAAATGCAATGATACAAAAGTGAAGACCACGGAGACAGGAGAATATACAATGCATAATATAGAGAGCAAAGAATAGCTATACAACATATTGCCCAATGTAACGAAGAAAAGGTACATATCATGCTACCTTTATGAAAGTATTCATAGCGCTGACAATGGAGGAGACATTCCAAAGGTTCCTAGAAGAGATGGAACACATTCAAGTGCTAGAACCCAAATATGTTCTAAATGACAAATAAGTGCAGAGTGATTGCTGCTGGATGGTAATCTCACAGAAATCGTAGTATTTAACCTACTGTTATGACAGTCCATTAGGGCACATATTATATACAGTGACCACTCAGTGCATGAATAGTCTCAGATGCCAGAGATAACCATCGCCCAGACACTACCTGTCTAGCAAACCATGCTCAACGGTGCTAGCTGGAATCACTTTGGCTAGGTCAGAAACCTTTTGGTGAGCAAAATGAACCTCACCCTTCCTTGGTCCTCATTTCAAAGATCTCCGGTTGGTCAGTGTTGGGCATTATAGTCTGCTTAGTCCTTTGTTGATTTCATTTGTGCTATTTATAGTTTTGTATTTTCCATTTCGAGTTCAGGGCTACAATTACCAGCAAGAATAGTAAAAAGGGGGAGTAACGGACTCTCGGGGCTGGGCAGAGGCGCCAGGGAAACCCGCGTACAAAACCCTACGCCCAGGAGGCGCCAAAACACAGAGCACCTGCCAAGTGAGAAGGGGCATGCAGTCCTCCATAGGTACACCCGCCACAACCTTTGATCTGATACAACCACCCGCCATGGGATCTGAATACAGGGGGGAGTCCCGAATAGACACACCCCCATCAGATAGAATTACCAAACAATAAAAGCAGCCTTCGAAGCACATTCACACAGGACACGTATTTTTGCTGACTGCTGTAATCCCTTTTGTAGACCTGTGGAATGGTGTCTAGATTACTAGAATCCACCACAGATCCAAAAAAAAAAAATAAGGCACAAAAAAAATGGCGGCCGCAAACATCCGAAAATTTCGGATTCAGGGGCGTGTTTTTGGCGTTCTGAGTGACGGGTGACGTAACAGTCGGAAGAACGCAAAAAAACACACCCCCGAATCCGAAAGAGACGGGGCTTTATTGGAGTGACTCCCCTCTCCTCCAATGGCTGGCCTCCGGTTAGGAAGCCAGTCAATGGAGGAGAGAGGTGGGTTCAAGCCCCCATACTCCAAAACATTAAATCTCCTCCCGGGGACTGCGCAAGCGCAGCCTACAGTCCTCGACCTAAAATTGGCAGTCTGAAACTGACATCTTCATCAGAGGCACGTTCTATGTTTGAAGTTAGAAACAAACTGTTGATCCAAACTCTTTTTTTTGGAATGTATTTATTTGCATTTTCTTAGTTACATTACAGAAACATGTCTAAAATTCAAAGCATCTCACTCCTATGTTCATTATAATCTGAGCGGAGTTCAACAACACAATCACATAAGTAGCAAATTAATCAACAGAGGTCCCGCCAAAGGGGTTCCTATACCCTTCTCCCCCATTCAGCCTGCCACCCCTCTAGTTCACTGTGAGTACGTAAGTGCAAGACCATAATAAGTTAACCAGGGCTTCCATATCTTCCAGAATTTTTTCGGGCATCCCCTTGCTTTATACGTTGTCTTCTCCCCCAGCATGTTCATGTACCTACCCCTTCGCCATTCTTCTAGCATTGGTTTAGCCAAACATGCCCTCGCCAAGTCTCTTTTGGCTACTACCAAACCCAACTGGAGTAATGTCAGTTTCTATCGCTCTGGGCAGGTCTATCTCCATGGGTATTCTGAGCAAGATAAACATGGGGTCTGGGGGTATTGATTCTTGCAATATAAGTTCCAGCTCCTTCAGCAGTATGCCCCAATATCTCTGTGTTTGTGTGCATCCCCAGACAGTGTGAAAAAAGGTCCCTTCCATGGTCCTACACTTCAGACAATTTGTTGAGTCCGTTCTTACTATCCTATGTAATCGGGCTCTGTCATAATACATTCTGTGTAAATACTTGGATTGAATCAATCAAAGTTGTGACCTAATAGCTACTTCCCTAGGATGCATCAAAGCCATTTCCCAATCTAAGTTGTCTATGTCCCCCAGATTCTTCTCCCATTGTAATCTCAGTTTTCGCAAAGGGTCTGGAGTGTTGTTTATTGTTGTCCTTTAAGTCCAGGACACTGCCTTTTCCCCAATTTCTCCCATCAAGAGCCGTCCTTCGAGTGGGGCGTATTCTGGGAGGCCCTCCATGTCAATACTTTGTGCCTGCCATGCATGTTTTAATTGCAAATACTTAAAATGTTGTGTATTGTTCATGTAGTACTCAGTCTGGAGGCTTGAGAACGTCACCATCTCCTTATGATATACTATGTCTTTGAGCTGAGAAATGCTCACCAGATCCCACTTCCGAAAACCTGTCAGCTTGGCAAATTCCTTGAGTCGTGTTCCCACCCAGAGCGCGGTTTCCTTGGTCACCCGGCCATCCCATCTCATGCGTCTCTCTGCTTTCTTCCAAGCCAGTATCACCAGTTGTGTGGCTGGCAGCAGTGTTGCGATCCAAACTCTCTTTTATCCAAGGGGGTTATAGTCCAACATATTAATTTAGTAAGCATATTCAGTTGCCTTAAACTGATAATCTCCTCTACCTCATCTTGCCGCCACACGTGTAACCAAAATATCCAGTCAATAGAGCATCTCCATTGCCAAAAGTTTTTCAATTAGCTCGAGTAAGTGGAGTCTCGCAGTTCTCTATACAAATAATCATAGGTAATACCACTAAACACAAATCTGGGTCCTCTGTGAAATATTGCATGACATAACACAGATACATTTTTGGGTATAGCACAATTCAAGAGCAAATATCTGTGGAATACAACAAATGATAAGGGGAGACGGATATCTGAGAAAAATACTTATGCCACTGCCCAGGCCAGATTTTAGAACTAGGACTAAGACAACGAACAAGCATATTTGCAGTTTGAATATAATAACCCTGTTCAAGCTATCCTGGCTGAAGACGGCTGATAGCCAGAAACCGGTCCTAGGATGCTTGATTCCAGTCCAGGGAAGACGTGGCTTGGCAGTTCGGTCTGGACTGTTCCCATGAGGCACAGGGTCAAGACTGATTTGCATATGGCCATGTCTGAACTGGGGTGGCTTGGTGAGCAAAATAACGATGGATTAAACCCAGATCTGTGACTGGGGGTGAATGTTTTGCGATTGCGCAGCATTCCGTCCATCGTGTGTTTTGCTATAACCCTGTTAGCATATCAGCAACAATATCGATTTAAATCACAGTGCTAATATGCAAAAAGAGAAAGCAAAGCGCTGAACCACTTTCAGATGTAAATATAGCAATGCACATGTCAGCTAAGAGAGAAGAATCTAATAATTCAGTTTCATTAGGAATACCACAACAGGCAGGACAGCTGTGCAACAGGATAGTATTCCACAGTGCACATATTCAAAAGGAATAGCACTCCAAGTGCAGATACAAAATATTATAACTCCACTGATATCCAGCCATCAGAAATGTAAAACTCACAGGGCTCATATACAGTAGTAATATCACAGACAGTAGATGTACATATGGAATACAAAAGTAATTGGTTAGATGACTGGTTGGCCATCAGGACTTAATGACTCTCCCAAAACTGAAATTTTGGGGGCTAGTTATGCCTTTTGAACTATCGATGTGTGTCTCTCATTTACGTGTTAGTTTATTGAAAAATATCTTTATTTTTCTCTTCAGGACACCATGGGGTCCGTTCTGAGCCGCAGAATCGCTGGAGTGGAAGACATTGATATTCAGGCAAATTCGGCTTACAGATACCCTCCAAAGTCAGGTAAGAGCATGTCCACTGAACCCTAGAATCATTCAGAAGTTGGCTATAATGAGACAGACAGAATGGATTATAAACCACAACCCTTTTATCATACCAAAAAGAATCCCCACATTTCTGATCTTAATTTATACCACTTGGGTCGGTCACCCATAGCTTTCAAACCAACTCTATTCTTGATAGGATGTGGCCTAATCCAACATTCTGACACCGTCATATTCAGCATTCCCATAGCCTTTTTTTGTGTCTCTACAATGAATCCTTTTGCAGCTTAGTGGGTTCACATCCCTCTACCTTGACTTTAAACTAAGATTTACTTCATGGATTCATTATTGGCTCAGGTGTCCTTGCTGAGTAGTACAAATAGAAATGCACAGATTAATCCCTGTGTTGCAAAAGCGAAACCTCACCATGTTTGTTGACCATCAAACCTATTTCTGCCAGGAGGTGAACAAGATTGGTGTAGATGGGTGAGGTTTTAATTTTGCAGGATAAAAAAACATGTACACTTTAGGACAGAGTGCATGCGTCGGGAGTTGATATACTTTACTTTGCCGTAGTGTTAACAGTCTGTCATTAAATTACATTTCGATTTTGAAAGATGCTGTCATTCTGTTCTCACGTGCTGTCCATTACTGCTCACTTTAGGTATTGCAGCTAACCGTTAATAAATTCCAGTAATGCATCCCCTCCTTTACTAGCTTTTCGAAGTCTCTGTCCAGAAAACAGTTCCTTTGCTGGTGTTTGAGCCCACTAAACTCTGCCAGGCATAGTCCTTGAATCAATCTGATATTTATCTGGCCTGCTTTGGAATCACCTTGGGTGGGTGATCTGGCATCCTTTCCTAAGCTTTAATTTAACAAATAATTCAACATGTTTGTTGTGCCTTGGCTTTTTTCTCTTCCTGCTATACTTCTAGCATCAAAAGACTTACAGTTGATGAAAGCTATAGCAAGTAGACCGCCATCTGTGTCAAAGTTGGCAGGATGTTTTGTTGATTTGATTCACCTGGCCATTGTACATGAAATGTAAAATGGCCCATGCAATTTTACTTTTTCTTTCATCAGGCCACAAGTCTTCCTATCAGGTGAGGGGATGTGAAGGCAATTAATACGTAAATTCTGCACACAGTCTTGTCATCTTTATTAGCCGTAAGATGAATAATTATGCAGCACCATTCTATATACTGTATGCTTGGGGAAAACACGTCAGAATGAAAAGCATCCCCTCCTTTATAAACCGAAAGAGTAATGGGTAGTAGTTTTAAACTGGAGAGACCTTCTTAAACTCGCTCTACTCCTTTCCACCTTAAGATTAACGCACACCTACGACCTATCTTGCCCCGCTGCTCCTGCGGCACCTTCTTCCTGACACCCTGGTCACATCTGTTAGATGCGCGTCACCAACTGCAGATTTCTTCCACGTGGCGTGGGATTGCCCTGTGCTGCGGCCCTTCTGGCAGGGAGTCGGCAGAGTCTGTCCTGGGCTGCACCTTGGAGTTTACCTTGCACACTGTGCTGCTGGGGCTTGCGGAGGAATTCGGGGGACCAAGGGTGGAGCGGACCTTCCTGGTGCTGGCTTGTTTGGTCACCAATCTCGAATCTGGAATCAACAGGTACCACAGACTGCCAGGTACTGGTGCAGGGGGATGGAATGATGCGCACACCAGGAAATCAAATTCATATAGCCCGTGGCTGTCCTGAGAAGCACGGCTGCATTTGAGGGCATATGGCCTATCAATTTAATTCTGTGTTGCCTTGCCATGCTGATGTCGGAGATTGCTGTTTTCCTCTGCACTTGCTATTTTTACAGTGTGATACAATTGTTTCTTGCCGCAAAACTTTCAATAAAATTGGTTATTAAAAAAAAAATAGATTAACTCACATTCCTTTCCCAGTCGTCAGAAGATTCTTCATTGTCATACCTATTGACAGTGCGGCAAACCCATGCCTCCATTATGTTGACATTTCTGCCCAGGCATGTAATGCATACAAGATCTGTCCATGCCCTTCCTTCCCTCACCTGGCCATTGACAGCACACACCTATATTTTTTTTGTGTAAAAGAGAATTTTTGAAAAAGAAATGTGTACCAGTGGGTACCATTTTCGATACATGACTCTGTCTGGTGTCAGGAATCGGTTAGAAATTCTGACAATCCATCGTCGGTTTCCTGCACCCAAAAACACTACAAAAGATCAAATTTTTTCTTAAAAAAATAAAAATAATGAGAGCAAACAATCATTAATTGTTGATTTTCTAGGAAACTACTTTGCCAGTCATTTCTTCATGGGTGGTGAGAAGTTTGATACGCCACACCCAGAGGGTTATCTGTTTGGAGAGAATATGGATCTCAACTTCCTGGGCAATAGACCAGTTCAGGTAAGAAAGCTTTTCTTTGGCAATTAGCTGCAGTATCAGGAATAACATTATGGTGTTGAACTAAATTTCTTTCATTAGTGTTAGCAAAACAGTGCCTGTCCCATGGGTTGCCTTGATAAATGCTTGTGTGTTCTGTGACCTATCAATTTTAACAATTATTGTTTTTATTTGTTAAAATGCATTTGTGTTCGCTGTCTGGCAATTTGCATGTGCTTGGGCCACATTATGTCTTATGTCAATAGATTCCTCGGTTTGTGGGAATCATTAATTTGTCCTTCTACTGTATCCACTGCAGAGTGCTATCCACTTTTCTCTTTTGTTTTCAATTTTTCACAATTGTTTTTCGTCTTCTCTCTCTTGGTTCTGTTGCACTTTGAAACTCCCCTGTAAATCATGCATTCTCACTTCCAACCATACAGACAAATTTGAAAAAAACAATGAGCTAACATGAGCTCATAGGAAAGCCGAGGAAATGATCCCAAAGGTGCAACCTGGACATCCTAGAGATGCAAAAGTTGAGCGAGTATCAGTAGAAACCACATGTAGTTTATAGAGCGCAAGGGCTGCTTGCTCACACGTTTTGTTTTTGTCACCATGATTACTGCATAGTAAGTGTTTAAAAAGTTTCACACATCAGAGACCCATTCTGCCTTTAGATATATTGTGGGTAATGGGAATAAAAACTGGTTTAGAACTGCTGCTTGACACTTTTCTTTCTTTTCAAATTGTTAGTATTACACACCTTCACAGTTCACCCAGGTTCTTTCTTAGAATACAGGGTAATCCTATAGGCACAGTTACAGCACCAGGAAACCTGGCTGTAAAAGCCAATGTACACAAAGATCTACAACTCATATCGTAGTTGAAGCACATATTATCACAGATGGAACTCTGGTAGTGAACATATTTGCCTTGGGACACCAATTGTTGTAATGTTTCTAACCATGAATTAGTAGGAACTGCATCATCTGCCATACAAGTTGCTGTGTCACCCGCATAAAAAAATCGAGACTAGGAGACCAGTGGCACTTCAAACCGTATCTATAACATCATGTATAGAAAAGACTTAAATGGATGAGAATTGATTAAGAACTGAGTGGCTGGTTAAAAGAATCCGACATTCAAATGCATTTTATTAGACTGAAAATAGATAGTTCTCAAGAAGCACTAAATGTTGGGGGTGACCTGCTAGTATAGCCACTGGGTTTCATATCCAACTACACCTATGGGTACTTCGCAAACAACAAAAAACACGATCTAGAAGTGATTAAAACTCAATTTGCTAACTGTATGAGAGAAGTTGTTGAGTGGATGACCAAAAACTGGCTCCAATTGAACAGCGAGAAACCCAAGATTGTACTATTTGGCAAAGCATAGAAGCTCTGTTCGGCAGACTAGTGGCCTACGGAATTCGGCTCTGCCCCTATTCCAAAACCGGTTGTAAAGAATCTGGATATCAAGCTCGACCAAACCCTCACCTTGAAAGACAACATTTACACTACCTCTGCCTTTTGACATGGTTGGACCCCCACTTTTTACCTGGAAATTGATGTGGTTTCGATTGTAATACACAGGGTCACTGCCAACCAGGTCCCCTGTGCCAGTGCTTCTTCCCTAAAACTGTTCCACAATTGGCCCTCTGTAAATCCCTAGTAAATGGTACCTGGGTACCTAGGGTGGGTGTGGGGACTGAAGAGGGTCCCCTAGGGACTCATTATCTAAGCCATGCAGACTCACTACAGCACGCAGGCCCTGGTGCAGACCAAACGAGAAAGTCGACATGGCGCAAACTAGCAGTGCCTAAGTTCACCCTAAGTCACAACACTAGCAGGCCTTACAGCCCTAACACAGAGTGCACTATATCACAAGTGTTGCATGAGCAGATATGCCCCAACAATGTTTGTCTATTCTTAGATATTGTACGTACCAGGGAAGCCATGAAGAGTACATGGGCTGGAAAACTGACAACTCATGTTCTCCAGCACCATGATGGCTTGAACCCAGGAGTGTTTGGCACCAAACTACTCCTCTCAGTAAACCCACACTGATGCCAGTGTGGGATCTATTGAAACATGTAATCAGGGGGGCACTTCAGCTGCCCTCTGAAAAACTACCAACCTGGGTGGAGGCCCTCACAGGTTTCAGTCTATCTGCCATCAACAGATGTGTTTCTGGACCCCCGGGTCTAGAGCCTCCGCTCTCTGGGACCAAAAACAAAAACCGATTCTGAGTGGATGAGTCACACCTCCTCCCCCAGGATGGGCACAGTGTGCAAGAGGGAAGTTTCAAAGTCCTGCCACCTTTGTAATGCAACCCCAGCCTCTGCTGCTAGCAGCAAATGGCAGCTCCGGGTTTAGACCCCCACTTTGGGAGGGAAAACCTAGGAAGAAAAGGAGGTGTAACCATCTCTGCCAACTCCACCCCTAAGGAGTAGGAGGCAAAGGGAAGAACACCTTTAAGTCCCTGTCATCTTGAAGTTGGGGAGACTCCTCCAATCAGGGCTAGGACTATTTCCCCTACCACAGGAGGGTGGCATAATTGAGGGTGTAGACACTCTAGGTAAGGTGCCCAGTGCCTCTACCTGTCTCTTCCTCAAAACAGCACTAAATCTACTTTGTAGATGGCTCTCCTAAATCCAGAAACTAGTTAATGTCGACCCAAGAAGGATGAAGAAGACTCTGTTCAGTGAAGACTGAAGACACCTACTGACTTGGCCTCAGTCCTACCGGGCTGTCTGTAGCTTTGAATCCCCTGCAATCAAAACAGCGCCTTACCTGCAGCCAGTGACCTCCAGAACTCGAGGAAGACTGCCTGCCTTTGATAAAGACCAGAACTCCAGAGGACAGCAGACCTGTCTCCAAGAAATCAAGACAATGTACTCTGGTGCCCTTCGGAACAGCGAGTCCTGACCACTCTGCATCTGATGCCTCTGACCTGTGTCCAGGTGGCCCACTGATCCAGAAAAGGTTCCTCAGCGATCCTGACCCCAAGTCCAGTGTTGGCTGACCCCTTCTGGACTCCACGACAACGCCTGCAGCCAGACTCCGGAGGCTCCCCCGACCCAGACTGGCCCGGTAAGAAAAACCCACTGTTGAAGGGCACCCCTGCACCCGAAGCCTCTGGGCCTTGAGGAGCCTCGCCCATCTGTGTCCCTACGACATCTCAACTTGCCTCTGCTGTCGCTGGTTTCCTCAGAGAGGCCTCTTTCCATGCCTCAAGCCGGTTTTCAAAATCCACGTTCTCCATTGAAAAGCATGGACCACCTGATGCTATTTTTGCACCCTTCTGTTCCTGTGCCGCTGATGGTGTATGTTTTGTGCTGCCTTAAGGCCCCTCCTGAGCTTTCTCTAACCTTCAAAGCTTGACCCCTGCAACCAATTTACTTACTCGGAAGCAGCGTGACTCCAAGCACCCCCAGTCTCCATTGTTAAACGGCCATCTCTGAATTTGACCTCTGCACTCGGTCGCCCCTGTGCCTCTAGTGGTGCAGTCTTCGTGCTTACCTGACCCTTGGCCTCTGCTGATCTTGGACCCCGAAGACTGGAACTGTAAGTGGTAAAATTCCCCCGGAAACTATATTGTTGTTTTCCTCTATGGGTTAACATTGAACTGTTTGAAAATTGCACTGTTGACTTTTGAAAGACTAAAGTTTTTTTCCTAAAAAACGTAACTTTTTGCGAAGATCTTGTTCTCAAAATAAAACTTGAACAAAGCTTATTTTTATAAATTTGGTCTGGATCTCCTTTTTGAGTTGTGTGCCATTTATTGGTCAATGTGTGTATAATAAATGTCTTACTGTAATATCGAAAAAAGGACGCTCTAAGCAAGGTAGTTTACCACATAGATTTATTGAGGTGGTAAGTTAGATACAGAGAGGTAAAGTCAGAGTCTAAGTAGGAGCTCCACCAGGGGCAGCTTCCCTGCTGCTCAGACCTTCATCCAACTGATTCATGCACACACACATTCCAAACACAAAGATTCCATCAGGCAGTCATTCCTGCTGAGCAGCAAGATATCACATATCTCTCCCCCTTTATAACGCAAAGGAAGTAAGTTTTAAAAGGCATCAGAAAGAGGCAAGAAAATAAAAGAATGAAATATAGGGAATGGTACACTGAAAGAAGGCGTGAAAATGAAATATGGAAAGAGCGGGCAGAGGAAGTAAAGTGGATAGGAAGTGAGAAAAAAGACCAGTGCAAGCGACTATTACACCATCTTCCTTTGAACAGAAACACAAAAATAAATACAAACCCGTACAACAGACTAAAGAGGAAACCAAGTACTAAGATCATGTATGCTGGCCGGGCAAACAGGAAAGTACAGGGTGCTAGAAAGAAGAAAAAAGTGAAGAAGTAAGTAAAGTGGTGTAGAATACGCAGAAATAGGAAAGTATCAGAAAAGGAAAACACCAGAGAACTTTCCCCAAGCTAAGATGGTTGGAAGATATAGAATACAAGAAATGCAGAATTACCCCTAAGGAGATGGGTAGAAGGTGTGGGAGGGACCCACACAGCACAACATAAGTATAACATGCAGAAAAAAATAGAACTACTCCAAAGAGAGGTTGGGGTGGAAAGTGTGGAGAAAGACCACACTGCATATACACTAGAAAATGCAGTAAACTTTCAAATGTGTAGCTTTTAAATTTGGAGAGAGTCCTTTACCTTGAGCGTGGGATGATGGCCTCTTCAGGCTGAAGAAATTTAGCACGTCTGGTACAGAAATGTAGTATGGAAGAAAGGACACTCCAAGCAAGGTAGTTTACCACGTAGATGTGTTGAGGTGGTAAGTTAGATACAGAGAGGTAAAGTCAGAGTATAAGTAGGAGCCCCAATAGGAGCAGCTTCCCTACTGCTCAGCCCTTCATCCAGCTGATTCACGCATGCATCCAAACACTAACATTCCATCAGGCAGTCATTCTGGCTGACCATCAGGCAGTCATTCTGGCTGAGCAGCAGGATACCACACTTACACTCCTCTGTGCTAGGCATAAGGCTGCTCGCCCACACTACCACTAACCAAGAACTTTGTGTTTGCATTGAACCCTGTAAATGTTTGGGGGAATCTCTGGACTCTGTGCACCTTTACACTACCTAGTGGTACACCATGTACAGAGCCAGCTTCCTACATTACCTATGTCACTTGCTTTGCTACCATGCACCTCCTAAAAAAAGTCTTCCCTTTGCTCCCCTCTACTTCCAGATAAACCCTGGTTCAGGAGTTAATTACTAGTCACTTTGACTATGGTAATGCACTACCTGTGGCAGCCAACGACTCTTTACTGTCCAAGCTGCAGGTAATGCATAACACACCAGCACCAGCATCCTCCCCTCATGGTCTGCCTTTGTTCCTATCTGGAAAGTCTAACACTGGCTGCCCACCAAACAAGCATTTGCAATGCAATAGGTCTCACATTTGTTGAAGTTGGAGCTATTGATATTGTAAATGCTAATGTTTGTTAGTTATGTTTTTTAAGTGGAGTGATAATTTAAATAAACAAGGAACATATTAACCTGTAAAAATGTGCTAGAATCTGTTGGAGGAATATGGTTAAAGACCAGTGTGCACACTGATGAGAGGCATGTGAGTCCAGGACAGTATCTCCTATGAATGAGGAGTGCGGACCCTGAGTAACAGTATCTTAATCATGCAGTTTTGCCATCTGCACCAGTCCTGTTATCATCAGCACTATTCTTATTGTTGTCATCGGCACTAGTCTCATTGTCATCGGCACTAGTCTCGTTGTCACCGGCACTAGTCTCGTTGTCATCGGCACTAGTCTTGTTGTCATCGGCACTAGCCTCATTGTTGTCATCAGCGCTATTGTCACTGTTCTCGTTAGAACTAGTCCCATTGTTATTATCAGAGCTCTAGTCATTGTTATCAGTGCTATTCTCATTGTTGTCATGAGCACTAGTCCCATTGTTCTTATCAGAGCTATTTTCTTTGTTATCATCACCACTAGTCCCATGGTTATCAGTGCTATTCTCATTGCTTTCATGAGCAATAGTCCCATTGGTATCATCAGTGCTATTCTCACTGTTGGCATCAGCACTAGTCCCATTGGTATCATCAGTGCTATTCTCACTGTTGGCATGGGCACTAGTCCCATTGTTATCATCAGTGCTATTCTAATTATTGTCATGGGCACTAGTCCCATTTGGTATCATCAGTGCTACTCTCATTGTTGGCATCGGCACTAGTACCATTGTTATCATCAGTGCTATTCTCATTGTTGTCAGGAGCACTAGTCCCATTGGTATCATCAGCGCTATTCTCATTGTTGTCACGGGCACTAGTCCCATGATTATCAGTGCTATTCTCATTGTTGGCATCGGCACTAGTCCCATTGTTATCATCAGTGCTATTCTCATTGTTGTCAGGAGCACTAGTCCCATTGGTATCATCAGCGCTATTCTCATTGTTGTCACGGGCACTAGTCCCATGATTATCAGTGCTATTCTCATTGTTGGCATCGGCACTAGTGCCATTGTTATCATCAGTGCTATTCTCATTGTTGTCAGGAGCACTAGTCCCATTGGTATCATCAGCGCTATTCTCATTGTTGTCACGGGCACTAGTCCCATGATTATCAGTGCTATTCTCGTTGTTGTCATGGGCACTAGTCACATGGTTATCAGTGCTATTCTCCATGTTATCATGGGCACTAGTCCCATTGTTATCATCAGGCGTATTCTCCTTGTTGTCATGGGCACTAGTCTCATGGTTATCAGTGCTATTCTCATTGTTGGCATCAGCACTAGTCCAATTGTTATCATCAGTTTCTATTATCATTGTTATCAGGAGCATTAGTCCCATTGGTATCACTAGTGCTATTCTCATTGTTGTCATGGGCACCAGTCCCAATGTTGGCATCAGTGCTATTCTCATTGTTGTCATGGACACTAGTCCCATTGGTATCATCAGTGCTATTCTCATTGTTGGCATCGTCACTAGTCCCATTGGTACTAACAGTGCTATTCTCACTGTTGGAATGGGCACTAGTCCCATTGTTATCATCAGTGCTATTCTCCTTGTTGTCATGGGCACTAGTCCCATGGTTATCAGTGCTAATCCAATTCCAAAAATTCTTTATTTCGGCCACATAGGCCATAAAAGATGCAATAAAATACAATACATATATTACACAATAAAATGCAGTATAAATAATACAGTATTTATATATAAAAAGTCTGGAGGGACTGCATGGGGTAAGGAGTGCACGGTTGTACCAGTTCAGGGGGACATTTTCTTCCTTATTATCCAAGCTGCCATTAGGAATTTTGAAACAGCAAAGACAATATGACCCAAGGTATTGGTTTTCATGACCCTGTAGGCTTGTTGATACTCCCGAAAACCCAGGTTTCGGCACATCGGTGCTATCCAGCGCTTCCTGGGACTCTGGTACGCGTGGCAAACAAACATTATGTGCAAATCATCTTCATCCTTGGTTTTACAGCAAGGACAGAGTTTGTCACCCCCTATGGTCCATTTATGGGTGAATACTTTAGTGGGGAGTGTGCCAAACCTCCATTGCAGAAACAGTTTCCTCGCCAAAAGAGGAAAGATAAAATCCATAAAAGGTTCAAAAAGGTAAGAATTTTTGGATTCGATAAAACGTCCCGTCAAGGTGCCGCTGCTATGGGCATTGTCCATGTCAGCCAGATTTTTGTTTTTGTAGAGCTGGGCAAGAGTTTTACGCGTGATCCTTTGGCAACCCTGAGCTGGATCATCCCAAAGGTCTGGCAAGTTCAAACTGAACAATTCTGATTTAATATAGGCCAGCCAGGGGATATTGTTGCTACCATTCAGCCTCAGTACATGGGTAAGGTCCTGCCTGTAATGATACAGTTCCTCGGTAGACCATATCCGGTGCCAAAACTTCACGGGTTTCAATAGGAGATCTTCAGCAATGGAGTGTATCCCCAGATCCAATCTTAGGGGGAGGAGTGGCGTACCTTGCGGGAGAGCAAGTAGTCGTCTCAGAAAACTATTTTCCACCGCTGCCAGTGCCTTCCCTGCTTTGTGACCCCACAACTCGCTGCCATACATGGCTGCTGCCTTCGCTTGGGATCTGTATGTTTCAAGGGCCGGGCTTACAGGCTTAAAGGTGGACTTATTTACCACCTTCAGGAGTGCGCCTGCTAGCTGGGATAGTTTCAGCCTTGATCTCGCTATCTGGCAGTCCCAAGCTAAGTTTTCTTGTAGCGTTACCCCCAGATATATAAAGGTCGAGACCCTCTCAAGACTAACTTCCCCCAGTTTTGGGTTGGGTCTGGTTCTGGCAGGGGGATTGAAGATCATAAACTTGGTTTTATCTGTGTTGACCTCCAACCCATGTTGGCGACAGAAAAGGCCAAAACCATTCACAACCCTCTGGATCCCCATGGGGGATTTGGAAAGCAGGAGGGTATCGTCAGCAAACATGATTGCCGGAACCCTCCTGCCTGCCAAAACCGGGGCATCATTGTCCTCAACAGTGTCAAGATGTTGAATGACACTGTTGATGAAAAGGCAGAACAGGGTCGGCGCCAAGACACAGCCCTGTCTGACTCCTCGGCGGACCGGAAATTTGCCCGAGAGCTTACCATCCCTCCCACACCTCACTTGTGCATAGTTGTTCTCGTGCAGCCTGATGATAATGCTAAGGAGGTGGGGGGGCACTCCTAGCTTCTGCAGAACCTCCCAAAGTTTCCCTCTGGGAACTAGGTCAAAGGCTGACCTCAGATCCACGAAGACCATGTACAGTCTTCCTCCCTCTATAGTTACAGTCTTCCAATATAGGAGAAGAAGGCGGAAGATCTGGTCCATGGTCGACGTGTTCTTTCTGAAGCCAGCCTGAAGGGGGCTCATGATGTCATTGTCCTCCACCCAGTCCAGGAGGTGATTAAGGATGAGGCGCGCAAAGAGCTTTTGGGGTACATCTATTAGGCTAATAGGCCTGTAGTTGGCGGGGAGCAGAGTAGATCCCTTCTTAAGGATCGGAACAATCTCTGCCCCCAGCCACGACCCAGGGATTGACATACCTCCTAGGATGGCATTGAAAAGAATAAGAAGGTATGGGCCCCAGATGTCCATGTGATGCCTAAACAGATCCCCAGGTAGCCTATCCAGACCTGGCGCCTTCCCCGATAAGTGCTTCAGGGCTGCCTCCACCTCCCCCAGGGATAGTTCCATTTCACAATCCTGTGCGCCACAGGGCGCAAGCAGGGCTGTGTCAGGGCAGGGGTTGGTGTCTTGATAGAGCTCCCCAAAATGGGCCTCCCAAACCTCGGGGGCAATATTGGGTTCCACTGCTTTTTTGAGTTCCCCTATGCCATTATTAATAAGGGCCCAGAATTTGCGGGAGTCCCTGACTTTTAGGGCATCATGAAGATCATGCCAGTGATTCCAGTCCCACTCGGTCCTGGCAGTCGCTAACACAGCTTTATAGTATTTCCTAAGGTCACGTACCTTGGCCTTATTTGTCCCCTCTTTTATTGCAGCAATGAGCTCAGTCTTTGCTGCCCTACAAGAGGAGGTATACCAGGTGGGAACATGGGTCTTTTTCTTTCTATTGGGCACCACCGGGTAGAATACCTCAGCCAAGTCTCTTACAAGATCCTGGTGGATATCACCCAGTTTCTCATTGTATTCCGGGGTTCTTGGTGCGTTTAGAAGTGCATCCACCTCCATAAACCTTGGGAGTGCCAACTCGTATAGCTTGCTAATGGTCTCTTCTGAGCTCACAAGCTTTCCCCACTTAACCCTGCGCCTGTTGGTTGTAAGGACCAATTCCCCCATGTCTCCCCCTGGGTTTTCTACCACTTTGCCCGCTAAGTGGATGGGCCACTGGATATTTAAACAAAGGGCATTATGGTCACTATCTGACCTGTTTATTACCCTAAAGTCGAGGACTTTGGGCCAGAGTGTAATGTCTAACATGATGTAATCTAGCCTCGACTCGTGACCCCTCCTATTGAAAGTACACACTGAGGGAGTGTCGGAAGGGGTGCGACCATTACAAGCCCCCAGTGCGTAGTTCAGGGTAAGGGACATAAGTTGTATTGCAAGGGGGGACCAGGCTTTGGGATGGGGGGAAGACGAGGGTGGGACCCCCCAATAGTCATCCTCGGCCGTGAGGGCACCCTCCGACATGCCCTCCAAAGGTTCAAAGTGGCAGTTGAAGTCTCCTCCAAGCACCACCCTGAGATCTCCCGGGAGTTGCCCCAGGAAGGAGGACAGGTCGTTTAGGGTTGGAGATTCGTTTGGTGCGGCAACCGGTCGCGAGTAGACGTTCACAATAGCCCATGATGGTTTACCAGGCCATGTGAGCCGAACACACTGGATGTCCTGCGAGAACGTGTGCACCTGTTCCACCTGGCACCCAGCGTGGCTCGCGATCCAGATTGCCAGACCACCTGACGGCCTCCCCCTCCCACCCCATTTGGCAGGGATTTCAAATACTTCAAACCCGCTCCTAGTTGCGGTGTCCCTCGCCCACGTTTCCTGGAGAAGGAGGATGTCGCTACTGCCCACTAAATGGTCCCACTCCGGTGTGCCTTCCTTATTTGCAATGCCCGCTACATTCCATGAAACAATTCTCAAGCCCTGATCTATTGGTAAAGGGCCTTGACCTACAGTAGGGGGTTGTCCAGGGGCTGTGGGTGGATGAATTCCTGGCAGAGCAGTAGTGCACTCCGTGATGGCGGATGGACCAGCCAACTCCGCCCCCCCGAGTTGCAGGATATGGTCAGTCCCGATGTTGTGATAAGACCCCTGTAAGCCCAGACTGTCACCACTGCTAAGTGGTCGATCTTTGGCGTTATCCTGCGGGCCGTGTTCAGTCGCAGGGGCTGCAGCCATTCCCACCCGATTTTGCACCTCAACTTTAGCATTATCCTGCGGGCCAGGTTCAGTTACAGGGGCTATACTCTCTCCCACCCGACTTTGAACGTCATCCACCATCTTCCCAGGGCTGAAAGAGGTCTCCCTGGTTTGTGGTCAGTCGACGTGGTCTAGGCAGGAAAATCTATTATGATGTATGAAGTTTGCCTGGGCATGTGGTGGGTGGTGCCTTGGTCTATAGCGTGAGCCATCCACAGCAAAACCTACTCTAGTCCACCCCTTCTCCCCCCCAGCCTCACTGCTGCTTACATTTGGGTAGAAGTATGAGAGGGGGACAAGTTCAATATTGGACTTGTCAGGCCTTACGAGCCAGTTGGAGATGTAGTTAGCTACATGGGGGCTTTTGAAGCTTATGATAATGCAATCCCCTGCCCTATTCTTTGGGGTATGACCAATCCAAGGGATCCTCCTGACCATCAGGACCTCGCCTTTCAGGTTAGGAGGCAGCGGCCTGTTGATACTAAGCCAGCTTATCACCTTGTTACGTAACGAGTCTTGGGGCTCCCTCATGTCACCAGTTAACTCAGGTACTCCCACCATGATTACCGTGTATGGAACTGCTTCTGGGGGCAGATTCACCACCCTGCGCCTGTCAAAATGGGGAGCGGGACCATCAGTGGGGCCATTAGTAGGGTTCGCTACTCCCCCTATCTGTGGCGCAGGAATTTGCTTTGATCTCCTTGGGGCCGGGACAGGGGGCCTAGGTGCCGAAGGTAACAGAGGGTGCGTCTGGGAAACAAGCGCACCGTCTGTACCTGGCAGCACCCTATTGGCGCCCTGAGACGGTGCAGCGGACAGCAGACTATTCCCCGAGGAAGCCCGGGGGACTGGAGGGGCATTTGTCACATTTGTGGCTGACCCAGGGCTTTTCCTTAGGTGACTACTTTCCAGAGCCTTCAGTCTGGACTCTATGGCATCCAGTTTAGCTGCAATGGGGTTTAGCAAATTCTTCATGATGTCTGTGAGTGATTTAACTAATGAGTCAGTGCTAGTAGAAGTTGCCCCACCAAAAACAAAAGGGCCCGGGTGCAGGGATAGGGAGGCGGGAGCTGGAGAGCCCATGTGATTCGACCTGGACCTTGATAAATTGAGATCAGGAGAGGCAGAAATGTCTATGCTGTCAGTCTGGTTTGGCTCTATTGTATCGACTTTAGCCCTCTTTGCCTTCTTTGCTTTCCTGGACCTTTTCCTTTTAGGAGGCTGTTCCACTCTGCTGCCTACAGAGTCTGTAAGCAGGTCGACCTGGCCTGCATCTTGCAAGACTGATCCCCTACTTTCCGGAATGGCAGGATGGTCAGAGATCCCAGATAGCCGGGAGGAGTTCCTGTCCCTCTGCGTCAAGGGAGTTCTTAACTGCTGGAGGACCGACTCGATCGTCTGATCAATACTGTCCATTAGTGACATATGGGTGGCATCCAGTGGGATCGGTGTACTAGCGTCTGTGGAAAAAGTATCCCCCTGATCCAAAAACACACTTTCCGGACCCATCTCAAGGTGCGCCTCTGGGATTGACGAGCATTTACTAGCTAATTTACTCGCCTTAGGGAAAAAGTTTTCCAGAGTGCTTGTACCTTGTTGGGCGGACTTGCTTCGTGAAGTTCTGGTCGCCATTATGGAGTATGTGGGGGAAGCTACAGGGCCGGGAGCGTCAGAGGGGTGGCCCGGTCCGGTCTCTGCCGGCCTCTAACGGCCTAGAACGGCCCGCTCTTTGCCCGGTCTTCGCCCCGGTGGCCGCCCCGCGCGCGTCCCGCGATGCGCGTGAGCAGGTTTACCTAAATATGACAAGGGGGCGTGGCACTGGGAGGGGGCGCGGCGCGGCGGGAAGAGGAACCAGCTGGCGATGACCGATGGAATGCTGGTCCTCGCAGTCCCGCTCGCCTGCGCCTCTCACCTCCACTGCGGCCGAACTGCAAGGCGATGTTTCCCCAGGTAGCGTTGGCTCCCAACCAGTAGAATGGCGAGCAGGACAGCAGGACAGAGTTCACCACTCGAGCGGCACCCGCAGAGCGGGGGCCGCGAGGAGTTTAATACGAGTTCAGGCAGGGGGGCGCGGCACTGGGAGGGGGCGCGGCGCGGCGGGAAGAGGAACCAGCTGGCGATGACCGATGGAATGCTGGTCCTCGCAGTCCCGCTCGCCTGCGCCTCTCACCTCCACTGCGGCCGAACTGCAAGGCGATGTTTCCCCAGGTAGCGTTGGCTCCCAACCAGTAGAATGGCGAGCAGGACAGCAGGACAGAGTTCACCACTCGAGCGGCTCCCGCGGAGCGGGGGCCGCGAGGAGTTTAATACGAGTTCAGGCAGGGGGGCGCGGCACTGGGAGGGGGCGCGGCGCGGCGGGAAGAGGAACCAGCTGGCGATGACCGATGGAATGCTGGTCCTCGCAGTCCCGCTCGCCTGCGCCTCTCACCTCCACTGCGGCCGAACTGCAAGGCGATGTTTCCCCAGGTAGCGTTGGCTCCCAACCAGTAGAATGGCGAGCAGGACAGCAGGACAGAGTTCACCACTCGAGCGGCACCCGCGGAGCGGGGGCCGCTAGGAGTTTAATACGAGTTCAGGCAGGGGGGCGCGGCACTGGGAGGGGGCGCGGCGCGGCGGGAAGAGGAACCAGCTGGCGATGACCGATGGAATGCTGGTCCTCGCAGTCCCGCTCGCCTGCGCCTCTCACCTCCACTGCGGCCGAACTGCAAGGCGATGTATCCCCAGGTAGCGTTGGCTCCCAACCAGTAGAATGGCGAGCAGGACAGCAGGACAGAGTTCACCACTCGAGCGGCACCCGCAGAGCGGGGGCCGCGAGGAGTTTAATACGAGTTCAGGCAGGGGGGCGCGGCACTGGGAGGGGGCGCGGCGCGGCGGGAAGAGGAACCAGCTGGCGATGACCGATGGAATGCTGGTCCTCGCAGTCCCGCTCGCCTGCGCCTCTCACCTCCACTGCGGCCGAACTGCAAGGCGATGTTTCCCCAGGTAGCGTTGGCTCCCAACCAGTAGAATGGCGAGCAGGACAGCAGGACAGAGTTCACCACTCGAGCGGCCCCCGCGGAGCGGGGGCCGCGAGGAGTTTAATACGAGTTCAGGCAGGGGGGCGCGGCACTGGGAGGGGGCGCGGCGCGGCGGGAAGAGGAACCAGCTGGCGATGACCGATGGAATGCTGGTCCTCGCAGTCCCGCTCGCCTGCGCCTCTCACCTCCACTGCGGCCGAACTGCAAGGCGATGTTTCCCCAGGTAGCGTTGGCTCCCAACCAGTAGAATGGCGAGCAGGACAGCAGGACAGAGTTCACCACTCGAGCGGCACCCGCGGAGCGGGGGCCGCGAGGAGTTTAATACGAGTTCAGGCAGGGGGGCGCGGCACTGGGAGGGGGCGCGGCGCGGCGGGAAGAGGAACCAGCTGGCGATGACCGATGGAATGCTGGTCCTCGCAGTCCCGCTCGCCTGCGCCTCTCACCTCCACTGCGGCCGAACTGCAAGGCGATGTTTCCCCAGGTAGCGTTGGCTCCCAACCAGTAGAATGGCGAGCAGGACAGCAGGACAGAGTTCACCACTCGAGCGGCACCCGCAGAGCGGGGGCCGCGAGGAGTTTAATACGAGTTCAGGCAGGGGGGCGCGGCACTGGGAGGGGGCGCGGCGCGGCGGGAAGAGGAACCAGCTGGCGATGACCGATGGAATGCTGGTCCTCGCAGTCCCGCTCGCCTGCGCCTCTCACCTCCACTGCGGCCGAACTGCAAGGCGATGTTTCCCCAGGTAGCGTTGGCTCCCAACCAGTAGAATGGCGAGCAGGACAGAGTTCACCACTCGAGCGGCACCTCAGTGCTAATCTCATTGTTGTCATGGGCACTAGTCCGATTGGTATCATCAGTGCTATTCTCGTTGTTGTCAGGGGCACTAATCCCATGGTTATCAGTGCTATTCTCGTTGTTGTCAGGAGCACTAGTCCCATTGGTATCATCAGTGCTATTCTCATTGTTGTCCTGGGCACTAGTCCCATTGGTATCATCAGTGCTATTCTTATTGTTGGCATCGGCACTAGTCCCATTGGAATCATCAGTGCTATTCTTATTGTTGGCATCGGCACTAGTCCCATTGGTATCATCAGCGCTATTCTCATTGTTGTCATGGGCACTAGTCCCATGGTTATCAGTGCTATTCTCATTGTTGTCCTGGGCACTAGTCCCATTGTTATCATCAGTGATATTCTCATTGTTGGCATTGGCACTAGTCCCATTGGTATCATCAGTGTTATTCTCATTGTTGTCAGGAGCACTAGTCCCATTGGTATCATCAGCGCTATTTTCATTGTTGTCATGGGCACTAGTCCCATTGGTATCATTAGTGCTATTCTCATTGTTGTCATGGGCACCAGTCCCATTGTTGTCATCATCGCTATTCTGATTGTTGGCATCGGTACCAGTCCCATTTTTATCATCAGAGCTATTCTCATTGTTGGCATCAGCACTAGTCTCATTGGTATCATCCGCGCTATTCTCGTTGTCATGGGCACTAGTCCCATTGGTATCATCAGCGCTATTCTCATTGTTGTCATGGCCAATAGTCCCATGGTTATCAGTGCTATTCTCATTGTTGTCAGGAGCACTAGTCCCATTGGAATCATCAGTGCTATTCTCATTGTTGTCATGTGCACTAGTCCCATGATTATCAGCGCTATTCTCATTGTTGTCATGGGCACTAGTCCCATTGGTATCATCAGCGCTATTCTCACTGTTGTCATGGACACTAGTCCCATTGGTATCATCAGTGCTATTCTCATTGTTCGAATCCGCACTAGTCCCATTGTTGTCATCAGTGCTATTCTCATTGTTGTCAGGAGTAAAAGTCCCTGTAACAGTCACCCGAGAATAAGGTCCATGGCCAACTGCATAGCTGATGGTCACTGATTTACATTGGTAAAAAGCTTCTGCTCCGGTCCACCTCGTCTGTAGCACAGCGCCTCACTGTGGAGGATGAGGTGTTAAGAATCAGAGAACAGAAAGCGCGCCAGCAAGAAAGTAGACAAGGCACATTCGGGCTAATGAAGTGTCCGAGACCAATGGAATAGGAGGCAAAGAAACACTGAAGGCAATGCAGCTCCAAAAAACTCAAATAATAGGAACCGGTGCGTCGCACACTTCCAGCTGCACTCACAGCTTTAATTGCATTTACATAGCACTTACTACCCGTGACGAGGCGCCGAGTTATGCATAACATACTAAATAGCCCACACTCCCTCTCAGAAGTCACCCCACTTACATTAACTGTCACTACCTTCAAACTTGTACAGAGCTCCGCAGTCTTTTTAGGGCTCGACCTCTGCCAATGCGCAAGCATTGCAGATGTCGACACATATTGGAGCTTATCCAGAGCTTACCTAAACTGGCGATTTGATGCTGTGCCCGTGAAAAAGCGCGTGCACAGCATCAAAGCCGCCAGCCTCCCTCTACAAGCTTACCCCAGCGTGTGCTCTGGCATTTCTCCTCCCCTAATTATTCACTGCCCAAGGCCGGCCTGGCACATCAAAGGCTGCTGCTCCCCATGCGTCTCGTCACCCTTACTCTCCCCTATTCTTCCCTTCTTCCCCTTCTTCCCTAAATCCTATGTAACTTTACCCTTGCAATGCTTTCTTTTACAGCATAAACTGAAAAGCAAGAAACCCACACAGAATGTGTCTCTCAGTGCCTTTTAAGGGCACTTTCAGTGTGCTCAGTGTTTAAAGTCGGGTGAAGGGTTGCCGGAAAGATCCCGTGACAGCAGGCAGTGTTAACAAGGCGTCAGGATGAAGCATTAACATGCCCCTTTACAATCCCACTTTGACACCGCAAGACGCATGGACACGCGAAGTCTTTCCTCACTTACTTTAATCCTTCTCTTACCAACTCTGCCTGACTGACAAATACTCTGAAACTCTCCCCGCACCCCCCTCCCCACCACAGCAATGCCGAAGGCTTGTTTAATGTGGACTTTTGCTACTGTAGGGTCTCCCAGTGGTACGTTCAGCCGATCCTGCACATTGTTAGGTTTTGGTAATTTAGTTGAATTCTGTTTAAAATCACCTTTTTAAACCTTTTTTTATATAGTAGAGAACCGGCAGGGACTCGAACCCTGTTCCCCATTTCCTAAGTTGGCAGCTCTGTATATTATGCCACATCCTTTCTCTAATAAGGACTCAATGACAGTGCATTTTGTTACTGTGCTAAATTCCAGGGTGACAAGCCCTTGTTTTTTTATGTCCTTTAAGCAGGGCAGTTAATCTTGGCTGGTGGGGAGGGTGACTACCTCTTCTGAGCCTGCTTTCGAGCCCCAGCTCAGCCGCACTCAGGACTCAACTTCTTACCCCTCCTTTCTCAGCTCTGACTACAGTCCGTGTCTCACACTCCTCTTTCATTTGTTTTTTATTGTCCCAAATCCTATGCAGCCAATTCTTGTTCTTTGTTTGCAAAGCAATTCATACAATCTCACTTTCCCAGGCTGCCCCCCCCCCCCTCCACCACCTTCCGCACGTCATTGCTTTTACGACTCTGGTTTGCTGCAAATACTGGCGCTGCCACTAAAACAGCAAGGTTGTTAACCTAGATTAAAATGGGGTGCAAACATCACTTTGGAAAGCCACCCTTAAAGAGACAACGCAGCACTAACACTCCACTCGCACCGCTTATCTCTGCATGAACCAGTGTGTTCACTATTATGAAAAATAAATGCCACGATCTGTCCCACTAGGAAGCACGACGATATTTATCTGCCATCAGTGACTTCACCGTGGGCGTGCCCTGCTCATTTCCAGGTCGTTGCACATCTGATACTCTTCAAGATAGGGAAAGCACTTCCAGGGTAGGGGCTGGCTCACTGGCAAGCTCGAAAATGGAGCCCATGCGTCTCGAAAATGGAACCCGTGCGGCTCTCCACATGACCTTGCTCCAGGATCGTACTTCAGAGCTGGGTGATGGTTTGACCGTGCTGCGGAGCTCAGGGTGGTACTGGTCCTTGTTTCTACCTCCCAAAGCAAAGGGACGAGGTTTGGCGATTTGAAACCTGCCTTAAATGTAAACGGGGAGATTTTCTGAAAATCCTTCTTTCTGAATACTCGTAGGGCTCGAAAAAGGTCGTTCGCTGCTCCACCAATGCACCCACTAAGCTCCACAGATGCACCCACCACACAGCTTCACCGATGTACCCACCACACAGCTTCACTGATGCACCCACCACACAGCTCCACTGATGCACCCACCACACAGCTCCACCAATGCACCCACCACACAGCTCCACCGATACACCCACCACACAGCTCCTCCTACACAGCTCTACCGATGCACCCACCACACAGCTCCACCAATGCACCCACCGCACAGCTCCACCAATGCACCCACCACACAGCTCCACCGATACACCCACCACACAGCTCCTCCTACACAGCTCTACCGATGCACCCACCACACAGCTCCACCAATGCACCCACCGCACAGCTCCACCAATGCACCAACCACACAGCTCCACCGATGCACCCACCACACAGCTCCACCTACACAGCTCCACCGATGCACCCACCACACAGCTCCATCGATGCACCCACCACACAGCTCCACGATGCACCCACCACACAGCTCCACCAATGCACCAACCACACACTCCACCAATGCACCAACCACACAGCTCCACTGATGCACCCACCACACAGCTCCACCTACACAGCTCCACCGATGCACCCACCACACAGCTCCACCAATGCACCCACTAAGCTCCACCGATGCGCCCACCACACAGCTTCACCGATGCACCCACCACACAGCTTCACCGATGTACCCACCACACAGCTTCACCGATGCACCCACCACACAGCTCCACTGATGCACCCACCACACAGCTCTACCAATGCACCCACCACACAGCTCCACCAATGCACCCACCACACAGCTCCTCCTACACAGCTCCACCGATGCACCCACCACACAGCTCCACCAATGCACCCACCGCACAGCTCCACCAATGCACCCACCGCACAGCTCCACCAATGCACCAACCACACAGCTCCACCGATGCACCCACCACACAGCTCCACCTACACAGCTCCACCGATGCACCCACCACACAGCTCCACCGATGCACCCACCACACAGCTCCACCAATGCACCCACCACACAGCTCCACCTACACAGCTCCACCGATGCACCCACCACACAGCTCCACCTACACAGCTCCACCGATGCACCCACCACACAGCTCCACCGATGCACCCACCACACAGCTCCACCGATGCACCCACCACACAGCTCCACCGATGCACCCACCACACAGCTCCACCGATGCACCCACCACACAGCTCCACTGATGCACCCACCACACAGCTCCACTGATGCACCCACCACACAGCTCCACTGATGCACCCACCACACAGCTCCACCGATGCAGCCACCAGACCGCTCCATCGACACAGCTCCACCGACACAGCTCCACCGATGCACCCATCTCCACCGATGCACCCACCACACAGCTCCACCGACACAGCTCCACCGATGCACCCACCACACAGTTCCACCTACACAGCTCCACCGATGCACCCACCACACAGCTCCACCGAGGCACCCACCACACAGCTCCACCGATGCACCAACCACACAGCTCCACCGATGCACCCACCACACAGCTCCACCTACACAGCTCCACCGATGCACCCACCACACAGCTCCACCGATGCACCCACCACACAGCTCCACCGAGGCACCCACCACACAGCTCCACCGAGGCACCCACCACACAGCTCCACCGAGGCACCCACCACACAGCTCCACCGAGGCACCCACCACACAGCTCCACGGATGCACCCACCACACTGCTCCACTGATGCACCCACCACACTGCTCCACCGATGCACCCACCACACAGCTCCACAGAAGCACCCACCACACAGCTCCACAGAAGCACCCACCACACAGCTCCACAGAAGCACCCACCACACAGCTCCACAGAAGCACCCACCACACAGCTCCACAGAAGCACCCACCACACAGCTCCACCGAGGCACCCACCACACAGCTCCACCGAGGCACCCACCACACAGCTCCACCGAGGCACCCACCACACAGCTCCACCGAGGCACCCACCACACAGCTCCACCGAGGCACCCACCACACAGCTCCACCGATGCACCCACCACACAGCTCCACCGATGCACCCACCACACAGCTCCACCGATGCAGCCAACACACAGCTCCACCGACACAGCTCCACCGATGCACCCACCACCCAGCTCCACCGATGCACCCACCACCCAGCTCCACCGATGCACCCACCACCCAGCTCCACCGATGCACCCACCACACAGCTCCACCGACACAGCTCCACCGATGCACACAGCTCCACCGATGCACCCAGCACACAGCTCCACCGATGCACCCAGCACACAGCTCCACCGATGCACCCAGCACACAGCTCCGCCGATGCACCCACCACACAGCTCCGCCGATGCACCCACCACACAGCTCCGCCGATGCACCCACCACACAGCTCCGCCGATGCACCCACCACACAGCTCCGCCGAGGCACCCACCACACAGCTCCACCGATGCACACACCACACAGCTCCACCGATGCACCAACTAAGCTCCACCGATGCACCCACCACACAGCTCCACCGATGCACCAACTAAGCTCCACCGATGCACCCACTACACAGCTCCACCAATGCACCCACTAAGCTCCACCGATGCACCCACCACACAGCTCCACCGATGCACCCACCACACAGCTCCACCGATGCACCCACCACACAGCTCCACCTACACAGCTCCACCGAGGCACCCACCACACAGCTCCACCGATGCAGCCAACACACAGCTCCACCGACACAGCTCCACCGAGGCACCCACCACACAGCTCCACCGAGGCACCCACCACACAGCTCCACCGAGGCACCCACCACACAGCTCCACCGATGCACCCACCACACAGCTCCACCGATGCACACAGCTCCACCGATGCACCCACCACACAGCTCCACAGATGCACCCACCACACAGCTCCGCCGATGCACCCACCACACAGCTCCGCCGATGCACCCACCACACAGCTCCGCCGATGCACCCACCACACAGCTCCGCCGATGCACCCACCATACAGTTCCACCGATGCTCCAACTAAGCTCCACCAATGCACCCACCAAACAGCTCCACCAATGCACCCACTAAGCTCAACCAATGCACACACCACTCAGCGCAACCACAGCATCACTCAGCGCAACCACAGCATCACTCAGCGCAACCCCAGCATCACTGGTTCAAATATGTTCTTTCAATGTTTCAAGTTGTTTTCAAGCTTTCACGCTTTATTACAAATCACAAAAAGATGTTAATATTTCACTTCTGTTCTCGGATTTTCGTCACAATAAAAAACACTGAACATAATCTTCACAAAAGTTAGTTACAAAAGTTTAAGCTATTGCCATTACAAATTAAATACATTATTTAAGTATTAATTATTTAAAAAAATTAAAAGCCATTGTTATTTGTAATATCAATATATCTAAGTCACATAAATACAAAACATGTTGCATTACAAATGCTATAGGTGTCACATTTGCGAAAGTTATAACTATTGGCATTGTAAATGACAAAGCTATTAATTTAGCTATTTAAAAAAAACACCACATAAATAAAAAAAATTAATTTATAAGACCAATAGCTCAAACTTTCCTAATGCGAGCCCTATTGCATTTCCAATGCTTGTTTTATATGGCTCGCTCTACTGCACCACACTTCCCTGTGAAATGGATCCAAAAAAAAGAAGCCTGCGAGTGGTGCGCATGCGCCACAGCGAGACCTGTGCTTTCAAATATTGCGCCTGTGTCTGGGCACGATAATTGAAACCACATGACCTTTGGTGCGCTTAATAGACACCAATCGGCCATGGGCGGAGCAATGCGCCTGCCTTTGGCCTATTGCATGCCGTCTTAGTGAAAACACGCACGCAAAGGCCAATAGTGGGACACAAAAGGAAAAGAACACGCACAAGCGTGTGCGATTCCTAAGGCACTCTCTGAAACCCCAGTTTTCCCTCGGATTCACAATGATACAGTCGGGCCGTTCCTTCTCTTATTTTGCCCCATTGCACTGGAATAAACTCCCTCTGCATGTATGTTCCTGTTTGGAACTCTCCAAGTAACAAAAAAAAATGATTAAAAACCTGCTTGTTTTAATTTCTCTGTGCCGCCGTTGAGTAGCAAGCACCAAGATACTCCTTCGGGAGTGAGTCACTGCACCATCTCTGAGCAGATAACATAACTTGCAGATTTAAGATCCTAATGAACAGATGCTTGTGACTTGAAAGGTCTACGAAGAGTAACAACACAAACAGAAAGACATTGTGGAAATTGATGGTGTTAAGGCTCTGAACTGTTCATGGTAAGATCTTCCAGCACAGTTGGATTAAGAATTGCACATCAATTTCTGATCATAACTGCTAGCCGAAATGCAGTTTTTTATGAAAAACAAGGGGGACCCAAAAGGTAGCAGAGGACCATGGGTGTAGATTATTTGACGTGAACAGAGGTCCTGAGCTTAATTAGAGATATAAACAATTTTTGATATAGAACACAATAGGGACTATATATTTAACCTGTCCAGCCGGACCAGGATTTTTATTTTGTTACAATCAAAACAATAATTGGAATACAAAAAGTAGGTGCTTGTAGTAGGGCACAATCCTGTACCAAACTAGTGAGAGAGACAGAAAATAGAAGCAAGAGTTAGAGCAGAAAAATTCACAGGCAAGGAAAAAGAGCAAACTGGACACTTTTAAATCAGTGTAAACCGTGTTCTCCAGAGTGGAGCATGCAAATTGATACACAATGGTTCCATGTATGTCCACCTAAAAAAGTCGACGTTTCGATACATTGCTCAAATAGTTAAGGATCATCATCAGGACTGTAAAAACAATTGATTTGCCAGGGGAAATTATTATGCCTGTTTTTGGGAGGAACAGGGAGGAAAAGGAACAACGTTTTTAGAAATCAAAGCCTGAGTAGTCGGCATTTTGAAGAATATGCACACATTTACAATACTCGGAACCACAGTGAATTCTTCAGGTTTTCTCGCGTTTTTAACTCACCTGTGCACTTGCACCTGAAGAATTCACTGCGGTTTCTAAAAAACTTTATCGTTCCTTTTCCTCCCTGATCCTCCCAAAAACAGGCGTAATAATTCCCTATTGTGTTCTATATCAAAAATTGTTTATATCTCTAATTAAGCTCAGGACCTCTGTTTACCTCAAATAGCCGAAATGTAGTGACAGAAGAATATGTCTGCCTTTAGGAGGAGACTTCGCACCAAGGCAAATCACCAAGGTAATTGAGACACTGAAGTTAGGAAAGCATCCATGCTCTCAGCTTAAAATAAATATTTTCTCAAAACTCCATTATTTTAATGAGGGCTGTGTACTAGGATGCAAGGCTATGCTCTAATTCCCATTTACAGCTTGAGCTCAGGAGAAGAAAAACAACCTGCTTGCAACATTTCTTTGTGATTTAAGATTAGCAGCTTTCACATTAAATAACAAGAACATTCTCTTTGAGGAAAGTAGAAAAAAAGAAACCTCCACTGACTTCTCTGATCCAAGACCCCTATGCAGATTCATTATCTACCCATGTCTTTTAGCTTAAGAGATAAATTAATGGAAGGCCTCTACAAATAACTGGGACAAAACAAACTTGCCCGCTGGCTCCCAGTTTGTTATTCAACATCTTTGATGATCTTCGAGATCTTTTCCTGCATGTTTTACACAATTTCCTAATGGACAGGCACTTCAGGGTACTATTTTTGCTGCATGCTGTTGACTTTTAAGTATCGCCATTTGAACTCCAACTGTTATTTTATCAAGTTAAAGCATAATTAAATCAAAAACAGCAAAACAAATGGAGTAAGATGCAATTGGAAATATTCACATTTAACTACCTAGTTACATAGCGATTCTTTTCATATACAGAAGGCCAGTGCAAAGGCAATCAGTAAGACACAAAGGTCCTTGACAGTGCCTTATTTTCTCCTTCCGATTACCCTAGTATGTTTTTTTGTGCAGAAAACTCATTACAACCAGTATTCTGGAAAGGACTGAAGTTGCTTTTGTAAGATTGTCATTGACAGAGTACTAGGCTCTTTTGGGTGATGGATGTACTTCTTTTAATGTGTTTGATAACCATCGCCACGACCATGCCATGAACTTACCAATGTGTTTGGAATTTAATTCACATCCATGTCATGTTGCTGGAAGGATGTTTTGAACTCAGCTGACCTGTACAAAACCAGTCATAGCACATTATCCTGTGGACTTCGAGGAACAACAATTGATAAATGGCTGTGGCCAAGGACATAGCCGTAGATGCACACCCTAGATTAAGCGAGTGCCTGGCTACCAACAGCATTTGCTTGGCCAGAGGTCATATGAAACTGATTCCCCATATGCAAAGTCACAGTTCACTTGTAGGCTTGCTGTCATGTATTTTTGTGCTTTATTAGTTGCTCCCTCCTAAAGTTGCAAGCTGACTTTCAATTTGATTGGTGAGTTTATTGAAAATCAACTAGCATTTACTGTATATAAGCTGTCCGCTTTGGCTTTTTTTCTAATGTTTTGATGTTTCGTGTGGTAGAACACTCCAGCCACACCATTTCACTTCTACCCTAGATTCGTAAGGGCTACACCCATGTCTGAGGAGGAAGAAGGCTGCTGCTGTAACCCAAGTAAAAAGATATGTCAGGTGTTTAGTGAAACAGCCTTTCCCAGGACCAAAGTCCAGTGACCAGCACATTTCTGTGCAACCTCTACAAAGCCCAACCTTGGTGTAACTGTAACCTGCTGTATGAGGGCCTGTTTGCCTCAGCATCTTAATCGCTGATAACTTGCTGTTTGTATACCTTTGTGAGACTGTGCTTGTCATTGTCCATGAGAAGTGTGAAAGTGACTAATATGGTTTAAGAGGGTCCTTGTCCCTCCACAACTTCCACTACCCCAGAGAGACGTCTTTGAATAGGCCTGTTTGCCCAACTTCTATCATTATTGCCTCTAGTGAGTACTGCATTCAAATTCAGAGCCAGAGTTAGGGCAATGGGTCTCTGACTTAGCAGCTGTACCAGAGTCCTGTTTATGAGTGGCGCTTCCCCATTGTCAGGGATTCTGTAGTGTATGGTTATTGTTAGAAATGACGCGCGTGAACGCAAGCGCGTCATTCACAACAATAAACATCGTGTTCTGGTTTGAATGTGTTATTGTCGCGTGTTGTGTTCGCGTGAGGTGTGTATGTAGTTTGGTGCCGCGTGTCTGTATGTTGTTCTTTGAATGTTGATGCGTGCATGCAAGTCTGAGTCGCGTGTGTGTGTCGCGTGTGTGTATTGTTACTTGAATAAAGACGCGTTAGTTAAATAGAGTTGCCGTGCGGTTAAACAGCATTCAAGACTGTACGCTGTGACTGCAGGTGCTTCATTAAAGGCTCTTCTTACCTGATTAACTTAATTTGTCTCCTGGAGAGTTTATTCATCTTTATTACACTGGCGACGATCGGAAACACGTTTCCATGCGTGCAACGAGTACATTTTTCAAGGGTTTTTCTATTTTTTTCAACAAATCGTTCTCATTGGCTGTTACACTTGGGAAGTTTTACACTAGCACTTTCTATTGGATGCTCTTCAACGTTTCTCATTGGATTATACTAAATGGATTAATAAGAGCTCTTTTCATTGGTTATTTCTTGGCATCATCTTCAAAACAAAAAAAAAAGGGAACACTTTATTTATTCAGTTCATTGTGGATTACCAACAACTGGAACATATCTGCTTTGGAGAGTATTTACAAAGAAGAAATTAACCGTAAGTGACATCTGTGATTCGCACACACTGTTGTGAGTCACAAATATTTCTATTGTTAAATAATTATTTCTCTTCACTGTTTAAATCTTTTATCTTTTATTAACCATGACTGGGATTCAACCCCCTCCTTCATTCTTAACTAGTAAAGGCGATCCTCCTATTGAGTGGGACATTTGGGAACCCATGTTTTTGGCATATGTTGAAGTTTTAGAGGAAGAAGAATGTGGAGCAGAAAGGAAACTAGCTCTATTAAAGCACTGTCTTGGTGGAATAGCACTTAAAGAATTCAAAAGTCTTCCTCCGTTGAGTGACACTTCTAATTTAGATGTATATCAAATTGCTACCAGCCAATTAGCTATTAGATATGGAAAAAAGATTAATATGGTTATGGAAAGATTTATATTTTACTCAAGAAAACAACAAGCAGATGAGTCTATTGACAACTACGTATCTTCATTGAGAGCATTAGCAGTCACTTGCGATTTTGAACACATTAATTATGACCAAGTTTTAAGGGATCAGATCCTTATGTGTACTAATAACAAGAAGATACAACAAAGACTATGGACAACTTCAGATATGACCTTAAATGCAGCAATTGAAATTGCAAATTCAATAGAACATTCAGAAAAATTTGTAGATGAGATACGTTCGCAAAACAACAGTAAATCTGATATTCTAATTATAAATAAAGAAAATGAGAAATTTAAAGATTCAGGGAAATATGGGAAATATGCTAACACAAGGAATGATAACCAGTATAAAAATGAATACAGAAATAGATGGCAAAAACCTGATCAGAGAACAAATACATGGCAAAGATCTGATCAAAGGATGAATATGTGGCAAAAACCTGATTCAAGAACTTATAATATGTACTGTTTCAGATGTGGTAGTAGTTATCATTTAGGAAATTCAAAATTGTGTCCAGCTCTGGACAAAGTTTGTTCAAGATTTGAAAAAAAGGGGCATTTTTCAAAAGTTTGCAGATCAGCACCAAGGAAAGTCAGTTTAGTTCAAGATCAAGAACAAGAAAATTCAAGTGATTGTGAATTTGACATGAATACCATAATGTGTATAACTAAAGAACCAAAAGTAAGGAAGTTTCCTTCATGTTTTATCACTATTAATGGAGTCTCTACCAAAGTATTTGTTGACTCTTGCTCATGGTACACAATTCTGCCTAATGTCTTGTTTAAATCCAACTGGCCTAATATTAAATTGATACTACCAGATATCACACCAAGTGGATATACAGGGCATAAATTGCAACTCATTGGATATTTCATTGCTGAACTTAAATTTAAAAGCTACTCCACACATGGGAAGGTGTATATAACGGAATCTGGTGATTCATTATTGGATTGGCCACATGCTGAACAATTAGGAATGAAACTTGATCCTAATGCTGATCCACCTGTTTATTCTATTGATTCTGAATCTAGCAAATCTGCACAAAGTGAAACTTGAGAAGATTTGATTTAAAAAATTAAAGAAGAATTTCCAAAATTATTTTGTGATGTCCTAGGCAAATATAAAGGATTCGAACATCGGATAAAAGTGCATGCAAATGCTTTACCTGTCCGCCATAAAGTGAGGAATGTGCCTCTTTCTTACAGAGAAAAATTAAAAGAAATTCTTGATGACATGTGCAAAAAGAATATTATAGAACCCATCGAATCATCTCCATGGGTTTCTCCCATTGTAATTTCGATCAAATCTGGGGGAGATCTTCGTGTATGCATAGATTTACGCAGTTTGAACAATGCCATTTGTGTGGACTCACATCCCTTGCCCAATCTACACGAAATGGTTTCTACATTGAACAATGCCAAAGTTTTCTCATGTTTAGATCTAGCAAGTGCGTATCATCAAGTGGTTTTGCATGAGGATTCAAAAGATTTGACTGCTTTTATTACACCTGAAGGGCTATATAGATTTTGCAGGATGCCTTTTGGGTTAGCAAGTGCAGCCGCAGTTTTTCAGAGGCTGATGAAAGAGACACTGGATGGATTAACTGGGGCAATTGCATTCCAGGATGATATTTTAGTCTTGGGAAAAGACATAATTGAACATGACAAGCATTTATTTAAAGTATTGAACGCCTTATCGGAGAAGGGTTTAACTCTACGTGCGTCCAAGTGCAAATTTAGGAAAGATGAAGTAGAATATCTTGGACATTGTATTAGTGCTAATGGCATTAGACCTAAAAACTCACATTTGGAAAACATCAGCAAAGCTCCTATTCCTCAGAACAAGGAACAGTTGGTTGCATTTTTAGGCCTTGTTGAATTCTATGCAAAAGTTATCCAAAACTATGCAAGTGTGATTGAACCTTTCAGGATGCTCTTGAAGAAGAATGCAAAATTTGAATGGACAGAAACTATGACTGAAACTTTCAACGCTGTGAAGTCAATGATTACCAAGGCGCCTTGTCTTAAACCATTTGTAATTGGCAAAAAATGTATTGTGACAGTAGATGCAAGTAGTTGTGGGTTGGGTGCTGTACTGATTCAAGAGGAATGGGGTAAAGAATGGATTGTATCGTATGCCTCAAGAACGTTGAGAGAGTCTGAACGTCATTATTCAGTGATTGAAAGAGAACTTCTGGCGTGTGTTTGGGGTGCTGAACATTTCCGACCCTTCTTATGGGGAACGAAATTCACCATTAAAACCGATCACAAGCCTTTGGTACATATACTATCACCAGGTGGAGGACGTACTCTTTCTTCAAGATTGGCCAGATTATCATCAAGGTTACAAAATGTTCAGTATTCCTTGGAATATATTCCTGGGAAATCGAATGTTCATGCAGATTGTATGTCAAGGCTTCCATTGGCATGCAGGGATTCTGATGTGGTTGACAAAGATGAATGCGAAGTAGCACATGTTTATAATGATGTTAATTTAGTGTTTGGAGAAAATTCAGTAGTAGAAGAGGAGACCTGGAATGAGGAAATGAACAAAGACTTAGAACTCAAAAAAGTTAAGGAATATGTGTTGGGAGGCTGGCCTGAAGGAAGGAACTTTACAGGTGGTTTAATGAGTTATCACAAGATTAAGGATGAATTAGCCATAGAAAATGGGATATTATTAAGGAATGATAAATTTATTCCACCTTTCGGTCTCAGGAAAAAATTTTGGGATTTGGCTCATGTTGGGCATTTTGGAATATCAGTCACTAGAAGATGTTTAAAGAATAATTTCTGGTGGCCAGGTATTGATTATTTTGTTGAGCAACAGGTGAAATTGTGTGGGTTATGTGCTAACAGTAACAAAACAGCTAAGGCTTTGCCCAGTGTACCACAACCTGTTGGTTTACCAGCATCACCATGGAATAAGATTGGGATTGATATTATTGGACCTTTTGTTAGGAATTAGTGAGGGTTTAGCTCCCTGGTCTAGTCTTTTTCCTTCTTTCGATTTTCCTATGGTGTCCTTCCTCTGTTTCCTTGTTTTCGGTAACCCCGCCCCCCTTCCCTCCGTGGATTTAGGTCGCCAGCACTAGGGCTCTGTGCTTGGTTTCTGACCTTGTTGGCGTTTTTCGAGAGTCGGGATTTCGTGTATTCCTGGATTCATCGTGGGAACCTGTGGGACTTTGGATTGTTCTGATCGCTTCTCGTCAAGCGGAGGCGTTCTGCTGCACGAGGCTTCGTGTCAGCCGCCCGGATGGGTGCCGCTCCGGTCGTCTCCCAGAGCGAGTGAGAATCGGCGGTAAAGTAAAAGAAGCGTCCGCTTTGGGAAAGCGCGTGAACTTTCTGCTGCTGATTTTGTGTTAAATCGGGACTGTGCTAAAGGGTTTTCCTCGCCGAGGGAACCTCGGAAGCTTTGCCGGGTTCTGGGTGCCCGAGGTTTAGTGAAGTTTTCTAGCGCTACCTTTGGTGGCGTGTTTAGTCTGTGGCCACAGAAAGTGGGATTTTTTGTTGGATTGTTTAGTGCCTAGTGTGCACTTCACGTTTTTCTTCCTGGGGTTTTTATGTCAGACGTATGACTTTTTCCCCCTTTCACTTATAAGAATATTCTACTAAGCAGGTCCTGGAACTGCTAATGAATTGTTTGCTCTTCTCGGATAACTCCTGATATGTTACACAAGTAAGGAGGGGATTGGGGTGTGTTGGATGTGTTTCTTGTGTGAGAATAGGGAATCAAAGGAAGGAGCACTGGGCTATATGTTAACAAACTCTTTCCTTTCTGTGTTTCTTTTCTCTTATGACTGCAGGTTAGGATCCCCTTTCCCATGCAACAGAAGAGGGTCTGCTGTGCTGTAACAAAGAGAGAGCATTGGCTTTACTTTTTCTTTGTTTTACATTTTCCTACCTTCTCCCTTTTCCCGGTTCGCGGTCACGCTGTGCAAAATTGCGTGTGGCGATCCGAGCAGGGGCAGAGGAGTGGGGCCATCCTCGCGTCCGTGGTTGTGGGTTGAGTCGGCGAAAGATCCAACACCTTTCGGTGTTTTACCACAACAACATTCCTTTGGTATAGTACTTATAGATTATTTCTCAAAATGGCCAGAGATAAAAACAGTCAAGGAAGTTACTAGCGATGCTATTATACAGTTTATGGATGAAGTTTTCTGCAGGGAGGGTATTCCCCAGGAGGTAGTGACAGATAATGGTCCGCAGTTTGTTAGTAGGCAAATGGAAAAGTATTTTAGTAGATGTGGCATCTTTCACAGAAGAATAGCAGTATTCCATCCTGAGGCCAATGGTCAAATAGAAAGATTCAATAGAGTTGTCAAGGAAGCTATCCAACAGCTGTCAAAGGTGGATTGTGCTGGAACAAGGCTTTACAGTCCATGTTATTATCTTATAGGACTGCTCCCAATGCAATTACTTTACTATCTCCTTTTGAGATGTTAAGAGGGCGTAAACCCAGTACTAATTTGGTTCCTTGGTGGTTAAAGAATAAGGACAGTAATCGTGTTGATTTTGCAGAAGTGGACTTTGAAGAAATTCGCAGGAAAGTTGATACTTATAAGGAAAAGATGAGGAAAGATTTATCAAGAGATAGAACAAGGAGTTGTGTGCCTGTTCATGTTGGTGATTTGGTGAGGTTGAAAAAAGGCAGTTACGTACATAAAGGACTAGCGAAGTGGTCTGATCCTGTTAAAGTTGTTGAAGTATTTAAGAATGCTGTAAGGGTGACTGATGGAAGTGTGTGGCATTTCAGCAGAGTTTCAAAATATAATATTAGCAAGGAATTTCCTGAAAATGTTTTATCAAATGCTGTTTTGAATGAAGATGACTCATTCAATGTATTTTTGGATGTTGACGCTAATGACTCAAAGTCATCTGAGTTACTTACTGCTTCCACTGACAGTGAATTACCTACTGTCTCCACTGATTGTGATTCACAAGAATAATAAATAAATAAATAGCGGTCAATGTGTTGTCAACAGTTGCTTTCTGTGCTTTGTCCCTTTTAGCCATGGCGCCGGGAAACCCTTTGTGGGTATCTGTGCGCATTATAAATGCAAAAAAAAAAAAAAAAAAAAAAAAAACAAGAGTTGTTGAGGAGTTCAAGATGTCGCAAGATTCCTTCAAGGTTCAATGACTTTGTTCTTTCTTAAAAAAAAAAAAGAGGGAGGTGTGTAGTGTATGGTTATTGTTAGAAATGACGCGCGTGAACGCACGCGCGTCATTCACAACAATAAACATCGTGTTATGGTTTGAATGTGTTATTGTCGCGTGTTGTGTTCGCGTGAGGTGTGTATGTAGTTTGGTGCCGCGTGTCTGTATGTTGTTCTTTGAATGTTGATGCGTGCATGCAAGTCTGAGTCGCGTGTGTGTGTCGCGTGTGTGTATTGTTACTTGAATAAAGACGCGTTAGTTAAATAGAGTTGCCGTGCGGTTAAACGGCATTCAAGACTGTACGCTGTGACTGCAGGTGCTTCATTAAAGGCTCTTCTTACCGGATTAACTTAATTTGTCTCCTGGAGAGTTTATTCATCTTTATTACAGATTCGGCACCTGTACATTATGATGCAGCTTCTCCATTCCCCAACAATGAATGTGATCTAGCATGATCGCTGATTCCCTGCTCTTTGCCCTCTTGTTTTTACTGACAAACACCTAGGGGAAGAAAAGCACAGATGTTGCTCAGGAATGCAACCCCCTTCAGCTCCATTCCTGTGAACAGCTGAGAGCATCTAACCCCATACTTGAGTTAAGTTTACTGCAGTTGTGATCAAATTCATGTTAAGCCAATCATTCACTTTGGTTGTAGCTTAGGCTGCTTGTTGCTACTGTATCCCCTGATTTGTCAAGGACCTGAGACCAAGATGTTGCTACAGTTACAGCAATAGTAACCAAAGTAAATATATTTTGCCATAATGCTTCCTGTTTCCTTAACTGTTAATATTCTTTTATTCCTGGTTAGGCAATATTATTTATTGTGAGGAGTGAAAACTGAATGAAGCATTCTTGGCAGCAGCATCCTCTTAGAGTAATCCCTGAACGTTGACCCGTGAAATCCCCTGAAAGTCATAGCATTAAGATGTCGTCCTCGACCATTCCGTGAGCTTTCTGTTTGCAGGAACAATGTCACTACTTATTGCAAAAATTGCTTAGTTTCCCTTGAGTCACAGAGGGAATGAGATTGGGTCTGACAGCTACTGTGACACAAAATAATGCAAAACTGTCTACAAATGTTGCTTACTGTAGAGAACTGGGTTTTTGTTGCAGTTACACCCCCTAACCCACACACTTTTGCCCCCTTTTTTAGGTCTCGCTGGTGTTAGCAGCGCGTAGCGCTGCTCAAGCGAAAGACCTATTGTTGTGGGTTTCCTGGGAATGGCTGAGCGGGGGTGGCTACGCGTATTTCTTTGGTGATTTCATCTCTAGCACGCGCTTCAGCCTGCACGCTAGCATCACGTGTTGAGACATTCCCGCGCGCCTCAGCTCTGGTGTAGAGAACGCGCCTAATGACTTCCGTGTTTGTTTAGATATCTTTTCTAGCATGCGCTTGAGCTGGCGCTTTAGCCTCACGTGGACATTCTCGGGCGCTGCAGCTCTGGTGTAGTGAACGCGCCTAATGACTTGCGTGTTTGTTTATATTTCATTCCTAGCATGCGCTTCAGCTGGCGCGTTAGCATAACGTTTTGAGACTCTGCCGGGCGCTGCAGCTGTGGTGTAGAGAACGCGTCTAATGCCGTGTGTCTTTAGTTTGTTGTTTGGGGCAAGCGTCAAGCGGCACGCGTACAGGAAAGTGAAAATCAATTCAATAGCGTCGCCTGTAAAAGAAAAACACATATTGGACCCACAAAGAAGACCAATGCTGCTTAAGAAAATAAGTATTTATATAATAAACAGCGGCACGCGCACAGGAAAGTGGACAGCAATTGAATTGCCTGAAATGTAAAAATACATATTGGACCCACAAAGAAGACCAATGCGTCATATGAAAATAAGTATTTCTATCATAAACAGTCATTTATATCATAGTCATAGATTTCATTCATAGCACGAGCTTCAGCTGGCGCGTTAGCATCGCGTGTTGAGACTGCCGGGCGCTGCAGCTGTGGTGTAGAGAACGCGCCTAATGCCGTGTGTCTTTAGTTTGTTTGGGACAAGCGTCAAGCGGCACGCGCACAGGAAAGTGAAAATCAATTGAATAGCGTCACATGTAAAAGAAAAACACATATTGGACCCACAAAGAAGAGCAATGCTTTATAAGAAAATAGTATTTATATAATGAACAGCGGCACGCGCACAGAAAACTACACTGCAATTGAATTAGTGTTAACATCGCGCACAGGGAACTAAACTGCAATTTAATTACATCAAATCTAAAAACACAATTGGACCCACAAAGAAGACTAAAGCTTCATGAGTAGAGTACCGTGCACCCCATTAGCCAAGTTGCAGAGATACCACGTGTCATCAAAAGGTGCCGGCAGGAGTACATGTATCTACCTACTTCCAATACTAAGCAGTCTGTCTCTCGTGTCACTTGGCGAATGTGTACGAGGGATAGAGTTGAAAAATCGGGGTCGGTGAGCTAGGCAGACAAAGGAAATTTAGGGAAAAGCATGTCTTTTGGCTGCCACGCGGTAATTGGTTCATCATCGGCATTTGTGAAGGGCTGCTAAACAACTGTGTGGTAACCCAGGCGCCATTTAAACAAAATAAGGGAAATACAGAGAAACATTTACTGTTTGGAAGGTTTTGCTTCCCCTACAACGCTCACTTGGCATGCCGTCATGCCGTATTTTGTCCACTACTGAGAAGTGAGCAGTGTGAGTACTTGCACGCTGATGTGCCTGCTGCCCCTGCAGCCTAGTAAAATAAGAGCCCGAATCGGGTCCGTTTTGCGGCCCCGTTTCAAAACATTGCTGGTGCGCGGACCCGGTGAGACCGGCCTACTTAAAGCCTTGATTACCAAGCAGGAGAGTCTTCCTACGTTCAGGAAGGCTTTAGCGGTCTGATTCCCTAACAGATGTGCGCAGATGACGCTGCTTCTTGACTCTCTTTCAAGGTGGCCTTGGTGTAATAGCGAATGCCCCTACAACAGAGATGCGTTGATTTTCATTTCTTGGCGCACTAATGCACGTTTAATCCTCTTATGTCGATAGCAACAGTACCATTTGGTTGGGGGTGGGGGAGGGGTCATTACAAGTTAGCGCGTCGCTACTAAGCCACAGGAGGAGGTACGCAGTCGCTGCCTAATGGTTGTTTTTGTGCCATTAGCTGCAGGCAGGGTTTACCCCCAGATCCACGAGGACTTCCCGCAGTTCGCTTGAGCCAGGTACAATCTATAAATTAGAATATGGCACTTACTGTTGGCTGTTGTGAGGCGCTGAAGAAGACTGTTCGGAAACCGGCACATACTCTGTCGCAGGTGCATTACGCCGCTGAGCTATGGGCGAGCGTGCAGTGTTTGCTGGAGGTGGCTGTGCTGTTTTTCAGTGCTTAATATCATATAGATCATGAACCAGGAGGCCAGTTAGAGGCTTGTGTGCACCTTTGTGTTCCACAGGGGAGGGGCGGGGGTAGGCCAGTCTTGAGTAATCAGTAGCACTAGGCATGCTGGGACGTCTAGACCGCCATGTGACACAAGTGCAACTACAAGTCCCATCATGCTTACAACTGCTAACTGAGATACAGGACCCTTGCTCCCAAACACCAGTTAGTGGGCGCCTGGATGTCTAGGCCTCCTCGCTCTAGGCCTTGCACCTGCCTTAGCAGTGCGAGTGAGGGTGACTACCTTAAACTGAGGTGACACACATGGCGCCAACACCCATAACAAGGTTTCCAAGACCGCGCACCACATTAGCCAAGTTACAGAGATGCCACGTGATATCAAAAGGTGCCGACAGGAGTACATGTATCTACATATTCTCAGGACTAAACAGCCCATCCGTCGTGTCACTTGTAAAGCCCTACAAATGTTAGAGGTTTCTGTGCAATATAATCTGTCTCCAAATATACTTGGCCTTCATATACAATTTATATGCCAATGCTGTTTACCTTGCTCTTCTCTCGTATTGCAATCTGTTTATTAGGCTTTGGCAGTTGTCTTAAACAGCCTGACCTTTTCCACATTGGCGCCATGCCGCGTTCATTCATTTCCTGCTTAGTGAGTCAGTATCAGTGTTAAAAGCTTTGCTTTCAGATATTGTAGGTCTGAATGTCGGATTTATTGGTGCTGGTGTTTACTTAGGGCGTGTCTGTTATTACATTTTGTTAATTGGGCTTTTGCACTCGCTGGCGCCCTGCCGTGTTAATTATTAGTTTCCTGCTTTGTGAGAAGCACAACAACATATTAACTCTGCAACACAACAGCATCACTCACCACCACAACATTTACATGCACTGTTCTGTTTATTAAGTCTTCTATTTCTATAACATATTAAATGCAATACAATGCAAACATCTATAAGCAAATTACTCATCCAATAATTCTCACGTTTTTTTCTACTTTTGCCAATTTGCTTTGTTCGTTACAGTTGCTTTTTCTTACTTTTCAGGAGCTAGATAAACACACATTTTTATTTGTACTTTCTGTTGCTCAAATGTGTCTCGGTGCGAGACCTATTGCATTGCAAATGCTTGTAGCTACTAGATTCTGATTTTCTACTCTGACAGTGCATTGAGGCCTGGTAACCAGACCTCTGTTCCAGTGCCCCTTCCTAAGTCTAATTGTGCTACACATGCATAAGCACTTTAGCACCCATCTAAGACCCTAGCAAATGGTACCCTAGGTACCTAGGGAGGGGGTGCTAAAGAGGGTCCCTAAGAGCTGCAGTATATCTTATGCCACCCTAAAAGACCCACATACAAATCTCACACAGACTGCCATTGCAGGCTGCTTGTCATGCTGCAAACCATGAGTGAAAAAATGACAGGACACACTCCTGTGTGTCATGCCAAAGTCACTGCATTTAATAAATATATGTAAGTCACCCCTAGAGCATGCCTTTGAGCCTTGAAGCAGGGTGAGTTATATATTTTATGTGAGGACATATCTGCATGAGCAGATATGACCCTGTGATGTCTAGTTCGACTGATAGACATTGCAAGTGAGCACGGAAGCCATCTTAAGGTATGTACGTGCACTAGTAAAAATGAGTTCCCCAGCTACACCTCATATTAATAAATCACGACTGATTCCAGTGTCAGATTTATTAATACATGCACCCTGAGGTCACCTTAGAGGTGCCCTCTAAAAATCTACCAGCTTCTGTTGTGTTGGCTGACTAGTTTTTTCCAGCTTACCGCCTGAGACAATGTTTCTGACCTCCTAGGCTGAGAGCCTTTTGCTCTTAGGAGAACAGGAAGTTAACCTGTCTGGGAAGAGGGTGTCACACCCCCTCCCACAGGATGACCTGCTGATTAGCCACCCTAGGCCGGCAAGCTTCAAAGAAGTTGCCACCTTTGAAATGCGAATCTGGCTCCCCTGACAGGAAAGGAAGCAGACCCCCTTTATCCAAAGCCTTTTGCCACCTGGACAGGTAGGAAAATTAGCTAGTCAGGCAGCCGTGCCCATCCTCCGGCTCGTACCACCCCTAAGGTGGCCTAACCTGATGTGGGTATGACTTTTCAGAAGTGGTCATCTTTGTGTTGGCACACTTAGGAACTCTGGGCAGGGTTATGCCCACTTTCCACAGGCAATGGTCACATAGTAGGCATAGTAACCCCAGGGTTAAGTAGCCTATTGGCTACTACCCCTCATTCCCCTTAACACACTTCAATTTAGTATTTAGGGGACTTCCATACCAGATCTTCATTTTCCGACATATCAAGAGATGATGTGGACAAAGAAGAGTCCTGTCATGAGAACCGAGGAGCAACCACTGACTTTGCGCCAACCCTGCCAGCCTGACCTGTGCCCCCAAATAATCGTGGGAGAAACAGACTGATCTCGCTGCTGTGCTATCTCCAAGAAGTCCAGAGGACCGCTAGTGCTTTGCCAGCACGAAGCAGCAACTCCCCTGGAAGATTACCCTGTACTGTTGAAGGTCAGTTCTATCTCCCCCACCAAGTAGGAGTACACTAGGCCCAATACCCATGTCCCAGACCCATTGCAGCAGTCAAAGCTTATTGTGTCCAGTGCGGACAGTGAGATCCACATTGTGAGTGGCCCAACTGTCCTAAATGCCTTTTCTGCAGAAAACAAAGACAAAGAAGTGAGTCTGTGACCGACGCCTCAAAGTACCTGTGCACCCTCACTCCCAAGCCAGAGTTCAAGGGAGATGACTGTGCCAACGGGGTCCCCTGACCCACAAGAGCCAAGCACACATTTGGGTTTGCCAAGACTTAACTTCCAGAAAACCTGGATCAAGGGTGTTTTTGCACGGTTCATATTGCTGCAAACCGATGTGAGTACTTGATAGAGAAAAAATATGTACCTCGTGTCGGTATGAAGACAATACTAGTAAATCATTATTTTGTCCTCCTCTAGGTAATGCTAATAATTCCAAACAAGATGTCTCTTCTGCATTATGAAACCGGTTTATACAGTTATCTTTTGAAAAAGAGAAGACTCTGCCTCCTAAACAGACATTGGGCTAACCTGACTGTTTTCCTGGTCTCAATAAGATGAACTTAATATGCAGAATGAGGGTTCAGCAATAAACGGACAGTGGGGACCCAAAAATAGGACTGCAATGTTCAACCCAACCTCTCTTAGTATTAGATACCATTGTTTGTCCTACCCCCTGCTCTAGTTTTAATTTTCCAATCTTTTTTACCCAAATCTTACTCATAATTAATCTATGTGTATAGAAAGCTTTGTAAAATAATTTGGTAAGCAAAAGGCACATGGTTAAATGTGAATTGCAAAACCCTGAAAATAAATTACTGTTACCAGATACAAATGTACTTTTTTTGCTTGTTGTGACATGATTCTGCAAGTAAATATTACACCCAATTGGGAACGCTGATAAATGTCATAAACTCTCAATCTTTTTTTCTTTTTTTCCTTTTCTAAGTTTCCATATGTGACACCCGCTCCCCATGAACCAGTTAAGACGTTAAGAAGTTTGGTGAATATACGAAAGGATTCTCTTCGTCTTGTAAGGTATGAGAAGGGGGAGCATTTGCCAGTTAGTTGTTGATGGATAATGTTTTGTTTATCTTGAAGACATCTGACTTTTTACCGTAATCCAAGAATGAACAGTCACTTTGCTTGTAGGACTTTTTCATTGGTACTTTCTAATTTAAGTCATTTCTTCTCCTGGGTGTATGATTTATTGAGAGTATCCAAGTATCTGGTTATGTCCTATAAGCAATATTATCATCAGAGAAAGTGTATTCTCAGGGCACCAGCAGCCATTAACAAGGTTTCAAATTCTTCCATGATTTGAGGACAATGCCCATGTGTACAAATATTCTTGTGTCCCTAGATATTTGGTACAAACCCAATGTGCTGAGTTGGGCACTGTAACAGTTTCAAACTTCCTGGGGTAAACATAAAAAAGTATGAGGCCGATTTAGCTGTATAGAAAGATTTCTCCCTCGTGAATTGAAAGACCATGTCTGCTCTGGAATTTACTAGCAAGTTAGATGTTTCTGTACAGTCACTTTGGCCATTTTATTCACAACTGTTTTGGGGAACTGACTTATCTTTCTTGACTCTAGGTACAAAGATGGTGTGGACAGTCCAACTGAGGAGAATCCAAAACCAAAAGTGCTGTATAGCTTGGAGTTCACATTTGATGCTGATGCCCGCGTTGCTATCACCATTTCATGCCAGGCTACTGAGGAGTTGGTTGGTGGGATTGCAGTGTAAGTATTGGGAAATTAGTCTTCGTACCATATGGGATGTACTTTCCACACAGCTTCCTATGCTAGCCTTCAGCCTTGTATGGAATTTCCTTGGGTCCTCACCCTTGACCGATGCTTGACTTCCTATCTCATCAAATAAAGGTGCCTTAGGAATTATTGGTCATGTTTGTTTGGTCATGAAAGTGGCAGATAAACTGTTCTGTGATGTTTGGTAATGAACAATGGTATTTTTAATTAGGTAGCATTTATTTTACTTTGATTTTCCCCACAGATTGAGATGTTCCTAATCTATAAAAAGCATTGTGGCCTTCTTAGGAGAATGTGGGGTTTGCCTTGTGTGCTTACTCCATACCTTCATTTCTGAGCTGTCACCTCTGCTTTCGATTTCTTGTTGGCTCACTCCCCCTATCTTCCTTCACTGGATGTTTGTAAGTGGTGAATGGGTAGTCCAGTGCTCCTATTACACCTCAACCTCTGTCACCCATAAATATTTCTCTTGCATTCCACTTAATCCTTATCTTACTTTCTTGCTGCTGTTTTATTCTTTAGCATTTTTTTCTACACTGTTCATCATGCCCCCTAATTATTTCATGCTCCCCGTTTTGTTGAATGCATATTTGTAAGTAAACTTTTGTCACATGCAACTGACCATCTTGTTTTGCCCTCTGCTGCTATTGCCCTGTCCATCTATATTTCATTTCCTCCTTTCCTCTTTTTAAATTTCTCATTAGGTTCACAAACCATACACACTCAACACTCTTAGTGTAACATTTTTCCTTTTTGTAAGTCAAGCCTAGCACTGCGCGCATGCGCTGCTCTAGGAAATCGACCTCTTGGATTCACTTCAGCTTAAGTAGAAGCTCGTGCGTGTGGTGCTCACACGCTATTGGCCTTTGTGTCTGGCTTTAGCACGCAATTGGCCAAAGGCGTGTGGATGTCCCAGGTTTTTTGGAAATGTTTACTCCCAGAGCATTTTGCTCTCAGGAGCCAGCAGCGGCACGCAAGGACCATCTGCTTTTAATTAGCAGCGGCGTGCAGGGGCCATCTGTTTTTCAAACTTTGACAAATCCAAAATGATTGCCATTGCTTGTTAAATCTGTCCATAAAGCTTAATCTATTTTTCTCTGGTGCACCAGTTATCTCGCTACAATTTATTTGTTTCTTACTCTGGCACTTTACTGGGCCAGCTGGGTTACAGCCTGATCAGACTCTAAAAGTGTCTGAAGGTTTAATCGAAGGTTTGATGCCTGCAAAACCTGAGTTGAAATGCTGTGGTAATGGCTTGGGAAAATCCACAGCACAACACAAACCTACGTGTCTTACAGAGCGTATTGCTAATATCTCCTGGCCATCTTCCTGCCCACCTTACGGTGATTTACATCCGAGGGATCGTAGCCCGTTAGTGAAGGAATGTAATATCTGACATATGCTACGCCAATATGGTTCATCCGGGAGGGATAAGGGTGCATATGCCCCTCCTGAGCAGGGGGTGCTATGTGTGTGCAGAAAGCAACACTGTAGCTCCCTCACAACGTTAAGCTTTGTAAACAGTTTTTATGCATCGGGCAAGAGTTTTGGTGCAAATATACAGAGCAGGCCACTGCCCTTAAAATTGATTGAGTACAACACGGTGTAGATGCTGTAGACCATTGCACGCAGGTGGTGTGTGATCCTGGACGGATTGCCTCAGCGTCTACCCACATCTGGAGGCCCCAGAATATCAAACACTGAATGTATGTTGATAGGCAGTACCCAGAGAGGATACTGCACAGCCCTTATCGACTTGTTTCGTGCTTCATATTACACACTAAGGTAGCAGGTGTCTCTTTATTGGCCCGTTACATACAGACAGGCGTGGATCCTTGTCACATAGCTACTCCCTTGATGTATCCCGACAAAAAAATAAACAGCCTTCCTTCAGAGCGCTCTTCAGTTTATGAAGATGTTATAAATCAATACAGATCCTTTCTGATAGATACATCTGCCAGTGGAATCCTCCCCCTTGTGTCAGCAACATTCGGAAATTCTTTTTGTAGCTTCGCGCCGACTGGACGACGTCATAGAGGCACGGCATCGCGCGCGACTCCGCTGACGTCACCAACATCATACTAGGCCCACGCCGGCTTGATGACCTCAGTTCCCTTTTTTCTGCGTCGTCGACACTAACGGTTTTCAAGGGATCGTCTGTAGCTGTACAGTAACTTTTTGTTACTTTGTAGTTTTTTCTGTGTTTCATTGTCTTCTGTCGATGTCTTCGAAGAAGACTGGATTTAAAGCTTGCGGGTAATGTGGCAAGACGATGTCCATCACTGACCCGCATGAGTTCTGCATCTGGTGTCTGAGCTCCGACCATGACGTCGAGGATTGCCCATCTTGTAAGAAGATGACTCCGAAGGCCCTTCGTAAGAGGGAGACGAAGCTCCTCGTTGCAAAATTGAAAAGTATGCAAGAAAAGAAGACTTCGAAGTCGCGAACTCGGCGTTCGAGGTTGAGGTCTCGTTCGAGGTCGCGCTCGGAGTCAACTTCTGCTCATGCTTCGAGGAAGAAGCACAAGAAGAGGAGCCATGAGTCCCGACATCACTCAGAGAAGGACTCTAGTTCGAGACCGAAGTCGCAGGTTAAGCTACTTCGGAAGGAGGTGGTGTCTTTGGCTTAGGAAGCACAGGACTGCGAGGGTGAGGCTTCGCATGCGGATTCGCCTGGGTCACCGAAGCAGATAGTGAATCCATCTCCGGTTCCGTCCAATCCTTCTGGTCATGAGGATGAAGGTGAGGTGGAAGAAGTTGGTGAAGGCGTAGCTTCGTGGCCTGCGGGTCCGTTGACCCCGGTGCACCAGCCTGAGGAGGAGGTCGACGTTGTGACGACTCCGCTCCCTCGAGAGCAACCCGGGGGCTCTTATCCAGCCTTTCCGGCTTCAGGTCAGGATCCAACGCAGTTCCTGAATGCCATGTTTGGAGTTTACTCCAGGGCAATATACCCCTCTGGTGCACCGGTTTGTCCCACGGGTCCTTTGGCATTTAATCTGGGTGTCCCCCAGGCTTATGCTCCTGCGCCCTTTATGCCTTTCTTGCTGGCTCCAGCACCGCATTGGCATTTTCCAGCGCCGGCGAAGCCTTCGACGCCGAATCCATCAACGCCGATACCCTCAACTCTGATGCCGAATCCGGTTCGACCTCTAGTTAAGCTGCCTCGTCCGACTTCGGTTTCGATGCCGGCACCGACTCCGGCGGAGTCGGTCATTGATCCTTCGGCTTCATTTATGAAGGAGAGGTCGAGACAGGAGGCCCAGAGGCTTCTGGAGGAAGAGAGGTATCGGGATGAAGTCTTGGAGGAAGGTGAGCTAAAGGATTCAGAGGATCCTTTTGATGACCTGAAGGAGGCTAGTGGCCTGGAACTGTCTCCTGAGTGGGATTTGGCCTCTGTGTCTGATGTACCCTCAAAGGATGTGACTCCTTACCATGTCGTTATAAAGAAGGCGGCAGACTTGTTAAATATTACTCTGCCTACCGCTGAATATAAATCAAATATTCTTACTGAGGTCCTTCATTCACTTTCCTCTGTGATTGAACCAATGCTTCCATTCAATGATGCTTTGGCAGAACTTATTTATGAGGTGTGGAAGAAACCTCTGACTGCCCCTGCCATTTCCAGGGCGGTTGCGAGGAGATATAGGGTGGCATTAATGACCCGGACTTTTTGTCTACACATCCCCTGCCTGAGAGTTTGGTTGTGCAAGCTGCCTGCTCAAAGAAGTCTGCTGGTGCTTTTCCGCAGGTTCCTTGGGAAAAAGAGTCAAGGAAACAAGATCAGGCGGCAAAGAAGGTCTTCTCCTCAGCCATCGTGGCGTTAAAATCAACTAATGCAACTTGCCTGATGGGACGATACATCCATGCTTTGATGGATTCCGTAAAACAGTTGGTTTCTAAAATTCTTGAAGGGGATAGAAAGGACTTTCAGGAAGTAATTTTGGACACTCAGGCTGCTGTAAGGCAAGTAATCCAGAGTGGGCTGGGCACGGCTGATTCGGTGGCGAGAGCCATGGGCTCTTCGGAGGCCACTAGGAGAGCTGCGTAGTTGAAGTCATCAGAATTTTCTGCAGATGTTCAGTCTGCCTTGATAGATTTGCCCTTTGATGGGTCAGGATTATTTGGCAAGAAGGCTGACGCTGCTTTAATACGATTTAAAGACAGCAGAGCGACAGCAAAGTCTTTGGGCCTTCAGACCAGAGGTACATCTGGGAGGCGTTTCAGAGGATTTGGCAGGTCTTCCTTTCGGGCCTACAAACAATCTCAGCAGCAGCCACAGCAGCAGCAAAATATGCTGTTCAAGTCGTACAGGGGCAGACCGAGAGCTAGTCCTAGAGGTCGTCAAGCCTCCTCCTCCTACTCCTCCTACTCCTCCTCTTCCCCTTCCCAGCCCCCTGCCAACGCAGCAAAGCAGCCCTAGATCCGCCATTCCGGATCAGGTGATTCCAGTGGGGGGTCGGCTTACCCATTTCCTGCAAGATTGGGAATAAATTACATTCGATCTTTGGGTTCTCAATCTCGTGGAGAATGGGTATGCTCTTCCCTTTCGGGAATTTCCCCCAAATTACCCTCCTTGCCAGGGTTATTGCTCGGAGGACCACTTGCTTCTCCTGCAAGAAGAAGTCCTGGCTCTGTTCAGAAAGGGTGCAATAGAGGTGGTTCCAGAGCAGGAAAGGGGTCAGGGATTCTACTCCCGGTATTTTCTGATCCCCAAGAAGGATGGCAGACTTCGTCCAATCTTGGATCTCAGTATCTTGAATTTTTACCTGAAGTAGGAGAAGTTCAAGATGCTCACCCATGCACAGGTTCTTCAAGCGCTGCTGGAAGAAGACTGGATGGTGTTGATCGATTTACAGGATGCGTATTTTCATATTCCCATCATGAAGTTGCACAGGAAGTATCTCTGTTTCACGGTTGGGTCGCAACACTACCAGTTTGCGGTCCTTCCGTTTGGTCTTACTACTGCGCCTCGAGTCTACACCAAGGTGATTGCTGTGGTGGCTGCACATCTCAGAAGATCGGGGATACCGGTATTCCCGTATCTGGACGATTGGCTGATCAAAGCAGAATCTCCAGACATAGTGCTCCATCATCTGCAAGAGACAACTCAGTTGTTGCACAGGTTGGGTTTTTCGATAAATGTACTCATATCTCACCTGGTGCCCTCCCAGCGCAACCTGTTCATAGATGCGGTACTGGACACTACTGTGTGTCGTGCATTCCCTCCTCCTCAAAGGATTCACGACATACAGGAAATGATTCCTTTATTTTACAATGCAGCGGTCCTTCCAGTCCTGAAGGTCCTTTGTCTGCTCAGTCTGATGGCTTCTTGCATTCTGTTGGTCAACCATGCACGCTCGCACATGAGGGCACTCCAGTGGTGCCTGGAGAACCAGGCCTTATGGGCCTGGCGGCGCAGGGCACGACTTAAATCTCTGAGTTCACCTGCCTTGTCAGACAGAGACACAAGACCCTCTGTTAGGCGTAGAAAACCAGGTTTATTAGCTGCAGCTAAGCACAGTTGTCCCACAAGTACAGAGTAGGTTGTCAGGAGACTGCCACTTTATTCTGTGGCGCACAATCTTTTATAGCACACATATTTACAACGTATACTCCCAATACATACAAGGCTAGCCAATAGGAAAAGTTGGAAAACAAGCTATCAAGTGTCTCAAAAACACCCTGCTTTCAGACCCTGTGTTCACCCCTCCCCTCAAGTTAATCAGTGCTTGTGCCTACAATCCAATTTGCAGGTGGCAAGACTTACTTGTGTGCCTCAAAAGATAGTTATGTAACAAGAGAATACAAGGAGAGAATAGCGAAGGCCAATCGGATAAGATAAAGTAAGAAAAGAATAGGGGAAGCCAAAAAGTCAGTCGAGACCGGGATCAATCAACCTGGACATGGATTAGTGAACTCTGCCAGACCATGACATCGGTTTCGTAAACAAGGGCAGGGCGCTACTTTTTAACAGACGAGACATGTAGCAGCTGGAAAAGGCAAAACCACTCCGTTCGCCGTGCTGCCTGAGTGAGGGCAACACAAAATGGCGACGGGACACAAAATGGCAGCCAAATACTGGACGAATTCGAAAACCGAAGAACCTCAGACCCTCCTTTTGCCATTACTCAGGCAAAACACAAAGGACTCAAGTTAGTCTGAGTCGATGTCAATGGCCATGAGGTCGTTGAGCTGTTGCTGCAACATCAATTTAATGTTTTCTGTGACACAGGCCTTGGGACACACATGGTGGCACAAAGACTGCAGATGGCAGGGCCACACTGTAAACAAAGACAACAAGAAAAACACAAAATGGCGACGGGACACAAAATGGCGGCCAAATACGGGACGAAGTAGAAAACCGAAGAACCTCATGCCTCCGCAAGCAGTGGTATCAGCACAGCGGAGATCTAAGGGAGTCAGTCAGGATCTCCAGAGAACCTGCGGCGGATCTGTCTTGGTGGAGGGTGGAAGGCAATCTGTCTCAAGGAAAGCCTTTTCAACTATCTCCATCGGTGGCCACGGTGATAACGGATGCCTCCACTCTAGGGTGGGGTGCTCATCGGGGGGGATCTGGAGGTCAAGGGTCTTTGGTCTCCAGAGGAAAGGTTGCTTCACATCAACCTTCTAGAGTTGCGGGCCATACGTTTGGCGCTCAAGGCATTCCTCCCTTCCCTTTGCGGTCAGTCAGTTCAAGTCCTGATGGACAACACGACCGCAGTGTGGTATATCAACAAGCAGAGAGGTGTGGGGTCGCAGTGTCTCCGCAGGGAGGTTCTGCTTCTCTGGTCCTGGACCATCAGATTTGTCTGATGGCAAATCATCTGGCTGGGGTTCTGAACGTAAGTGCACACAGTCTCAGTCGGCAGTTCTCTGCCGACCACGAGTGGAGGTTCCATCCAGAGGTAGTTCGTTATGTCTTTCAGACGTTGGGGACTCCTCAGGTGGACCTGTTTGCCACTCGCGAGAATGCTCCCTGCCCGTTATTCTGCAGTCTCCAGTTTCCAATGCAAGGAGCACTGGGGGACGCGTTTCAGTTGAGTTGGGACTCACAACTCCTTTATGCGTTTCCTTCCATACCCTTGATTCCTCGGGTTCTGAGGAAGATTCGCCAAGACCGGGCCCAAGTTATATTGATCGCCCCGGATTGGTCAAGGAGGGTGTGGTACACAGATCTTCTCCACCTCTCCTCGTGCCCTCCGCTCCGTCTCCCTCACAGGGCAGATCTCCTCTCCCAGATGGAGGGGCAGGTTCTACATCCCCACCTCCAGACCTTACACCTTCATGCCTGGAGATTGAGCGGGGCAACCTGAATTCCTTTTCTCTCCCATACGATGTGGTGGATGTCATATCGGCCAGGCGTGACTCCACTAAGTCCATTTATTCTTATAGATGGTCTAAATTTGTTGCTTGGTGTGGGGAGAAGTCAGGCGACCCTTTAAGGGCTCGTTTGTCCAATATACTTCAATTTGCACTTTCCTTGGCCCAGCAGGGTTTTCCAATGGCAACTATCTAAGGTTATCTATCGGCCTTATCGGCTTTCCTTTGTCTGCCGGACCAGCCCTCTTTGTTTAAATCTCCTATTGTATTACGATTCATTAAGGGTCTTACCAATAAATTTCCTCCAACACCTTTTATTGTGCCTCAGTGGGACTTGAACCTTGTACTTCCATTCTTGATGGGTTCGCCTTTCGAACCTTTACACAAGTGTCCCTTGAGACTTTTGTCTTTTAAGACTATTTTTCTGGTAGCAATTACCTCGGCAAGGAGGGTAAGTGAGCTTCAAGCTCTTAGTTTAAAGCCCCCATTTTTGTCCATTCATGTTGAACGATTGGTTCGGAAGACCAGGGCTGCTTTTCTGCAGAAGGTGGTAACTCCTGTCCATCTGGGGCAGTCAGTTACCCTCCCTACCTTCTATCCTCCCCCTCACCCTTCCAAGGAGGAGGAGAGACTTCATCGCTTGGACCCTAAGAGGGCGGTGAGCTTTTACCTGGACAGAACAAGAGTTCAGGTTGGATGACCAGCTGTTTGTTGGATTTGCTGGCTGCAAGAAGGGGACAGTGGTGCACAAGCGCACGCTCTCGAGATGGATCATACTATGCATCAAGATCTGCTACTCCCTGGCGGGTAAGGAACCTCCAGAGGGTATAAGGGCTCATTCTACTAGAGCAAAGTCTTCAACATTTGCTTTGTTTAGAGGTGTACCTGTTGAGGATATCTGCAGAGCAGCAACTTGGGCCTCCCTCCACACTTTTGCGAAGCATTACTGTGTAGATACCGAGGTGAGGAGGGACGGCCACTTTGCTCGCTCTGTCCTCCAAGATTATCTGGTATAGGAGAGTGGACACCCTCCTCCGGGAGTGGGGACTGCTGTGGGACTCTATTCACAAGGTGAGGAATCCACTGGCAGATGTATCTATCAGAAGAACAAGTTACTTACCTTCGGTAACGCTTTTTCTGGTAGATACAGTATCTGCCTGTGGATGCCTCACTGACCCACCCGCCTCCCCGTTGTCCACTCTTCTATACTTGAGCTTATTGTAATGTAAATATTTATTTGGACAGGATAATGTTCTATTTCAATTGCATTATTGCTTTTGCTTCACACTGTGTGTGTGTTATTTTGATATTTGTGTACTGTGTATACTGTGTATATATCTACTGTCATCGGTCCGTCCGTGTGCCTCGAAGGCACGGAAAAAAGAGCGGAACTGATGTCATCACGCCGGCGTGGGCCTATTATGGTGTCGGTGACGTCAGCGGAGTCGCGCGCGATGCCTTGCCTCTATGACGTCGTCCATGTAGGCGCGAAGCTACAAAAAGAATTTCCGAATGTTGCTGACGCAAGGGGGATATTGGAAAACAAAAAGGAGAGTAAGGAGTTGCGTCCGTAGTCGTCGGACGGGGAATACTCCTGATTCCCTGGTCAAGGTTCGGAAGAACAATGGAGGAGTACTACCCGATGAGGGTAGACAAAAGCCTTCTGTTACCCTCATCGGGTAGTACTCCTCCATTTGTTCTTCCGAGCAAGGGGGATATTCACAAGGTGAGGAATCCACAGGCAGATACTGTATCTACCAAAAAAAGCGTTACCGAAGGTAAGTAACTTGTTTTTCGGCGTGTGCCTTGTCACCATATTGTATACAACATAGAGACGTGAGGATTCTTGCTACTACAATAACGAACGGAAGCTGCAGCATTTATGTGGCTTTTGATTAAATACTTCGTTAGTACACTGCAACCTCGTTACCTTATACCCAGTAACCTTGTCACCACATTATATACCACGTATATATGGGTGGGTTCACGCTAAGGTAATCGCGTATCATAGTTGCAGCGCTCATGTGGCTATTGGTATGTTGAGTGTGTGCGCCTGACAATAGGGGATAATCTGCTGCATGGCTAAACTTATACGGTCCCAAAGGCGAGACCTATTGGCTATGCCAATGCTTGTTCCATGTTTGACATCATGAACACGTCTTGTGCCTCTGTATGATTTTCTTTTGCTTTTTTTCTTGTACACTTTGCAGCTTTCTCTCACTTGCGCTCCTTTTAGTTCTTTTCTCGAATTCTCCTTCTCACACTCTTTATTTATTTTTGCTCCGTCTTAGCGACTTCTGTAAAATCTGACGTTACGCTTTGACACTTTTTTACCTCCTTAGTTTCTCACATGCCCACTTCATTCTTGTTCTCTGTCATTCCCTCTTCCCAGTGTCTCATATTCTCCCTTTACGCCTTCTTGTTTCTGACCCCGGTTATCTCGACTCTTATTGTTCATCTTCCTCGTCTTTCTTTTCATTCTGCATTGAAAATGGTGACCTTTGATCCCCAGCTGAATACGGACATTAAAAAGGCTTTCTCCTTCTCTCTTCAGATACAGCACAAAAATCCCTGCAATGCAGTCAGAGACTGTTCATTATAAGAGGGGCGTCAACCAGCAGTTCTCCTTGCCTGCCTTCAAAATCGACTTCACGGAGTGGAAAGACGATGAGGTAAAGCACTTAATGTCTCCCATCCCAACTTCTCCAACCGCACGGTGAAACCGATCATTACACTCACAGGCATATTTTCAATCACCTACTTACACACACCTACACACCTACACACAAACGCAGTCAGATGCAAACTGACACACATGTGTACAGTCAACCCCGCACACTTACCCTCAAGCCCAAACCCACACAGTCAATTAGTTGTATTAACTGTTATCCATTTAATACAACTGAAGTGGCGCTTGTATGTTTCTTATGATTTTTAGACAGTGATAATTTATAGTTTGTCTTTCAAATATGATTTGGGAGACAGACATTGTAGATATTACTTTGATTCGTGGTCTAATGTGAAAACGGGAGGAGGTTTTTTTTTCGTCAAAACTTTTGCTGAGCCTACATTTAATTTCACACATTGTTTTTTGCAGGAGATAAACCGTGAACAATGTTTTATAAAAGCCCATCAGGCCATAAAGTGAAACCTTCCTATGTACACATTGATTCTTTATTTATTTATGGATATAATATTTTTATTGAAAATGTTTAACTAGGAGTATAAGGTGCAAAAATAATGCACACAGAACTGAACCAATATTTGTGGGCATTTGCTCTGAACAAAATGAAGTGGAGTGAAGATGTAACGGAGCAGTGTATTTTTCTGTCCATTTTCAACAAGGAAACATAATGCCCTTCATACAGCATTCTGACGCGCCTTTCATAGTTTGGAAACAGTGTGATAAAAGGCACAGAATATAGAAGAAACACTTGTATGATGAGGTGTATTGAACACAGAGAGAACATATCAAAGACATTTTGGAGGCTTATGCACATTGATAGGGGTTTCCAGCCCTGTGCTTTCAGGGCTTGGGTCATAGATTCATTTGGTGTTTGTGCGATGTTTTGTTTATGATTTTACTGGTGACTTGTGAGGTCCATTTCGGCCCCATTGTTTTTTTGTGTGTATTGCACAAAATGGTTGCTTTCTTAGTGTTGAGTAGGGGATCCCACTCAGCAGGCACAGCCTTCCTCTGCCCCACCTCCAAAACGTATATATTTGGTGGACAAGGGAGATTTAAGCCCATTCACATCTCAAAAGGGTTTCCCTGCCTAGGTGAAATTCACCTATTCCCCATTTGCTATCTTTCAGTTATCTGTCAGGTCAACTAGGAAATATGCAGGCCTTTTTCTGAGGTCAGTACACATAACGCATTGACCAGCCAGAACTGGGTTTATTGCGGACTTTGTGCCAACAGCCATAACTAGGATGCTTCTCCAGGGTTGGACGTGCCTGCAAATGTTTAAATGTGGCAGACCCTCTTGTTGGCTTTGAAATCCCAACGCCACTCCCTAAGTGGTGTAAATATGACCCTCTCAAGCAGTTCATGGTTCATGTCTGTTGTCCTGAGACTGAAGAGGCCTGCACACCAATGTAGACAGAAGACATTTGAACAGTAGTAGGATTTCTTCTGTATTTCTGCCTGCCATCAAGAGTGGCTCTAAATTTGGGAACGCCTACTAATCACCTTGCTTCTGGGTACCTGGACCAGTAAGAGGACTTAACTGCCGGCAGATAAGCTAAACTGCTCCTGCCAAGAAGAGTGACCAAACCACTAGGAACAATGCCCAGCTGAGCTGACTTGCATGTGGAAAGATTAACAGACCCTGTTTATCCAGGTTCCACAAAGTCCCCACCGGCCAATTGCGCAAGATGGCGTAAGGACATCATCTGGGTTAAGGAGCTGCTACGTTGAAAAGGGTGCACCTACACCGTTGCCTACTCATCCTGTGCTTAAATCCTCTTTTGTTCAACAGTGTAAAGACACCAGGAGACATTCAACCTACCTTCTCTTCCCACTGGCGTAACGAAAACTGAAGGGGGCCTCCCTGTACGGAACTTAGAGGGGGCCCCTCCGAGCTAAACCTGGAGCTCTCCGGCCAGAGGGCAGTGCTGAGGGGGCCTCCTGGAGCTTGGGGGCCTCCTGGAGCTTGGGGGCCCCCCCACAGCGCGGGGGATGCAGGGGCCTGTGTTACGCCCCTTTCTCTTCCACCAGAATAGGGTTAAATTCCAGTGACTTGGGGTGGTTGCCCTGATTCTTTAGCAGTCTGTACCATCTTCCTAGTTTTTGAGTTCCAGAGTATTGCCTTTAAAGCCTTTGTTAAGTCTAACCTTAAACTACTAAAAAACAATGGGGTAACCCAGAAATAATCCGAAGAACCTGTTTAGTTTATGTACACTATTTTGATAAGGTTAAAATGTGTCCACTTAGCAATTTCTCAATATACCAAAACCTTCTAATTCAAGGATGAGGGTAAGTACTTTCCATCATAATATTTTGAACAGTGCTTACCCCATCCTTGAATTATACGGTTTTAGCCTCAAACTAAGCAGATCCCAGATATACTTCTTCCACTAATGACAGAAATTCGTGCCTCCAGACCTTTATGCTCTGTCTTCACTGCAAAATCTTCACCAAGATGGTTAGATTTTAGGGTAGAGGCCCCGCAAGAAAGGCACCCATTTGACATTATAATGAAAGCTGGCTCAATATTTTTGTTAGTCTTTTACAAATTTAGGAACCAGTCAGGCCCTAACTAATCCATGAACTCCGCTTGAATTAATATTGTCTAAAACTGGACATCATGGCTAAACTCCAGGTTCAAGAACAAGATTGAAAGATATTATATTATTTGCATTTTATTACAGCACCTCACAGGGCTTGTGAACAGAGCACCTTGGGACTTAAACAGATTCTGTTTGAACTTTATTGACCATTATACCTACCTGACAGGAGCTAGTCAGGGATCTCCAGGTTCGCACCAATTGTTTCAAATTAGTATTCTTCTTTGAAGATATTCACGAAAGGTTATAAGGTATATAGTGTAAGGATAGGTGTGCAGGTTAATCATTCTGTGTTTTCTGAATTCATATGAACTCCAGGTTTGCCATCTTTTTGACTGAACTAGTTTAATACAACTAGTTTAACTTCACAGTAAAGCAGTGACTGGACAGTGATATAATTTAGCATTATTTGACGTGTCATCTGAATCGGAGTGTCTTTAGTGCCTCTGTCTCGTGGATAAAGACTTGACTGTGTACTCTTTCTACCCTGAGAGTCAACTGCCTAAAAGGAATAGCTAGGTTCTCCCTGAGGTAGCAGTGAGAAATAACAATTCCCCAGATGGGATATTGTCCAGTAACCCACTGCCTTTCGTAGGACCTCAGAAAAGCCCTCAAACAGACCTAATCATCTGGCATGTGGATGGATGTTTAACTTTTGGTGGTTGTACAATGGCTCATTATGGAATATATATAGGTGAATGGAATTGGATGTTAGTCCTCAGTCTGTTGCAGGTGGTGTATTAAACGACTTATAATATGTTTAACAAAACAGATTGCTATCTGTGCTGCTCATTGTAGAGCACCGCCTTTCTTCCCATCTCTAGGGGGATATAGTTAGGCAATTTTCTGCCATAGCGACAAGACACCTATGGGTATTTGCGCACTTTATAAGTTGTTTAAATAGATAAATAAATAATTTCATGTAAAGAAAGCTCTGACTTTGGATGTGGGGCATGGTTTCCTGCAGCCTTCCCCTCCATTTGTAGGAGTGTGCCCATATGCAGGCTTTAGTGAGAATATAGGCATCTGTATTCCTTGTCAGATTGTGAAACGCCTGATGTGATTTGGATGGCTGCATTTATTGGTATTGGATGGGTGTGTGCAGCTGCCTATCTTGTATAGGAGTGCTTATGACTGCAGGCGAAATAAAAGTGCAGGTGGTCACCTGAAATGGTTAAGGAGCTTGCAATACCCTTGATTGGTGTAAATGTTTGGAGCTGCCTCAGTGAGTGTGTGTGGGTGTCTCTACCTTTTTATGGTACCTAACCATGATTGTCCAGGTTGTTTTCCTGACTGGTGAATGCCTCTGTATATGAGGTACGTATATAGCAAAATCTGCCATATCGGACTTTATTTCTATAGGACTCTCTGCGCCAGTAATAGAGGACTTTTGAAAGCTGCGAAGAGGTAGAAAAAAATAGATTCTTTCACTATAGGTGATACCTCTCTCTGTGAGAGAGCAGGCAGCCATCTCTCTTGTGGAAATATGGGTGGCCACTTACCTTGGCTGTAGAGTTGCTGGCCCCTTCTTTTGATGGGATTCCAGGTGAATGAGTCTCTTGATGGTAGTTTTAAATACTGCCTGTTACAAATCTGATTTTTTGTATGCTCATCCAGTAGTTGTCTTTTGCTAAACCCCATATTTTTGCTGGCTTTAGAACTTTGTTTGGCTTAACCCTGCTAACCACTGGTAAAAGTGATTGTGCGCCACGATTTAATGTGCCAGAAATTACATATTCCTAATTGGTATATTTAAGTTACATATGCGTCCCTAGTATATTGTATAAAATGTACACGGGGCTGTCAGTTAAACGTCACTAGTGGACTGCATCTCCCATTGTGCCATCCACTACATTGACATTCTAAAACACAAGCCTACCATTGGAGCTTAACTGTGGCAGATTAAAAACCTCACAATGGCTTGTCAAAATAAACCCTTTTAATGGGTCAAAACAAGCCATTTTGACGGGTCAAAACCTCAATTTTAAATATTAATAAATCGCCGCTATGTTGGCCTTGCAGTCCACATGGCAGGATACATGGCTTGCATTTAAAAGTAAGACATATAGAAATTTAATGATAACATATCTTCACAGTAACTAGCTCATAAATCTATTTTTCACTGTGGCAGGCCTAGCCGTCTTATGCAGAAAACCCGAATACTGATCAAATCCTAAACTGTATCTCTGGAATGGGAATAGTTAAAAAAATAATAAAGCATTTTAATAGTTTTTAATATTCCAGTTCAATATTTAGGTAGAAGTTTCAATACATATTAAGGAAAAGTACCTTTCAGAAATGTATCTTTACCCTACCCAAAATTCATGTAAGCAAAATTTGTATTTGCTCTCTAGTCAACATTTAAATCCGTGTGAAAAGGGTTAAAAGGGCCTCCAAGAGGAAAAACCATTGGCTGACCTGAAATAGCAGAGATGACTTATCTGAACCTGACAGAATATGCTCACTGGGGCTCATAGCATCCTTTTTGACATTACAGTGTCAAACCCAGCTTGAGTGCCAAACCTGCTTGACAGGTTTGCTTGGGTTTTACATATTACATTGGGGGTGCACTTGAAAGGAAGGAAAACAGAATGCCAAAGCCATTCTTGTGTATCCCATGTCTCGTTTGGGAAGGGCCTGTTTTGTCTCACCAGACATCTGTCTCTTAGTTTTTACATATAACACTGGGGCATATTTGGAAGAAAGGCAAACAGGATGCCACAACTTTTCTCATGTATTCTTTGTCTGGTTCCTGGAAAACTCTGCTTTATTTGACCAGATTTCTTTCTCTAGGTTTAATGGTGTCCAGCGACTGACCAAACTGTATTTTAGTGCTAGATGTGTGAGGACACTAGGGATACCATAATACACTTCCTACATAGCCTCCCAGCTTCCCAGCCGTCAGAACCCAGGTTTTGTGTGGCAGAAGACTTTCCCTATCTTGAAAGAAAGTGGGTTGGGTTGTCCCCGGGAACTTTAACCTCATTGGTTAGGGCATGCCTAGGATGGTTCACACCCTATAGCTTGTGCCAGGCATAAATGTTGACATCTCCCTGCAGTAAGAAAGGTTTGGAATCCCTGACTTTTAGAGTAGCAGATTGAAAATGACTGACTGAGTACTTATGAATGTGGTCTAGCTTGAGGGGAATAGTTATCTATACCATAATGCCAAAAGTGAGAATACACACTAGGTAGGATAAGTTACTGAACCACGACTTAATTACCTTGAATTAAGAAACACAATCGAATATAACGGGCAGACAATTTATATGGAGTTATAAAAATGATCATAGAAACAAGTCAAAGTTAAAAACAGTCGACGCAGCGTTTCGGTGCTTTATTTCTCTTGACACCTTCTTCAGGACCTTAAGACATTTGACTCCATTTATTGCAAGCTGCTCAGGTGTTTCAATTCCCTTGAGCTCTTATTATAAAAATGCGATCCTATGTATTCACGGAAGAGCCACCGTCTTTTCTTTATGAGCGAACAGCGGATCTTGTTTTAAAATTATGGCCTCCCTGCTCCTCCGTGAAATCGTCTTCCTGGAAATTAGAATTTTAAAACAAGATCCGCTGTTCGCTCATAAAGAAAAGACTTGGAGAAAGTTCGAGAACCGCATAAATCGAGCATACTCATGAAAGACCCGGCTAACTTCATAATAGGTTTAAAACCATAAGAAGTTCCCCCTTCATTGATGGTGGCTCTTCCGTGAATACATAGGATCTCATTTGTATAATAAGAGCTCAAGGGAATTGAAACACCTGAGCAGCTTGCAATCCTTGTGGTAATCATTCGAAAAGCATCAATTTTAAAATACAGAAATAATGGAGTCAAATGTCTTAAGGTCCTGAAGAAGGTGTCAAGAGAAATAAAGCACCGAAACGCTGCGTCGACTGTTTTTTAACTTTGACTTGTTTGAGATATTTTATTGTATTACCACGTCAGGTGTTTTTTTATTTTGTGATAATGTGTTAGATTGTAACCCATTTGGGAGGTAAATAATAAATTCTATGATCATTTTTATAACTCCATATAAATTGTCTGCCCGTTATATTCGATTGTGTTTCTTAATTCAAGGTAATTAAGTCGTGGTTCAGTAACTTATCCTACCTAGTGTGTATTCTCACTTTTGGCATTATGGTATAGATAACTATTCCCCTCAAGCTATACCACATTTATAAGTACTCAGTCAGTCATTTTCAATCTGCTACTCTAAAAGTCAGGGATTCCAAACCTTTCTTACTGTTACAATCCCCCTCCCTGCTATTAATAACAGGGGAACCTCCTATTTGTTTTTGAATATGACATCTCCCTGCACCCAATCAAGAACTTTCCTAAACCTAAGGAAAAACAGAAGTGAATTGAACTTGCTGCCTGTGATCTTGTGATCTGAGAAGATCCCTTAAGAACAACTGGACCTGCTCTCTTGTACCATGAACAATAAAGTCGACTTAAAGTGTCATAAGGATGACCTCTGGTTTAAGCTACGAGAATAAAAGCTACAAGATGACTTACCTGTAACTGCTCAGCTGATCGGTGGCAACTGGACCTGTGTTGGCCTCTGCCTTGACACCCTACAGGTCTCTAAGTGCCTGATCTGAGGTTCTCAGGAGCTTTTGAAGTGTACTCCAGTGGTTCATGATCATCAACAATCTATTTGATGTTGCATTGAAGGATTTTTCCTAGTTTGTTCCTGGACTATGGAGTGTTTACAATCTAGTGGTGAAGTATGCTTGTAGATTTTCTCTTATTTTCGAAAAGGGGCTTAGTTACTTTGATATTGTAGTCTAGGTGGTTATCTCCCAGTTTTAAAGGGCAGGTGGGATGGAGTAGTGTCTCTGCTTAAGTTTGGACCAAAGTGGTCACCTCAACTCTGTTTCCTTCAAGAAAAAGTGGAATGTCACTTATAATCCAGTGTGCGCATACAGTTTTCTATACAGACTGAGCACTATGCATGGCTTAGCAGTCTCACATGTTTATATGTATGTCTCTTATTTTTATCCTCAGCTGAACTATGACTTGGATCGAGGAGTCTTCCCCGTTGTCATACAGGCTGTTGTGGACGAAGGGGATGGTGAGCAACATTTGTTAATTCTCAGACTAAATTTGAATATTTAGTTTCACAAGTCAGACATTTTCCCAATTTTACGTTTCTGTCGACAAACTGAGTGAAGAGCCAACTTTTGCATTCCCCCGAACTAGTGATGTCTGAGTCAGGAGCAAATGGCTGTGTGAGTGGGTATCTGAGTACCTGTATGGGTGTGTGAGTGACTGTATGGGTGTATACATTGGTGTGTGAATAGATTTGTGGGGGAGTGAGTGGCTGTGTCAAGAGTCTGTATGGGTAACAAAGTGGTTGTGTGAGTGGCTGTATGAGTGAGTGGGTGTGTGATTGGCTCTATGGAGGAGAGAGTGGTTGTGTGATATTTGTATGGATCTGTGAATGGGTATGTGAGTGGTTGTGTGGGCATTTGAGTGGGTGTATGAGAACTTGTTTTGGGTTATGAGGGGGTGTGCGAGTGCTTTTGTGTGGATGATGTCATCAGTGATGTCATTTGAGATGTCATTACTGAGTTGTTGGTGAAGTTATTAGTACACCTAGTACACTAATTAAACGTTTGTTGTAGCTTAGTATATATGTTTAACACTTATAACTTCTTAGAAAACACTTACACTCACTGGATGATGTCATCAGTGGTATCATTTGAGATGCCATTAGTGATGTCAATGACCATGTCATGAGTAATGTATTATGTGAGGTCATAAGCAGTGCATTGTGGTGGCATGAGTTATACTTAACTCAGATAAATATAACTGCAGAATTTCACTGGTTTTGTATGAGAGAAATCTGAGCCCAACTAATTTCTAAGGTTTTTTTAATGTTTCCTAACTATGACATCTCTGTAACCTTTGGTTATTTAAGTGACTTTCTAAGGAGTTTTGAATTTTATTTCCTAACTAACCACTAACTTGTTAATGTTAATTGGGATTTCTATAGCGCATTATCACCACTGGTCTCTAAGCACTTGAAAGAATGCCCAACCTTGGTACCGTAGTAGGAAGTGTGCCCAGGATTGGCCTACATTGTGCCCCAGGCTTCAATAAACAGATGAGTTTTTAGTTTTTTCTTAAATGGGAGTAGAACGGGCTCCTTGCGGAGCTCTGCTGGCATCTCATTCCAAAGTTGAGGAATTAAAGAGGAGAAAGCTCTACCCCCGTGGACAAAGTCAAGAAACGGGGGCAGACCAGCCAGCCGGCATCAGAGGAGCGCAGGGAACGTCCTGGCCTATAATTTTCCAAGCGTTCCTTAATATATGTTGGGGCTTGACCATGGATGGCTTTGTGGGCAATACATAGCCCCTTGAATCTCGTTCTCTGCTTGATCGGAAGGAAATTCAGTTGCTGCAGTAAGGGGGTGTCGTGGGCTCGTCTAGGGAGCCTCACACCAGTCTGGCAGCATCATTCATGACTACCTGAAGTCTAGACAAGAGTTTTCTGAGGAGGCCCACATACAGCAAATTCCCGTAGTCTAGACTGGAGATAATCAATGGCAACACTGCCATACGAAGTGCCGTAAAAGAGAGAAGGGGGGCAAGTTTCCGCAGCAATCTCAATAAGCCCACACATGTGCCTACCACGGTTGTTCCCTGGTGTGACATGGAGAGTTTAGCATCAATTTCAATACCCAGACTCTTTACCACTCGTGAGGGCTCAGGGGAGGAGCCCAGATCTGGTGGCCAGAAGAGATCACTCCAAGGGTTGACATTCGTGGTGACAGCCAAAACCTGTTTTATCGGGATTGATTTTTGAGGTGGTTTGCTGTCATCCAGTTAACTATAAATTTCAAGACATTCTACATCCGTACATGTGCTGCAGGACAGTTGTCAATCTGGATCAGGATTTGGCTGTCGTCCGCGTAGTTAAAGACTTGTGACAGTGAGTGTGTGAGTGAGTGAGTGAGTGAGTGAGTGAGTGAGTGAGTGCATGAGTGTCTCAATAGGTCTGTGAGTGTGTGTTAATGTCAGGATGGGTCTGGAAGTGTGTGTGTCTGTCTGAGGAGGTCTGTGAGTGAGTGCATCAGTCATCGGTGGGGTTTGTGAGTGGGCGCGTGAGTCTCTTAGTGGGTCTGTGAGTAGGTGCGTGAGTGTCTAATTGGGTCTGTGAGTGGGTGCGTGAGTCTCAGAGTGCTCTGTTTTGCCCTCTTCATCTCTGTTTTGCCTTTCCTGATCGTTTTTCTGCTCGGTTTTGCCTTTCCTGCTTGTTTATCTGGCTTCTAATTTGCCTTTTCTGCCCTCTGTTTTGCCCTCTTCTGTAATTGGAAAGTGGGCACACGGCCCCTCTTCTTGGGCTGATCTTAGCCCTGGGGACCCCATCCCCCAGGGCCTGGCCATGTCTCCTGAGTGCCTTGGAGCTCACCCCGGGCACCCAGTGTGCAGCATGGGGAACCTTGGGGAAGACACAAGACCCTGACGGTCCCAGCCGGCTCCCCGTCTCCTGCGCGAGCCTGTTTTGCTGCTCCCTCTGTGCAAGAGCAATCGTTTAATGTCTTCTGCAGGGAAAGAGATGTACCCTCCGCTTCCAGCAGTTGGAGCAGTTTGATCGCTCAAGTCAATGTGTTTTCTTTTGCTTGATGAGAGCTGCCATCTCCCGCCAAGCGAAGGCAAACCGCTATGTCCTGGGGGTGGGCACCACCGGACATAGACGGAGCAGGCCCTGTGGGGTGTTGAACCCCAGGGGCATAATTGCCTCCATCCAGGAGGGGGGCACGGGGCCCCCTCCCTTCCTGTATTTGGCCCCGGGAAGGTGTTGGTCCCCGGGGATTCAGGGCATCCGCGCAACCGCCCCATTAAATTTAACAAAAGCCCCTTGGAGGGGGTGGACCCTGGCTCTCGGAGGGGAAGGGGAGTTGACCACCCCATATTCATTTTAGTTAAAGCCCTAGTGGGTGGTGGTCCCCAGGGCAGGGGGCAGTTTGTGCAGCCCCTCCCCCCATTAAATATAACAAAAGCCCCAGGGAGGTGGTGATCACCGGGGCCCAGTGGGATCCACAATGCCTCCCTGCATTACATTTACTAAAATTCCCAGGGGGCAGCACCATCCCCTATCAATTTTATTTGTGGCCCTTGGTAACTGGTGGTCCCCAGGTACCGGGAGGGTGGGGGTGTGCTGCCCCCCACCCTTGCTTTTAATTTGACATAAGCCCTGGGGCGGTGGTGGTGCCCGGGGCTTATAAATGTCACTTTCACCCCCTCATTTAGTTTAATAAAGAAAGCATGCCCCCGGGACCTGGCACACCCGGGGGCAGATTCAAAACTAGCATGGGAGACCGTGCTTGTTTTTTTCTTCTTCATTTTTGCCATGAATTTGTCGGGATTACACACCAATGCTTTATGTTTTTTTAAAGTGCTTTTTTTCCCTGCCGGGGTCTGTCTGGGCCTCCAAGACCAGAGCTTAAGGGGTCAGGTATTCCTACCCTGCCCCCTTTGCTTTAGAAGATTCCCATAAAAACATGAAAAAAATAGAGTCCCAAGGTGGCTGCCAACACTTCCCAGTTGAAGTTCTGGCAGTCAATCGGGGCTCTGCATATCTGAGCACAAGCTTGTGATTATTCACAAATTAGTTCAGATCATAGATGTACAAATTAGAATTTCCTTAAATTTCTCAAGAACAACTGAATGGATTTATACCAAATAACGTGTGATCTGCAAACCCAAAATCTACCTTTCTACCACACTTATGTGATTCCATCAAGTAGTTCGGGCTGCAGGCGTGTCTAAAGACTGTATGGGAATTTACATAGGAAACACATTGTCCCCCGTTTGATGGATCACTCTGAAACTTTCCATGCAGAACACAATTCATTGGGGCACTTTTTGGGGGGAAAAGTTCATGAAGATGCTTGAAACTGCGCCAAAGTTATAGGCTAGTCAAAAAATGCTTTTCAAAACGAAACATTACCCAGTGTGCAAAAGTGTTTTAGCATTGCAAATGGGAACATGGCAAACTGTCGAACAATTCACGAGGCGCACCTTATATCTACCTACAAATCAGAAGAGTTATAGATATTAGAAACCAGCACAGTTCCTATGGAGACTTCCAACTGCAGATTCCTCAACCTGTGAATTTCCTGTGATGCTGGACTGGATCCAAAAACTTGCTAGCAATTCCCTTGCTTGTTGGCAGGTGGCATCATACGGCATTGTGTCTGATCCCTCCTGCCCCAAATGTGACGTTTAGGCCCTCCTAAATATGCCAGCTTCACCCGATGGTGTTGGTTCCATTCTTCCTGCACTAAATGTAATTTGTGCTCAGCTCTTTGGCACGCCGAAGGACCGCCAAAGGCAAGCCCGAGTGCGCCCGTCCGCGCCGGTACGCCCCGGTACGCCGCCAGACGCCAGACCCCCTGGCCCTATTCAGGCTTCTATCTACTCCAGGGAGGAGTTGCTTGCTGCGCATAATCATTCATCATGTGGCAATCACAGCCTGCACCCAGCCATGCCTCCATTACAGTGTAAGGTATGCGGTTTTAAAGTTGAAGTGACCGATAGGTCTCCATCTAGGTCGACCAGCATTCCACAGATTAATATCTTCAGTTTGAACTGCAGGTCGCTAGTTAAACATCACAGAGACGTTTTTGATCTCCTTCAGGACTCTGCTCCAGATATACTTTTTGTAACTGAAACATGGCTAACAAACAATTCTGTGGCAATTCCTGCTCTGGCCCTCCCCTCGGGCTATTCCCTGCATGCAAAGAATAGATCCAGCGGAAGGGGTGGTGGTCTAGCAGTGATATTTAAATCAACCTTCTCTTGCACCCTATCACCCCCATGACATTCCGGACTATGAGTGTGCGCTGTTTAAAATCTGTATATCACACACTTTCACCCTCTCTGGGCTTCTTATCTATCGCCCTCCGGGCCCCTCTAGAACTTTCCGAGAGGCCCTTGTATGCTCTGCATCCACACTTTCTTTGTAGGCAGCCAATTTCAGCATTTTGGGCGATCTGAATTTGCATCTAGACCGCCAGGACTCCGAGGAAATTGCCAACTTCCTGTGGGACTTGGAGGCCTGCCAACTAATGCAAATAGTAGTGGGTCTATCCCATCTAGCAGGCCCCCTACTGGACCCTGTATTTTCTAATATCCATACTGTCACTGCCCATGTCTCTCTTCAGCTAACTTGGTCTGACCATTTTCTTATTCATGAGTTTTGATCTTGCGGACGCCCCTCTGCAGGTCCTCCAGCACTCCTATGAAACGGCCATGGCATAAACTGGATACCACCGGCTTTGCGTCCAGCTTAAAATCTTCCTGTCCGACATGGCCTACCGATCTGGAGGAAGCGGGCAAGGTCTATAGGAGTTGGATTAGCAGTACATTAGACTGCTGCATTCCTAAACAACTGACTTGTGCTAAGCGTACAAAATCCCAAGCTTGGTATAACGAGTCTTTAAGGCAGGAAAAAAACATTGCAAATCCTTGGAACGTTCCTGGAGACGCTCCTATGACCCCTCAGCAAAACAACTCTATAGACGGGCGATCAAAGCCTATCATAAGCTTGTTCAAAAGGCAAAAGCTGCATTTTATACCAATCTAATCACTTCAAGCGCTAATCCCTCTAAAACCATATTTTCTCATCAATGATATGACGAAACCCACAGCAGCCTCCAATAATATCATCTCCTCCAACCAGCATTGCCAAGCTCTAGCCCAGTACTTTATTAATAAAATTGACTGAATCTATACTACCCTCGATGTGCGTAGGGTGGTACCGGATTCTTGGCCTTCTACCACTATCTCCGACTCCTCCCCCCTCCTACAAGCCCTACCCGCCTGACCTGTAAAGACATGGAAACCATCTCCAACAAGGTGAAATCCAGCTTTCCTGCCGACCCTGTCAAACCGGACATTTTTATGAAGTTCAAGACTGCCTCCTGACAGAGGGGAGGGTACTGATTAATAGATCACTCCAGTCAGCTGTGCTCCCCAAATCATGGTAATACGCTAAGGTCGTTCCAATCCTAAAAAAGCCCACATTGGACGCATCTGCTCCTGAGAATTTCCGGCCCATCTCATTGCTCCCTTACTTGGCGAAGGTCATGGAATCCCATTTAAACACCATCCTTAAAAAGTATCTAGAGGAAAATGAGATACTGGACAAGTCACAAAACGGGTTCCGGTCTAATTATAGCACAGAATCTGCGCTGTTGGCAGTCACAGAGCAGTTGAGGGCGGGACTGGACGAGGGTGGCACCACAGCTCTAGTGCTGCTTGATCTGAGTGCGGCCTTCGACACGGTCTCCCATGAGGTCTTGCTCCATCGACTCAGGGAGATCGAGGTTAGTGGAACAGCCTGGGCCTGGTTTGCATCTTTTCTATCTGAACGCTCCTTCCAGATCCATGCCCCCCCTCATCAGTCCAATACCCATCCCCTCAACTGCGGTGTCCCACAAGGCTCTGCGCTGAGCCCTACACTTTTTAACGTGTACGTCCGCCCTCTGGCCCTTTTCGCCAAGGCCCGGGGGATTAATATGCTATCCTATGTGGCCGACACGCAGCTGCTATTTACCTTTTCCAAAGACCCCGGCCTAGATAAACTTAGGTTCCAGGAGGATATTTTGGCAATCTCAGATTGGCTGGTGGGTAATTACCTCCAACTTAACTCCTCTAAAACGGAGGTGCTCCTGTTTGAGAGAGACTCGCACAAATGGGACCACCAATGGTGGCCCGCTGTGCTGGGTCCTACCCCCCAGCCAAAAAACTCAGTAAAAAATGTAGGGTTCCTAATGGATAATTCCCCGTCCTTTGAACTGCATGCCAACAAAGTGGCAGGCACTTGCTTTGGCCACTTACGTGAGTTGAAGCCCATCTTAGGATTCTTTGCTGCTCCCATCCGTCAGATGATCATTCAATCAGTAGTCTTTTCTCGTCTGGACTACTGTAACTGACTTTTACTGGGTACCAATAAAACGGTCACAAAGAGATTACAAGGGGCACAGAATGCTGCCACCCGCACTCTGTTTGCCCTTCCTAAATACTGTCACACTTCCCATCTCTTGCGTTGGTTACACTGGCTCCCGATCGAACGGAGTATCCATTTTAAAACTCTCTGTATCCTTCATAATATCCTGTTTAGCCAAGGCCCCCAGATTCTGCAGGGACTTTGTTCATTGTATGTACCTACACGGGTCTGCGCTCTGCTGATTTGCACCTGGCCTGCACGCCCAGGGTGCGCAGGAGCAGAGCGGGCGGACGCTCTTTCAGGTCTCTAGCTCCTGTCCTCTGGAATTCTATCCCAATCTCGGCCCTCTGCACCCAAGATCACTTGGCTTTCAGAAAACAGATTAAAACCTGGCTGTTCGCTTCCATCTAGTCTGGGCGTTTTCTTGCCCTGTTGCACCTGTACTGGACTTTCTGGGCTGTCCTTTCCCTAGCTTCCACCTTTACTTTTGTCATCCGATCTGCTAGCGCCGGGACGCCCCGGTGCTGGGGTCGCCATTCGCTTTATACATTTCGTTAACATAACATAACATAACATAACATAACCTGACATAACATAACATAACAGTAGGTCTCTCCACCCCCAAAACTAAAGTTTTTTTAGACTTGTGGTGTCTGTCATATGTCAATGACAGATGCCAACAGTATGCGTCTCTGATGCCTCAGTCCTAACCAAATCAACCTTAAGGCTATCTGCGACATAAAGCGAAACTTGCCATTGCCGTACTTCACCGTTCAAAGCCATAGAAATGATGCAGGTCGAAGTTTGATCTCTCGCCCCTGTGACCGTTTGTCACTGAGGTCACCTAAGTTGAGAAACGCCAAGAAACACATCAAGACCAGACAAGGGTCTCCAGCTTCCCGTCACTTACACCACTCCGAGCCGTGCCCCGGGCACCTCTAGGTGAAGGAGCTGGTCCTTCACGTTGGAACAGATTCCAACACTGGCCCACAGGTGGCATGAATTCCCTGGCCCTTCAGCGATACCACAAAAGGTCCAAGCACAAAAACAAGCCATAGACGCCATTTTTGATGTCCCATTGAGTGTTTCTGGCATTTCTTTGGGTCCCATGAATCCGAGGGGGCCACTAGTGGGATTACAGCCAGCAGATCTTCAGCAACACTGCCAACACCACTGGTCCGAGAATCGATGCAGTAACCATCGTCTGAGATAAAGTGAGCCATCCAATCAACCTAGACAATATGCCAAATCCAAACCGTATACATATGCCCCCTACTATGATGATCGGGACAATGAAGATGACCAAGAACAGTATGATGATGGCAATATACTTGATTATCTGGATGCCAATGGACTTATTTCATCCTCGGATATAGGTCTCTCCAACATGGGCTATGGCAATGGAAGAATCTGCCTCCTTCACCACAGTCATAAGCAGGGCGGTGAAGGCCCACCTCACTTTACCTACTACTGAGGTGAAAACAAACATGCAAAGAGGTCATTAACCCAGGACAAACCAGCCTGTCTAGTACCCTTTAATAAGGTCATGACTGATATCCTAGTGGGCACCTGGGCAAAACCAGGATGTTGCACACAATTGATCATCACACTGCACCACGCCATTTAGTTTGATGTCTCTTCCTGAGGTGGCTAAGTAGAGGAGCAACAGTTGTTTGAGCCCAATAGGGGGAAAAGGGAGTTGATGGTTAAGGGGAACCATTCAAACATTTGGTCCCCTGCATGGTAGCTAGACTCCTTGAGACCTTGTCGACATCCAAAGCTTAGAGTATAACACTTAGATGTCTGGCTGGATCAGAACCTCACCTATGATGACCAAGTTAAGACAATGTCAACTAGGTCCTTTGGGACGCTACGATATCTGAAGAAAGTGTTGTGGTTCTTGCCTCCTTAGGCTCAGGAAACTCTGGTCGAAGCCCTAGTATCTTCTCTTATGGTCTAAAGTAATGTATTTTACTTAGGCCTCTCTCAGACACGGCTAAGATGTCTTCAGATGATTCAAAGCTCAACAACCCATTGCCCAGGACACATCTTGGAGAAATATATTAACTGCCAATTGGTAAATTGATCCAATTCAAAGCCATGTGCTACATGTACAGGATTTTCTTTAATACCTGTCCAGGCTATCTTCAGAAGTTAATAAAAACGTACACTTCTTCCGGGTCCCCATGGTGGTCTCTGCTGGGAGGGGTCCCCCAATTACCAAGACAAGAAAGTAGGGGTTTGTTTATTTAGATATCTTGTGCCAAAGATCTGCAATACTATGCCACTCATTTTGCATAAAATTCATCCTGAAGTAGTTTTTTGAAACCCGCTGGAAACAGGACTTTTTAAATCATCCCACTACAATTCGGTGCTCCTTCTTATCGGGGTAGCAATCATACAATAGAATCCTACTAATGGGACATTTCATTGGAAGCAGCCATGCAAATCATATAAACCTAAACAAAAACATTGAATGCGCGGGTGGTGAGGCAGCACTGACCTGCTCTTAGAGGACCTGATTTTCTCCTCCAGCTTCCTACCGCAGAGAGCTTTTTGGTACATGTGTCCACCAGTCATCAGAACCGCAATACCTTTCCCACAACTCCCATTGAAGGAGAGTTTAAACCAATGGAGACATTGGCAAACAAATGTTTTCCTCCTCCAGCCGTGCCCTCAGGTCTGTAAATATTTCTTGCCTCCTGGGAAGGCATTAGCAAATGTTGTAGGATAATATGGTGGACTTCTTGCTAGCTGTCCCAGAGGAAATGCAACCAAGATTAAAACATTTGATTTTGAATGGTCAGGACACAGGAAGTACTATATTCGATCAGACCTGGATTCCACCAACTGTCTGAGTAGGGCAGTCTGGACCAGCGTACTGCTTCGGCACCACACCTGGATTTGTTTCAAGGGCTGTTCCTCAGACGTCTAACAGTCCTTGATGGATATGCCCTTTGATGGCTCTTGGTTGTTAGGAGCGAAGGCGGACTTTGCCTTAAAAGGGTTGAAATAGAACAAGCTCAATGCTTGCTCTGTAGGCCTAGGCAAGCCTACTTGTAGTCCCACAAGTAACTTACCCTTTTGAGGCTTTAGCAGTGCATATCATTGCCAATATGTACCTCAGCAGCAGCATGCCTCTTAAACATTTTTGGGAAGAGGCTGGGAACAGACCAACAGTATCCAGGCCCTAGGGGCAACATACTACCCAGACCTCAGCAGGCCCCCCATCCCTATTTCTGCCCCGAAACCACTTTCCTTTTGCTTCAGTGGCTCCTGATTGGCCGGTTGGATGTCTTATCACCTTTGACCTCCATGGATGGATCACGTCCTAACAATGAGTTCTTCAGGTTATGCAACAGGTTTACTTCCTACCTTTTCTCTCCCATCCATAGGAAATGCCTTCAACATCACAAGACCTTCTTGAGGACGATTTGTCCATAATCGGCAGAGAAGATCAGACTGTCTTAGCAATGGAGGCATAGTGAGGGTGCCAACGCTAGAGATCAGGACTAGCTATTACTCCAGTTATGTCCAGGTGCAGAAGAAAGACTGAGGCCTTCGCCCCATCATAGATGTTCGTCCTCTGGGCTTCTTCCTCTGGAAGTACAAGTTCAGAATGCTCATGTGGCCCAAGTTCTGTCTTCCCCTTATCCAGGAGACTGGATGATAGCATTGGATTTGCAGGACGCCTATTTTCATATTCCCATCCTGCAATACCACTGGTATTATCTGTGGTGTCTTGTAGGCGAAGAGCACTTTCAATTCTTAATGCTCCCCATTGACCTTATCAGTGCACCTCAGGTGTTCAGAGGTGATGGTGGTGGTTGAAGCCCATCTGCCGAGGTTGGGATTACCATTTTTCTCATTCTTCAATGACTGACTCCTCAATGTAGGCTCACCTCATGGAGCCTTTAGACCCCTCCAGACAATGGACGCCTGTTGACATCATTGGGATTTTCCATCCATGTTCCAAATTCACAATGATCCCTTCACAACGGCTTCTCTTCATCTGTGCCACCCTGTATATGGTGCTCTTTCCAACTTCTCAATTGGTCCAGGACATTCGTGCTATGATCCTAATGTTTCAACTCTTGACCCTGGGTTTCAGTGAGAGCAACTCTGAAACCTCTGGGCATCTTGGCATCCTGCTTGTCGACCACACCAGGTGACCCATTCGGGCTGTGCAGTGGGATCCGCCCCAAGGCTACGTGAAAGAGTCCACCTAGGTGTTAAAGGAGACTGTGAAAGACCAGCAGTGGTGGCTTCTTGACTGTATTTGGACCTGCGGCTGACTCCTTTACCTACCCCACCCAGAGCAGGCGGTTGTGACTGATCCATAGATTCTGGGTTGGGGAGTTTATCTGGGAGAGGTGGAGATCCGAGTACTCCGGCGGAGACTTGGCTACCCATATCTGTTTGGTGGAATTGCGAGGGATTCGCTTGCCACTAAAGTTGTTCTTCCCTACTAACAAAAGGGAACAGAAACATTTTTTTTTGGAAAGCACTACTGCCATCTCGTACTGTAACAGAAAGGGCGGTGTGGAATCGGGGATCCTGTGCCAAGAGGCGTTAAGCCTTTTCAAAGTGGCTACACGATCATCGCATTTCCTTGGTCACCCACCACATGGCAGGTTCTTTAATACCAAGGTGGAGAAATTCTGCTGCCATTGCCTAGTGAATCATGAATGGCGGGTACACTCTGAGCTGGCACACAGAATCTTCCAGCAAAATGGAGGGCCCTGGCTCAAACTATTTGCCACCAAAGAGAACGCGCAGTGTCCAAACCTTTGCATGATAGAGTTCCCAAGGCAGCTCCCCCTAGGAGATGCCTTCCGCCTCCATTAGGGATCATGCCTCCTGTACTTCTTTCCACCCATGTCTCTCCTGCCCAGATAACTGAAACAAATCAAGAAAGCCTAGGCCAAAGTCATCCTAAAGGCTCTGGACTAGGCGAGGAGAGCAAGGTACTCAGAACTTCTGGCCATGGTCACATGTCCTCCGATCCAGCTGTCCCTTGAGTAGGACCTCCTGTCGCAGCAGCAGAGCAGAGTGGAGTCTCAAGCCGAGCCTTCACAATCTACACTTCTACGCATGGAGATTGAACTGCAACAGCTGATTGCTTTTGACCTTCCTCCCAAAGTGGTTGATGTTATCTGGGCAGCCAGGCATCCATCTACCAAGACTGTAAACGCGAAATGCTGGGAGAAATTTGTTGTTTGTTGTTCCTCCTGCAACATCCAAACCGTAAATTCCAAGTTGTCTTATGTACTCATATTCTGCCTTTTTTTAAGCCCAGTTAGGCTGATCCATTTGTACCTGCCTGCACCATTTGTTATGCCGCAGGGGGACCTTAATTTGATCCTCACTTACCAATGCACAGCTGTCTTCTATGTCTGCTCACCATTAAGACCGCATTTCTTGTCTCCATAATATCTGCGAGATGAGTCAGGGAACATAAAGTGCTATCTGTGGTGCAGCTATACACCTAATTTTTTCCAGACAAACTGATCCTTCACACAAAAAAAATCACCATGCCACCCCCCTTCTCCATTCCTCCAAAGTAGAAGGGCGGTTCCACCATCTGGACCCCAAGAGTGCCCTGAGTTTCTACATTGACCAGACCAGACAACCAACAGGAGCACCAACCTTTCATTGGGTTCTCAGGAGCAAAAAAGGACAAAGCTGTGCAGAAGAGAACCATCGCCTGATGGATTGTATTATGCATCAAGATCTGCTGTGAGCTGGCTAAAAATCTGTCGTGCTCGATTCCAATTGTCGCAGGAGTGCCACTGAGCTTGATGCCTAGCCCCCAATCTCGCCCCTAATCACCTCTCTGTGTCAGAAATAACGACTAACACAGAAGCGGTGACTTGGGGGAAAACGGGGGAACACAACAAGGAAAGGAGGGGAAGACACTGCAACCAGCAATCGTCTAACAGGACAGGTTTAAGCTTAACCAAATTTGTATCTACAAAACAAAGCAGATGGTTATTATAGTTCTGTTCCAGCTTTCCTGAATGTGAGTTCTTAGAGCCCAATATATTTATATATATACCTATGGGATGTTGTGTGTTTAGCTTTGTTCCCGGTATAAAAGAAAGTCTTGATTTCTATGTATATATGTTTTCTCCTAAAAACAAGATAACATGTGATTAGGTACTGACACAAGGTTTCTAGAGTTATGTAATGTTTTTCTGTATATGCACTGTACCTCTTCACTTCAGAGGATACACTTATAAAGGCTCCAAGCATCCAATTCCCTTGTTCACAGACACAAGGTAAGATACAACAAAATCCCAACAAAACTAGGGCTTCGACTTGAAACACAAGCAGAAGTCCATAAGATGAATAACACCAAACGTGCTAAATCCTGGAAAATACACTCAGAGATAACACATCGTATTCTGACTACCCTCGAGTCAGTTAATTATTAAGGCACTCGCTATTCAAAAAGCGAAGTGAAATCCATAGAGAGCCAACCGGCTCTAAACCAAAAGTACTAACATGCCATAAATAATAAATCAAATGAAAGACGTAATTTCAGGAATCTTCCTGAACTCACAAATACCGCCGAAAACGCCGATGGTGGAGAGACGCCAACCGCTGACTCCACGGACGACTTCCCCCAGTGACCCGGAACGAACCAGAAACACTAGCTAGACGCGAAGCGCTTCCGGAAAGGAAAGGCGGTCCTAAATGCACCAGGAACTACCGTGCGCATGCGCAATGCGCACACCATCGTATGGGGAGCTTTTGCCAACCACATCATTTTTGCCAAACACATCTCCAGTCACGAGTGCGGCGCCCGCTCTCTGCAAGCAGGCATGACAAAAACAGCCCCACTAGAAGGATTGGACACTCATTTCACCAGGGCAAAATCTGGTACTACTGGGTTAAAGCGTGGTGTGCCAGTTATGGGTGTTTGCCAACCAGTTACTTGGATTTCCCTTCCACACATTCATAGAACACTTGCTTGGACAGCCAGGTCTGGTGGGATGGGCACTTTGCCGGATCTGTCGTGCAGGGTTTCCTTGGCTGAGTCATTCCACATACCCACCATCTGGAGAGGTACTGATTTAGTATTTGTTCACAAGGTGAGGAATCTGCGGTTAGAAGTCTCTGGCAGAGGAACAAGTTACTTTCCTTTGGTAATGCCTTGTTCGAGGCATATGAGCTGCAGCTCGTACACTATGCATTAGACCGCCACCTGGTGTTGGGCTCGGATGATTGCAGGTTGTTGTCTTCTTGGAGAAGTCTTTGTAGTCACGATATAGGTTACTCCTCCCTTGGACAATACTGCGCATGGGCATTGGCTCCATCCTTAGATTGTTTTTTTCCGCCACTGGGTTCGGATGAAAGTTTTTCCGCTCCGGCGCTTTGGCCTGCGCACTCTTTGCTGTAACTTTATTTTAACTGTGATTTTTAAAACTTATTTGCGCTGCTGGGCATCGCGTCAGAGAGCTGCTTGAGCTCGCTAATCCTGCTAATAATTGCGCCGCTCACTTAGTGTCGGCTCCGTAGGCCCGGGAATTGGACAGGTTTACCTGCATTTTAATTATTCTCCACCCGCATTCGGCGGGATATAGACAGACTAGCGGGTCCGACCGCCATCTTGGGTGGGGCTGAAGCCAGGGAGCAATTCGAGCGCCATCTTGCGAAGGGCAAGGGACGCAGTAGGCGGACTTCCGCACTTGGTGAGCTTATTTAAGCCACTGAGTGCGTAGACAGGTCAGAACTTTTGGCCTGCGCGCTCTTTGCTGTAACTTTATTTTAACTGTGATTTTTAAAACTTATTTGCGCTGCTGGGCATCGCGTCAGAGAGCTGCTTGAGCTCGCTAATCTTGCTAATAATTGCGCCTCTCACTTAGTGTCGGCTCCGTAGGCAGGGGAATTGGACAGGCTTACCTGCATTTTAATTATTCTCCACCCGCATTCGGCGGGATATAGACAGACTAGCGGGTCCGACCGCCATCTTGGGTGGGGCTGAAGCCAGGGAGCACTTCGGGCGCCATCTTGCGAAGGGCAAGGGACGCAGGAGGCGGACTTCCGCACTTGGTGAGCTTATTTAAGCCAGCGAGTGCGTAGACAGGTCAGAACTTTTGGCCTGCGCGCTCTTTGCTGTAAATTTATTTTAACTGTGATTTTTAAAACTTATTTGCGCTGCTGGGCATCGCGTCAGAGAGCTGCTTGAGCTCGCTAATCCTGCTAATAATTGCGCCGCTCACTTAGTGTCGGCTCCGTAGGCCGGGGAATTGGACAGGCTTACCTGCATTTTAATTATCCTCCACCCGCATTCGGCGGGATATAGACAGACTAGCGGGTCCGACCGTCATCTTGGGTGGGGCTGAAGCCAGGGAGCACTTCGGGCGCCATCTTGCGAAGGGCAAGGGACGCAGGAGGTGGACTTCCGCTCGGTCTAATACCATAAAAAAGGATGGCATTCTCCCCGCCTAGTTTATTCTCGGGCTGCCCTTTTGGAACTAAGACCGACTCAGGCGCCCCCGACTCAGAAGGCTACTGCTCTACTCCCGTCTCAATCTCTGTCTTGCGGACTGCTTAAGGTTCGGTCGCTTTGCAAGCACCATACAGAGATTGCCTTCCTGATCGAATCCTCAGGGTTGGATGTGTTGTTCCTAACCGAAACTTGGACTCGGGAGGACTGTCTAGTTGAATTGGGATTGGCTTGCCCCCCAGGCTTTAAAATCATTCACACCCCTCGGCCGAAGAACAGAGGTGTTGGAATTGGTATTATCTATAGAGAAACGCTGGGTCTCTTCCAGCTTAAAATTAGTGAGGTTTCAGGCTTCGAACTGATGGGGTTCTCTAATAAAGATCTGGAGAGAACACTGCTCACAGGCGTGCTATGCTATCGTCCACCGGGCTCTGTACCTTCCCTATCAGACTTCCTTGACCTGATATATGACCTATCTAACACTCACTCTAAGCTGTTGGTCCTGGGGGACTTCAACTTATGGCAGGGTGGTCCACTGGATGGGGCGTTTACGACACTCTGCCAAGCTTTTGGCGACATTCAGTTGCAGCAACTGATCCGTTCAGCGACTCACAGGGGAGGTCATGTCTTGGATCTGATTTTCGCTGACGCTCAATCAGTAGTGGTCAAAGATATCCTATGCCAATGCTGGACCGACCACGCACTGGTGGCTTTCTCCCTTTGCATAGGGGATTATCCCTCTGAAGCAGCCGGTGTAGGACTGTCGAAACTGGGTAGACCTTGGTCCCGACTATTCAGCTCATCTTCACTGCCTTCTTTACTACCAGACAACTTCTGTCTGAGTAACTCGGTGGAGGAAAGTTATCTTACTCTGTGCCGGTCCATTACTGACACGCTAGACAAGGTTGTGCCCCTTCGTAAGTCTCGAGGGAGAGTGAACCGGGCTTTTCCCTGGTACACGGAAGAGCTACGACAGTTGAAGTTGAGCTGCAAATGCGCTGAGAGAGCTTGGAGGAAGCAGTATTCAACCTCAGCAAAGGCCTCGTTCAGGCTCGCACTGCAGGGCTACAAGGCGCAGATTAAGCTGGCTAAGGCGGCTTTTCTGGAATCCACCTTGAACTAAGCGCCTAATAAATCTCAAGCCCTGTTTAAAATTGTCAGGGACTTGTCCCACCCTGTGTGTGTGGCTAACACGTCCTTGCGTCGCAGGCCCTGTGCGACTCCCTGGCGGGTGCTTTTGAGGAGAAGACTGCAAAGATCTTAGAGGGCTTAAAAAACTCTTTGCCTGCTGCTCTTGGCTTGGGAGCTCCGGTTAGCCTGTTCAGTCGACCCCGGCCAGTTGTTTCTAGCCTTGGCTTGGGAGCTCCGAACGGGTTACCCAGTCGACCCCAGCCGACTGACTCAGCTCTCGTACTGGGAGCTCTCGGCTCGGGAGCTCCAGTTGGCCCGCCCAGTCGACCCCAGACGGGTGCCCCTGGCCCCAGTCTGGGAGCTCCGGACGGATCTCCCAGTCGACCCCAGCCGAGCAACCCAGTTCTTTGCTTGGGAGCTCCGGATACCTCTTCCAGTCGACCCCAACTAAGACTCTTTCCCTGTCCCTCCTTTGAAGAATTCTGCAGCCTGGCACATATGGTGTCCTCGGGCTCTCCGCTCGACCCACTGCCTCCCAAATTCTGGAAGGTTTTCCACGGGGAACTTTTTCAGCCTTTGTATTCCATCTGTCTCCAGTCTTTGGAGTTGGCATCTGTTCCCGAGTGCTGGAAGCTAGCAGTAGTGTCACCTCTGCTCAAGAAACCAACGTTGGACCCTGCCTGCCTTTCCAACTATAGACCAATCTCCTTGCTCCCTTTTCCTATTAAGATCATGGAAAAATGGGTGACCCGCTCACTCTCAGGCTTCCTGGAGAATATCGGATGGTTCGATGAGGCACAGTTTGGCTTCCGCCCCGGGCACGGGACAGAGTCCGCACTGGTAACCCTATTGGACCATCTTCGTTCGCATGTCGACAGTGGTCGGGCAGCCTTTTTAGTGCTGCTCGACATGTCGGCCGCGTTCGATACGGTCTGCCATCGGACCCTTATCAGGAGACTAGAGGACTGTGGGGTCACAGAGGGTGCAAGAGACTGGCTGATATCCTATCTTGGCAGCCGGCAACAGTTGGTCTCGCTCCCTCCATTTCGCTCTGAGCCACGGAAAGTAGGGCAGGGGGTCCCACAGGGCTCAGCCATCAGCCCTATACTTTTTAATCTGTACCTCCGCCCCCTGGTCCAGCTTATAAAATCTTTTGGTGTCTCGGCTTTTAATTACGCCGACGACACCCAGCTGGTCTTTTCTCTGGAAGGAAACAATGCGGTCCCGCTGGAGACATTTCATCGCTGTATGGCAGCCACAGCGGACTGGCTACGGGCCAACTCCTTACAATTTAACAGCTCAAAGACGGAGGTGCTCTATTGTTCCATAGATCGGATCCCGCGGGTACTTCCAGAGAACTTCGGCCTGCCACCTTTCCCGAGCCAGTGTCGGCGGCAGAATCAGCTCGTAACTTGGGGGTGATCTTCGGCCAAAATTTACAGCTTGACATGCACGTCAATAAAACCATTTCTACGTGCATGATGCTGCTACGCATGCTGCGTAAAGTTCTGCCCCTTCTCCCTGCCCAGGCCAGGCCGGAAGTAGTTCGTGGTACCATACTTAGTCGTCTAGACTACTGTAATGTGCTACTTCTGGAGGCTCCAAAAAACCTGTTGGGGAAGTTACAACGGGTGCAGAATATGGCCGCCAAGCTGGCTCTTTCCCGCCCTAGGTCTAGCTCTTCTACTCTAGCTTTAAGAGATCTACATTGGCTCCCGGTACACCTGCGAGTGCTGTATAAAGCCGCGTGTCTGGTGTTTAAGGCAGTACATCAACAGGGCCCAGTACCTCTGCAGAATATGTTTGCTTGGTACTCTGCCTCACGGCCCCTCCGCTCTTCTTCGGCACAACTGCTTGTAGTCCCGAGGTTTCAGAGAGTTAGGATGGGCGGCCGCTCATTTAGTGTTGCAGCGGCCAAACTTTGGAACTCCCTGCCACTCTCTTTGAGAAGCCACAGGGACTACTTTCTGTTCAGGAAAGCGTTAAAAACACATTTCTTTCCTAAAATTGTTTGAGCAGTGAAAAGTGCAACCGCTCGAAGTTCAAGCGCCAGGATGCCCTTTGGGTGACAGGACTGCGCTCTATAAGTACACAAAATAAATATAAATAAATAGAAAAACTTTTCCAGCAACTTCGAAGCGCAAAACTTCCACAAACTTCAAGAAACTACCTTCGACATCGAAGACAAGGCTTTTCGACGACATAACTTCCATTCCGGTCATCGAAGTGGGCCGTTAGGCCTATCAACGGCGTGCGGCCTACACTACATGGAAAGAACTGCATTCAAGAAATGCTCGAAATGCCAGGCAAAATTCCCGCATAGCGATCATCACCAGGTTTGCAACCTCTGTCTATCACCGGATCACAATGAGTCGACCTGCACAGCTTGTGCGTCCTTCCGATCAAAGAAGACCATCCGGGATCGGAGGGCCCGTCGACACGAGATGAGGAGATCAGCCCCAGCACCGGAGAATATCTTCGATGACGAGGTTCCGCTCGTTCCAGAAGATGATTCGCGAGATCTCCAGATCATATCAGAGGCAGAGGACTCGGACGACTCGATTCCATTACGTCAACCCGTGAGTACCTCTGCCCCTGCACCCCATACACTGCCCAAGCCAAAGGCGAAGGCCAGCACTCCGCCCAGGGGCCCAGTCGAGACCAAGCGCCCCCTATTGAAGCCCAGACTTCGAGCTCGGCTCCAAGGAAGACCACTACGCCTTCAGGTGCTTCGGCATCGAGCAAACCGCACGTGCCGATCCCACCACCTCCAACGGCACCGAGTCCGAAAGACTCTTCGCCGAAGCCAAATGACTCTTCGGTACCGAAGCCAAATGACTCTTCGGCACCGAAGCCAAAATACTCTTCGGCACCGAAGCCAAAAGACTCTTCGGCACCGAAGCCAAAAGACTCTTCGGCACCGAAGCCAAAAGACTCTTCGGCACCGAAGCCAAAAGACTCTTCGGCACCGAAGCCAAAAGACTCTTCGGCACCGAAGCCAAAAGACTCTTCGGCACCGAAGCCAAAAGACTCTTCGGCACCGAAGCCAAAAGACTCTTTGGCACCGAAGCCAAAAGACTCTTTGGCACCGAAACCAAAAGAGTCTTCGGCACCGAAACCAAAAGAGTCTTCGGCACCGAAACCAAAAGAGTCTTCGGCACCGAAACCAAAAGAGTCTTCGGCACCGAAACCAAAAGAGTCTTCGGCACCGAAACCAAAAGAGTCTTCGGCACCGAAACCAAAAGAGTCTTCGGCACCGAAAGCAAAAGACTCTTCGGCACCGAAAGCAAAAGACTCTTCGGCACCGAAAGCAAAAGACTCTTCGGCACCGAAAGCAAAAGACTCTTCGGCACCGAAAGCAAAAGACTCTTCGGCACCGAAAGCAAAAGACTCTTCGGCACCGAAAGCAAAAGACTCTTCGGCACCGAAAGCAAAAGACTCTTCGGCACCGAAAGCAAAAGACTCTTCGGCACCGAAAGCAAAAGACTCTTCAGCACCGAAATCAAAAGATCCTTCGGCACCGCAGACTAATATAGTACCGAAAGAAGCTTCGGCTCCGAAGCCGTCGACTTCCAAAGATAAAGATGGAAAGTCAGCTTCCACTCTGAAGACTGCCGCTCCGGTGACAACACCCGCAAGGCCGGATCCCGAGGTTCCAGAGCCCTCGGACACGCCTGTCAAGCCGAAAGCAACACCTTTGGCACCAAGAACTTTGCCACAGGACACTGTAACGCCTCCCAAGGCAAAACGACAAAAGCAACCTCCGTCAGAACCGAAAAAAACGACGCCGAAGAAGGTTGTAGAGGAAGAAGAGGAAGAATTGTTCAGACCAGATCCTAAACAAGAGGATCTACATAAACCCAAAGACTGGACATGTGGGTGCGATACCTCATAAGAAGAGACCAGCAGAAACACCACCTACACCTGTGGTTCCTGCCAAAAAGGACTGTGCAACTTCCCCTATGCACCCTCCCTCTCCAGCATCTCCTTCCTCTCCTATCCCTCCTTACATTTCACCCCAAATCTCTCCTGTAGCCTCTCCCGCATCCTCACATTCACCACAAACTGATGAGGAGTATGACTTAGGTGGTGGGGAGGATCCGAATGCAGACCCAAATACATATCCTTTTAGATGAGGATGTTTATACTTTTCCACCTCATAATGTGCCTGATATCCTGGATCCACAGTTATACCCATCAAGGCCTTCTCCTCCAGAGGACAGCATTGGCTTTAATCACCTCTTACACAGAGCTGCTATCTACCACAATGTTACAATGCACTCTGATGATATTGAGGAGGATTTTCTGTTAGATACTTTTGAGCCATCACACAGATCCACTCACATTCTTCCCATGATCAAAGGAGTCATTCAGCACGCTCCAGAAATATTCAAAGATCCTGTACGTGCCAGGGTACTGAATCTTAGGATAGAAAAGGAATATAGGCCTGCACCCTCTGACCCAACCTATATTAAGGGACATCCTCCTCTAGACTCCTTGGTGGTGTCCAATGCAAGGAAAAGAGCGAATTCAGACTTCTGGTGAAACGCCCCCACCTGACAAGGAATCCAAAGTTATTGATGCGTCGGGTAAAAGGATTGCTGCACAAGCTACAAATATATGGCGCATTGCGAATACACAGGACCTTCTCTCACGTTAAGACAGGGCTCATTACGACCAATTAGAGACACTAATACAGCACCTTCCAGATCAGTATAAAGATCAGGCAACTGAGCTCATTCAAGAAGGCAAATTAATATCAAATGCCTCAATAAAATGTTCACTAGATGTCGCAGACACAGCTGCTAGAGCTGTAAATACTAGCGTGATACTCGGGGGACATGCATGACTGCGCATTTCCTGGTTTGAACAAGAGGTGCAAACCACAATTTTGAACCAGCCTTTTAACCAAAACCAGTTATTTGGTCCAGAAGTAGACACTACACTGGAGAAAATGAAAAAAGACACAGATACGGCAAAGTCAATGGGAGCTCTACAGTCCACACAGACTAGAGGTTCTTTTCGTCGCTCCTTTTATAGAGGAGGCTCCAAGCAGACTGGAGCAGACACAGCAACATCTTTCAAGACACAAACACAAACATCCTTTAACAAAGGATATTTTTGAGGAGGATACAGGGGCAATAATAACAAGGGAAGAGGACGCAGTAACAACAGCAACCGCTCCTCCTCCACAACTAAACAGTGACTTCCCTCTGCTCCCCCATCAGCATTCCACTCCTGTGGGGGGCAGATTAACACAGTTCCTGCCTGTCTGGAACTCAATCACAACGGACAGGTGGGTGAGACAGATTATCCAACATGGCTACTGCCTATAACTTACAGCAACCCCCCCCCCCCCCAAACATATCTCCCAGGCAGCGTCCTATGTCTACAGACCACCTGACTCTGCTTCAACAGGAAGTTCTAGTACTTCTACAAAAAGAAGTAAAAAAGAGGTTTACTCGCTGTATTTTCTAATTCCCAAAAAGGACGGGACACTGGGACCAATTCTCGACCTCAGGCCCCTCAACCCTTACATACAATCAGATTATTTTCATATGATCACTCTGCAACAAGTGCTCCCACTGTTGCAACAAGGCGATTTCCTTTCAACGCTAGACCTAAAGGACGCCTATTTTCACATCCCAATACATCCTGCTCACAGGAAGTACCTACGGTTTGTAATACAAGGACAGCACCATCAGTTCAAAGTCCTTCCATTTGGTGTCACAACAGCTCCACGGGTGTTCACGAAGTGCTTAGCAGTAGTAGCAGCACATCTCAGAAGACAATAGATACACGTCTTCCCTTACCTGGATGATTGGCTCATAAAAGCCAAATCATTCCACCAATGTGTACAACACACTCAGCGGACAATTCAACTGTTGCACAACTTAGGGTTTACGATCAACTACACAAAGTCGCGCCTAGAGCCTTCGCACTTGCATCAGTATCTAGGAGCTAGCTACCATAAACACATCTACAGCTCTAGCGTATCCCAGTCCAGCCAGGATACAGAGCATTCAAGCCATAGTCTCAACTTTTCAACACCAACAGTCTCTCCAAGCAAGAGTGTTCATGAGATTAATAGGCATGATGGCATCTTGCATCTTCATAGTGCCACATGCAAGACTGCAAATGCGTTCCTTACAAAAGTGTCTAGCACAACAGTGGAATCAGGCTCAAGGTCAGCTCACAGACCTGGTGTTGGTAGACAGCCGTACGCATCACTCTCTGCAATGGTGGAACACCAAAAACTTGGCAAGACGACTGGCGTTCCTCGAGCCTGTTCCACAAATAGGGCTCACAACAGACGCATCCCTCACAGGATGGGGAGCCCATCTCTTACACCACACGACTCAAGGTCGATGGAACAACCAACTAAAGCTGTTGCATATCAACCATCTAGAGTTGCTAGCGATATTCTTGGCACTCAAAACTTTTCAACTTCAAGTACAGAACAAAGCTGTCTTAATCCGGACGGACAATATAACAGCAATGTACTATATACAAAAACAGGGGGGGCACACTCTCTGCAACTGTCCCAGCTCGCACAGAACATTTGGAGATGGGCCGTTCGTCAAAACATATATCTGTTAGCGGAACACCTTCCAGGAGTTCACAATCACAACCTGAATTTTCATTTAGATCTCGATCACCTAGCCGACTCCGTTGCCCTCACCACTGACTTAGGCAACCTAGGGCTAAAACAGCTTGTTATGTCCTCCACTCACCAAGCAGGCCACATTTTGGACCCCATTTTTTCCAATTTAGAAGGACTCCAAATCACTAACATTTTGCCCATGCAGTGGACAGATCACTTTGCAATCTTTGCTAATATTGCCACTGGCAATGACTGTAACAACAATCCCCAATCGGTACCCAAATTACCGTTTAAAGACTGGAAAAATATAAATCTAGAAAACTTTAAGCTCACACTCATACAAACCTGCCCAGAGTTCGCTGCAGACCCCAATTTAGCTCTCCAGCAATTATATGACTGGATTGGCCAGGCATCTCACCAATCAGCCCCTTCCAAGGAACACTCCAGTAACAGAGCTAAACCCACCGCTCCTTGGTATAACGATAAACTTAGGACACAAAAACAGATAAACCGCAGCAAGGAGAGAACCTGGAGAAAAGACTATGATGCCGGTAGTAAGTCTGCCTATAGGGAAGCCGTAGCCCTATATAAAAATATGATAGCACAAGCTAAAAGAGAATATTACACTGACCAAATCGAGCAGGCCAGGAACTCCAGTAAACAACTATTCTCCATTACCAAAGCTTTATCAGGTAACTCCCCGGATCTCACGCCCCCCCCGTCACAATCTCTGTGTGACTCTCTTGCATCTTTTTTCTACACTAAAGTAGATGACATTTATCAAGCATTTTCCTCCAAATCACTTCCGGCCTCCATATCATCCGTCACTTCCTCCTCAGCTAATGCCTTCCCGTGCTTTCAACCAGTCACCCAGGAGCAAATAAAAAACACACTTCTGACCATCAAATCAGGCTCACCCCTAGACCCCTGCCCTCTATCTGTCCTCAGACCAGTCTTAGACGTTATCATACCGGCACTCACACAGGTCTGCAATTTGATATTGCGGTCAGGCCACTACCCTAATTCGCTCAAAAACACTCTGCTAAAGCCTCTGTTAAAAAAACCCTCGCTCGACAAAAATGAGCTAAAAAACTACCGACCAATTGCCAGTCTACCTTTCATTGCAAAGACAATCGAAAAGATCATGAACACCCAGATCTCTGAGTTTATTGAAGTACACCAGCTCCTTGACAACACGCAGTTTGGGTTCCGAAAATATCACGGGACCGAGACAGCCCTGATCAAAGCCGCTGATGATATCAGGGTTATTAGGGACCAAGGTGGCACTGCCATACTGGTTCTGCTAGACCTATCAGCGGCTTTCGACACGGTCGACCACAACATCTTGGTCGACCGTGTCCAAGGATTTGGCATCTGTCATACGGCCAAAAACCTAATAGCCTCTTTCCTCGCCAATAGAACGCAGGCAGTCATCCTAGGACCCTTTCAATCAGCACAACTCTCCGCCCCCTGTGGTGTTCCTCAAGGCTCATCCCTTAGTCCGACACTCTTTAACATCTATGTGTCGGACCTAGCTAAGACCATCAAAGCACATGGGATGAGCCTTACCTCGTACGCCGACGACACCCAACTAGTGTTGGCGATCAAAGGTGACGGAGAGCAAGTAGCTGAAAAATTCAAGAAAGGGCTCCTAGATATAGGAGATTGGATGGCGACAAACTGCTTAAAGCTAAACTCAGAAAAAACTGAGGTACTCATTTTCGGTCCATTATCCCCAGCCTGGTCCACCAGTTGGTGGCCAGAGACCTTCGGTACTCCTCCCACACCGACCTCGAAGGTCAGGAATTTGGGGGTTATCTTCGATGATGGACAGAACTTCATGGATCACGCCAACAAGACAGCATCCACAGCGCACCTAAAACTAAAAATGATTCGTAAAATACGTCCTTTTCTTCCCGAATCTGCGATTAAGACACTGGTTTCTGCTCTTGTCCTCTCATCCTTGGATTATTGTAATGGTTTATTTCTTAATGCGCAAACCCGAGTCACTACAAAACTTCAAACTATACAAAATGCAGCAGCCTGTCTCATTACCGGCAAAACAAAGTTCGAACCCATTGCCAAAAACATAAAAGACCTCCATTGGCTGACTGTACAAAAAAGAATCCGCTTCAAAGCCCTCTGTATAGTCTTCAAATCAGTCAATAATCAAGGACCACATTTTTTAAGAGACAAACTTCAACTCTACAAACCTACAAGAGCTTTACGTTCAGCCACCCTTAACCAACTGCTTGTCCCACGCACCAAAACAGTGTCCTGGGGTGACCGTCGCTTTTTGGTGGCGGCCCCCAGACTCTGGAACACCTTGCCTCTTAACATCAGACGAAGTGCTACGCTGTTCCAGTTCCGCAAACTCCTGAAAACCTGGCTTTTCTCTCAGTAACCCATTCTCAACCGTCAAATCTGTTTATTCTCTCATTCCTCACTTTCTTCAATAATGGTTTTAGCGCCTTGACGCCCAAGGGTATAAGTAGCGCTTTATAAGTGTTAAAAATAAATAAAATAAATAAAATAAATAAATAAATCAGATAGCGGATCTGTTAAGTCGGCAGTCACAACAGATTCACGAATGGGAACTACATCCACAAGTTCTTCAACCATTCTTCCAACAGTGAGGGCACCCACACATAGACCTGTTTGCCACCCACGAAAATGCAAAATGCCCAACCTTCGCCACCAGGTTTCCACACCCAAGGTCAGAGGGCAATGCAATATGGATGAACTGATCAGGCATATTTGCGTACGCTTTTCCGCCTCTCCCCCTCATTCCACTAGTGGTGCGCAAGCTCAAACAACAGTCTCTCAAGCTCATTCTAGTAGCTCCCACATGGCTCACCACACTACTAGATCTCTCTTTGGTTCCACATCAAAAGTTACAGCTCACACCCTCGATGTTAACACAGAACCATGGAGAAATTAGACACCCAGACCCGAACCAATTGAATTTGGCAATCTGGCTCCTGAAGTCTTAGAGTTTGGTTATTTTAACCTACCACAGACTGCATGAATATCATTAAAGAGGCGAGGAAACCCACTACTAGAGCGTGTTATGCCGCCAAATGGAAAAAAGTTGCAATATATTGCAAACAATAATCACATTGATCCACTGGATGCTTCCATCCAAAATATCATTTGTTGCCTTTTACATCTACAAACGTCTAATTTGGCATGCTCTTCCATACGCCTACATCTTGCAGCAATTGCAGCCTATTTACAAAACAGACAACACTTGTATCTTTTTAGGGTACCTGCAATCATAGCATTTATGAAAGGATTAAAAAGAATAATCCCTCCCAGGCTACCACCTTCTCCAGTATGGAACCTAAATTTGGTCCTTACGAGACTCATGGGACCCACTTTTGAGCCTCTGCATAAATGTGAACTGCAATTTCTCACATGGAAAACTGCTTTCCTTGTTGCCATCACCTCTCTCAGAAGAGTAAGTGGAATACAATTGTTCACTATACAAGAACCATTCTTTCAAATACATACTAATAAAGTGGTTCTCAGGTCTAATCCAAAATTTCTTCCAAAGGTTATCACACCTTTTCATTTAAACCAATCTGTAGAGTTACCTGGGTTTTTCCAAAACCCAGACTCGGTAGCAGAAACGGCCTTACACACGTTAGATGTTAAAAGAGCTCTGCTATACTACATAGATAGAACCAAAACCTTTAGAAAGACAAAACAATTGTTTGTATCTTTCTGTCCTCCACACAAAGGCAAACCTATCTCTAAGGGTGGGATTGCCAGGTGGATTGTTAAGTGCATACAGATATGCTATCAAAAAGCTAAACGCACGCTAACAGTTCCTCCTAGAGCACACTCCACTCGCAAGCTAGGAGCCTCTATGGCTTTCTTAGGAAATATACCATTAGAGGACATATGCAAGGCAGCAACATGGTCTACACCACACACCTTCACTAAACACTATTGTATTGATGTGCAAGCCAAGCAGCAAGCTGCAGTGGGCCAGGCTGTCCTTAGAACATTATTTCAGACTACTGCAATGGATACAGGCGACCACCGCTAGGGGAGACACTGCTGCACAATCGATGCATCGTGTACGATCTGCAGCTCATATGCCTCGAACGGAAAATGCTACTTACCAGTATGCATCTGTTCTTGGCATGTAGAGCTGCAGAGTCGTACACGCCCTCCCGCCTCCCCGGACCAGTATCCATTCAGTTCTCATCTTACTTAGATGCACACGCATGGACATCCTTTTTTTCTTACTGTATCTTTACTAACTCCATCATTTCCCATCATGGCGAAAAACAATTTAAAGATGGTGCAGATGCTCATGCGCAGTATTGTCCAAGGAAGGAGTTACCTATATCGTGACTACAAAGACTTCTCCAAGAAGACAACAACCTGCAATCATCCGAGCCCAACACCAGGTGACGATCTAATGCATAGTGTACGACTCTGCAGCTCTACATGCCAAGAACAGATGCATACTGGTAAGTAGCATTTTCCTACTGGCATAGACTTTAACCACAGATTCCTCACCAACCCACTATCATCCCCGTCTTTGGAACGGTCACATTTATTTCATTAGTAAGAACCCAAATCTGAATGTCTGCACACTACCATATTCTGATTTCAAAGGCCTCTCGTTTGATGGCACGGACAGAGTTTAGAAAGAAACAGATGGCAGCGTGGCGCATATATGGGGTCACAACGTCACTTGGGACAAAACAGATTTGCTGTGGATCAACACGATGCCACCTGCTGATGGCCAGGGGAATTGCTAGCAACTGTTTCTGGATCCAGTCTTGCACCTGGGAAAATTCATAAGTGATGAATCTGGGGTTAGAGAATCTCTACTAGAAAAGGTGTTACCGAATGAACCAAAGTCTATATGTCACTTATCACTACCCTTTTAAATAAATTAACGTGGGGTTTCACAGGGCTCATCAACGAGCCATATTTTTTTCAAAACTCTCTGGCTCCCCTGACTGATTTCATTTTATCCTATGGCTTGATCTTATATAATTTTACAGACGATACCTAAATCATCCTAAAACTGGAACAAGAGCATGAACTTCTGTAGGACAGCTTCAAAAGTTGTTCTACTTCAATCGTAAACTGTATGAATGCCACCTCTCTCACGCGGAACACAAATAAGACTGTGGTCTTAGTTTTCGATAACTCTCCCATCTGGATCTCCAGTTGGTGGCCAGAATCTTGAGTGCCTGCCTAGTGCCCACCTCTAATACACACAACGAATAATACATTCTCCTTTGAAGATAACCTTAACAAACTAACTGCCACATGATTCTTTATGAAGAAGGCATTAGAAAAACAAATTCCCCTTTTGTATAGCTCTTCAAAGAAAAATGCTAGTTCAACCTGTTAGCAGCCTGCTAGATTACTGCAAATCCCTCTTCATAGTGCATCCTGCTTTCCTTTGTCATAAATTGCAGTTGATACAGAATGCAGCTGCTCACCTCATTATAGGTTATAGCTGGAGTTTTAGTATTCCTATTCACCTTTCCTCCTCACTGGTTACCTATGCGTCAGTGCTGCATCTTCAAAGCTCGACTTCCAACTTCATTCCGATAGAAAAACCATGATCTGGGGCACCCTCGCCTACAGACCCCCAGGACCATATCCCAGCTTCTGCAACGCCGTCCCTGAATTCATCCCCCGCTCGCCATCTACTCCAAACATCCAAACACTAAATCTTCCTTGAAGGCCTCACTTTTCACCTTGATGACCCTATGCTAACACTTATAACCTCCTTTAGAAAATGTTCAACATCGGCCTCAGTCAGTTAGTCACTAACCCCACACACATCGCAGGACACACATTTGACCAGATCTTCACACCCAGCAACAGACTCCAGAACGGCCATGCAACCGAGCTCACCTGGACAGACCACTCCATCATCCACTTTACCATCTTGGGTCCCCCAGCACCACCCCCAAGCCGCCCAGCACTTCACATTGCAGCTGGAACAAAGTCTCAGAGAACCAATGGACCGACTCCATCAACACCTTCTGCCAACCTAGAACTGGTATAAAATACTTCTATGCCTGAATCACCGACTCTGCCAACAAGTCACCCCTGTTAAAACCACCAAACTGAAGAGGTCCTCCAAATAAGTCAGTTGGTACACCATAGAACTAATAACCATGAAACGCATTTGCAAACGACCCAAAAGGAATTGATGCACCCGCACGAAGCCGACCGACTGTGTCGCATTCAAGACATCCCAGAACCAATACCACCAACTTCTGCAAGAGACAAAAAGGAGCTCCTTTGCCAACCGCATTGAAGTAAGTTCCAACCACAGCAAATAACTCTTCAACATTGTCTGAGAGTTCTTCCAACCCTTCAGTCACCAAAAATATCATCACCCCTTCCCAGGAACTCTGTGACACCCTGGCTGACTTATTCCACAACAAGATCTCCAACTACAGAAACTTCGATCCCCAACCAACCACCACCGACTTCTCAGCCTTCTTGCGACAGCAAATGATAAACATGACCACCTGCTCATCACCTTGGACCTGCTCACCACACAAGACATCATAGCCATCATGAACTCCATCCACTCAGAAGCACCCTCAGATCCCTGTCCCCACCACGTCTTCAACCTCTGGAGGAAGACGAACAGCAACAAGCTCACCGCCATCTTTAACGCATCCATCCCCATGGCCACCTTCCCCGAAGAATGGAAACATGCAGAAGTCAAACTCCAACTCAAGAAACCTTCTGCCAACCCCAACAACTCCAGAACTACCGCCCTATCTCCCTGCTGCCATTTCCCACTAAAGTCCTCGAGAAGGCCATCACCCGCCAAATTGCAGAACACCTGGAGGTCAGCAATCTTCTGGACACCTCTCAAACTGAATTTTTCACCAGCCACAGCCCCGAAACCGTGCTAATCGCAGCCAAAGATGAGATTGGATTACTCTTTGACCTGAAAAAAAATCTGAGGCCTGATGTAAATGTATGTATACTTGTAAAGCGCACTATCACCTGACAGGCATCTTGGCGCTGTATACCGCTGTGAAACCCGTCCTGGCTTTCCCTGTAAAATGCTCCCTACTGGGCACCCCGAAGGTGAAACCAGGCATCCCAGTGCTTTAGGGCCGTAGTGGAGATTAAGCAAGCTGTTGCCCAGAGTTGCAGAGTGGGGACCCATGATTAGAGTAGGCACCGAGGTGAGATTTACCGAGTCCGTGGACAATTGAGCCCAAGATCCTGCCGCATCGGGAATTGAACCCTGGTCCTGGCCAGACCTCTGCATCAGGGTCTACTGCTCTAACCATTGAGCCACACTTCTCCACAATCTGCCTCGACCTCTCAGCAGCGTGAGACACAGTATCACACCACACCCTCATCAAAAGTTTCACCACATTGACATCCAAAGAGACACCCTCAAACGGATCACTTTTTTCCTCAGTGGAAGAACCCAGGGAATCTGTCTTCCTTCATTATCCCTTGGAACCCAAGAACACCATCAGCGGCTTAGCTCAAGGTACGTCTCTCAATCCTACTCTGTTCAACACCAACATGACGCCCTTGGCCAACGTAGTCAGAACACATGGATTAAACATCATATCCTAGGCAGACAAAACACAACTCATCCTCTCCCTTTCAGAGGACCCCTCTGTCACGCTGACCAACTTCCGTAAGTGCATGACGAGCATCGCGGACATCACCTCTCCGTGGAGCGTATCCTGGCACCCTCCAAACTAGGATCTTCACCTACTCTGACTGACCACGCCGGCAACCTTGACATCATCCTGGACAGTAAGCTCACCATGAAAAGACAGATCAACGCAGTCTCATCTGCCTGCTTCCTCACCCTTTGCATGCTCCTTAAGATCTTCAAGTGGCTCCCCATTGACGCGAGACGGCCCGTCACCTAAGTCCTTTTCACCTGTTGATTGGACAACGTCAACTTACTCTACATAGGAATCACCTTGCACCTCCTCAAGAGACTGCAGACCATACAGATTTTGGCGGCCAGACTCCTCCTAGACCTCCCCAAGCGGACCCACATCACCCCCCACCTCAGGAAGCTCCACTGGTTCCCCATTCAGAAGAGATGCTTGTTCAAAATGTTGACCCACACCTTCAAAGCCCTAGACAACCAAGGACCAGCACACATCGACCACCTCCTGAACTTCCACCAACGGTACAGCCTCCCTCTTCCTCGCTCACAACCCCTGCATCCCCCGCAGCAAGAGTGGAGGATGTTTCTTCTCCTACCTCGCCGCGAAGTCCTGGAATGACCTCCCACTCCACATCCGGATTTCTTACTCTGCTGGAATTAAGGAAAGGACTCCGGACCTGCTCAACTGAACCCTCCCCTGCCGCAGTGTTCTCAGTGCCTTGATACCCTCACTGGTGATTAGCTGCGCTTTACATATCTGATTGATTGAAAGCTCTATACCTCTGCCATAAAGCCATGCATGGCTATGTGCCTAATCATTATATCTCCCTACCAGATCTTCGTGCTATATCTTATTACATCTGGTGAACATCCCTAAATTCAGAAAGTCTCAACAAGGGTGTAAGGCCTTTTCTCTGTTGACTGCACAGGCCCACCATTAGCCATTTGCACAGAAACAAAACTCTTGAAAGTTCACAACACACCTGATTCCTGTGTAAGTCTATTCCCACCAGCGCTTAGACACCTGCTTGAGTAAATGCAATCTTTATGAATTTAAATCCAATCAAAGGGGAAAAGAATTGATCCACATCAGTGGAAATATCAACAAATATGTATTATTTATTAAAGAGTATTATATAGTGCTAGCAGGACCCATGGGTATCAGAGCGCTTTAAGTCAGTAACTGTTTACATCAAGGTAGCGGGCTATAACAACTCCGTTAACGTTTAAACATCAAGGTAAAGAGGTAGATCAACTCAGGAAGGCCATATCGGGTCAAGTCTGTGGTTGCTCACAGGAGAGGAGAAGTTGCGGGGTAGGTCCAGGGAGAGCTGAAGGTGGGGATGTTGTTTCGTTGGGCAGTTAATGATTCATTAGTTGAAATGCCGGTTGATTAGGAGATCTTTTAACTGTCTCTTGGAGCATGGGAAGGAGAGGTAGGTCCTGATATTTAATGGTGTGGAGTTCCAGGTTATAGGGCATTGCTTGAAAATGAGCGAGTCAGAGTTTTTTGATTGTGGGGTTTGGGCAGGATGAGGATCATGGTATTTCAGCTTCCGAGGTTTCTTGTCTGTCCTTCCCTTTTAAGCTTAGAAGCGGGCTAGGTTAGTTTTCCGGTGCATAGGGCTTTGTGGGTAAGACAGGCTGTTTTAAAGCTGCAGTGCGTTTCAATGGATAGCCATCTCAGATCTTTTAGGGTTGGGTAGATGTGGTTGAATTTTTTTGATGACTGTGACCATTCTGGCTGCTGCGTTAAGAGTGGTTCTAATGGGCACAAGGTGGGATTTGGCAGAGCTTGTGAGGGAGGCATTCCCATAGTCTAATGGCGACAACACCAACTCTTGTGTGGTAGATTTGAGATAATACTGCAGTAGGTAGTTTGATTTTGCTGAGAAGTTTCAGCTTGTAGAAGGCACCCTTTTCATTGTTCTTAATATGATCTTTCATGATCAGTTTGGAGTCCAGAGTGATCCAGAGAGATTTGACAGAGTTGGCTAGTGAGAGATAGCAGTTGACAGCTTCAGTAGTGTTTATCCATTCTAGCGTCTGCGTGGGCTGCTTTGTAATGAATAGTATTTCTGTCTTATCTTTGTTGAGCTTTAAGTGGTTGCGAGAGAGCCAGTGTTGGACTTCTTTGAAGGTGGCATTTAATTGGTGAATGTCTCCAACAAAAGAGATTTCCTGTATATCTGGATGTCATCCGCATATAAATGGAAGGGGATTTTACCTTGGTTGTGGATGTCTGTGAGAGGCTCCATGTAAATATTTAATATTGTGGGCGAGAGGACAGAGCCTTGGATGACTCCCTGGGCTATCAATCAATCAATCAGGAGTTTGTTAAAGCGCGACTACTCACCCGTAAGGGTCTCAAGGCGCTAGGGGTGGGGGGGTGGGGGGGTGCAGGTTCCATTCCATCAAGGAGGGGGTCTGTCGAAGAGCCAGGTTTTGAGGTTTCTTGCGAAGATGGGGAGCGATGTTGTCTGTCTGAGGTGGAGCGGAAGGGCGTTCCATGCTTTGGCCGCGAGGAAGGAGAAGGAGCGGCCTCCCGATCTGGTCTTTCTGGTGCGGGGGACCACGGCGTAGGAAAGCTGGGCTGATCGTAGGGTCCTTTGGGGTGCGTGGAATTTGAGTCGGCTGTTCAGGTATGCTGGTCCGGTGCCGTGAAGGGCCTTGTGTGCGTGGGTGAGCATCTTAAAGGTGATTCTCGCCTCGACGGGGAGCCAGTGGAGTGTGCGCAGGTGCTGGGAGATGTGGCAGTGTTTTGGCAGGTTGAGGACCAGTCTTGCGGCGGCGTTCTGGATGTTCTGTAGCTTGCGGATGAGGTTTTTGTTTATTCCGGCGTAGAGTGCGTTGCCGTAGTCGAGTCTGCTGGTGACCAGGGCGTGAGTGACTGTCTTTCGGTGATCGAGGGGGATCCATTTGAAGGTCTTACGAAGGAGGCGGAGGGTGTGGAAGCAGGAAGATGAGACAGAGTTGATCTGGCGGTCCATTTTGAGCTCGGAGTCCAGGATGATTCCCAGGTTGCGTGCGTGGTCTGTGGGGGTTGGCGGGTTTCCGAGGGCGGTGGGCCACCAGGTGTCGCTCCAGGCATCTGGGTTTGGGCCCATGAAGAGTACTTCTGTTTTGTTGGTGTTTAGTTGAAGGCAGCTGTTTTTCATCCATTTGGCGACAGCTTCCATGCCTTCTCGAAAGTTGCGTCTGGCGGTGTTGGGCTCGTTGGATAGGGAGAGGATGAGCTGGGTGTCGTCTGCATATGACACGATGTTGAGTCCGTAGGTTCTGACGATGGGGGCAAGTGGAGCCATGTAGACGTTGAAGAGCGTCGGGCTGAGGGAGGAGCCCTGGGGGACTCCGCAGGTGATCGGTGTGGGGTCCGAGAGGAAAGGGGGGAGCGATGTATTTGATCGCTGTCGTATTTGAGTTTTGATTGTCTATTTTTATTTTTTGAGCATGGGTGTGTAGAAAGGTGTGTAGAAAGGAGGCAAACTAGCGTAGAACCACATTGTCTGCCCCAATTCTGTTTTGAAGGGAATTCATGAGAAGCTTGTGGTCAAGTGTGTCGAAGGCCGCTGATAGGCCTAGGAAAATGAGTTGGCAAGCTTTGTCCAGTGACTTGTGTAGGTCGTCTATTATGTTCAGAATGGCTGTTACTGTCCTTGCATCCTTTTCTGAAGGTCCAGGAGATGTTTGTTTCCGATGTGTTGGTCAAGTTGTGCCAGAACGTATCTCTCTAGGGTTTTGACTAGTAAGGGGAGTTTGGAAACTGCTCTGAAATTATTGCGGTTGTTCGGGTCTGCTTTCGGTTTTTTGATTCTTGATGTGACTTGGCCAAGTTTGAGACAATCTGGTATCGCTTGAGTTTCCAGGCAGCTGTTTATTACCTTAGTTCAGAGGGGTGCTAGGGCGTGGTTGATTTTTTTTTTGCCAGAGAGGCTGGAAGTGGGTCCTGAAAGTTGGAGGAGGGGTTAGACGTAGCCAGCATAGAAGACATCTTCCGCAGTGAGTGGGTTGAAAGTCTTCCAGCTTCTCTGGTTTATGTGGGACCCTGGAGTTTACAGGCTCTCAATGTTTTCCTAATAGGTGATCGTTGCCGAGGATGGTGTGGAGTGAAAAGGGGGGTTGTTGTCTTCACTTCTGGGGGTGGGGTCCCCTTTTGAGAGCTGGTTGTGATTGAGGGAAAGCTCCATCTTTATGATTTCATCATTGAAGAAGTTTGCAAATTTTTCACATTGTTCTTTGGATATCTGTTTTTTTAATGGCTGGCTTGAAGGTCTGTTGATTGATTATGTTAAAGAGCTCTTTTGGGCGTTTTGTTAAGCTTATCTAGGGCGTTGCTAAATAAGGAGGCTTTTTCATTCATTAAGGTTTTTTATTTTATTTTCTGTATAATGATAGAGGTATTATAAGGTGGAAACTAACCGTTCACACGCCAACAGATGTAAGGCTCATAAACTTCATCAAAGGCTAGAGGAACGTCCTTATCATCAAGATGGAAGGGCTTGAAAAAAGGAACCTTGCACAGCTTTGCAAAATAAACTGTTTGGCTGACCCGAGTGTTGACTCGGGTCTGAAATAATGGGAATGAACTGAAAAATGTTGAAGAAAGTGCACGTTGGAGAATGTGCTACATTCAATAACTGCATAATTGTGGGCTGTGTAAATGGGAACTTTATTCAGCCACTGTGGCTAATAACAAACTGCTAAACAACTTTTCTACCTAAACATTCTTCTACCTAAACATAATACCAGACATACCTTGAGGCTGTGTGATCAATGTGGACTTTTTTTTAGTATTTATAGTGTAATCGACTGTTAACTCCTGGTCATTTTACATCAACATGAAAAGAAGGTTCCATGGTATCGTATTTCGTATGTATTTATATGTCCTTTCTGACAAAACGCCACTGGACTTTAAAAAAAATAATAAGAATGTTTGTGCATATTTATGGCGCATACCCTAGTATAAAGGTCCCATTTTAGAATCCCCCCTCTTCTCAATCCCTGTATCACTGAAATTATTTTCTTAATCCATAAATAAATCAATCATTAAGCAATAATTGACATTGGACAGCTCTGTTCATAGACCTGTAAATGCATTAGTCCTTGTACCGGTTGAGGAGTAAAGTGTCTTATCGCTACTTGAGAAAATTAACTTACAGACTGAAATCCCAAGGAGAAACCTGGTCATTGGCAGCCATAGACACCCGCTTTAAAGCTCATGGCAATATTTGTATTTGTTGACTGAATGCAAAGGTTGAGCTCTGCCATATTTAATTAGGGTGCCGCTCGCAGTCGCGGATGTGAGGGCTTCGGGACTCTGAAGCAGTTGGAGCTTGTTCACAGACCCTACCTGGCTGGACCCTTGGGGTGATTCTTGGTAGCAGTGAGGCGGTGCTGGAGCGGGACTGCGAGTCCCATCAGTTGCAGCGGCGCTACATCGGCCGCACCTGTCGCTACTTAACCACGCCAAACCCGCGATACGCGGGACGCGCGCGGGCAGTGCTGGGCCAAGGGCGGGCCCATTGTAGCCCGTTCGAGCACGGGCAAGACCGGACCGCCCCCCCCTTTCCCCCCCCTTTGGCTCGTCTCAGGCACACCCTAGTCAGACACTGGCCAGAAGGCAAAGGACCATGTCTTCCAGAGAAACTAGGAGCAAAAGTGCTCTGGCCAGCGGAGTTTCAACCAGCACTCTAGATAATTATTTTGTTAAAGCAGGCGCCCTCCTGATCGATGAAATTACAGTATTAGAACGGCGGATATCCCAGGAAATCGAGTGGGTAAGAAGATCCTCTATGGGAACTATAGCACATGCAAGGACTCCCGAAAAAGAATCTGATTGTATCCCTCTTCCTTCAGGGGATATTGGGAGAAATGGGACAATAGCATTGTCTGATGTAGATATTCCTATCTCTTTTAATGATCTTCCTCACCCACTAACTCCACCACAGATAGTTACACAATCTGGTAGCCCCCCCCCCCCCTCTGTCAATATTGCTAGTCCTAACCCCAGAGATAGCCGTTTAAAGCAGGGAGTTGGAGAAGGAGCAATACCGAAAAGGAAAAGAGTCACCCAAAACCCAGGCGGTCGCAAGGCAAAAACCGCCAAGCTCAATCCCGTACTGGAAGCCGACTCTGTGGAATCTGGTAAATCTGCACCCAAATTGCCTGAGAAATCCACACTTGCATCCCAAGTAAACTTACCTCTTCGGGCAACGGAGCAGGCAAATTCCAACTCTAGCCTGACGGAAGGAGGCGTCATTACCATTGCTAATTTGACTGCTCTCCTGAAGTCCCTCCTTAGCTCTCTAGAAGCCCGGCTAATTAAAATTGAGGCCAGTCTCACGACCATAGAAAAATTAACGGTCCGTTTAACAGATGCCCTTAAAGCTGATAATAAGGTCATTAGGGGTGGTGCTGAACCTAAGAATAAGAGGGTCACACTAGTTCCATCAGTGAAGGAGGTTAAACAGCCCATTCCAACTACACAACCTGACCCGATCACCACCCACTCCCCAATTCCAAAGCCAACTGAAGGGGCCCCCAAACCGACCCACTCAGGGCCCAACACCAAAGCTACTCTGGGAGACCCGGTCAGGACACAAAAAATGAGGCCCCTGAATCTTCCCCCAGAGGCGGGACCATATGTAGTTATCTTAGCTGGCATACCAGAGCTGAAACCAGAGACCATAGAATCGGCAACCTCACTTAAGAACAAGGTGGCCAGCTGGCTTTCAATAAATCGACCTCTCCCCCGAGGAATAGTGAGCGAGGTTCTCACGGTTAGAAGAGTCCCCTGGGTTGGTAACTTGAGGAAATCAATCAAAGGGGACTGTGCCGTGATTAACTTTGGGGATCACAGGACTGTCACTCATATTTGTGGCTGGTCTTATCGTGATCTGGGTACTTCTATCCAATCCCTACCTCTTTCCTTTTTCTACCCACCCACGAACTATGTACCCGATAAAGAGGGATGGGAAATAGTTTCTAGGCGAGGGGATGGCTGGGGAGGCCGGGAGGGAGGAGACTCCCTCCGACACTTAAACAGGCAGCCTGCCTACTTTAACACATATAATAGGTTTAGCTGCCTGGACATGATTGACTGACATCCCCAGAAGTGGGGGCGGGTGGGCAAACAGCAAAATGGTGGGGCTGAGGGAGGAAACAATAGTCGATCTAACAGTCATACACAGTGTATTACAGGGACTATGCCCCGTGCCGAATGGCACTATGACCAGGAAGGCCAACCCCCCCAAATGGGGCTGTTGCCCATTCATGGGGGACCGGTAGGAAATCCAGGGTACACGGTCGAAATCGCAATACCACCTGTGAGTAAACTTGACACAAGGATTGCCCCAAGTTCTGCTCCCAACCCCAGACAGCCTCCGTTAAAGATACTCTCATGGAACCTGGCTGGTCTGGGAAATAAGCTTGATTGCCCAGAGTGGAGTACCTTTGTGGATAGTAAAGACATCTGTCTAGTCGAAGAAACCTGGGCACGGGAGGAACACTTCCGCTCAGGCTTTGCGGTATTCTCCACCCTTGCGAGGTGGGGGGGAAAGGGGCGGCCTTGCGATTTGGGTGGCTTCTCACCTAGGTTGTAAGGCCACACCTCATACCATAGTGTCGGATGACATCCAATCTGTCATCCTGGAATGGCCTAATTCCAGCAAACTGGCATTGGTAAACGTTTACTCAAGGCCGGTGAACGTAACTAGGGAATCGAGTACAATCGAGGAACTTTCCGCCTTCCTTAGTGATCTCCCGCAGGGAATTTTATTCCTGGTAGGAGGAGACTTGAATTCACACTTCGAGCCTCTCGCAGGATTATCCGACTAGATTTCACTGGAGGAAGATGCGGTGTGTCTAGTTCCCCCAACGGCGGCCCCTCCACCTAGAGCCTGGACACCGCTAGCAGTACAGATCACCACGCTAACGCTTAATCATGGGATCAGGGCTTGTAACGGACGCACGAAGTCTGACATTCCCCCAAAATGTACATTTAATAAGGCGGGAAGGGAGTCAAGACTAGACTACATTTTTGTGCCACTGTCCTCCTGGTCGCACATTGAGGACTTCTAGGTGATACCCAGGGAGGATAGCGATCATAACGCACTAGAATTAGAATATTCCCTCCCTGGCACTGGTATTTCAAACGGGGGCGGGGTAGATCGCACTGATTTGGGACTGTCCCTGGCCAGTAATAGATGAAGAGTGAGGTGGGAAAAGTTAGCTGCCAACTCAGAGAAGGTCTCAGGGCTGTATGCCCGTGTCATCCCTATTTTTGAAAGGGCGAGCGCTTTAATGGAGCAACCCAACACTGCTGATGCGCACGTAGAACTATGGATGGCTCACGAGGACCTTATTAAGTCCATGGCAGAAGTTCTTTTCTCCATGGGAAAGTCAGGGGGAGGAAGGCCACATTGTCCTACTTGGTATAATGCGGCTTGCCAAAAAGCTAAATCTGACCTATTGACTGCCCTCAAGGGAGGTAAAAACAGATCTCTCATACAGGAAAGGAGAAAGGCTTACAAGCGGCTGACCACCCACACCAAGGCAGAATGGGATTACGACAAATGGGAGAACCTGACTATCGCACTAGCTGCTAGGGATTCCCGGAAGTTCTGGCGAACAGTGAATGCAGGGTCTGAGGAGCTATCTACTGCAATTGAGCCTTACATCTCAGCCGAGGTTTGGCAAAATCACTTCCAGACCTTGTACACAGATGGTGATGGTGCCTCAACTGATGCACTGCCACCTATTGACTCACTGCTGGAGGGGGACCATTTCACAGAGGCAGAGGTACGGGTGGCCATTGCAGGGCTGGCCTCAGGAAAGGCGCCTGGCCTGGACGGCCTTCCGGGTGATATCTTTAAACAAGAACCGGACATCTGGGCTCCCTATCTTTTGACAATTTTTAACAGTTTTTAGGGGCATGGAGGTGCCCTGTACTTGGCTGGGAGCAGAGATCGTCCCTATTTTTAAGAATGGATCGCCCCTGCTTCCAGCCAACTACAGGCCCATAAGCCTTATCGACGTGCCCCAAAAACTATCCGGCCGGCTGGTACTTGACCGCCTTCAAAATTGGATCGAGGAGCCCTCCATTCTTAGCCCCAATCAGGCAGGTTTCCGAAAGAAGATATCCACAACGGATCAGATCTTTAGACTAAATCTTCTGTTCTGGAAAACTGCAACAATCGAAGGAGGCAGCCTTTATACGGTCTTTGTAGACCTGCGTGCCGCCTTCAATTTGGTTCCTAGAGCTAGACTGTGGACCGTGTTGGCTGAGATGGGCATCCCTACTGACATCCTTAACATCCTGATAAGACTGCACCATGACAATTTTGCACGGGTCAGGTGCGCTAGAAATGGGATTCTATCAGGAAGATTCCCCGTTGACAGGGGGGTGAGGCAGGGTTGTGTGCTTGCACTGACCCTGTTCTGCCTCTTTGTCAACTGGGTAATCGACCACCTGAGGGGGATAGCTGCTCCAAAGCTCAACGGCAACAGGGTGCCCGCTATCATGTTTGCGGACGACACCCTGCTGCTGTCAAAATCCCCGATGGGAATACAACGGGTCCTGGATGGGTTTGAAACCTTCTGTGCTGAGCGGGGCCTTGAGATCAATGCCCTGAAAACCAAATACATGATTCTCAACCCCCCTCCTTCAACACGCCCCAATCCCACCATAGGCACACTGAGACTAGAGAGGGTTCATACATTTGAGTATCTGGGGGTGACCATCAATCAAAACATGACCTGGGATACACACAGGACAAAGGCTAATACCAAATTGGCCCAGCTAACGGGTGGTATCTCCAGGATGGCAAACAGATCAACCCAAAAACCACTCTGTCCAGTGCTCCAAATTTATAAAATGCAGGCCCGGGGGGCAGTTACATATGGGGGGGGGGGGGGCAGTTGTGGGGCCATGCACCTGCACAAAACCTGACAATCAATGAGAACAAATTCATCAGACAGCTGGTGGCTTTACTATCAAGCACCCCACTCTTCCCGCTCAGACTAGATCTGGGCCTAAGATCAATTGAGGAAGAGTTGGGATTAAAACCACAAACTTTCTGGCGACGAATTTGGAGTACCCCAGAGCTCTCGAGTGGAGTTACAGGAGATTTTATCTCTTCCAAACACAATGAACATTCCCTTTTTAAAATATATAAAAAAGATATGTGAGAGCCTAGGTAGACAAGAACTTTGGTTGGACCCTGTAAATGCTTGTAGCAATATTTCGCGCAAATCTTTATCAAAGGTCTTCTATGATTTTAAAATAACATCCCTACTACAGAATCCCCGAATGGGGTCTTTAACTCAATTATTCATTAAATCCAAAAACTCCTATTATGAGGAACTTGGCCTCGATGCAATCAGCCCTCCCTTGACAAGAAAATTATTTTTACAGTGGAGGTATGGCACAATCCCTTTCAGAGCATTCAGCAGCACTTGGTCCCACCCCCCTACCCCAGAGTTTTGTCCAGCTTGTATGTACCACCAGGAAAACGATTTGCATGGTTTATTTTTCTGCAAAGCTTATCAGAAACCGAGAAAGTACTGGCTGGTCCCCCTTCTTAAAAATCTGGGGTTCAGGCATTACTTGCCGGCTTACAGAATACTAAAGACGGACGTTTCACCTCCGATTGTGTTTGCGGTAGCCAAATTTATAACTACAATGTGGCATATACGTACTCGCTGTCTGAAATTTGACATTGAATCAGCATAATTTTTAAAACTATTCCTTGTCTGCTGACATCTAATTGAAATACAGTGCATTCAATTTATGATATTTTAAATCAATTCTGTGATCCATGAAATGTAAAATAATGGAATTGTCTGATTTTGAATAAGTGTATGAAAGCTGTAATGTCATTTTATCTAATCATTCTAGAATGAACTTGTTTTAACCATGCGTACTTTTTTAAACTTTGGATGTACTCTTTTATGATCTATTTTAATCGAAATATAGAATGAAAATGAATTGAATTGTTTTTATTTTTACCTAAGTAATGGATTTGTGCCTTTTTTATTAAATATAATATCAAAAATGGGGACGTTTCAAAGTGTGTTTAGGCCACTTGAAATATTATGCAGTGATAATCACTGTAGGGTAATTTATTGGTGTAAATCGCTATGTAATGGTTATGAAAGATTGTGGGCATAATTGGTCTATTAATTTCAGCCTTGCACAGTAGGGGCTACTCAACTTGCATCTCTAACATTCTCCCATGGTTTGAGATTTTGCAGTGGTCATTCACCCTTGGATAAGGATGGAGCATGCACTGTTGCAAGGGCCGCTACTGCAGCAGGGTTGTATACTTTCTGTTGGATGTGAGGTACTGGAATAGAATACAAGACTTTATCGTTAAACGTAGAAATGATAGTTAATATAACGCGTTGCATCTCTCCTTAAATGTCATTGTGTCTGACACTCCAATGTGTGTTGATGGGTATAACTCTGAGCCCATTATAGCTAGCAACCATAGGGCAGTGAAATGGTCAAATATTCTAAAATGTATAATCTTTTTTTGATCTTTGCAGATCTTTCTACCTATAATATCAAATCCTGTATGTGCAAGCTGGCCATATGGATGAATGAGCACTGTCTCAAATTAAACGGGACGAAAACAGAGGTGCTCATTATAGGGGGAAATAACACCAATTGGACCAAGGACTGGTGGCCTACATGTCTGGGACCAATACCTACCCCCAGTCAGGAGGCCAAAAATTTAGGTGTCTGGATTGACAACAAACTCTCGTATGACAGTCATGTTAGAAAAACTGTTGGAAAATGTTTTGGAGTTATGAAGACACTCAGCCGCACCATGGACCTACTCCCATTGAGTTCCAGGCGCACCATGACACAAGCTCTGATCACTTCCCGCATTGATTACGGGAGTGTGCTTTTGTTGGGCACTTCTGAAAAAAACATTAGAAAGTTGCAGGTCCTGCAAAACTCAGCGGCACGCCTTGTGCTCAGACTCCCGCGCAGAGCTCCATCTAAACCTTCCCTGGATGCTCTGCATTGGCTGCCCATTAGAAAGAGGCTAACTTTCAAGGCACTCCTCTGGTGCCATAGGATCATTCACCAGAGAGCACCCTCATATCTGTCCGACCTAGTTTCCCTTTATGAACCCTCCAGATCTCTACGTTCTAAGGGAACAGGCTTACTTAAAACCATACGCCCAAAAAAAGCCAGACTTGGAGGCAGATCCTTCCGCACTCTTGCGGCTAAGGAGTGGAACACCCTCCCCATGAACATTAGACAGGAAAAAAGCGAAACATCCTTTAGGAAACTTCTAAAAACTCATCTTTTCATCAGTTAATTTCTCTGATTGCTGCCTGTCTCTCTTCCGCCCAAGTAATACTCTCTCCTAAGCGCGGGGACACGCCGGGAGGCGTCACCAGGCGCTCTATAAACTCCTACAATAATAATAAAAATAATAATAATAATATCCCAAAATCAGAAATACATATTCTCCTATTTAATTCCTTCCTGTAATGTTTTACTCGAGTACTCCAATTCAGTGCTTAGAGAAAAATAGGGTCTATGTTGTGGTTCACTGATGACTGTAGGAAAATGAAAACCCAATTGGTTATAGCAGTCAAATCTGGAAATACCAATCTGATAAGAAAGACTAAAGTCAGTTATAATCGCATACGAGTGGCTTCCAAGAGGGCCTGTCTTGAAGATTACTGGGTACAACCACTGGAAGCATCCATAAAGGCGGACATGGTTGACTTTTGGCATATTATAACCCATGGATGTCACTGGAACTGATCACATTATCCAAGCAAATCAGTGGGTACAGCACTTTTCTGGACTATATTCATATAACAGTGTTCTCAATTGTGCAGTGAAAAAAGGAAGATCCCTTTGGGTAAATAATGTTATAGAGTAACTGTGAGAACTTGGCCTGATATATGATGTCTCCAATTCTGGGGGCACCTTGTATCAGTCCAAACAATCCCTTATGGTGATGGTTGTAAGTCAACCTTATAGACAAGCTATCCTAAGGGTAGCATGGACTAAGCAGCCTTAAAGGCTTAACTCAAGAGGGCATGTGAAGCAAGCTGTTTTACCACTCACAATCCTGTAATATCAAATGAAAGGACACCACACAAGTTATATATTATAAAAATATATGTATGTATTACTAGAATAATCCCCTGTACTCTTTGAGTCCAGAGGTACAAGCGTTTAAACAAAAGCACAGTTAAACATATAAAAGTTGCACAATTATGGATGAGGCCAGGGGGCCACGCAAACCATATATTAAAAAAGTGGTATAAGTATCACTACTCGAACAGTGGTCAGGCCTAGGGCCTGGGGAATCGCTGGGACCAATCGGGACTAGCAATTCTGAAGTCAGGCACAGCCATCGGGATTCGGGTGCAGCGCTGAAAGCACACACATGCACCAATGCAAAGTCAATGGTGCGTAAAACTTTTCGAGTTACTGTTTTAAGAGTCTTCCGACTGACCTAGAAGGACAAAACTTTAGACCTAGACACTAGAGGTGTATACCAATACAGGAGCACCGGCGTTCAAGAGTTACCTCACCCACAGGAAGCGGGTGCACAGATGCAAAGTCGTGTCGGCTTTCGTTGTGTGGATCTATGGAGCCTGGAGATGATGATGCTGCAGGCGGCCAGAGGAGAAGTGTCCGGTGCGATCCAAGGGTGGATCGAAGCTGAAGGGTACCTGAAAGCAGAGGGGTCAGAGTCTGGGTCACTCAGCAGTGACCAGGGTGGAACCAGGAAGGAACCAGGCAATGTCGGGCGCAATCAGGTGGTTGTCGAGAAGCTTGTCTCCGCTGCCAGGTGGACTCTGGGGCACCGAGGATGTCCTGGAGTGGACCACGAGCTGTCCCACGAAGGCTCTCGCTGTCGGCTGTGTCGGCTTCCGGATTGGAGCAAACAAACCTTGGCAAGCGCAACCCACGCAGGATTAGAAGATCGCTTCTTACTCGGACCAGCAAGGTCAGAGCGGGTGCTCCTTTTCAGGGGAGCGAGGGCCAGTCCAGAGCAACCGGACTGGCAGAGCAAATTCAAATGTTCGTCGGTACTGGGGTCGCTAGCCAACGGGCAAGCGACCGGACCAACGCGTTGAGCAGCAAAATGCAGAAGGGCCCCACGCAGCACTCGGAGAGTGTGGAGGGGGTAGCTTTGGTGCAAAAGCTACTCAGGGCTGGGGCTTCTCAAACCCCAATGCACAGCGTCGAGGGAGCCTCGGGAGCTGCATGGTCAGCACTTCGTGGTTTTTCCAAGATGGCCGGCTCCGCGCTTCAGGTCGCCTCCACGGGTCTCAGATTCGCTGGGACAGTGGATCGGGCTGTAAGAAGGCAGGAACGCTGGGTCTTGTCGATCTCGGTCGCTCTAGTTCAGGCGGGAACTGCAAAAAGCAAACGGTGAGGTGCTGGATGGTGCCTGTTTGCACAGGGTGGTCACTCCTTGACCACAAGAGAGATTCTTCAGTCTTCTACGTCGAGTAGGATGTCGAAGGGTCCAGAGTTTCGTTTCATAAGTTTCAGTCAGGATAATCTGTGTGCACTAGCACTGCTCCCACTCTTATACCAATCTAGTGGGCTGGATTACCTGCTAGGTCCCTCCTATGGGTGGGACTCAGGAAGGGGGTTGTCACACCCCTTTCCCTTTGTCCAGGGTCGCGCTGGGACTGGGGCTGGAGTGCCCCAGAACCGGTTCGACCGGATTATGCAAGGGGAAGCCTTCTGCCACCAGGCAGTGTCTAGTTTCTTTCAGCCCTCCCTTCCCCAATACACTATCTCCTGTCTGGGGAGGTGTAGCACCTCCCTGCGACAGGACACCCTTTGTCCAGGCCTCCTCTGCCAAGTTTTGGTCAGCAGCAGGAGGTCAGACTTGTGTCTGTGGCAGCAGCATCCATTTTGTGATGCTGAGGCTCTGGTTAGAATTAACCGCGTTTTAGCAAAGTAACATGTCTTCTCCCTCTAGGGGGGTGGAATGCTACCCCCGTCGCCAGGACTGGCGAGGGGGTATTATTCCAAATCGTATGACACTTTACACGACATGTTTTGATAAAGCCAAACCAAAGTTAGTACATAACCGCAATGGATTATAATGCACTTAAGAGTATATGGTATGGCAATATCCCGGAATAGCTAAGGGAGTTGGTCCCGACAGCTGCAGACAGGCTCAGCTCACGCTAGAGCACCATCTCACATAAAACCAAGCACTTTGCCTCCAGGATTATTAAGGCCTGCCATAGGAGTGACTTATAGGTATATATGTGTCCAGATATAGGTTCAGATATAGGTATACTACATCTAAGCAAGGGGTGATTACACCACCTTGCCCCAGCTGAGTGATCAGCCAGTTGTGTCAATTTAAGGTCCAGCCAGGGGTGGCAAAAGATATGCTGCAGCCCCTGGTAGGCCTTGGATGCACCTATGCCCTGGGCACCTATAGTGCAATGTACAGGGGCTGATTAGGTGTCCAGTACCAGATTGGTTATGCACCTAGGGTGCATGGAGTCCATTTTAAAGAGAGAGCAGATAGCCTGGGGCCCTAATTAGCAGGGAACCAGGCCAACTAAGTCTAAAACCATCTAAACACAAGGCAAAAAATCTGGGGTAACCATAGTCAGGTGTCCACCCTCCTAGAGTAACCTCAAAGTTCACACATCACACATTCCTAAATGCTTTGTCGCCTATTCCACACCACCTGCAATTGGACCATATATAATAGGGAAAGCCACAAAAACACTCAATATAAAAAAAAATATCCCATATATTTATTATTTGTTTGTATATACAATATTACATTTAAAAAAAGGGCACATCAATCATTACAGTTCATAACACAAAAAATTCATAACAAGCACTGGCGTTGCCAATAGGTCTCGCAGTAGGAAAGTTGGAGCTATTGGTTTTGTAAATGACATTTTATATTTATATATCGTTATTGGCATTGTCAATAACAATATATAAGTATAAAATGTCATTTACAAAACCAATAGCTCCAACTTTCCAAATGCGAAACCTATTGGCAACGCCAGTGCTTGTTTCAGTCAGGCAGGGTTGTCTCCGTGTGTGTCGTAACTGGAGGGAGACAGTATGATCTTTTTTTTAAGGCTTTGTATCGGCACGCTTCATGCTAGAAGCACCGAGGGGTAACTAGAGATGAAATACGCTGGCGCATGAAAGTCTGGGGATGTTGGTTGTGCTGCATTTCCCGTGTAAACTTTATTTTTTTTATTTTTGCATGTACCCGGTGTTGAATGGACTCGAAATATATAAGGAATGTATTGAACATGTCTTGGTGCTTATTGACAATACTATGGGATCCTGTCATGGCTTCTAATTAAAAAGTTTGCGCGTAATTGAAGGAACCTCCACTTTAGGTATCGGGTGCTTGGGGGGCCCTATCTGGAGGACCATATAAAACGTGTCCTTATGCTTTTTAGAGTAGTATGAGCGCTTGCCTCAGCTTGGAATGGGGAAGCTGTGCGCGTAGTTCAAAGGGGGCCCGATGTTAAGGAGCAAATATAACGTGCTTTAGGCTTGGTTACAATAACATATGGACAGAAGCCGCAGCAAAATAGTTTGATACCAGCACTCTAAATGGGGTATGTAAGCAAGGAAGGGGGGGCGAAGCAGCCTGCCATGGCTTGAGGTAATCTGGTTATAGTAGCTGTGCAGCTCTAGTGCAGAGTACAAAGGAATGCAGCCTACTTCAATGGGAGCCAAATGTACCGGGTGACCCGAGCTTAGTTATCTAGAGAGAGGCCGGAGGGAAGCCGGATGGGGGCGGGAGAGCCTGGTGGGGGGGCGGGACGGCGAGGGAGGAGAAGTGTGGCAGGTGGAATGCCTGTGTGTGAAAGGGCGATGCGCTTGGAGAGAGGCCGGAGGGAAGCCGGATGGGGGCGGGAGAAACTGAAAGTACGGCCGGCCACCGGAGGCTGGGGTTTGCGGTGGGTGGATGAGGAATCAAGGAGGCATAATGAAAAAGAATTGCGTCATTATTTTTATATAAAGTTTTCTATGACTCTTTGAGGATAAAGCATTTAATGGCTAGATGAAGGTCGTTCGACTGAGTTATCTGGAGAGAGGCCGGAGGGAAGCCGGATGGGGGCGGGAGAGCCTGGTGGGGGGGCGGGAATGCGAGGGAGGAGAAGTGTGGCAGGCGGAATGCCTGTGTGCGAAAGCGCGATGCGCTTGGAGAGAGGCCGGATGGGGGCGGGAGAAACTGAAAGTACGAGTAGGAGGGAGGGAGGGAGGCTGATGCGCGTGCTTGTTTGGTCACGTGATTCACACGAACTTAAAGAAAACCGCAGCAAAAAGCCCTTGGTTTGAGAGGATTTTGAGGACTTGAATTGCACGCATTGATAGGTCGCGAGACCTAAAAATACACCCCATTAAAAGAATTGATCACAGTAAGCATGAAAACTACCAGAGTGAAACACTAAAAGCTAGACAGAAAAAATTGGTCTTTACACTTTACACCTCCTTCATGACATGATATTGCAAGCATGGGAGTATGCCATATACAGTTAGCCTTCTTTCACTAGTGCTCAATGACCAGATTGTATATCAAACTGTAGCGTTGACACGTTTCGATGGGATTATGCCTTATAAGTCCATCTTTATCAAGACATCTATTGTGTGCACTCTGTATTATATTGAGTGTTTACATACAATCACCTGCTTAAATTAGCATGATCTCCCTGATAGCACCCTTTCTCATCTGGGTGTTGAGGGGAACAAGGTGGTCCAAGGCTTGATAGGACAACCTTTGTATTAAAACTTGTCATTTAAAATAGCAGTAACCTCGGTGAGGATAATCCGATCTTATGTAGGAAATAGCTCTGTCCTATTTAGAGAGTCTATCTTTAGTTGAAAACATATGTTTGTCTTTCGCTGTTCACCTTGGCTCTTGATAAAACCTTCTAGGGGGCTTGGTAATTACTTTAGAATATTTACTCTTCGAGAGCCCTTTTATAATTAGGATCCGATATCCGCAGTCTCACAGCACTCTGGCTGACCGTCTGCACCCTCTGGTAAAGTTCCGACTTGAAAACTTGTGCAGCAACTTATGGCCACCAACAATCTCCTAGCGCTGAGTCTTTTTCTCGAGAGTATTCTTTCAGATACTCAGACTGCTATTGAATTGCTCAAATATGAGAAGGCCTCTGGTTGTGACATGATCCCAGAAGATTTATATCGATCAGAAGTAGATGTTTCGACCCAGTATATTATCTTGCTGTCCAGCAACATTATGGCAGGAGGGAGTATTCCTGATTCTTTTTGGGGGGTGCACAAAATCATACCAATCCATAAGAAGTTTGGTGTAGTGATCCCCAGTAATTAAAGACAGATGAGCTTACTAGGCAACCTACAAAAGGTGTATTTGTAGTTCTGGAGGCAAGTCCTGAGTAAACTGGATGGGTGGATGGAAGAAACTCCTATTCCGTCATTGATTCAGGTTGGTTTTTGAACCAAAGTTAGTACTATTTAGGTCTTCCAATTATCTCTAATTTGCTGGAAGCATATTACGATCAGAAAGAAACACCTATACATGGCTTTTGTGGCCCCCAAGACGCGTTTGGTTTAATCCGGTGGCGAAAACTGGGTGAATGCCTCCTGTCCATGGATGTGCCGGCGTCATTACTCTCTATAATAAGATTTCACAAAGATGACTGATCCCAACATATTCAGAAACCTAGTGGTGCCCATCAGGGATGCGCTCTAGCCCCTACTTAATTTTCTTAATGTAGTGAGCAATGAGTTAAAGAGTTGTGCCCATGATTCCTATAAACGGAACATTGTATCAATTCCACCCGTTCTCTTTGCCGATTACTCTATTTTAATCTCTCGCACATCGAGAGGTCTTTTTACCTAGGCATTAGAGTTGAGAACAGTGTATCCCGGAAGCCCCAAATTGAAATGAGTAGTACTATAATGACTCATAGAAGCACAGCGATTCTACAGACTCATAAAGCTTCTTATACCAAATAAGTGTCTCCTGAACTAGAGATTTGCAGCGATTTGCTCTACAGCAATGACCATCCATGACACTCTATCTGCTCTTCGCAGTCTCCTTCACTGCGAATGGAACACTTCGCTTTAGACTTTAGAAGGTAACTTTTTGCGCTGGACTAACCTGGTCCCTGTATCCAGCCTGTGCTCCATAGTCGTTGTCATGAACTTGTGACTTTCACCTGGTCTCACACAACTACATAGTTGCGAATGGCACTTTCTGCTTTTAGATGCTATACTTACCTTGCATATCTCTGGTTTATCGGATTGGATTTTTGTCCTTTTGGTGTCAAATAATTTATTACATTTTACTCTATTTTTCTATATTGGTGTGAGATTGTTCTTGTGTTGTGTTTTCACTTTATTACTGTTTGTGTGCTGCCTAGATGCTTTAGACATTGCCTCCAAGTTAAGCCCAACTGCTTTTGTGACGAGCTACGAGAAAGTTCATAGAAGTTAATTTAGTAATTTCTTGTGGTTCACCCTGACCTGGATAGTGGCTGTTGCTTGAGAAGAACTTAAACCTCCCCCCCTACCAACAAGCCAATTTCTCACAGGAGCACTATGTGTATTTGTGTGTGTTTGCTCCAATGTAGTTAATGGTTAGATTGCATTCAGTATGAGTGGTAAGGAATTAGTTTGTACCTTTTCGGTGCTTCTGGAGAGGGTCTTTGATAAGGTTAGGTAGGTGCAGGAATGCAAACATTTGAATCTGGTTCTAGTTTGGGGATATTGCTGTGGTAGAAGGGGGCAGTGTTTAGACATACTGTATTTATTATGGAATGGGGTATTGAGGTACAGTTGATGAATTGAATAAGGGTAGCAAGAATTCAAGTTTATAGCACCAAAAGTTAGTAGATAATGTAGAATTAAGTGCAGGTTTAGGTCTTTGTCTCTTGAAAGACATTAAGTAAAGACTTTTCTTTGAGTCACTTTACCGGTGCCGGAGTGTCGTTAGGCAGGCATACGCTATCTTGCCACTCGATTTTGTACATAAGATATTTAGGGGAGGTAAGAGATTTGAGGTTTTTGTTCCTCTGTAATGTATCATAAGAAAGATTTTAGGGAAGTTGTGAGGAGGCAGAACTTTATATTCCTGTACTGGACGCAGGAAAAGTCTTTTGGTGAAAGTATGATTTGTTAGACTGTGTACCGTTAGATGTTTTGGGAAGGGACATTTAGCAGAAGTCGGAAGAGACTAAAATGTTAGCCCTTTATTTGGTACTTAGAAGCGGTTGTAAACCCCACTTGTTCTTGAAACCCAAAACATATCAAATTTATAAGAAATAAGGACGGTATTTAAAATGGTCAAATCTACATGTCCTGTCTAAATCACTTACTACAAAAATTGCATTCATGTTTATCTGCACTTTGTCAGCGGACAAGTATGACTCTTTAATTTGTGTGACCATAACAATAATGTACATTTGTTTGATAGTAGTTCATAGCTTTGGAATGGTATATTATTTATTTTAAAGATTCACCTCTGTGAGCAGTCTTAGTTGATGCTGAGGTGGGTATGAGTTTGTTAAAGTGGTATGTGAGTGGCCTTCCATTACTCATGAAGAGCCAAGCCTAAGGCATTAGTTCACAGTAAATTGGTAATTTGACTAGGTGGGGCATTGGATATCCAGTTTGGCAAGAGCTACTGAATTTATTGATCTGTGGTGTAAGACATTTTGGGCGAATTAGGCAGGCCTTGGAGTTGATCCACAGTGGAGCATGACGTTTAGATTGAAATAGAAGAGTTGCTCGTAGTGACACAGGAATTGTGGCTGAGTAACATGTCCTCTACTAGCTCTGACTTTTGTGTTTCTCTTGCATTTGTCTATGAAAATTAAATCTGATCCAAGTAATAAAGACTGCCGTACATGTGTATCACACGTTTCAGGCTAGTGCGGGTGGTCAACGTAACCCAGGTGCATATCCGATCTGTATCCACTAATACTATGTCTCCTTTTCTCTTGCAGAAGTCACAGGGCATGCTCATGTGTTGCTGGCGGCTTTTGAGAAGGTAAATAATCCTCCTTGACCTCAAATGGCACAGATGAGTGCGCATCATAGTCTTGAAAGTAGTCCATAAATTCAAACCACCAAATCTTACCTGACATGTAGTCTTCTACCAACCCAGTCTATGTGGAATTTGTGCTTCAAATCTCTTGCCAACACTTCCCAGTTTTTGTGCTTGGAGTCTTTGTCCTTAATGAGTCTTCTGTCCACAAGGTTCTTTCCCTACAACTCACAACGGTAAAACCAGGGTTTCTTGCCACCTGCCTCCTACACCTCTTCCACCACTGTAGGTAATTCTCCACCCTGTCAATGCTCACCTACTCAGATGTTTTTTTCCACCCATCTGCCTCCACACACGTCTGTATCTTATCCCATCCTTACTGTAGCGCCTTGATGCCTCCAAGCATTTGCTGCACTCTATAAATCCCCGCAGATCAAACCAAATCATACTTCACAATCTGTCTGACCGCCACATTCATGCCTGTAGTACAGACACTACATGTCTGCTCCACCTACCATCTACATCCCTGACCGTACCGTAATCACTACATGCCTGGCTCTCTCGCTCCAGACCACCTTCCAACCCTACCTTGTCTGTTTCTATCCACTTGACCGCTATACTCCTTTCCACATCTCAGTTACTTCCCACCTTTCACCACCTTCATGAAAACCCCCCACCATTTTGCCCCACCTCAGCGACTATACACTGAACCCCACACCCAAGATAGAATATATCTGCCCCAAAATAACTAGCAAAACTGAAGGGATATAATCTGCCCCAGGCCTTCCAAGATACACTGTGCAGGATACCACACACGCTACATTCTTCTCCCTGATTGTGTTGATTTAAGGACTTGAACTCTTCATGGCACTTACACCCTAAAAGCCTGCCTACCATAGCATAAGAGGCCCATACATCTTTGCTACCTACCAGCCTTGTAAAATAAAATCTCTGGTTAACCAGGCCTGTCTCCTGCAAAACTCCTTTGCTCTATTTGTCACTTAGGACACCTGCATAACCCTGTCTGTCTGTCTGTTTGTCTCTCGGTCTGTCTGTCTACCTCTCTGTCTGTCTGTCTATCTCTCTCTGTCTCAGTCTATCATTCTCTCTCTCTCGCTCTCTCTCTCTCTCGCTCTCTCTCTGTCCATCTCTCGGTCTCTCTTTGTATCTCTCTCTCTCTCTCTCTCTCTCTCTCTCTCTCTCTCTCTCTCTCTCTCTCTCTCTCTCTCTCTCTCTCTCTCTCTCTCTCTCTCTCTCTCTCTCTCTCTCTCTCTCTCTCTCTCTCTCTGTTTTTTTTTAATGTTTTCTTGTTTTACGAAACAACTTTTAACATTCCACCATCGGTTGTACAGCAATATAGCACCTCACACAAAAACAGTCAATTGTACAAGTAGAGGCGATTGACAGGTGCATAGAAAATTTAAAATAGCTTTGCTGGTATCACTGGGGCATTTCACTTGCTCAGTGGTGAAGGAGACTGCGACTGTGGCACTCTTGTGGTCTGTTCCAGCAATGTGTATAAAGCTCTCTGCCACAGGGGATGCCTGGGATGCCTCATCCGGTCGAGCCATAGTAAGCTCTCAAGTTCCCACACTTTTTATCAAATTGTTTTGGGCAGCACCTTGCTTCATATATCAACTTTATCTTCTCCATACAATGAATCTGAAAGAGACAGTTATAGTTTCCTTACCTTAGAATTACCACCCAGGCGTCAAACTGGATCTGGAGAATTTTTTCTTACCAGTACCCCTGCACATCTGTGGGTCGATGCCGCCCCTGCATGCTTACATCATTTCTTTCTTTTTCAGCACCAGCCTAGCGCAGATCTGGAGAGAGCTACCCCTTAGTCGTTTTTTGACGTATCATTTTTTGACGTTTTGTCAACTGCTTTTTCGAGTCTTTGACTTTTGGTGTGCTAGGAATGTCCCAACACTGCACGGGGTTCAAGCTGTCTGACTCCTGTCACAAACTGATGTCTGTAATGGATCCGCACCTCGTGTGCCTTTGGTGTCTGGAGCGCGACCACGACCCGAAGTCATGCTCCAACTGCCGGGCCATGAATCCAGAGCCTTTGCGGGAGCGGTCACGAAAGATATTGGCTGCCCGGCGGTTGGCTCAGTGTTGTTCCCGCCTCGTTCAAGAGGAAGGTCTTGAGACCGCTCGCAGAGCCACCACACCTTGTCACACTCCAAGTCCTCGAGATCCTCTGGAAAGTCTAAGAAGAAGGTGGCGAAGAAGCACCAGCGCTATTCCCCTTCGCGTAGTTGGTCGGTTGATGAAACGTGGGACCTGGAGTGCCATCGCTCGAAGGCTCCTTCTCTGGTGCCTACTTCAGGGATGACTCCATGCCTCCCCCCGTTTTCGTGACCCGGAACGTCCCCTGCCCAAATTTTAACATTTTACTAGGCCCTCCACCTCGTTTTTGAGCAGCCCGACTCTGCCTGCGCTCCTTCGGGCCCCAGGGAGTTGGTCGGGGGTCATGTGCCTTCGATGCCGATGGCTCTTGGCCGGCCCTGGCGGCCCCTTGTGGATTTGGTCGTAGATCTGTATCGTCTCCGGTCAATCTTACTCGACCTTCACTGACGCCTATCCAGATGACGCCCCCGGCGTAGGCCATGCCCCAGGTCGACGCTGTGCCCATCCTCACTCCCGAGGAGGACCTGAAGCCGAACCGACATCAGTTGATGTCGGATTCGACACCGTTGGGTACCATTGTTCCTCTGATCATCCCTGGTGTGCCCTACTATCCAGAAGGTGGTGATGAGGACTGGGAGGGATTGTTGGACCCTTTAGCAGGCCAGCTAGAAGAGCTGGACTGGAGATAGGACCTGGGTGATGCCAATGGTCTGGACACTTCTCCAGACTTTGGCATGCTTTCTCACCCTACCGTGGCTACGGAGGAGGAAGCGTCCTACGCTGTGTTGGTACAAAGAACGGCCGAGGCCTTGGGCCTGGAGCTCCCTTCATTGGCAGCCAGGACTAACCTCCCGACAGAGGTGTTTCAGCCTGCTTTAACCGCCTCTGAACCGCTTCTGCCCTTCAATGAAGCCTTCACTGACGTCCATCTGGTCCAAGCCCAGCACAGGGGCTAGTGTGGAAAGGACAATTGCCCGCCGCTATCACCCGGCCCTGGCGACCCAGTTTTCCTCACCCATAACCTTTTCCTTAGAGGATGGTGGTCCAAGCCACTTCTTCAAAGGGTGCATTCCCTTCTGCTCACCAGATATGGAATCCAAGAAGCTGGATCACCTTGGAAAACGCATGTTCTCTTCCTCCAGCTTTGCACTCCGGTCCGTGAATACTGCGTGCCTCTTCAGCTGATACTCTCACACCATCTGGAATACGTTTGCGTAGGTGCTGCCTCAGTGCCTGGAGGAGTCCCGGGCCGTTCTCTCCAAGCAGTGGCAGATGGGAGAGACGCAGCCAAATTCATGAGTAGATGTGGACTGCCTACCACCCTCTCACTAGGCAGAACGATTGCCACGTCGGTAGCCCTTAAACTCCATGCCTGGTTGAGGACATATGGCTTTTCGGGGGATGTCCTGGCAACTTTGCTGGACATGCCCTTTGATGGCCGTCGTCTTTTTGGCGACAAAGCAGACACGGCGCAGGAGCGCTTTGAAGATTCTCGGGCTACAGACAGTTCTTTGGGCCTCGCCGCATCTTCCCATCCACTCCAGTCTGCTTTTTACCCCTTTCGTGGCTATGGAAGGGGTGCCCTACCACGTTCGGCCCAGTCTAGCCACCGGTTCAGGCAAGTTGCCCAGCTTCTGTGTGGCCCCGGACGTGGGACCTGGTGACCTTGTGGGTCTCGGAGCCAGCTGGCTGGCCAGATCACCCTTTTCCCTCCTGCTGCAGCCTCCAAACCCTCCTAGACCGAAGTTTCAGGCCCATCAGCGGCCAGTGGGGGGCAGAATTCGCCATCACTAGCCCCACTGGCAATCCATCACATCGGACAGGTGGCTTTTGCAAATAGTCCGAAGGGGCTACTCCCTCCCCTTCGAGGCTACCCCTCCCTCCATGCCACCTGCTTTCCATTGCATGTCGGAGAATCACTTGGCCCTTTGCCGTCAGGAAGTTGCGCACTCTACGGTTCACGGTAGCCCACATTCATTTTCAGTTCACCGTGCTCCCCTTTGGCCTTACCAGCGCCCCTCAGTGTTCACAAAAATGTTGGCTGTGGTTGCAGCTCATTTGCGCAGATCAGGGGCTCCAGTCTTCCCCTATGTCGACGACTGACTGTTGAAGGTGGGCTCGCCCCAGGCTGTCGTCTCCCACCTCCAGACTACAGCGCACTTCTTGCACTTGCTCGGGGTTAATATCAACGTGCCGAAGCCACACCTCGCGCCCTCTCAGACGCTCCCTTTCATCGGAGCTGTTCTGGACACAGTGCAGTTTCGGGCCTATCCTCCCGAGCAGTGAGTCTCAGAAATTTGGGCTCTGATTCCGATGTTTCAGCCGCTAGCACGGATTTCAGTGAGAATGACTCTGAGGCTACTGGACCTCATGGCCGCCTGCATCCTGCTGGTGGATCCTGCCAGGTGGCATATGCAGGCTCTGCCGTGGGACTTGAAGTTCCAGTGGGCGCAGCATCGTGGGACTCTTTCTAACTAGGTCCAGATCTCGGAGGGAACCGCACAACAACTGCAGTGGTGGTTAACAAACCCAGCTTGGGTCAGAGGCAGATCCCTCTCCCTTCTCCAACTAGACCTTACGGTGATGACCGATGCGTTGCTTCTGGGATAGGGCGGCCACCTGGGAGAGGCGGAGATCAGTGGCATCTGGTCTCTGGCGGAGTCCGGGCTCCACATCAACCTGTTGGAGCTTTAGGCGATCCGCATGGCACTGAAAGCCTTCCGTCCGTCCCTCAAAGGGAAAGTAGTGCAGATGTTCACAGTCAACACCACTGCCATGTGGTACTGCAACAAACAAGGCGTGTGGGTTTGTGGACCCTTTGTCAAGAGACTCTTCGCCTCTGGACATGGCTGGAACATCAGGGCATGACCTGGGTGGTCCAACACCTGGCAGGTTCTCTGAACGCCAGGGCAGACAGACTCAGCCATCAGTGCCTGATAGATCATGAATGGAGTCTTCACTCAGAGGTGGTGCAAGGTATCTTTCAGCGGTGGGGAGAGCCTTGGTTAGATTTGTTTGCCTCCGAAGAGAACACGCAATGTCAGCAGTTGTGCATGTTGGAGTTTCCAAGGAGGCACTCGCTCAATATACTTTTCGTCTCGAGTGGAACTGCGGCCTCCTCTATGCCTTTCCACCTGTACCACTTCTGCCCCGAGTGCTGAAGTAGATCAAGCGCGACTGGGAACAAGTCCATTTTTTGTGGCTCCGGACTGGACACGAAGAGTCTGACACCCCTAGCTACTGAGCATGGCTATCGATCCTCCGATCAGACTTCCCCTTCAGAGGATCTTCTGTTGCAGCAACAGGGGACAGTCCTTCACCCGAACCTGTCCAGCCTCCACCTCCTTGCATGTAGATTGAGTGGCGACAGTTGACAGCATTTGACCTTTCACCCGAAGTCTGTAATGTCATCTTGGCAGCCAGACGTTTAAAACGCTATACGCCTGTAGATGGAGCAAGTTTGTGGTATAGTGCACAGCAAAGGCTGTGGAGCCCCTTTCCTCCCTTCTTTCTGGGGTTCTCTTGTTCATTTTTTACTTGGCCCAGCAGGGCTCTGCTCTGGGCACTCTTAAAGGCTATCCTGCAGCTATTTCTGCTTTCCTTCGGCTACCACATGAACCCTCTTTTTTCAAGTCCCTTATTGTAAGTAGATTCTTTAAGGGCACTATTCATTTCTTTCCTTCATCTCCTTTCATAATACCCCAGTGGGATTTGAATCTTGTTTTAATTTACCTTATGAGCGCTCCCTTCGAGCCTCTTCACAACTGTACTCTCTGGCTACTCACTCTGAAAACTGTTTTCCTTGTAGCCATCACCTCTGCTCGCAGGGTGAGTGAGCTTCAGGCCTTATCTTCCAAGCCCCCTTTCTTCTCTGTGCATCCTCACAAAGTGGTGCTTAGGATGAGACCATTGTTCCTTCCTAAAGTGGTTACACCTTTTCACATAGGACAGATGATTACTTTTCCCACCTCCGCACCCTTCAAAGGAGGAGGAGAGACTCCACCGTCTGGAGCCTGAACATTCTCTGTCCTTCTTCCTTGACAGCACAAAAGATTTCTGGGTGTATGATCAACTCTTCGTTGGCTATGTGAGTGCCAAGAAAGGTCGGGCTGTCCACAAGCGTGCCATCTCTCGATTGGTTGTCCTATATACTAAAGTCTGTTATGCTTTAGTGAAAAAGGAGCCTCCAGTGGGGCTGCGTGTTCATTCAACTAGGGCTACTGCAGCAACTGCTGCATTGGCATGTGGAGTCCCCCTTCTTGACATCTGCCAGGCGGCCACATGTGCATCCTTGCACATGTTCACCAGACATTACTGCCTGGACAGCCAAGTCGGGAGGAACACCTATTTTGCCCCTTCTGTCCTCCAGGACTTTTTGGTATGAACTTAGTTCGCAGTCCCTCCTCCGGGGATGGTATTGCTGGGGTACCTATTCTAAGGTAAGGAATCTATAACTAACTGTCTCTTTCAGGTGAACAAGTTGCTTACCTTCGGTAACGATGTATATTTAAGAGACATAGGTTAGTTATAGATTCCTTACTGCCCCACCCATCCTCCCCACTCTCCCAACTGATTTCTAGGGATAGGGACTCCCTTACAGGGCCCTAGTGTGGCGCACCAGTGGTCAGTGTCTTTCATGGCTCTGCGCTTCTGGCGTGGAAGAACGTGTCAGACTTGTCGCCAGCGCGCAGGGGCGGCATCTAAGTAGCCACCGTGATGTCGTCCCGGTGACCATGACGCTGACGATGGACGCGGAGTAGAACAACGCCACCTACCAACGTGCAGTGGTACTGCTAATAAACACTTGGGGCTAATTCTAAGGTAAGGAATCTATAACTAACCTATGCCTCCTACAGATACATTGTTACTGATGGTAAGTAACTTGTTCTTCATGCCTGCTATCCACATGTCTGCCTCACCATATTGTTGACCTTCAAATATCCTGCACTCTTTGTTTGCGCCTTGGACTTAGTGGATCTCTGATATCTACTATTTGATTTGCTAATTCCACATTGATAAACCGCGGTTTCTGATGACTATTTCTACCATTGCTTTCATTACTCACAACTGAGTTTTGGCCTCCCATTTCTATCCCCTCCGCAACCCCAGACTGTCTTACCCCTCCTCTTTTTAGATTTTGATACCACAGTGTTGTTGCAGTGCTTTGCCCCACATGGCATTTATTCTTCTATAATGGTTGTGCCTAAGCTTGTTCCTCAAACTTGCTTGTCCCTCTTTCCTATTCCTCTGTCCTGGTCTATTGTCACTGATTATATGCTGTCTTTGGTTGAGATTATATGTTCTCTGTTGGTTGAGGTATTGGTACCCACAGTCTCTGTAGCCCTCATCATATCTATGCCCCATTCACACACAACTTCTGCAGCTGCAGGCATTGATCATCAGTTGTGCAGTCAGACCCTCTTACATGTAGATTAACATCTGATTACCTTTCGCCTATTTTTTTTTAATTTCACAGCACGTTGATGGTAGCTTCTCTGTCAAGCCACTCAAACAAAAACAAATTGTAAGTAACCATTTGCATAAGCATTTCAAAAGCATTTTATATTAACAGAGCTTTGAACTGCCTGTCCAAAGGATGCATTATTAAGTGCTAGATGTCCAGTAGTGACTGTGTTTCAGATGACTTGCTGTATACTCATGTTAAGTTTACTCTGGTTGCATGCAATGCACATTAGTTAGGGCATTGTCTTCCTCCTGCTGACGTATCTCGATTCTTAACTACTGCTATAATATAACATCCTGTGTGTGCTTATTCTAGGCCTATTGGTGGCAAGAGCTTGGAAAAACCCCGTAATCTGTATCCGAGGCAAGAAATAGAGACACTGTCTCGTAATACTGTCTTGCTGTAGAGCATAGTTCAAGGGGTCCTGACAGAATGAACCATGTTTAGAAAATGTAATGTAGTGTGTTCTTTCCATAATGTGCCAAACTTCTGCCCCTCAGATTGTGTAAATGAGACCCAAAACATTGATGTCAGAAGGTCTTTCTGAAGAGCCATGGTGATGTGTAACTCAAGGGTAAAAAGTGGGGACGGAATCCAACACATCTGCCTTGCTTCTTTTGACACAGAGGGGACTTTGACTCAGAAAATATTAATTGAAATTGGATTAAGTCAGGGGTGTGTTCTGGCTCCCCTACTTTTCTCCTTATTTAGATCTGATCTGCTAGCAATTCGGGGGGGGGGGGGGCGCAAAGGGTGGCAGCCCCAAAATAGATGACAAAAATGTTGCATGCCTTTTATATGTAGACAGTCTCGTAATCTCAGCTCAGACAGAGATAGGCTTGCAAAGAAAGCTGGACCTGTTCATGAAATATTGTAATTATTAAAAGCTAGTGGTAAATATGGAGAAAAAAAAGTTATTGTGTTTTGGTAATAAGAATAACAAAGTTTAGCTGGTTTCTGGGCTCCAATAACCTGGAGATAGTAACGGAATATAAGTATTTATGGGGTCTGGTTTGAGAAGTCCCCAAAATGGAGTGTCCATTTGGAATCCCTGAGAACAAAGGCTCTCGCCTCTAGTCAGTGGCCTGAAGAGATTCAATAAGGATTAAGGTGAGATGTCAGAACGGCCTGTTCTGAAATCCTATGTGGCCATGATTCCACCACAATTCTAATATGGAGCTGACCAAGGCCGCAAGGCTGAAACGCGTCGGTGAGCAGACTGGGCTCTGTTAAATAAAATCTTGAAATCCAAAAGTTCCTGAGTGCGGCGTATTGTAGGTAGTTATAGTTAGGACCTAGTTTCCATAGGAAAAGCGTTTTTTCTTTTCCCAATAACTTTGGAGCCGGATGACGAATCTTCGTGAAATTTTCAGAACTATTGAAAGTTTCGGGGTGATTCGTCAAGCGGGCCGAGAAAAAAGGGGGATTTTCCCCATGTTATTTTCCATAGGAAACTCAAAGATACAGGCCAAACTGCTGAAGGGAATTACACCAAATTTGGCAAAAGGGTAGATCTTGGTTCAGAAAGAGCCCTTTTTGTTAAATGGTGTAAATCCGTTCAGTAGTTCCTGAAAAATTAGAAAAAGAAAAAGTTTCGATATCTGGGGCAGCGGTGGGTTCGCTCGAACCCTCTCGACCACAAGCTTCATTCTAATTGGCTGCCAACACTCCAAACCAGGAAGCGTTGGCAGCCATCTTGTGTCTCGGTAGAACAGAGTCACAAGAAAACAGTAGACAAAACATAGAAACACCCTGACCCCTAGGCCTGCTCAGGTGGTCTCTCGAGGACCCCCAGGGCCAAAAAAAGTATTTTTTTATAATATCGGCGGAAAGCTTGATAGGGTTGTGAATTCCGCCGAAATTATACAAAAACAATGAAGCGTGGGCTCCCGTGCATCGTTTAAAAAATGCCCCAGGGTGGGCCTAGTCCCGGGGACACTGCCAATTTATTAGTGAGGGCCTGCGGGGGGGCCCCGCAGCCCGAGGACTGACACCTCCCCGGAGCTTTATTGATTATGTGCCGGGGGGACCAAGCCCCCTCGCAGCCAAGAGGACTGCCACCTCCCCGGGGCTAATTTTAATGTATGCAGTGGGCACTGTGGCCCCCGCAGTCCCGGGGACCGCCACCTTCCCGGAGCTTGAAAAACAAAATGCGTGGGGGGGTCCCAATTCCCCCCACACTGCCCGGAGCTCTGTAAAACCCTTAAAAAGATTTGACCACCACCTACCCGGGGCACTAAATATTTAAATTGGGGGGTCCGATACAGACCCCCAAACCGGGCACAACCACCTCCCTGGAGTATAGAAAATAAAGGTGCCCTTGATAGCCCTGGTGGCCGCCAACCCTCAGGACCGGCTACTGCAATGTCCTGGGGTGCTGATTGCTATGTCAGGGCGGTAGCCGTGTGGCTCCTGCCCTCTCATAGCAAACTCTGCTTTGGCTTTTAGAAGCGAGAACAGGGAAACCTGCTCTCTCTTCCAAAAGCCAAAGCAGAATTGCCTTTCCACAAGGAGAGCTGCATGTCAGCAGCTCCCCATGTGAAAAAGCAATGCCGGCTCCCGCACGACGCAGGGAGCTGGCTGGGACCGTGGGGGTTTGCGCCACAGAGCTGCGTTGCAAAGAGGTGGTCTGAGGCCAACCCCCGTTTTACACCTATCTGCAACGCAGCTCTGTGGCGGTTACTGGAGGTACCTGGTGGGCTAGCTGTTCCCCATGGACCCTCAGGATTGACGGGGACTTAATCCCCCAACTTACAACGCACCAGGGGGCACGTTTGCACAGTGGTGCAGCGAGGGGGTGGAACCTGAAACAGCAAGTGCGCAAATGTGCCCCCTGGTACATTGTAAATTGGGGAATTTGGTCCCCTTCAATCCTGAGGGTCCTTGGGGGATAACTAGCCCACCAAGTACCTCCAGTAAGCTCCACAGAGCTGGTTGCAAAGTGGTGGTCCGAGGCCACGCCCCTTTTTACACCTCTCTGCAACGCAGGTCTATGGCGCTTACTGGAGGTACCTGGTGGGCTAGTTGATCCCAGGGACCCTCAGGATTGAAGGGGACTTAATCCCCCAACTTACAACGCACCAGGGGGCGCGTTTGCACAGTGGTGCAGTGAGGGGGGCAGGGCCTGAAACAACAAGTGTGCAAAGACCCCCACGGCGCATTTTAAATTGGGGGATTCAGTCCACTTCAATCCTGAGGGTCCCTGGGGCCAACTAGCTCACCAAGTTCCTGCAGTAAGCGCCACAGAGCTGTGTTGCAGAGAGGTGGTCAGAGGCCATGCCCCTTATTACACCACTCTGCAAATGCGGCTTCTGGTGCACTGCTGGTGGGGCAAAGAGGTCCTCTTGTGTCCAGAGAACCTCAGGATACAAATGGACTTAGTCCTACGAGCAGCAGTACCCCACAAGCCACGTTTGCAGCGTGGTGTAAAAAGGGGCGTGAGCTCTGAACACCTCTCTGCACTACAGCTCTGTGGCGCTTACTGGAGGTACATAGTCGGCTAGTTGTCCCCCAAGGACCCTCAGGATTCAAGGGGATTTAATAGGGACGCTATAGTTAGAAATTAGTATTTAAAAAACCTCTTAAGTTTACTGAAAAAAGCACAGGTTTCAAGGACGTTATAGTTAGAAATTAGCATTTAAAAAACTTTTGAAATTCACTGAAAAAACCAAAGGTTTCAGGCACGTTCTAGTTAGAAATGAGTATTTAAAAAAGCCTAGAAATTCACTGAAAAAACCCATAGGTTACAGGGATGTTATAGTTAGTTGGACATTTCACTCGTACAAAACCAGATAAATTCCGCCGTTCTAGTTAGTTCAGCTAACTATAACTCGCACCCCCGCAATGCATTGCTGATGACGTCACATATTACATCATTCATGACCTAGTCAGTGACATCACTGATGACATCTCAGATGACATCACTGATGACATCATCCACATTAAAATCTGATGCACCTCCTCACACCCAAACATAACCTTTGATACACCCACTCTAAAATACAGATTACCATTTTCGAAACCATCAACAACAATACCAGTTACAAAATCCGCACTCACTGATTCCTATGTCTACACACACATCCACTCATTCACCCATACAATCACACATACATGCAGTAACTCATCAATACAACACTATCATATGCACTCATACACCTATACAGAGACACACACCACCACTCATCCAGAGTTACTCACACACCTAGTCAGTCATGCAAAGAGTCAATCACACTTCCACTTACTCAGTTATACACAAACACCACATCACTTATTCAAGCAGAAACAAACGCATTCTTACTCTGTTATACAATCACTGATACAAGTATACACTCATTCATACAGCCACTCTCAATATCACTCACTCACATATAGTCATTTATATACTCCAACACTCACATACTGCCTTTCACATATGTAGTTAGTCACACATTCTTTCTGTTCCACCTTTCTCCGAATGGCTGCTCAGGCTGTTTTGGATAAGGAGGATGAGAAAAATTGCTGGGGGAAGGCCCTATACTTAAGCTGATGGCAGTCTCCTGGGAGGATGTGTGTCTCCTGTAGGAGGCAGATATCTGCTCATGTGTTCTCGAGATAAGTGGGTACTGCCCTGAGCTTAGTTGTATTGTTATGACCTCGCACATTAAGTGTGAGGATTCTAAGGTGGGTGCCTGTCATGAATTTTAGGGAAAGCTGCGTGCTTCTGACGTTGTCGCCGCCCCTCTTCCCCGAAGTGGCAATAGATTGTGATAAGACTGTTGACGCCCAGTCGTATGCGCAGTGGTGTACCCTATGTGAAGTGTATACCCCGGATGTAACCTAAACAACACAAATAAACAAAAATATACATCTTGGAACATGGTCTTAAGTTCAGTCCTGCAACCAGGTGGGGCTGCATGGCTAATCCAATGGGGTTCTAGGTGTGACCAGTGGCCCCGTCTCCCCCGCCATCCGCCGGGCCTCATAACTCTGTGTGGTGCTGTAGATTGTCTAGGGCTTTCAAGTCCCTTCAGGTCTCCCCAGCGCTGATGGTACTGCCTCCAAAGCTGCTTGCTGGCTTTTGGCTAGCTCTACCAGATCGGGTCTGTTTTTTGTTCGTTGCTATCCCTGTCTTCTCCAGCATGTTAGTCTCTCCCTCTGTAGGGAGGGGGTCCCCAACTTGTTGCTCTCCTCGGGGTTCAAGACCCAGCACCCAACAGGTCTCTGTTAAGGGTCGTAGTTAATATAGCCTTACTTTCCAACGAAAGATCAGGTGAAAAGGGTGACCCCACGAATAGGATATCCCATGGCTGCGTAGATGTGTGGTAGCCAGGCGGAATGTTCTTCGTTTCTGTAGCGTGAGGACTGCCAGATCGGAGATTGACCCTGGAAGGTGATGGGATACATGTTGTGCGCTTTGCGCAGTATCTCCTCCTTGACTTGGAAATCATGCACACAGATTAATTTGGATGCTGCAATCAGACGGGCCATCGAGGATGTGGCGGAAGCAGTCACTGGCAAATCCAAAGATGTTGTCTCCCTCTGCCTTAGGCAACACACCTCTTATACGTATGTTGTTCAGTTGGGACCTATTTTCTAAGTCCTCCAGGTGGGACTGTAAGTCTATATGTTGTCCTGGAGACGAAGAACCTCCTGTTGAAGCTTCTCGGTCTCCTCTTCCAAACCCCCCTCCTTGTCCTCCAGTTCCGCTACACCTTCTAACTGCACTTCTACATCTCTCTGGACCTCTTGGATGTCTTGTGAGAGTTTATGCTTTGCTCTGAGATCTTCCTGGAGAGTTGTGAAGAATGCCTCCAGACAGGTGCGGGTTACTGGCACTTCGGTTGTCTGATCAACCCTGTCCCCCATTTGTTTTAGTTGCGGGCGTGGTCCCCCACGGGGCCTGTTGCGGGGCGGGAGAGCATTTCCTTCAGGATGCGTTCTTTCTTGGGGCGGCCAGTCACCTTTTGAAGTGTGTCCCATTGAGAACTCTTGCGCTCAGTAGTGGCTGTGCCCTAGGCGAGAGGACCATCCTGGTTTGTGCTGCTACGGGCTAGTTCACCGGCCCTGATTTCTTCCCTTCACACACGAGGTCTTGGTGCGGCTGAATTAGTGCTCCGGGAGGTGACTAGTGCTAAGCTTCCAGCTCTACAGCGCCAACTCCTGACTTAAGAAGAGCTGACAATTACAGGACAAGATCCACATCTCACCAGACGACTGGAGACACTTAGACAGGAATACAGTGATTTAGCTTATAATGTGGCCAGAGACCAGCACTTAGCCACCCTACACCGATTATACGATACCAGGAACAAAGCCTGAAAACTGCTCCCCTAGCTATTCAAAAAAGAAATAGAGAGCAGGTGGGTTAAGTGCATAATTGATGGACAAGGACAGATGCACACAAACGACAAACATATAGTGGCAGAGATTGCTGCATACTATAAGGGCTTTTATAAGGCCAAACCCTTATCTGACACCCAGGAGATGGAGGACTACCTCTCAGAAATACAGACTCCGTCACTGGAAGGGACAGACAGGTAGAAGCTGGAAGGAGATTTGTCGCTAAATGAAGTGAAGGCGACAATAAGGAAACTGCACACAGGGAAAACCCCTGGAACAAAAGGCTTTCCTGCCGAATTTTACAAGAGATGTGCAGATCTCTTGAGCACACACGTGCTAGCTAAATCTCTACCAGGATGCAAACGATGAAGGGATATTTCCACCAGACCTCTGCCTGCGCACAATAGTGACGATACAGAAGTAAGGAAAAGCGAGGGATAGATGTGAGTCCTATCGCCCAATTTCCCTCCTAAACGTGTAAGTGAAGGTCCTTGCGATCAAACTGGCCACAAGATTGAGAAATGTCATAACATCACTGATTCACTGTGATCATTCAGGCTTCTTATCAGTCAATGCTGAGAAGGAGTTTGACACAGTACACTGGCATTTTCTGGAGTCTACCCTCATAAAATTCAGCTTTGGACCAAAATTTAGAAACTGAGTTGCTCTGTTATACAATTTCCCAAGGGCAAAGGTACGAGTGAACAGCAAAACATTCCAGGAATTCCTAATTGTCAGAGGGATCAGGCAGGTGTGCCCCCTATCCCCACTGCTGTTTGCATTGACATTGGAGAAGCTGGCATGTCGAATTTGAAAACACCAAAGAATTTAGGGCTTCAGGATCACACAGGAAGATGCTAGTGAGGAAAGAATCTCTTTATTTAGCAGACGATCTCTTGTTATACATAACTGAACCTGAAAACACGATCCCTGCTATCTTTCAGACCATCGAAGAATATGGTAGACACTCACGATATAAGGTAAACTAGTATACGTCAATTTGCCTGTAGCCCTAGACCAGTGGTTCCCAAACTTTTTTGACCCGCTGCTCCCTTGACCTAATTGGCAGTTGGCCGTGGCTCCCCAGCATTTTTTACCGGCGCACCGGGGTGCCGCGGCGCACACTTTGGGAACCACTGGTCTACATGAAGAATCAAACCTAGGCGTGATGCAGGTATCATAGAGTAGCCATCAACATCATAAAACTTTATTTTTACAGCGGTGATGTGCAATGTCTTTAATGGAAAAAAAGTTAAATAAAGGTTTAAAAAAAAGAGAAAGAAAAAAGTATGTACCTGAGCTTTAACACTATACCTTGTGCCCTTTCATGCACTGTTCATGACTTCATATAGTACAACACTCATTACATGTTAAACATGACATCATAAATTAAAATAGCTATATTACATTATCTTTTTTTATTTTTACTGTTACAGTTTGGTACGAAGAGACCAACATTTAATTCAAAAGGGAATATAAAATCCAAAAAAGGCCCAGCTTAGGAACCGTTGTTTGCTCAAATAAACAAAAAGAAACAAAACAGAGTATCAGGTCTATGGCCGCTTCCTTTCGATATACGCAGAACAGGGAGTGAGAGAATACATACACCCGTCAGGCGGAAATGGTGTGGAGAGGACTATCACCGGTAAGGAAGCAAAGAGGACCTGGGGCCCAGGTAGGCCATGTGAGGAAGCAAACATGACCCTCTGCTCCTTGCGACATCCCTGACCTCTCTCCTACCCACCACCCTCAGCCCCGAAACAGAGCATACACCTGTTTAGATAATGAGACTCATGGCATTTTATTTATTCATATATTTCAGCCTCAAGCGGGACATCCGCCCGTTTTTAAACACAACACAGAAACAAACTCTACCTTTACCATTTCCGTTCGTGAACTCCACTCTTTAAGACTTTTTGGGTACAAGCGTCTTATTGTTTTTCTTTATATGCCACACCGGAGGCGACTAGTTTTCAGATATTAGCCATCTATACTTAGTGGCGCAGTATTACATACACCAACTTCCGCTAATAGCAGGTTTAATATATGCATACTCTTTCAGATTTTTTTTTATTAAAAATATTATGAGTATTTTAGATCCGTTTTCCTTTCTAGTTACATCCATTGCCTCTGTGATAGTGACCTATTTTCCGGTGGTCTTGTTTTTTTAAAATTAGGTAAGCGTCTGCTCGCTCAGCCAGGATTTGATAGAGCATGTATTCTTTTACATCTTACCTTTCACATACTACCAGCTACTATTGGGACTTCTTCCCCTTTCTTTTCTATTTCCATACACACTGCAATGAATTCGTTCACCCATCTTGGGTCTGATCTAGACTCTTTTCTTAGTTTTTGTCTTATGGCCCCGAAACAGAGCATGCACCTGTGTGAGCCACGCTCCTCCTGGAGTGCGGCTGGGTGCTTCACGGGGTCGTTGGCCTCCTGGATTTCGCCTCAGGGTTGATGAGCGCAGCTCTTAATTGAGGCATTGAAATGCAGAGGGCGAGGGCTGGGATCACGTTACCTGACAGACAAAGAAGGGGGAGGAATTGCGGCTGCAATTTCTACGGCCCACATCCTGGGCGGCGGCGCGGCGCCCCTGGCTTCTCATCACGGTGCACCGGGGAGCCGCGGCGCACACTTTGGGAACCACCGCCCTAGACCCTTAAGTAGGGGGCCTCCCTTGCCTGAGTACTTAAAGATGGTAGAAGAGGGCTTTATATATCTGGGCATTTTTCTCACAACAGACAAGAAACTCTGTCTTGAACACAATGTTAGACGAATAATACGTAAGTGCAAAGATGATACAGAACGATGGAGTACACTACCATTCACGATAATGGGAAGGGCTGCAAAATTTAAAATGATCTCACTGCCTCAGTTCCTTTATGCCCTACAGAACTCCTACTACCCTCTCCTGCAGACAATATTCCGGGAAATTGAGGCCGAATTGCGCTCGCTACTATGCATGAGAAAACACCCACGGATTGTGCTTCACACACAGCAACGGAACCCATATAATGGGAGGGTCTAGCAGTACCAGACATTGAAGCTTACTATTGGGCAGAACATCTAACACCAATCAACGATTGGATACACATTGCCAGAAATCGCCCCACATATATGGTAGAAAGTGAAACAGTGCAACAACATACATTCACCCACTACCTATATGGGCGGCCAGGGAAGCACCGCCTACTCCCAGCCACAAGAAGTACATTGGAAGTGTGGGGGAGGGCCTCCAAAACCCTTGGATGGGCTCATAAGATAACAAAAGCAATGCCGCTCTGGAAAGAAACCTGGCTGAGGGAAATAGGTAAAATAAAAGGTTTCGGCCACTGGGACACAGTGGGGATCTCAACAGTGGGAGACATTCTGTCCAAGGTGCCCTCAAAGCCTTCACCGCCCAACGCAAAAATTCCAACTCCACAGCACTCACCTCTTTAAATACACAAATAAGACAAGCATGGGCAGCAGAAGCCCTGACCACAGAGGGCTTTCCCGAATACGTGCCGCTGGAGGGCTATTTGTTGCAAGAGCCGCTCACACACAAAGCAGTAGCCCTTCCGTACAAATCGCTGAATAACAATATGCCAGAGAATCTTTGTATCCTTTGAGATGAATGGGAGGCGGAGGTGGGTGCAATGGAAGACAGTGATTGTGTGGCTGCCCTTATTCACCCCAGAAAAGTGGCGATTAGTACATGTCTCTGTCTTATTCAGTATAAGATACTACATAGGATCTATTATGATGGGGACAAGCTCCACAAAATAGGATGGGCGGACACTCCAAATTGCCTAAGATGCCAGGGTGAGAAAGGGGACTTCTACCACACGTTATGAGGCTGCCCAAGATACAAATCTACTGGGGAAAGATCACACAAGAACTTAGTGGGAGAATCCAGCCCCTGTCCCCCCCCCTCCTCACCCTAGATCCAAAATTCCTCTTACTAGGGATAAATAGCTACATAGATAATCGGAGACCACAACTACTGTTTAGTGCCCTGGGAGTAGTGGTCACGAAAAGAGATATAGTATGACACTGGGGCGCACAGGACACACCAACAGTAAAGAAATGGAAAGCAGGAATGGATCAATGTATGGCAGCTGAAAGGGTACCATACAAGAGTAGAGGGTGCCCAGGCAAGTTCCGAAAGGTATGGGGAAACTAGATGAAACACTATGGACTGGATTTATTGGACAAGCCCACACAAGCAGTAAATGGGAGGCTATATAGGCACAATGGATGGAAAGGGAAAGTTAAGAGGGTATTAACAAAGCATGACAAATGGTGAAAGGCACAAATGTTTCCAGTGATACCAGACAAGTGTGCGTGTGCAGAGTATGAACTACGAGGCTTACTAGACTGATGTCCAAAATATGTGCAAAATGTTGTGTTATTAAAACAAAATCAATAAAAACATTTATTTTTTTAAATAAAATGCTTTACTAGAACCAAATTTGCAAGCATATGAAATTTTGGGAGCGGATGACGATCAAGTTAAATATTTTGTTTCAAAACCCTCAAATCCGCACATAAATGGAGCTCACCAGTTTTCTTACAGGCAATTACAATAGGGTACACTCAATTGGATGACTCAACAGGAGTAATAATTCCTTTGGTGCACATGTTATCTAATAACTTCTTCAATTCTTTACGCCCTGACAACGGTTCAGGTCTGACTTTTTGCATTTGCAGGAGATGCATTAGTCTTCAGTTTTATAGAATGTTTAAAACCTTTAATAACAACCCTTTCTCACTTAATACTTGGGAATATTTTCTTAATAGAATGTCCAGTGTCATCTCTTGTAATCTGTCATGTTCGAGGCATGTGGGCTGCTGAATTCATATCTGTGCATAGATCGCCGCCTAGTGTTGGGTCCGGATGATTGCACATTGTTGTCCTGGAAGAGTCTTCGAAATATCACGAGATAGGTGGCTCCTCCCCTGGACTACAGTGCGCATGGGCATCGCCTCCATCCCCAGATTGTTTTTTTCCGCCATTGGGTTCGGATGTGTTTCGGTTCCCTCTGTCGGAACCGATAGTTGTTCAACTTCTACTTCAGACCAGAAGGTCTTTAGGCTGAGCGTCGGTATAGTTGCGTTCGGGTTTCTTGTCTGACTCTCAGCTCCGAACTCTTGCTACCCTTCCGCGTGCTTTCGGCGCGGACGGGCCTACACTACACTTCTGCTATGGAGCGGACACCGTTTAAGAAGTGCCCGGTGTGTAACTCCAAATATTCACTCCTCGACGTGCACCCCGTGTGCAATACCTGCTTGTCACCGGACCGTAACGAAGACAGCTGCATGGCGTGTTCGAAATTCCGGTGCAAGAAAACTCTCAAGATAGGCTCCAGGCCAAGTTCTCGGCTACCGCGGCGCCCCCACCAGACGACATATTCCAAGAATCTGTTGGAGACGAAGACGACGTACAAGGTTCGGAATCTAGTCCCGCGTCCGAAGGGGATGCCTACGACGCGGGTGATGAGGACTTTGACGAAGTCGCCGACGAGGTAGGGGACGACGATCGGGCTATTGCCACCGTAGGGGATAGCTCGGAGGAGGAGCATCCCCAACCAGACTCAGGGGTCAATCCCCTTCATACGGCCCGGGTCGAGGGATCGCCTTCGGGCCTTACCCAAGATCTACTTATAAGTCCTGCGTCCCCGCCTCCGGGCCCGGTCACGGACATTTCTGAGGCGCCACTCCCATTGAAGAAAACGAAAGTGAAGCCATCTGGTCACGCTCCCTCGGTTTCGAAACCGAAAGTGAAAGTTGCGCTGGGGCAGAAGGTTCTGGAGGCGTCAACTTCCCAAAAATTCAAGATGGCCGACTTGAAGAGCCACGCCAAGATGGCCGACCCGAAGCCCTCTGGGTCGGCGCCAAAGGCGAAGTCGACCGACGCGGCTGCGTCGGTGACGAAGGGGGTCGAGGACCCAAAGACGGCTCCGAAGAAGCGTCAGGGCGACGACGCGACCCGGGCTCGGCCGGCGCCGGCCCTTGGGGACAAGGCGCGTGAGGTGTCGGCCCCGAAGAAGGTGCCTGCCATCGATCCGACTCCCGACTCGGGGAGATCGCTCGAGCCGGTCAAGCCCTCTCCTGCCTTAACAAAGAAGGTGGCGGAATCCCTGCAGCGGATACGGAAGGACAATGTGGTGCCTGATCAGGACACTGTGGCGCCTAAGCACACGCCGAAGCCTGCGAAGGCGCAAACGCCTATCCGTTTTACCCTGCCGCCGAAGGCTTTCGCGCCGAAACATAGCGGGCCCTCGAAGGAGGTATTGACACCGAAAGCAGCCTTAGTGGTGTCGAAGCTTCGGCTCCAGCCGCTTGCTGAGGAGGAGCGTCGAGAGGTCATCATCGACGCCAATACTGGGAAACTGTCTCTCCTCAAGAGAAAATTCACCACTGAGCCGGTGTTGGAACATTTTCGGATCCCTCTCAAAAATAAGAGGGACTCTGCGGAAACTTCGGCCCCGATAGAACCTATGTCTCCACAAGCCCTAGGACACTCGCCGACGCATTGCGCCGCAGGCGATGCTGACGAGGAAGATGCCGAGTACAACTATCCGGCGTACTCGGATCCGGAGGAGGAGCACGAACCTTGGTCGGCCGGAGGCGACACGGAGGACCCGCAGTCGGGCCAGGACACGCAACTTTTTGCGGCCAAAACGTCACCGACGGAGGACTCAGCGGCCTTCAACGCTCTGATCGAGAGAGCTGCGGCTAACCACGATGTCGAGCTGCACTCGGACCCTGTGGATGTGGACTTTTTATTTGACACTTTCTCAGTGGCTTAAAAGTCAGTCAAAACACTGCCAATGCTTAAGGGGGTGCTTAAACACGCAACGGAGGTCTTCAAGGAGCCCACCCGGGCGCGTGTCGTCAACCCTCGCATTGACAAAAAATATAAGGCAGCGCCCTCGGATCCTACATACATCAAGGGACACTTGCCACTGGACTCGTTGGTTGTATCCAACGCTCGGAAGAGGGCGAACTCGCAGACCACTGGTGACGCTCCTCCCCCAGACAAAGAGTCCAAAATCTTCGAGACCTCAGGGAAACTAATTGCTGCACAGGCAGCTAATATTTGGAGAATCTCAAACACACAGGCCCTACTTGCACGCTATGATAGGGCTCATTACGACACCTTAGAATCACTACTGCAACACTTGCCTGACCAGTACAAGGAGGCAGGAGAAATGCTGATTCAGGAAGGAAAGCTCATCACAAACGCATCCATAAAATGTGCGCTGGATGTGGCCGATACAGCCTCCAGGGCAATCAACACCAGTGTGTTGCTTAGACGGCATGCTTGGCTTAGAATTTCAGGGTTCAAGCCCGATATTCAAACGACAATACTGAACCAAACAGTTAATCCTGACCACCTGTTTGGCCCTGAGGTGGATGCAACGCTGGAAAAAATGAAAAAAGATACAGACACTGCCAAGTCTATGGGGGCCCTCCAGTCTCAGCAGTTTCGGAGTGGTTCCTTTCGCCGCTCCAATTCCAGAGGCACCTCAAGGGGTCAGGCATCGCAGTCCACACAGTATTACAAAAGTAACACCCAGACCTCGTACAACAACAAGGGTAGATGTGGCTACAGAGGCAATAACGTCAAGGGCAGGGGACGTGGAAACAACAGCTCCAGGTCCACCACCGCCAACAAGCAGTGACGTCTTGTCACTGCCCCTGACCATACAACACCGGTCGGGGGGAGACTCCAGCAGTTCCTGCCCGCGTGGAGATCCATCACCACGGACAGGTGGGTCAAGTCTCTTATCCAGTACGGTTACTGTCTGAAACTTACTTCCATTCCACCAAACATACCCCCAAGGAGCCGTCCTATGTCCGGCGAGCACTTGACCTTGTTGCAGCAGGAAGTTCTAGTCATGCTGCAAAAAGGGGCAATAGAGCTCGTTCCATTGCAGGAAAGGGGAACAGGGGTTTACTCCCTGTATTTTCTAATTCCCAAAAAGGACGGATCCCTCAGGCCCATCCTGGACCTCAGGCCCCTCAACTGGTACATTCTCTCGGAGCACTTCCATATGCTCACGTTGCAGCAAGTACTCCCTCTGCTTCAGCAGGGGGACTTCCTGGCTACGCTGGATCTGAAAGATGCATATTTTCATATCCCCCTGCATCCTTCCCACAGGAAGTATCTCAGATTCACGATTCAAGACCAGCATTACCAGTTCAGGGTTCTGCCGTTCGGGGTCACCACGGCGCCAAGGGTATTTACAAAGTGCCTAGCGACTGTGGCGGCGCATCTCCGTCGCCAGAACGTCCACGTCTACCCCTACTTGGACGACTGGCTCATTCAAGCAAAGACAGAACAGCAGTGCGTCGACCACGTGTCACGCACCATTCATCTCCTGCACGATCTGGGATTCTCTCTGAACTACCCAAAGTCCCATCTCCAGCCCGCCCACGTGCGACAGTATCTGGGCGCGACAATCAATACTCTGGCTGCCACTGCGCAGCCAAATTCAGTGAGAATCGCCAGTATCCAGACGCTGATCCAACGATTCAGACCTCAGCACTCGCTTCCAGCGAAGGTGTTCATGCAGTTGATAGGCATGATGGCCTCCTGCATCTCCATTGTCCCGCACGCGAGACTACATATGCGTCCGCTTCAGGAGTGCCTTGCACGTCAGTGGACTCAGGCTCATGGGCAACTGACAGACCTAGTGTTGGTGAGCGGTCGGGCATACAACTCTCTGCATTGGTGGAATCCACAAAACCTTTGCAAGGGCCGACCATTCCAAGAGCCTGTGCCACAGATTATCCTGACAACGGACGCCTCTCTCCAGGGATGGGGAGCGCATGTACTCCAGTACACAGTGCAGGGACTCTGGACACTACAGCAAAGGAAGATGCACATCAATGTGTTGGAACTGATGGCAATCTTCATGGCCTTAAAGGCGTTCAAAGTACATCTGTGCAACAAAGTCGTGTTGATCCGGACGGACAACATGACGGCCATGTACTACATTCAGAAGCAGGGAGGCACACACTCTCCGCAGCTGTCTCATCTGGCTCAGAGCATGTGGAAGTGGGCCATTCAGAGGAACATCTTCCTCATGGCAGAGCATCTCCCGGGAAAGGACAATCAGATGGCGGATCTGCTCAGCAGGCACAGCCATCAAATGCACGAGTGGGAGATACATCCATCAGTACTCCAACCGTACTTCCAAAGGTGGGGTCATCCAGAGATAGACCTGTTCGCCACAAGGGAGAACGCAAAATGCCAAAGCTTCGCCGCCAGATTCCCACACCCGCAATCACAGGGCAATGCGATGTGGATGAACTGGTCAGGCAGATTTGCGTACGCTTTTCCCCCAGCACCTCTGATACCGCTGGTGGCACGCAAGCTCAGGCAGCACTCGATGACTCTCATCCTGGTTGCTCCAACGTGGGCTCGCCAACCATGGTAACCACGTTTCTGGAACTCTCCGTGGTACCGCATCAAAGGCTTCATCTCACCCCCAGCCTTCTGACGCAGAACCATGGCGACATTCAGCACCCAGACCCGCAGCAGCTCAACCTGGCGATCTGGCTCCTGAAGTCCTAGAGTTTGGCTACCTCAATCTTCCCCCCGATTGCATGGACATCATTCGGGAGGCAAGAAAGCCCACTACTAGAGCCTGCTATGCGGCCAAATGGAAGAGGTTTGTCATCTACTTTGTTAACCACAATATTGACCCGCTAGATGCTTCCATTCAAAACATCATTTGTTACCTGTTTCACCTGTATCAATGCAATTTAGCGTACTCTTCCATCCGCATTCACCTGTCTGCTATGGCGGCATACCTCCAGAATAGGCAACACCTGTCACTCTTTAAGGTCCCTGCTATCCAGGCCTTTCTGGAAGGACTCAAAAGGGTCATTCCACCACGGACACCACCAGCTCCGGAATGGAACCTCAATGTGGTTCTTACAAGGCTGATGGGTCCTCCCTTCGAGCCACTGCACTCTTGTGAGCTTCAGTTTCTAACTTGGAAGGTTGCGTTCTTAGTAGCAATTACATCGCTACGGAGGGTTAGCGAGCTGCAGGCGCTCACCATTCAAGAACCTTTCTTCCAGGTGCATGCTAACAGGGTTGTGCTCCGCACTAACCCTAAATTCTTACCCAAGGTTGTATCTCAATTCCATATAAACCAGACAATTGAGTTGCCGGTGTTTTTCCAAAACCCAGAGACGCTGGCGGAGCGGATGCTCCACACCCTTGACGTTAAGAGAGCCTTGATGTACTATGTAGACAGGACAAAAGATTTTCGCAAAACCAAGCAGCTTTTTGTTGCTTTTGCCACACACCACAAGGGAAACGCTATCTCCAAAGCGGGGATCGCTAGGTGGATCGTGAAATGCATTCAGATCTGTTACGCTAAAGCTAAGCGCACTCTCACTATCCCACCGAGGGCCCATTCCACCAGGAAGTTGGGGGCCTCTATGGCTTTCCTAGGTAACATTCCCTTAGAAGATATCTGTAGAGCAGCCACATGGTCTACCACACATACTTTCACTAAACACTACTGTGTAGACGTGCATTCCAAACAGCAGGCAACTGTTGGTCAGGCTGTTCTCAAAACACTTTTTCAGACTGCTGCAGCTGGCACGGGCGGCCGCCGCTAATGGAGGGACTGCTATGTATTCTATGCACAGATATGAATTCAGCAGCCCACATGCCTCGAACTGCAAATGCTACTTACCAGTATGCATCTGTTCTTGGCATGTAGGGCTGCTGACATTCATATCGCCCACCCTCCTCCCCGGCGCCTGTAGCAGCTGCAGTATTCATTCATATGTATATATATATGCTCATAGCATGGTCATCACTCACATACTTCACTCCATCTCTGCCAATGGCTAAAAACAATCTGGGAATGGAGGCGATGCCCATGCGCACTGTAGTCCAGGGCAGGAGCCACCTATCTCGTGATACTTCGAAGACTCTTCCAGGACAACAATGTGCAATCATCCGGACCCAACACTAGGCGGCGATCTATGCACAGATATGAATGTCAGCAGCCCTACATGCCAAGAACAGATGCATACTGGTAAGTAGCATTTGCATTACATGTGTTATAGATGATACTGATAAATCGCCGAACATAACAGGTTCACTAACACCTGGTTTGAGGATGGTGCCTAAATTTGCTTGATCCTACCGCCCCAAAATATCACTTCCTTTCACAGTTACGTAAATGTTCGTAAAAACACTTCTAACTTCGAACACTACAACAACAACATTAAAATACCCCTTCATAAGAACATCATAATCCCCAAATGCCTTTTGATTGACATCTGCTGGAATCAATAATTTTTTTGACAACAACCTATTAAAGGTGTTACATGCAAGAATGGTAATCAGCAAACCTGAGTCTACCACTTTACCCAAGTTAACCTTACCAATACTTACATCACAAATGGGACGTCTGCACCTTTTTCTTTGACCCTCCACAATGTTGACATACGCTGTGAGTAATAAATTAAGACTTTCACATAGTTTGTCCTCATCAACCGGGTTTACTTTGGTTCTCAGTATGTGTGATTTACAGACCGAATACAAATGCCCAATTTTCTTGCAATTAGAGCACCTTTTACCCTGTGCAGGGCATGTAGCACTATTACCATGTGAAATGTTGACCCACACTTATAGAATGCAGCAACTTTTTTCCCCTTGCCGGTCACAGAGGATGCACCGCGCCAAAAAGGCAATAAACACCAGAAGTGGCAGAGAACCCTCAATTAAAGGTTTATCCCTGGCACGCATGAATGCAGCAGAGACGGCTAAAAAACCTAAAGGTAAGAGCGCGGCGAAGAGCTCAGTGGGAATTAGCATACCCCGTAAAAAGAAAGGTAAAGGAGCACTGCAAGTTACTGAGTAGGAGGCTGGCAGGGAGGTTTCTGACTCGGATAAGAGCCCTCAAACCCGAGCGAAATTGTACTCTGATCAGGAGTCTTCATCCTACCTTTCTATTGAGGTTAAAGCAAAAAGGGGTAGAAAACGCGGCAGGGCAAAACCCCTTCCCGCTTCCATACCTAAAATTACCCCATCTCTGCGTTCTTACTTTAAGGTAGTTCCCCAAGTCCTGAAAATTGGGAAAGAGCACCACCAGAGTGGTAGCTCCACCGCGAAGCTTTACCCAGGGTCCGAGACCATGACTACTAATGGGCAGGCTCTGATTCCAGTTACAGAGATCACTCCAGCTGACTCTTTAAACAACCAGATGCAATCGACTGATATTGACTCTGCTCACATGTCACAACATCCAGTAAAGCCCTCTACAGAGGGAGAGGGATTACTGCCCGAAAATTCTGCAGATTTAGTCATGAAAAATGCTGTTTCGACTGTTGAGGAAACAGCGCTACCCTCAGTACCAGCAGACTGTTGCAATGAACCTATCAGGATAACTATTTCGGATGAAACAGTTAACATGGAAGACAACTTCGAAGCAGATATCTTTTCTGAACGCCCTTCATTTAATAATCCTGACTCTAAGTTAGGGGGAGGCACTCATCTGTCTTCTCAAGAAATAAATGGGGTCGCAGGGACGAGTTCGGAGACTATCTCAGTAGCCTCGATACAACTGATGTTTGCGGCACTATCTGCGGAGATAAAGCAGGGTTTTGCTGAGTCAGCTTCCAACCAGAGGGAAATAAGGAACTTCTGTGAGTCCCTTGATGAGAGAATATGTACCTTATCGGTGAGAACTCAAGCGTTGGAGGAAACGGTGGGGCAAATATCAATGAGGGCTGAGGGCACGGTGATGACATCTTGAGATTAAAAAAAGAAGACCAGGCCCTGTCAGAGAGAATGGAGCTCTTAGAGAACAATGCAAGGCGCATCAATATACGCATCTTGAATGTTCCTGAAGGCAGCGAAGGAATGGATATCAAGAGCTATATTATTTCCCTACTAAAGGAAACTCTAAATCTCTCGCACCCTAATGAAGAGTTGGCTGCGGATATTCAACGGATACACAGAGACCCCTTTAGACGCAACCCTCAGCGGACCAAACCTAGGAAAATTCTTGTAAATTTTCATACCTACTCCCTGAAAGAGCACATCCTAAGCTTAAGCAAAAGTCATTATCATTCAAAGATTTTAATTTTCAGATTCGCTCAGATCTATCCCGCTTTACCTTAGATAAACAATGGGAGCTAGGCCAAAGAATGGATGCTTTTCGCAAACTAGGTGCCACAGTACAGATGGGCTTCCCTGC